>NC_080437.1:1207500-2407500 GCF_028018845.1 Melospiza georgiana | reverse complement strand
TTGGGTTTGGTTATGTTGGTGTAGTAACTGCAGTAACAGGTCACCTTACAGCAACTTTTTTCTGATAGTTGCTACCATGAATCCTGATGGAATCCCTGGATGGAGGCCAGCTGGTCCATCCAGGGCCTGGCCAGTTACCTGTAATTATCTTCACAGCAAGTTTTCTTTTATTACCCTAAACTTCCTTTGGCCTTAGACTATTTAACACAACAAAATAACTAAAACTGTTATTGTTTTAGGCTGTGTTTTCTCTGAATGTTCCTGATTTGAAGTCTTCAAATGTTGCAGATTTCCAACCTAAAATAATCTCAGCAACTGTTAACAATGCTTTTTGCAATCAATGTATTAGTGATTTGGAAAGCTGGCAGGAAGCCCTGAATTTGGAGATACACAGGTTGAGGGTGTTTATTTAGCTGGAAGGAAGGGCAGGACAAATTTTCCCAGTGTTCCATAAACTAGATATATCAGATTTTTTTTTTCCTTTAGGCTTGAAGTCCATGAATGTGGATTTTACAATCTATTAATTGGATGTAAGGAAAAAAATCAGCTCTTCATATTGATTTAATAACAAAATATAAACTCATAGTTTAAAAAGACTGTGCATAGTAACAGTTTTTTAGGTCTTGCTCAATAAAGCTTCAGAGATGGGATAGGATATGAAGAAGTAAAGTTTATTAAACAAAAAATACCTTTTGGAAAGCACAACCCTTGAAATCTTGTCTTCTGGTGGTTTTCGAAGGTAGTTGCATCAACATCCCCAGGATGGGAGAATTCACTTGCTAGAGCTGAATTTGAAACAATTGTGAAATATCAAAGAAAAAAACAGAAGGCACAATCAACATGAAATGACCTCATGTATTTCTTTCACTCCCTGAAAAGTTATTGTGAGCTGCCTTTTATTCATTTTTCTGGCTGGGGTTTATAACAATAATTTCCCTGATCTGTGATCTGAGCTTTGGTCTTTAGTATTTAAGTGCAATCCTGATGTGGGTGACAAGATCCTTTGAAACGCAGTTAAAGATTTCCATTGTAGATTTTGCTATCAGCAAATTGCTTTAAAAAAACACATGTTGCTTTACCCATGAGATAGTAAGTAATGATGATGGATAATAGGTTAAAGAACCTGACCTTCATTTAGGGAGCACTAATGTGGGGGTATTTCAGAAACCAGTAAAGTGGTGATGCCAATGGGCACCTCCTGGACAAATGTGCTTGTTTGCTTGTACAGAACACAGTAAGGACTCTTGGAGTCAGAAACAGAGCCCACAATACTGGGAGAAAATCAGTAACTGCAACCAGCTTGGTGAATTTGAGGCTGCTGTGGCTTTCTGAAATGTAGCTGGCCAGCAACATGCGGTTAAAAGTTTGTTTGTGGGAGAAAACAATAACAACAACAACAAAAACTTTGAAGTTTTAAAGCCTGATGTAAAAGAACTTGAAAAAAATCCTTAGATTAAAAAAATAAAGCCCATGTAGTATACAAAGTGATTAGAGGAGTTTGATGTATCTATACAAATAAAAAACTTTTCTCATAAAACTGAGGTAATAGTGAAGAAACCTTTATGTATAAAAATTTCTTATTTCCTCGGAAGTTGAGGCAGATTGTGCTTTCTCATTAATTTCAGATTTCTAAATACTAAATTTGTATGAAACCCCTGACATTTCAAGAAACAGTTGAACTGCAGTGAACTACTAGTGAAGATGCTTGATTTTTTTACTTTTTTTTAGTCATATTGTTTTGAGAAATAAATAGAGTTTTGCTAAGTGATAGTGCACTGGGCTTTCAGTGACTTTTTTTGCTCCAATGAAGGTGGAAGTAGCTCTGAGCACTTCTCAGATTTACATGTGGGGGTGAAGTCAATGTCCAGGATATCCAGGACTGCAGGTAGCTGCAATATATAAATTCTCCTGAGTATTTATGAAAATGTGTGACTGTTTTCCTGCAGTGCCTGCCAAAGCAGTAATATTGCTGCACTGTCATATTGTAGGTGGCTTCCCTGAACAGAGACAAGAGGCTTTGGGGTTTTGTGGTGTTTGTTTCTTGGAGAGAGGAGAGAAATCAAATTAAACCCCAAGTAGTTGTCATTTCCCTTCCATATGGAGTCTCCTTCCATTTTCCCCTCTGCAGTTACACTATGAAGTTAATTCAGTAGCAGAAGCCAGAGAGGAATCTGACCGATTTGCAGACAGGAGTGAAGGCAATGTATTTTTCAGATCAAAGTTATTTTTTATCTAGTTTCTTTTTTTTTTTTTTTTTTTTTAATTTGTTTTTTTTTTTTTTTTTTTTTTTGTTTTTTGTTTTGCAAGCTAAACCTTAAAACAAGCTCATCTCAAAAAATATTAATTTTGTCTGTTTACTTGATGGTACAAGTTTTAATCTTACATTCTGAGCATGAAGAACAAAGGCTATAGTGCAGAGAAAATTAGAGGTAAACTTTTCTTTTCTTTATTCTTGATTATAGAGTTCAGTGCATCCACTGGTCCCTTTGCAGAAAGAGCCCTGTAATCACTCTTTGCACTTCCTTTTTATGCTCTCCCACTACTCAATTAAGAACTCATTAAACTGCCCACCTGCAGTGTCTTTAACCTGATCTGTAGTTTTTGACCCCCTACTTCTACATAATTATAATGCAGCCTGTGGATTGCCCAACTGGAACTGAGCAAAAATGACAGTAAAACTTATTTGTGACAATAAATCTTCTGTATTGTTTAAAGCCAGCCCATAAACAAGAACTCAAAGGATTATTGTGAGTACAGAGGGCTAGAAATTATATATACCATGACTTTTTGAGTAGGTGGGATGAGGCAGCATGCTAACTGATGCATGGCTATAGTATATAGTGAATAACTGTAGTGGGGTGATGCTGCCTGGACTGGGGATGATGGAGCACAGGCTTTTGGGGATGGGCTCTTAATGTTTCAGTTGGATGTAACTTGTGAGATGAGATTGTGTCCTAATATTTTTGTGTCTCTTTATGGCATATGAGTTTTGTTAAGTCTTGGAGGAAATGTTTTGATTCAGGTTCATTTTGGAAGATCTGTTACAAGTAGCAGGAGTTCAGGGCTTTTCCATGCTGTTGGACAGAGTTTCCCTAAAGTGGCACTGCCTGTGTCCATCAGTGCTGGGCCATGTTCAAGGAGTGGTGTAAAAATATAGGATTCAGTTGGAAAACACCAGTACTTCATGTTCCCAGCTTTTTTCTCCAGCAATAAGATCCCATAATTGACAAATGATCACTGAGGATTTGCTAGTATGGCAAGAGAGGCAGCAAGAAAAGTGAGCTTACAGGTTTGAACAATTCATTCCTGAGTGATGTTTTCATTTGGGCTCTGGGTCCTGAGGTTTTTTCCTAACATACATTTTTACCCTAATTTCTTTCCAAGTTTAGCATTTAACACAACCAAAGAAGATTTTGTAATGCTCCCTTTTTGAACATTTTTACTTATTGTCACCATAAGATCCCAATGGTAAGGAATCTGCAAGGATATATGCTTTGCTTGAATAAGGGTTTAGCATCCTAGGAATGATTTTTACCATGTGCATCTGTATAATGCACCTTTTCTGCCTACACTGGACAAACTCTATGTGGCTCTGCCAAAGTCATTTGAGTGCTTCCTCTGTTAAAATTTTCAATGACAATGTACTGGTTTTGGCTCACCAATTTGAGATTTCCTGGCCAATGCACCCATTAATGTGATGGGTTCAGTGCTGGCCAATCACCAGTGCACTCACTAGAATGTACTTACTAATCTCTGCTCTGATATAGGACTAGGAGAAAGGCAAAGCAGACTCAAAACTTTAAAAGGGTATAAAGAAAAAATTATTAACAGTAACTAAAAGAAAGAGTAATAAGAATCAGAACAAAACCTTCAGGATACTTCTCCTCCCCCCACAACCCTTTCTTTTCCACTCACAGTGTAGAGACAAAACCTAAAATTTTCAGTCAATTTACCACCTGTAGAATAGTCTTTCTTCAGCTCACTTAGGGAGAGAAGTCTGTCTTGATAATGTTATGGAGACTTTTCTACAAGAAAACAGTTTTCTCATGGCTCTCAGTTTTCCACACATATCAGCTGCCTGGGGAAATGGGCAATCATGAAATCCCATTTTCCACAAGCTTTTCCCACAGTTGTGTCTATGAGTTGTGTTAACTTGTACTGTCAACTCGGATACTCTTTTAAAGATAAGCTGTTCAAAAGCAAAGGTTCTCATTATCTATCTTTGAAATCATCCTAATCTCTAAGAACAGAGATCTTCATCTTTTCTTCCTGGGGGCACAAGATCTTCATCGCTCTTTTCTCTCTCTCTGTTCAAACTTCTTATAGGATCACAGCTATTTTAATATCTGCTTACTTCAGCATGGAGGCCTTTGCTCGATATCTACAATTTGAACACTTTCTTCTCCCCATACTTTCATGTGTTATAGGGGAAAAAGAGTTCCTTCTCCCTAGTTTTACAAGAGGATTTCAGCCTAAAACTAAAAGCATCTCCTCATCCCTCCTGTCCGGGACTTGACTTCTTCTTCACTGACCTCGACTTCTTCATGTTGCTCCTCTACATGCATCTTGTTCCTTCCTCTTGTTATGTTTGCCCAATTATCCCATCATAAAAAAAACCCCAAACAATATTAAAAGTAGTAGCAATTTTAATTGAATGGTTAAAATAAAAAAACAAATAAAATTGGATACAATAAAATTTGATTGAAATAAGGGATAATTTGGTTCCAATAATAGTGCATAAGCAAACGATAACCACGGGGACCTCTTTGCTGGCTAGAAGAAAAAAGAGAAAGTTCCTGGGTTTCTTTTGTCTTTAATGTGTTTTTCACAGAGGCGTGTCCAGCTTTCCAGTGGCTGGAAGCTTTGCATCACTTCTGTGAATGCCTCCCATACAAAACCATCACAGGCAGTAAAATGAGGGATGGCAGGAGGGCAGAAAGAAATAGGAGGTGATTGCAGCTTCTTATTATTTAGCAGGAGACAGCAACGGCAGCTCAGAAGCAGGGGACAGTCAAAGGAGTCATCCCGGGGGGAAGACGTGTGCTAGAGAACCTCGGGGAAAAGGAAGGAGAAATGAAGAGATGGTAGCAGCAGCACAGTCCTAAGCAATTGCCTGTATTATCCCAACACTCGTAAGTATCCAGCCTTGAGACAGATCTCTTGGAGGCATTCCTAAACAGTTGTTTCCCTTAAACAAGACCTGAACCATATTCAGCAGCATGCTGGTTCCTAGCAAAAGGAACAGGCTGCATTCTAGGGTATTCAAAGGATATTCAAAGTATTTAAAGTTTTTCAAGTGCTACTGTAATCAGGCTGGAGGAGAAAAAAGATTCTGAAAGGCAAACCGGAAGGTGCAGGAAGCTGCTGCCCCGTAGGCTGGCTCTCTGAGGAGAAAAGCCCCAAAGTGTAATTGTTGTTAGTTCCCAATAGATGGCTCCCAGAATAAAGAGGGCACATATCACGGTAATGTCACGACTAGCAGTTCTATGGGATCAGAAGACAATGCTACAATGTACCCCCAAAACGATAACCTTAGTGATAAGCATCACCCCAGGAAAAACCGACTGCAAGCGTGGTGTGACAGCACAACCCTGATCACAAGCACAGCAGCTAGGAGAGCAAATAAATCCACAGCGGCGCCAGTGGTTATTAAACCAGTGCAATGGGTGCTTATAGCAAATCTGGTTTAACATGCTCTGCTCACATCTGCTGTTACAGCAAACCTCCAAGCCCTACACTGGCAGCAGAACAGGACTGTCGTGATTTGACTTGGGTGAGACAGCTAAGTACCATGCAGCTACTCACTCACATCCCTGCTGCTGTGGGACTGGAAGAAGAGACAGGGAACAAGGAAGAAACTTGGGGGTTGAGAAAAGAGCATTTTAGTAATTGAAACAAAGTTAAAAATAAAAATACTAATGATCAATAATAATAATAACAACATATAATGCTGCTACTAATAGTAATAAAAATCCATAAAACTCAGGGCAAAAAACTGCCGAAACCAAAGAATTAATGCACAATACAGGCACTCTCTGCTTGCTGACTGATGCCCAGCTGATCCCTGAACAGCAGTCAGCCCCTTCCAGGTGGCTCCCCCCTCAGTTTATATATTGAGCATATGCTAAAAAATTAATTCTATCCCAGCCAAAACCTGGACAATTTGTGAGGCCTGAAAAACATCCACCAAATATCTAGTAACATCCACCTGTAACAATTCTTATAATATAAGTCTCTGTTCAAAAAAGCATAGGGGCGTCTTTCCTGGCTGGTTCCCCTGCAGGGGATATCTGTACTGCAGATACATGCAGTGTAGAATAATAATCACCTCTCCCACTACTGAGCTCTATTTGGGCCTTGAAACCTTCACTGTGTGTAGGGGAAAGCAAGTAGATGCCTGTGCCAACTGTTACTTTTACAAATCTGCTAAACTCGCCAAGTGCTCTGAAACCCGGTTATTGCACGAATTTTGTTGGGGAGGAAGGGAAAGACTTAATTTGTAACTTAAAATTATATGTAGGAAGGTGGCAGGAAAAAAACAATCAGCCTAATGTTGTGGCTGAATGAACTTTTGTCAAGGACACGAGAAAACACATAATTGTCAGTTTGATTGCAGTTCACAGCCAGGAAACCCTGTGTGCTTGCCGTACCCCATCAGGAGCACCTGTTAGCCAGAGGGATTCCTCTCTGAGGAAGCTGACAACTCCTTCCCAAAAGGGAGATTTTTTTTCAAGTGCTGGTGTTTCCCCAGGCTGTTGCTGGAGGCGGCAAGTCCAAAGCACCAAAGGGAATCCTAACAAGCGGGAGCAGAGATGCCAAGTGCGGCAGAACTTGGCACAGCACTGAGCAGGAGGGAGTGCAGGCACACTGCAGGACCCCATCCAGCCCTGCATGCAGGACAGAAGGGAGATGGCCAAACCACAACAGGAACACAGATCTGCTTCTCTGCATTGAGTATCCCAGGTGTAGTGATTTCTGCCAAATTTACCCTAAACCAGGAAAGAGGCCTTGATCACAGAGTGTGAAAGTGGATGCTAACTGGTGTGTATTCTGTAGAAATATTTGGACGTACGTGATATTATTACACACATTGCAGAGTAGGCACTAAAGCGTGAATTTGGGAAGGGTTACAGGCATGAGACTGTATAGGAATTAAGCCTATTCTATAAAGGAAGAGCTGTAAATCGTGGAATTTTCCATCCATGTAAAATTTGCTAACAAATGGTACAACTGCTTGAATATTACTTTTCTTTTGTTAACAGTTTATGTGAAATGGTTCTCTTTTGTCCCTTTGGCTATTCTTTCCACTGGCTCAGTCAAGTAGTTGTTGAAATAAAGGTCTCTTTGGGGGGCATAGTTGTTTGCAGCACGGGCAGCATGGAGCAGAATGTGTGTATGTGACTTACACAAATAACAATAGTAAACAGTTCATGGCCTTTAAAAGATGAGTGACTTGCACAGAAATTTGAAAGAGCTCAAGGAGTGGCCTTAAACAGTTTTGTCAGTCTCCACAAAATTCCAAAGCTTGTAAGGATGTTGTCTTCGGGTCCTTTGACTATTAAATATGTATTCCCAGTTTCTATGGCTTTGTGGAGAAGTTATTAGTGTTAGTTCAGACTCTGAAATGTAGAATAAGAGGGAAGGAAAATGAAGATTTTTGGGTGGCATGACCAAACCGTGTGATAACACAGTAACTTGGTACAAAGAAGTTTATGGACACTTACTCTTGTAATGTTTTTTTACTTTGCAAATTTTTCCCACTAAGAAGTTACATAGACTTACGGAAGATCTTATTGAGAATGTGTCCTTATTTCTTTTTCACTGACAATCAATGGTAAAGACACGCTCCTCTCTGGGAAACCTAAGAGTTATTGAGTAGATAATTAATAGCAATAATAAAGATGTTCTTATTTATAAAAACATTTGTGATACTATAAACCTACGTTCACTCGGAACACTGAGTCGCATCAGAAGATCTAAGCAGGATAAGTAAGATGCTGCATCAAGCAAGAATTCTTATTGTGCAACAAAAGTAACATTAGAGAGAGATTTTCTTAATGGTGACTGAGTTATAATTTAATCATATCTATGCCTTTATGCAAGCATTTTGGTCAAAAGGAGCAATATCTGCTCTGTGGTACAACAGCTGCATTCATTTGTTTGCCTTGACTGTGAGCTTTGGCAAATGTGATATTTCTTTGCCCAGCTTTCTCCCTAGTGGATGGTGCCATTTGTCCTCACACTAAAAATTTAAGTTTGCTTTGCATCGCTCAGTGTGACATTTTCATATTTTCTTCCGAGTTGACTATCAATGAGATAAGTCAAAATCCAGGATGTTGCTTGGTAAACAGGATGTGCTTGGAAATGGAATATGAGGACTGCCCACGATTTCTTTTTTGTGCCCCTCTGTTGGGCAGTCCCGCACATTGTTCTGCACAACTGCTGCCCTATTCACTGCTTTTACTGCAGCAGGTACTGCCTTTCCTCAGGATTTGAATTCACTTGGAAAGGAGCTCTTGCCCTAGACACATTTACACCTGTGCTCGGAAATGATACAGGTATTGTCCTCCATAAATTATTGCCAACTTTCATTGGGTGTTTATTTGATGACAGTGAAGTTCAACAGTCACAGATGTTTACACTCATCTCAGCTGAACCTGTTCAGATTTGGTTCATTGTATAAATCTGTTAATTATTGCAAAAAAGGGAAACTTCTATGAAGACTGAATGCATATTGAATTTATGCAGGGTCTGCAATGATAACATGTAATTTTTACAATATAAGAAACAAATAACTATGTTACAGTTATAAATTCCATGTTGGAAGTACTTTGTCCTTGAAAAGCCTGGCAAGTGCTGCCTCCCACAGAGACTGAGTAATAACAAGCTTTTAAAAAGGATTAGCACATGTGGTGTTTCATGGAATGGGACCTAATCCTGACTATGACTTCAACATTACACCAAAGTGTAAATGCTAAATAAAATGGGAAGTAAATTGAAAATCTCCTGAGGTAGCATGAAAATTGTTGTAGTAAGATGAATATTATGAAAAGATAATTAAAGCTGGCAGATACTGAAAAATTAGATCAAAACTAAAATTTAGTTGATTTACATCTGTGTGGCCTTCGGCAAGGCTGCATGTGTACAGTCAAGGATTATAAGTCAATTTTAGCCCCATATTTTTACACTTTATTCTTATATCTATATAGAAACTATTTTTTGCTGGTGTAAGAGCTCTTTCATTGCATTCCAAACCAAAAAAGTATCTGTCACAGTGGTCACAAGGGTTGCAGGATGAAGAGAGAGGCAAGAACGTTGACCTCATGTTCAGAAGGCTTGATTTATTTTATGATATATATATATATTACATTATGACTATACTAAAAGAAATAGAAGGAAAGTTCTCAGAAGCTAGCTAAGCTAAGAATAGAAAAAGAATTAATAACAAAAGTCTGTGTCTCAGCACAGAGTGAGACCCAGCTCTGCCGTGAGTGGTCAGTAAATCCAAACATCCACGCGAGACCAATCACAGACCCACCTGTTGCATTCCACAGCAGCAGATAACCATAGCTTACATTTTGTTGCTGAGGCCTCAGCGTCCCAGAAGGGAAAATCCTAAAGAAAGGGCTTTAATGAAAAGATGTCGGTGACAAGTATCATATTACTGCAAAACTGATTGACACTTTTCAGTTAAAGCCCTTGTTTATTAAAAGCTTTTGCATCTTATTTAAGTGAAAGTTCAAATGCTACTTTGATCTGAATGTCTATTTTTGGATTTGTATGAAAACAAGTTAACATAGAATATGTTTCCTTAAATCAAAATACCTTTCTTTCCTTTCCCATCAGAGAGCATTCTTCTTTCAAGGCAGCCTTTAGAAAAATTGCATCCGGATTCTTATCCGGATTGTTGGTATTCCATTATTTGAGCAAGCTGAGCAGCAGCCCCTGTGAAGTCATGCTGGAAGCCTGAGACAGCAGAGTCAGCTGCTTGTGAATCAATATGACCAGAGTTGGAGTTCAGCAGGTTGTGCTAATGACTGAGGAGAGTGCTGAGAGAATGTGAGGCACTGTTGGGCAGACGAGCGGCGCCACAGGAACCAAAGGCGCTTTGTGGGAACTCAGCACATCACTCTGGATGTCCAAAGTTACCGAGACAACCCTTGGGGGGGGGGGGCTCGGAAATCCTGGAATGTTGCCAGAAGTGCTTGGTGGTTGGATTTTGACCCTGCACGGGATGTGCCACCTGTTTGAGGACAAGAGAATCACTTGGGGATAAATGGTGTAAGAATTAAGTATTCCCAGGGTGGAAATACAGATTTTAGGATTTTGGTACAGGGGGGTTATGGAGACAAGACAAGATCAGGGCGTGTCTTGTCTGTCACCGGCATCTTTTCATAAAAATCCTTTCTTTAGGATTTTTCCCCTTCTGGGAAGCTGAGGCCCCAGAAGAAGAATGTAAACAATTGTTATCTGCCGGTGTGGAATGTAACAGGTGCATCTGTGATTGGCCCATGTTCCATGTTTACAATTAAGGGCCAATCAGGGGCCAAGCTCTCTCTGGGACAGAATCAGAGAGAGCTCCCTTGTTTATTCATTCCAATTCTATTCTTAGCATAGCAGCTTCTGAACTTCTCTCTCTATTCCTATTAGCATAGTCATAATGTATTATATATCATAAAATATTAAATCCAGCCTTCAGATCATGAAGCCAAGATTCTCGTCTATCTCTTCACCCCTGAAGACCCTTGTAAAGCCATGCAAAATCTTGTCCTTCTTCTTTCTTCTTCTTCTTGTCATCCATTTTCTGTGGTGATGTTGGCACTTTGGGATTGGTTCTTGGTGAAGGTGCACTTGCTAATATGGGTGAAAGGTATTGGGAAATAAAGGTAAATGTGATGTACTTAGTTTTTAGTATAAAAATGGACGACCACCCAGTGGGAGGCCAGAGTGCCCTTGGCTGCCTTGCTGCTCAGACCTCTGTCAGGCTGGAAGAAAATTTTGTAGGTAAGAAATAATAAACAATATCAAAGACTGAAAATCTGAAGAGTCCAGACTGGTCCTCTGGAGCGCGGGCTGTCCCAGGGCCATCCTACACGTGACCGTGCAGAGACGAGCAGCTGGAGCGGTCAGTGCTCTTCAGCTGCTCCAGTCCCTTCAAGGAGCAACAGCCCCGCAGTGCCGGGATTGCTGGCCCTGGATCCCAGCCTGGTTTGTCTCCTCAGCAGTTCTGGCAAGGCAAATGGGCGCCTCTGACATGGCTTGGTGAAAATCAGCCTCCTGTGTCCTGGCTGCTGACAATGGAACAGGAGGGCTGTGTCTCTCTGTCCAGCTGGAGGGGAGCAGCTCCTTTGTGCAAAAAGCTCAAATGCCCCAGTGAGCTTGTGGGGCCAGGACAGCTGATTTTTAAAAAAATGGGTTGTACAATGACACAGACAATAAAGCTGCAAGTACATCCTTCACTTCACACATTAAACTAAGAGGGCAACTAATAAATACATTGAAAGTTTTATTTGATTGTTATCACAGGTATTCCTTATGGCGTATTTCCGCATGTGTGTGCTACCTGACTATGACCTAAATTGACTCTTCCACCTTCTACATCTTTAATGAAGTTGAAATGACTTAAGTACAAAGTCAAGTCATATTACTGAAATGGAATGTGTTGTTATTAACATGTTATCTAATTTGCATAATGAAATCAGATGGCTTTAGAATGTTTAAGCTTTTTTAGTTTAGATCTAATTGTCATTGTGTCTTTCATTATTAACGAAAAAGTTACAAGAATAATGTGTATGAACTTTTGAAGTGATTGATTTAAAACTGAAAGCCAAAGCAAATTAAGTGCCTTGTACTGAGGTGATCTGGCACGAGTGAAGGACAAAAATGGTTTTAAGACTAATTGATTTAACCTTAAACTCATTACTAGATCTGATGTTAAAATAAAACTGAAAGCTTATGCTAGAAAACAGACATGTCTTATGTAAGTCTGACAAAAGTTCCCTGCATACAAACAGCTGAGTCACCTTGTAAACAATGTAGAAAGCAGATAAATTTTGATTAATATTGCTTTAACAGTGCAGCTGGGGGTAAGAATTGGATTTATTCTGTAAATCTGGATGTTCAAAAAGTCATTGTTTTAGTGGAAATCAGCAAGCACTGAGCTGTGGGTGTAAATGTGCTAATTGGAGAAGCAGGTTGTTGACAATGTGTAGCTATTTGTAGGTCAATTTATGGTGGGCTGTATGTGGACTTTTGGACTGTAGTCTGGTTTATAGCACCACCTTTTGAGTTTAATGCCTTTCAGAAACGTCTTCTGGTCCTAAATGGGCTGCAGCAAGTCTGTGCTGCTCCCTCAGTAGTTGCTAACAGGTAACAAGCGAAATTCTCCTGTTTCTGCAGCATTTCCTAAAAGGCACTGAAAGAACACAAGTAAAAACCTACTGGCCCTAATGGAGCTGGTGAAAAACCTTTTATTACTCAGTCTTTTGTAGGCTCAGCTCCTCAGGCACCACTGGCTTAAATGAACTGCAAAGTTTATGACCAAGCTTCTTACAATACTGTGAAAAGTGCTTTGACTGAATCTGTAAAACAGGGACTTCCCAGGAAATGGTATGGAGCAAATGGCATCAATTGGAGAGGAATACACCACGAAAACCTGGGCACGAAAACTCCTTGAAGAAGTCCAGTGAATTTCTTGTGGTTGTAATTTTGCGATGTGTACATCTCAGATTGCTGCAGGCCTGCCATAACGTTGGAACTAAATCCAATAAAAGTGTAGGATAAAAGAGGATGTGCAAAGTGCTGAGGTGCAGACTGCCTGCAGGCAGGCCAAAGCTTTGTGGGGTTGAAGTGGAGTCTTAGATCCATCCTGTGAGGGAGAACAGCAGAGAACAGAGCCTCTCTAGTCCCTGACTCATCGGAGGGCTGAAGAGGACTATATTAAGTAGGTATTACTTAGCACGCAATTTCTATTTCTCTCAGAATTAATTGGCAGCTCGTAAGGAAATTACTGCGTTACTGTTCAGCACCTGATTTGCTTTTAGCAGCCTACATGTCTACTTTCCTCTCACAATTAAATTACAGGTTTTTTTTACAATTAATCCCAAAGTTTGCAATTTACAGTTGAAAGAAATGGCTTACTTATCTCTAGCATAATCCATGAGCTGAGGAAAGCAGCAATACCATTCAATCAGAATTCTTTAAAATTAGCTTATATGGAAAGGATGGTATCAAGAAATTCAACCTAAAATGTCTAAATGTACTTTATTTCTGATGGACAAGTGTTAATTTTCATAAGAATTATTCAGGGCTCAGTTGAGGCACTGAAATTCAATTTTCAAGAGCAGATAAGCTTTAGAGTTAGAATGAAAGGTATTTAAACAGGTATTACTATTATGAAGATGAAGAAAATATCTACAGTACCTATCAGGAGCAAATTTTCTCCTGTCCATAACTTTTATATAATTTTGAAAAGTTGCACAAGTATTTTGATTTGCTAAACAAAAATCTCAGCTCCCCAAACTTTCCATGGCTTTGAAGATCATGCCATGATCAAAAACACCAATTCTGACATTAAAGAGGAAAACCTGTGATTGTGGGCAATTCCTGGTCTCTAGGAGATACTAAATCTAGACTGAAAGTTCCTTGTGTGATAAATAGATATGATTTGTGCTGATAAAAATTGAAACAGTAATCAATATTGATACAGTAATTAATATTTGGGAATAATAAAACAGTTAAAAGTAGTAATGTAATGACAAAGGAGAGAGGGAGAGGAGGGGCTCCACCCACCCTGCCCTTCCCAGCAGATGTTCTCAAGGACCACAGGAAAGAAGCCGAAGATGCAGTTGCTAAAAATGAGCAAAACCTGGTTGGGTCCCAGAAAATGCTAATTATAAGGGATTTATTGCCTTGATATGTAGATGCAGTGATACTTTAGTCTTGGCTTACATTGTACTGGCTTGGTGCGCATGTGTAACCCAAAGTTGAATTAAAGGACAAAGAGGAAGACTATGAAATCTTCATCAGACGACCCTCAAAGACTTGTGTGACCACCGAACCGAGTGGTGGCACATGCGTGGTAAAGGTGGTGATGAGGGCAGAGATAGAAAAGTGGCGAACCAAAAATGGGAAGAGATGGTGTTAGCACATGGCATATAAGGGGTGATTTTCACTTGGCAAGCTTGTACGTGAGGTGGCAAGGGTCCAAGAGCCCTGCACTCCGTACCCTGCGGTTATCTTTTGCTTATGCGCTATTATTGCAACCAAATCATCCCTTATTTTAATCAAATTATATTGTATTCAATTTTATGTTTTTTATTTTAACCATTCAATTAAAATTGTTACTACTTTTAATATTGTTTGGGTTTTTTTTATGATGGGATAATTGGGCAAACATAACACTTGTCAAAGTTGTAATCTCAGCAGCTCTGCACTGGTTCTGTCCAGGTGTGCTGTAGGCAGGGGTGTCTGACTCTGCTGACGTGCAGCTGATTTGGCACATTTGAGCACTTTGATCTGTGCTGTTCTGGGCTCAGGGTGTCTCTGGTAGCTGTGTCAGTGCTCGCAGGCACAGGGTGTGACCTGGGGTATCTTGCACGGGGCTGGGAGCTGGACTCTGGGATCCTGATGTGTCCCTGATGTAGCCAGCGTGTAGGGTTTGATGCCAGATTTGATTTCCCTTGCTTAGCCACGTGGTTCTGCAGTACTCACATGCTCCAGTGCTTAAAATTACATAAAACCATGTATTGCTCTTTTCCTTCAAGCAAAGTTTGGGCTGCACCTAGAGATGGTTTAGGATGCAGCCCCTGTTAGGGGAGGGAAGCTTTCCATGTTCTTAGAGGGATAGGCAGGTGAGGTTCAGAAAGAAAAGGCTTGTTGAAACCTTTTGAGAATTTGTAGCTCACACAGAGAAACTGAGAAGCTGCTCAGGTGAGCAGGGAGCAGACCCAGCCAAACCTCAGAGGTGCTGAAGAGAAAAACTTCCTAAGGGCCACAGAAGAGTAAAATGTGTGTTTTTTCTGCAAACCAGAAAGCCAGAGCTGACTAAAACTCTGCTGGAAGCATGAACTCCCTGCAAACACTAAAAGCTCTGTTCCTGTCAGGTCCCTGTGACAGCTGGCATAAGTGTAGCTCTCACTTCCCTGGTCAAGTTACAGCATCGAGAGTCTATGTGGGCTCTGAATGGGTGCACAGAAATTTTTTATCTGGTTTGGACTGAAAACTCAGTTTGGAGCTGAGGGATCTTTGTTGGTGAGTTTGTTATTTTTTTTAAAATTAAAATTGGTAACTTTCCTAAAAGGTCAGGCCTCAGTAGAAAGGTGTATTTGCAAAGAAGAATCTTTCATGAGAACTTCTAATTTGGCTGCACTTTTGTTTCACACATAGTATAGGAATATGTTCTTTTAAAGTAGCTATTTGATCTGGGGAAATTAACAGTCCCTGAGGTTTGTTCTGGTTTTACTGATAACCATTTTAAAAGCTTGAAATCTGCTGAATATTGAAGGAACAGCTGCTCTAGCAAATCTACCCTTTGATGCAAGTGGCATAAAACATGAGGAGGTCTGGAAACTGAGAAATTACTTGACTTTAAGGTAGGAAAACCCCAAACAGGTCCCATTAACAACCTGTTCAGAAAAAATCAGGCCATAAAGAGAATGATTTTGAGAAGACTCAGGCGTAAGTTTTTCAATAAATTCAAAAGTGACATTGAATGTTGCATTTGCTTTTAGCGGAGGAGAGGAAGACAAGCTATGATAGGCAAAAGTCTGGGCTGGAATTTGAGCTTAATGTTCTCAGTCGCATTTTCCTACTCAGCTGAGGTTTGCAAGCCACTTGTCACAGTGTGTAAAATGCACATTGCCAGGGACAGTCCCTTTCTCCACTCCACATCTGTCACCAATATTGAAGTAGAATAAGCGTAAACAATGTCCAGAAACAGTTGAGATGCAGACTTCCTGTCTTTATTATTTATTTATATGAAACAGAACATTCAATCTAATAGTGCTTGCAATGAAGTCTAACTGAGGTTTTGTTTGTTACCTGTTGGCGTCAGAAGTAGATGTAGCTCTGAACTTCAACTGCATTTTGCTTAGAGAGAATCAGCCCCTTGTCCATCTGGATTAGTTTATGAGCTACAACAGCTCCTAAACAGACTTGTCTTTGACTTCAGTTGCAGTCTCAGGTGGGGGAAAGGTCTATTTTCATCTCTTCTGGAAACAGTTGCACAGAACCTGACATGATTTCCCCATTGTTTTAAATGAGCTATTCCAATATTTTGATGTACTTTTGGCAGTTACAGCACAGAGACATGCAAGCACATATCAATATGTGCAGTAACTTCTAGTGCACCTAAGAAAATATACTGGGAGCAAGAAACAAGGAAAGGGAAGAAATGGGTGGCAATAATGGCATAAATGGACAAAGCTTACGGCTTATGTCTCTGTTTTCCTTTGAAACAGTACCCTCTACAACCTGGATGAGAGTAAGCAGTCTTTATGTGGATTACTGTCAACATTTTCAACTGTGATGTTGAAAATGTTTTTTCAGTGTTTTTCCCCTAGGTAGGAACTGGGTTATAGTAATCACAGGAGACTTCCTTTATTTAGTATTTATTGAAAAAATTTAAATTAAATGGATGCCATCCTTCAGTCCTGCTGATATATGTTCTCAAATGAAGTAATTAAAAAGGGCCCAGAGAAGATTCCTGCCCCACTTAGGACTGTAAAAAGCTTATGATGGTTTTGGAACCTGGTGAAATGATAGGCTGATGATACTACTACTGATTTAAATGAAATTTTACTGAATTAACTAATTATTGCAAGAGAGATGGAGATGATCATTGTACTGCAATCCTTGTTCTGTTTTAAGACATAAATAAAAAAAAATCTCTGCATTTGTTACAACATAAAGACCAGAATAAAATAAAACTCTAAAGTCATTATTTCCTTATGGAATTTGAAGAAAACAGGAAAAAAGGCTTAATGAGAGTCATGAAAAGGTTGCTGTGGAAACAAGAAAAGCAACAATGAAGAAAAAAACATATTTGAGGAGATAGGTCAGGAAGGTTAGGTTAAAATTCAGACAAATTCAGTTACAGCCAAAAAAATCTTACAGGAAATTTTAATTTTCTGTGGAAAAGTTCAAGAACCAGAGTTTATTTGCTATAAACCAAAAAGTTTATTTGCTATATTAAATATCTGTAAAATTATATGCCAAGCAAGCAAAATTGATGAACAGAATAATTCTGTAATTGAAAAAAAAAAAATATACAGGAATTTGAAGTTGCAATGATGTGCTGGATTGAAGAAAATGCTCTGTTTTCTAACTGCTCACAGCATGTGCTCTGTGAAGAGATATTGATTTGCATGGTCAAGTAGAGCAGCAAATGTGTGAGGAGTAGCCATGACAAAATGCCTTCTGTGCCAGTAAATCTGCTCTCTGCAGCTTGTTGGATGGGATATCTTGGAGCAGAAAATGGCATTGCGGCTCCCAAAGATGAGATTCTGTGCAGCCAAGTTGCGCGTTAACAAAACTGAAATCCATAGCAGGATTTTCATCGGGATATATCACGTCCTCATTTTTTTATACCCTGGTTGATGTGCCATAACAAGAACACCAGTAAGAACAGTAAAAGAAAAAAAGCCAGGCTATTCATAATGCTGCTGCTCAGGCAGAGTCATCTGAGAGCTGCAAGCATGAGTGCTGCCGTGCCAGGATTGATGGGCTCCTACTCACCCTGTTATTGTTTTGTGCCTTTCTTTGCAAAGCACAGTGACCATAAATTGGCTCAAAGCTTCCAGAGCTTATCGCTCTATCTACTGTCAAGTTTCAATTTTGGATCTTGGTCATGTTGTATTTTCCAGCGTTTTCAAAGACTTGTTGGAGGAGTTGGGGATGTAATAGAAATGTTTGGAGTGAAGAGGAGTCACGGTAAAAGGCAGCATGGTGCTGTAAAGGAGGGGGAGGCCACTTTTTTTAAGAAATATTGAATATCCCGGCTTGAAAGGGACCCACAAGGGCACTGGCACATGAAGTAATTGGGCACTCTGCAGAAATTATTGTGTGCTCATGTGTGCTATAATTGCCCACATTGCAGCTGGTGGTTGCCCAGCTCCCTGGTTTGTTGAGGTATCTCTGCAGGGAGATACCTGCAGAGGGAGTCAGCTCCTCCCAGTCTGATGGTGCTGGTAATCTTACTTTGAAGATATCCTAGTTCTGCATTGCTGAAAAGGATGCTGGAGAGCACAGGGAGCCCTGCAGAGCCCCAGTGCTGACTGGTCACCAGCCTGATGTGACCCTCTCGCTGTAACCCTTGGGGCCCAGTTGCTCACCCATCGCATGATAGGATGGAATCTTGGTGGCACTTTCCGTAGTTTAAACTCCATTGCTTTATGGTCACTGGGGCCAAGATGGCCACTAATGGCCACATCAGTCATGAGAGCCTCTCTGTGAGCAAGCAACAGGTCACAGAGGGCACCTTGCCTGGTTGGCTCCCTCCGTAGCTGCGCCTTGTCCTTCTGTCCAGGCGCTTCAGGGACCTGTTTGTACCAGCTTCAGGGTGTTCCAGGTAACCCACCCAGCCAGGGAGCTTTCCTCAAATCCTGTGGGCTAAATATAAGAGAAACAGGGAAGACTTTCACTTCATTTCACAATATTTCTCCTTCTATTTTACAATTAGGAGGAATTATATTTAGAAGGAAGTGTTAAATGGCATTCAGCATTCTGAGATGGAGTTTTTCTAGGTAGTTGTTGAGTGTCTGCAGACAAAATCCTCTCCCAGCAGTTCTTTGCACAAGGTTCCATTGCAGTACAGATGTTTTGGTAATGAGATGAGACTTCTTATGAGACTGAAATTAATTTCTTTGTTAAATTTATCTGTATAGAGCAGTTATAAAATTGCTTACAGCAATCAAGACCCTGGTAGCTTGCCAGCTTTTTTTAACAGATAAGCAGTTTGGAAAGAATTATTTTCCAATAGTGTCATTGAAGTTGAGAACATTTTTGTTCCTCCCACTCTTTCAGCTTTCTTTTTAATTAAGGGTGGGGGGCACATTTCTAGAAATGTGTAATGAACAGGCTGTGAATACCAAGTGTGAGTATTGTACTTCTTTCTCCCCTCAAGCATTCCTATGGTGTTACAATACTTTAGCAGAACAACTTCTGTACTGCTCTGTTCTGGTTTTAGTGATATTTAAGGTATGTTAGTGTCCTGAATTGCTAAGCAAATTGTATTCCATTTGCCATCTGTGTGGCAGTTTTCTTCTGTTAAGAGGGCAGTTTTCCTTATCTCTTTCACAACCAATCCTCCCTCCAGGGAGACACCTGCTGATAACAGCTATTGAATGTCACTGCACGACTGATAAGAACTACAGCATCCCATTGTGAGATGCTCCGCCCAGATGGAGGAGCCAAGCATTCCTACCTGGATATAATCTGGAGATTCTGGAACACCAGCACGGCTTCTCCACAGGATTCCCCAGAGGAACAGCAGCTGCCTCTTCCCCTGGATCTTGCTGTAACCCTTGGGGCCCAGTTGCTCACCCATCGCATGACAGGATGGAGTCTTGGTGGCTCAGAAGAAGACTCCACCTTTCTACAGCATCCCTGCTCCAACAGAACCACCCCTGACACTGCAGGAGGGCTGAGCCACATTTCCAATGGGACTGTTACCAGCACCCTGACCCACAGGCTGTCAGCTTGTATTCTGATGCTGTCAGTGTTGTTTTGGTTTACTGCATTGTTTATTTTATCTTTTTATTTTCTTCCCTAATAAAGAACTGTTATTCCTGCTCCCATGTTTTTGCCTGAGAGACCCTTAATTTAAAATTTATAGCAATTCGGAGGGAGGGGGTTTACATTTTCCATTTCACGGGAGGCTCCTGCCTTCCTTAGCAGACACTTGTCTTTCCAAACCACGACAATTAGAACCCATATCTACTGTACTATTAAGTAAATCTGCCCATGTGTTATATGCACCATTTTATTTAGCTGGGAAAGAACGTCTATGCTCTAAAATGATAAAAAAACTTAAAACTATGGAAAAATAGTTCATAGACATATTAAAATGCATTTCATGCCTCTATACATTTCCCTAAATGCAAAGAAAGCAGGGATTGTGCATAGCACATTACCTCTTCATGGGGTTACTGTGTGCTTTTTAAACCAACATCCTTCCCCAGTTGCTGTGTGGAGCACACAGTCACTTTGACTGCTGGCCTGCCTCTGCTAGAGACTGGAAGGGAAATGAAAATGCAATTTAAAATAACAGAAAACTGAGTAGGACATTGAAATCTGCAGGATATTATATCTTGAATTCAGCTACCCCCCTACTGGGGTTTTTTTCCTATTTTTCCCCCTTTATGTGAACGAAAGAGAAGCTTTGGTAAGTTTAAAAAATCAATGGACAGTCAGTTTCTAAATATAGTAACTTCTCAAAATATATCCCCAAAGTCATGAATAAAAAGCTTTTATGAAAGCAACAGAGTTACAGGTAATATGTCGTAATTATTGACGAAATTGGGTGGAAAACAAAGCAAACAAAATACTTTTACTATCTTTGTTCTAATTTTGTTAAGAATGCATTGAGTTATTTGCAATGCAGTAGTTTTCAGGAGCCATGTGCAAGTGTGGCAGTTAACAAGATATTAATAGAAAGAAAAACAATTTAGAAACGTTATTGATGCAAATGTATGGAGGTACCTGTTCTTTGGATTTTGTATTTCACTGACAGAGACAGCATGGACAGGCTTCTTTACCCAATTACCCTAAGATTGTCTTGGGCTTGCTTCAAGAGAAATTTGAAGCAAGAAGAAATATTTCTGTATGAATCTTTTGCCAATCAAAAATCAGCCTTACTTTTCAAATTACAGAACTGCGAAGACACAGATGACCCAAAAATGTGAAATGGACCAGAGAACAAATCAGAGAGATTCCAGCCAACATGAAGAGGTTTTTGACCACCTTGAAACTGGTAAATTTCTTGATGTTTTCCTTTTGGATTAAATCCTGGAGCACCCACGAGTCTCTATGATACATGAACATTTTCTATTCTCTCTATCTTCAGTGTTCCTTGAGCTAAGGAATGAGACCTACACTATGTCCTTCTAAAAGCACCCTTAATTCAAATTAAAAACTCCAGAGGACTGGATTAGAAACTTCAAATTAATGCCCAGGATTTTTTCTGCATTGTAGTCTGCCTCTGGGATTTAACTGTCATTTCCCCCTTGCATACCTGCCATTCCAAAACCAGCATGTAAATCCTCTTTCCAGAAGAATTACCCATGCAAAAGTGATCCTGCCAGCTCCAAGTAGCTCTGTGGGCAGATGACACACACACCTTTCCCACTGGTGCACTTCAGTCCCTCTGGTGCCTGTATTTATTCTAGTGGAACAGCTGTAAAGAATTAACTACACTGACTCTTGAAGCATTTACTGATGGCTTCCTTAGCCAGAGCAATAAACACAAGCAGGAATGCAGTTGTAGGCAGCCAGGCTTTGGCCTGACCATGACACTTTCTCAGCTGTAAGAATAATTTCAGAAGAGCAGACTAAGGGAAATATTTTTTGCTTAATAGGTTATAGCATCTCGTCAGTCCCATACTATACAACACACAACTTTATAAACTGTTGCACTTTGCCTGGATATAAATGGATTGTAACTGATAACCCATAAAAAAATATTAGTCAGTTGTAAGTTTTTTTAATGGAGTAAAAATATTGCAGTAATGAAAAAGCTGACATTTTGAGGACTGCTAAAGCAACAGATTCATCAGAAGAATGTGTTAACAGAACAACAGTGTATACTCTTGGCTATATATGAAAAAAAAGATGCCCATGTTTAAGGCTAAGGATAACAAAAAAATTGGGGGTAACCAAAAATCCAAGAAATTGAAACAGGACCTGTGTGAATATGTAAGTGATCAAGACTGAAGGGGAAAAAAAGCATTATCTAAATGAGTGCTTGATAGCCAGTACTTTGGGTGAGTTCGATCCCTGGATACTCTTGATCTGATCATTAGCTTATATGGTAGATACTGTGCAAAATCATCTCACCACAGAGCTGCAAGGTTAGAGCAAAGATCTGGGCTTGTGCTGTTTTTTTATGTTTTTCTCTTTAAGAATTTCATTGACCATTTTCCATTCAAGTGACATTGGGTTTTTATAAACCTCAAAGTAATTTCATTTTCATGAATCCCGTTTCCCTCTGCCCTTCAGAAGGGGTGCAGCTATTTCCTTGTGACAGAAGGAATCACAGGGGAAGTCAAACAATGCATGGCCTAATCAATATTGGTAAGTGAATGCCATTGAGTAATTGATCTGCGTTTTTCAGTGCAGCCTGTTGCCATAATGAGTGGTCTGCAGAGCAGAACTGCTCTAGACAGAAGATAAAGGCCTCTGGTGAAAATGAGCCTTTTTCAGATGTAAATACAGAAAATACTGGAATGAGGGACTATTTGGCTTTTATTAGATGTGGCTGTCTTTCTAAACCAGCACCAATACTTCCTTACATTAAGAAATACAGAAAACACTGGAATTATTATTGACATTGTTTAACTGTACAAAGGGTAGTTATCTCTGTCTCCCTTTCTTACTTTTTAGGACCTGTTTGCTGAATTTTACAATAAAATCCCATCAATAATTAAACACCTAATTTTCTTTGGAGAGAAAAAATAAGATAAACACCCTATTTTCTTAGGTAATTCATGGTTATGAATTGAATTACTTGCTTAAAATCAATGCTTATAAATTACGTATAGGATTCTTTTCCAGCCACCCCACAAATAGCAAGCTGATTGAAAGAAACGGAGAACATAGTAATGGAAATATATCTTTAGGCAGTGGTAAGATTTTGTACGTATGTTCCAATTTATATGAAATTGATTTCGTACTTTGACTGGTGAATGAAGCCTTGAATCAATCAAGTCAACACACACATGAGCAGGTGTTCACACAGCTTCCCTCTTGCTGAGGTGCTGCCCAGGGCACCATTGTAAGTATGATAAATAGGTATGATTCGTGCTGATAAAAATTGAAACAGTAATCAATATTGATACAGTAATTAATATTTGGGAATAATAAAATAGTTAATAGTTAAAAGTTGTAATGCCAAAGAAGAGAGGGAGAGGAGAGGCTCCACCCCGCCCTTCCCAGCAGATGTTCTCAATGACCACAGGAAAGAAGCTGAAGATGCAGTTGCTAAAAATGAGCAAGAACCCGGTTGGGTCCCAGAAAATGCTAATTATAAGGGATTTATTGCCTTGATATGTAGATGCAGTGATACTTTAGTCTTGACTTACATTGTACTGGCTTGGTGCACATGTGTAACCCAAAGGTGAATTGAAGGACAAAGAGGAAGAGGAGAGGTCTTCATCCAAAACGACCCCCAAAAACTTGTGCGACCACCGAACCGAGTGGTGGCGCATGTGTGATAAGGGTGGCAATGAGGGCAGAGATAGAGATATGATGAACTGAACATGGGAGGAGATGGCATTGACACATGGCACATAAGGGGTGATTTTCACTTGGCAAGCTTGTACGTGAAGTGGCAAGGGTTCCAGAACTGCCTTCCGTACCCCGCGGTTATCTTTTGCTTATGCGCTATTATTGGAACCAAATTATCCCTTATTTTAACCAAATTATATTGTATCCAATTTTATTTTTTTTAACTATTCAATTAAAATTGTTACTACTTTTAATATTGTTTGGGGTTTTTTTTTATGATGGGATAATTGGGCGAACATAACAGGAGGGACTCCTTTGGCTTGCAATCAATCCCACATCTTTGCAGGATTGGGAGTCCCACTGGGCAACTGGGAGCTCAGGCAGCTGCTCCTGCATGGTCTCCGTGCCAGCCAGCCCTCTTGTGGTGCTGAGCCTGGTCTGTGTGTGTGCCCTGCACCAGGGTGGCACCTGGTCTGGCTGAGGCCAGTAAACAAGGGCAGGAGAAAGGACAAAACTATTTATGTCATGCAGGTAAAAAACTTTGCCCTTTGGTGACACCCATGTAACTTTTGTTAATTACATTATGCATAAGAAATTATGTGAATCTAGTCAGGAGGTTCTTTTGTCTCCTCTTTTCTCTGTCCTTGTTCCCGTATCTCCAAAAAGAGTGGGTAGTATTATATAAGAAACCAACTGAATAGAAAACTTGGTGTGTAGGTTTTCTTCAGCTGCATATGCAGAAATCTTGCCAATGTGTCTGATTCTGTGGCTTGAATCAGGGTAAAACTGAATGCAGGGAAACTGATTCCTGACTGGCACTGATGAGCAGTGTCATGTGTGGAACAGCCTGTGCTGTCAAAGAAGGGGAGAGTCACATGTGGCAAAGAGTACCAAAAAGCTGCTAAACAATGCAGTATTCAAGGGAGGCAATAAATTGCGTAAGGTAATGAACAGATTTACGGACTTGGAAAACATGAAGAAGAAAAATGCATTTAGGTCAAAAGCAAGCAATGAGTTTCTGGACAGGTATGAACACATCTTGAATGAGGGAGAATGGGGCTGGGAACATTGCATGAGTGCCTGCTATAAAACCAATCTCTCTGACTTGGAAACATCCTGGAAGTGACATTTGGCTTAATTATGTGAATGCTCCAGCTGTTTTATTAAAAGTTTCAGCACAGTTTGGGAAACACTCACTCCAGAAATCACTTCAGACATGAAGTGCTCCAAACTTTCCTTGGTCTGTGAATTTTGAATGTGCCAGGCAATGCTGAGCCTGTCACTTGGGCAAGCACATGTGTCTTGGCCTGCAGAGAGGAATAATGAACAAATCTGTGGAGAAAAGCACCGAAACCCAGTGGTCGTAATAGTTTTGTGTTTGCACAATAGCTTGTAAAATGAAATAGGGTGGATTCACACCCCTAGTGGTGTTGATGATGGACACACTTCCTACACTGCTCTGATTTTTGCCTTACAGTTCTATATGAAAAGACATCATGAGAGAGTGGCCATGTGAAGGTGAACAGCCTTGTGCCTTTATTAGTAGTTCAGATCTTCCCAGTCTTCCAAGGAGCAATAGCATATGCTATAAAACAATAAAAGAGGAGTTTCAGAAAGGCTTGGGAGTCACCACAGTAAAGTGGACAGAGTAGAGACACAGAGAAATTGCAGACAGGAGCCAGTGAAAAACTATTAGAAGTTAGCATAAGGACCAGAGGTGAAAGATTCAATTTATGAAAAAAAGAGGTGAAGATCTCTGTTTGAGACTGATATTGGTGAGTGTTCACTTTGGTGAGCCAGAGTTGTAGCAGTGCCTGCTAGCACAAGAGCCAAGTCAGTGAGCGAGGATTTGGATATGAGGATTCAGAGGTGGGAAGCTGAGATCATCTGGACACTATCCTAGGAATGTGATAAGATCTCTCCTTGCAGTGTTTAAGTTTTGTTAGAATTAACAGTTCATTATATTACGTTTCTAAATGCTATACAGCTATTTTCTTCTCAGAAATTTGCATATCAATACCTGCTTATTTATTTCTTGGCCCAGAATATTCTTCAGTTTTGCTCTCTATCTTTTGTTCTTGTCTTTTCCAATACTGGAATTACAGTTAGAACTTAGGACATGCCTGACTTTCCACAGGTAAAAGTGGATCCAATTTCTGTTCCAAAGTAACATATTACTGATCTGAATCATTCTTGCTCTAATCTTTTTCTCGTTGTTAATTGAAAGCTCTCAAGAACAAATGTTTTTCTCAAGTGCTTATTATTGAACGATTCTTAATCACTATTGCTAATTACATTATTTTTAAGTATGGAATTTCTCAGCACTTCCATGCAGAGGTCAGTAGGAGGGTTATTGCATGTTTGCTCTCCAAAGTGCAACACTTCTCTGGTTTCCATTTTCAAAGCATAAATTGAAGCTAAAAGTTACGTCTTTATTTTCTGTCATTACATTTCCTTTCACTTCAGTGTTCCCCTGTGCATGTGGCAACCATGACACGAGACCTTGAGGACTGTTAGCATGTCTCAGTGACTCAGCCATTTTATTTTATTAATTTGCCTCTCTTATATCATTTTAATGACCTGTATTTCTTTCAATGGAAGAAAGACCCAAACCTTTCACTGTTACCAAACCCAGCAGAGATGGAATATCACAGAGGAACGCCAGGTGATATTTTCAGAGAAGTGCAGCCATCCTGATCCTTTAGATCACAGAAAAATAAATTTTGTTACTTTATAAAGGCTGATAGCATCAGCTACCAGATATTCCAATGAGATAATGTCATGCTCCGAGACAGCCACCTTCTCCCTAGAGGAGAGGTAGGGAGGGAGATCATTTTCACTTTATCTTTTCTGTAGGCAAAATAGAAAAAATCTACTGTCATGAATTTTGTCTCCTATAGAAACAGGAGATAGGATATGTATATGCACATTACATCATGATGTGGCTTATTGCAGAACAGCATTTTTGTGCCTGGGGCAGTGCAGTTCTGCAGGTCTTGTTGAATCTGTTTGACAAACCACTGCAGAGATAAATGTCTCTCTCTGTTGAGGGTGCTATGGAAGAAAGCCATTTTTCTCCTATTTTCCCAGAGAAAATGACGCTTAAGCCTTTATCTCCTTGTGCTTTTTACAAACGTGATTCTTGCTTCCCTCTGGCCTGAGACAAGCAAGGTTTGATGTGCCCATGTGTCACAGACATCTTTTGTGAAAAATCCTTTCTTTAGGATTTTTCCCTCTTCTGGGAAGCTGAGGCCCCAGAAAGAGAATGTAAAAAATGGTTATCTGCCGCTGTGAAACGCAACAGGTGCACCTGGGATTGGCCCATGTTGGATGTTTACAATTAAGGGCCAATCAGGGGCCAAGCTCTCTCGGGGACAGAATCAGAGAGAGCTCCCTTGTTTATTCATTCCAATTCTATTCTTAGCATAGCAGCTTCTGAACTTCTCTCTCTATTCCCATTAGCATAGTCATAATGTAATATATATCATAAATTAATAAATCCAGCCTTCTGATCATGAGATCAAGATTCTCGTCTATCTCTTCACCCCTGAGGAACCCTTGCAAGCCCGGTAACACCCATGTAGGGAAACCACCGTGGTGGGAGATGAGTCTCTCCTTAAGCACACCCTACATTGCATTTTCCAAATGCTGCTCTGCAGTGCCTGGTGTCACAGCAGGATGAGTGCAGTTCTTATCTGACAGCAGTAGCTCAGACTCTGCTGTTGGGCACGGCACAGGAGGTTTTGTGGCCATTTCAGTCCAGCAGCCGCCAGCTTTGTTCTGCCTACAGTCAGCTGAGCAGCACCCACCCTAATGGAAGGAATTGCAGAACTGACTGAGAAACCATGATTTCCCCTCTCTCCTAAGGCAGACCATGATAGAGGTTTACTGAAACTGAAGAGTTCCAGGCACACTGCCTCCAGTGTCTTCACTGCTCAATTGTTCAAAATTCAGCTTATTTTACTGACAGTGCCAGAATCACTGTCCTCCCTATGCCACCAGCAAAACCAGTTTGTCTAAAAGTGAATGAAGGTGGGTGAAAAGGAAAGGCGTTTAAATCTTTGTTTCACAGGAAGGTGGACACAAAAGCTCACAAGCATATTCTTCACCCTAAAAGTTACCTTTAAACTAAAAGTCATTTATTAGTATATATATTTTTTTATCTGGAAATCTGTTTCACACTGCTTGTTTTTGAGTAGTCTGTAATCCTGAGAGGGATTTGCAGTGCAGCTGCTGATATCACCAATCAGACCAAGTGTGTGTCAAGGAACATAATTAGATGTTGAGACAGGTGATATGGGCATCGTTAGAGGCAACTTAGAAAACTGCAACCTGGTAAACCCTGCCTTATCTGATGATTAGTTACAGTTGGACGTTTGTCACAGAAGAACCAGGGAGGTGAGGACAGTGCATGTGCTGATGTGTTTGGGACTGGTGTTGTGTTGAGAGCTTCCATAAGAGCAGTGCAGAGGTTTAATGGGACGCCTTGCTGCACTCAGCCAAGGGCAGCACACCTGGGAGCCCCATCCCTTCATGGAAAAACAGAGGAGCTGTGCCTCTTGGGGCCAAGGAGGTGCCTGAAGCTCACAGGAGATGATCCCACTACCTGGGGGATAGTACTCCTTATCATACTAGCTAAGAATATGTCATTACATTGTTGACAAAGGACTATTTCTTTTTTTTTTTGAAAAATGGGTATTTATACAGATGAAAAAGAAAACTCTTTATGATATAGAGTGCTTCATTATTTCCGGTATTCATACTTGAAATTTCAGATTGAGCTCTTCATCTTTCCATTTTTATTTGCGTATGGTGCAAGTTGACATCACTTATTTCAAATTAGACTGAATTAAGTGACCTGTATGATATGCTCCTGTAGATGTACTATCATTTCTGATGTGCAAGCTTGACAAATTATAAAATACAGTATTTTCTGAAACAGAGGAGAAACCACTTCAGACTGAATTTTGGTGGTGTTTCAGAGTAGGTCTTGGTTGTTTTGTTTTCCTGTGTAGGCATAAAGTAGGAAATAACCCACAGGGATTTAACAACCTGTCTTGGAATTACAGATGGATTCAGTCGTTTTATATAGCTCAGAAGCTGGCAACAGGGTCTTTGAGTGATTGTACTCTATTTCTGATATGCTGATTCAATTTTGGAACAGTAATGAAGGGGTGATGCCACTCCTCCATGCTGAGCCAGAATATTGCTATTCAAACAATGAGCGTGCTGCCACACAAACTTTTGAAAACCCTGCAAATCTGAAGTCACAATGCATCTCTGAGGCTTGCCAAAGAGCAGGGGATCAAAGCAGGCTGTCACCTGGTCTGTTCCTGCCAACTACTTCCACATCATTAGAAAGGCTAGTGCCACATTGGTTGAAGGCAAGGGAAGGTAAAATTAGAAGTAACTTGAAATGATCCTTCAGCCAAGTCAAGACAGTTTCCTCTGAGTGTTGAGCCTGTTTTGCCATCCAGTTTTGCTTTATCTACAGTGAACAGAGTTGAACACAGTGAACATAGTTGAAATGTCTTATATTATAACCAAACCTCACTTTTTCTGGAGTGGCCAAGTTTCTACGGAACCAAGACAAATTAGGAAAGAATGTGGCAGAGACGTGTGAAAAAATATACACTTTTAAAGTCCTCATTTCTTAGAGGCAAAAAGGTTTAGTGTGAACTGTAGGGTCAGTATCTACATCTTAAAAGCCTGTAATATGAAACAAAACTAAGTTCACATTTGATAGTGAAACCTTCCAAGAGTTGTCTTCTGAAGACTGATCCCAGGAATAAAATTAAAAACTCACTTGAAATAGCAGAACTCTGCATCAGAAAGGAAAAGTAATGCTAACTTGAGAATAATTAAAAAGAATCCGGAAAGGAATGGGAGATATAATCTTAGGGGAAAATCTATTAGCACTGCTAACATATAAGATCTATGACTAGCATAATAAAACCTCTGACAGGGGATGGTGAAGTGCTGGATGTGCATTTTTATGAAGTCTCCACGTTGTGCACACTTGAAAGTGATTGAGGGCAATAATGAAAATTGAGCAATAGTTCTGCTGGTTGCAGTTTGAGGCACAGCAGGAACAATGCAGTGTTCAGTAACATTACCCAAAGCATCCAGTCTCTGGTATGCTGTGGAACTGAAATCCTCTCATCCTCCTGCTACTTTAGGACTGCCTGGTTCTCATTGTTCATAATAAAATCAGGATCTAAAAAGTTACAAATGCCAACTAGCTGGTTACTGATGTGTTTCCAATACTGAATATACTGCAGAAAGCACTAGGAGCTTGGTGTGACCTGAGCAACCTGATCAGCCCCATACCTGACCCAAGGTGGGAGCAGGGTGCTCCTGAGTGATTCTGAAGGGCAAAGGATTCTGGAGTTTGGGATGCTTGCATGCTAGGGTATGACAGCTCTCTGGAAATACCTGGGAGATGCTGAGCAAGGAAAGCACACTCCTCACAGCCTCCTGGCCAGGCATGTTCTGGCACCATTTTCTTTTCTGGGTTTTATTTTTTGCGTGTTGTTGTGAGACCGAAAAATGTACTCATTTGAAACAAAGGTAACATAACAGCTAATGCATTAAGATACCTTTCCTTTTATAGCATCTCCTATTACATGACTTTAAAATCCCACAGGAAATAAATGTATCTGAATATTCTAGTAAAACTTGTTCCTAAATTTCAAGTAATATGGCACTGGAAAAACATTACAGGTTATTGGTATTCAAGTGACTGCTGCAAGTGTGTCATCCTTACTTTAAATTCATATCTGATAAATTCTAGAGAAATTATTTCAAAATTGGACTTCCCTTGTGTATGAATTAGGATTTTCTCTCAACTGTTCTCATAACACTTGTGATGAAACAAATCGTTACTCTGGTCCAGATGGTGCCTTTAGTCAGGTTAACTAAAATACCGTGCCTGCTCTATGGGAACAGTTATGCAAATAATTGATTTGTCACTTTGACAAAGCTAAGAGAAGCAAATGAAAAAAAAAATCTACAAAAGCTCTGCCCAAAACTTTGAAAATGGTTTATGGAGCTGTTGGATTAGATTCAAATCCCCTTACTCTTGTGGATTTGTACCTTGCTGTTGAGATTTCCCTGTTCCAGTGGCATCATTTGGGGAACGACATTCCAAAGTGCAGGAAGAGCAAAAGTGAAAATGTAATCACAGGTGGAACACTGCCATTGGCTAGCAGTGACTTTAGTTTTATCTCTTTGTTTGGAGAGCAATATAATATCAGGAATGTAATTCCTTCTGCCTTGCTAGTGGAGAGCTCAGCAGTTCCCAGTGTGAGACTGGAAATATTTTCAAAAACAAATGCAAGGAAGTGAATTTGTTCTCTGATAGTGACAAGCACCATGCTGGCCCAGAGCAACAGAGACTTCCATGTGGTGGGACTTTGGTAAAAGTCAACCTGATCCTGCAGATGCATCAGTGTCTCTGTAAGATGATGCTTCAAAAAGGCAAATGAACTTTCCCCTCTCGTTCTTCTGGAAGCATTGAGTACTGTAATTCATTATCTATCATCATTACAGGGGAGAAGCTGGAGGTTAATGCAGAAAACCATGATGGAGCTTTGAAATTATTTTCTCTCTTTAAACATTAAAAAAATCCCCAGCCCTTGTTCAACCAGAGCAATTACCTTGTGCTTCTTCAATTTGTTATTTTAACCTTTGAAATGCTGAGGAATGTTCTATTAATCAAATGTCTTTCAGAGCAATTGGATGTGTCTTTTGTAACTGATCAAGAAATGTGTTACTTTTTATAATCCTGGGCTTCTGTCTTAAAAGTGGTGTCATTAAAGCATGAACCAGACTTGTCTGGAGATGACTGCTGTAGCACATTTGCCTCACATCCATGTTCACACCACCTCCTGCTCTTTCTCTCAGTTGCCGTGAGAACACTGTGCCATAGTGCTAAAGGCGACCAGAGGAAAGGTGTTTCATCTCACCGCTGCCACAGAAAACTTTCCTTGGAGTTTGAAGTCCACTGAACTTTCAAGGGACCCTCTTCATTAAACTGCAAGTTGATGTATTCCTCAGTGCTTTCTTAGAGGTATTTTCTGTTTCCTACAAACTATTTCTAGTAATTCTTGTGAGAGAGGTACCTCCCCCCTAATTTCCATCCCTGAAGGTTAAGAATAAGATCTGTAGATACTGTGTGGACCTAGAGTACACAGGTCAAAAGTGCTGCTTTTGGCTAACACCTGGATTACAAACTGTGAGTTGTAATAACCCTCCCAAGTTTCCATGTAGCCCCAAAATAAAGAAGCAGCATAAACCAGTTAAGTTATGAATTTGAGGAAACTTGAAATACTGCTTATGGAAACTAGGGCCCTCATTCGGAGTGTTGGGTGCACTCAGGACTGACATTTGTCACTTGAAGGTCTGATATACAACCATCTGTTCACAGAAAAACCTGCTCAACTGTGAGTAGCTTGTAACTCCCTGAACTAGAGATTAGCACGGGGTAGTATTTCCTGAGCTCCACTCCCCATCTTGCATCTAATGAATAATGTAAGCAGTGGTTTTCATTGCTACTTACTGTTCAATGAACGGCAGAATGATGTGTGACCTGAATAAATATTTAAGTGTACTACTGCCTGCAAAATTTTCTTTTTGCTATAAAATGCATTTAAGAATACACGGGGCAATTCCAAAAGGTTAAAGCAGTGAACTGGAATTGTCCCAGGTACAGGATGGAAAACATATTTGTAGTTAACTCAGCCTCTTCTTTAATGTAAAAGTTAAATAGGTTTCTGATGAATAATGACATCATCTTGCATTTTAAATTGCAGCTGACTTGTTATGTGTCAGCCAGGCCCTATAAAACAATAGGAAAGCAGTAAAATAGCATGGGCAGGTACGTGTGCTGAGCTGCATGCACAGGATTAAAGAAAGCAGCAGTGGGAATAGGCTTAACATGGCAGATCACAATGTTTTCATTATTGCCAAGAGAAGGCTGGAGGATGGGCACTTTTCAAAACAGGAAAGAGGATAAAACTATCTTATCTAATTGTGGAAGTACAGTAAGGATAGCTGTCTTACCTGTTTGAACTCTTAATGAGGCATTTTGTTCAGGATGGGATATTTATGACAGTGATTCTGTGCTAAGCCTAAAGCTGCATTTATCTCAGACCCTGTGAGCTTTGCTGTTGGCACTTCTTTGGCTTTGATGCTTTTGCCACAAGAAATGTTTGCATTTGTGGTTCATAGGTGGTGCAAGATGCTCCTGATAAACGGACTGGAAGTCTGTTGCTGTGGGTGACTATCTGCAGGTGGTTGATGCATCAAGTCCCACGGCCTTCTTTCCTCATGCTCATTGTTAGTACAGGAAGGCAGAAAGTGAAAGATAACTGTGCTAAATATTTTCTATATATTGCTTTGCTTGACTATTTTCCCATTGCATTCCCAGTATTAAGCTGTTAAACCCTCTAATTTTCTCAATACTACTCAATATAGAACTTCGTTCTCTAACGGGTTCTTTTGCCTCCTGCAATTCCTAATGTTTTTACTTGTCTTGATGCCCATTTATGGATGAATTTTATGCATTTGAGATGCACAGTGAAAGCACAGCTGCTAATTCCTTCTGGCAAATTGACTGGAAATTGCCAGGCACTGAGCACTCCCAGACATTTTAAAGGAAAGTTTCGGCTGGACTGTCTCAGGGGTGTGCTTATTTTGTTTCAACTAGTTCAGTAATTTCTCATTTGAGAAGCTCTTGGCCTGTTACCTTTTCAAATGTAGATTCAAACCCACGCCTGTCTCTTGTTAATACTTTTTATTAACAAATAGTAAGTAAATTGACCAGTTCCAAGATACAGTAAGAGCATTTGCAATTGATGGTACTTTTAAGAAGCAGGAAAATCAAGATTTGCACTGTTTTCTGTATTTTATTCCTCTTAAAAGTATATGCATGAAGATACATATGCAAAGGTATGCAAATTTGCGTGCATTTTGGTATTTATGGAAGAAGGCATCAAACTTTGGGTGGGGTGTGGAACACTGTGTATGAGTGCCATGGGCTGCATGGTGGGGAATAACCTGCAAAGGAGTTTCAGAACAGCAACACTAAGAATAGAGCAATCTGGGCTTAAGTAATGGTGTCTGTCCATGTGGGATGTTCAATTCAGACCCTGTCTGGAAAGCAGATAAAAATGGACCTGAGCATGGCATAAGCACTCAGAAAAGTGTAGCTGTCTCAATAAGCAGAACTCAAAGGACAGCGCCCTGGCAGGGCATTACTGCCTTGAGTGGTTTCTGTGTCTGTAGAAAACGCTGCCCCATGATTACAAACCTGTGGTCCAAGTCAGCCAGGGTCTGAGTGAATTCTTGGTGCCATTGAAATTAACAGCAGTTTTGCTGTTGTGCTGATTTTTACTCAGAGCAAGATTTCTTCTCTCAGTTTTCCTAAGTACAGAGAAACAGTAACTACGAAGGCCAAGATTTTCAAAGTTACCAGAAGGATTTAAAGTGCCCTGAAAACATAAGCTGTGAGTGTTTGTTTCCCTTGGACAGCTCTTGCAGTCTGAATTCTGTGTGAAATGTGAAACCCTGATGAAATATTAAGGACTCTCGGAGAGAGGACACACCACAGTCGCTGCATGTGGATTGCTGAGCTGGCCATTCAGAAGGGGCCAGCCCTCATCTGTCAATGTGTGGAGGTACAAATCCTAATTTTTCACTTGTCTGGAAGTGGTATTTCTCTTGCAAAAGAATATTTGAATGGAAGAATTAGCAGGCATACAAAAATTGTAAAGGAGGAGTACACACAAGTACCCTGGGGTTGCTGACACTGAGCTGCCAAAGAGCACAGCTGAGTGAGAGCACAAATGAACCAGGAAGAATGATAAAGTTATTTTTTCAGACATGAAGGCTTTTTGAGCTTTCCAACAGAAAATCAGGTAACATTCTCACTTAATGAAGTGTCAGATTGGAACCATGGCACAACCTAATTAAGCACTGGTCACATGAACATGCTCATAGTAACTGCTAAAACCAGTTTCCTTTCTCCTGCCTTTGTTCTAATCCAAGTATTGTTGCAGGGCAATGCTTAGACTTTGAAGCAGCACAAATTTTATTTAGGAATTTGGTGGGTACATAGGATGGGACCGAGTTCACCTCTGAACTGGAAGAAGTGCATCCATCTACTTGAGATTATCAAGCACTCCAATGCCCCCTATGTTCTTTACAGCAGGTCTTGATTTCACCAGTTCACCAAAAATGCTCATAACAGAAAGCGGCAAGGAGCCTGAAGAAAGGAATGTGTCATTTGTGCTTGTTCCCTCATTCCAAGGTTCATAAAAATGTTCCTGTCTTATCACAAGAGAAAGAGAAAAGCCAGCTCTTTAAAGTTTTGTAAAGTGTTTGAATCAGTCTTTGTTCTGTGTGGTTCTCAGGGCTGTACATGCTGCCTGGTAAGTTTTTCTCACCCAGAGACTTGTTTGTTAAGAAGAGAGGAGTGGAAGATTCCCCACAGTATCTTCATGAATGATGACAAACAAGTGTTTGTTATTGGCTGTTTGAAACAGATGCTATTCAAACTCTAAAATAGCTCCAGGTTTTCGTTTTGGAACCGGAGCCAACATAACAATCAGAATGGTCACTATCACTCTTTGTCTCAGACTTGAGCAGCATTGTCCAGGCTGGGTCTGATTGGGACATCATTCTCCTACCATGGCCCAGTTGTTTCATCTCTCAAGTATGGAATTCTGTTAGGAATTCGTTTGCTGGACCACAGAGTGACTTGGTGTTTCTTCCTCTGCCCTCTCCACTCCCAGTTTCAAACTCTGAACAAAGCTAAAAGTTTCTGCTGCCAAACTTCCGAGAGAATATAATGAAGAGAGTCCTGGAACTGGGAAAATAAATGAAAAAGCCATTTCCATTCTGTTCTCTCATTTGTGCCAGAGGCTCTGTGTGGCCTTTGAGTGTCAGACCCAAGGTGTTCATTCAGAAAGACAGCCGGTGACAATATGCATTTGCATATTATTCTGTACCACAGATTGCTGAAGGTAAATGTATAGTTTCACTTCCCTCAGCCTGTTCATTGAGACCATGAGGTAAAGCAATAATATGGGTTTGTAAATCCCATCCATGTCTTTGTAAAAGGGGAGATATTTACTATTTTTTACTTTCTTTCATAGAGAGTTGAAAAATAATCCTGTCTGAAGTACCTAAATGATATAAAGTTGGTTTTATTTTTTTATTTTTATATATTTATTGTTCTAACAATATAAATAAATTATCAAGAAATTGGAACTTAGAGGTTACTAAGATAGACTAATTGATGTAAAAATTCCTGCAGACGCTAAACAACCCTAAACTAAACCATTTGTGTCAAAAGTCCCATTAGAGAAAATCCATAAGTCTAGTGAAAGTAGACATGAGTTAGGCATTCAAATATTAATAGTTCTGTATTTCCAAAATAAAAAAATGTAACAGTCTGAATAAATAAATTTCCTAAAAGATTTTGGTTGGAAACTACACACTAATTAAATTGAGCTAGTTAGAACTAAAAAAGATGATAAAACTTTGAAATCTGAAGTGTTGCTGCTTCCAGGCCTTGTACTTGCTGACTTTAAATGCTGACAGCCTGGCAGAGTGTAGTAGATCAGCTTTAATCTCTGGAATGGCCCAGGGCTTGGATCCTTTCCGTCTGTAATACAGAGAGAGAATAACTAATTTCTGTGTATCTTGAAATTAGGTTTTAAAAAATACAATTAACATGGATGCCAGCTACTGAACAAAGATGTTTTATCCCTCCAAAGAAGGAGGATTTAGGGTAAGTACACAGAAGCATTGCCAATGCCTTGTTTCATTTTTTGGACTTGTTATTGTTTTTCTCTTTGTTTTTAGATATGGGTAACCTAAGACCTGCAATTAAGAGAGCAAAAAGGAAGCGAGAATAAATTAACAAGAGCAGAGGTTAAATTAAGATAACCAGTGTCACTGAATGGAACCACCTGAAAATTCATAAATACCAGAAAACATCCTGCTGCCAGAGGGAGGGAGTAATTTTGACAGCCAGTTTCTGGCTGATATTCTCAGTTTTGGGTGCTTGCATATTTTATTGAGTTTATTGAGGTGATATTTTACTGTGAGGTGGGATCACTCAACTTGGTGAAAGCTATGAGCTGTGTGCAGTGGGGAGAACACAACAGATGTGGCAAAAGAGAAATGCTCCTGTTCAATTAACAAAGGCATCCAAGGTTTTAAAATATCAGGGCCTATCCCCACTTTGGCAATTCTTAACACTAGTGCTACTGATAATAATCTTCTTTTAGTAGTAAAAAGATTATGTGATCAAGAGGAGATTTCTGTCATGCAGACTGTCCTAACAGTGAGGAGGGCCAATGTCTAGAACTTCCACTGGAAGACATCATCACACTTTGAAGTGTGATACTGGGTTTGTACATTTTCAATATGTTGTCCTGGTTTAGGGCAAATGTGGGACAAAATTTCCAAAGGGGATTCTCTAGAAAGCAGATTCAAGCGGCCCTTCCCCCAACTGGTTTGGGAAAAGATTTCCTTGGAGGAAAGTGGGAAAACCTGTTTATTTACCAGGCAAGGCACTCACCAGCACAAAAAATGAACAATATTAAACAATAAAACCTTTTGCTGCTCCCAAGAGATGACACACTCAGAAAGTCCCTCCGTGGGCTGTAGCTCGGCTTACTCAGTCCCTTATCAGTCTCTTATCAGTCCCTCCAGTGCTGGAAATGCCACAGCCCAGGCCCAGCCTGGTGGGCCACAGGTGGAGCTGCCAGTGCTCTGCTGGGTGTTCAGTCCAGAGCAGGTTCAAACAGTTCCAAGAAAAAGAAAACCCACAGTCCGGGGAACTTCTCTGCCTCAGCTAGCGAAAAACTAACTAAAAGCAAAGGAAAGCTTTGTCCTGCTGTCTGTCCATGCTGCAGACAGCACTGTCCAGGAGAAGGATGCAGGGGAGCAAGTGCAGTTTCTGAAAACAAAATGTGTGCTTCTTGTCTCTCCTCACCTTTGCTCTCAGAACCAGTCTTGAAGGTGCAAAACTTAATTCTGGGCCAAACAGGCAAATGGGGATACACGCATCATGAAGTCACCCCAGGGCACATGTAACTTATATGTTTTTATGTTAACTTGACAAATTAGAAGGCTTTGTCATAGGGAGAACTGTATAATTCAGAACAAGAGGGCACACTCTCAGGAGAGGCACAAGAGCAATGGTATGGTTTTGCAATAGTTTTGTTTTCTAAAATACATCCAACACACTGCATGGTATTTTATTTTTCTGCCATATTAAATATGCAGCTTCCCATTTCACCCTGCCAGCACTAGAGTTATTTTATCCAGGGATGAGCCTCCAGCTGGGCTGGCTGTGCCTAGGCAAGCCATTGCAGGGTGTTGGGCTGTGCTTGTGTGTTCTTCCTGCTGCACACCACAGTTCCAGCACTTCTGCTTCCTGGGGCGTCTGGCATGTCCCTTCAATTTAGATGGCAGACACAGAGGTGTCGGAGCAGTGGCTTGTGGAAAGAGCATTCACATCCCAAAGTGTCACCAAAGCTGCAGCTGTGCTCACTTTGGGATCCAGCATGTGCTCTCGGAGTGTCCAAAGGCAGCCTCCCACAGCATGCTCCATGCCAGCTCCCTCTTTGCAGTGTTGGAGGGTTAGAGGGTTTGTACTTCTTTGATCTAGAAGCAGATTATAGGTAAAATACTCCATCACAGAGTCCCAGAATGGGATTAGGTTGGATGGGGCCCTAAAGCTTACCTCATTCCAACTCCCTGCCATGAGCAGGGACACCATCCATGAGACCAGCTTGCTCAGAACCCCATCCATTTCTGTACTTTCATGGAGACCTCCCTGTGATTCTTTGTGTGTGATGATAGTTACAGCTGATTTCATTTTTCTAATAAGCTTACAGTTCTAGGGGGATTTTATTATTATTATTTTGTTCTTATGAGGGTTTTTCCCTGAAAAACTTCCTTTGCAATACTGTTTAACTTATTGCTAGACTGTCAAAAAGACATTCTCAAGGGAAGATGGCACATTTTTTCTGAGGCCAGCTATATGCTAGCAGGAGAAATGTCTCTATAAGTTTTTAAATTGATTTAAAGATACATTGGGAAAAAAATTGATATAAATTTATTTTGTAAGTATTACAAACTTCTATTGAGTGCACATTCCCATTATTTTCTTCAACAGCATTTACTATGCTGTGACAATTCTAACACATCTTTCAAAGCAGTCCAAGGTTTAGTCTCTTTCTGCCTGTTAGTTGGGTCCTAGTGATGTTTATTATTGGATACTTTGTCTTCCAATGGAGATTATAGTTCAGTGACACTCCCAGTGAAGCCCTTTTCCTGCATATTGAATTACAATTATTGGGACTGAAATACTACTTTTATAGCTTATTATGTTTTTCAAATTACAATCCTTTAAATATTTTCAATGTTTAGAAGAAATCATCCTTTGAAAATTACTTATAACTTACCAGAGCAACTTTAGTAGTAAACAGACGGGATGTTTTGTTCGAGCATCCAGCAGGGCTTTGGGTGACTTAGCTGCCATCAGATTTATTCAGCTGGGTTTTAACTCAGAGAGGAGAAGATGCTGCTGCCAGGGATGTCCTGCACAGCACAGTGGAGAGTTCCCTGCTTGCACAGGAGCACTTTTACCAAAAGTTCCCTCCTGGTGCCAGGACTGCAGGTAATAAATAATAAATAAAAAAATCCCCCTAGAACAGTGTAAGCAAACAATTCCCACTGTCCTGCTGTGACACAATTATTGGGAGGCCTTTTTAAGTAATGAGTAAGGGCCTTCAAAAAGTGCTGACTGAGTGGGCATCCAGGCCATATCTTCTGCTCTCTGTTTGCCATATGTTATTATAAGAGAAAATGTTCTCAAGTATAGGGGCCTGAGTAAATATATGTATTGTAGAAATATGATAACAACAATATGAATAAAACAATTGGTGACCCCGACGTGATAGAAGATAGGACAGCCGAGAGCTGTGGCAGCCTGAGAGCTGGGACAGGTATGTGTATTGTAACTGTGTAATTGAAAAATGTGTTAAAAGAAAAGGGGGAAATATAGGGGCCTGAGTAAATATATGTATTGCAGAAATATGATATATAATAATATGAATACAACACTCAAGTATCTATACTAATAATAACTTTCTAGCAAGGCTGGTTTTTTTTGTGTTAATTACAGTTGTAAGTGGTGTCAAGAAATGCAAGCTTAAAATATTTGAAAACTTGTGAAACAAATTTAACATAGTTTTCAAACTGACTTTTAATCTAATGCTGTTTCTAGATACTTACTTTGCATATATAGAAGAAATAATATTAAAAAATAATATAGGGAGAAATTCTTTGGAAGGGAAACCTTGTTTACTTCATGCATATAGAATTACTGGAGAATTAAATCAGGAATCCTTGTTACAAATATATCTCAGTTTTGGAGCAGGTTTCAGAGACACTGTGTTTCTTCATACACTATTAACTTTATCAATGTCATAATGACCCCATATGCACAGAGTACAGTTCCAGAGTACATCAAAGTGTGCTAACAAGATTGTTTGGTTTATTAAATTTATTCATAAGAAAATAGTGCAAACCAGAATATTTCACTGAGCAGGAGCTTTTGGTGAAATTTCAGTTTCTTTGATTTTTTTTTTCTTAACTTTAAAATTTTTTTAAGTAGAAGCAAGGAGTTCCTTAATATCCTGCCTAGTGACTTTGGACAGCAGCTACAGGAACAGCAAGCATATGAGCAGGGTCAGTCCACCACAGTCTATACAGCCACAGAGCAGAAAACATTCTTTTCATTATTTCTGCTGTCTCCCTTCTCAGCTTTTTACTCTCTCTAGTTAATGGGAGATAGATCTGAAACACACAAGGGAAATAAAAAGAAGGACAGTGATAGAAATAACAGACAATTCTTGATAATAATGAGGCTCTGAAGGTACAGCGTGTGTTTGATTTATTGTGGTGTCTTGCAGTAAACATGGAAAGAAGATACTGCTCCTGAAGGTTTTTTTAATCTTTCCTGATTTCAAATCTGAATGAAAGCTAATGGAAAACAAAAAATTCTGGTATCTGCAATGTTATCCCTATATTTTAATATCATATATGATCAAATGAGGAACCTCTTTACATCATTCTTCACTTGTGATACCATTTTGGCCTTATAAATCTTTTCATATCTTTTCATTTTGTAAAGAAAGTGTTCCCTAGTTTTATTTTTGGGGTGTTTTTGGTTTAGGTTTTTTTTTGGTTTTTTTTTTTGTTTGTTTGGTTTTTTTTTTTTTTTTTGTTTTGTTTTTTTTTAATGGACAGTAAAAATACTCTTACTTGTGCTATTCCCCCTCCCTACCTCCCAAATCTCTTAGCAGCAATTACTGTTGAGTACACAGGAGGACTTGAGGCAGAGCCCAATTGGCATGGCCAGGGCAGCTCCTGGGCCATTTATTAAGTATTGCCTCATAACGCATGACTTTTCCTACTTTCAGTTGAGCATCTTGTTAAGTTTGTCTTTATTCTTCATTACCCACCAGTAAAAGAAACATCTGTCTTCTGGAGCATCAAGTGATGAGGTAATACACAGTCAAAGTGGCATTCAGCACATTTGAAGTATATTTTAAGATTTTTTCACTAGAATATCATCTAGAAATGAAGTTCTGCTAGCACTGAACTATTTTCATCTGTCTTTGTGCCTGAAATCAGTGTTTACATGCATTAGCTCTCTACTGAACCTTCCACCAGTTTCCTAATTTGTTTGGGGAAATTTTGTGCTACTTACTACATTATTTGTTGACCTGTGACTCTTCTAAAATATATTGGATTAATTTTATAAGATGCTGAGTGCCCCTATGCACTATCTCCAAATGGTACTATGGCACATGACACATGCCTGGATCAGTAATTTAACCTAAACCTGGAGGGGCTTTCTGGGCTTCTTTACAAACTTAGCATGTTCTTGTGAAGGTAACTAGACCAGAGCCACTCTGTGGATGCATGTTTCTGTGATGTGAAATTGGTGTGCTTAGAATTTTGTGGTTAGACACAGCACAGGAGCATTAGCATTCTTGCATTCTTAAAAAAACAATGGTCTTTGCAACAAGTATTTCCAAAGTTGATTGCTATTATCTGTAACTATTCAGAGTAATTCAAGAACATGTGAATGAGCATAGTTTGGGCACTCAAACTGCATTAACAATACCCTGCAGTGGCTCCATGCACTGGCCATATGGCTCTAATTAAGGCTTCTCAGTATTTGTGTTTGCACACAAGAGAAAAAGAAACAGATCTGTCTTGGATGATAATTTAATCCTCCTCTCCACTGTGCCACTTCATGCTGTAATTAAGGATATATACACATCCTAATTATGCAATTCCACTTTTACTATCTATGGATTTCTTTTCAGTCCAAGCTCAAATCCAGCATCTAACATTTGAGTTGGGTATAATTGTCATGTTAGGTGAGGCCCTTTATGGCACACTGGCAGCACAATTCCAAATCAGACCCCTGTCATCCGCTTCTGCCAGGAACTTCCAGCGTCTGGCACTGTTAGTGTCAGATAAGAAAATTTCAATGAAAACTAAACAAGCACTAAGCCATAATATTATTAAATAATGGTTGGGTGGTTTTCTTCCAACTTTTTTTTGTCATATTCAGCAACGTACTCTGACTGTATTCTGTATCAAAAGCAATTGTCTTTTTTCCATCTTCCCATGTTTCCTTATTTTTTCATCCTCTGTGTTTGCCTCACACTAATACCACTCATGTTCTGCTTGTCTTCCCCACAGCTCATTCCTTTAATCCACAGCTTGTCACATTTTTCCTTGCTCTTGTTCGAATTATGGCTTTTTTGTTTTGCACCTGGCAGAGGAACTTCTGTGCCAAAGTGCCAGTGTAGTATTCTTAGAACTAAAGCTATACTAGAGAAATTTAGTCTAATTAGTCTAATTTAGTCTAATTTGTCTTCTCTTGAAGCAGGTAAATGTATGACTGTAGTTTCTGTATTTTTCATTGCAAAATGTCCCCAAATGAAATACCATTATGAAAGCAGCTTTCACAGCATTGCTACTGCTGCTACTGGTAGTAACTTATTACCAGTAAGAAAATCAGTACTGGCATATGATTTTCTAGAACTCAGGTGTCTGGCTTATTCACTGCTTAAATAAAGACATGGGTCTAAACTAAAGTCCATAACATCAGGAATTGTCAGCTGATATATTTCAGGACCACAAAAGAACATTAGATTCCTTTGAAACATGAGGGCAACATGCCACTTATGTAACTACGCATGAGGATTCAGGGGTTTTCCTTCCTTTTCTCCAAATCCTCAAAATGTTGCTGTGACTAAACAAATGCCTTTCTCGTGTTTAAACATCATATAACCCTTTACCTCCTGTTGCACTTACAAAAAAAACCCCAAAACCAAAACAAACCTAAACACTAATTGTCTGCCTGCTCTTTCTGATGTAGAAGGATTGCTATGGAGACACAGAAACAGGGGTGGGAACTCCTCTTTCTATAGCCCAAAAGAAATAAAAGAGTTTGTGGAGGGGGAAAGTCTATTCAGTGTCAACTTCTTCATGACAGAAGTAATCCAGAATGAAAATAGAAATTATCAAAGGTTTCAAATGTGGTTATGATTTCTGGGTGGTGATGCATCCTGCTCAAAACTGTAAATAATGCTGGTAACAAAGATTTTTGTTACTACAACAGTTAGTAATACTTTCCTCTTAACACGCTGGGTGAAGAGAACACTGTAATGCAGTCTTGAGACTGATTTTTTTTTTTCCCCTTTGGATTATTTCACACAAAAAGAATTTTTTTTTTGGTAAAATTATGGCGATAAGAATATCAATGAGAGGTTGATTAAGGTGTGGCACACAATAGCTCCTAATTGCATATGCTGCCATAGTTAGAAACTGAAAACCTAAGAACTTTTACTCAGCAAAAAAATTATCATTCAACCAGCTGTAACCAGAAAAACCTCACCGAGGAAGGAAAATAGATTATTTCTCACTTTAAGGATTCAAAATGTGTCAAGCAAGGTAGAAAAGGCTAAACACACTGTAGCATAAATCTAGTTACTTCCTAAGGAAGTGCAATTGGACAGTTTCTGCATATAAATGTTAATGGTGCTGGCTATATGTAGCATTAAGTGGCCTGCAGACGATGAAAAATATTGAATTCCTAATTCAATTTATCATAATTTTGTTGACTGTGAGCTAAATTTTATCTCCATAAGGCTTCTGGTGGCAGAGTTCCTTGCTATCCAATATCTCTTGAAAAGCTGTTAAAATACATATTTCAATATATTTGCAGGATGCAGATGCAAAGTTTGCAATCATGACTGTTTCACCTGGGGAATTGAAACAAGCTAGAAAAACAACTTCTGAATAACAAATTAATTGTTGAATATATTAAAAAATAGAACAAGATATGGAATTTGTCATGGAAAATGAATGACCACTGGCTACTCCAGCCTTTGGGAGCTGCCTTTGGCACTATCAATCATGGTATTCTGCTGCCACATTTCCAGCGGGAGGAACTGATGTTGGCTGGAAAGAAAACCATGGAAGCTCCTGCTTGGGCCCTGACTGAGGTGAATTGCCTTGAGGAACTGCCCCGGAGCCTGTACCTGCCCCAACCCCCCTGACTGGGGTCAGTTGCCCTGAGGAGCAGCCCTTGAGCCCACCCTGCCTTGTCTGCCCCATCTCAGTGTGGGCAGTGTCCTCATGTTTGCCCCCAGAGTGGCTCAGCCTGGCAGCTGGCTTGAGCCCCATCTGCTTACGGGGATAAAAGGTAAGGGAAAGCCGACAATGAGATTTTGCTTTTCTGTTGTTATATTTCTAGAGTCCCAGCTCTCAGGCTGCCACAGTGTCTGTCCTATCCTCTATCACGTCGGGGTCACCACTCTTTGCTATTCATATTGTTGTTATCATATTTCTAGAGTCCCGTACCTTTTCGCTGATTTTCTCACATGCAGCTCTTCACAGCAGATTCCTGCCATCCCTGCTTCTTTGTCAGGGCTCCTCCAAGGCTCTCCCTGACCACCCCCTTTTATCCCAGTTATCTTCATTAGCCACAGCTGCCACCCAATTAAGGGCATCAAAGCTGCAGCCCATTTAGAACAACTAGGACTGGGGCAAGGCCACTTATCCAATACATGTATTTTACTAGGACTCCTACTATACTTTTTCATCAGGGAATATCTTGGCTGTGTTCAAGGGAGCTGTATTAGTCTGGAGATTGTTGGGCTTTGTGAGGTTTTGTTTGCTCTGCTGTGCAGCCCAGCCCAGCCCAGCTCTGCAGAGCCCTTCGGGTGCTTTACACCCACTGGATGGGGTTGTTTTGTTTGTTTTTACTTTTCCTGGTATGTTTGGCCACATGAACCATCCCTCCCATGCCGCAGTAGCCATGCAGTTGCCTGCTGAGGTGCCTGGCAGCCCTTGGCAGGTATGGGAGCCGAGCTCCACTCTGTTTGTGGAGAAAAGAAGAAAACTTCACAACTTTGTGCAAGTTGTAAAGCTGGTATGTTTATTACAGCACTGGATGCATGCGGAGATTGCTCTCCTCAAAAAAGGCATGCGTACCTCTGAGAACTTCAGGTCTCTTTTTATCTCTCTCTTAAATACATATGCATACAGTTTCACAATAGGTGCGTACATATTCATTTTTATGGGTTTTGTGTGACTTTTACCACTAGTTCCTTTTTATCAGAAAGAATTCCAAGGTCAGGTTCACTTGCCCTTACAGCAGTCTCTGTCACTCTCTATCATCTTCTGTCTCCCCCCCCTTTATCTCTGTCCTTTGCTGGAGTAACTTCACTGAGCTTAGGCCTGGCAGTCTGGCTAAATAACTATGGTTTCTAACCACAGACTCAACTCAAAAATGTGCATTTCACCTAAATTAAAATGGATTTCTTTCCTGGAAAATTTTCACTTTGCTTCAGCTCCTGGCAGTGCCCTTGACCCCACCACTGCAGCTGCTCCCTGCAGGGCCCTGCGAGCACCAGGAGGCTGCTCTGGGGCAGGGAGGCTTTGGGGGTGCCCCGTGACCCCACAGCTGTGCCTTCCCTCAGTGCCGCAGGCTCCTGACTCCAGCAGCTTCCCTGCAAAGCCTTTTTTGTTACTTTTACCTGCTGCTTTGTCCATTGGCTTCATGCCCCCCCCTTGAAACTGGTTGAAGAATATTGAACTACTTTTTGTTCCGTGACTGAGATGTAAGCATGCATTTGAGCTGGCTATTTCTATGGCAACTTGTCAATGAAATTATGCCATGAGTATGCTTGAGTTTCTGAAATGCCATTGTCTAAACCAGTTCTTTATTTAAAATGGGAAACATTGTCCTCGTTTATTTAAAAACTATTCTACTGTAAATAAGATTAAATAAATTTAGTTGTTTTTATGGTTTTATGCAATGCAGTGTATAAACGTTAAAGGAATAGTAGCAGCAGGGTGAGGAAAGGGCAAGGTCTGACTATAGAAATTATTTAAAATCTGTGAGCACCTCTGATTTCTCTCATGTTTTAAATTACATTGAGCTGCAATGTAATTTAATTTTCAAGGCTCTTAAGTAGTGTGTTTCAAGTATTGACTGGTTATCTTTTGCCCCATACACAGAATTGGGATAACTATTTGTCTTATTGCTGGAAGAGTGAGTACTGCAGCAAAGCTTCTGCTTTTCAAAAATATTTTTAACCAGTGATCAAGCCAACATCATTTACTGTAAATTAATGGAATAAAACTCTAATGGCTGCAGTAGGTTAATAGAAATGCAGTTAAACCTTGCACCAAAATCAACTGCCTTAGAGCACATCAGGAAGATGTTTAAGAGTCCCAGTTTAACTCGTAATTTTTCAATTTTATGTACGCTTACATCCATAAGGGAGCAACTCAGCTCTGTACAAACACAAATGTAGAGCAGGAGCTTTTGTGGAAATGCATGATTTCAGTACAGCTAATTTGTCATCTTTACAACTGAAATTTGCAACACATCTTTATGTAAAAAGTAATAGCAGTTCTTTCACTTCCAAGACATATCTATCACAATTAATATTTGTCCTGGGAAATTCTCTGTTTCTGGAGTAGGAAAACGTTGCAAAAGCAAGCTTGTTTTCATGCTTCTCATCACAGGGTTCAGGTGCTGAAGCATTACAGCAGTTACCTGTTCTCATTATTTGTGGGTCAGCTGTGTGGGGTTTTGGTCTAAATTGGACTCACCTGTGGTGAGTCCAATTTAGACCAAAATTTCACTGTATCTGAAACTGTTTTACAGCTGGTGCTATTGCTCAATAAATATAGTCAATTTATGTTTTTTCATAAAATACTAGAGGAATTCAATCTATCATCTAACCTCTCAAATATGTTTGGTTATTATTGTGCTACATAATAGGAAATTTCCTGCTAATTTTGGAGCTAGTTAGGTACTTGCATTTATTTGCAAATGTGACTTTCGGCATGTTCAGAATATTTTTGTATACCCTAGAAATCAAAATGCCAGAAAAGCACTTAGTATTTTGAACATATTCATCTTAATGGCTGATTCCCAATCTATAAAAATATAGAAGGAAATAGTTTTAAGCCTTGCAAAAGCAGTTTCTAGCTGTGGAAATCATTTCAGCAGCTTTCAACACTGATCATTTTAGTATACACAACAGCTTCAGCTCATGCAAAATATGTTTAGTGTCATAAGACTACTGTGCTTGCAAAATTGAGACATTTTCTGTCCTTCTTGGAAGAAAAATAGATCCAATACATATATTTTCTCCTAAGCTGTGGTTTTTTTACAAGATTCAATGGCAAAAGATATTCCTGAAGGTGCTCATAGAAGAATAGCTGAGATGATAATTTGTTCTGCAGCAGTTCTATGAGAACTGAAACACCCTAATTTTCACGTCATTTTCTTTTTGATGGAAACAGTGGATGAATGTTGTGATTTTGAAAGGATTATCAGTAGTGCGACTCCAGTGGGCACCTCATGTACTCGGACCTCCATCTCACAGGGTGAATGCTGGAGTGCAGTGCTCTCTGGGAAAAACATCCTGGAAAGATCCTTTAACTGTTCCTAGCTTTCAGCTTAATTCCTTCATTGAACTAGGGTGAAACCAAATGGCAGTGATTGCTCGGGAGTCGCTGTTCATGCAGCTGCACCTTTTGTTGCTCCAAAGCAATCAGGCTGAAGGACTTTGGTGCAAAGGGGAGGGGGCTGAGAATACCTGATGGCAAGTGAGTGGCTCCAGTGAGAGGAGATGGTCGCTTCCAGTGGCCATAGTTGATGTTGACCAGTGTTGTATGCTGAGAAAAGCAGGGCTGTTTACCATGCTGTGTTAATGTGAGTTAGAATAAGATAGACATGGTAGGAAAATGAATCCATGGGCAATAATCTTGGAAGGAAGTTTGGAGGTTTTTGACATAGGTGTGCGCCAGGAGAGAGGAGGGAGGAGTGACAAGCCTCATGCAAGGTGGAGGTGACAATCTGGGCAGTGGCTGCCTCCTGCCTGATGTGGGGCAGGAGTGGGGCACTTGGCAAGCTGCAGCAGGGCTGGGTCCTCTGTGGGATATGGATCAGGGCAGGCTATTGTCACTTGGGCATGGGAGCAGCCTGGTCACCACTTTTTGGGAGCCTTGGTTTGTAATTTGGTTTCCAGAATTGCAGTAGCTTTTGCCACACTCTGGCACTTCTCACAAGCTTAGTTTTGAAAGAGGTAATGGAGCTTGTTCAGGTGATAGCCTCTGCAATGCTGTCAGTCACTGTCTTAGTACCTTGTCCTGTCACTGATCTGTCCATCCAGACTCTGCTGGTCCTGTGGGTCCACTACTTTCTGTTTCTAGGATAAAACCTCCCACCTAAAAGAAAGAATCACTAATTCCCCTTTATGATCCTGCCACTGCTTCCCCTCAGCTGTCCCTGTGCAGTGTCGCAGACCTCTTTTCATTAAAATCCTTCCGTTAGGATTTTTCCTGCTGAAGCTGAGAAGTTTCAGCAACAAAATGTAAACAATGGTTATCTGCGGGTGTAGAATGCAACAGGTGGATCTGTGATTGGTCTCCTGTGGATGTTTGGATTTACTGACCACTCATGGCAGAGCTGGCTCTCACTCTCGGTCTGAGCCAGCTGCCTTAGTGATCATTCTTTTCTATTCTTAGCTTAGCTAGCCTTCTGAGAACTTTTCCTTCTATTTCTTTTTAGTATAGTTGTAATGTAGTATATATATATATATCATGAAATAATAAATCAAGCCTTCTGATCATAGAACCAACATTCTCGCCTCTCTCTTCACCTGCAAACCCTTGTGACCACGGTCACAGTGCAGCTGTTCGCTGCCAGCAGCAGAAACTGCAGGTGGTCAAGGCCGTGTTGGTTGTTGCTCCTGCCCTGAAATGCTGCTCATCTGCCCTTCCAACTGGTGTGTGAGAACATCCTTTGTGCTCTTTCTGCTGGCAATTGTGTGATTCCCAGTGTTGAGAGCAGCTGGTTTCCTCTTGAACAGCATCCCCCACTACTGGTATGCCACAGCTCTGTACTGGCACATCCAGGGGCAGCGTCCCAGCACTGCCAGCTCTGCTGCTTCCCAGGCTTCTGAGCTGCCCAGATGTTACAGGGCTTGCAAGGGTTGCAGGGTAAAGAGAGATATGAGAATCTTGACTCTGTGATCAGAAGGCTGGATTTATTATTTTATGATATATCTGTGATATATATGTGATATATTTATGATATATATATATGATATATATATTATTTTATGACTATGCTAATAGGAATAGAGAGAAAAGTTCAGAAGCTTGCTATGCTAAGAATAGAAAAGGAATGAATAACAAAGGAGCTCTCTCTGATTCTGTCCCAGAGAGAGCTTGGCCTGTGATTGGCCCTTAATTGGACACATCCAACATGGGCCAATCCCAGGTGCACCTGTTGCATTTCACAGCAGCAGACAACCATTGTTTACATTCTTTTTCTGGGGCCTCAGCTTCCCAGAAGGAAAATTCCTAAAGAGAGGATTTTTCACAAAAGATGTCTGTGACACCCAGACAGATTATGTGTGGACTCCTCTCAAGCTCTGCCCCTGGCGCTTGACCTTGTGACATGCCTGTTCCTTTTTCTGAAGTTACTATTAAAAATGTGGTGTTGTCACAATTTTCAACTTGATTTTTGCATGTAAATAGACGGTTTTTATTACTTCTGTGCATCCAGAAATTGTGACTCTGTGCTTTCAGCTCTCTCATTATATTTGTTGCTCTTGATTGATTCATGCTTTTATCATGCCTTTTTTATTCCCATCTCCCTTACTTCAACACAGAATTTTATGACATTGTGTCTAAATAAAATTAGATTTAATCCAAATAGATCTGATTCCAAGGCAGGGGTTATTATGTTTCAGAAAATCTTGTCTGTTTTTTTTAATCTCCTTTTAAAGTTTTACTCAAGGCAGAGAGAGGTGTTGGACACCTTGAAAAGTTGAAATTTTTGTGTGGTTCCAGTTCCACCAGGTTAAACTTGTTTTCCATCAGCCTAATACTTCTTGTACAGGGATGCTTTGATAAACACTGGGGCTTTTTATGCTTAAAGAAGCCTTTAATTGTTTGAGGTTCATTTCTTTCTTTAGTTGTGTCTCTTCTGTAAGAACATACGCTTGTATTCTAGATGCTTTTAAATTCAGCAGTTTTCTTTTATCTGAATAGCTTCAACTTTATTTGTGCATTTTCCTGTTTTTCTTTTATGAGTCACAGCATCCAATTTTCCAAAGCATTATCTTAGTCTCTTATCTCTCTGTAAACTGCTAGATGATACCTTGTATGCAGGATACTATATTAAATTGAATTTTTTTGCTTTCTGTTACACCACATATCCTTTGGTCTCTGTAAATCTGATCCTAGGCAGGCCTGTCCCCCCTTCCCTCCTCGTCCCCTGTATTTTAATCCAGATGTGCCTCTGCTGAGAGGCTTTGTTCTTGCCCAGCTCTTGTGAGTGGTGTCAGACACCCGTGGCTTTGTGTGGTATTTCCCCTGTGAACACACTTGTGCTCTTTTGTAGCTTCCATCAGTGGAAAATTCTTGAGATTGGGTAACAAATAGGAGGCAGCAGTAGCTGCTCAGAGCAAAGTTGTGTAGGTGAGAAGAAATGAGATCTTCCTGAGGAGAATGGAGGGGCCACGAAAGATGAGCAATTGTAAGCCCATGGCAGGCAGAATCAGAAGGCAGGTGGTTCATTTACCAGTAAAGCATTTTCTTCAAAAAGATAGCCTTGCTTTTTTTCTTATAATTCTAGCAGAACAGAAAAAAATAGGCCAAATGTTCCTTCATTTTTCCATTTTAAAGTCTTTTCATTCTCAGCAGCATTAGATTAAAATTTCTTGAGTATTTTTAGCAGCTACTTGAGCTTGAACATAAAAAACATCCAGCTGATGCCTGTGCTGTGTTTGTGAACAGAGAAGTTGTGCTATGGAGTTTATGGAAGTGTAAACAGAATTTATACAAGGATAAACTGTTCAAAAGGGAGACTGCCCTTTGTAACAGCTTTCAATGCCAACTAATGTCTTCCTGTTAATTTCAGAGTAACAGTATTTCCTCATCTCTTGGTCATTATAGAATGTCCTACTAAGCAGTAACAAAACGACCATATGATCTTTATTCCACAACTTACAACTTTTTCTTGTTTTTTTTATAGATAATGTAGATATAGATAATGTATTATATAGATAATATAGCAGAAAATCTAATTCCACCCATCAGCATGTGCTCATATAGAAGAGTTGTTGAAATGACCACCCTACTGTTCTCTTAAATCAAGAGGACAGTAACAGTGAAAAACATTTTCATATGTGTAACCCTTCTGCTGTCTAAACATCAACTGCCTGACCAAACAGTTTTTGTTCTCATCTTTTGTGTCCCTTTTTGAAAATAGTATCTGTATTTCACTTGATAAATTTCAAAAACACTTTTGAAATGGAAATCAATCCCTAACTTAACTTAAATCTGAAATCTCCAGCATATCAGAGCAGCCTGGGCTCATCCAGGCATTTTATTATGAACTACCAATTAGGGGCATAATTTAACTTGTGAAATATAAAAGTCACATGGAATTCACATGTGCTATGTAAAGAAAAACATGTGCATTACCAGGATTATGCTTTTCAGAAGCTAAATTGCCTGACATAGCAGTGCAGGCCTCCCATGCACTTGCCTCATTCTCACTGGCTGGTCAAGAATATAGAAAGGAACTAAAAAAAGTAAATATCATTTGTATTAAAGAGGGCAGGTGAATCTACCGTGCATTTGTTAGTCTTTTGCTGCAAAGATGTTCACATAATTGGCCTTAGATAAATAGGTGCAGGTTTTGAAGTAAAAAGTGGTCTTTTCAGTTCCAGGCCAAACCTAATTTGCTCAGACCTGATGTCCTAAACACAAAGCACAGGAAATTTTGGGTTGTAGTAATTCAATTGGGATTTCATTCTTCCTTCCACGAACCCATCTTTTTTGTTTATTCCACTTGTGTGTCACAGTGAGGTAAAAAGAGGTTAAAGGATTGTCTCTGCCTTAGGCAGCATCTTGGCCATCAGCTTGGGGATTCAGGCTGGGAGGTGAGTGGTCAAAGCTTCAGTTTGAGCTGAAAGGCTGACATTTCCAATTGCATCTTTATTATAGACTTGTATTTCTGTGGAGACTTTTGTAATATATTTAAGCATCATGTAGGATTTCAATGGGCTCTAAAATCTGAATAACAAAACTTCTTTGGGTAACAACTAATCTGTCCTGGTGTGCTGCTCAGACAAGCGAGTTATTATTCTATCTATATAATGCCATGCAAGCAGTTACATATTACTTCATTCTAATTCAATTACTAATTCATATTACCTTTAAAAACACAGACTTAATTATAACAATTTTACTCTCAAGATCAAATATATTCTTGCCCAGAGAACAAGAGATAATAGAATGAAAATCAGCTAAGCAAAATTTAAATTATATTCAAGCTATATTGAAACTATGCAGTTCAAATAATGATCACAAAGAAAAGAGGGCAAGTCAATTTGTTTACTGGGTTGGAGGAGAAATAGACACAAGAAGTGACAACCAGACAGCTTTTGTATGTATTGTATGATTTTGGCTAGATTAACCCAACTTGGTTAATTAAATCAATTAATACATCAAATTAGAAGGGGATGGTTCCTCTTCCCCTTCTAAAGTGAAAGTCCTTAAGGATTAAGGTGAAAGTTGCTGCTTTTTTCCAATTGAAATAGGACATAACTTTGATGCAGTCTTTTCACAGGGGGTGTAAAGGATGGATTTTTGGTGTCAAGATGCATTTTATTTATCAGTGTCTGCAGCACTCAGGTAGTGTTGGCCCCCATGCACGGCAGGAGTACTCCTTGTCCTGCCTCTGTGCCAAGCCTGGCAGCTGGACTTTCTTGGCACCTCTACTGAAGAATGGGCTGAATCACTTGAAGGTGTTTGTGGCACGGTTGTGGTTTCCCCTGCCAGCCCGGGGTGGTGTGGGACAGCTGCCATCCCAGCTCATTTGTGACCCTTTCCTGGGGAAAGTGCATTCCCTGTTCCTCACGCCTTGGGCTGTAACACAGACTGAACTGCGCTGCTGCAAATGAAAATCATTTTTGTACCTCGAGGCTTTAAGGACACTGAAGGTCTTGGTACTGTGGGAAGAAAAAAAGCTAACCCTAATTTTGTCATGAAAAGGGAACACCCTAATAAAAGAAGCAATCTGTCTTGTGTGTGGATCACAAGGCTCCTGGGCATCGGGGCTATTGCAACAGCACTCACTTCAGGTTTGATTACATTATTTTTTAAGGTATAGACTATTTTAACACTTGTCCCAAGGCATAAGGGTGGCTCTGTCTGGCAGTGGCTGGTAGCAGGTGCCTGAGGAAGCAGAGAAAATGAAGAGGAATAATGTTTCAGAAAACTGTCTCCTGAAATAGAGCAGAGATACCTTCAGGGAGAGGTGATGGCACCTTTGCACTTAGGGCCAAATGAAGTTTTTTAAAAAAAATCTATTCATGTAACTGATTGCTTACTGACCCCTTTTAAATGTTCTCATTGCAGCCACCAGGGAAATGAGCTCCCCAATCTAGTCAGTTTTGTGAAGTCTTCGTAATTGTTTGGTTTGGCTCTATTGCAGATAATTTCATTTGATGTCCCCTGTTTCTTATCACTAATGTGAGATGGTTAATGGTCATTTCTTATTCACCTTCCTGTCGCACTGCTGAGTTGGCAGAACCTTGTTGTATTGTTGCTTAGTCACAAGTCTTACAAGGGAGAGCCTTAACCTGCCTAATTGTTCCTTCCACAGAAGGAGATCTGATCATCTACTCTACCTTTCTGCTTTCCAAAACACACAGTATGCTTATTCTCAGAGGCTGGATCTGTACAAAGTACCCAGGAGGAGGCTGAGTTAAGCACTGACACAGTCATGTGTGTGGTTCTCTCTTTGAACTCACAAGCTTTTCTTTTTGCTTTTTTTTTTCTTTTTTTGACCAAAAGTGAGAGATTAACTGATGTATACAGTATGCAGCCTTTTGAGTATGCACAGTGGTGCTCCTTTGTTGCCATCTTATTGCAAAAGTCCCATACCCTCTGGCTGATTTCTCATGTGCAGCTCCTCACAGCGCTGAATCCTTCTTCTTCACAGCACAGCCAACAAACTCCAACACTCTCCTCACCCAGCTAACCCACTCTTTTGTAGCATTTGTCTTCTTATTGGACACAGCTGTGGCTTATTAAGGGCAGGCCTGTTCCTAATCTTTGGTGATTAGTGCAGCTGCAACTCTTCAGGTGTGAGATTACCTTCTGCACTGTTTTCTTACGTTCTATCCCTCCACAGTCCTTGGATTATGTATTCATCTAGGGTGACTTCTTTTTGGCCTTAAATTGGAGTGGGACATGTAGGATTAGGTATTGCAGGTGCATGCTACTTCCACGACAGAAACAAGGCTCATGGGATTGTGCTTGGTTTCGTGATAAATACCAAAATTGCTGAAGGTCACCATAGCTCTTAAAATTCAGAGGATGAGGGATCACAGCTCAGACATCTTTCTATCAGAATAAAGATTCAGTGGTGATCCCTCAAATGCTAGTACCTCCAAAAGGGGTTGAAAGGAGTCCTTCCAAAACTGTTCTTTTTACTCTGCAGAGTGTGGCTGGGGTTTGATAGCTGTCAATTGATTGCCAGGGCTTTGTTGAAGTGAGCGATTAGGGTAGATGTGCTGAAAAGCCAATGAGTTGCTTGTAAATAAACATGCTAAGGTGTAGAGAAGGATAAAATTTTCCTGCAGACAAGGAAATCTTCATCCTTTCTATTAAAGGGAACCTTCTTTTTAAACTCAGATTTCAGCTATTGCATGGGTGATTGGACACAAAGCAGTGCCAAAAGTTCTCAGAGCCAAGGATGAATCAGGAAGAGTTTTACCAAAAGTGGAAATTTTTTTTTACTATAAAATTATTAAATTAAATAGGAAAAAGCATTAACAATTTTTTTCTATTTAATTATCAGTTTATGGACCTGCTCAGCTAGTCTTCATACAGATATTTTTCTTCAGATTATTGTTAAGTGCAACACTCAAAGTAGTCTAGTTCAAATCATCCAGAAGTAGTCACTGAAACCAGGGAGCAATTATGTGACAAGATTGGGGCTCTTTACTTTCTTTTCATTACCATTTTCATGACATCATTACTCTTTGGATATAATTGATAGGTACAGTTTGATTTGTATTGTTGCGTTGTATTTTTAAAAATAGATTCATGTTTTATATCACTTAACCTGCAGTGCAATGAAACCTATCTCATTAATTGAGAACAAAAAACCCTAAAAAACTGTCTGCCTTCTAATAGTACTTTCCTACTCTTAATTTTCCACTTTGCAAAGATACCTGTGAGAAGGAGTCACACAGTTAATTCAGTCCTGCCTATCTGCTGGCTGCTGTTTTGGCTAATGCATTAAAAACTTACTTTTGTGATTCCTTCTAGGCTGCTATTTATTAAGGGATTAAGAATGGTCTTTTGAAGTGAACAGCATGTATGCAGTAAACCATTTAGTTCAATTTAAATGAAAAAGAATGAAAGAAGTACTGTTAGCCTTGCTCTTTGAAGATGTTTTGATTCAAACGTTTGGTCTGAGATATTGCTGTACTATTTTGTTTTTTAATAGTGTGCCCTGGAAACAAAACAAATTTTGACGATTTTCTTTTACCTTTTTATATGAAAATTCTCTTCTTCAAAGAGAAAACTAGCTGAGGGACAGGCAGCTGAACTTTAGCAGAACCACTTTAGCGGAACTTGGGTTATCCTCAAGCTTTCCATTTGCAAGCTGTATTGCATACTTAGCAGAAACACTCATAATGCAAGGAAAAGCACCAAAAACCCAGTCAGTAGGACAATAAAAATAAATTTCCAAGGAAGTGTAAGCTTCCTTTTCATCATGAAGTGCTACTTGTGGGATTTTTGTGCACTGGCCTGAAGAAAGCTATGTAGAAAACCTGTCAGAAGGACTGAGGGAGGGCTGTCCTTCCCCCTAGGTCTGTGTTTTCCTCAGTGCTGCATAGAGATAGGATGGAAACACTGTGTTTAGCCTGCCATGTAAAGAAAAGATTGATTATTAGATTAAGTCACCAAAAAAAAGTCAGTGTTATGAGTGTAACTCTCCCTGCACCAACACTGAGTAGGATCACAGAGAGTGAAAATACAGAACAATTTGATGGATGCTCATTGCACTACATCACTACAAAAAAAAAAATGCCTCACTAATATAATTAAACCAAGAATGAAGATTTAAGATAGAAATATTCCTTGCATCTTAGAAATACAAGGCGAAGGGGGTAGAACCGGCATTTAGAATCATGCAGAGGAAAGAATAGAAATGAACTGATTTGGAATGGACAGGCTACTTACGTTTTTATCTGGATTCCTGTTTTGCCTCACTGTACCAAAAAATATTTTCATTGATGTAGAAAGCTTCATTCAAAAAGTTTACATTTTCTTTACCAGAACCGCTTTCTGTATCATCATCTCCCAAGTGGAAGATTGATTCTATGTTCATCAAAAGATGGTTGTGGATGGAACGGCATTGCTGAACATAGCTGACTTTGTGGATACAGTATTGGTGACCAGGTGAGGCATGAGCTGTGGAGTGATGGAGCAGCTGTGGCTTGAGGACACCCTCTGTGCTTGCATCTCCTTGCTTTCTATGAGCAAGGAGCTCATCTTTATGCAGATCTGTGATTCTGGTCATAACTGCAGCATTGAGCCCCTAGTAAAGCTACTGCAAATGTGATTGTTTGCCATTAGCTGTCAGAACAGACAGAAGAGTGTTTACACCAGCATTTGAGAGCTGCAATTGAAGAGCTCTGTTTCCAATTCAGACACAAAGCACATGGGCTTCTTATATTTGCTCAGTATTCCCAATCCACCATTAGACTGTGCCTGTTCTGTGCAATCTGTTTTGGTCTGCCCCCATCTGTTCCAATCTGATGGTTTTTTTCCTGAAAAATGAAGCTGGCAGAGTGTGATTGTTGCAAAGGCAATCAATTACTGCAGCTGTAGAAGTGTTCTGCCTGGTGGAGTCAGTGTGTGCTCCTTGCGCTGGTAAACTGCACTGCCATGGGCTGAAGCCAGCTGTGATGGAGGCAGCTCTGGCTGCTACAGAATGGCAAATGAGAGACTGCCAGCTGTATTTGGGGGTTTATGAGGGACTTTGTCAGTGAGAACAGCTACTGGTGGTGTGTGAGTGGCTGAAAACTGCATTTGGGGAATAGTTGTAAGTGGCAGCTGTGAAAGAGGATGGGTGTTCCTCAGCTGGCCGGCCTGGGCTTGGTACTGCTCAAGTATGGCTTTTACTTGTGAATGAATTGAGGGAAGGGAATGGAGAGTACACTTAACAAATTGGCACAATACAAAACTTGGAAGGAATAGAATTCAAAATCAACATCCCCCTGCCAAAGCATCCAATTTTACTGGCACAGTAAATTCAGCAGTTGGACAGTGAGAAGTGTAAGAACAGCATCTGCACAGACACAGGATACAGAATGCCCCATCAGAAGAGAATGCTGGGAGTTACCATGCTCTGTTCACCTGAATCCCAATGCCAGCAAGGCCAAGCTTTTATGAAAAGTATTAACATTGCTAAGATGTCTGAGGGAGATTTATATTTCTGCAGGAAAGGGGGAGTCATCTGCCCACTCTGCTTGTCATGCTGCCAGATGGAGCCTGCAGTTCAGGCTCTGGTCTAACAGCAGCTTATAAGCCAGGTAAAAGTAGCCTGGAGGAAAGAGAAAAGTGGTGAGAGATACATGAAATATGATCTTGGAAAAACTACGCATGCATAGGTTTGCAAATATGAAGCAAAACAGGAAGGTTTGGTGAAGACATCAGCTCTCAGATGCAAAAGAGATCTGTGGAGCCCTCAGTAATGATCTACTTCCCTCCTTATGTTTAGGGACAAGGAATAATGTGCTGGAGCTCCTGCATGAAAGTCCTAGCCAGACAGCAGGGAAAGTGTGCTAGTGAAAAGCCCTTTTTTTATAAAAAAGCATAGTTTTTGGCTCTTGGGCTGTGCTATGGGCACTGGGCCAGTAGTCACAGAATCATCATCGAGAAGCCCACATTTGAAGGAACCTTGGAGATCATCTGCCTCAGCTTTTGTGGGAAAGGGAGCCTAGGTGAGATTATCTAGCCCTTTGTCCAGATATGTCTTAAAAACTGTCAGTGGTGGTGTCTCTGCCACCTCCTTAGGAAAGTTGTTTCAGACTGTAAAAAAACTTGCTTCTTACATTATCATGTGCTGCCATATGCTAGCTGGTTTGTGCTAGGCAAAATAACCAGCCCCTGGGTTGACTGACAGGGGTCTTGCCCAGTCACATCTCTCTGCAAGCATATCTCTGGCCAGAATCTGAAGGTGTGTAGAGATGAACATATCCAGAAAGCATCCAGACTGTATCTCCAATGAAAGCATCCAGACCAGGTTTTTCAAATGCCCTAGATATGGAAGGGCTTGGGAAATAAATTCTCTCAGTTGCCCCATGAACACTGAGGTGAGTGGTCTTTGTCTCCTGCCTACTCCCCCCCATAAGTCATATTACAATCCTGAAATACGTGGGGTACGTCCATAGTGTATGGACCTAGGACTTGCCTAACCCTGCCTCTGAAATAGCAAAAACCTGAATGACATGTTTTAAAAAAAGACAGTGTTTTCTAGTTTTGTGGAAAGGAAAATCATATTTTTATAAAATACATCTTTTTTAGTAAAGTCTTGGAATTATTTGCCTTTTGCACAAAGAGCAAAGTTTGCTGTCTCACAGAGCAGACTTTTCTAGGAGCTAATATAGAACAAAACCCTTACATGGCATTGGGAGGGAAAGTATCAACAGGTTACTGCTTTGGGCTTCAGATCTTGCTTTGGTAGACTCAGAATGTTTCCATTTACCTCAGCAGCAGTTTAGATTTTCACCAGGTGTTTTTGAGAATACCAACACCTACTAACAGATGATCTAAATAAATACTGCTTATTTCCACCTTTCAAATCTGCATTTACAGAAATACCGTTTTGTTACTCTGGCATATCAATTACAGCATATATTATATATGTTGTGCTGGTTTTGCATCACAGAGGTGAGGTAGTGAGGTTCTAAGAGAAGCTGCTAGCAGATTCCTCTGTGTCTGACAAAAAAACCAATCAGTAATTAGTTGTGAGAAGTGACAATCTGTTAAACCACTGAGAAAGCTGACTCGCCTCTGTGAATGCACATGTAAAAATGAACAGACCCCAGGAAATCTTTCTTTCCCTTCTGGCTGGCAAACAGGTAACAGGACCAGCCCAGCCCCCGTCTCGGTTGTATGTAACACATTGAAAATTATGGGGAGATGAATTGTTCAAATTGTAGATATAAGCAAAGCTAAAGCAAGCGGATGTTTAGGTAGCTGTGATCCCATGAGGAGTTTGAACAGAGAGACCCTGTGCCCCCAGGGACAGAAGAAGACCACCTCTGTTCCCAGAGATGATTTCAAAGATAGATAAAGAGAACCTTTACTCTTAAACAGTTAATCTTTAAAATAGAACCCCCTAAGTTAACATGGCCCATAAACACAACTGTGGGAAGAGCTGTGAAAAATGGGAGAGACTTCACAACTGCAGATTTTCCAGGCAGCTGCTATTTGTGAAAATTAAAAGCCATGAGAGAACTGTTTTCCTGTGGAGAAGTCTCCATAAATTGACAAGAGGGACTCCTTCCCCTAAGTGAACGGAAGAAAGATAAACTAGAATTGATAAACTGACTGAATTGTTTCTGTATGTTGTTATTGGGAAAGAAAAAGTTGTAAGGGGAGCAGAAGTGTTCTGTAGGTTTTGTTCTGATTCTTATTATTTTTTCTTTTAGTTACTGTTAATGAATCTTTCTTTTTAAGACCCCTTTAAAGTTTTAAGCTTGCTTTGCCTTCCTCCTAATTCCCTCTCACAGCAAGAAAATGAATAAATAATTCTAAAGGGTACATAGACATTTTGCTAGTGCTGGACTCACCACATATGTGCATCTCCATTTATCATTATCCAGCTTCACGCTTTTTAGAAGTTAATGTTTTAAAAAGCTGCTTACATAAACCCCTCTTTCAATGAAGCTGGCCCAATGAGAAGTGAACAGTGGAAAGCAATTAAATGATGCTGCTGAGCAGAAATGACAAAGATGGATCCAACTGTTCTGATATGAATATAGATTTATTGTGTTACTTTGCTATAAACTTGTTGCAGTTTAGATATTGCTCTTGTAAACTTCATGGGACAGGTGTCTTAAATTTCAAGGCGTGATTAAATGCTACATCACGTGGGCTGCTGTGTGAATCATCATATTTGGATTAACATGCACCTAAATTATTAATTTACTAAGTTATGAATATGGAAAATATTTTACCATAATTATGAATAATTAATGCAAAGCTGTATTGGCAACATCCACCCAATAATTCATCCTTATAGCTTTGTGACAGAATGTTGCAGGCTGCCTCCAGGAGGGAATCTGAAGAGTAGAGTCAGAATGACAGAACCCTCAACCATAAGGAGGTCCTGTGGATTGATGGCTTTGCAAATGAACTGCTGGTTAATTGGGCAAGGGGTGCATCTCCAGAAGCTGCAAGGACTTTTGCTGTAGCACAAGTTGTATGTCCTGCTGGGGACTCGCAAGCTTGCAGCTTGTGCAGCTATCACTTCAAGGAAGATGGAAAAATGAATGTGTCTGTGCTTTGAATGTTAAGGTGCCTGGATTTTGATTAACCACAGTTGAATAAAATTGGCTGTGTATATGCTGTTCTCAGTTTTGCCTTGCCTGCTAACTTTATCCATGTCTAATATTCATATTTACAGCTTCCATTTCCCACTTGCAAAGAATTAGAGGGTATTTCTGTTGTTAGCTGAGCAAAACCCCCGGTACTTGCTGTACCCTTTACAGCTGTTTTGGCAGGGTGAGCCACAGAGGGCAGGAGAGGGGAAGGCACGTTGGAGATGGAAATGCAGGATGCTGTGTGAGAGGGAATTGGGACATCTGCGCTGTCACAGACATCTTTTCATAAAAATCCTGTCTTTAGGATTTTTCCCCCTTCTGAGAAGCTGTGGCCTCAGCAACAAAATGTAAGCAATGGTTATCTGCTGCTGTGGAATGCAACAGGTGAATCCATGATTGGTCTCAGGTGAATGTTTGGATTTACTGACCACTCACGGCAGAGCTGGGTCTCACTCTGTGCTGAGACACAGACCTTTGTTGTTCATTCTTTTCTATTCTTAGCTTAGCTAGCCTTCTGAAAACTTTCTCTCTATTTCTTTTAGTATAGTCATAATGTAATATATATCATAAAATAATAAATCAAGCCTTCTGAACATGAGGTCAACATTCTCGCCTCTCTCTTCATCCTGCAACCCTTGTCACTGCTGTGACACCGTGCGTGTTTCCAAGCAGTGTGTCCAGGTTGGGAGCAGGCTGAAAGCAGCCTGAAGTCCCCTGGTGTGGCTGTGCACGGGGGCTGGTGAGGGTTGCACATTACTTCTGAATGTGTGCTGTGCCTGGGTGGAGCTGGGGCTCTGCAGAGACGTTCCTGGGCACATGATGCTCCCTGTGCTGTCACCGACAGCATCACCGTGTGCCTTCTGTCACCCCAGCGTGCTACAAGCCAGGCCAGCACTTTATTGAGAAGTATTGGGTGTCAGAGTGGAGCATGATGTCAGACCCTGACCAAGCAGAGGCCAGGACCTGCCGGTCCCCATGCACTTCCCTTGCTTTGGGGCACTGCAGATCCTGCCTTGGCTGCACAGGCTCAATGCTGTGGTGCTGCCTAACTCGTGTCTTTGCTCTTTAGTTTCCCACATGTCATAAAGTGCTCCTTCTCCTTGAGCACAGGAAGGCCACAGGGGCTGTTCCACCGTGTTGGTGTCCAGAAATGGGCAGGGGAGGGATTTCCACGGTGGGTTCTGCACCTCGAGCAGGGCTATGATTGCTCTTGCCACCAATGGGATGGAAAAGGCTCATCTGACCACAGCAAAGCACAGAAATTAAGTGCTACGGAGCTTGCAAGGGTTTTTCAGGGTGAAGAGAGAGGCGAGAATCTTGACCTCATGTTCAGAAGGCTTGATTTATTATTTTATGATATATATTACATTATGACTATTCTACAAAGAATAGAAGGAAAGTTCTCAGAAGCTAGCTAAGTGAAGAATAGAAAAAAAATGAATAAACAAAGGTCTGTGTCTCAGCAGAGAGTGAGACCCAGCTCTGCCGTGAGTGGTCAGTAAATCCAAACATTCACCCAAGACCAATCACGGATCCACCTGTTGCATTCCACAGCAGCAGATAACCATTGTTTACATTTTGGTGTTGAGGCCACAGCTTCTCAGAAGGGGGAAAAATCCTAAAGAAAGGATTTTTATGAAGATATGTCTGTGACAATTAAGTAGCTCCCACTTAAAGGATCCACACGAAGAAGGGAGAGAGGAAATATTAATGAATGCTGTCATGTTCCCTGACCTCAAGAATGGTATGGATACGATTATCCCAGAGAGTTCCCAAACATCCTCAAATACAATGTAAAATCAGTTGAAATACATATAAAACAGTTTTAAAAGCAAGATGCTTATCTGGGTTTGGGGTAAAATTCTTAAATTGAGTACAGTACCAGGAACTGATTTTGTTTTCTGAGAGTAATAACTGAAGGAAAATAAGAACTTCTGAACTGTGATATTTTTTTCCTCATGTGTGAAGCTCATAAGAATAGCTAATGCTTTGTTTGGATGATTCCCAACCTTCTTGTGAGCAATACTTGGAAAAATATTTTTAAAAGTTCGTAACTCCTTAGATGTTTATGGATCTGATTTGAATCGTGGTTTAGTCTTTTTCTAAATCTTAGCCTTTTTCTTTGACAAGACCTTGCTTGTTTATTTTATTTTCTTAATCCTTCTCCACTTCAATACTTATGTTTTGCTCCATCAAAATATTGGCCTCCTTTTGCAACAGCTGTGCTGAAAGGGCTTTTTAAGCCTCCTGAGCTTTTGTTCAGTACTGCTTCTCTTCCATTTCCCTCTTTTCTGTACTGAATTTGATAAAGGGTGAATTGCTTTCTGATTAGAAAGGAAGATACAAGACTTGAGAAGGCGCCAGATGGTGGCAGTGGTCTTTCACATCTGACAAATCTGGATCATGCAGTGAAGTGTAAGAAGTTTCTGCACATTGTACTCCATGCCATCCTCATTTTTTCTCTTCCAAGCTGCAGAGCTGGAATGAGGAAGGTGATATATTTTTATGCTTATCTTGAGAGAATGCCTAAAAGAGGTGAGATTTGTATCTAAGAGAGTAGAAAGGATAAGACATGGCTATATCTGAGCATTGCTAATACTATTATTTTTTGCATTTGTGTCACGCTGTTGCATTTCACTGCATTTCAGTTGAAATGTAGAGGAGCTTGGATGCCCGCTGAGCTGTGCCATCTCATACTGGATGACACTGTTGCTCTGGTTCTTCAAATCAGACTTGTACCTTATATTATCAGTCTTTGCTGAATCTTTCTGCACGTGTAGTTTTTAATACCTAGTTTATTTCTGAATGCAGCAGGTACTAGCTCTATCGTGATGTTATAGCCATTTAATTTATATTCCTCAAGTCTTCACGTTGGTATATCCAGAGAAGCATAACAGCATTCCATTTCTCTGCTTTAAGGAGGAATGTCTGCAGAAATCTGTATTGGGAAGAGAGAATCTAGTGCTGAATTCTCTATGAAGTGTTTTGTTAAACAAATATTAATGATAGAAAAATGCATTTCTTGGCTCCGGAGCTGAATCCTCAGGAGGAATTAATGGCATTCCAAAGCCACCTGTGAGCATTGGTGCAGGTTGTTGGGGATTTTTGCTTATATTATGGCTTGAATAAAGGAATGGCAAATGTTCTAGAGTCTCTACACTGTAATACATTCTTCATTACTGAAAGAAAAAGATAAGGTTGGAAAGCAGTTGACTTCACATAGCATGTGGTCCTTCTTCACACCTTTTTTGCAATTTAGGATTCCTACCCACGCAGGATTTTGTCCACGTCTTCTCCAACACAGTGAGAGTGGAAATCTCAGGGATTTGTTACTGAGTTCCTGGGCTGGGATTTTTGCCTTTTTTATTTGTGTTAAACTCCTTTTTTCTAGTCTGAAAAATCAATAAATCTTGCATTTGTTTCATTAAACACAGTTTTTACTTATATATTGATAAGAGATACCAGCACAAACTACATTGAAGAAATAACCATTGAGTAACATAACTTTTCTTTTGGAGAGTTGCTGTTGAGTGCATTTTAAAAAAAACTTAAATATGTTTTGAAGTTTCAATCTGCAGAAAGTATTAGTCCATGAATCAAAATAGAGCCTAAAAGTTGCAATGTGAAATTGGTGTATGTCTGTGTAAACTGTGTGTACTTCTCAACTGACAGAATTTAACAGCACCTGTTACATCTTTTCTGCTCTCTTAGCTGCACCTGGCATTCTGTAGTTAGGCCTTCACCAGACAATAAAAAATAGTTTTTCCCCTTTCCCCCTATTCTCACAACTTGTCCTCCTTTTGTCCCCGATCATGACCTCAGCTGTGAGTTGAAAGAGAAAGGACAGTCATTCTTGATGCTGTTTGCAAGGTGGGGTCCTGACAGGTGGCACTGGTTTGCAGTATAAATAGGGTTAATGCTGAACTGAACTGTTTGGCCTGCAGATTTAATGGCTTATAGGTATTTGGTTGTTTTCTTGCTGGAAATGCGGCCATCCTAAGCTGTTCCTGCGATAGGAGCTGCCCTTCTGATTTAAACTTAAGTACTTCCACAATCAGAAAGTTTTAAAGGTGTAAGGTGTAGGGTTCCTGGTTTCCATCTTGGTTGAAGTCAATGAACTGTTTTGTCAGCGCACGGGCATTACATCTTCTTATTGCTCCTGGGTTGAGTGGGATATGTACAGATCAAGCACAACTATATTATATAAAATGTAACTATGAGTATAAATAAAACAAAAGAACTTAAGAATTAATCTTCCTGTCAGCACTGATAAGACAAGGAAATAGTAGCTTGTTGCAGTTTGACTTTATTTTATTGATTCCTTGTGATGTGGTTAGTTCTGTTGTACCCTCCTGCTCCTCAGGTTCAGCTGCAGGTAAAATCCAAACCTCAGCTGTTCCCCACTCCTGCTGTGGTGCCGTAGTTCTAAGAGTTCACCCAGTCTCCAGTAGCTCCATCAGTAGCCCACACTGACAAGGACACAATTTGTCATTGGTAAACACACTTGACTTCCTTCTGAGGGGAAAAATAGGACAGGAGAAACAGTGGCGGTAATTTTAGCACAGCTTTGCATATCTCATGAAAGATTCCCTAGAACCAGCAATGGAAACACTCATGAAATAAGTACAGCTAGGTACAGTTTTACCTGAAGAGCAGTAAATTACCCATCTAGAAAGTCAGTAGAGTAGATGAGTTGCGAATGTGGCTGAGAAAAACTGTCCAGAGATGAAGCCTCAAGGTGGTAGAGCGTTTGGATGAGGAGAGAAGGCCCAAAATGGATTCTGAAAACTGAACAGTCCATGTGTTCTTCCCTCTGTCTGCACTGGCTCAAACAAAAAGTTAAAAAGTCCTATTTTGGCAAGATGCAAGGTAACAGGTTGGGAACTTCCTGGCAGTGAGAGAGTTGCAAGGATGGGGTCAAGCCTGGGAGTCTGGCTCAGGGCTAGATAAAAATCTGTCAGTAAGGACATCCCTTCTAACTGAATTTTGGTGGTAGAAATCAGGCTATATACTGCCTTCCAGGGAAATCACTAGTACAGCAGAAAGGAAAGGCTTAGGAGACTTTTTTCATTTGTTTATAGGCAAGTTCTGTAATTATTTATACTTTATGGAGTGAGATGACTAGGAAAGGGGAATTGAAACCATCCACAACGTAGTCTCTGTCTTGAAAAGAAACTGTGTAGGAACCTGCTCAGCTTAAAACAAATCCCTGAAGCAAATTAATGTTTTGAAGTGGTCTCTGCTGAAAAAGAGGAGATCACAAAATAATTCTGTCAAAGTGTTCTGCCATTGCTTGTGAGGGTTTTCCCCCCTGTTTTACAAGAACAAAACTATTAACAGATTAAAGGACTCCTTGAACTATATTTCTATATTTTATTCCTGCAAGAAAAACACTAGTTATATACCCTGAATGGTCTTGGTTGCTCTCTTAAGCTTAATATTACCAGTGTGTTGTCCCTTATTCAAAATTTAGTCCAATGAAAGGTATATAATATTTGAGTTTATCAAATATCCTAGTTTTGGCATGCTTGTATATAGAGTGACTCTTGTATTTAGGCATTATCAGTTTTGCATCAGGTTGCAAATAAGTAGATAAGAAAGCCACGTTTTTGCACAATTACTGATTTTTGGCTGCTTGGTTTATGTAACGAGTTTCTTGACTGAGAGGGCAGTAGTAAAAGCAGCAGTTTTAGTGCCTCCCATCTGAGCAACCTCAGCTCCTGCCCTTTCCCAGGTGAGCAAGTGATAATCCCAGGTGGGACAGTTTATCCCACACAGGTGTGCTTCTCTCCTGCAGGTATAGTTTAAGAATGGCAAGCCAGTGTATCGTTGTGACCCAGCCTGACAGAAAATGCTGGTGGGCTAAGGAGGGAGGGGAGAGTATTCCTACCTCTTCTAATGCTGACAAATATAATTCCTGGTATTACCACTGTGGGCACTGTGACCTGAAATTTGCTGGGAGATGATGTCAGGGAAACGGGCTGGGCTTTGACCTCATCCAGAATTTTCTGGGCACAGTCAGTTGTTGTCTAAGCTCTTTAACAGAGGCATTTCCATTTCCTCTGGTGCATGTGTTTTAACAGCCTTTTCCCCACTCAAATGTTAAAATTTAGCTCAACTGTTTCATAATTTGCTGCCTAAAAGTGTTGCAAGTTGGAGCCCAATTTTATAGCTTATTTTGCAAGTCTATGTTGGTGATCAAGAAGGTGAGGCTTTAGCCTGGCAGCCTTGCAGGTGTCCCAGAGGCAGACACTCCAGTGCCTGGGGAGCATCATTTCTTTGCAGCCCTGGATGTGTTCAGAGAGGTTCAGCCCCCTCAGGGTTGCAAGAAGTGTCAGCTGAGGGTGTTTAGATTGGCCTGTGCTTATGTGGAGTACAAAGTTAATACTCTGTCACCTGCAAGACAGGTAGATATAGAATGATGATGCGTGTTGGTTTCCAGGTGGAAAACCTGAGTTTCTGTTAAGTAGAACCCATCTGTCTGGTTTATCTCCCCCATGTAAAATAACTGGCAAATGGGTTGTGCCATCTGCCGGACATGACCACATTAAGTCTGTTTGTTCTATGAACACTCGAGGCAATTTTAGGATTCTAAGAAAATTTCTCCAAAAGATATCATACAAAAGTCAGTAGTCCTTTTCTATGTCATCTCGTTTATGAGCTAGAAGCAGAAAGAGGGTTCACTGGAGCAGGGCTAAGATCAATAGCTATGTGAATTTTAATGGGACCTTCTTAAACTACTGAGTGCTGTCTTCTTTTAACTCTGTAAAATAAAAGACCTTTTGTCAACAGGTGCCTTTTATAGTCTCCAGTCTCATTGTGGCTACTTGTGGACTATCTTAAACAGAAAGTGGAAAGAATGGAATTGAAGAATAACTTGATTCTTACTACTGTAATGTAATTTCACTTAAAATAAACTTTCTATCATTTTTGTTTAATATATAAGCTTGGTTAGTATATTCCTTTTTTCCACTGTTACTTTATCTTCGTACATTGTCCTTGTTTTCAGTCTGTGAGACTTTCCTCAATTTTTTTCCTCCTGCTTGACACATGTGTACTTGGTGTCACCTTCTTCTACAATTATCATGTATATAGGGAGGTAATAAGATCACCTTGTTCATAGACTCTCCATGGATTGTGGTGATAAGAAAAAAATTATGTCTCTATTTCCTTATAAAGAAACCATTTGCTCTCTTTTTACTTCATCCTTTTCTTACTCTGTGATTGCAAATGACAATGGCCAGAGTGAGTTTGTGTTTGATTTTCCAAGCACCCATATCAAAAAGCTCTTCTGAAATGCTCTTAGTGACATTCCCATGTCCTTTTGGTTCCATCCTCTCTAAATCTGCAGAGCTGGATAAGTATCTCATTCCTCCAGATGCCTCACTGGGATTATTGTCTCTGTGGTTTCTCCATTACAATGTCTGTGTTTAGTGCAATTTAATGTGCATATTGCCCTCCTTCTCCTAAAGCCTCTTGAGGCAGCAATTCTCCCTGCTCCCTCATGTGGGTGTGAATGGCAGGGAGGCTCTTGGCAGCACATAAAACCTCTCCAGGATCAGTTTGATCAGCGAAAAGTCCCAACCTCTGTGTTGACTGTGCTTGCATTTTTATCGGCCATGGACTAGTGGTAAGAGGTGTGTTCATTCTTTCCTTTTCCTGTACACCTGGAACCACACCTAATCTAAGGTCCAATTCCCCAGAAGTTTACTCTAAGAGAAATAATGTAGAGTAACTTTCTCTGTCTGTATCCTGCAGATTTCCACCAAAGAGGGAGTTCTGCCCACTGATATAATTTTTATTAACGCAGCTGATGCCAGGTTGTATTTTTATGGTGTCTGATAAATGACAGGTAGATCTCTGCTTCTTCAAGGACTCGCTCTGAAGTGATGATGGGATTATCAGAATGGTTTTGGGTTTTTTTTGTTTGGTGTGTTGTTTTATGAGGTTGGTTGTGAGGTGGAACTGTTCCTGCTGTTAGGGGTGATTTTTCAGAAGAAATGCTGAATATTGGTTTTCTTCTTTAGTTTTTAAAAATCAAAAAATGTGTAACTTTACTGACTTGAGTGGTATTTTTCCCAATGTATGAGAGACACGTGTGAAATGGAGAGATCCTGTTTCATAGCTAATGAGGACAGATTGCCGCTAGGCAATGATTTATGACTACGTGAAATTTCTTTCTTCTTTCCATTGAAGACACAAATAGTGACATTTTTTGCTGTTATTTTAAAAGACACAATGTAGAAATTACAGCCTGGGAGGGGAAGGCAGGCCTGTCATGGCTCTTGTTTTCTGTCCTGCTCCAGAAGGTGCTGTAGAATTGATAGGAGCTTGATGGTAAAACAAATTAATTCGGGGACTTCAGAAATGTAGTGCAGTTCATTGTTACAACTTTGCAAGGCACAATCCAAAATGTCTGTGGTGCTGCTGTTGAGTCCTTTTATAGCTCAAGTTGCACTTCAATTCCACAGCCATGTCTTGATCTGTGCCAGCCATCACAGGCCCTGTGCTCTGATGGAAACTGAGGCAAATCAGTATCTTCACACTGGCCAAGGTGCTTTGCCAAGTGAGCTGGAGCCTGGACACAGCTCTGGTTCAGGATGCTCAAATTCAGCTACTGCGGGCTGTTTATGGGAGTGTGCAGCCAAATTACAGATAGTCCAGTTCAGTATTTCTGAATTTGTAACTAAACTGTGTTGGCACAAACTGAATATCCTTAGAGTGTGGCATCTGCAGAAGGCTGTGGCTTACTTTTACTGTGTGTGGGTTGGGAGTTCTTCCCTTGCGGGAGTTCAGCTGGTTGGGATGGGTGGTGAGCTGGCCTTCATTGACAACAAAGGCCTCAACTTAAGGCCATGGGAAATGGGATGTTAGGAAGGAAAATGTCTGGCTAAGTTATGGTGAGAAGAATGGGATAATGGGAATGGTTATGTTAATGTTGTTGTTCCGTGTTGTTCCATAACATAAGGTTATGTCTCTAGTTCCTGTTCTTGATTGGTTTGTAGCATGTTACACATAAGAAAATGTTCTTAGTTCTCTGATGACTGATTCCCTGGCCTCAGATGAAACCCTATATATTGTTGAGTTTGCCCCATTGTCAGGTCTTCAGAGGACACCCTGTACTGCTGCTTGTGTTTTCATTGCTTCATTATTAACAGTTTATTCCGGACTACTTTGTCAAACCCTCCCTATTACTTCTTTCCCAATACCCCTGGCTGGTCCCGTCCTGAGGTCATGGCAGCTGGACCATGACACCCTCTCCTCCCTGTTTTGTTTAATTTCCTCTTTTTACTTCCTTTTCCTTTTTCCTTTTTTTGTTTTTGTTTTTTTTTTTGGTTTTTTGTTTTTTTGGGTTTTTTTCCCTTGTCTCTGAGGTATTCACTAGTGAAGCCCTGGCTCAGGTGCATCACCCAGCTGATGTGCCTACAGCACTCCTGGACCAGAGCTGGGTTAGTGCTGTGTACCTGGCCAGCAGGCCATGCTCACCTGGCCTGTACCTAACTGTATGGCCAGGCCATGAGTGGTGTCTGTGAAGTACAGGTGTGATTTCAGGGCTTATGTATGGAGTATTAATGCAAAAATGTATATTGTACAGTTCCAGTGGGTTCCCTAAAACACTTGGATGGGGGAAGAATAGTAGTATGCAATAGGAAGGCTGCCCTGGAGAAAGGACATACCTTGTTGGTTTGCTAGAACTTCCAATCAGCAGTTGCTGAGGTCTGGAACATGTGTTCAGGCATACTTTTCATTCTTGGTTATAATTTTACCAAGAAACTTGTAGTATGTATTCTAAAAACTTTATCCTCTGGCAGTTCTTCAAACTATGCATGAAGTGATTTATTTTTAGATCTCTTTGCAAGTCATATCTAATCTTCCATCCACTACGAGTTCAAGACTACTTTTGGCGTGACTGCTTTTCAATTCAAGGCATCTCATTGACTCTACAATTCAGATTATTTTTCACTGGATATATTTATCAAGTTTCAGGCCAGAGACTTTCAGACTTATAAGCCTCTTAAAGGGGGGGAAGTGCTGACATAGCCTTAAATTGTGGTATGGCAATGTTACAGTATAATTACCTTTATCTATCACCAAATCCCCTTTCAGAGTCCTGGCTGTGTGCTGTGGGCCTCTTGATGGAATGCTCCATTAGACTGAGATTTTTCATGGGGAAAAATCTTTAGAGCAAACCATGATAAAGTACTTTTATAAGAGTAGATGTAGGGGCAGTGGCAGGGTGATGAGGAGAAGAGAGATGGTGCTGAGTTGCGGGAGGAAATATTCAGCAGCATTACTGGTAGATCTGTATTAGAAAGAGGACAAAATAATTTTTTCCCTGCCCCTGTCAGACACATTACTGCTCGTCTTCCAGATGCTTTGACAACCCAAAGTTTAGCATAAGCTGTGGAATTTAAGCAAATAGTATGTGTATTTTTACTATGCACTGGAGTACTGGACAGAGATGTACAAGCTGGCAGACACCAGGCTGGCTGCAGAGTGGAGAGCAATATAACGCTGTCACAGTGCTGCTGCTCTTGAGCTGCTGCACCTGGCAGGAGAGGGCTTGGGAGGTTTGGAACAAGGCTGTGATGGTTTCATTACTGATCTGGAGTTCGTGTCCTGTGTTGCGTCCTTGATTCTGTGCTCGTTTGATCGTCCTTTCAGTCTCTGAATTGTGGGCTTGGTGTGTCAGATTCATCTCCTTGAAACAAAGGTAAGTTGGAAAAGGTTAGGAAGGATGAAATGCAGATCAGGAACAAAGGGATGAGTGCTTTTGTAATGCAGAGCTTTCAGGTACATGAAGAGAGGCCCAGCACTACAGCAGGTTTGTATTGGACCACAGATGGCATCATGGAATCATCTCAATAGCTGGAATGTAACAATACCCCTGCTGGGTATCTGGAGTTTATATTAATTGTGAAAAACTACAAGTTGTGTAAAGCACAAATAAAAGGAACATTTAAGGACAACACTGAAAACCTATTTAGGAGCTTGTGTGTGTATTTTATATGGACACAGAAAAGCTTTTCAATTAAGTAAATATTTGTACTTACTTGCTATTTGTCTGCACTGTGGTACAGTTGCTGTCTGCTGTTTAATTGGGAAGGCCGTGGTGTATCCATTACTGGCATGTAGCCATGACTAATGCTCTCTGAGGTGTATGGGAGCATTTCCTGTGCAGGGCCTGTGTAAACAGGTGGAGAAGGGAAGGAAGAATTTGTGAATTGGAGAATATTAACATTTTGGGTGCAGATGGCTACTGAGGTAAATCAAATTTCCATAGAGAGCTAAAGGGAAATGGTTTTATGTTCTTAGGTCACTTGAGGGAGTTTAGAGTATCAGATTGATTAATTTCTATTTGAGCATCTTTACATATCTGTTTAGTATTTTGTCTTGGTGGCTAACAAAATTCAGTCTCCTTTAATACAGATCTGTTTTCTGTAGGGTGTGCCATAGGAGATACACTCTTAGAAAACAGTGCACTAAGCACGTTAGAATTGCATCTCTCTTGCTCTGTGTGCTCAGTCATTTATCTCACCACAGAGAATGTGAAATATTCCAGACATGTTGATTTATTCTTCAAGTAGCAACGGATGGAGCCCAGAGCATTGCGAGTTGTGAAAATGGTTTCTAGTCCATTATGCTGTTACAAAGCAGTGAATGTACTGAATATCGTTAATGATATACAAGAGGATCTCATTTTAGGCAGGAGTAAAACAAATTCAGTACTTTGCTGCAAACTAATGGAGTCATTTGAGGGGGAGTCATTGTTGTCCTGCAGCGGGGACCCTACTTCAGTGCAGAACAGCTCTGTCCAAGGGTCACCGTGCAGCTTCATGGCTCAGACACTGAGCTGTGCCCAGCAGAGCATGAAGGGGGCATCTGCAGGAATCCATAAATCAGGGGGATTTGGGAAAGCTGCAAAAGGCAGGCCTCAGAGACAGCAGAACTGTGATTAGAGCTAAGCAGCTGCCATGAGATTGGTCAGCAGAAAAATTATGTAAGAAGCAGAAAAGTAAGGACAAATAGAACAATGGTCTGTGTATTAATGCTTGTCTAGAATAACTCCCTAAGCTACAGCAAAGTACATCTAGCAAGATGTTAGGAAGTTCTAAGCTTAATACTGGGGCTTTGTGCATTGTGTTTGAAGGCTGACAAGTAGGTATTGTATTAGAAATAAGCAAGCATTGTGTTAACTAAAGGTACGTGCTTATGGTGGTTGGATAGAACTACTGTCAATGTGCTTTTGCTTTATGTGATTGGTCAAAAAACTTACAAAGTAAGTTGTAACATTGAGCTCTTGGTCTGCTGCCTAGGATGTGAGCCGCTGGCATCTTCCCATTGTCATAACCATGGAATGAGACTGATGCTGGAAAATACAACAGCTCAAGGCACGTTCCCAGCAGTCCTGTCCTGTTTGTGATTTGTACATACACCCCTGGCTGGCAATAGGCATCTGTGGGGAGGGAGAGGGTGCTGGGCAGGGGACAGCTTGCACTTGAATTTTTTGACAGAAAGGAATGGAATTGAAGGCACTTGAAATATCATATGAACCAGCCATTCTGGCTTAGGATGCTCCCCCTAAGAGCTAGAGGCGAGGTTGTGGGCAGTGTTAGGAATGGAGGAAGCGTGTTTGCTCTGAGGCGCTCTCTGCTTTCTACCCCCAGAATAAATTAAATGGGCAGTTTGTCCACTATAGTTTGTCCACCCTGTTAAAGGAAGGGAAAAAAAAACCAAAAACCCAAACAAAAAACCCTCCACACATTCAGGTTTAGCATGCTGCATGTTGAATCTGCTTCAGCTGGAATTTGGAATGGGGATGACATCATGAACTGCCCTCATCCTTATTGAACATGGGCGCTCTGGCCTTTACCCTGGAAGAAGGGGAAGCTAAAAGGGTACCAGCTTGTGATTTGCACATTCCCGTAGCGTGGTTTGCTTGAAAGATAAGAGCCTTATCAAATTCTGCAGCAATGAGTTAGTGGTTATGTGCCAAATCACATAAATTATAATTCTTTTGGTTTAACCTTCAAATGTCCTGTAGCAATTCTACAAGAACTTTACTACTGCACCTCAAACAAATTAGGTTCAGCATTCTACAGACTGAGGCTTGAAGGCATGTTGGATTCTGGTTCTGTGAATATTAATAGACTAGAAAGATGAATTTTCTATTTTAATTATGATCCTCTGTGAGGTGGGTATAACATTTATTTCTCAAAATATTAGTGATTTTTACCTTGAAGGAGACCTTAGTTTGGGTTCATATGAATTAATTTGGGTTCATATGAACCCAAAAGGAGAATCTGAGTAGACCATACTCCGCTTTTGGCTTTTCTTCTGCTAATAAAAAGAGAAGTTGTCTTCTACTTTAAGAACATTACATGAAAATGGTATCTAAGAAGCTGCATCTAAAAAGACTGATTTCTCATCTGTATACCTTGTTGAAAGTTGAAAAGATTTTTTTTTTTCCTCAAAGCACTTGGCTCTGTTTTAGTATTGCTTTTTTTGTTCATTTAAAATGCTGTGTATTTCTAAATAAGTGCAAACGCCAGTGTGCAAATGTAGGAAACACTTGGAATGTTCAAAGTGCTGGAAATTTTTGACTGATATTTATCTAATGTGAAATAGAAAGGCAACAGATCTGTTGGGCACATCTGTGACTTTTAAAAACAAATTCTAGAAATTGTATCTGGCACCTTGGAATGCTCTGGAAAATGTTGATGTGCTTCAACATATTGCCAATGTTTGTCTTAGAAAAGCTCAAGTGTAGGGAAATTCAGGTGTTCTTTTCTGTGTCAGAAGTCTCTTCGTGCTGCAGGCTGTGGCTGAGAATGACACAAGACCAAGGGCTGAACTTCAGTCCTGGTGCTGGAGAATCAGCAGTGAAAAAAGCCAAGCAAGGCTCTCACACTTCTTACCTGATAAAATAACACAACTGTTCAAATGTGATTCCCTCCCCTCCTCCCAGGATGCAGATTTCTGTATTTTTATCGTGATTTTCTAAAGAAGATGGGATATTATGATGCAGTAGGTGTCTCATTCTCCCTTTTTATAGGGGGGGAAATGCAAGGAATCCACTGACTTTGCATTGTTTGGCCTTACACGGTTTCTTCCACAGAGCTTTGGGAGTTGGTAGGAATTAACCAAGTATCTATTTGTTGAGGGAATATAGTTTGTTTTCCTTTGCACTCAGGCTCCAAATCAATTTATAATAAGAATGAGTATATATTTAGTTCTGTTTACATGTATTAGCTGCTTTACTCTCAATAGGCATTAAAAAAAGATAACATCACAGTTATTCTAAGAAGACTTTAGTCTCTCAACAGGGCAAACATCAAACAAAAGGCATATTAATGTGAGCTAAATTTTGGGAACCTTCCACAAGCATTTATATTTGAAATATTTATTTGTGGCAAGATGGAGACTTCTGGAGTGACCAGAAATGGTGGGTTTTGCTTTGACCTCAAGTAAGTTGTTGTGGTTCTGTATTTCCATTGCCTGTTTCACGTGAGTGTTTTTACCAACTTATTTGTAACCAATGTCTTAGTTTGTGTTTTTGTTCGTCTGCTTTTTTGGGGGCAGGGAATGGTGAGATTTTCTGGTTTTAAATTTAATACCAGTCCTCTGGCATTTGCCAGTTTATTCCTCATTCATGATGACAATGAGAAGAAAATGGAGCAGGAGAGTGTTTGTCAGCGGTGCTTTGAAAGGCCATAATCTCCCGATAGCATCTCTGGGTAGCAGTGAAATTTCCACAGCTGGGCTCACTGATGGGAAAGCTGACTGAGGAGTGTTGCTGTATACTCATGGAACTGTGTGTGAGGGGAATGAAGCAGGCATGTCCAGGTTTAGAGCAAATTTGGGGAAGAATCCCCCAAAGGAGCTCCAGTGGGAAAAAGCAAATCCAATCGGCCCCTCCCCTCAACTGGTCCGGGTGGGAAAAAATACCTCCTTGGAGAAAGGTGGAAAAAAAAAGTTTATTAAACAATAAAACTAAAACAATATCAAACAATGAGACCCTGTGCCACTCTAAAAGAGATGACAAACTGAGAAAAACCCCGTCCTCGGGTTGCAGCTCGCTCAGTCTCTGATCAGTCCCTCCGGTGCTGGTTTGTCGCAGGCCAGGCCCGGCCCGGTGGGCCACAGCTGCAGCTGCCGGTGCTCTCCTGGGTGTTCAGTCCAGAGCAGTTTCAAGAGGTCTAAAGAAAAGGAAAAAAACAGTCCAGGGAACTTCTCTGCCTCAGCTAGCTAACACTAACTAAAAAACAAAAGAAGAGCTCTGTCCGCTGTCTGTCCGCAGACAACACAGTCCAGGAGCAGGAATGTGGAGGAGGAGTGCAGTGTCTGAAAACAAACTGCGCGCTTCTTCTCTCCCCCCCTTCACTCTCTGGAACACTCTTAAAGGTACAAAACTTATTATTCAACATAAACAGAATGAGACAATTTGGGATAAAAGCATCACATATTCAACCCAGGACAAGGCACAAATAGATTTATTGCTAGCAAGTGTGGCCTGCAGCTCGTGCATCCTGGCCGGAGCACGGCACACGCAGCAGAGCGCCTCTGTCACACTGGTGTCAGCGCTCAGCTGTGCCTCTTCCCTGCCACAGCAGCATCTCCAGCACAGGCTCTGGCCTCTGGCTAGGCGGTGGGATTGGCAGGAGCCAAGGAAGTGGAGCTGCAGGTCTCTGCCAGGGAAAGGCCTTTGTGTTCTCTGTGGGGAAGGGAGTGTTCTGCTGGTGCTCTTGGTGCAGTTGGGTTGGCTGTGTTTTCCAGCAGCCTTATCCCCAGCCAAAGGCTTCATTGCAGATTTATGCTCAGTTAATACTGCTCTGTGGATTAGAATTCTTCAGTGCCCAACTTTGCTGCTTCATATTGTTGAAATGACCAATATGTGTTCAGTGATCAGGCTGACTGCTTTTTATGCTAGGAATAATGCTGGCAGCTCTGGCTTTAGCTAAGGCTGTGGCTCATGCTGGGCGTGTGCAGTGTGGGAATCCAGCCAATTTAATGCTGACCCGTGCCCTTCTCCATCTTCTCATTGTTGTGCTTCATGCTGGTTATCATTTGATAGGCCGTCAAAGCAGAATTTGTACTTAATCCTAATTGCAAGTTCTATTAACAAAGAAATCCTAAATCCACTGGAGAGATTAAAGCAGACTTTCACAACTCCTGTTATTTCTGGATATTGGTGTGTGTTGTGGGGACTGACTCGGGCTGGTGTAAGTGACACAGCTGACACCAGCTAAAGTGTACCTATGTCATGTGTTTAAGAATTCGGTGTGGGGTGATTGCAGTACTCTGCTGGCAGGAAGATCTCGCAGATCAATAGAGCTGCTTGACTTTTCCATGTCTTTTTGTGATCACTAGGATGTTACCTGTGATGCTGTGACTTTAGCAAACGCTCAGCCACTAATTCTGCTGTTATCTACCCCTTAAGCCAATTGTTGTGTTAATGAAACAGGACTGATTTGGAGAAGAATTATACTAACATGGCTTCCTTCCAGAAGCATGAGATCACAGAATCACAGAATCACAGAAATTCCAGGCTGGAAGAGACCTGTAAGATCATCGAGTCCAACCCATGTTCTAACGCCTTAACTAGATCATGGCACCAAGTGCCACATCCAGTCTTTTTTTAAACTCTTCAAGGGATGATGACTCCACCACCTCCCTGCGTAGATGATTCCAGTATTTGACCACTCTTTCTGTAAAATACTTCCTCCTTAATTCTAGCTTGCATCTCCCTTGGTGCAGCTTGAGACTGCGTCCTCTTGTTCTGTCTGTTGTTGCCCGGAGAAAGAGACCGACCCCCAGCTCACCACAGCCACCCTTCAGGAAGTTGAAGAGAGTGATAAGGTCACCCCTGAGTCTCCTTTTCTCCAGGATGAACAACCCCAGCTCCCTCAGTCGTTCTTCATACGGCTTGTGTTCCAAGCCCCTCACCAGCCTTGTTGCTCTCCTCTGGACACGCTCAAGCAACTCAACGTCCCTCCTAAAGTGAGGGGCCCAGAACTGGATGCAATACTCCAGGTGAGGCCTCACCAGTGCTGAGTACAGGGGAAGAATGACCTCCCTGCTCCTGCTGGCCACACCATTCCTGATACTGGCCAGGATACCATTGGCCTTCTTGGCCACCTGGGCACACTGCTGGCTCATGCTCAGCTGACTGTCAACCAGCACCCCCAGGTCCTTTTCCACCTGAGCACTGTCCAGCCACACCGTTCCTAGCTTATATAGTTGCAGGGGGCTATTGTGGCCAAAGTGCAGGACTCGGCACTTGGACTTATTGAACTTCATCCCATTCGATTCTGCCCATCCATCCAACTGTTCCAAGTCCCTCTGCAAAGCCCTCTGTCCCTCTAACAGATCAACACATGTTCCCAGCTTAGTGTCATCTGCAAATTTGCTGATAAAAGACTCTAAACCCTCATCCATGTCATCAATAAAAATATTAAACAGAACTGGCCCCAGCACAGATCCCTGAGGGACACCACTGGTGACTGGTCGCCAGCTGGATGCAGCACCATTCACCAGCACTCTCTGGGCCCAGCCATGCAGCCAGTTCCGAACCCAGCAAAGAGTACTCCTGTCCAAGCCACGGCCTGCGAGTTTTTCTAGGAGTATGCTGTGGGAAACAGTGTCAAAGGCCTTGCTGAAATCCAAGTAAACAACATCTACAGCCTTCCCTGCATCCACTAGGCGGGTTACCTGGTCATAAAAAGTGACCAGGTTGGTCAAACATGATCTACCCCTCCTAAATCCATGCTGGCTGGGTCTGATACCCTGGCCATCCTGTAAATTTTGTGTGATGGTGCACAATATAAACTGTTCCATTATTTTGCCAGGTACTGAGGTCAGGCTAACTGGTCTATAATTACCAGGATGCTCCTTTGCACCTTTTTTTTGAATGGGTATCACATTGGCCAGCTTCCAGTCATCCGGAACCTCACCAGTGAGCCATGACTGTTGGTAAATGATGGAGAGTAGCTTTGCAAACTCATTTGCCAGCTCTCTCGTTACCCTGGGGTGGTCCCATAGATTTATGAATATCCAAGCATTTCAGTAATTCTATGACAGCTTCCTCTTGGATAATGTGGGGTCCATTCTGCTCCCTGACACCATCAACCAGCCCAGGCGGGCAGGTGTCTTGAGGGCGAGTCATCTTCCCAACTAAAAACTGAGGCAAAATAGGCATTAAGCACTTCTGCCTTTTCCTTATCTGCAAATACTAAGTTCCCTCCTTTGTCCAATAAAGAACAAAGGCTGGTATTGCCTTTCTTTCTACCATTAATGTATTTATAAAAACATTTTTTATTATCCTTTACAGAAGTCGCCATTCTAAGTTCAAACTGAGCTTTGGCCTCTCTATTTTTTTTTCTGCATGCTCTAGCAGCCTTCTTGAATAATTCCTTAGAGACCTGACCCTTCTTCCAACACTGATACATCCTCTTTTTATTCTTAAGTTCCTCCAAAACCTCCTTGCCCAGCCAGGCTGGACGTTTACCCCGTTGACTGATCTTTCAGCACACAGGGATAGTCTGTTCCCGTGCCCTCAAGATCTCTGTTTTGAAGTAAGCCCACCCTTCCTGAACTCCTTTGTTTTTAAGGGCTGCTTCCCAAGGGACGCTCCGAATAAGTCTCCTAAACAGGCCAAAGTCTGCCCTCCGCAAGTCCAATGCAAGAGTTTTACTGGTGCTCTTCCTGACTTCACCAAATATTGAGAACTCTATTATTTCGTGATCACTCTGCCCCAAGCGACCTCCAACCACCACATCTCCCACCAGCCCATCTCTATTTCCAAACAGCAGATCTAACATAGTGCCTCCCCTGGTGGGTTCACCCACCAGCTGCAACAAAAAGTTGTCTTCCATACATTCTAAGAATTTCCTAGACTACCTCTTTATTGCTGTATTAAGTTCCCAGCAGATGCCTGGTAGGTCGAAGTCACCCACAAGAACAAGGGCTGATGATCTTGAAACATTACCTAGCTGCTTGTAGAATAAGTGATCTACTTCTTCTTCCTGGTCAGGTGGATGATAACAGACTCCCAGTAGGGTGTCAGCCTTGTTGGCCTTCCCCTTTATTCTTACCCATAGACATTCAACTCCATCTTCCTTAGTTTCAATTTCGATGGCATCAAAAGTTTGCTTAATATAAAGGGCCACCCCTCCTCCTCTTCGACCTTTCCTATCTCTTCTGAAGAGCTTGTATCCATCCAGTGCAGTACTCCAGTTATGTGAGTCATCCCACCACGTTTCCGTGATGGCAACTACATCATAACTTTTCAGTTGCACAATGGCCTCCAGCTCTTCTTGTTTGTTGCCCAAGCTGCGTGCATTTGTATACATGCACCTCAACTGGGCTACTGACTTCACCCCTATCTTAGCCTTGCAATTCTTGGGCCTGTTTCCAGATAGCTCAGCTGGTTCGCCTTCCCCCTTCAAACCTAGTTTAAAGCTCTCTGAATGAGGTCTGCCAGTTCGTGCGCTAAAAACCTTTTGCCTTTAACAGAGAGGTGTACCCCATCTGATTCCAGCAGAGAAAATGCTGTAAATGTTTCCCCATGATCAAAAAATGCAAAATTTTGCCGATGACACCAACCCTTAAGCCACTTGTTGATGATGCGGATTCTTCTGTTTCTTTCATCATTTTCCTCTGCCACCAAAGGTTCTGTTCAGTCGAGCAGAACACTACCTCTACTCCTGCCCTATCAACTACCTGACCCAGTACTCTGAAGTCCTTTCTAATTGCCTTGACACTCCTCTTCTCAATCTCATCACTGCCAGCCTGGAGTATCAGCAGTGGGTAATAATCAGAGGGCTGAATCAGCCCAGGAAGTCTCTCAGTGATGTCTTAAACTGAAATGCCTTTACAGTCAATAAAACAAAAGGCTTTTGTTTAATCCAAGTGTTGCACATCCCTGGTTTAGAGAAAACAAAGGCAAAGCTGGTTTTTAGCTGGGTGGAATTTTTTGGTTGATTTGCAGGGGTTTGTTTTAGTTTAGGATAGATGGTCAAAAAGGTAATGGCTTCCTAGGAAAGAGAAAGTGGCAATGAAGCTAAAAGAACTGAATTGAAAAGTGGTTTTTTTTGGTAAAGCTAGAGGGGGGAAAAGGCAGGAGAACAGCACTGTGAAATGCTGAGGTCACTGACAGCTAAATAAGTAAATTCCAGCAGGCTGGGTTTAGAATGCTGACTGAAATTCAGTTGTTTGTGCTACAGAAGGACCTGTGGGCTCACAGGCAGAGCTGGTGGGGAAGGTTATGGGGATGGCCTCTGTGTCTGCAAGGGGAAGGGCAGGAGTTAAAATCCTTGCAGCTCTGGTACCTTCATTTTAATGGCAACTTCACTGCTGGGGCTTGGGAAAGAGAGGGTTGCCTGGACAGGTGGGGATGATACTGTCTTGAGGTGTGGCATTAAATTATGGGGGTTTATGCTTTGAAGTTTGTGGGTATTTCATTACTCTGTTGGTTTTCTGTGTGTGTCACCATAAAGTCAGATCAGAAGGTAAAGGGCAAAAGCAGCCTGTTTATTCAATCCTCTCCTTTTTATACCTTGGTTCACTTACAGGTGGACCTGATTGGTCATTTCATCAACACGTTTCACATGATTGCCTAATTAAGCAGACACCCATCTGTAAAAAACTGTATGAGAAAAACAACTTGTTAAAAAACACCACCTGTGTTTAATATTTGATTATCATTATTTCTCTCCAGCTCCCTAAAGCTTCCCAGACTGATTAATGGGAAAACTTATCTAGTTTTCTTTCTCTCTGACCACGCTGTCACATCCATCTATGTGGGCTTTTTTTGGTGTTTGTTTGTTTTCATCTCTTCCCTGTTCCTTTGGGTTCTGCTGGGATGGGGCTGATGGTACAGATTCAGGCAAAGAACCTAAAGATGCTGCAGTCTAGATAAAAGAATGAATTTGGAATGTATTGTTGAGTGCAGTAAGGTATTAGAACATTTTGAATAATGACCAAAAGTCCTCTTTCAATCAGTCTTAGATTTTGGAATATTTGATCCCAATCATCTTAGCAGTGCAGCAAATGCCAAAAGAGTTTCATATTACAGGTGTAAGGAAAACGGAGACAATCAGTTGCCTGCAGTGGTGCTTACATCCAGTATCGTGGAATTGTATTTAGACAAATGGAAGCATGGGCTGTGTCAGTATGCTAATGCTTGTTATACATGTAAATTAAAAGTCACTCTTCTGCTCAAAAAAAAGTAAAGAAAGTGGATGGACGCTATCTGTTGTGCTAGATGCTGTTCATAGTGTTGAGGTTTTTCTGTCAATAGAGGCCTTCATTTATTTCCTGCTTTAAGCAGAACACGTGTAGAATAATCCCTGCATTTTTTTACGCTTTATCTATTTACCTATACCTATAGTGATTTGTTATACTAGTTTGTTGAACAGCATAAGTAAAATGAGCAGGAAGAGGCTAGCATCAGAAAAAAACATAAAAAGCGCCTATCTGTAAAGCTAAAACAAACACTGGCTTGCATGAGCTGTGAGTTCCAAGAACAGCTGTTAGACACTAACCTGCAGGAACAAAGGAGGAGAGGGAAGTAGCCGAAAGGGATGGGAACAAATAGAGAGCAACTTAGCAGGACTCTCAATATCCTCCTGTGTCGAGGAATGCCCTGGCCCTTAAGCCCAGGCTGATAGAATGAGTTCTGTCCCACAGCTGGGGTAGCAACCGTGTGGCTCTTCCTGCCCATCATTTGCACACGTATGTGTTACTGACATCCATGTACTGTTTCAGAATCTGGAATGGGCTTTGAAGTCCTGTCAACAAACAAGTGATCACAGAAGCACTGTGTGTGTGAAATTCCATGCTTTGATGTTGTCTTTAATTTGGAGAGCTCTGAGGAGAAATGAAGGAAAGCAGCAGAGAACAAGCAGACGGATTACCAGAATCCAGAAAGGCAGAAAGTAAAACCAGGATTCGAAGTTTAGAGAAAGGAAAAGACCTTCAAATTTCCCAACACAGAAATGTTAATGTTGCTTTCTGAAAGGCTTAGGGGATGCAGCTGAGTTCCATAACACAGATAAGAAGGGAGTGCTTAGTAGGGCTGACTTTCCATACCACTTGGGAGAAAGGGCCTTCCTTTTTTTAATCAGGTCTCACCCCTAAACAAAGCCAAGGAGAATGATTTCTCTTAAGTTGCATGGTCTCAACTGTCACAGACATCCTTTCATAAAAATTCTTTCTTTAGGATTTTCCCTTCTGGGAAGCTGTGGCCCCAGAAGAAGAATGTAAACAATGGTTCTCTGCTGCTGAGGAATGCAACAGGTGGGTCGGTGATTGGTCTCCTGTGGATGTTTGGATTTACTGACCACTCACGGCAGAGCTGGGTCTCGCTCTCTGCCGAGGGACAGATTTTGTTATTCATTCTTTTTTATTCTTAGCTTAGCTAGCCTTCTGAGAACTTTCCTTCTATTTCTTTTTAGTATAGTTATAGTGTAGTATATGTATCATAAAATAATAAATCAAGCCTTCTGAGCATGAGGTCAAGATTCTCGTCTCTCTCTCCACCTGCAACCCTTGTGACCACCTTCACACTCAACTGTTTTTCCTCTCCTGCAGTCCCCAGAGTGGAGAGCTGTCAAGGGCTTGGCCAGCTGCCTCTGTCCCTGGGTGCTGATATGGCACTGATGCTGCTCCTGCTCTCTGAGTCTAGGTCTTGCTATCTCAAGGATATTTTTAGCATTCTCCTGTCTTTTAATTCCTTTAAAATACTTGGCTGTCTCTAGATCTAGTCTATGGTCTCAATATTGTCTTCTGACATCACTTTTTTCCCCTTATGTACCTTAATGGAAGCTTAATTAGGAGCCCAACAATTCCAAATATCTGTTGCACCCAGGGAATTCTTCTTGCAGTGTGGTTTTCCTCACTCATTTCCAACTTCGTTTTTGTTTTAGATGCAACTGTTTAATTAAAGATTATGCAACCAAATAGAGTACCAAAGGCTGTATGCTTTGTAATGTATTTAGTCAAGTTATTAATTAAATTGTTACAAATTGAGAAGTTTCCTGGGTTCACTGGAACTTTGTTTCTGCTTTCATTTATGGTTTGGTGTTTGGAGAAGTCTTCTAAAGGCTGGAGGGTACTTAGCACCTAGTTAGAATGCCTGATTTTTCTTTTTAGTAGGCTGGATCAAGGAAAGTTTTCCTTGCTTTAAATTATGGTTTTTAATAACTGCAGTTAAATGATAAGTTAGTGTTAAAATTTGATATATTTTATATTTATCTTTATCTAATGTTGTTCAAGGGACTTATTTATAAGTAAGAATAAACATTGTACTGTACTGCAAGGAGACTTACAGAAGTAGTTTTGTTTATATACAGTCTCCAGCTGGAACTGCAAACACAAGCAATAGTTTAGTATCTTGCAGGCCATCTGGGAATGGGATTTGTTTAAGGGAAAAGCATAGCACCATAGATCACACATTATGTATTTCTCTACGTATTGAACGTCTTTGCCAAATACTCTTCTGGTGTCTTGTCTGTACCTCCTGCAGAGAGAAACAGCTGCAGTCCTAAAGTGACCATTTGCTCACTATTTTGGAGGCCCATCTCTTCTTTCTGTTTTTCTTTTTTTTTTTTTTTTCCTCCTGAGAAGCTGGAAGCCTAATGGAGGCTTTTAGAAAAGCTATTTTAAAAAAGACAGCCTCTTGCAGTCCCTCCTGCTGGTGGTTTTGTCATATCTCCCCAACACACACCTGCAAAGCTGAAAAATACCATAGTTAAAATATGAATTATCAGCATTAGTGGTGTAGGCATTGCATTTATTTCTATATGGGCATAAGAATACACATTGAAGGAAAACTATTCATTATTGTTTTCATGAGCACTGCCTCTCAAATGCTCAAAATGGCTGCATTTTACTCAGTCTTGCAGTGCATCACAGCTGACATTTGCTGAACTGATTTCAAAACCTTCTTCCTGGATGTTAAAGCAACTTATGAAATATACTGTGAACTGGATTAACTGCTTTTTCACTCCATATCTGCTGGGGGGGTGGAAGTTAATTTCTGTGATCTAGATCAATTTAGGAATTAAAACCAATCTGACCTTTTGACTTAAAATAGTAAAATTGCTTGCATTGGATTGAACAAAGAGCATCAGGGGGGAATGGCAATGGGGAGATCCAGAATAATACTGATGGACAGCACATAGATGCTCCCCACCCTCCAGTGTAGTTTGTGCTTCCTGACAGATTGAAATAGTGGAATTAAACCCATCTGTCTGCATTGTATTGTTTGATTTTTTTAGTATTGGACGGTGCCTTTTTTAGTATTGGATAGTGCCTTGAAGATGACTCTTAAGAGAAACTCCTCAGCAAATGTCCTTAAGTGTCCTGCAGAGCAGAGCCATCGCAGGGTTTGCCAAGGCAGAACCTGAGTCACACAAAGGCAATGCCATGCTCCAGTATTCAGCAGGTTACAGCAGAGGGGTTTGTGTGGCCTGTTCTGAAATGGAGGTACAGAACCTGCCCTTCTGTGTTCAGCTGAGACACAGGAAAAGCTATGCATGCAAAAAAGCCAACTTTGCTGAGAAACCTTGTGGGGCAAGAGGGAAGAGAGGGAGGTAAAATCTAAGTCCAACAGTAAATCTCATATTGACACCACAAATTTGTGTTCAAATCCATTCTGCTTTCCCCACATTAAATAAAATCATGCTATTTCCTGTCACATCCTGTTTAAAAATGCAACAGCAGGTTGGTCTTCATCAGGTGCTGTGTCTTTGAATTTGGATTTCTTAGTGTTCATGGATTAATGGTTCTTTTTATTTGAAGTAATTTACAGCACAGAGCATTGTGCAATATTGGTGAAATTCTGTCTTAAGTAAAATGAATTTTTTCTTAGCTTTTTATTCTATCTTTTGAAGGAGAGGCTACTTGATTCTAACTAGCTTCCATATAATTAGACAACTTTCAGCTAAGACTGCTCTAGTTTATTTAAATAAATTCTAAAATTACATTTTGCTGAGCTTTTTTCCTCCAGATAAATATTTAGTATGTACCAATAGACGACAATACTTGATATATATCTTCTAAGCCCTGATACTGTTTTGATTCAGTTCAGATTTCTTAAGCTTTGTTTCTAGATGGGATCCCATCACTTGACTGAATCCACTAAGGAGACATCATCGATATTGATAACTGTATAGAAATATCAAGACAATATGACTATATATAACAAACATCTATATTTGTTTGGCACTACATTAACTATTTACAAGGCAATTTTCCCCACAACATGTAGATGTGTATTATGTACCTCTGAAAGTGGGGTACACTGAGCCTGCCCTGAAGGAATTAAATCATTTTCCTGCCTCACTTAATGTTTTTTTGTTTAAGAATGTCTTTTTCATTAGTACAGATTATTTCCTCACTGGATTCATAAATCAGTGTATCTTCTATACAATACAGAGGATGAGTATATTTTGGGATTCTAGTTTGTGAAATAGTTAGTATAGCCAGCTATGTAGAACAAGGAGCTATGTGCAAGCTGTACTTTGGTCATAATCTGTTGTTTGATCTCAAAGATACAAGAATTGGTGACTCCCAAAATGTCCTTCACAAACAGGATTTAGAAATGGTTATAGACAAAAGACAGGAAGAGCAAAATTAACAGGTAACTTTAGTAAAGTAGAAGTAGAATTTAGGACTGTTACGGCTTTACATAACAGTAGGATCCAATTCCATTTCCAAAAATAATATGGTAATTACTATTTTTATTGTTTGACATAATTTAAAAAAATACCATTATGTATCACTGAGTAAAATTACCGTTTGATTAAAAAACACTCCAAGCTGAAATTGTGAGCAGTTTGCTGTAACTGCAGTGATCAAGTCTTTGGATCACCACTGCCTTTTTTCATATTGTGTGGGGAAAATGCTTCTATTTTAAAATGATGGAACTGGGCGAAAGGAAATTTATGATCTGAACTTGCTGCAAATCATTTGTATTGATCTGTTTTGTTTCCATTCTGCTGAAGCTAATGGAAATCGTTTGTCACCTGACTTGTCCCAGTAGATTTGGAAAACCACCATACCATTTATCAGGCCAGTTGAAGGTCTGAGCCAGTGTGCTTATGTCTGCAATCACGAAGATATATTTCACTTCCGGCAGGGAAAAAGCACCAACTGAGAATGTTGTTCTTATTCTAATGCTGGCTGGAGTACCCCATCTATATATTCATGTGAGTAATTGTAAACCTGACTCTGGAATCGTGATGGTCGCTGTCTTGTTTGTGGGTTTCTAAGGTTAACAGCAGGTCGTGGGCTTCTGTAAATCAGCAATTTGCTACTGCTTTAAACAAGCTGGTAACCATTAAATACATCTTGGTCCTGGTCTATGTTAAGATCAATGTGAGCTCCTCATCCTCCTTCTTCAGGAGAGGAAGGGGTGATGACAATCCCTTGTGCGTGTCCTCCTTTCTGGCACAGTGTCAGTGTGGGGGGACTGCGCACAGGCCACAGTGTCTCACCTGCTCCAGTCTGTGCTTGCACTTATTATTCGTATGGATGTGATTGGGATAACTCCACTGCAAACTGCACTTTTCTTTCTCAGATGGGTGATCTTTTAGCTGTAGCAACCCATTGCAATTCCTCCAGACATTTTAAAGCAGAGTCTGTGATGTGAAGAAAATGTAAATTTAAATGACCAAAGGCTTATTCAGGTCAAAAAATCTCTGTACAGCAGTGTCGCAGACACCTTTTCATAAAAATCCTTTCTTTAGGATTTTCCCTTCTGGGAAGCTGAGGCCCCAAAAAGGAATGTAAGCAATGGTTATCTGCTGCAGCGGAATGCAACAGGTGCACATGTGATTGGCCCATGTTGGATGTGTATAATTAATGGCCAATCAAGGACCGAGCTCTCTCTGGGACAGAGTTGGAGAGAGCTCCTTTGTTACTCATTCTTTTCTATTCTTAGCTTAGCTAGCCTTCTGAGAACTTTTCTCTCTATTCTTTTTAGTATAGTTGTAATGTAAAATATATCTATTAAAATAATAAATCAAGGCTTCTTGTCATGGAATCATCATTCTCGTCTCTCTCTTCACCTCAAACCCTTGTGACCACCGTCACACAGCAGGACTGACTTGGAGTTGAACGATGTCCCACACGCCCATGAGGTTCTATGTGGGTGGAAAAGATTGAGGGGCCAGGCCCTAAAAGCTGGTTTTTTGCGGTTTTTGTATCTGTCAGTGCTTCATGGTCTATGTGACTTGGAAACTGGAAGCCAGGTTTTATTCTCCACCACAATGCTCCTAAATTCTCCTTCTGCTGTGTTCCCCATTGCAGAGTCATGAGCAGGAATGTGGCAGCAAGGAGGAACATTGGCTTTCATGATGTTGATTAGAACAATCTGAACATACTGTGATGAAAGAGTATTGAAACAAGCTGTGAAACCCACAAAATAATTTGATTCACATTTGATAATGTAAGTTAAACCATAGTTCAGTTAATTTTAAAGCTAGGCCTAAACAATTTGGTTTTAAATCCATCTTTTGCAATTCATTATAGGCAGAAGCGTTAGTTAGTTGTCTGGCTGTCTGCTCTGTGAGGTCAGGAAATGACAGGTTTAGTCACTGTATAAAATATGACTGTAATTTAAAGAGCATCTTGAAATGGTTCTGTAGGTGCCTAGTTATTTTCCTTGGAAAAGAGAAAAAGGTTTCTAATGCCTGATGTTCAATTTTAAATTTCTATGCACTTCATGATTTAAAATGTCCTAAACACTGTTATTTTAAAATAATAAAACAGTTAAAAGCATAATTTTGTTTACTAAAATCAAATAAACTCTCATCCTCAGTCCAATGAAGGTTTGTAAAAGTGTTTTCTATAAACAACCCAACTTTTAGGGCTTATCTGCTGGGCAAGCATTCACCATTGCTGATGTTCAGTGACAATGGCAGTGAATGGGAGTGAGAGCTTTAATTCAGGTGTACAACTACAGGATCTGGCATAGGAGACAGCCCTCAGCTCTTCCTCAGGGCTTGCATCTTGTATTCTGCTCATGTTTAGAACTTTCCACAAATCCAACAGTTACACTAACAATGCTGAACTAGCAAAAGGTATCTGTCCAAAAATGAAGAATCTTACAAAATTCAGGAAGAAGTAGAAAATAACTTTAAATGTAAAGGTTAGTTTTCTCGGTGGAAATAAATTTGCTTCAGCAATTGGATCTCCTTTTAGTATGTTCCATTTACAGTTTCATTGACTCAGATAATTTCTTTTGCAATCCAATCCTTTCTGGCCCCTCTCCATGCATAGTTTCCATGATTTTCTCCTAATACTTTTAAGTTCCAATGTGAGCTTTCAGTATTATTTAATATGCAACTTACAGGATGCATGGGTTGTTTGTAATGTTTACTGAGAGCCCAGTTGGTTTTTCCTGACCAACTCTGGTCCTAAAGAGCAGCAAAACCAAGGCATTTTTTCACATGTGCAAGATGTTTTATCTATCTCTGAATGTTGATCACATCCAGCCACTTAGGGCTTTTTTGTTCTACTGCTGTAGTTGTCGTCAGCCACTCTGCTGTGATTTATCAACCAGGCTGTCCCAGACAGCTTGGTACTGCTTAATTAAGGATAACTTCTCTCTATGGGATTGGATTTGTCTTCCTTCTAGTATTTCAAAAGCAAACAGTGCAATCTTTTTATCCTCGTGTGGGAGAAGTTCGCAAAATGCACTCTTCTGCATTTCCTAACCCATTAATCCCAAATCTAACATCCCTTTAAAAACATGTGAGAATGTGTGGTTAAAAGCACAGGTCTGATGTACAGACATTTCAAAGTAAACAAGCTCTGCTCCTGAATGATGTCGTTTGCTTCAGTCTGAACATGCACCCAAACCCTAGTTTATAATACAGAAGCTTCCTCCAGAATCCCATTCAAGATAAAAATTTTCAAAATAGGTGACTAAATTTAGGCTTAGAAGTCTATACTTGGGTATTTGAGAAGCTTTGGAGTGACAGATTGCTCTGAAGTTGGCATTGAGCTACAGTTTGCAGAAAACTTGAAATATTCTAGTGAGATGGAAGAGACAAGGTTTAATTAGCATTGTAATGTGTGTAGTTTTCACAGCTCTTTGTCTCTCCACCCCCCTTTCTGAAGCTAAATCAGGCAGTCTAGCTCTAGCTATATTTACTTCAGTCTTTTGCATTCTCTGCTTCACTGACTTTAAACAATGTCAGTTTGCAAGCAGTGAAGGGAAAACTCAGATATGGAAAGACTTATTATGGAATGCTGAAACACAGAGAATAACTCTCTTGGAGGGATTACATGGAGCTCTGAGCAGGGAAATGAGGGCTCTCAGATCTCTGAACTCTCTGTGACATTAACAATGACTGCACACAGTCACGAGAGCCAGAAGCCAAGGAAGTGTCCCTGCATGGCACTGAGCACCTTGGGCAAACACAGGAAGGGTTTTTTGGGCTTTCCCTGAGGGGGATTTTGGCGTGGCACAGCGTGAGCGTGTCCTGTCCCTGGGCAGCTGTGGGGCAGTGACACAGCAGGGACAGGAGCCTCCAGGGGAACGTTTGTTGTTCTGATATGCTCTGCCTGTGTGGGCAGGTACCTGTGCAAGCTGGAACAGCTGTGCTTCAGACAAGTGGAACCATGCAGATCCTCAGCCTGATTAACACAGTCTAAAGATCTGGCCAGCAGAAAAGACAAAAAAACAGCTGGAAATGCAAATAGTTGCTTCCAAGAGGAAACTGCTGTCAATAAGTGAGGTGAATTTGTACTTGAGTAGTGATAAGTTAAAATAGAGGATTTTTTTTCCCACTCTCCATACCCCCCTTTTTTAAATGGGAATGGGAACTGGAATTTTGTGTAAGACATACCCTAAGATACAACTGCCTCGTTTTTCATTTTCACAGTGGTTGTGTTGTGCTTTTCCCTGACCTGATGTAATATGAAATGCGTGCAATTGCTTTGTCTGTTATCCTGTAACTCCAATTTTGGGGGGAACAGCCGTGTTCCTTGTATTTGATAGACGACCTCTGTTTATGTGGTACTTGGTTCTTTCACAGTGATGAAAGCCTCGGAATCTCCACAGCCATGGAATGCAACCCACCCTCTCAACATCTTTTTGGTGTATGAGTCACAAAGTAATATTCCTGCTTGTCTTTAGGGAGGCCGGGCAATTCACGTATCTCTTCTGTGTCAGGCTTTCTAACAAAGAACTTCTTCAAAATTTCACTTGATAGAAGAAACTCTTTACTTGTAAAATAAAACTGTTTGATTGAAAGGAGAGGTTAATTGTTGGGAAATTTGTGGATCTTCCTGCATTCGGCCGGGTGTGCTTATCTGTGGGTAGCCTCCTAAGGGTTTGAAAATACCAAGAACACTAAAGGAAAAGTGCATACGAATGGCACATAGTTGAGGAAGGAAGAGATTCTTGCCTTGTGAATCAGGAATGAGTTCCAGAGGGTGCAGAGGTATCCCATGGATGCTGCAGCTGATAGACGTGAGTCACCTTTACTTTTATGTTTGTAAAAACTACTGTTTATAGACAAATGTTCAGGAGTGTTGTATGAAAAGTAAAGGGGGGTTGAGTGGGTATGGGAGTGCTTGCTGCCTTCCCCTGCTACATTACATTTCCCAGAACAATCTAGAAAACATTGATTAAAATGCATTAAAAGTTAATATTACAATGCTCACACTCTGTCAGATTTACCTTTCTCTTAGATGTCTGAGCCAGCTTTGGGAGCAGTACAACTGGTTCCTGCTCTCATGCCCTCCAGGTTGCAGTTTATAATTACCTCCTTCCACTCTTATTGGTATTTCATTAAACAGGAGACCTACAAGAATGGTGATAAAAGCCTTATGGCTATGCTGTGCAGTTTTGAAGTGCTTTCTTGCATTTGTATCTTGAAAATAGCAAGAATTGTTGGGGATGGGAGCAGAGTCTCTCTGCTTACAGATGCTTGCAAGGAGGGCTATTTTTTTTTTTACTGTATTAAAACCAAAAGAAACAAAGACCCTCAAATAAACCAACAATAAATACAAAGCTCCATGTATTCCCAGTTCTCAGTAACCATTTATATTGCATTAAAAACATTGCTATTCATCATTAACTCAAAATTATAAATGTAACTACATTTAAACTAATCAAACATATTCAAAGATATATATACAGCAATTTTTTTTTATTTTCAATCTCGATATCCAGTTACTATAACATCAAATAACATACCCTTTATCTAGTTCAATAAATGTGACATTGTACACCTGTTTGCAGGAATATTTAACTCCCAAGTATAGATTTATAGCTATTTCTAATTGTAATCAGATGCAAATTAATATACTTCCCTCCCTACATTTTAATTAAAGTATAATACTCTGTAATTTTAAGGAAATACAGGATTTTGGTGAGACAAAACTTGTATTTCTGTTTTTTTTTCAGTCATAAATGGGAGAACTGCAGTGCTGTGGAATTTTTCTTGCTAGTATTTTAGCTGGTAGACTAAACATGCTTTGACAGAGTGACATTGCATGAATATTTCAGGTTTATTACCAGTTTATATGGTCTGTATATTTTTTTCTACAATGCAGTCTTTTGCTTGTGTTGTGTACTGTAAAATAGGAATTAAGGGCACATCAGGACTTTTTCTCTACCTTGCTAGCTATGAGTTGTTAGTATTTTATCTAAGGCACCATGACATTTTTTTACTTCTTGCTAGAGTGCCACGATTGATCTTGTAATTTCTCGTCCTTACTGCTGCCTTCTCTAGGTTTTTTCTCTGTGTCCCTGAGGTATCTTTTAGGACGCTGAAAGGTGTACCTGTCTGATTAGAAGGAAAATAAAAATTATTATGTGGGGTTCATTATTCTCTCCCCACTGCTCTTGCCTTGTCCCTGGAGCATTCCCCAGCCTCTTCTGTGGGTGTGCTGGGAGTCCTTACCCTGCCTAATCTGGTGTTTGTTTTCTTCCATGCGCTGTTTTTTGAGTTAGTTTTATTTCAACCCAGAATCACAAAACCATCATCACTCGGTAAAATTTGTATTTGTAAGTCTGGTTGGGCTAATGTAGAAGAGTTTGCTGTACATAATTTAGAAACATGTCCAATTCTACAAGTAAAATTTAATATTCTGGTTACCAGGGGGATACAGGGTGGGATTGAGACTTCTTATTGATGATGTGAGGTAAGTGTGTGGTGTCCACAGAAATCAGAGTGGCCAGGGAACATTTACAGTGGTTGGGCAATAATTCACCTGCAAGCCAATGTTACATTTCAGTGTTTCATGTCCTTTGTATGGAGCAAATTGTCTTGCTAAGACTGAGTCTGAAAAGCAGTGGCTGGTGCAGTCCAGGATGGGACTTGAAAGTAAGTGCAGATTATGATTCAAAACATAGGGCTATTATTCATTGTGCTTTCATATTTTGAACTCAATGGGGGAATGTCAAGCATCTATGAATATAAATGTGGAAAAGTTCTGTAACATCTGCTACTAATTTCTGCCAGATGAAAGTGGTAATTATGATGAATTTTTTTTTTTTATGATGCTGATACATTGGCCTAAACAAATTCACTTGCAGACTCTGAATATCTAATTGAAAATACATGATTGTATCACCAAATTGTTGACTTAGTTCTCATTTAAATTTTAGATTTGTTTTCATTTGCTGGAGAGTTTATGGCTTGCTTCTTTAGTGCAAAAAATATTGCAATGAAATCAGGCATTTTCAATGCACTAAATGAAAAGAATTGTTAGAGATACTGGATTTGTGCAGTTGGAATTTAGGAACTGGATTATATTATTCAGTTATTTTTAGGTGGTATGATAACTTTGTTAAAATAACCTTTTGTCTTTCAAACAAACCAGACTTCACTGAGGCTTTGACCTTGTCTGCTGTCCCCAGTGCAAACCCTTGCTATGATGGGTGATGCTCTTCCATCTTGTTTTTTCCTGCACTGTTGTGGAGTGCTTATGACGTCTAAGGACAGCGACCAAGTGGCAGGAGGGCTGTTAAATCATTGAAAGCTCAGTGGTGTTTTCTGTCCTGTAAAGGACTTCTCTGGAGAGAACACAGTGTGGATGCAAAATACAGTAATTTTCTAGATTCTTGAGAGTGCACCACAATTCTTGTTTCACAAGGATGCCTGAGATAAGAGACTGAAACATATAAACTATGTATGAAAGAAGCATAACTCATCTTTGTGTTGCAGAAACATGCTTGTTCTGTCCTTGTTTTCTTAGATATGGGTGATTTTTCACAGGGAGCTTCTGAGTTCTCCTGTTTGTGCTCTTGTGGCCACAGTGGAAATTGGGTTTTGGAAGTTGATAGTGTGATGGACAAGACTTGGCTGGCCCTGGTATGATGCTGTATTCATAAAGGTTTTGTCTTGCTACTCTTCTGTGTCCTTTGTATTATAGTAGGATTCCTAGTAAAATATCTGCATTGTACTTGAATATCTGTATATAGGCCTTGCCCTGATAAGCCCCGGTTGTTTTTGATGGGCTGCAGCTGTGGCTAGTGAAGATAACTGTGATAAAAGGGGGTGGGCTTGGCCAGTCAGGGAGAGCCTGGAAGGAGCTCTGACTGAGAAGCAGCAACACGCAGGAGAAGAAGTCTGTGCTGTGAAGAACTGCCCCCAAGAAATATCACCAAGAAGGTACGGGACTCTAGAAATATGAAATACAACAAGATGATAACAACATTGTATGTGCACGTATGAACGCTTAAACAGCACAAGGATTTTGAACTCATGGGCACCTGAGATAGTTAAAAAATGGAGAACTCTTAGCAGGATGGAACTGACTCAGGTACAGTTTCACTGATGACGTTCAGAATTGGTCTCTGCTGCCATCTTGATAAAACACAGGCTACAGGCTGCAGAGCTGCCTTTTCTGTGTCTTAGCCTAGTTCTAGTTCCTGTCCAATATACAGGTTATCTCATGGCTTTCAGCAGTAAGTGTGGTTGTAATAGAGTTGAACTGCTAAAAGTCTTTCTGTAGCAACAGAAAGCACAGGGGAGCTGACTTGCTGACAGCATCCCAGACACTTCTGGCAGAACATATGCAGGTGTCAGTGATGCTGGGAGTGTGAACTTGGCTGCTGGGAAGAGCCCCATGGGTGTGTTGGAGGAGCTGAGGAAGTGAGCCAGACCTCTCTGGCACTCAGCAGGATGAAGGGACACTCCTGCTGCTCGGAGTGTTAGCGTTCAAAAACACATAATCACGGAGCGATTACATGCGGTGCTTTTTATTTAAGAGCTCTGGGAATGGGGGTATTACCCAAATCTGATTCCGACCATACATCCAGAATGATCATGTTTTTATACTCTATCGTTATTTAACTTTCATGTTAATTATTAAACTTATATTGTTCTGTTGTGCACATAGATTTCAGCTAAGCTCAGCCCCCCTCTGAATTTCCAACATAGCTTCTCATTACTCTTCTTATGGTTATATAATAATTATATTTAATTACTAAACAATCATCACATCTGACAATTATATAATTTGTCACACCACTTACGCAGGTGCAGTTGATCTGGGAAAACACAAAGCCTAACATTTTAGATTCTATCTTTAACTTTTTCCAGGGCTCCACTATCAGGAGGAGCACACAGCAGGAGCTCGGCACTGTGACCTGGGGGAAACAAGGAAAGGTGAGGGGTCAGCTGTAACATCCAGAGGCTGAGTCAGTCAGAAACACCTGGAGTGAAGAGAGGTGAGATTCTTGATGCACAGAGCACGCTATTACAAGGCTGTCTGTAAATATCACTGGCTAAGGAATAGTAATACAACAGTGTGTACTTGTTTTTAATTTTAAAAAAAGGAGAAAAACTGATGAAAATCCAGTAGTAGGCAATCAGAGTCAATTTAGGTGTCACAGGATGTTCACTTTTGTTTGAATAGCATGTGAAAGAGGGAATTTAAATGTCTTGCAACAGACAGATTAGTCTCACAGCCTTTGTGTGACTACTCATCAAACCTGGAATTAGATTCCAGAGCTGTAAATGTAAATTGGCTCATGTTTTGGTACCATATCTGGGGATAGTGCTATAGATTACCTGGGGTATTATTTTGTGATATTTGTATTGCAGTAGTGTGTCTGAACATGTGAATATTTTGTAGCAGATGTATGAATTTGCACAGGAACCTGATAAGTCTTGAATATTTTATGTAACAGAATATATAAAAAACCACAGCAATATTGTCTCTTTGAACAAGTAATTGTAACATTAATAAGAGATATTTCCACATATTCAGTGTTAATAAAAATGTACATTTTCAGAAGAACATAAGTTGTGCAAGAAGAACAAGTGTGTGACATGAAGAAATAGAATTTTTATGAAGCAGGTTGTGCACAGCAAAGCCAATGGGACAGTCTGTTTCACTTTGAGAAGAATTATGAGAGAGGAGAGAAGATACACAAGAAAAGAGGCAAACAGGCCAGGACCTTGTTATAATACTTTGTGTAATGGCTCCCTCCTTATATTTCAAATGGATGTTAAGCTGGACTCACCATAAAAACTCCCACATGGAGCCTTCTGTATGCAGATGTGGTGTAAACCAAAGGCTGGCCTTTCCCCACAGCCCCCTTTAATACCCAAAATAATTGGCAGATTGAGAAGGTTTTCCTTATTTATTTTGATAGAGCTTTGAATAAAATGTCATTGCATTTTTACTTGCTTGAAATGTCATGCATTTTACTTTCCAATTTTCCCTTGCTATCTAAGGGCAGTTCCTTGGATAATGTAATTTCTTTATTAAAATGTATGAAAGAGTTGTTTACATCGAGGACTGTTTCATATTTCATCTAGTCTAGTTTGCAAATGTAAACAGGAACATTGAATCTTGCTTTTTTGTTTCCTATTTCATTGTTGTTGGAGCATCTCTTGAGATTCAAGTAAAATACTTTATGAAAATACCTGTGAGTTCCTAGCTAGTTATAAATTTAAACTACTTTTAAAAGCTGCTCAGCCAGGTTATATCTGGATGGGAACAGCATAAAAGCAAAATAATTTAACAAAGATTCACTGAACTGCTTAATTTTGAGTAGCATCTAAACATTCGTATTGTAGCCTCTTTTCATGAATTTGTTAATATAGCCAAGAGATTTCAGAGGATTGCATTTAAAAGCAATTGTTGCGTAATTACCCAGACTTTTTGAGTGTTTAACCCTTATTACTTAGCAGCATTCTCAGCTACTCTGTAACTACCATGGAAATCCTGCTTCCTTGTATTCTAGTTCTTCAGGAGAAATACCTGAGGTTTCTTCTGATGAGATCCAAGGGGAACCCAAACCTTGTTGCTTCCACGAGTGGGAACTGTAACTGTAAATCTGAACTTTAAGAGTCAAAAGAATGCTAGACCACAGATTATCACATTTCTGTGTCTCGGGTGTTTTGAAATGGTTTATTGTATAATGAATTGTTGCTCCAAGGTGCCATGAGTGGTTCATAATGGTCAGTGTTGTAAGCAAAGCCACTAAACAATACACAATCATGGAAGGAAGAAGTAAGTTCATTACTGCAAATCAGCAAAGCTGAGGTGACTTCACTGTGGAAAGCTTAAAAGAGACTTCAGCACAGCATGTGAAGGATGTTTGGAATTTTTTAAAACTTCCTTCCTAAAAGCCAAATGCTATGTCAGTGCCTATGTCAGTGGGGATAATGGTACTAAGGAATTTATCTTGGTATTAAAGTACATATCTCATCACTAAGATGACAACAGAAAAGGAGATTGCTTCGTGGCTCTCTTCAGTATGACCACAGCATTTAAGTCTTTGGATCACAATACCCCTAAACAAATCTACTGAACTTTTCACAGACCCGTATCTGGTATTTCTAACATGGTAGCCTTGATGGAAGTGAAAACTGAAAAATATCAGACAGAATTTAGGATATCTGAAGCTACTACTATATGACTTTCTTGTGGACGTGTGAGAAATAAAGGAGGCATTAGCAACCAGCTAAAGGCACAAAAACTTTCTGAAGCTCAATTTGCCTTCAAGTTTGCATCCTACACCCTGCTTTTATCAGCTTTATTTTGCATTACAGAAAGCTGCTGATGGATCACTCCTGAGATCTCTCCCAGCCTACAGAGCAGTGTCTGAGGTGTGACATGGAAGCCAAAATGCTCTCAGCTGCTGTGGATCCATCCTTGGTGCTGTACAAGGGTACCTGTAAATCTGTTCCCTTCAGCCTTCCTCATGGAGACGCGCAGAAAGAATGGTATTGCTGGCACTCAGACAACAAAGGGTCTGCTTAGGCTGTGTCCTAACAGCCCAGACAAGCCAATGCATCTTAGACTTCATTGCTTTTGCACTTCATATTTCTTAGAGAGTATTTCAGGTGATTTGATGCCTCTTCTAGTTCTTGCCTGCAGGCCCTTTGCTATCACTAACCCTAAGTTTGTGGAAATAGCATAGGAGTGAAAATAGTTAAAGCTTTATGAGAGCAAAAGGCTTTCCTGTATTTCAGTAGGGTGTAAAGAGAAGTCTTCTGTGTAATGTCAAGGATTTCAGAATTGGGTATAAACCCAAAAGTTGTTTTACCAGGAGAAACACTAAAGAAATCTGCAGGATGAGTTTCTGACAGAAGAACATTCAGGTTTTATATTATTTTGACAGTGAGAACTGAAGGCTATGCAATAGGGAGCCATTTTTCATCAGCAAGAGTAAGCTTAATTTAAAATTGTGTTCATAAATGTCATAGTTTCAATCTTAAAGAATGCCTGTCAAAATGCATAGCAAAGTTAATTATAAGGAAATCACTGTACCACAAATTATAGTTTCTATTATTATAAATTTCCCAATAATTTTGGATTGCATACAGGTATGTGAGAATCAACTAGTTTATTATAAAAATAGTTTACAAGGAAAAACCCATCAAAGACTGACTTTGAGGACTATCAAGTGGATATAATGTAAAATGCTGTAGAAGAACACATAGTCAGTGACAGTGTGTATATATTGTGCTGCAAGGTTGTCATCAGTTTTGTCTCAAGTTCTTTCTTTCTGTCCCATTTTTCCTTCAATCATGTGCAAGAATGTTTTTTTTTTTCATTGTCATGACAGTAAGAGTGAGCCTCATTGCATTAATACCATCATCGGGAGCTATAAATACACAGCAAACCATAGCAGGAGTCAGTGTAAAACTGAGATTTAAGCAACGTTTATGGGTTTATTGGCAATTTCTGGAGCAATATTATTGAAGCATCTACTGCAGTAGGTCTTCTGCAGTAAGACCATATTGAGGGAGGGGAAGTACATTGAGAGGTGATCCACCTGTCTTGTGGTAAAACTCAGAGGACATTTGGACACTGTAATGGGGTAGTATTAAATTGCTTCTTGTAGTAAAAGATAATGATCTCTTGCAGTGGGTTGACCAGATGTTTTGAAAATTATAATTCGGGGTTGCTATCTGAAAACTGATAAGTAGTTTAGAGTTTAAGTGTGGTTGAAGACAATAGGGCCATAGATTTTAAATATTTGTTTTTGGAAACAGAAACCTTGACCTTGGAATTGTCTCTTGTAATTTTTTTTTCTTTCTTCTCTCAGCCTTAAAAGGCTTTTATTCTTATTTCAGAAACATAATGATTTACATCTTTAATTGTAAGGTTCTTTGTAGATTATGTTCTTTACTGATTTAGAAAAATAACTTCACAACCACATTCTGAGGCAATCTAAAAGCCTGGGTCTGCAGTGGCACGTGTATAATGGTGTATATGGCACCAGTAAGACATTTGCAGCCACTCTTTCAGTCCTTGTTACACTGTTGTATATTGATTATATACAACTTCAGAGCAGTGAGAAGGGATCACCGTAGCACAGTGCCTCCCCACATAAGGAAGTGCCTTTTTACAGGGCCCTCAAGGAATGCTCCCACATCTCCTGGCATGTAATTTCCATTAGGTTACGTAAACTGGCTTCACGCCATGCTAGCCTACTTAGGGCAACTCCATCAGTGCTGCCGTGCTGGAGGGGGGAGAAAAACAACCCTACGTGACAGTTGGTCTGTTTATTCTTTTCTCCTTTGCTTGGAGTTGAGTGGTGTGTGACAGGGCGACATAACCCAGGCTGGAGGTCTGCGTGGCTTGCTGTGTACTGTGTGGGACTTAGCCTCCAAGGGGAAACCAACAGTCATGAAATGGAGAATTATGGAAAACCTTGCAAAGGAGAGCTTTCATCCTGACTCTGTTAAACCGATGCTGCCTTGCAAACTAGAATCTTAGAAATTTTAATTGTCTACCAGGGGAAAAGACTGAACGTTATCTCCTGTTGTAACTTGAATGTTTCCCCTCTTCCCTGTGAAAGATCTGTTTTGTGGATCCTTACAAAACTATGATATGTGAGAAACCCAACAGAATTTTGGGCTGGCCATATGAGCACTTTGAGATGATGTGCTGTGTCTAAACTGAAATGATAATAAAGGGAAGCAAGGAGGGTAAAATGTCATTTGTGGTAGAAGGGATGTCTGGTGTTTCCCAATTTGCCCTAGTGAACTGTAAAAGAAAAATATGTAATAAAATATTTGAAATAAAATATAGTAGCGTTAAACACCTGAGTTTGAGAAGGCACTTAAATTAAAATTATAGAGCATAAGAAGTGTTCATTGACATCTGCCAATAAAGTAATTGTATTACTGAGTTTTCAGCCAGACATAGGATATGCAAAGCTTTGGGAGACAACAGCCTACATGTTGGGCATCCATTGATTTTTAGCAGCCTTTAGCGTTCCAAAGAAATGGGCTTTGCTGTTTCAGCTTTCCCACAAAATCTTTATCTAATCGGCAGACTTCTGCAAGAGAACAACGTTGCCAGGAAGACGATGATGACGTGCGCCAGAGTCATTGAGCAAAACTACCTGGTGGTTTCTGAAGACACTGACACAATCCTTCAGTTTCCCTGCCGGCTCCTGGGCTCCAGACACGGCCTGATTAGTGCTGCCAAATGCTTTTTGCTGCTGCTCAGCAGATCTGTCAAAGGCAGCAGAACCACAAGCCATTTTATTTGTATATGCTGGAGGCTTGCTTTCCTGAAAGATTCTGCACTGCGTTTTAGGCAGAGATTTTAGATCTAAGACCAGCATGAGCTGTGAGATGCAAAGCTGTGTTTCGTGTCAAGTACCAACAGGTGACGTGTGTACTTGTGAATGCAAAATGTGTGGACCCTGACAATGGGAGAGCTGTGAATTCTAATAATAACTGAGGAAAACAAAGCATGGGAAAAGGCCTTTGAACCTATCTTTTGTTTGCAATTAACACTGGTTGATTTAGGAGCATTGGAAATAAGGTGTTAAAGATGTTGCTTTTTGCTTGCATTTAATCCATAAAAAGCTCTGCAATAATAACATTTTGAAGTATAATTTTAGAATATTACTTGTATCCTTGAAGCTATAGCTTTGGAATATATAGAAAGGAAATTTGCTTATCTCACACCTTATTGAAGCAGAGAAAAACAGCTTGAGAAAGGAAGATGAACATCACATCAAGGGTTTATGGTTTCTACCAAAGGAAAGCTGGACATCACTGTTATGAGATTTATAGTCTCTGCAATTAAAAGGTGGACACACATCTGGGGAGCTGGACCCCACCAGATGGGATTCCTCTTTCTTCTTTTGGAAACTGGACCGTCACCATCTGGGGATACTCCTTTGAGATACATCCTGAGAAATTAAAATCACAATAGTGTATAGAATTGTGATGTAATAATTTGGAATAAAAATTTGTGATGAAAAAAAAGTGAAATAGAAACTGCTGAAAAAGCTGATGAGTACCCCTATAAATACCTGTAACCATCAATTATCGGTGTGCAGTTGGAGAGAAAACTTCCCCCACTGTACCCAGCGCTGTATTGCTCATACTTTACCATATTAAATAACAAATTGATTGCTGCTTGAATATTGGCCTAGTCAAACTTCTTATTTATAACATTGCCAAACAAGGAGTCATGGGAAGTTGTGCCAGCTTCTCGCGCTGTCTCAAACCACAGCATCTTCCCATGGCATTCCTGCCCTGTCCTCACTATGGCTGCCTCCCACAGTGATGGATAGGAGGCATTCTTGAGCATGCAGTCAGATAGGGGATATTACAGAAACCTATGACAGACTAAACAGTTGTCCCCAGAAAATGGGTCAGAGCAAAACTACAGCAGTGAATATACAAAAGTGTTAATTCTCCCAGGAGGATTTTTGCCTTGTTCCTAATATTTGGTTTATAAAAAGAGCTTTGAAACTTTTTTCACACTGGTGAAAAATTGCATTGACCCCAAAATAGTCATTCATTTGTGTAGATTTATTCATGTGGTTGAGTCATTGCAGCCAGGGGATCTTAACTAGTTCTGGTTGCATTGAAATTCATAATGAACTTCAAAAGAATTACAGTGACTATTGATTTTTAGCCATTACATTTACAGAAAACTGTAACTATGGGAATCACTATGTTTACAAGTTGTTAGGCAGAAATATTTGCTCAAATAAGTAAAAGGCAAATAAAGGGGACGGTGATGACCTGTAGTTTCCTATGGTAAAACATAAAGGAGTCCCAGGAGATGTAATTACTAGGTGAACTCCCAGTTTTTTCTTGTGATCTTCCTGATTTTCACTACTGTTTCATTAAGTATGATCAGTAGGGGAAGAGGTGCTCTTTGTTAAGAGGGGAATTTAAGGCAGGACTTACTCAGAACGTGCTTAAAATCAGGTCCCTTTATAATAGTAGTATTAATGTAATAAGCCATGCCTTATGTTATCTACTCAGTTTGTTACACACCCTCTTGTCAATGTTCAGCTTTTATGCGCTTCTAAAGATGGAAGATAACAAAGTGATATTTAACCATGAGACTCATCTAGCATTTGCTAGACAGGGGTGAATTGCTGCTCTTTGATTTACTCCCCTCCATTTTCACAGACCAGACAAATATTTTTGCTTGGCTTCTGAAAAATCTCCTATTTAATTCTATATGGCAGCAACGCTGGGAGAGGTTCTGTTCACAATGATATAGAGTATAGGCATATTGCCAAATGTGTATTGAGGTTGCTGGCATGGGATTTACCCATTTCAAATAACTAGGGCAAGGAAGTTCACTCAAAAACTTTCTTGAATATTTTTAGTCTGTTATTGCTGGTAATATATGCCTTAGAGGGAAAAGTCTTAAGAGTGAGAAATCTATTTTCAAAGATGATGCAATTTAGTTACATAATTAAAATTTCTTAAGAGATAAACCGCTTCATGAGAAACAAAACCAAAAAACTGATAGAAAAATACCCTCAAACACATGTAATATACTCCTGGAATATATCAAGTTTGTTAAAACCAGCTTCTTCATGCTGGTTAGAGACCAAGGTATCATAAAAGGAGTAAAAGCTGTATTTTGACTCCATCCAGAAGTCCTTACTCTGGTATTGGAAAGCTGACCAGGTAATTTAGACAAGTGTGAAGGCTTAGTCTTTTGAATGTTCTTGTGCCTTGGCCCTGCTGTGTGCAAGGAATGAGGTAAAAATCTCAAGTGGAATGTTTGATTCCATTTAACTCTAGTGCTGTGTCCAGATTGCATTGTTATGCCCCAAGTCTTGTTGACAAAAATTAAACACACCTTATTACTATAAAATAATTTATTGCTTGTGTAATAGAAACCTTCAGAGTCTAATCAAAGAATCATTATTAGTCCACATCCATTTGCTGCAGGAAAAACAGAGGAAATCAATGCTGCATACAGAACTATATCCCAGTAATTATTAACACAGGTAAAACTGTTGCATACACACAGCACTAACTAGTTTCAACCCCTTTTCCTGGTGTTATTCTCATCATTCCTTGCTCCTTTGAATACTAAAATAAAAAGCTTCAGTCAGATATTTGAGGGTAGGGATGATGTACTCCTTTGCCCTGGAGGATATTAGGTTGATGGTATTTTTTTATTCTTTCTCTTTTTGCTTTGTTGTCCCTTTTAATTTACATGGTAGGAAAACTACATATGGGATACAAAAAAAGAGTTTTTAAAAAAACAGATCCCTTCATCTGTTAACTTTTCTGCCTGCTGGATTTTGTGCCTCCTGTTCAAACAAACATGCTTTATTTTCTCCCTGGGAAATCAGAGACTGTGTCACGTTGGGATCTTTTTCAATTACTTTCTTGCTTGGAATAGATTCCCTTTCTGTGTCAGGGGCAAACATCAGTGGTAAGTAGATCAGAAGCCTCCAGGAGCAGAGAGATTTGTGTGCTGTAACTTTCCTTGATACTTATTCAAGAAAACTTAGGAAGAAAGTTTATGATGAGACTGTGTTTTAATTTTTCTAGTGACAATTCTTTTTATTGTGGAGCACTTCCTTTTGTTGATTTGAAAGAGTATCAGCAGAGTTGTGAGCATTGGGTGCCACCTCTTCATGGTTCTGGAGAATCTGTGAATCTTGAAGCACTGGCTGGGCTCAGGTGTCAGGCTGTCTGTCTGCTGCTGTTAGAATGGGAATTTCCTGCAACTCTAAAAGAAATAAGTCTGTTAGGGAAGGCAAGAGAGGACATGTTTTAATCATTAAAATGGCATCAGTAGAGGTGTGAAAAATGACTGCTCACTTTTTAAGATTTTATTAAACTTTAACAAAAACTACAACAAAGGACTAAATAGGGAAAAATTACAGCGCTGGGAGCCCCCTGTGACTACCATGTGGCTCATCTTCAAAATGGATGCTCCCCCTTTTATATCTCTAGCCCCTCCAGAGTCCTGTCAGTTGACTCCTTCCTTGCTGTCCAGTGGTGGAGATCACTTTCGTACACCTTGCTTGGAGATCAGGTGTTGCTATAATAACAAGCCAACCCTCCCAAATGCCTCGACCACCAAGGCCATCCCACAATAACAGTGCAGCAGGAGGACGTTGCAGTAACATAAATATACATCTACAAAACTTCTCTTAGCATATACATAATGTTCACCCCTTAATTGTGAGAGCCAACCACTCATTACTCATCTATAACAACCCCCTCTTTTTCTTTTTATAAGTCATTTGGCTCAAACAATTAACTCTTATTTTCATAATTCTGTTAATAATAAAATAACTCTTCTCAAAATAAAAAATTTCCAAAGGATCATGCTAGCATCTTTTGATATGGGTGGGGACAGAGGCAACAGAAAAAACATCTCAAGTTGTCCTTAGGTCCACTTATTGATGAATTGGTTGGACAGACAAAGAAAGGAATCACAGAGGTCCAGTATGGCTTTTTACTTCCATCTACCATGCCTATGGGGTTGTTATCCATAGTATGTGTATCTTAGTGGTGAGCAGGGAGGCCAATTTTGTTTTGCCCTCTAGTCCTTGTTAATTGTGCCTGTATTGTGTGTTGGAGAGAAAAGACAGCTGAGGAATGATAAAGGTCTGGTGATGCCCTTTTTGCCCCCACCTTACCATGCCCATGGGGATTGCTGCCTGCAGCAGGGCTGTGGAATCTTCTCGGTGGTGAACACAGGGACCAACCTGGTCTTGCCCTCTATTTCTTGTCTTCCTAAGCACCTCTTAAGGTTCTCTGTGCACCTTGGTGCACCTCCCCTCAACAGATGCTTGCAATCTCCATCTATTAAAGAAGGACAATTACATCAATAACAGGTACAGTTCAAACTCCCAAAGTTTTACTTAAAACAATACTCCAGCTGCCTGGTGGGAGATTGATTCTACCTTTTTCTTCTTCAGACTTCTTGGTGCTTCTTTGGTTATCTCTCCATCTCTGCTTGAAGTTCAATGGTTGGCAGTACCTGGAAGGGACCGCCCCACTGAGGGGTTGGAAGCTGGTCCTTCCATTATTTGATCAGTACATTATCTCTAGGGTTAATATTATAAATTAATGCTTTTAAACCCTTCCCCTTTTGCACCCACTACCTGTACATATTTTGACTCTTTCCATGCCCCCTTTCAATTCTATAAGCACAAGTTGTTTGTTCTTAACTCCTGCGCTCACCAAAAATTTTAATTCTTGTCTCCAGGACTTATTTTGTTAAGGGTTTCTGATCAAATTCTGGCCCCAGGAGGTGGAGCCCTTGACATCTCTAGTCCTCTACCACCCCTCTTTGCTCATTCTTAAAAACCTTCAGGTCCCCTTCCCTTTGGGGGAAATTTCTCTTGAAGTGTCCATTTTCTTTACAATAAAAACAAATTTGTCCTTTTCTAGTGGCCTTTAACATTACTCTGTCCTTTTCCTTTGCTTTCTCTTCATCTCTCCTGATGTATACTTTCTGTGCTTCTCTTAAGAGATCCTCCAATCCCGTTTCTTGCCAATTGTCTAATTTCTCTAATTTTCTCAGTACATCTAGCCATGCATGGGTGACAAAATATGTTTTTAGTAAGATCTGTCTGGCTACTTTTTCCGGGTTGATATCTGAATATTACTTCATATTTTTCCTCAATTTTTCTAGTCATTCTGTTGGAGTTTCCTCTCTCTTTTGTTGTTCATCAAATGCTTTATGAGTATTTGGGCCCCATGGGGCCACTTTTGATACCCCTTATAATTAATGCTCTATATTACATTGTATGTATGTTAAGAGAAGTTTTCTGGATGTATAGTGTTATAAATAAGAAGCTTGGCTAGGCCAATATTCAAGCACCAATCAATTTATTATTTAATATGGTAAAGTATGAGCAATACAGTTCTGGGTACAGTGGGGGAAGTTTTCCCTCCAACTGCACACCAATAATTGATGGTTACAGGTATTTATAGGGGTACTCATCAGGTTTTTTTCAGCAGTTTCTATTTCCAAATTTTTACTCATCAGTAATTTTTATTCCAAATTATTACATCACAATTCTATACACTATTGTGATTTTAATTTCTCAGGATGTATCTCAAAGGAGTATCCCCAGATGGTGATGGTCCACTTTCTGAAAGAAGAAAGACAAATCCCATCTGGTGGGGTCCAGCTCCCCAGATGTGTGTCCACCTTTTAATTGCAGAGACTATAAATCTCATAACAGTGATGTCCAGTTTTTGGTCGAAACTATAAATCCTTGAGGTGATGTTCATCTTCGTATCTCAAGCTGTTTTTCTCTGCTTCAATAGGGCATGAGATAAGCATATTTCCTTTATATATATTCCAAAGCTATAGCTTCAAGGATACAAGTAATATTCTAAAATTATCCTTCAAAAGGTTATTATTGCAGAGCTTTTTATGGATTAAACGCAAGCAAAAAGCAACATCTTTAACACCTTAATTCCAATGCTCCTAAATCAACCAGGGTTAACTGCAAACAAAAGATAGGTTCGAAGGCCTTTTCCCATGCTTTAATTTCCTCAGTTATTATTAGAATTCACAGCTCTCCCATTGTCAGGGTCCACACATTTTGCATTCACAAGTACACACGTCGCCTGTTTGTACCTGACAAGAAACACAGCTTTGCATCCCACAGTTAGATGGCAGGTTTATTGATACGAATGATAGAAGTTTGCGTTGGATCATTAAAGACAAGGTGAGTCATGAAGTCAGCATGATGAAAACTCAGGGGCTAGGATTTAGTTGAGGCTTACCATTAAGGCGGGGGAGAGCCCTCTTTCTCTAGCTTAAAAGGCTAATGCTGGTTCATAGCTTCTTTATGATTAGGATGAGATTAGAAAGGGTCAGTGTGAAGAACGCCAATCACTTGTCTTTAAAATTTTAAAAGTTTAATAGTAATAAAATGGTTATTAAAATAGTAACACAGAATAATAACAATTTGGACAAATTGAATTAGGACAATATGAGACAATAAAAGCAAAGAGTTACGGACGTCGAGGTACCTTTTTCTGGGCATCACGAGCCTGAAAAAGGACCCCCGTTAACAAAGATTAACCCTTAAAAGCAATAGCCTGATGCATATTCATACACTTCATACATGATGCATAAATTCCATTCAAACACAGGATTCCATCTGGTCAGTGTCAGCTTCTTCCTTCTAATCCTAACAGTGCCTCCAAGGTGGGAAGAAGTTTGTTTCTTCTGATAAGAAGGCAATAAATTGCCTTCCTCTGAAAGATTCAGGTGTCCTGTGGCTGCTATCTCGCTACAAGCCCTTTCTGTTAAACAAAGCATCTTACATAGCATAGTTTCTATTTTAACAATTTAAAACTATATTTAACACAGTACTTAAGAAAATTAATACAGCATTACTTTCTAACACAACACATATTATATTAATTTTAATATTTGCGAAAAGCCAATCATAAAATACATGCATTTTTCACAGTCAGCTTTCGAAGTTAGCAAGTGGGGTCGATTCTACTGCAATTGGTATGAAGCTGTGGTTAGCTCTGCAGATTTTCTGCTAAGAGCACTGAAACTCACTTAAATGAGTTTTGGTGCTTTTGGCAGGAGTCCCAAGGGGCAGGGAAGGTTGCGGCAGGGAAAAGGTGGGTCTGGGCAGTGAGGAGGAGGTGGGAGCCATGCTGCAAGGGTCGGTGTGGGGGAATGGGGGCATCTGAAGGGGAATCCCCTTCCCTGGGGAGCTCAGTGATCCTGCTGGCTAATAATCCTGGCATGATTATTTGTTTAGCTGCATTTTTGTTTACCGAAATAACTAGAAGTTAATCAGATTAATATTTTTCTTTGAACTGCAAGCTGTCTTCTTTCAGATTGAATATACTTTTGCATATCTAAATTATGTAATAGCATGATAAACCAGCCCTAATCTGTGTATAAATTACTTGATGAAGAAAAACTGTATATAGACTATCTAATTAAGTGTAACAGCATTCATATTTGTAACTCTATGCTTTAACTGCAGAAGTTGCTGCCAACTCTTCCTCTATAAAATCAGATGGTGTAGCAATGTTTTTTGGGGGGGAGGAAATTGCTCTACCAGAAATCATCAAGTCTATCTTTGTGCTTAAATTCCAGCAAATGTAAACCAATGTAAATGATGACTGTAATACAGATGGGGAACTGCACGTTCTTTACTGCCTTTTTGTTATGTAGTAATATCAATCACATTTGCAAGGGTCACTGAGTGTCAATTCATTTGTAGTTGCCCGGGCTCATTCTAACAGGAATGGAAATTCCCAACAAATAAGGCAAAAAATATAGGCCAGATTTTAGAGGGAATGCAGGTCTGAACTCACTCATTCTTGAAATGACCTGATAATCCATAAAGTTAATCTGCTTTTATTTGTTTCTTGATAAGTATTCTCTTGCCAGTGCATATGCCCATGTCTTGCCTTTACAGGTGCACAGTATTTTGAATGTACTGTGTCTTTGCAAAACTTCATTTATTAATATCAGGAGTGATGGCTGAGTGTTGTAAACCATTTCCTTAATTGGAAGAGGTTAAGGAGATTGTACCACTTATTAGAAGTCCAGAAGAAATACAGAAGGGTGCCAATGAGGTTTAGAGTTGTAGGAAGATTTTCTTCATGTGAGGTCTTGGTGCATTGGAACCATCCCTCAAAACCATGTAACACTACTAGACAGATTTAAAATTTGAAACGAGGTAGGCAGGTGTGGGTTATAAAAATAGATATAGGAGACAGTGACTGAGTCTCGACAAAGATAATTTGAAACATCAGCAATTAGAATCTGACACTGCCTCCTCAAATTGCTAAGGTTGTCTTTTTTCACGGAGCTGACATGCTGGTAGCATAAGTTCATAGCAGACATGAAAGGCAGAAGTCTGCTCAGTGAAAACAAAAACATCTTGTCAACTTACTTTAAAACAATTATTGGAGTTTTTCTCTATTTTTCTCAACTTTTTTATTCCAGTAACTGAGGATTTTACACTGAACAGTTGTGTGCAATTACACCATGGCACTATCCAATTAACCACCCAAGGTAACGCTGCTCAGAGAGAGAGCTAAATGTTGTGTCTCAGCAGTGATCTGTGTTTGTTTACCAGGGGGCTGGAGCAATGTTCCTTTGGAGTGCTGAATTCATTTCATGGTGCCTGCATGCTGTTTTAAGAAGTACAAATTTCCTTCCTGTCCACGCGTTCATGCTAATGATGTCTCTATCAGTGCCTAATTACTTCAGACTAGAAAGTTTCTCCACAGTGTCTTTGTTGCTTATTTCTGCCCAGTGTGAGTATATGGAAGATGTGAATGATGTGATTTCAGTGCCTTTCTCCTGCCCATCTGAAATGGAGAACTCTGCTTCTGAGCTTCTTCTCCAACAGAAGAGCAAATGGTTTGCCTGCCTTGATTCTACCCACTCTCTTCCCTGCCAGCACAAAGTTGACTTTTTTTGCCCTTGCAAGATTAGTAAGCTAATGATAGAGTGTCGTGTTGTATACAATCTCACCAGTTTCAAATCTTCAGAACCATCTTCTGCATATTCTGTCATCCTTTTGGAGGACCTTCAAGCTCATGCCCTCACTTTGTTGGATCTGTAACGTGAAGTAATAAGGCAACTTCCCTCACACTGCTTTGTCCCCACAAAAAACAACCAGCCAACCAAAAGGCCAGTCAAATGAAAAACCTCCCTACTCAAACAACTCAATAACCTAAACTAAATTCGAGTCAGAATTGAACATGATTCTAGATAACGTGAATACTCTGTCTTTATCGACACAAAATTCAACTTAGGGTAGTAAATAAATAAATAAATTTCCTCATGCCGCGTCATGCTATGAGATTTGGGAGGTTCCATGGAAAGAATTGTGGGAAGTAAGGCAGAGGGCTTTGGAGACCTTTTGTATGTGTGCTCCTCCTTTCGACTGGGCGTGAAATGGAATAGCCCCCATCTTGCAGCATTTGTTGCCAAGATTCTCTACTGCTGTACAGATGTAGATGACATTTTTTTTTCTGGAAGGAGCTTTTCCTTGGGTTTTGGAGCTGTTCAGTTAGTCCCATCTCTGTTGCCTTCTGAATCACTTGTTTGGTTTATCTTCTCCGTTTTTTTTACTGAGCTATCTATGTGTAACACAGATGTGACGATTAGCTTGGATGAGAATAAAGAAATCAGTAGAAAGCTTCCCATTTACTTCAGTCAACTTTAGGTTGTAACCACCAACATTCCTAGTATTAGTTTAGAAAAGCAGGCATTCCCTCTTGCCTAATTTTGTTGGCCCTTCAGGAGGTTTGACTGCTGTAAGAGTTGTGTGGAAGTCAAATCTGGATGTTCTGTTCACATAACTACACTTAAATGAGTTTCAGAAGGCATTTGTTGACCTTGACTTTAGCTTGGTATGCAATAGAAATATTTTTATTATAAAATAAGGCATCTTATTATGCAAAATGCAGTAATATTTTTTGCTTTATTTTGACCTGTGGCAGATGTAGTTGAAAACTCAGTAATTGATGTGATGTATGTCACATGAAATAGAGAAAGAAAGCACTGAAAAATGACATGGTTAATTTATTAAAACTCATACATTCACAAAGTGCATTTCTTGTGAATGTCATAATTAGTTTATCTCTAATTAGTTTGGAAAGACTGTAGTAGCTGTAATGCCGAGTCAAGCAGTCAGACTTCATAGAAGTTATAACTGGTAAAATATTCCAGTTTTCTTCTGATGCTGATCATGTTTCCTTGCAAAAGCAAAATAGGCTAGATTTTAGGCTCACGTCACTGTGCAAGTAAAACACTTACAGACATTTAAGTTTCCTGAGCTGATAAATGGTTGTAACTGCTTTTGAAAGTGGGTCAGTGTAATGTCAGCTTTACAAAATGATAGTTCTCTCGACAGTGTTCTTGGATAGCTGGACACTCTCTTTCAAGAAGGCAAAGCATGAATTGCTAAGCTATTACTTCTTTCAAATGTGCTCATTAACCAAGCACTTTGTGTAGCAAAATACTTCTTCCCAAATCTGTCCATACTGGCTGTGATCTTGTGTGTGTGTGCAAACAATTTTGTACTCATGCTCTTTACTAACACTGTGGACTGAAGTGCTGCCTTTTGCTTCAAAAACCAAATCCTTGTCTAGGGAAAGGAAATACATGCACAGTTCTAGCCGTGAGCCATGTGTTTAGGGTGATAAACCTCTTGGAAAACTGTTCAGGGACTGAACAGCCATCTTTATTGCTAAGTCTTTCTTGTATCACAGTGTATTGGGTTCAATTATGTACCTATCAGCTCTAAATCCTGATTTTGCCCAGCAACTAAGCTTCATGTTGCTACCAGTTTTTAATTCCAGTGTTAGTGTAATTTCTAAAGTATTGAGTCCTTCTTTTAGAACCACTTTCTGCTGTGTTTTATTTTACCTTTTTCATTATATTCAGATCAGCAGCATCTTCATTAATACAATTATTTCAGAGGTGCTTCCTCTTGGATCCTGTGGAAGGTCTTAACAATCAGTCTGGAGAGATGGGGCTCAGTTCCAGTATCAAAGGGCATACAGTGTATGGTATATAAAAATGTATCACTTTTGGTTGTCGGTCAGATTAGACTAAAACTGGACTGCCCAATTTTCTTTGCCTTTTTGCTGAGTTTTTTTCTGACGTGTCATTGTAAAATTGTTAGAGAAAAGCACAGGTTAATTTCAGCTGAAATGTGGCAGTACTTTCTGCTTATAACAGGAGCCTGGCACAGTCTGTGGGGCCAAAGGGACAAACAAAGAGATCTCTCCTTTCTTTAAGCATTCTTGAGGCACCATTTTTTTTTTTTTTTTTTGTACTTCTTATCTCTAAGTATATAGATATTTTATTTTCATGTAGCAATAGAAAGTTTCCTTTTGCTTGGAATGCTCTTACTGTTAGACATTTTCCTGAGAACGTTCTACCCAGGCTTCTGTTGCTGGGCTCATTATTAACCAAAACACGCTCTTAACAATCCAAGTGGGCTGCCTTGGAGAGACCACTTAGAACAGAGAGAATTGATTTTTCACTTTTAACCAAAAAGGTTGCTGTAACCTTTTTGACACAATGGATTCAGTATGTCAACAGACTTCTTTTAGGTTATCCTTTTTTTTAATTTACAAAACAAATGAACCTTTCTTATGCAGGGGTGTGTAAGAAGTAGATGCTAGGGTGATGGAAATTACAGAAGTTGCTAACTAATCTTTAATTTTAGGATTTTTTAATGCTCTTACATCTTCAATTGCTAGGAGTTTTTCTTAGTAATATTACTAAGTAAAAATTGTTTTTCTAAGCAATATCTCATATTTAATAAAATAGTTAAAGTGCTGCTCAATCTGAAAGTATTTTCTTAGGCTTTCAGATGAGATTTATTATGAATTTGTTGTATCTAAGCCAGGTTCCCATAAGTTCTACTGACCTTACATCAATTCCAGACTGATTTCTAATTAATTTTAAATTGTATATTAAAAACATATCAAATTTAATCTATTATTATATTATAATTACTAATTTAATCTGTTATCTAATAATCTATTTATTCTTTGATAGCAGATTAAAAAAACCCAACATTTTAAAATACACAAAAAGCATAACAAGTGTAAATGGGCTCCACACCCAGTGAAGAAATCTTTGTAGGAATACATCAATATCTACTTTCAGTATTCTGCTGAGATTATTCATGTATTGAAATTATACTTTAAAATAATTAGATATTTATCTGGAAAGCACTAAGGGCTGGGGAGAAGAACACTTCTATAAACCTGAGGTCTCTGTATCATTCGCAGTCCATTAGTTAGAAGATACATTACTCATTTTTTCAGTAGTGGAAGATTTGTATCTTTCAGTTAATTGCTCCTACTTGCCATTTTAAAGCAGATTGAGCAGTCACTTGAGATTATTCCTTTATATCTACATGAAAATACAAATTGTAGAGCTATCCAGATACTCCAGTGTGTACGCTCCAGGAGCCAAGAGGTGACTTGCTTTTTTCTGCTAGAACAGTTGCTGGGAGCTGCAAAGCATAGGTCCTGTGTCTGTGTTGTGGTTGTCAGCATCATAAATCTGCTAATTAGTAAGAAAATAGGAGTTAAATATGCTCTTAAAAATGCAGGATTTATTTTCAAAGTGGGAAGGAAGAAAAGTGGCTGCCTCCTGCAGTGATGGTAGTTACTAAATTGAAAAGAGCAAAGGAAGGGCTTTAACAAATGCAGGTGATGTTTAGGGACAGATAGAGTCACTCATCCCTTTTAATGTAAGATAGCACAGCTGTGTCATACTTGCAAAGCTTTAAAAGACATGATAATATGAAATCTGATAAAAGAGTATGTGACTGTGTTCACAGGGGTTTTTGGATGAGGCAAGAGATGAGAATGTTGACTCTATGTTCAGAAGGCTTGATTTATTATTCTATGATATATATATATATTGCATTATAAATATACTAAAAAGAAAAAGAAAGGAAAATGTTTCCTCAGAAGCTAGCTAAGCTAAGAATAGAAAAGAAAAGAATGATAACAAAAGCAGTCTCTCTCAGACTCTGTCCGAGATAGCTCAGTCCTTGATTGGCCATTAATTGTAAATATCTAAGATGGGCCAATCACAGGTGGACTTGTTGCATTCTACAGCAGCAGATAATAATTGTTTACATTTTGTTGCTGAAGCTGCAGCTTCTCAGAAGGAAAATCTTGAAGAAAAGATTTTCACAAAAAGATGTCTGCAACAAGAGTATTCTGAGTAGCAATTAGACCCGAAGTAATTCCTGTTTCTGCTTCTGAAAGTCAAAAAGACAAAGTACAATAGTTACTTTAAAAGTAATTATGTCAAAATGTGAAGGCATTTCCACTGGTTTGTTTTATTTTCTTTCCTGAGATAGTTGTAGCTTTTTTTTTTTTTTCGTGGAACTTGCTGTTTGTTCTTCCTGCAACTGCAGAATTCACAAAGCTGTGATGCAGTAATAATCACTGTGTTTAGAGAGCAGTGACATTTGTGGCTCTTGTGAGTCTCCATCAAGGGCTGAGTGCCACAGGCCACAGGGTCCTGGCCCTTGTGGCTCTGCCCTGGTCTCTCAAGCCTTTCATCTAAGTTTGACATCTTAGATTTTCCAGGAAGGAATTTACCAACACCAAACTGTTGTATGGGGGAAAAAATTAAAGGGTTTTGTTTTTTGTTTTTTTTTTTAATGAGCTTAAACCAATAATTTAGGAATAGTTATTGCTCAGTGATCTAAATGACACATTTTTCTGGGCAAAGGCAGTGCTGTGCAGTGGAAATACAGCCCTGTGTGTTTCTGTGTAGTGACCCTCAGCTGCTCAGTCCTGCACTGAGTGAAAACTCCTTTGGATTGTGATAATGCTCATTGTGAGGGACCTTCCCACTCGGCCTTATGCAGAGTAACTATACGTGCAAAGAAAAGTGGGAAAGTAAAAACTGCTTGGAAATTCATTCCTACTGCAGTGATGATAACTTTCCTCATGCCTTCACCTCTGAAATCATCTGGAAAACATTATTTGGCCAATGTACTTTGATAGAATTCATCACCACAAGCGTTCTTGTCTGTCGTGAACAAACCTAATAGTTTGTAAATTACAGTCTGGGAGAGAAGATTACTTTTGAAACATCTTTTCAGAGGAAATTTGTTCCATTAAAGGATATTTTTCTTATAAAGTAAACCTGGCTGCAAAAAAAAATATTTTTTTTATCTCCATATTTGAAATAAAGTCAAAATATTTCGCAATGAGAATCAGCTCAGTGCATGACTTCACTGAAAGTAATTTTTATTTCCTCCTGTCCTTTTGCTGCATGAGTGGGGGTTTCTTACTTGATACTGGTCATGTCCTGGAGATGGTCTTTCATGGATATTACTGTGGAGGCTGGGGGAAATCCATTAAAACAGATCTTGCACAAAGACAAGCCCATTGGTAGGGATGGAGGATGAAGTACCTATTTGACAGCAGTCTTTAGCCAAGTATTTTAGCTTTCTGAATTTTTTTTTTAATAAGATTTTTTTTTCCTAAGTATTTCCAGTTCAGTGGAAACTTAGCATTTGAAATCCAGGTCTGATACCTTGCTGTTCCTTAGCAGCAGTTCAGTGCTTTTAAACTTGCTTTGAAGTTAGAAAATTGTCTTAGAAATCTGCTGTTTTGTGAAATATTTTGACTGCCATATAAATCAAGAAACCAACATACAAAATCCTGTAAAACAAAACACCCACCTTCTTTTAGCAAGTTCCTGAGGATTTCAAAGAGTGCAAAGCCCTGAGAGCACCTTGAGGATTTTCCTGGAGCTCATTGTAATTGTTTAATGTGCATGGATGTTTTGTGCTTATGAGCTTCCTAGAAAAATTCCGATTGCAAGTCTCAATATTTTTCCCATTTCTGGGAAAAATTTTTCCCATGTCTGGTACAAGGGCTAGGTAAGTTGAATACATGTTGTTCCCTTCTTTCATGTTTTATCTTTTAAATGCACAGGCCTAACTCTGTCCTGTGTCAGGAAACTTCCTAATTTGCCTCTTCATTTTGCAGTACCAGGATGCTGATATCTGTCATGCATTCCTGGTAATCTAGGAGGGACTTTTCCATTTCAAATTAAACGGCTTCATATGTCAGGAAGAGAGCCACCAACTGACTGGGCAGCACTAATAATATTTACTGTCATAAACCTCTGAGATTTTGCCTATTCTGCCAGAATATTGTGACCTCTCTAAGGGGCTGATGGTGACTCTAGCTGGACTGATTTTCTCTGGTGGTCTTATGATGATCCCTCAGTCCAAGTGCTGGAGCACTTTGGGGCTGATCAGAAGTTAGAGGATGTTGTAAAGGGCACTCTCCACATGACTGTGACACGGCCAGACTTGGTGTTCTGAGGGCTGGCAGGGTGCTGCGTGCAGCAAATAGCTCGGGAGCTGCAGCTGGACATTCACCTCTGCAAGTTTTATGGAAGTCTTAGGATTGCCTTTGGATCCTGAGCTGCACTGATGGCACCTTCCCCTATAGAGCCATTAGGCTGCTGATAATGATGACAATTCCCCAGTGAACATGACAGAACCTGTTTTAAGATGCCATGGGATAGAACACAAAAACTCGGTGGATTACAAGGCCTGCAGTCATCATTGCAGTTTGCTGTTCTGATATGTTTAGATATTTTATGCTGTAATCTTCACAGCAGTGTTATTGTTGTTGTCTTCTTTGCCAGGGCTCCTCTCCAGCCCTCTCTGAATGCCTCACCCCCTTTTATCTTATCTACCTCCACAGGCTACAGCTGCTGCCCAATCAAGGACATCACATAACTAGAATCAGGGCAATACAATACAGAAATCTTTTACTTCCATACATATATTTACAATACATATATTCAGTCAGAACCCCACATTTCCCCCCTTTTTGTTTAACAATTATACAATTACAATACACATACAGTCCCAGCTCTCAGGCTGCCACAGCTCTCGGCTGTCTTGAATACGTACAAATCCCTAGATGTTCCCAGGCTCCTTTCCTCAAAGGCCATATCCTCACAGCTCTCTGCAGTTACAGCACCTTGATTCAAAGGCCATATTATATTCTAAAGTCCCAGCTCTCAGGCTGCCACAGCTCTTGGCTATCCTATCTCTATCATGTCAGGGGGTCCCATACCTTCTCTCTGTGTTTTCTGATGGCTGCGTGTTCTTCATCACATCGGGGTCACCAGCTGTTGTAATCTTCACAGCAGTATTGTTGTTGTCTTCTCCACCAAGGCTCTTCTCCAGCCCTCTCTGAATGCCTCACCCCCTTTTATCCTAGCTACTTCCATAGGCTACAGCTACTGCCCAATCAAGGACATCACAGCTGCAGCCCATTTACAATAACTAAGATCAGGGCAATACAATACAGAGATCTTTTACTGCCATACATATGTTTAAAATACATATATTTACTCAGGCCCCCACAATTTTAGAGGATTGCTTTGTATGAAGCACGAATTCCAACATGAATGTTCTTATTCGTCTTTACATTATATATGGAATATATTGATGGATGGCTCAGTGACACATCGAGAGTTTCATGGGAGTCTGGTCATGAATGGTATTGCCAGTTGAGCCTGAATTTAGCACAGGAATAAGGCATTGTACTTGACAGAGTGATTAATTACATCTGATAAGATTCAATCATGAGATGTCAGTTTCTCTATACATCCTCTTTGAAATGATGTATCTACAGTATCAGCAGTATTTTTCAGTGGTCATTAGATTATGTGTAGAAGTGGAAAGAGGCACATGTATGTGAATGTTGTGTGAAAAAAGTCCTGAAGCAATTGATTGTATCATTAACAATTACTTAATCATGCTAGTGAATGTTAATTGCATCACTTGCCAGAAAATAAAGGACTGTGTTCCCAAAGGCATTCTGTAAGTTTAAGTTCAGAACAGCCAGAAAATAATTGCAATAATCATCTGTGTTCTTGGTCTTTTTTTTTTTTTTTTTGAAAGTAGCATAATTAATTAAAAATAGAATCAAATACTTTAACTGACAGATAACTGATTAAAACAGAGGACAGAGGAGGGTATACATAATAATAACAACTAGTTTCAAATCTTGGCATCAACAATTCACAGTTACTGTTACATCATATAAAACTGTTTGTGTTATTTTAGTGGGATTCTGGGGGGAAAATGTTTCCGTATTTCAGAATTCTAGAAAAAAGAAGTACACGAATAATTTTAAGTATTGTACTCTGCATTAAAAAACCCACAAACCACAAATGGACATTTGCACCATCAGATCATGACTTGCTATGTGAATAATGAATGCTCTGAAAGAAATTTGCTCTGGATATTTTTTAACTAGGTCTCTGATTTTGGTCTTGCTGCTGTAACTTTGTGTGTCTTATTTTAGCGCCGCATTCCCTGAAGTGTAAATGGAGCATGCTCGAGAGATTTAATGTCTCAGAAATGGGGTTCAAATTTATTTGTGCACTCATGGGCAGAGCACAATATGTCAGGGAGTACATGAAAAGTTCTTTTTTTTAAAACTGCCAAAAAAATGCCTGTTGAATTTCTTTGGCTCTGTCTGATCTCTTCCACCTGTCTGCATGGAGCATCATCAGCATGCTAGAGATTAGCTCTTCTGAAAAGAGATATTGTTCAGAAGAGTGAAATTCCTGTAAAGAGCTCTTAAGCAACTGGTAGTACAGTCGCAGTTTGGCTTTATTTTTTGTGTGACAGTTCTGAATTTTTTAGCCAGCTTCTCCTACCCCCAAATCTGTGTTGTTTTGTTCCGAATTCCATAACTGAAGCTGCCTGGCAGTCAGGTCTGTTTGGAAGGTTTTATGCAAAAGCCTTGTGTGATGCAAGATACTTCCTGTTCTTTCCAAGTCCATGGGGCTAATACATAGATTCTAGCATTGGTAGTTCTCATAGGCAGATTAATGCTATTTTGGGAGGTGCAAATGTCCATAGCAATTAAGGCAGTTATAAGGCAGAGATTTTAACTCTGGCTTCAGAAGGGTGTTTCTCCATTGTTTCTAGCATTTTTGTGATCTAAATGAGACAGGTGATTCCCATGTCTTAACAGACCTCATCTCCTGATACAAACAATCACACAGCTGGCCATAGGTTCTTAGAGTGCAATATTCAGCATTTGTGGAGATCCTCACAAGCATTTAAATGGGGTCATAATGTGAAGGGCATTATAGAGCAGCAGTATGGATTCTGAAATTTACCCTTTAAAATTCATGCACATGTTTACTGCTGAATATTCTTCTTGCCTATTGGAGGATGGATATGTGGCTACTGAATGAAGGGCCAGGTTTGTTCTCAATTCAGTGAAGTTGCTCCTGATCCACACTGGTGTATCTTCAGTACAAATCAGGTAGTTATTCTACTCCTGGAGTCAGTTGTAGCCTACTTCTGTCACAGCATTTGAGATTCCTACACAGGCAAGAATTCTGTCTATATATAGACATTTTAGAAGAGTTACTGGATATTTGTTTCTCACTGCAGACAACAGTGATTCATATACGTGTTATGTAACTTTTGGGGGTATTTTTCTTCCTTTTCATTTAGTAATGCAGTAATTTGAATGCTAACAATGCCAAGACACCTAAATTTATTTTTTTTTACTTTATTTGGCACAGATTTTTCTCTAGAGTATTTAATGGTTTGTGTATTTTAGATTTTTTTCAGTATTATTTGTTCTTGGTATTAGCTTCCCTTTTCACTACCTAAAGAATATAGTTTAACTCTCACACAGCAGAATTTCTACTGTTAACAGACATCAGATTTTTTATAGTACTATGTTTATGTAGTTCCCTTATTCCTAATCATGTTGGCTTGATTCAAGAGGACAGAATAATACTAACTGTGATTTTTTTTTTTTCCCTCCCGTTAAGTTTTTAATCCTCTGTGGCTTTGAAAGTTTGTACATCTGCGAGATGCAGGAAAAAAATGCGTAGGCAGATGCATGGTTTAATGACCTCAAAGACTTGCAGAAGTCACTGTGCAAAGTATGTGAACTCCCTGGTGCTGGCAGGCTGATGAGCCTCCATCAGCTGAACTTTAATTGCCAGGCAAGAAAAACAAGGGAAAGATGAGTCTTGCTTAGGTTTGTGTGAAGGTAGTAATGTTGAATAAAGGTGTCAACTATATTAGATTTTAGGGCTCTCATTTTCAAAAGATTACTCACAGAGTTCTGATGTTATTTCAGAACAATAGCTTGTGGAAGGTAAGAGTTCCATAGCAAATCTGTCTAAACAGGCGTGGATTGAAGGGGTTGCTAAAACAAGACGATATGAAACTGGTGTATTTGCAAATTCTTTGGTCTGTTCTTAACTTCCAGAGAGATTCAGAAAATAAATGAATGAGAAAAATAATTGTGCAAAGAGGTGGAAGTTGAACACTCTGAAAAAAATAAGAAGTTAATTAATTGGGCTATTACTTTATCAAAAAGAAAAATACCAGGCAAAGGGAAGCAGAAACTAATTTGGTTTTGGTGCAACTGTAGCAAGTGTCCAAAGGAAAAGCCCAGAACAGGAAATAAATTCTGTACATGGAGAGAAATATGATGCAGTGGGGATAAATGAAGCACAGTGAAATAAGGAAGCGGAGTTGAAACATCAAGGTAAAGTATGAAGAAAGTAAGAATTTGGAGAATAGATGGCAAAATAACATCTGGCCAGGTTCTCAAACAGCTATGGAACTGCAGAGTGACTGCAGGTATCTTGTCACTTCTGTGATATGACTTCAGCAGCACAGAAGGGCAACGTGTTAAACTGCACTGAAACTTTAATTATACTATAGGAGTGGCAGGAGGTCAATAATATTTGTAATATGAACATTTGTGACAAATCAATTGTATAATGAAAGCAATTATAACATCATTAGAAGTCTGATAAACCAATAACTCTGTGATAATTACTTTTCAGTTACAAGAAATAATTTACCACAGGGGAAGCTGAAAAACAATATATGAACCTTATTAGCTGTAGTCACATCTGAGGCATATGTGCCATTTAATAGCAAGTTTGAATCCCATCATTCATTTGAACATGGTAGATTTTTGACAAACAAGGCCTGTATTTGGAAAGGTAGTTGCACATATGTATGGGTCTTTGGGTCCGTTAAAAATTTGAGAAAAACAAATTTCTTGTCTCATTGAATAGCAGGATGATGTGGGTTGTTCTGATTTTTGACTTGGCTTTTTTGTCAGATCAGCACGTGCAGTGGGGTGAGGGGATTGTGAATAAGTGCTTGAGAGCAGAGGATGAGAGTGATAGTTTGCTTTTCTAGGAGCAATTAGCTAGGACACAGGATTATAGCCAACATGAAATTTTACCACATTTCAGTTCTGAAAAGTGACCTACAACTGTAACTAACTTTTGCGATGCATGCCTCACTTTCATTTATTTAACCTCTGTAGCTGATCAAACTGATTCCTTGAAACTGTGCCTATGAAACAAATACTGGATTATGCTCTGAAACTAATAAAATCACAGAATAGTTTGTGTTGGAAGGGCCCTGTAAGATCACCCAGTTCCAAGCCACTGCTATGGCCAGGGACACCTTCTGCTATCCCAGGTTGCTCCAAGCCCCATCCAGCCTGGCTTTGGACACTTCCAGGGATGGGGCAGCCTCAGCTTCTCTGGGCAATCTGTGGCAGTGAATATAATATGATTTATTATTTATGAAACTGTCCTGTTTGAATAAAGGACAATCCTTACTTTTCAGAACAGTTTTTATTCCAGAGTTTCGATCATGACAAGAAAAAATGTTTAGTCCTACAAATTTAGGTGGGGCAGTTTCTTTATGTCTTCCATGACCAATCCTCCTTCCAGGGAGCTATCTTTTGTTCATGGACCATTGAGTGTCACAGTAGGACTGATAAAATTCCATCATCCCATTGGGAGATGCTCCGGCCAGTGGGGGGAGCCAAGCATTCCTACCTGGATATAATCTGAGGTCTGGAACACCACAGCAGCCTTTTCCCACTGGATTCCCAGAGGAGCAGCTTTCTTCTCCACTGGATTCCCAGAGGAAGACCAGGCCCATCTACACCACCACTGGACCTTCATGGCAAAACTACACCCTTCTACAGGATCGCTGCTGCAACAGAATCCCACTTGTCCCTGCAGGAGGACTGCAGCCACCATTTAATCAGAATGCTACCAACACCATTACCCACAGGGTGTCAGGTCGTATTCTGTCACTAGGTTTTGGGGTTTTTTTGTACTATTGCATTTGTATTTTAATTTTCCTAGTAAAAAGCTGTTACTCCTATTCCCATATCTTTGCCTGAGAGCTCCTTAATTTCAAAATTATAATTATTCTGAGGGAGGGCAGTTACATTTTCCGTTTTAAGGGAGGCTCCTGCATTCCTTAGCAGACACCTGTCTTTTTCAAACCATGGCACCGCCCTTGGTCTCAAAGTTGCACATAGGCTGTGTTTTTGCAAATGGTTGTTTTGGAAATGCTTAAATGTTTTATGTTTATGGCACACCCTATTTCTTGCTTTTTCCTCTGTCTCATCTGCAGATTTCATTGTTATTTTTTCCCATTGGCTAGCTAATTGTAAGAAGTAAATTATTAAAAGCCTATAGGAACCCATTAAAAGCCTTACTCCCTGGTGAGGATTTTCTGCTACAACTTTCAACTGAGATTTTTCACTTAATCAGTTTTTAATTTGATTAGCATGTGATATGTGTTTTTTTCATTTTAAGATCTCAGTCAACATTTCAGTAAGTACAAGGTCTAATTTATCTACATAAAATGCTAACTACATCAAGCAATTTTCTTTTTAATATGAACTTTTAATTTCATCAAGTTAGTTGAGATGCTTTTCCCTTAGATACATCCTGGTTGGCGTTAATTATTTTACCATACTTTATTCTTTGTTTATGAAGATGTAACTAGATTGCAATTTATTTGTGTAAACTGTTTTGTAGAGTGGAAAATAATCAAGTTAAGATTTCTGGAAATAATGCCTTTTTCAGTCTGTTTCCAAACTGATTCAGTTTGAAGGTTTGGGTATTTTGTTAGTTTCTTTTTTCTTTGGTGTTTTTTTTGGGTTTTTTTGTTTTGTTTTGTTCACTTGTTTGTTTTGGGCTTGTTTTTTTCTTTCTTTTTATTGCGTCTTCTGGCACTGAATCAAATGTCCTACTAAAGGTGCTAACACTGTCACACTTGGAATAGAGTACTTAGTACTATGTGGGATTGAGATTAGTAATGGGCATAAATGTGACTTTTTTTTTGTGAATAGTAAAACTTTTTCGTTTTTTACAGGTGGTGGAAAATTGTTCAAAGGAGTTGCAGGCCGCTGTTGGAACATTTATGACTGAGGTAAGAGCCTTGTCTCTCCTTCCTTTTTGTTACTGTAGATGTGATATGTTTGTTTAGACAAAAATGTATGTATGGTTTCCTTGTGGTAGTACCAAACTGAGAGGTGTTTACTTCCTTCCTCCAAGTTCTGTGACAGCAGGTTTGAAAAAGATAAACTTAATTCCCAGATATTTATCCTCTCTTATAGCACTGAATAAACTGAACTAAAAATTTGCATATAGCTTCTGGTTATCCAAAATATTTCTGTCCCCCTGAGGCCCCATACCCACCCCAAAAATGTATGTTTATGAGTTTTTGCTTACCTACTCTAAAACCAGTAATAAATTGTTTTATGTCTGTGTCCTGGGGTGATTTTATGGTACTGTGTCCCCGTTGTCTTCTTTATGCCCAGATGTGAGTCCCGTTCCTCTAAGCTCAAAGGGGAAGGAATTCTTTAGCCCTATGTTCAAAAACAAGCTGTGATTGTAGACTGTGGTATTCAACAAAGACTGTGGTATTTCTTAAAGAGGAGGCACCCTTTGCAGAGTGTTTCCTCCTAATTTGTTTCAAAACTGAGACTCTCTGGTATGACATGACTTTTTAGATTAATCAGTGCATTAAAACTGTTCTGAATTTTTGAGTGTAAAGCACTACTTGGATCAAAAATCAGGTAGAGAACCATAGTGAAAAGTGGTGAACTGTGTAAAGCAGTAGCCAGATTTTGAAGGCACTTCAGCCAATGGAAGATTCGAATCTGCTTGGCTGGCATAAATTAAGTCAGTGGAAAGAGAGCCTGGATGCCCCTTAAAATGCTTTCAGAAAAAACTGTCTCTGGGAGGCTCATGGGTCAGCTTCACATTTGAACAATTTCACATTGGTTTCCTTGTAACATTTTTAAAGAAACCTAAAGGTGTGATGCCGCTGTGCTTTTGTGTTAGCTGAAAGGGAAGGTGAGTCACGTTTGTTTCGGATATGTGAGTAGTACTTTGACAGAAAGTGATGTGAACACAGAGCTTTCAGTGTGAAATTTATATCAGTTCATACTCAGAAAGCCTTTCCTGTGTGTAATGGTTGTTCTCTTCACTGTGGTGTGTTTCCAAGACGTTAATTTCCCTGCAGAGCTGATTGTAACTGTGGCCACTTAGGCTAATGTCCAACAGTGGAAGGGAACATTGAGATATTGAGATTCCCCCACCAGCAGGAGGAGATCTGTTTTGCTTAGGATGCCTTTCTTAAACTGCATTTATGGCTAAGGATCAGCTCACAGCAAAGGGTTGCTGCACATCCCCCCGTGCATCCTGTGGTAACACACAGCGCTGGAAATGGTGAGGAGCAAGTTGCTGTACACTGTGTACCGTGTGGTTTCTCCCTCTGAGAAGATTTTTCTCACAATTTTTGTCTTACCATAGGTTTAAAGTCAACTTTGGCACCAGTTCTTTATTATCTAATTTCTGATATTTCTTGTGTTGCAATGTTAATGTGGGCACCTGAGATTCTATAAGCTGAAGCTGGTGTTAGCAATGCAATTATATATAGTATTAGCTCAAATACCACAGTAATATGGTTCTGTGTTTTGACTTTGTTCCTAGTCCATTTTTCAGCCTCTCTTTTGAATGACTGCAGACTGATTTACTATATGCTCGCACTGCTATTGGATTTCAAAGGACACCACAGCAGGGAAAACTACTGTGAAAATAAAACATTTGTGTTTTTAATTAAATGAAAATGGTAGGAAATGTGAAGCTTTAAGATTAAGGATACATAATTAAGGCTGTATGGACTTTTTTGTATTCATTAAAGTTCTGCGTCCAGTATGTGTGAAGTGACCAAGTTAACCACATGTCCTTTCCCCCCTCTCCCATCATAGGAGCACCTTCTCTTCAGTGCTTCTAATCCTGAGGTCTCAGACATTTATTTGGTTGGAACTGAAGCAGCCCCTACAACTTGTGAAATTTTTTTTTTTTAAATGACAGGAACTTTTTTAGAAATGGTTCTAAAACATCAATTCTGTTCTATTTCTTCATCCTTTTTGAAAATTCACTTCATTTAAACATGAGTAAGTAGTGAGAGTTTTCTGCCTTCAAAACCCTTTTCCATTCATTTTCTGTGCAAGAGAAACATTATGTGGGCCTGAATTAAGGGCAGGACAAACTTTGAAATGAGAGGCCAAACATGAAGCTTAAATGGAGCCACAGAATGGTGTGTAGGTCTAAAGCATCTCCAGAAGTCATTATGTCTAATTCTGTACTCACATGCAGGCCAGTTGACAACCTTGCTCAGTAAAGTCACTGTTCAGCTTGAAGATTTATATTTCTTTGGTTTTGTGGCTTTGTTGTTTCTGTGTTTCTCTTCACTTTTTGACATGGAATTTGTTATAAATGGAATTGTTTGGGGACAAGAATTATACTTTACTCAGGGAAACCTACCAATTTTTTGGAACCAAATAATTTATCATCCAGCTTTTTTCACAATACTCAGCTACAGCCTGAGAGAGCTGTGCTAACCCAATTGCTATCCTGACCAAGGGACAGCCAGCCCTTTGTTTGGAGTTTGCCTCCTTTTTCATCACCCATAGAGTCTGAAGAGTACTGAGCAATCTCTAAGTTGGTGCACTGTAATCAGACATCAGCATCCAGATTTCTTACCTGGACATCTCACGCGTTTCTCTCACTCCCATCTGGTTCACATGGAGCTATTTCATCCAGTTGCTATAGCAACCACTTTCTGCTCCATTTAATTTTTATTATATAAAGTGTACTATTAAATACTTGATAATGGTGTATTTCAGGATGTAAAGTTAGGTGATGTAATTTATGTAAGTGTTAGAGAATAATTCTAGACGATATTTACTCACACTGTCCTCTGTTCAAACAACGCTTCATGACATTTAGATAAAGGGCTCCCAGTATCCTGCAGTTTTTACTGGAAGCTGATGGCTGGTTAAGGAGGGCCTCTGTGGGAGATGTGCACAATCAGTATGGACAATAGAAGGAAATCTACTGTTGCTATTACTCATCCTCACTGTACACTTCCAGTTTCCCTATAATCATCACATGGTTTCCTTTTTTTTCCGGGTAGTTTAGAATTACACAGTAGTTTGTACTGTACTCCTCAAAGAAAATGTAACCAGGACGGTACAGAATCTAGGTGTGGAGTTCAAGGAGAATGACAGAAGATGATGTGACCAACATTCTGTTTAAAGGCTTAGGGCACTTAAAACTGCTTTCGTTGCTATGCTGTAATTAATAGAAGGTAGCCAAAGGACACTCTCTTAGACAAACTGATTCAGGGTAATTGAACAGTGGACAATCTCAGTTTTAAAAATGTCACTTTATTACTGCAGTTAAGGTCAATAGGATCTGTAATTAGCCCTTCCAGCAATCACATCTGTCAACATTATTCAATGCAGTAACTTCGTCTGGCTAATGTCAAGGCAACAATTTTGTTTATCTAGAATAAGTTGCTGGTTAGAATTTTTTTCTGGCTCCAAGTCATTTGGATGAGTGATCTAGTCTTGCATGTAAAAGTATTGATTTTTTTTATTAGTAGCAGATCTCATAATTTGCCTTTATGCTACTAAGTTTTGTTGCCATATTTGCAGTAAACTCTACAAAATCAAAATAATTTTGGGGCAGACGAAATGCTGCAGCTAATCTGAATGCAGACTTTCTTCATGTCTTGAGCTATGAATTGCAGAAATTAAGTCCTTGCCATGGGTAGACAGAGACACAATTAGTTACACCAGTATCAGTAAAGAAACCACTTTAAATGTATATATGAATAAAGAAACCAGCAGCAAAATTCTTGGCTAAAAAGTTTTGATCTTGCCAGTGCTTTTAATATGGCAGCACAAGACTTCTTGCCTGGTTAACATTATCGTGTGTGAACAGAAATCTTGACCCAAGAGCTGGAGAATGAATTATTCAGCACTGAGGAGAAGCAGCAAAAAAGAAAGTTCAGCCAAAGTTCAGCAACCTGTTAGGAAGGAAAGTCTAGATAGGAGTTGTGTTTGTGTCCTGCTCTGTGACCTTGGGCAAGTAACTTCGTCTCCAGCTTCGTCCATTATTTCTCCTACCATTTGCTAGTCTTGGCTATTTAACCCATAATCTCTCCGAGGCAAGGATTGTGTCTTGCCACAGGAGCCCTGATCTTAGTTGAGGCTTTAGCACATCACTGCAAGGCAGAGAAGAGCTAGCACAGTTTGGAAGCTGAGAGAAATAAATAGAATAGCTGCAGCAGTAGTTTGCCCTTTATCCTGGCAGTCGTACATATGCATGCCTAACACTGGCATGGGAAAATGAAGGCCAGTTGTACTTGTAACATTAATGCACTTCCTAAAATTGTAATAATACATTTCTTTTAAAGAGTCATTCCGGCAGCCTGATTAAGCACCATTTAGCTTTAATGATCAATTTGATGTTTGTTCTGAGCAAGACTTGTTGGTTGCTTCAAGAACACTGAAGTTGCAGTTGTGTTAGACTAGGATAAATTAGGGAATTGAAGTGCAGGGGGACAGAGCAGGGTGCTGAGAGGTTGCTTTTTCCAAGCTCCTTGCAGATTTTGGAGATTTGCACCATTCTCTTTCTGTAGAGTTTTTTCATACTTTCTTTTTGCATATCATCTCTGTTGTCCTATTAAAACTTTGAGCTCCTTGTGCACCTTTCCGATTGAATCCTTTGCACAGCACAACTCTCCCTTACTAATTTCTGTCAGTATTCTCCACATTCCATATTCTCCACATTCCAATGTCTCAGAAGAATGCAGCTGTTAAATACATATTGGGAACAAACTGTTTCGTATTCACAAATTTAGGGTTTCATTCAGAAAAACAACTAAAAATCTTATGCATGCTACATTTATACAAAATAGGGATTGGTTCCAGCCAGACCCCTTCAGAAGAAATCAACTAAAGCATATTAAAATCTTTTTCGAATCCTGACCAAACAAAACCCAACAAAACTAAGCAGATGCAGCTCTTCAGAGTATCTCTGTCTCCTGTGTGGAAAGTTACCTTTTAAGTGATGCTTTAACCTTGGCTCTTTGTATATAAACTTTGTATATAAACTTTTTATATAAATATAAGCAAGTTGAAGCGTAGATCTCTTTTCCCCTCCTTTTAAGAGGGTAACAAAGCACACCAACCATGTTGTGACCCAAACTCTTTCACTCCTACTGTGTTTCTGTTGTAGCTCTTGTTTGTGCTAATGTTTATACACATGACCTTTTTAGAGCTCCTTATTCTGAACTTCACTCAAAGGAAAACACAGAATAATTAGTCATCATTTTAAGATAGAGAACACTGCATGAAAATATGTGTTCTGAGAAACCAGCAAACTGGAAATCCAGTTCATATGTTTTTCTGAGGAATCCCTGTATTTTTGTGAGAAGGCTAAAATCCTCATTTTCAGGCAAAACAGTTAACTTAGCACTTAATGGAGTAGCTGTGTATGTTTCTGTGGAGTTCGGAACACATTTGGGAGAAGGCTGGCTACTTTTATCTACAAAACTTATAGTTAAATATATATCATTCAAGTCAGAAACAGGGATAAATTCAAATGTCTACAGTACACTAGTCCAATCCTTTCCGTATTCCCCACAGAAACAAGTTTCTTTTGCAGCAGTTTCCTGCCATTTCTATAGATCTATTAGGCTGATATGTCTCCTGAGTGAAGAAAATTTATTGGAGTAATTTTTCCATATACACTTAATACCAAAATACCAATTCCTATTGCAGAATGAAGTCTTAGTTCATTCTTTTTGTGCATTGCTTCTTGCCAGCTGTGCCAGAAGATAACTTTATCTTAGCTGTTTGTCCATACAGTTAATGTTATTTTCAGTGTTCGGAAAATACAGCCAGAGAAGTGAACAGGTAGAAAAAGGTCACTTTATGTCCTTATAAGATGCTATTGGCTTCAAATTTCATTTGTTTAAGGGTGTTTATTTGAGTTAATCTTAGTACTTTAAAAAGATGGATGTATTGGGTGAGGAAAGAATTAGAACCTGTTAAAAATCTAAACTGAGCTAATGCTGAATAAAAGCACAGAACTCTTCATGATGCTTACTCCCTTTTGGCTTGAGAAATTAATTTTTCAGTATCAGTATTCTTAAATTACTTATGGAAACATTTTATACAATTCATTTGCATCTTTTAGATTGTCACTGTTTGTTGCCTGGGAAGAACTGTTTCCAGTTATTCTCACAAAATAATCTGTCTGATTAGCTTGATTGGAATATGAAGGTTAGGACTTTGCATCCAAGTGGAAGTAGGAATTTTAAACTAAATTGTCCACTTACGTACGAGGAATATGTAGGCAGAGTGGAGATCAGGCTCTATTCTGCTTAGCATGTGCTAACGTGGTCTTCTCGGTGTAATCTTTTCCCTTGCCTAAATAAACTTTTAAATGCATGTTTCTCTCAAGGTGCTCATAGAAGTTTATGTTAGTCTGCATTGTGCAGCAATTCCCAGAAAAATAATATGAGGAGAAGTCACTGAGAATTGTGTTGCCATAAAAGCCAGAATCACTTATTTCCCTTTACAATTTAAAACATTGCATAAGACTCTCCAGGGTAGAAATAACATCTCCAGTCAGCCTGATTTGAGTTACTGGAAGTAACAACACCAAAAAAACAATTGCCTTCTATAATTTAAAATTCAATGTATACCTTATTACCAGAGTAGGAGGGATGCATTTCACTGTAGTTCTCATGGTGGTGTCCATCAGGACGAAAAGAAAGAAAGAAAAAGTCTTACCCAATCCTGGAATATCCTGGGTTACAAACATCTGGCAATGAAAAACAGAATTTGGTGAAAATTCACTTGAAACGGTTAAACTAAAAGCAGTCATTATGAAGGGTGTGTGTGTGTGATGCAGCTTTTCAAAATTAGTCTTTTAAAATCCTGCCTGTTTTGACATTCTGATCTGACTTGGTGGCTTCTTTGTCTCTGTGAACAGCTTCAATTGTCCCTTGCTAACATGAAAATATAAATCAGCTAAAACTTACATGAATTAAGACCAGGTTCTGCAACCCATGGTGTGTGTGTGGGTGGTGAAGCAAAGTGGAAATTTTCCAGGATAGAAATCCATTTTAATTTAGGTGAAATGTACATTTTTGAGTTCAGCCTGTGGTTAGAAACCGTAGTTATTTAGCCAGACTGCAAGGCCTAAGCTCAGTGAAGTTACTTCAGCGAAGGACAGAGATAAAGGGGGGGAGACAGAAGATGATAGAGAGACAGGGATTGCTGTAAAGGCAAGTGGACCGGACCTCGGAATTTTTTCTGATAAAAAGGAACTAGAGGTAAATGTCACACGAAACCCATAAAAATGAATATGCATGAACCTATTGTGAAACTGTGTGCCTATGTATTTGAGAGAGAGATAAAAAGAGACCTGAAGTTCTCAGAGGTATGCATGCCTTTTTTGAGGAGAGCAATCTCCACATGCGTCCAGCGCTGTAATAAACATACCAGCTTTACAACTTTTACAAAGTTGTGGGGTTTTCTTCTCCGAAAAACAGTGGGTTGGTGCTCCTTGATGTGAATGAGTTGGTTCAGCTGGGTAAAAGCTGATGTCACTGCAGGGGGAGCAGCACCCCTGTGCACAAGGGTGCAGCAGCACAGCCAGGATCTGAGGCAGCAATTTAGGCCGTAACTACTGGGGATGCATCAGGGCTGCCTGTGGACACCTCCACAAGGCTCACAAAGCAATGCAGGTGGATCCTGCCCTCCATTCTCAGTGACAGCTGATGTCAAGGGATCAGAGAGGAATGGATGCTGTCACACAGCAGCACTCTCTGTCACAGAGAATGGAGGGCAGGATCCACCTGCATTGCTTTGTGAGCCTTGTGGAGGTGTCCACAGGCAGCCCTGATGCATCCCCAGTAGTTACGGCCTAAATTGCTGCCTCAGATCCTGGCTGTGCTGCTCCCCCTGCAGTGACTGGAGGTGGGAGTTGTGTTCCAGCCTGGATTCCCTCAGGATCCTGTGAACTCTCAGGCCCTTCTGCAGTAGCTCAGACACACACACACATGTTTTCTTCATCTATGGGGCTCCAGTTTGAGCAGAGAGGTGGAGCAGCAGCAGTTAAAATTTCCAGAAGGGTTTGGTTGTGTTGTTGTTAATGTGCAAGTGTGACAAACCTTCAATTAATTTACCATCCTAATTGGTCCTAATTGAAATAATCCACAGTGCAACTCCCTTAGCTCTGGCTGACCCTGTGACATCATTAAAATTATAGAAAGGTATTGACATTTCCCTAATGCAGCCAAGAGTTTGTAAATGGAATCATACTAATTCTTATATAATGAAGCTAAAATCTATATATACCTTACTTTCTCTTTTGTAATATATTGTCTTAAATAAATCCGGGACTATGCTACCCTGGAGTACTGGGTTTCTATTGGTATCAAACTCACTCATTTGCAACAAGATGTTAAGTACAGTTTCTGTAGATAAGGAGAAAAGCATAGGCTCTTGAGCAGAGCTTAAAAACCAGTAATGTTTTAATGGCAAATTAAAAAGTTAGTGCATTGACCTGTTTGGAGTAGGCAAAAATGTGAAATTGTCTTTCTCAAATTAGAATGAGTTTTCTGTTTACCCATAGCTGCAAAGGTTGTACAAGGGTGAATGTTTATGTAGAATTTTGGAAGGGTTTAGGAAATGTTGTTCCTTCCAAAAGGAAAATCTTATGTGCTCCCTCCTGAGAACACATTCAACTTTGTCTGTTCTGTGCTGAAAAGCAAGATAACCCGGTATATGCTTGAATCTGTACTTCCTCATGTTTGTGTGCATTATTTTTCTCTTCAGTAAATACTCCTCCAGGAAGGTTGCATTTATGTTGTCAGCGGTCTTAAGTCATATTTGTGGTAGGATTTTTTGTTTTGTTTTAAATTCTCCTTTCTTTAAAAAAAAATAGTTTACTCCCTTGATAATTGAACTTTGATCAGCGCGGCTCCACTTTTGTACCTTGGAAGCTGCTCCTTCTTTTCCAGGAGTGCTGGTTGGGCTGGTGAAAGGTGCTGCTTCTAGGTAAGACCTATAATAAACACTTTGCCCGTGTTTATTACAGCTGTTACAAAATACAGTGCAGCAAAATATTTTTGGTGCCGTTGCTACTAGAATGAGTTTACAAAACCAGCCACATAATTTGCCGTTGTTTCTTCAATTAGTATCTTTTTCAGAAAGAATCTGGCATAAACCTGAATCCTGTATCAAGATTCTAAATGGTAAAACTGTGTCAGTTTCAGTGAGCTTTTTGAAAAAGTAGTCACCTGAAAGGTGTTTTAAGCTATGTTCATTGCACTGAGCATCCTTTTGGTGTGGTGATTAGTTTCCTTCAGTCTGTCTTTCTTTTAAGTACCTGCCAGAGACTGAGACTGCTTACAGATCTGGAGCAAAGCAGACTGTTTCAAAGAGACGTAAGAAGCAACTTTTGGAATGTGTGTTTCCAGAATAACAGCAGAGTTGGGTATTTTTTTCCTTGGCCTTGCAGACCTTGGTGCTGGCGTAGCTGTGTAGGGTTGAATGCAGCAGAAGCAGGAGAAATAGTAAATGGGATTTTGCCTGAGGCAAGCAGTCTTGTCCAAAGGATCTGAGGGCATGCTCGGTCACTTTAGGTGGTGATACCAGTGAAAATAGAGATTAGTGGATCTCCACTAACTGCTGTGTAGAGGATGTTGCTTTTGAGCTGTCACAGCCTCAGAGAGTTCTTTTCCAGAATCTGTGAATTAGCCCTAAAACTCTATTTGACTAATCCAATTCTGAGATGGGAATAGTTTTTTTCTATTTTCACCCCATCCAGAAATCTGGATGAGTGAAATACCTCACCCTAATCATAGAGTTGAAGGAGAAGTATCAGGGAACAAGGTCGCCTTCCTACTCTGGATTTAACTCTAGGCTAACTATGGGTGAATCCTGTATGTCCTTCTGCGCCAAAAGCAAGTAGGTAAACTCCTGACTTTCAGTGTCAAGGATGCAGCACCTCTGTTTGCCAGAAATGAAGATTCTCTCTTGTCCCCTTTCATCTGGAGGCAGTAGAAGCAGCTGTCTTTGCAGTAGCAGAGGGGTGCTTCTAATGTAAGACTTAACTCATTTTCTTCTTGGCATCTGAAGGAGGGTGTTGGGTTGTTTACTGCTTGTCACAGCCCCATTCCTGGCTTTGCTGAAAGTGTTCTCAGGGTGCTTCTTCAGCACAGCTTGTTCTGTAGTTTGAGGTTGTCCTTTCAGAGAATGTGGAAAGGCTTTTATTCTGAGTAATAGTTTCTTGCACAACACACCCTAAAAATGGCAAGAGCAGCATACCATTCTGGAGAAAAGACTAGGGTATTGAGGAAGGAAAACAGAAGTCTGCTGGCAGGATTGTCCTTCATTAATTCTACTTGCTATTGAGAGAGAGGAAACCTTGAGTAAAGACCTGTCTTCCTTTCTTCCTTCCCTTAACTGCTTCTGTCCAAATAATGAAAAAGAAACTATTCCTTTGCTTTCTTTTTCACTCCTACTGTTGTTTACAGAAAAAAAAAAAAACAACTCAGTTCCGTATGAAGCCTGCACATACATTTCCATCCAATTTATCTGAGATTCTCCCCTCAGCTGGCAATGTTACTGTGGTGGAAAATCAAGACTGGCGTTCTTTCTGCCAATCTATAAATGCTGTGTAAGAATTGTGCATAGATATTTAGATTGCAGATATATTTCTCTGAATACATTGCTAGTGCAGACTGTTTCTTGCTTTCTTCCTGTTATTGTAGGTGACATATTTGTCCCCAAAAGCTGTGTTCCAACCTTCTGTGATTCCATTTGGTTTTTTGTGGATGCTTGTTTTATTTATGGCAACAGAATCAAAGCTTCAATGGCTAATGCCAAATAAAGTTTCATTGCACATATAAAGAATGGTGAAAAACCTTTTCACAAAATAGAAAAGAAGAAAATTTTTTTGCTGGATTATAAATTCATCGTATAACTCATTTTGGAAATGATTTCCAGGCGGCTCTAGTCCAAACTTCTGCTGAAAGCAGTGTGGAGACTGCAGAACCTCCCTGGGTAACTTGTTGCCATACCTGGCTGGATGTGTGGGAAGTCTTAAACTCTCTGGACTGTGTGATATAATAAATTACCTCCCTCTCAAACTTGCTGCTTGTTTTTGGAAGTAATCCTGGGGACGTGTCCTGGAAATATGATGCCATGCTTGTTCTGACTTCGGGGATGCCAACAGTGTAGGGTGGGCTCGCTCAGTGTTCACAGTTGGTTCTCATTGCCACAAAGCAGATGACTGTCAGAACCCATCTGGTGTTGTGGTTAGGAGTCGTTGTCCTGCTTCGCTTCTGGAAAGTTCCCATAAATTGATGAGTGTGTCTTAGAAATTCTATCGGTGAACTGTCCCAGTTTGGAAATAGGGGGATATTTCACTACTGATCATTTTGTTCTGTAGCTAGCAACATGGGGATGCAGCAGAAAAAGAACTCTAAATTGGTTTTGCTATCAGTATAAGGTTGGAAGGAATGCTAACTACAGAGTGGAGATGTGTAAGGACTGCAGAAAAAAAGCAGCCTTTGAGAGGAGTGTAATGTGCAAGATAAAAGTGAGTGCAGAGAATAGCTCAGACTGGCAGGATGGCCACTTTTGATTGATGTGGATTTTAGGCATAAATGCACCCTTTGAAAGAGGAACTGACTCCAGTGGAGTTTTCATGACTACACTAAGCAGTTTACTTTCTGAGAATGTGATAGAGACAATACTAACACAAAACTCAGTTTTGTTTGTGGATACCTGTTGCCATGGAGCTAATTTAATTCACAGATGAACTTCCCTTTATGGATTCTGATGAGTATTCTGATGAGAAAGAAGAGCAGGTAAGCTGGAGGTAGTTCTGTGAAGCTGAGTTGGTTATTTCTGTCTGTCCCTTCCCAGTACTTCTGTGAGACCCATCAGCATTTAAATCAATGGGTTTGTGGAAACAAGGTGTGGAAAATTTCAAGCCAGCTTCCTTCCGTTAACACTGAGCTCAATTCCTGTAGAAATTCCTGCCTTTCTGACTAGAAGTGAATCATTAGTGATAAAATTATTTGAGATAAAACCTAATCAGTATGTAAAATGACCGTGACTATGTTTCTCTCTCTGCTAGGTAGATCTAAGATGACATGTCGATCCTAGAAATAAACTGCTTTGAAAGTGTACACAGAGCACACTTGATTGTTGTGGTTGGATGTGTAGCTCATTAAAAAGAGCAGGGATTTCTTTCCTCAAAAAAGAAAGACACCCCAAGAAACTGGGCAAGGTTAGGACAGTGGAGGTGTGGAACACAACCTCACAGTAGCGCCTGGATACTGGGAATACTTAATCTGAGGAAGACAATTGTCTGGGGTCATTCTGGGAGTCTTTGTGCATTTCTACAGTAGGATCTCTGTTCAGCTGAAAGGGAAGATGAAGAATCGTATGGAAGTAGTTTTACTGGAATAGAATAACAAATGTATAATCCTAGCATTGTTTTAGCTGAACACTACGGGATCATCTCCCTTTTGCATTTTGCTTTTATTTTGTTTTTCCTCTGTAGGTGTCTGAAACCCAAAGTAGTCATAAACACTTTCCCATTCAGCTTTGGAGTCAAAATTGTTCTTAGTTATCAACAGCAGCTGTGCTGTTCTCTTGTCAGTTTTGTGTGCAAAGGAGCACAGCACAGGAACTGCTTTTCATTACAGTTCTCGAAGGCATTGCAGTCTTGACAAGACTTAGAGAATTATCTTCTGAAAAAGCCATGTACTCTGGGTAGGAAATCCATGCTGCATGTTAATTGCTCCATGACGAATTTATAATGGCCATTTTTAGTTTATACTTATAATTGCATTAGATAGTGGTAACAGTGTACTACATGGGTATTTAGAAGCCTGTCATATTATTGCTGCTTAATAATGCAAATTTGAAAGATTAAATGTAATGGTCAAAAAGAAGAATCTGTTTTTAATGCCTCATGCTGTCAAAATGTGTCAGTGTTTATGCTTTAGCTGGTCATACCAGACAAAGGGACTTGCAAACAGAAAGATCAAATGTACTGTGAACCAAAATGTAACTTCTGTAGGGTTATGCTTCTGTTAACATTCATATAATTCCAAATATTAGTCTGATGGCCTTGGGAGAGAATTGAAGACAGAGGCTGCTGTGGTACAAATGAAGGGACACTGCATGATGGGGCATGTTGGGCTCTTGTGGCACATCCACAGCTCAGTGGAGCACTGAGGACACAGCACATTTCCCAGCCCCACGCTGTGCTCCAGCTTCCATCTGCTGTGGGGCCTGGTCTGCAGGACCAACACTGGCATCCCTTAAACTGTGTTAGGGAATTGGAGGAAAGCTGCCTTTGGCAGCTTGGTAGTGCTGAGGCACAGTGGGAGATGCAGCCTAATGATCCTCATCCTCTGTGCCTCCCATGTTCAATGTGTGTCTGATTTTGCCTGGTCACACCAGCGGGCACTGGCACAATTGTTGGAAACTTCTGTTTTACAAGTGAGATGCATCTTCCTCAATGCCTTTGAGCCATCATTGTTCTGAGCCCATTGTGTATCTACAGTCGTGTGGCACAAGCAGTGTGGCTGCCCAGAGGAGTCTCTGGAGTTGGGCATGAAGGTGCAGCAAAGGAATAATAGTGCAAAGAATGGAATGCAGATGTGTGGATATCCTGAATATCATTGCGACTGTCACACCGTGCTGTTAATCAGACCAAACTAAATTGGAATGTTCAAATCCTTTACAGAGAACTTTTGTGTTCTGAAGGAGCTATAGCCTCACTTTTGACTGCAGAGTAATGTCAATCATACTTATCGGGAACAATATTTATTCTAATATTTGCCAGGTTGAAAGAGATCTGCATCAGGAAATTGAAATGCAGTAAAATTTGAGAGTCTCTTTTCCATCTTCTGCTGCCCCCCCACCCCGTACCTGAAGTTAATTTCACCTCTTCAGAACAGATCTTACAGGAAGTGTAAGAGAGGCAGGTTGATAGAACAGTTTATGATTTCCTATCATTCAGGCTGCAGTATCATAATGCTGTATTTGCTTGGCTCTCTCCTCAAGTGACTGTAACATGGAATATGTGAATGGGTTTGGTGTCAGGTGCATGTTGAGCTGTAACAATCATACTGTTGCTAAATGGAGGGAATCAAGGCTCTCATCATTCACAGGTCACAGAAAGATGCAAGGCAACTAAACATGCTGGTTGTGTATTTTCTAGACATGGGCCTTGTCCTTTCCTGACACCATGACATTGTTGGGTGTTATGGTTATCTGCTTTTATAAATTCTGATGTCAGTGGAGGTGACTGAGCATAGCATATGTCTTTGTATAATCATCTAAAGAGGACAAAAGTGATTTTTTTTCTTGCTAAATCCCTGGAATGCATTACATTAGTGTATTATCTGCCTCATCAGGAGAGCCTGTAAATTGTGACATACATCATCAAAACATTCTTCCTGTGATGATTCATAATGGCACACGGTGTATTAGAGGTAATACATTTTTAAATGGCTGTGAACCACCAGAATAATTTATATTGCTTTTCTTTTTTTCTGTAGAAAGAAGAGCAAACCTGCATACATTCTCTGGTATATAGTACTTATATCAAAGTTCACAATGATAAATGTGTATTTTTATATTGCAAAATCTATTCATGTGTTAAGTACACATTGTACCAGAGGCTAGTAGTGTAAAGCTGCCTTTGCTGCAGAATTGTTAAAACTGTTTCCTCGTATTCATTTAGGCAGGTATGGCATGGAAACTAAACCAAACTTTATACTTAGGGCTATCCACTTTCTATATGATAGAGAGGAAAATAAACACACTTTGATTAACACTATTACTAATTTGTGCAGCCGTGCCATCACAGAACACTCGAAAGAGGGATCAAATAGGTTTCCCTCTCCCCTCTTTTATCTTGTGTTTCACTGTGGTCACGTTGTTTGCTGAAAATCCCTGTCCTGTGACCAGTTCATTATCTTGTGAGGAGAAAGCTGAGTGAATTCTGCAGAGAGATGTTTCTATGTCTGCCCAGGTAAACTGGCAACTGAGGGAGCTTAGAGCAGAATTGAATCTTATGTAGCATCTTTTGTTTAAGTCATGTTCTAGAAAAATAGCATAGGAATGTAGACAGCTGTGTTCAGAAATGTGGGCAAAGGTAGATTTTTACCACAAACAAAACAACTTCTTCTGCAGACACTAGCACTGGTGCAGTTACTTGGAAACCTATCTGAGCATTAGGCTTGTAGGTTTGAGGATTAAATCTTTGAATATCATAAAGGAATGGCATGGTTGAAAGAAGGTAAAGGAAGTTTACTCTGAAGGTATCTGAGGTTTTAGCAAAGAAAATCCACATAGCTACAACAATGGAACTGGAAAGATAAGAATTCTTTGTAGAATCACTTGTAAATTGCTAAGCTGCATAAGGAAAAAAAAAAAAAAGGAAACTGAGATCCATTCTAGTTATTTACTCTGAGTCTTTTACTTACAGCTACTTATAAATGAAAACTAGCTACTTAGCCATGCAAGTTCTTCCTTTCAATTATGCCAATTTAATTCCTTATAGCTTCTTTGAAATGGCATGCCAACTGAGTAGTCCTTAACCGTATGGCTGCTAGAGAATTCCCATGGATTTGTGCCATGTGATGACTTCTATGCAATCCACACTGACCTTTCCCCAGTATATCACACCTATGTTTGAGCTCACAGATTACCCTTAGAATGGGCAGTTTCTGGAAGTTCTCCACCTACAGGTGTCAGCTCTGTTGGTGTGTTCTTGCCTCTCTGTCCTGGAACTGGTTTCCAAAATGGGAACCTTACATGTAACCCAGACTTCTTGTATTGGGCACTTTTAAGCCAGAGGTTTCCCAGCATAGCTGTCAGTGTATGGATTTTCCCAGAAGGTCACAGATTAGTACCATCTGTGCCAGTGGCTTGTTATTTTTCAGTGTTCAGAGTAATAGCTCTCATCTCTTATTACAGTGTCTTCCCTTTGATTGGAAGGTGGTATAAAAATGCTATCATATGCTTTACACTGTAAGAGAATCCTGTAAGGAAATACCTTTAAGTTGTCTTATTGTAAAAATTAGTTCAAAATTAACCAAAACCTGTTTTTTCAAATGCAATAACATTGTGTTCCCTGAGCACTCCTTTTATATCTTGAACAGCAACTGTTTCTGCAGATTCCTAGACAGGTATTCTGCTCCTCCTGAAGGATGTATTACTAGGTTCTCTGAGTCTTAGAAGCTGATGTTAAACCACTCTGTGTTCTGTATCTTTGACCATATTCTAACATCTATTCTGCCAGTATTTGTGATCCTTTGTGTTTCCTTTAGACAAACCTTCAGTTTTACTAGAGATGACTTCTCGGTATTCTAGCCACTGTTTAGCCGCGTCTGTTTTTTTGTTTGATGTTTATAATGCTGGTTTGGTTTTGAAGACAAGCACTTACCTTGAGCCTCCAAAGCAGTGCCTGTCTTTATTCCTAAAATGGTTTGGATTGGAAGGGGTTTTAAGAATCATGCAGTTCCATTCCTGCTGCTATGGGCATGGACACCTTCCACCAGACCAGGTTGCTCCAAACCTCATCCAGCCTGGCCTTGGACACTTCCAAGGTAATGGGGCAACTTCTCTGGGCAACCTATGCTAGTGCCTCACCACCCTCAAAGGGAAGAATTTTTTGTTAATAGCTAATCTAGACCATCCTTCCTTCAGTTTAATGCCCTTCCCCCTTGTCTCTTCCAGCCCTTGTGAAATGTCCCTCACCACTCTCTTTTACTGAAAAGTACTTTCTGGTTTTGTGTGCCTGTGTGAGAATTTAATGAAAGTGTGTTAGAACCAAAGCAAAAAGCTTTGATGTTGTGATGATAAGAGTCTAGTGCAACATGATATTTATAGTATACTAACAGAACAAAAGAAAATAAATAAAGAGGATTAAATCCAGACTGCTATTTGCCTCAATAAAGAAAATTTACGTCTTTCAAGCCCCAAACAATTAATGTACCACTGCATTCCATGATAGTTAAAAGAAATGAAGTATTACTGCGCCTGAGTGGGTCGCAGCTGGTGAGAGAGAGACGGTGAATCTTGTTTCTTGAATCAGAAGGCTTGATTTATTAAGATATTATATATAATACATTATTACTATACTAATTAGAATATAGGAGAGGTTTGCAGAGCAGCTAGGCTAGGCCAAGAATAGATAGAAAGAATCTATAACAAAGTTGTGTTCAAGGACTCAGTCCCCCTAGCTTGCACTGGTGATTGGCCCTTAATTATAAACATAGAAAATGAATCAATCACCAATCAAAATAGGTGCCCCTGTTGCATTCCCCAGCAGCTGATAATAATTGTTTATGTTCTCTTCTGAGGCCTCAGCCTTCCAGAAGACACAGAAATCTGAAAGAAAGGATTTCTGTGAAAAAATGTCTGCAACAATGAAGAATGAAACTTCTCGATCCACATCTGTTGGAATGCATGAAATAGAAGCCTCCCTGAGTCCCTGAGAGAGAGAAGGGAATTCAGGAATTGAATTGGAACCTTTAGAGGAACTGAAATACATTAAGCCATACAGACATGAAGTAGGACTGTAAGTTTTAGTTTTAACTAAGTAGAAATATATTTTAAGTGCCTTAAAGGACTGTGTTAGCTAGTAAAAGCCCTAAAGCCTAATATAAATTTCAGAAGTGTTACCTTTCACAAAATTAGCTTAGTTCCGGACATAAAATGAAATCATAGCAGAGCATTGATTACATTTCTAGATCGGACAGATAGAACAATCTGAGTGAACGGACAGAACTATTTGCGTAGATTTTGTGTAAGAACTGACACTGCTTTTGCACATTAGAATCAAGCTCAGACAGATGCAGGAAGAATGCTTTAAAATTGTGGTTTTATCTGATGCATCATGCAAAAAAAAAACAATTTTACAGCAACCAGCAACTGCTCTTGTCTTTTTGAGGACCCAAGACCCACAAACAGCTCGACACACATCCATTCCTGATCTCCCTAGCAGGCCTGCTGAAGATTACACGACCAATCCTCCATTGACATAAAATTAATGTTGTGTGGGACTATTGGCCTTTTGGTGTGAAAGACTTGAACACAACAGGGCTAGGATGCAGTGGCTGTGGTCATGGCAAGATATCTTCATTTTTTTAATGTTTGGTTAGTCCTGTAATCAGTACTGAAAAAACCCAGAAATTTTGGTTCTGGGATTTTAGCGAAGGATGGCTGGGAAAAATCCTTCATGTAGCCTCTCAGCAGATCAGCTTGCAGAAGAATATTGTTGTATACAATAAGGAATTGAAGGATTAAAATCAGAAGTTATGGTATCTTTGGAGAGAACATGAAATTTTTTAATGACTTGGCAGGAGAGTCATCTACTACACTTGCTTTATTTGAAGGCAGTTTTAAAAAGTGCTTGCATATTTAAGTGAAAATGGGATTTTCCTCACAATCTGTAATGGGATGAGTTAAAAGTCCAGTAGCTGAAAATTCATGCAGATGCTCTTTGTTCATGTAATTTGAATGAATACATTGCAGCATTAATACATGAATTCAGTTCATTGTGAATTGTTCTAATGGTCAGAACTGGATTTTAGTATGTAAATTACTTGAACTATAAAGAAGCAGTTTTTCCTTGGTTTCCCATGTTCATTAAACTTGCCATGAACTTTGTAGTTATGTCTTTGATTCATTCAGAGTAATGTTTGTGCTCCTGTCAGCTCTTAAATACAAAGTTCAGTTTCTGGAAAACAAATCTCGTGCTGGCAGTTGTGCACAGACCTTGTTGCTGTGTAAGAACCAACTCAGGCAGCTGCTTGCCAAAATGCTTTGAGAGGAAAGCTCTCACTCCAGACCGCTTGAAGCTGATGGATGTCTGGAGATTTGTCCTAGAAGAGGCATGTTCATTTTGTTTCTTTCTCGGTACAAAACTAGGGTCCTGCTAGTTTTGCTTCCCCCGCATAAAAATTTGGCAAAAGAACATTTAAAAACACCTATAGAACTAAGCTAACCAAGAACACCATAGAATAGTGTTTACTCTTTCCCTGTAAATTATCTTTTTTATGAGTTGTGGCTAATGACAGCACTGTTTTGCATCTTCTTTGGAGCTGTTCAGTATCATGACTTGTAAGTAATCTTATTTGTGATAATTTATTTTTTACTGATAGAAATAGATCTAGTTTGGAACACATCCTGAGACTTCTTTGGTGCTCTCAAGAAATGTGAAGTGAATGCAGTAGTTTGGGAATTTGCTTTTCAAGTACAAGTACTTCTCCCTCACCTGAATTAGGTGTTCCTGCTACCATAAAAGATATTTTTGAACTAGCAATGCTGTTTGCCAAATCTATTATGTCATTTGGCAGATGCATTTTAAACTTCTATTTAAGCTATTTTTGAGTATTACAGAATGGTGTGGAAAATCAGTGTAAAACAAATTTGCAACATAATTTCTTACATTTGTTGGGGTTTTTTTTATGCTATTTTTGTGCTCCTTAGCATTAGGTGGCACTGTTTTCCAAGCTTTTCCTTTCACAAGCAAGTCTGAGAATTTGAAAGCTGAAATTGAAATGCCATCAAGTAATGGAGGTTTTAGTGTATTTACTGTAAGAGAATGTAATTAAAATGTGGCATTGTGAATTGGAAATGTATTGACCACTATCAGTGGGAAATACAGAGACTTTTTACAATAATGTTGTTACAGTTTGGATTAATACAGCATCCCCTTGATACACAAAATCTCTTGTACCACTCTAATGCAGGGCAGTAATAGGACCTTGGGATTTCTCTTGGGAATTACAGCTGGTGTGATGGACACTGAACCAGCGAATAGTTCATCTGCATTTTTACTCGACTCACTTGGTTGTGTGTGAGATGCTTTATTTTGTTCTCTGGGGTTTGGTGTTTTTTTTTTGGTTTATTTTTGGAGGTTTTTTTTTTTGTTTTCTTCCTTGCAGTCCATAGGATTCCTACAGGAGCTTTGCTTCTTTCAAGCAAAGCTCACCTGTGCTTTCTTTATAATAATTTGCCTCTCAACCGTTGCATGAGTTGAAGTGCAGATAGATCAGCATGCTTAGTCAGCACAGCAACAAGAGGACGGAAAACATCTTGTATCTCTGCTGGGAAAGGTTGTTCCTCTGCAGTTGCCTGTCCCTGCTTGCCCTTTGAGGGGGTTCTCACTCCTTTGTCTCTCCTTTCCTGCTGGGGCAAAGCCACGATGTGCCCCTGAGCTGCTGCAGGAGCTGCAGGAATGGACTTGGCAGAATATTTCTGAGCTTCCCACCACTGCTCTGGAGGCTTTCTAGATCCACATTTCTTGTGCTGTGTAGCAAGGCACAGCCAAACCTGCAAACCAGGAGCGTGAGTTGGTGTTACAGGGCTTGCAAGGGTTTTTCAGGGTGAAGAGAGAGATGAGAATGTTGACCTCATGTTGAGAAGGCTTGATTTATTATTTTATGATATATATTACATTATAACTATACTAAAAGGAACAGAGAGAAAGTTCTCAGAAACTTGCTAAGCTAAGAATAGAAAAGGAATGAATACAAAGGGCTGTGTCTCAGCACAGAGTGAGACCCAGCTCTGCCGTGAGTGGTCAGTAAATCCAAACATCCACCCGAGACCAATCACGGATCCACCTGTTGCATTCCACAGCAGCAGATAACCATTGTTTACATTTTGTTGCTGAGGCCACAGCTTCTCAGAAAGGGGAAAAATCCTAAAGAAAGGATTTTTATGAAAAGATGTCTGTGACAAGTTGGAGCAGCGCAGCGCTCTGTCCAGCAGACGAGACCTGCTGGCATCAGGGATCTGCATTCTGCTGCTCTGAACCAGGACTTGGGGCCTCCAGGAATAATCTTCTTGGCTTACTGTCCTTAGTAAGATTTGAGTGCATCCTCATGTATGGACCATGCTATCAATATTTTAGCAAATAGAACTCTGTGGTGAATGTGTAAAAATAACATTGGGGATAATAGCGTCAGTGTGTGGCTTCAGTATTTAATAGGAATAATTTGATTGCCAATGGAAATTCAAATATGACTGTTTTTAGAACATTCAATAAACATAAAAAAAAAAAGACAGTGATATTTTTTATTTTATTATCTAAAAGGTTCAAAACCAGAACAGGAAGAATATTTTTTTTAAACAAATCTCCAGCTTTACCATTCTGTTTACTATTTTTGTATAAATTTTCCTCCTCTTTTGAGATATCCTTTTACTTTCTGATTTAAGTAATGAAAAAGAGAATACTTGCTTTCCATAGTGGCATATGTTACAAATACCTAGGAAGGAGCGCAGAATTACTGTGCTGAGATCTGGGTGGTTCAAGAAAAGTGATCTTGCTACAGGAAATTACTCCTTTACTTTACAAATGTCAACAACGTTTAAATTAATCAGTGGAACTCCACAAGAGCGTGGCTGGTCTCTTTTACTGTTGAAAGCATTGTGTGATGTTGTCATGTTTAGCAGATGGCTGAGGGTTAGGAAATTTCCTCCTTTTGGGGCAACAGCCTTTATCACTGCTGTCACACTGTGACCGTCACCTTGCGCCCCTTTACAGTGAAGTAACAGCTTTGGTACAGCTGCAGTCAGTATCTTGAGTTCTGGAACAAGCTGGGAATAGTGACAGAGTTAATGAACCACCTTTCCCAAGATGTGGTCTTTGTTCACAGCAGCCAGCAGTGTGGAGCTGACGAGTGGTGAGTCAATAAGCAGCTCCCCTGTGGTGGTGGCTCCCCACTCCCTGCACACTCCTACCGTGTGCACAGGTGTAGGATGTGCACCACAGACAAACAAGAGCTCGTTCCCCACCTGGTCCAAGTGGAAAAATTATTGTTTCTGTAACTGAACAAATGTCCCCCGTGCAGGACTGAGTGAGAGACATTGTCCATTCATCCCGGGGGAGAATGACCCTACTTTGGTCACACATGGCTTTCTCCTTCCTGACATGGAGCACTGATAAGGTTTGCTTGTAATTGCTTACAAAGCACAAAACAAAGTCATCCCTGGATACACCAGTCCATTGCTTTGTCCTTCTTTTTTTTTTTTTTTTTTTTTTTTTTGGCTCCGTAAGCATCTGCATCAGGGCTAGTAGCCATTAATTCATATTGTCTTTTGTGTTTCATTGACTTTCTCTGGCCCAGGATGTGTGTCCCCTTGCAGGGGAAAGAACTGAACAGCCTTGACACTTGCTTCTGTAGTTTATATTAATTAGCTTCTCCTTTCCCCTCAGACTGCAGTTTGCACAGAGAATTAACTTTGAGCACAAGTACTGATGATTGTAATCCTTGCTATACAGAATATTAAAAAATTGATCATTGTCTAGGGTATCAGAGGCCTCACAGTGTACTTGTCATGTGAATGCTTTTAAGACTCTGGTTGCTCTAATACAATAGCTATCCAGAGGGATAATGTAGAGTTAAACTTCTCTTTAATAGCATGCATGTTCATTTGCTGGGGTGCTTTCAGGTGTATCATATAAACTGGTTTATATGCTACACCACTCTTCTTGCAACCTCCTCTGTGTGTGCACATGTTCTTTACTCTATGCTCTGCTCAGCAGAAGATCTCAAAATTCACTGAAGTACTGGGAACTATCCTATAATTCAATAAAATTTTGTACTGTCTTACTTCATGATGATTTTGTGTTACTAGTTGGCAGTTAAGTACAAAGTAAGGCAGGAGGAAATAAAGTTTAATGTAAGCTGCTGTCTAGTAAGTACTTGAGTACCTTTAATAGATAATGCCAATACAAAAAAATGCCCAAAAATACGCAGCAAACCCAAATGCCTTGGAGAGTTTCTCCTGGTTGCAGTAGACTACAGGCATTTTCTGACTTGCCTGACTTATCCTGAGGAAAAAACCCACCAGCAGTCAATCCTTCACCTCAAAGAAAATAATCTGCAGTTATGTGAGAAGGCTTTGCTTCAACTACGAAATTAAAGTTTTGTTGGTTTTGAAAAGGTTTTTCTGTTGCAGAATGCACAGGCCTATGGGGAGATATTTAACTGGCCCTGAGTTCTGGAAAGTTGCATGGTTGAGCTTGCAGAGACAAGACAAGAGGCATAAGGTAGTTCCTTCCAAGGAGTCGGGAAAGATGTAGTCTTTCTGGGAATTTCTCTTAGATTTCTTTCCCAGAATCTAATTGGGACTTGTGTCTCCACCCAAAGAGGTGATGCTTTCTGCCACCCATCTCAGCTGGTGGGTACAAGAACAGTTGCTGTGGAAGTTGTTCAGGAGGGTACTGCGAGGAACTGTGTAAAACTTGCGTGTTTGCTCCTTTTCAAACCTGTTTAACATGAGGGGTAACTGCAGGTTTTGTTTCTGTCTGTCTGTCTGTCTAATATTGAAAGGAAATCTGTGGAATTGGCTTGAGCCATGGTAGCCAAATGTTGTTTGTTAAGGGTGACCCTAGGAAGAGCTAGACTGGCACTCACCCAAATCAGAGGGGTTCACTGGGTGTGTTGGTACACAAATCCTTCATTCGTTCAGTTGTGATTAGCATGGAACCTTTAAAATGGCATTCTCTTTGCTTTCCTGTGCTGTTTTTTAAAATTTAACTGACTGCAAACTATCTTGTAAGATGTTGCATATGACTGCCCGCATTCTGTAATTTGGAGCAATTGAATGGGGGTCAGAAAAGCATTTGGTACACTTCTCCTCATGTATCTCTTGCACTGGCATATGCAAAGATGTCTCTTTGCATATCAAAATAAGTAGAGAATCTCAGTTTGCAGACAGCTTGGAATGCAGTTCATTGAGCAGTAGAGAAACCTGCTAGTGTAGAGGAAAACCAAAAGCGTGTGAAGGTGCTTCTATTTTTCTCCTGTACAGCTGGGTAGCTTTTCTTCATCATGTCAGCATATGAAGGCTAAAGGCGCAGGTTGAAGTTCTGGAACTGTATCTTTGGAATAAATACAGATTTATGTGAAATTTCTCTTAAGGCTAAATGACTGATCAGAAAACTTGGACGTAGATCTCCACTTTCCCAGATCTGTATATGTTTGACGTTTGGTGGGTGATTCTGTCTCGCCTAGGACGTGGAGAGTCAGCTGTGGAGTTTTTGTTAATATCGTGTTCTGTTCTCATTTACCTTGTGATTTATTTGAGTAATTATGCTGTCATTAATTTTAATGATTGGTGCAGCCAGAGCTTTATGCTGTTAGTGATACTTTAATTTCACAATGTTAACTGTAAGATCACAAAATCTCAGTGGAAAAAAACATGTTCTTAATGGTCTTAGGACTTCTCAGCAACATCCAGCTGTACCAAAATTTTCTTTTAGATGAAACAATTCATCTCCCCCCTCACCCCTTGTTTGGTTTCTTTTCTCTCAGGGCCATTGCTTGGTTTCTCACAGGTAAGAATTGGGTCAGAGTAAAAATCTGTATCATTGATATGTGTCCATAATTGGATCTAGTGGTGCGTTCAGGAAACAGTTTTCTTGCTGGACAAGATTCAATCTTCCCCTTTCTTATGCATGACCCTGAGAACCAGCTTGCTTGTTTTTGTCATGCTTCAGGTGACCAAAACCCAGCATTTGCATTAACAGCCAGTATTGTAGTCCAAATGGGGCTACAGATTAACAAAAAATGAAATAAACAGTGGGTTTAGGAATAAATTCAAGACATTTCATTCTGTTTGGTTGCTAACAGTCCAGAAAATCTAAGCATTCTATGCAGTAAATGAGTGACACTTGCTCAGAAATTATGTGAAAATCATCTTAAAACAGAGCTGTTCATCTTGTTTTTCCCTACTTCTTGTCCATGATGCTGTATTCTGAGACACGGGTTGAAGGACAACTGAGAGCCTGGTGGTTTTGTGGGTTTGGGGTTTTTTGGGGGTTTTTTTTGGGTGTTTTTTTGGTTTTTCGTTGGGTTTTTTTTTTGGAGGGGGGGGGAGTTGTGTCTGAGGATTACTGTTGCATCAGCATCAAAAAGTTCACCCATTTCTTTCATTGTAAATGAGTTTTTTTCCAAAGTCCAGCACACAGACCTCCTGGTGGAAAAGCAGACAAGTGCAGTAGTTGCAAAAAGAAATGTTTAAAGCCTGGGTTGTGCTGCAACAGCAATGTGTATCATAAGGATGAATGCCAGAATATCTGCTCAAGTGGTGTGAAATCTCTGGCCATATTAGGTATGAATCATCTTTGGGAAAATGTAGTAGCACTTGGCATCCTCAGATCTTGTTCTCTGGATTGTGCATGCCTGTGATAGTGCTGGCTGCATCATCTCATTTTTGCTAAAAGTAAACCAGAATTGCAGGAAACTGGTGTATTTTAGTTGTCAAAATGTTTTAAAAATAGACGATTGAAATATTAAATAGTATATTTCAGGGTAAATATTTGTGTTTATTATTTAATTGATTATATAATAGTTTTGGTGCTGTTTCACCTTAAGGGCAAATTCAAAGCTTAACAGCTTGACTCATACTTGTTCTTCCCTGCTCCTCCTGTATATGAGCTCAGTCTCTTGAATATCAAGTGCTTCTGTTCCCAACTGCTTTTCTGTGTAGAGCATTCCAGCACTGCGTAGATGTTTGTGTCCAACCTGCTTCTTCCACGCACTCCAGACAGCCAGATGACTCCATAATCTGCATCAATATTCAGGCATAAAACTTCCTTCAGTAGTGCTCTACTCCCAGAGCCGGGTTTTCACAACAGCCATTATTACTTCAGAGCAAAACACCACGAAGGTAGTTCCAGCTTTCTTCTTGGATATACATTAAATCATAAGGCTGTTTTCCTCTTCTTTTTTTTTTTTTTTTTTTTAATATGAGAAAACAGTTCAGTTTTCTTCTTTCTTAACAGAAATTCTGCTCCAAAAATGATGAATTAATAAGATAAAATACTTCTTCAAAGGATAATACTGCTTTTTAGGGCATTTCAAATATACTACGCCTTTTCTTATCAATAAGGACAGAATAATGTTTCTAAATGAAATAATAAAATACCTTGTATTGTTCAAACCTTCTCATCATAGATGTTTTGAATCTGATCTTACACTTTCTTTGCTTTTTTTTTGTACTTGGAGCCCAGCATGGAAAAATGTTTGGGGACCTTCTTTTGACCCTAGCTAGTGACTTCTGTTACATGATAAAGTAAAGAAGCAGAATTCAAGGCATTGTAACTTGAACTTGGAAGTTTAAGCTGTTTCCAGAACTTGGATTCTAATCACAATTTGGATCAGTTTATATTAGTGCATTAGGATTTAGGAGGGAAGATCTTAAGTTTTACAGGGTCAGCTTCTTAGAGTGGAGTTGGGGAAAATTAACCAAAGGAGGGAGTGAAGAAAGTACTTACAGAACCTGTCCTGTGGTTATATTGTAAAGCAACTAAGGTGGAAGTGAGAAAAGGCACGGAATTTGAAATGCACTTGAAAGGCCCATCCCTAAGAGCCTCTTGAGATACCTCAGAGAGGTATTTTGAGAAATAATGAGCACTTGGCAATTGCCACTGACAGCACCTCATGGCTCTCATTCCAAATTAGTAAATTAGGGAGTGTCATGCTCAGAGAACCCTATGTGGATTTACCGGCCGAATTTTGGTTGTAACTTATTTTTTAACAGGTTATATTATACTAAGAGTTCTATTGTCTGAATTTAGAATTTTAAGGACATCTATTGACTGTGTGTAAGCTGCCAACTGTGAAATAAATAGGCAATTAAAAGGTTTATTTTTATGTTTCTGCTGTGGCCCATAACATAGAGCAGTGGCAGTGATGTGGAGGAAACAGCCATCCCATGAGACACTGAGACATTCTCGTGAGCTCTGTTCTTCCCTTAGCCTTGCTCTGCCTTTGCTGGCAATTCAAGGCTTTGATGATTGCTTTCTGATGTTGCCTCATATGAGGACTCTCAGAAATTGGTGTCTTTGTGGGATTCAAATAGTTTTAAGTCTTTGATGGGTTCTCTCTATTCTGAGGTACAGACCGTATTGCCCAGTCCAGTTTCTGTTTGGTCAGGCTTTTTAACTTAGTGTAATTGTTGAGGTGATTTATCTGAAAAACGATGGATCCATTGACTGAATACATACCAGGTTTGCTAATACTTACAAAGTACGCATTTTTCCTAATACTATATAGTTAAAAGTCTATTCCCCATAAGAGAGTACAAGCTTCTTTTTGCAGTTTGAGAAATAAGTAGTTAAATTATCCAGATAGTTTTTAAATCCATTGTCACACGCTTTAGCACACCATTCAGTCTTTCCTTTCTCTGTTGCTTCTTTTCTGTAATGGAAATATATTGTTTGCTCTATACAGATGATGTTTATGTGTTGTTTATTAAGTGTGCAATAGAAATTCTGAAAGAAATATAGTGCAAGGATACATTACTTTGGAGTATTCTAAATTTTCTTCAAGTAGTTTTGGTGAAATAAAATGATGGTTTTTATTTAAAAGAAAAGGATTGCTCTGTAGTGTTTAAATGATGGTTATATATATATATACTATATATAGTGCAAGGGTACATTAACTTGGAGTATTCTAAATTTTCTTCAAGTAGTTTTGGTGAAATAAAATTATGGTTTTTATTTAAAAGAAAAGGATTCCTCTGTGGTGTTTAAATGATGGTTATATAGATGTATTTGTGTTGGTATGTACCTGCGCACCTTTTGTATTTTCACAATTTTACTATAGTGCGGAATAACTAAAAAGCATAGGACTTTCCAGTATGTTGTGCTGCACTGTAGTCTACCTGCAATAGAGTACATGAGTAGGATAGATAATTTTGAAGTATCTTAAGCAGTTATTTTATTCTGTTTTGGTGTGTTTCAATAAAGGAATAATTGTCTTGGACAGCTGATGTAAACAAAGGCCTGTGATATGTGAAAAAGGACTGTCTCCTTCAGGTATGCCCAGATTTCCTTAAGTGCTTGATTTAAAAGAATTTGTGGTACTAATTTCCAATCTTAGTCTTTCAAACTTTGCTTAATGAACTTTTCATAGTTACCAGCACTTCACTGTTTAGCTTATTACTACTTTAGTGATTATTAAATAAAGGTGGCATTTGGTGCATTTAATGAAACTGAAGGGATTTCATTCCCCTTTCACAGGCCCTGCCTTACAGGAAGTGAACTCGCTGCTGCAGTGCTTCAGGTGGCTGGGGAGATGGGAAGCGTTCTCACTGCCTTTGATAATTGAAGTTTCTGGACACCTCCGGTGATGACTTCTATCTTACCACGAGGCAATCAAAGAATATGGCATTTGATAATACTTTTAATGGCTTATGAATATGGAAATCTGTGTGAGTTTCTTGTTAGACAAATGAGGACATAATTATTTATCGCTTGCATTCCTAAAACTGCCCTTGAGATACCTTTTATATCAGATGCAGATATACAATACTAGCAATATCAGTAATGAGGCATTGAGAAAAAAGTAATTTCCCTGTTACTGTGCTACTGCATTATTTTAAATGCTGCATGGAAATTTTTGGAGATGACAGCCAGATACAATTTTAGTGATAAAGATGAATGACTTTCTACAAGCAGGCCTGATTTTTCATTAAGACTTAGGTAGATAGAGTGATGCTGGGTGAGTGGCAACATAGAATTTTGACAAAGACATTGCAAGAAGCCAAGAGAAAAGATTTTTGCAGTGCACAAAAAATATAGTAAAAAACTCTGACAGTAACAAAATACAGTAAAAATAGGGTAACAAAAATATAAATGAAAGGTGTTGCAACCAGGCAAACAGATGTAAGTCTGAGGGGAAAGCTGCGTAAAGAGTCATTTCAATTGTTTACAAATACTGAGAGAAAGAGCTTGAAAATTGCAAGCCTCTGTTAATTTTTGGGGGGAGTTTCTTCAATACTTTAAGATAGGTAAGGCCTAAATTTGTGGGGAGGAACATATTCATTTTGTACGTTGTTGCAGAATTAAAATTGGCTTTACAGAGTGTAAGTTGGAAAAATCATGCCACAATCTGGATGTTATTTTAATTATGGACTGCCCAGCTATTTTGGTGAGCATGTGGAAGAACATTTATCAGTGACATTTAATAGACTGTTTGTGCTGGATAAAGCAGAGGTAAATCCTCCAGTGTTAGACCCTCAGTGAAGCCTTATTTCATGGTCCTTTTAAGCTTTTCCTAAGCAAGGAAATAAAATGTGATTACTGTCTTTATTCTGGTACATCCTGCTCATTCAAACAAAATGTTGTAAAATAGTTCATAAACTGCCTTTTGATATGTATCTTGTCATGTCTGTGAAGCGTTAATTATTTCCCCTAATGATATGATTTAATGGTTAAATGTTTCACTATTAATCTTCTGCCATAAAAAGATTCCTTGCCTCCACTCAGGGCTTTCAGATGACTTCTACAAACTAAAACAAAGAAATCATTCACATGGGATATCAACAGAAACAGCTGTCACTGACTTCTCATTTGCATCTTTTAATAACTAAGCTGATTTCCTTATCAGATATCAACTTTCATGTATATGAAATCCTAATATCTCCAGTTCCCAAGTAGTTCTAGAGTCAAATAACAAGATTTTTAGCAGCTATGAAGTCTTGGGGGGGGCTGAGACATTTAAGGGACAATTAAGGGCTCTTGATTCAGGTTGTATGAGAACCTCCTCATCAGCTCAGGTTGAGTTGGACAGACCAGAGGGGCCAATGTGTGGAATCCTCTGATTCCTTCCCCTTCAGGGAAATCCCCAGAGAGACTTGCCTTGGAGACACTTGTCATAGAGTGTTTCCCCAGCTGGGTGGACAGAAAGGACTTCCTCACAGACTCTTGCTTAACAACGAACCACTCCAGCTCCTTTCCCCATCTGTTCCTAATTCTTGTGGTTTCTCCTTCCCCTGTTTCCTCACTGGTTGTGCATCCCTGGTGGCCAGCCCCATGTCCTCTGTAGGGCAATGCCCTTTGCCCTGCCCTTTGTGCTGCCCCGTGCCCTCCCCTACTCAAACCTTGTGCATTCTTCTGTCTCTGCTTTCCCTTTGGGGTGCTGCAATAAACCCTGCTGGAACTGACCATACAAAGCCCTTCTGCCTCTCCTGGCTGAGCTAGCTGTGCTGAGTGGGGTGTGTGGGCTTGCCTGAATGCTCACCCAAGCAGCTTTTCCACAGGGGATGCTCATTGGGAATTGGGTAGCGGCATCCGCCACCTAAACCCCATGCTGCTCCACCAGTGTAGATTTATTTCTTAGCTGTGTATCATGCAGTGGATAAAAATCCACATAAGAGAAGCAATTTCCCCAGCTGTCATCAGTTTCAGCAGAAAAAGCTAAAATCTGAATGAAAATAGAGACTATGTTTTTCCTTTGGATTTTTTTTTTTTTTTTAAATTTATCACTGAGTCACACTGAAGAGACAGAGGACAAATAGCAAACATACTGTGGAGCTGCTTGTTTATGAATCTTGGACCTCCCAAAGCACTCAATAAACTGATTGTGTAATGAATAAATGTATGCTTCCAAAGAAATGAAACAAAACGACCTGGATTATTATTTTTTTCTTCTGGGAGTGTTTGTCTGATAGAACCTGCAAGGAATGCTTGACACTAAAAGGATTCTTCAGAGCTACTAGGATATGCATATATGGATACATACTTGCTTTTTATATATATATATATACACATGCAATTTCTCTTTCCCCTGAATTTTCTCAAATCTGAACAACGAATTTTGTGAATGTGGCAGGAAGTTTATGGCAAATGTTAAAAAAATCAGTATGTGAAAAATGATTGATCACTACAAAAACACTTAGAGCAACTTGCCTGGCGCTGGTGGTTTTTAACATGTTCTTTATTTCAAAATTTTTCATCCAGTAGCATAGAGTCAGTAAACAGGACTGTTGTGGGAGTACAGCCTGAAAGGAAATTTGAATAATCTCTTTACAAGAAGACTGTGCATGAGGATTCCGATGTACTTAGGTATTCATCTTGAATAGGTTGATTGGAAACACAAGTGTCAGCTTTCAGACTAAAACCTATTTGTGTAAATCCTTATCAAGAAATAAAAAACAACATCATTATGAAAGGCTGTTGAATTTTGGAGGATTTTGAGAGATTTAGTGCTCTTCCCCTAAGCCTCTATTCTGTGAAGCCAAGCTACTAGTTCTGGAGTGCCACTGCAGATCTGATACTTTCTCCCTGGATAGTTACAAGCCTTTCTAATAAGGACACAGGTTTGAAAAAGCTGATGAATTTTCTGTGAGCAGCATTTAGGTTTTAGTCTGAGTGTACTTCACATGATGCAACAGAGTGGTAAGGATTTTCCTCTGGTAATGTCTTCAGAAGTGTTGGCTTTTCCTTTGGACTGGCAGAGCAGCCCTGTGAAAGGAACAGCCTTAGAATCTTTCTCGTATGATAGTTGCCAAAGGCATGAATAAAAGTACTTGCAATCTAATTTTGTTAAAAGCACATAGTGGTTGTCTGTATTTCCAGTGCTTGAACAACTGGACTTGAGGCCAGAGGATGAGAATAAAGTGTGTCCTAATCTTGTACTCCCTCTAGGCTATGGGCACAGGCTGGCTGGATGTGTCAGTGTAAACTCGGAGAGCCAAACTTGCATCTCTCTTGGCGTTGCTCCCCACATCACCACGTGCTGCATGTCCACAGAATTCGTGAGACACTAATTTCTGTGGTTTTCAGGCAGAGGGTAGGTGTGTTCTGTGGCCTATAAAGTCACAAATCTGGCACTTTGAACTGCTTCACTTCCTCTGGTTGTCAGTGCTCCTTTGATACGAGCGCATCATTTCAGGAACTCTACAGGCAGCAGTTTGGTATATTTTTGCTGGGTGTTGGTGCTGCATTTCAGTTTATGTAAGAGGTACCAAATCGTAATAATAAGACCTGCACTTATGTTCATAATTGTCAAAAATACCTACTTTTGGCATTCCCTATTAGACTGTTAATTCCTAAACTCAGACTTGGTGGCGTCTGACAATTGCTTCCTTCCAATTACGTTAAGCCCTGTGGTTGATCAGAATTTCAAGTTTGTTTATCGTTGATGTGATTCCATAATTTTTGATTTTGTTGTTGATTGCTGAGGTGAAATTTCCTCGGTACATTGTGCCTGTTCTTCAGATCTTAGTGTTGATAGGCAGTCACATATATTCTCACAATGTTGGAAGTAAATGTATGGTTCTTTGATCCCAATACATTAAATTAATTTATAATAGTCATTGAAGAATGGAGAACTAGCAGGAATTTTGAATTTTGAAGTCTGTCTTAATAGAGATTTTTCTGTATTCAGAGTGACATTGAGAGTAAAAAAGCTCTGGGGGCTAGGAATGGGACAGCCTTTATGAAGATTTGATAGCATAATAATCACCAGGGGAAAGTATTTTCTTTTCTGTCATCTTTTAATTTGTCCTAATTTTAAACTTAATTTTAAACTCCTCTCTTTGGTAGCAATCTATTGATTTTGTAAGTTTTTGCCATGCACAGTTGTGGAATCAATGTTTCATCCATTCATCCATCTTTCTGTGAGATAAAGAAATCTCCCATAGCTTCATCCCTTCCAACACCTCCCATTCGTAAAAGTCAAGGAGAGATGGATGCCTCACTGGATATTCTGGTTTGATACCCAAAACTAACCAGGGGAAGTTGGTACTGCCCATCCTTCTCCTTAGAGACGTATGGAATTGTCTGCAGTACTTACTGTGTCAAACTACATTGATTTCCAGAATCCAGATTTCGTGGCTTGTAGGACTCCATTTCTCTCCATGACTCACACACTAATGGCATGGAAAAACCAAAATCGGTGAGGCAAAGCTTACAGGAATGCAGTGAGCTCTCAGTCAGACTCAGCAGTAGAAGGGAGGTTAAGAGGAGATTGTGTGTTTACAGTTTTTTGTTGTTCTTGATGGATTTTGTTTCCAGAGCTGACTCTGGAGCACTCAAAGTTTGCTGAGCCTTAGAATGAAGCAGCAAACAGAACAGCTGCTGGGTTTCACACTGAAGTTGTTTCACTTATTTATAATGCAATTATTTGAAGGTTTCTTACGTGGCACCGTGGAAGAGAGCTCTGTTGGTGGAGGAGTGAAGGAATTTGTATTCACGGGATCTGCTTCTGTGAATGTCCTCTGCTGAACTGCAGTGTAGGTGGTCAGAGGAAAGCTTGTAAATATGTAACCATGGTGCAAATCCATGCCTTAGTGCCATCAGAGAGCTGCTGCTGGCTTGGTTAAAATATTAGGTGGTTACTCAGTTTACATATCCAAGATAGAACAGTCCATTATTATTCATCTGGTGAAATAACCCATTTTTCTCTTCCACATGAATTCTGTGTCATTTTCAAATGCAAAGATGATTTGTTGCTGTATATGATTGATTTTTCAGGCTCTCCTGTGAAGAAATGTTTCGGTATCTGTTGAGTATTAATTAAATGCTACCCTTCTGTGTTTCAAATAGTGTTTAACATGGTATCCTCTGGCAAATGTTTTTATGCAGAAACAACAAAGATTCCTGAACACAACTGAACCAAAAGATTCAAAGCAAAAGTTGCCAACATGCTGGAGAGCACTGTGGATCAGATTTTAGTTGGTGGCACTATAGCTGCTGGCTGTGAAGAGACACAGCAAAAAGGTCACTTGGTTGGTCAGTGTTCACTTCCTTGCATTGCTGGTACACATTAGTTTGGAATCTTTCAGGCTTTAAGTGACACATTTGGCCTGTTGGCTTTCCTTCCAATCAAAGGCTCCCAAAAAGTAGTGTTTGGCATTTGCAGTGGAAACCACATACCATTTAATTCACTATATTTTTAAAAATAATTCCTGTTTCAAAGTGATTTTTTTTTTACTTTGCTGAAGTTTCTGCTGCATTTCTGTTTCTTAAAATATTGAAATGAAATTTAATTTTCAAATAACAGTTTGAAGAAAACTTGAGTGGTTGAGCAGATGTGTGAAAAGAACTCACAGCCCGACAGAAAGGTTACTGCTTTTTGTTTCCAATTAGAAAACCCTATCTGATTAACCCAGTTTTGTGGCTGGAAAGGTTCCTAGCTGCCTGCATTTCAATGTTCTGTCTTGTCTAATGAGTTAGTTATCTGTTGCAGACAATTATTTCTTGTACATTGAAGGTTCCACGTCATATAGTCATGCTATTAAAAAGCACCCAAGCAAATAATCCAAAACCCAGGAAAACTCCCCAGAGTGATGTATCACTGCCAGGTAACAGAGCTGGTGCCCTGCTCTGTGTATGAGTTCAGTACTTTTAACAGTACAGTATTTTTACTGCACAACGCATAGCGAGGATATTGGCCTGTTGGAGCGTGTACAGAGGAGGGCACCAAGATGATGGGAGGGATGGAGCAACTCTCCTGTGAGGAAATGCTGAGAGAATTGGGTTTGTTCAGCTTGGAGAAAGGACCACTGAGGAGTCACCTAATTGTGGCCTTCCAGTAGCTGAAGGAAGCCCTTCAAATAGATGGAGAGAGACTTTTCACAGGAACACGTGGTGACAGGACTAGGGGGAATGGATTCAGATGAAACACAGCGGGTTTAGATTAGGAAGGAATTCTTCCCTGTGAGAGTGGTGGGGCACTGGCACCAGGTTCCCAGAGAAGCTGTGGCTGCCCCATCCCTGGAGGCATTAAGTACCAGCTGGATCTCTGAGTAACCTGGGATAGTGTAAGGTGTCCCTGCCCATGGCAGTGGGGTTGAAACTAGATGATTATCTTGAATTGTCTTCCAAGGCCATTCTGTGATTCTGTGAATGCCTCCAAGTGCTTGTGCAGTAGAGTGGAATGTTAGAAATTATTTATGGACTGTTGCTTTTAAATGATTGAAGCTCTTCATGTGTCACACAGCCTCCAGATCCCTCACACACTCCCTAATTTGCTTTACAGTTGTGAGAGCCTTTGGCTTCACCCTGCACTGGTTGCACACAGGTATCAACGTTTGGCACCTTTCTAATTAAACAAAGGCTGTGATTGGGCTGATAAAGTTTGCAAGATCCAAATCTTGATGATTTGGTTCCATGCCTATTGCTATTGGAATAAGCAGTATGGAATGTTGGAATAAACTAAACCAATATTGATCGCTATCTCTAGATTAAGCCAGTTTAAAAGTTGCTACTCCCAACTGGCTCATGGCAGCTTGGTAGTATTTATAGATAGCAACACCTACCTCAGAATGTCTCTTTAATTAGAAGTCCTTTAGTAAGAGATTTTTTAATAAATACTTTACAGATCTCTAAGCAGTATTTGTCTTCCATGCAGTAATAACGGTGGTTCAGTTTCTGTGAAGTTGAAATATTGATAAACGAAGTACACAAGTCGAGGGAGATAGCTGAGAACAAGGATTTCGAGAAAGAGAGAGAGAAAGAAAGAGAGAAAGAGAGAAAGAGAGAAAGAGAGAAAGAAAGAGAGAAAGAGAGAAAGAGAGAGAGAAAGAAAGAGAGAAAGAGAGAAAGAGAGAAAGAGAGAAAGAAAGAGAGAAAGAAAGAGAGAAAGAAAGAGAGAAAGAAAGAAAGAAAGAAAGAAAGAAAGAAAGAAAGAAAGAAAGAAAGAAAGAAAGAAAGAAAGAAAGAAAGAAAGAAAGAAAGAAAGAAAGAAAGAAAGAAAGAAAGAAAGAAAGAAAGAAAGAAAGAAAGAAAGAAAGAAAGAAAGAAAGAAAAAGAAGACGAAGCTTGAAATGCTCTTCTGCTTCTGTCCATCTTCTCCTTTAGATAGGTCATTATCCTTTATCAGCCTATTGGAATTCAGTTAAAAATTTTCAATGAGAAATCATCCTACCTATCTTCAGACATTCAGAATATGGAAATGAGGAGGTAAGCTCATAATCTCCTACTTCTAGGCAATAAATAGAAATAGGCATTTCCTGAGGGCTGTGTATTTGACCAAAATTAGACAAATCACAGCCCTGAGAAATGTTTTCCTCCTGTCAGATTATTTTGAATAGCTAAAAAGTTTCTTAGGGGTTGTCATCCTGCTTCTGAAATGCTTTAAGTGGGTCTCTGGAAGACTTACTTCCCTACAGTACATAGGAGACCTCTGCACATTTCTGCATCAAATTTAGCCTGACTTAGAGCTGTAGAAGAAATGTGGAGTCCTAACCTTGTGCTTGGCCTTCCCAGCAATGTGTAGGGACTCAGCAGTTTCACAGCCTGATCATTTCAGTGGTCAGAAAGCCCAGGAGTTTCTGGCAGATCATGTGAGTAGTTTGGGTTGCCCTGTAACCCTCTGAGGTTTGTACTGGATGGCAGCAGGGAGCAGGACAGCCTCAGCTGAACATGGTTTGGCTGTGTAGGGCCAGAGAATCGTTCAGCATGCAGATGGAGCTAGGTGAGCTCATCATGAGAAGAGGCATCCTTGACTTTGGCTCTTGACTTCAGTCCTCAGCATCTCACCCAAAGTATGTGTGCCACAGATGGTTCAGGCTCTCTGAATTGAATGTGCAAGAGCTGTATTTTGGATGCTCTGAGTAGGAGATTGACTGGGTAGGCCCCAGCAGGGAAGGCTCCTTTTCACCTTGTCTTGGCTCATGTGTTCTGGGCTTTGAAGCATTTGTGTGCGTCTGGGGAGTGGCAGTGTTGAAAAGAAACTTGCAATTTGGCTGTCAGATGCCTGAACAAAGCAAAGGAGCCTGTGTGTAGGTAATTGGACCAAAATTTAAGCCTTGGGAAGGGAAAGGTGTCCTTCATGGGAATCAGAACTGTTGTGACAGGAAGGTGCACCTGGAAAGAGGACAATCAAAGGGTTTATGTACCCTCAGGGTCTGCAGGTTCTGGGTTTTGAAAGAAAGCTGGAAAGAGCCAGTCTGGATTCAGACATGGCTTTGAATTTGGTCTTGTGTTCAGCTCTGTCTGTGCCCTGAGCCTTGGGGCTTTGTTTACTAATGGGAGCTTTCAGAGGCTTTTGGAGTACTTTTTTGCAAGACAGGGCTACTTTGTGGTCGCATTCCCAGCTCTAGAAAAGGAAGCTTGGACTTTGTTAGGTCTTGGCCTTCAGTGTATTGTACCAAGTGTCCAAAATAACCATGGGTTTTTATCTTTTTGAGAGCAGTAATGAAGAGTAACTGTTTACCCCCTGTGCATTTTATAAGGTAGCTGACTTTTTCCTTGCTTGCATGGAGAAAAGGATCTGGAATCCTGTTAGTTGTGATTTACAATTCTCTACTTTCCAATACTGCAGAATTTACAACTCATTTTATACTTTGTCCTTCTACAGAGTGTTGTTTAAGCCGTGCAAAGTGTGTCCTCCATATTAGGTAACAAGTTCTGCAACAGCTTTGTAAGGATTATTTCAGCAAGCTGAGGTCAGTCTGTTGCCATTTAAAGTACCTGTCTTAAAGATGAACTCTCCCTAGCAAACTCAAGATGCACTGTTACAGGTTTTAAAGATACCAGCCCTCCTGTAAACTCCAACAGCTGGGAGTCTGTGATCTTGGCACTGAATTTGGGTTTGTATCTATCCAATTTTTCCGGTTCTTTTGAGGAGAAATTAATCCCTCATTACTGAAAAGAGTAGCTTGACACCTTACTCCATTTATATTGCAAATCTGGCCACCTGAGTCTTGTAGATGTGATTTCTTGTGGGCACTGAGCAGTAGCATCATTCAAAGTCACCACAGCTGATGTTTCAATTCTTCCTATAATGGAACTGTCAGCTGAAAGCCTTGTACGTTTGGGAAGAGGGTTAACTGAAATAGTTAAAACTAAATGCAGACAGCAATGAACACTTCCATCATCCTAGAAAGCCCAACAGGTTTTTCTCTGAGAAGAAAATGAGTGAAGTATATACCTGCAAGTTGTCAGAATCTGTTAAAAAAAAAAATCCAGCAAAAAAATTCCCATAAAGGCTTCCACTGACTTCTTAAAATTTTGTTAGCAAGTATTTGTATTAGATACCAAGTTTTATACCATTTATTTCAGGTGCTTGTAAAGATTGCTGTACTGACCCAAGTAAAAATAAAAAGTATGTGGCCTATGTTGCCCCTTGATTATCTATCTCTTCGCTTTCTTGGAGAAATCTTATTTTTGGTAATGAGAATAATTTGGTTTCTCTTTTCATTCAGAAGTTTGAAATCTGATCAGTAAACCTGTTTTATGAATAGTTGTGTGATAATGCACCTATCAGTTGGGAGAACTTCAGAAAAAACCCCATTATGGATATTTTTGACCTCAAGTAAAAGCATTTTTGTTGGGGTAAGTTTTTTGTTTGTTTCTTACCAGTGATTAAAATCAGAATGTATCTGAGATTTTGAAATCAAAACATGGACTAACTTTTAGAAGGTATGGAGGAGAGTGTCTGGGGAATAGGCTGTTCTGAAACTTCTATAGAATTTAGAAAATAGCACCATTTGAGAAGGATCTATGGATGGCATCTGGTCTGGCTCACCACTAAGACTTTCTGCATTTGTGAAATGTAAACTATTGTACAGCTTATAAAGATTTATTAATTTCTAGAGTCGATTTATTTTTATATCCAAACCATCCTTCCTGTATTTCATATGTGCAGCCACTGTCTCCTTTCTCAGTGAGAGTGGCTGATAGAACTGCCATGGCTGCTGATCTGTCTCCCAGCACATCTCCTGGTTTTCAGAGTTGCTCTCTACCGTTCTTTTTCTGGAAAACAAACTATGTTTTTGGGGTTTTTTTTTTGTTGCTTTCTTAATTCATATATATAGCCAGATGGGGAGGGGGTGTGAGTGCAATTTTTAAGTTATTTCAAGTATGAAATGAGAAATAATTGAGAAGTTGAAATATTTTTTCACTCTTTCTAGGGAGAAGATCCATTTCACTAGAGACCAGATTTTTTTTTTTTTTTAAACGTTATATTGAAAAAAAGTATACAGGTGTGGAAGAAAGAAACCCAGTATATTTTGTCAAAAATCTGTTTTGACACAAATGAAACAGTAGACCTGGACAGTACCATGTCCAGGAAAAATGTTGTTTTTCAGGTTTTATGACCAAACTGAGTGTAACTTCTTATTATGTAATAACACAGCAAGAAATAGTTCAGTAAGTAAAAGTATTTGTGATAGGGTGAAGCTCACACTTTCTGTGGAGGGAATGTGAAAGATTAAAACACCGGTAGAAGTGGATGAGAAAAGCAAATAAAATATAGGTCTGAACCAACACTATTACTCTTTTCTTTCCACAAGGGAAAAATTTCCAGGAAGCATCATAGACTCTTCTGGCCAAGGGCACAATAGTAACAATTCCAATACAGGTGAAAAAGTGAGAAAGACTCACAGTAGTCTCCCTGGAACACTTGTAATTTATCACTTAAGATTGCGTTTATTACTTAAAGTAAAACAAACATAATAAGATACTCTTGAAGTAAATTAAATCAATTAGTTGAAGTACATCCACATTTCAACAGCGATTTATGAAATTCTATTAAATTTTCAATATCTGCTCTGGTATGTATTTTTGGAAAGCAGTAAAACGGATCTGGTTGGACTCAGCAGGTTTTTAATAAAGATCTCAAATGAAACACCTGGAATGACCAGGGCGAAGTGTTGTCGGTGACTTTGGGTTTAGAGGCACAGTAATATCCTGGCCTGTTGGGCTGCCATCATTGGTGGCAATAAGCACTAATCCAGGTCACGTCTTCATTGCCAGTAAAGCAAAATCTTGGTGCTCTTTCAGTGTAAGATGTCTGTAAATTAGGGAAATGCAATCAACTATTGGCAGAGCTTTTTGAAAACCTGCTTGAAGTTTACCTCTTGTTTGTGCTGCCATGCTATTCAGCACTTTTTTCTAGGTTTTGGGGGCATCAGGTGCATTTGGACACAAAAAGGGAATTCTAATCCATATACAGAGTGTGTGGGAGTGAACTGAGAAAGAAAATAGGAGAGGGGTTGTGGCCTTCACATTTTCTGAAAAATCCCTTCGCCCAGGATTTTTCTCCTGGGAAGCTGAGAAACCTCAGAGAAAAAGGAAAATAATTATTGTCTAATTTGCTTCTCCTGTGTTGTGCTCACATGTGGAATGTGTTTGGAGATTGTTTACCCACAGGTGATTGTTTCATTGGATTCTAGTGAGTTGTTTTCACTCTTTGGCCAGTCAGGGCCAAGCTGTGTCAGGGCTCTGGAAAGAGTCATGTGTTTTCATTATTATCTTTTTAGCATTCTGTAAGTATCCTTTCTGTATTCTGTAGTATAGTTTAGTATAGCATTCTAGATATATAATATAGTATACTAAAGTAATAAATTAGCCTTCTGAGAGCATGGAGTCAGATGCATCATTCCTTCCTTTGTCAGGGCAGCCTGCAAAGACAATAAAGGGTCAGGTTTGTGTCTTTAACGCATCATGCTTATATTTTTGATATGGTAACACACAAATTGAATTTCATAGCTGTTTGCATTTCCTTCCAAAGAACACATGTGGATTCTGACTCTTGTCCCCACATTTTATCCTCATATATGAGGGGCCATTCCAGCAAGGCAGAGTGCATAGCCTGGCATTATTTGCCAATTCTTGTGTCATGATATGTTGGAGTTAGAAGCAGAGTATCTTTGCTAATGAAGTACTTTCTCTAGCCCTCGTTCTTTGCCTCTTCTGTAGCTTTTGTAGGGATCAGAGGGGCCCCTTTTTCTTGCTGCTCTGAAAATTGTCTATTTTTATTGGTGGCATATGTGCCTCAGAGTACTCTACAGATAAAGCTAAAAATCATACTTTGGATTACACTTGCTGGTCTGAAGTGTTAAAAATTATTACTTGCTGGAAGCATGAGGGTTTTCTCTTTTGTTAACTAACATCTGTTTGTGTTTCATGTCTGTGTAGGCATAATAAAGTTTACTCTGGTTTTCCTTTCTAGCCTTTTGGAATGGGCATCTCCCATCAGTGTCTGTGCTAATACAGTACTGAACATAGGGAAATGAGGATCAGAAATATTAGGAGAAAAATTTGAGCTATGTGCAGTTGTTCAGTTACTGGGAATGCTGACATAAGTGAAGGTAAAGAATTTAGCATAAACTAGGAGGGAAAACCTCACGTTTCAGAGGCTTTTCATGGCTCTTCAGAGAAATATGTGCTATTTCTGTAGTTATACCCATGATACGAAAATCTCTGTATTGTGGTCATTTGCAAACAAGGTATTGTTCTTCAAGTTATTGAACTCTGATTTAGTGTTTTTCTGTAGCATTTATTAGAGTTACTGAAGGGGGGTAAAATTGGTGGACAAAATACGCTTGTGAAAATTAAGTGTAAATTAACTTTTTTTTTATTCCTTCCATGTATGCTACACAGAAAACACAAATAGAAGTTTCCAGACATGACCCTGTTATTGTTTCTCTAACCCTGGACAGGAGCCATTACTGCATGGGTTGAGGTACCAGCAGTGGGACCCAGCCCATTTTGATGGTGCTTTGTTATTTAAAGTGTGCTAAGAACCATGTTACTGTAAATTCCTATTTATTCATGAGGTCAGCCTTTAAAGAATAGATCTTGTGGAAATGATCCTGTCCTCTGTTGAAAGTTTTACTATCTTCATGACATTTACATGTTCAAACAAACATCTTGGTTATTCCTTTCGATTTAGTGCATTGTTGAATGCTGCTTTGAGTAAACTTTGTCATAACAAGCTATTTATCTGTCTTTATAACCTCTTGAAGTTTCTTTCATATGTGGCAAGAATATTTTTAGTGTAGTATAAAGACATTTCACAGTCCAAAAGAATTGCTCTGAGGCAGCTTTCATAAGATTCTTAATCAGATGAAAAGATTGAGCACAAGCAAAGAAATCTATTAAGCTCCTTATTTTAATCCACCCTAAATCATTTTAATGTATGCATATTTGCATGTGAAAGCTGCTGTATTATCATTGCAGTAGAATTGTTGGCATAAATAATGCCAGTCACTGTCGCACTTCTATTTCAGTTTTAGCTGGAGAAGCCTCTCTGGAGAAACACCAATTCCTATTTAGTTGTCTTAGAATTTTATAGATGGCAATGAACCCACTAATGAATCATGTGCTGCTGGGAAAGTGATAGGCTTGGTAAAGCGCCGTGTAGTCCGAATTTGCCATCTTAGGAAACGAGTTTACAGTTTTCAGAGCAGTGGCTGTGTCTATAAATAAAGTGGCTCCTTGCTTGTGTTGAAAACCCTTATTTGTTGGAAACTATGATGCCACTTCCATACTCCTGTATTTCCACGTGGGGTTACCTGTGCACAGGTTTTTCCACAGGGCAGGCTGGTCTTGCTGTCAGATGTGTTAAGGAGCTGGGAGGACAGCCTGGCACAGAGGGGCAGGAGCTGAGGGTTTGCCACTCTGAGTGGAGGGGTTATCCAGTTGTTCTCAAGGAGATGCAGAAGGATGGGAAGTTGCCAATGGATGGAAGTTCATTAATTGCTCCCAGAGATGCTGCAGCTGAATGAGGCTTTAGAGATGGGTCTGAAGAGAGGAAGAAGGGAGGGACAAAGGGCAGCACCTAGCTGGCATGGGAAATGATTATCAAAGAACAATTTAAAGAGCGAAAAGTTTGGAAACTTGAGAGTATCTTAGTCTTTACAGTACCTTTTCCCAAATATGGGAAATCAAGAGAATCCCATGTAACCTTCAGATCTTGCTTTAAATCTACGTTTACAATTGCATACTAGAAAATAAAATCTACTGCATAATATTTGTGTAACTGCCTCTGTCAGCTGTAGAGAAGTGCTGTTATTTATTTTCTTCTGTTAGAACTTGCCAAAAATCATTGGTGAAGAACTGCCTTGAGTTGCTCATTTTATATAATTAATTTCAATTTCTTGATTTTCCCATGTGAGCAAAGATTTATCTCACCAACTCATGGTTAGATGGAACTCTGGGTTTAGTTTAGGCTTTCCTGTTTTTTCAGGAAAATGTGAGGGAGAGGACAAGGATTTGCAGCTGATGGCACAATAGAACTCAGCCTTTAGTCAGTATGCTTTCTTCAGACACTAATGCCAGTACTCTCTGCTGATGCCCTTCAGGACATCACAGAGGAAGAAATCAATCAGCCTCTGAGTTTGGAGGAGCTCTTATAAGGAAATCTCTCCCTTGATGACCAGGCTGCCCATTCAAAACTTGGCAACTCCACAGCAGAGCAATCCATGGAAGGCCTCACAGTGATGGGCAGGTGTACAAGTCCTTCTGAGGACTCTAATCTAACCTAACTTGTTAAAGAGAGAGTGAAAAGTTAAGAGGAGGAAGGGAACTCTTTAAAATCATTGTCCCAGAGCAGCTTTTCAAATATTCTTTCTCTACCTTGCTTGAAGATTGTTTTATGTAAACATTCTGCTGAACTAAATAAGGGGGGTCCATGGGAAAAGCTACTCAACTCTTCCTTTTTTCTAATGTGTATGTGGAAGGCCTAGAAAAAAGAGTAAAAAATTGCTTTAAAAAGTCTCTGCACTGAAACTTAGCATGTAGTAAGTTAAAAAAAACCCGCATTAAATATAATGTAAAATGGAAAGATTCCCCATTTTAATGATATTAAATTATAGTAGGGGAAACTGAGGATGTAAAGGGTCATCCTTGGTCCAGGAAGTAATTAGGGAGCATTTTAATGCCTCGTTGGCCTCTTCTTTTGATTGGTGGCAGCTTGAATTGATGAAGAACAGAGAAGCTTGGTTTGCTGACTTCTGCTGCTCACCAAAACTGAAGCCATTCTTTGATTGTTCTGACATCCCTACTTGAGGCATTGCCAAGTCAGAGCTCCCTGTCTCTCCCTGTGTGGGACCTCTTCAGGCACTGTTCTAGCAGTGCAAGCTGTGCCTTTGGAGAGAGCTCCTGTTTGGTGAGGTTTGGCTGTGATGGCCAGGTTTCACTAACACTGGGCCCTGGGGATGGGTGGATGTTGTTGTCTTGTTGTATTCATATTTCTAGAGTCCCACACTCTTGTTATTATATTCTTAAAGTCCATACCTTCTAGCTGGTTTTCTGCCATGTAGCTCTTCTCTGTAGCACAGTTCCTCACAGCTTCCACAGGAGCTCCTCCAGGGCTCTCAGCCCAACCCCTTTTTTTCCAGTTATCTTCATGAGCTACAGCTGCTGCCCAACTAAGGACTTCACAGCTGCAGCTCATTTAGAATAGCTAGGACCCACTTATCCAATACATAGGACTCTCACTACATTTCCCCCTTTTTCTATTACTCACAGATAGATTCAAATACAATATAGATATTCAAGTACAATATATACATTTCTTTACAATACATGTTTTTATCCCGAGACTCAATGGCCTCGCACACACACATTCCCCCATGACTCAAAGGTCATGTACAACACACGCAGCTTCTTGACTCAAAGGCCATATTTCTCACAGCTCCTGGCTGCCACAGCTCCTTGATTCAATAGCTATATTCTTCTCTACAGCTCTCAGGCTGCTACACCTATCTTCCACAGCTCTTCAGGCTGCTACAGCTCTCAGGTGGCATACCTCCATCACCACAGCTCTTCAGGCTGCTACAGCTCTCAGGCTGCATACCTCCATCACGTCAGGGTCACCAATTGTTGTCTAAAGTCCATACCTTCTCGTTGGTTTTCTACCATGTAGCTCTTCTCTGTAGCACAGTTTGTCATGACTTCCACGGGGCTCCACCAGGGCTCTTGGCCCACCCCCCCTTTTATCCCAGCTATCTTTATGAGCCACAGCTGCTGCCCAACTAAGGACTTTGCAGCTGTGACTCATTTAGAATAGCTAGGACCCACTTATCCAATACATAGGACTCTCACTACATGTGGATTGCCTGCAGAGAGAGGGCCCCCAGCTCTGCGAGGCCTCTGCTGAGGCGCTGCCCCTCCGCTGCCCTCAGGGAGCAAATCAGCCAGGCTGGGTGCTAGGCCTTTGTGCCATGCTGCCTTCAGAAATGGTGCACATTCTTTTCATGCTTGATACAGTCTCCTGAAATTTATCTACTTCACCCAAAATCCATAGTTTCAGTGCTGGGGAAACGCTAATTTAAAAACTTCATCAAAACACCCCCAAACAAAACCAGTCCTTAAACTACTGCAAATCAGTTGTGACAGCAGTTCCCTGTGGAACATCACCGTGAATTCTGTTCTTCATTCTTTTAGACTGTCTCATACTCATCAAGAAAAAAAAATTGAACTGATCACACCCAGAGTTTCTCTTGTTTGTGTGCGGGTTTGTTAATTTCTTTTTAGCCTTGGTATTACTTTTTTCCTTGGCTATGTGTATCTCTCTAGATTCACTGTTACAGACTGATCTGCAGAGGGCCTCAGTAGTGTGCTTTATCTGTCTAAATTTCCATCATAAAAATTCATTTTGGTTTCTGGTTGTTTCCTACAACCAGTTGCTGGTACTTCCTACAGTGGAAATAAATATCAGTTCCCACTGCTAAATTGTGCCTATTGGATTTTCCTTTTTGATGCAGTTAGTGTTGCATTTTTGAGAGCAGTCATTCTAGATGGAACTAAATAGCATGAAATTTGAAACATATCTTAAATATTCATTCTTTAATTAAGCATATAATTTTACAAATTATGTTTTGTATTTCCAACCTCTGCATGTCCATCATTCCTTTGGTGATGGTTGACTTATTTTAGTAATTACTTCCCTTTCTATTGAGTAGCTGAGCAATTAGTAAAATGATCATTCAAGTAGTTACTTCTTTGTTGATTAAGAACAATCTTGATCGTGAAATATGTTAACAAATCAAAATGTGATAGCTTTTCTGGTACAGAACTGGTTCACCACACTATTATTTGATTATTTGATGAGATGGGTTGAATCCATGTCATCAACAGGTAGGTCATTTCTGTGTCCCCAAATACATTTTGAAAATACATTTCAAATTGTATGTTGTAATATTTATTTACATTGAGGCTAGAGGTAAGAAATTGAGCATCTGTTTGTTCTTTTTGAAGTGAACACAACAATGAGTACTGCAGTAATTGAACTGCTCTCTACAAATGGTAGCATCCTCCCTACATTTCTTAGAAAGGACTCATTTGTGAAATTTAAAATTGATAAAAGCACAACAAGATTTTCATATTTCATATAGATTTCTATGCGTATGTTAAATATCAGGGTGTAGTATGCATATGAAGTATTATATGCCAAAGAAGGTCTAGTTCATCAGTTCAACAGGCTGCAGGCCAATGTGGAGGCAGTGCACATAGCACCCGGAATTTGCAGAGCTGTACCAGTCCCGCTTGTGGATTGTGCACCATAGAGATGGATTCTGCCATCTGCTTTCCCTTGTCCCAGGGACAGAAGCTGCACCACAGCTTTATTTGTGTCTCAGAATGTTTTTTTGACTCAGGTCAGTTACACTGAGAAGGCAAACTCCTCGAGCTGGGCAGCTTTGTCATTTTCCGTGACTAGAAGCTCTTGCACCACAAGTGCTACTCTGTAGAGCAAGACTGTTGGAGGGCTGCAAGTGCTGAGCTTGTGATGCTCACCCAGTACCTCCTGCAGACCTAGCCCAATGGACTTCTGTGAGACAACCACTCAGAAATTAGTAGATATGAATTCCTGGCTCTCAGACCTGAACCCTAGATTGAATAGAGCTCTTCAGTATCAACTTAAGTGATTCAGAGCATGGGGACCTGAGTTCAGAAGGGCAGGGAGTCTTTCACAGTGGCACAGTGGTACATTTCTGTCCATGGTCTTGCACTGTGCTTTGAGGAAGATCAAAGCATTATTTCTGCCTTTCAAGTATACTTGAAAACTGGAAAAAAACAGCTACCGACATTTGTCACCCCATGCCCCATGGGCATGATCTGATTGAGCCCAGGACCCCTTTATGATACAATGGATTTAGCTTTGCAAAGCCTTCACTGGCCGCGAAGTTTATGTGCTGTCTCCTGGTTTCCTCACAGCTTCTCTGGAGAAACCTTGAGATTATTCTGTGATTTTTGGTTCTTGCCTCCTTAGGTATTTGAGGCATCATGTATTTGAAAACTTGCTTATGAGTGGGCTTTGAAAATGCTGTAGCTAATGTAACACAGACATCGCTTGCATCACGAATATCACAGGTCATGGTATGGAATTTTACAGCACTTAGCTCTTGGAAAGATATTTTCTCTTGTGACTGTGCTTTTGTGACTTATTGAGGCTCTTGACAATCTTTATGTTGACTGTCTGCCTTAGCATATCATCAGCTATAATGTCCCCCCTGTTTACATTTTGTCTTGCAACCTTTAACGGGTGTAAAATCCCAAATAGCATTCCACTCACGAGCAGCGCTGTTCCAGGATTGTCACATGTATTCCAAGGGACTGCAAGCACTGCAATGCCAATTTACATGGCAAGTACAAGCACATTACCTGAGTAACTGACAGCAAGGGATGCAGAAATCCTCCCAGATTTCTCTGAACCTGCACTTCCTTGCAGGTTCAAAGATTTGTGTCAAGCATTTGCTTTTACAGTAAAGCTGACTAATAATGACTGTATCCGAGTTATCTGTGTGCTGCTGAATAAAGTTTGGTCTTTATATAAAAACATTTGAACAGGTGCTATAGACAGCATCCAAAAAAACAATATTTGGAAACAACAGGTTGCTCAGTGTTGGCTTTTGACTGGTGCAAACTGAACTTGGCCTTTTCAATTCTTTCAGGTTTCTTGAAACAGCTCTTGGTCTCTGGTTTCTTGCAGATATGTATTCTCTGAGTACTGCACCATGCGTACTTCACTTTTGCAGTTAATTGAGGTGGCTGGAGGTCAGCCAATCTGATCAGGCCTTTTTAGAATCCTGAGGTACTTAGCACCGGAGATTCTCTTCAGAGATTACAGCACTGAATTGGAATTGTTCTCCATATATCCAAAGTATATTAAACGTTTATGCTCGAGTGACTGGTAGGGCAGGAAGTGTTTTATCTATGTTGAATTAAGATTGTTCTAATTGCCCTCATGGGTTATCAGGGAGGGGATCGTGAAGGCTGGGGGAATTGAGAGCCAAGTAAAGGAAGTAAAAATCCAGCTGGAGTGTTGCTTTCATGAGTTCTGGCCCTGCCGCCAGCCTTTCCTATGAACTAGGGAGGGGGATGTCTCACGGATTTGGGCTGCAGCTGTAGCTGGCTGTATAATTTCACAGCACTGTAGAATATTTGAATGAAAGGATGACAACTAACGCCTTAGCATTCAATTCATAATGAACTTTAGTCCTTAACTTGTAGCTCTCCCAGAAAGTGAAGCTGCTAAATACAAGTATTATTTTTAGAATGGATTTCATTTTTAGAGAATACTATAAAAAAAATTAAGAGACTATAGAAAACCATCTAAAAGGAATCAAAGCATAGAAAACCAATTTCTGGATACAGTGTGTTTTCAATTCTTTTAAGTTTCAAAATACTCTAGAATTCTGATTGATATTTGTTCTATTGCACGTTTTCTCTGGCTTATTTATACCAATCTAAGCTTGTTATTGAAACTTTTAGATCAATGTTTAAAAATATAAGCAACTTAGAAATGGCTTTAAAAATAGGTCTCAGTTAAATAGGGTAATTCATAGAAATCTATTATCAAGGGCAATTATTGATTTTCATTAGTTTGTGAACTACAGTGATATACAGATGCATCAACAAAGACAGATTTTTTTAAAAATTATAAAATAATTTTCTGTATAAATTTAACTTTCCAAGGTCTCAATGTGTTACCATGATAAAAGGGCCTTACCCAAAATATCAAGTTTCTGCATAAATAAGTACAATAGCTTTGTCTGAAACCTTGTGTTTTCCCAAAAGAGAATATAAAATGCACAGTATATTTCCCACTATAAGGTGCCTAGTAATGTTAGCTGAGTTGCCTTCTCACAGTGGCAATAAAAGGTATTCTAAAAAATCTAATAAATTTGATGATAATGAGAACATAGACCATAAAAATCCCAGTAAAATCTTCTTTTCTTAAAATATGACTTTCAGGGGGAAGGGAAATGGTCTAGAGAAGGGGAGTTTGTGAACATGCAGCAGTGTCTTTTCAAGAAACTGTTCCCATCTGGGGAAAGAAGTCAGCGTTCTCCAGTCCATCATGCTATTTTTGCTGGCTTTAAGGCACTGCTCCTCGTATGCTTCCAACTGGGCATTTTGGGAATAAAGCCAGTATTTGGCCTCAGGAAACCAAACAAAATAATCAAATGGGAATGCTTGGGGTGGCTGCATTCTAAGGTTTATTGTTATCTTTTGGTTTACTTGTGTAATATAAGGTCAGTATTCTATACATGAGTTCCTTGTGTTAAATGGACTCTGCCAAATACATGAGACTTGTGACTGCTAGTGTGGTACTATGGGGTGATAACTTTTTTGGCTTAACATAATGTTTGAAGCCCTCCATTAAACTTGAGATTAATTTTATTGTGTTTTATTGTGTGGTTTGTTGAAGATGTGTAGACTTTAATTTCTTTTTTTTCATGGCTCTGTAGAAACATGACAGTGAGTAGGAGCGTTACCTGGATTGTATCTTCAGCAGCTCACAGACTTTGAAGGATTGATAGCTTGTGGTTTTCAAAGCACCTGTTTTTTGCCTAGGGAATTTCTGAAACTTCTCTGTCCTTGTCATCTTTGTTAAAAGGAGCATAATGAGTCTTATGATGGTGTATTTGAATTCTGCAGCCCTACATTTCTTCCCCTCACCCTTTCATGTGTCAGGATTTGCCTTTGCAATTTCTGATTTGAACCCAATATATTTTTCTTGAATAGTACTGGAAAATTAATAGTTTTTTAGCATTATTAATGTATTAGAAACTTTTATAGTGATCTTTTTTTTAGTAGAGATCATTCAAGTGGGCAATTCAGTTCTTCAAATTCAATGAAGCATAAGGCATCAGGCCTCCTAATGTAAATAAGGATCTTTATATTCCACTTTTGTCAAGATATTAAAAAAGGAGTAATTTATGCTTCAGTGGGTAGACGGTGAGAGTCTTCTCTACCAAAACATTTTTATCGGTTAAACAACTGTCAAAATCTGCTTCTTCTGCAGGGTTTTATATTGGTTTTTATACTTCTAATATTTATTACCTAATAAATAACCTCAGTAATATGTCTATTTAGACTTTTCAGTGCCAATCCTAAATACAGTCTTTTGTACGGGGAGCTTTCCTGCTCTAAAATCATAATTAACTCTATTGAGTTAGGAAGGAAGACAGAAACCCTTATAAGAGTAGCAGTGCTATCCTGGGACGTGCTGAAGCTCAGGCAGTGTGGAATGGATGGAACCAGTGTAAAACTCTCACTGCTGTTATTGACACTGTCTGTGATTATTATTTTTATTATTATTATTATTATTTCTTGTTCTTGTTGCTTCTCAATCAGGACTCCTTCCAGGCTCTCCCTGACTGGCCAACCCACTCCCTTTTATCCCAGTTATCTTCACTAGCCACAGCTGCAGCCCATCAAGAACAACCAGGGCTTATCAGGGCAAGGCCTATATACAGATATTCAAATACAATACAGATATTTTACTAGGACTTCTACTATATTTCCTCCTTTTCTTTTACTTACAGAGACAGGTTTTATATATTCTACTTACAATTATACAATACATATATTTTCCCAGCTCTCGACTGTACAATACAATACAACTAGGACTCCTACAATAGCTGAACACCAGCTGAATTTGTAAGGTGTAATTTGGCATTAGTTTCGTGTCGTATTAAGCATTTGTGCAGAGCGGTGCCTACCCCAGGACTAGGTCACCCTCTTCTCTGGGTTTTGGAGGTGTTCTGTGGTGTAAGTGTAGGAAGATGTGCACATTCTGAGGAACTGCAACCCAAAGTATTTTAAATCTTATAGCATTAGTCATATAAGGGCTCACAGATGGTTACCACACTGCCTGTCTCCACAGACATCCTGTCATTTATCCCAAGGCATTGCCTGTTGTCAGATGTATAGTCAATTGTGTCATTTGCTTTCACCTGTTGGAGTAAATCTCCATATGCAGATAGGTCCCCCCATTTTAATGACATACTAACAATGTCAGGATTAAGTCAGGGCCAGCTGTAAATTTAACTGACTCCTGTGATGACTTTTGAAAAGATGGCTGTTTCACTAAAGGTTGCCCCTTCACCCAAACGTACTTTTGTGGGAAAGAAATGGGATGTAAAATTAGATCTGTTTGGATTTAGGAGCATAAATCTCCTTGAGGGATGGTCTCAAATGACATGCCAATTTAAAAAAATCTGTCAGAATAGTCATACAATGGTATGCCACATATGTATGAATTCTTCTGAAAAATAGTGTCTTTGTCATTCTAACCTGTCACTTGTCACCAGGTAGATTCACACATTTCCTTATTCTGGGTTGGAAAACTCACAGTAATTGCAGCGACCTACTGATTCATACATTTTTAAGCAAAATGTGAAGATCTAAATCTGGAGATTTCATAATTTTGGAATCACATGAAGAAACGGACTAGTACTTTAAAAAAGCAACCAACATGCAACAGAATAAGTTGTTAACTTAATTGAAATAATAAGGGGCAAATAAATTCTTCAGGTATATTTCAAGTCTTTCTACAGTTTATTTCCTTCTTACCTTGTTCTTTCCTGGCTTTTCTGGCAGGCTTTTAGCTGATCTGTAAGAGAGAAAAAAATCCCAACCTCTTTAAATTCAGATTAAAAAGACAAAATATTGTTTTAACCTTTCTAATTCTCTTTGCGTAATAGTGCCGAGTTGTCTGAATATTTGATATTATATCCTCCAATTAGGCCTTTGATTTTAGGGAGTTTTAATATTTGATAAGAAGTTTTAAAATCTTGCTCTGAACTTTTCCCTGTCTGCAGCCTGTGTCCTAGGCTGCAGACTGTGCTCTTGGTAGAGCTTTATGAAAGGATCAGTCTCTTCATCTTCAGCAGCACTCTGTGGAGGGCCAGCTGTGTTTATTATTATTTTATGTATTTTGTTTATATAGTGGACATGTGTGTACAAAGAATTAAGGAACAGTTGAACAATCAGTTCTGAATAGCACTAAAGTTTACGTGAGGTATCAGACTTTAAGTGCTGGTGATCATGAAGGCACACTGAAAATTTCATGCAAGAAGCTAGTTTTTTATTATTTAGGATGCCCCTGAGAATATGTATTTTGAGACTTGTTGTTCATTTGGACATTTCACTGAAAGCTAATGGAGATGTTTGATAAAGATAAAATATTCACTTAGCACCCTCTTTGTACAATAACCTTCTGTGTTTGGAAGGAAAGAAATTCAGTTCACTGATGTATTTTCAGTTAGCTGGAAACTTCCCTGCTTTTGACAGAGCAGCCAGAAGGAGAGGGAGTTTTGGCTGGTGCCTCTGCTATGAGGCTGCAGTGCAGCTATGCCAGGCTTGATGTGTCAGCCAGAGCAAATGTTGTTTTGTAAATCACTTTCCTGTTGCTGTGTTCAGGTCTGTCTCCTTTACCAACCATTCTTTGAGTGGACAAAGCTGAATGTGCTGTGCATTGCCTTGTTTTTCCCCGAGTCAGGGGGTCCAGAAGAGACCTCTGGAGATTTGTGTCCCACCACCCTGCTCAACCAGGGCACTCAGGTTCTGATTATCTCTAAGCATAGGCCCCCACAACCATCTCCAGGCAATCCCTTCTAGTGTTCAACCGCCCTTACAATAAAACAACTTTGTTGTATGTTTTAAATTAAAATTTCAGTGGAAATTTCCTCTTGTCCTAGTCCCTGAGAATTAACCTTAAATTATTACGGTGTTCATAGTGATACCGGCTAAATGACTACCTAGGTAAGAATTCTTTCTGTCTTCAAACTGTATAGGAGAAAGTTTATGTTCATCCTGAAGGAAAGGACTTTCCCTGAGACTTATTCTTGAGTTGATCACTCTGCACATGGGAACTCCTTTTCTGCATTTACTTGGTGCTATTTTCAGATTATCTCATTTCAGGAATAAGGGCTTGAACTTGATGAGCCAAGAATGTTTCTCAATAAAAGTATATTTCCACTTGAAATCAATGGACCTTTCATGGCCACAGCAGCTTCAGACTCAGCTTCTAATGCCCATTGTTGCATATTTGGATGGAAACACTGGAGATGATTAGATGTGGAGATTCTCAATTCAAAGAGCATTCTCCCAGGCTTCAGGCCTGGGAAACTTAGAGAGGAAGAATGAAAACAATTATTATCTCTCTTTCTGTTCATGTTGTTTATGGATATGTACCTTCGGAGTGTGCAATTCATAGTTTACCAATAGTGTGAAAGGTTTTTACTTTGAGACCAATCAGATTTCACCTTAGCCATCCTGGTTATAAAAGGACACTACCTCTTAATAAAGTATTCTCTCTTTTTCACCTTCTGAACCATGGAGTTATTTCATCCATGCCTGACTCAACAGCATCAATTAGACAACAATAATTAAGCACCTTCTGAAATAAGTGCCCAAGAGAAGATATATTTAAGTGTATTTAATCAAATACAAACATGTATCAAAAATTAGTATTATAGGATCTTTATATATTTCTCTGGATCAGACTGGGCATTTTAGGTGTGGAAATGTGAGTTATGGGTTGTTTGTTCAACCAGTTCTACCAGTTAAGCAGAATTGCATGAATTCAGCATTCATTTGTTACCAGAGTCTGCCTGGCAAAGGGCAGACTCTGGTAGCAAATGAATGCTGAATTGAGCAATTAGGCAGGAAATCAAAATTGAGGATTCAGTGTAAGGCAGCTGGCACATGATCCAGAGCAGGTCTAGAAACAACTGGAGAAACTGGCAGAGCATTTTCAGCACCTGGTAGTGTCATCTACAGCCAGCATCCTGCACTGGGGACTTCAGAATGGCATAAACATTTATCTTGTCTCTTCTGAAATATTTTGAGAGCACCGGTTTGATCAGTTTGATTACCAGGAGTAATTTTTTAAAAGACAAAAATATATAAATACATAAGGACACAGCTGGCCCTGCTGGCTCTAGGGGCTGTAGCTCAGACAGTTCCTGGGCAGAGTGCAGGGCAGAGCCTGGTAAATGTATGTGGGGGCATTTTCTGTCTTAGTGTGATGAACAGGATTTTTAGCCTCAGTTTGCAGTGCTCCTGGGGATTTCCAGTGTTATGTGTAGCCTGAGAGAATTAAAGATGACATTTAGTGGAAAAGTATGACTCCCTGCATAGTGTCATCAGCACCACAGAAAAATAAAACTTCTGGAAATCCATAGGGTTTCTTTATAGCCTTCCATATCTACTTTCATGTACTTCTCTTTTCTGGTGCTTAATTGCTAGGAATAGTGAAGCCCTTCTCTTCAGCAGAACTCTGTCACAGCATCCTTTAGCTGTGGTGAGGTCAGGATGGGCTGTGAGACTCACGTTTTTTCTCACTCTGGGTAGAGATATATGAGAAAATAAAAATTAAGAACTATTTTCATGAAAAATGAATGGCCAGGTTTGGTATAGTGTCACCTCCCAGAATTTATGAGTGTGGGATGGTGACCTGACACAAATTCTGACTTGGCAATCAAGCACAGGTGTGCTGTCTGGTGACTAATAAAGGCTGTTCTTGCCCCATTGTGCTGCAATAGAAAATGATAACTAATGCACATGGCTGGAATGTGGGGAGGGCACCTGTGCCACGGTGAACCATTTGCATTCCAGGAGAAGGAGTGATTCTTTTCAGCTGCAGGTTAAACAGAAGGGCCCAGAGAGGATTACAAGCCAGTGAGACTGTGTAACAGATAAGAAACCCAAATACAGTTCAGAGCAGCGTTCAGTGATTGCTGCCAGCTAATGCTTTCTGAGCCCCTCCCTGTTGTGGAATTGAACCTTTTCATGGCACTGAAGTCAATAACTGCACGAAGGAAGGGGCTGCATCTCAAGATGCGTTGAAAGCATGTGCTTTGATAATAGAGCACTTCAAAGGCAGGTTAATTGGCATTAACTCACTTTGCTCACTCATGTTGGAGAACTTTTCATGAAAAGAATGAAGTCCTAATTATTCAGATCAGCAAGAGTAATTAGGAAATATTACTTGCCTTAATTGAATGTGGGAAAGATCCTAGCTAGAGGAAGATGGATTCAGGTTGTCTAAATGGGAAGACTTCCTCGTGCATTTTCAGATTGGTCAGGGTGGCTGATTTTTAAGGGAACTGGTATCAGTAACTCAAAATGTTGCTAAATTTCTTAAAGAGCACTCTACACTTCAGCTTTCAGCAGTGACTGCAGAAGGGACCAAACCCTTCACAACAACACTCTGATATGGTTTCTTCATGCAGCCCCTGAGAAAGGTTTCGTGTTTTGGTGTTTCCTGAGAAGACATTTCTGTGGCACTCCCATGTGCTTTTGGTAGTGCTTCCTCTTCAGGTTCCTTGCTCACCTCCAGGCATGTGCTGCCTTTTAGACTCTGTGCTGTGGCAAAGCAATAAAGCTTTTGTGGCTCTCTGCTCTGAGTTGCTTCTGCACAGGCGGCATAGCTCAGTGCAGTTTCGGAGATGCTTTGATGCTGGATTGACTTTGAATTTTATTTTTTTTTCCTTGATGACAAATTACACTTCCTGAGGATACAGCCTGTGTAAGACAATAGTAATGTCACGCTCCTAAATAAAGACAGAGCAAGTGAAAGCAGATGGAACTGCATTATTGATGGGAACTGAGGATATTCAGAATAAGGAAGTGGAGGCTGATAGAGACTACATCTACTTGATGCTTGCTAAGGCAGGAGCTATCAACACTTTGTACAGGAAAAGACTTTCAGATAAGAATCTCTGGTAGGTTTGGGCTCATTAAGAAGATCAAGACCCAAACCAAACAGTTTGTTTTCTTGCAAGTGATGGCTCTAAACTGAAAACTGAAAATCTAACTTTTTGGTGTATTCAATTATGTAATTTCTGACACCTTTGAGACTTCCACAGGTGGCAAAGAAGAGTGAAATTTTCTTAGTTTTTTTTTTTCTTTCTTCTCTGTGCCAGACCTTTTGTAATATTCCAGGCCAAATTATTCTGCTAATGTTAAGAGTATTCACTAGACAGTTCTTGACCTTCTCAGTGACATGGTCTTTGCTTTGCTCGCTAACCAAAGGAACGTGAAGAACGTTCATGGAAAAATGAATTTTAAATGCCTGCTCATCTCAGGTAAGGAATAATAAGGGTTCATCTGCTCCCAGCAGATGGTAGGCTTTTTTAGGTGTCAGTATAAATTTATTTCAGCGAAAGAGGAGAAATGCCCACAAGGTATTTGTACAGAATCCTGAACTTGATACCTAGATAGAAGTTGACTTGAATGACATTTTTTCACTGAGTAATGGTTACCTGCAATCACAGAAAAGAATGGTTTCAAAGGTACAACTGCGTAAACCTTGTTTAGATTTTCCAGTAAAACTGTCCTGTTCTTCAATCTTATTTTTAACACAAAATATATCTATAGTTTATGAAAAGCATGATTTAGACAGGAATGAAAAGGAAAACCTTGCCCTATTACGATTGCTTCCGTTGTGCCAGTGGAAGCCCATGAAGGTTAATAAGGGCCTTTCCTTTGAGATTAGTGGAATTAGGTCAGTTTCTTATTACAATATATCTGGCCTGCAGCTGTAGACTCAAAACAGTTTGCTTGCATGCTCCTCATTTATAGTTAGAGGGTGAAAATAAAATTGCAAGTAGAATGGATCAAAAATCTTTATATATTCAGTAATTACAGTTCCTTCTATCCAGCCAACCTGAAAGTTGTAGCTACCTGGGCAGCTTTGAGATAGATAAAGAAATTAATTAAAACTAAGCTAGAGATCAAAATCTTACAAACCACTCCATCTGCAAATACCGATAAGATGCATTTTGTTCCTGCTGTGCAAACAATAGGTGTAATTATTCTGGAATTTTGTGTTTGCCACCCAGAACAAAAGCAGTAAATTTTTTCTTCCCTGACAAAGCAGCTGGTACCAAGAAAGCCAGTGCAGCTAAATTCCTTCCCTTGGAGTGAATGGCCAAGCCAAAGGCCGTTCAGTGAGTCGAGGCTGATGGCTGAGTGAGGGTGGCATCGATTCAGAATTTGTCTGTCTTGGTGGGTGTGTGTGCCCACCTGCTGAGTATCTGTACTCCACCCACCACTGGAACACTCCTGTTCCTTCACAAAACCCACACACACCAGCAAAGCTTTCAGAAGTGCTGCTCCTTTGAAGAAAATAAGATAGGAGGGGAATCAAGGTCAGTTTTCATGTCCCAAGTTGTCTTGGCAGGTCGCAGAAAATTAGCTTGTCTTTCTCCTTAAAACTGGAAACAAAAGAAAATTCAAGACTCCAACTCCAAGCTACATCTCAGTTTCTTACAACAGTGTGAGGCCATTTATAACTCTTGGGACTGTTCCTGAGTAGATGATAGTAAAGGACAATTTGGTGATAAGAGGCAGAGTCTGACCAAAGTGCTTTTCATACTTGGCAAGGAAGAGGGCATAGGAAGAAAGGCTTAGAAAGTGTACTTAGTGTACTTAGAAAGAATTTGCGAATTTAACTTCAAAATGTCTGTCTGTTTTGATTGGTGTGTATTTTGTCAAGGTATAAACTAAACTATACTGTTGTGAAGATGATAATATTTCTCCTACATTTTTATTGTTACATCAAGTTGTGGGTTGGAGACAGACACACGACAGTCCTTGGCAAACAGCCATGAGTTCAGTATAGCTGCCCTTTTTACAGGACTTTGAATTTCCTGGGCTCAGAGAGCGGATGGGATGGGACCTCGCTCTGCCCAGCTCCCTGGCCAGTGGTGTGTCTTCATCTCAGCCAGAACACGGTTGGCTGAGGTCTTTGCTTGGCTTTGAATCCAACCTATTCCTACCTTATCCAGGGACTTGTTTTCTTCTAGGCTGTAGAGTTTAGGGGGCAGCTTCAGATCAGTTGCAATGTGACATTGTATGAGGGAAAATTTGTGGCATCTTTGTAGCCTGTATGAAATGCTCGTGTGTTAGCAACTGAGGTGGTAGAGGTGACTATAGAAAGAAGTACTGTAGAGGGGAAGAACTAGAGGAAAATAACCTCGAGGAAGGTCTTGTTTTGGATCCCATGTGATTTTGACAGTCCGTTTAGAGTACTCAGACTGCCGTGGATGACAGTAACCAATACACTTGTGACCTGTAAAACCCAGAAGGACTCAAGAAACAGATGGTAGAAAGGTTAGTGGGAAAGACTTAGAAGTTCAGTTTTCCGTAGCTTGAATAATGTCCTGTATATTTGGAGCAGAAAAGCACAAGAAATGCTCCTTCTGTGGCTCTGTCACAATGTTCTGGTTTTTCTTTCCCCAACCTTTTCAGTTTTGTGTTTGCATAAAAGGAGATTTGCTATAGCTCCAGTTTGGGTTGTTCTTGCCAGAACCCAAAGGGGCAACACACAAAAGATGGTGGCATTTCTTGGAGGATGTACTTACAACTTGGGAGAAAAGAAGTGCTGACCTGGAAGCCAAGGTGGCAACAGCTGAGTGATCCGTGCTGTTTCTGCAGAGGCAGCTACATCTTAAGACCAGCAAAACAGACACAGAGATCAGTGCCACTTCTGCCATTGTTTTCTCTTTGTAGCAGTTTTCTGCAGTCTGCATCCATCGCCAGAACTGCTCCACAAGCGCTGAGAGTCAGCCAAGGGCTTAGTCTCAGCAGTGAGCAACAACAAGATACATTCATTTGGTGCTGTAACTAGGGAACAGAAGCACAAAATTTATCTGCAGCTCAGCTAGAGTGTGCTGGCTTCCAGTGCCTTCTGTTGAGCACTGCTGCTCTTCCCAGGAAGGAAATCCCTGTGTGTTCCTGCTGGGTTTTGACAGTCTTATTCTGGAAATTAAGGATTCCAAGAAACACAGAAGGAAGTGCATAAAGTTTGTCGCAGAAACCTGAGCAGACAGTGCTGGTTCCTGGTAGCTTGTTGGGTCGGTATTAGCACTGAGAGCACAACCACCTCTGGTTGTTTCCTCTGCTGTTTAACAGTGGGAGCCCAGGGAGGAAGGGGAACTGGGCTGTTTTCCTCCATGCCAGTAGAAGCACCTGTGAAGTTGCTGTTCTGATAAAGCTGCTGTTCCTCTTATTTTCCTTTTCCCTCAGATAATGAAGGTAACTCAAAATGGTGAAAATCTGTAGTAAAATTCCTGTTCTTATAAAGGGCTTTATTCCTTATCCTTCATTCTTCCAAAAGTGAGGAGTAACTGCATAGAAACCTGCTTGTCCCCAGTACTGTTACACAGACACAACTGGGATACAGTGGTTTCCTTTCACAGTGCCTCCCTAATAAAATCTTTATCATCTTAACACAGCGTGGTTGCCTTCTCAAGATTTCAGATTTTTCTGAGGATACCAATTATAAAATAATATCATTAAACTGGAATATCTCCAGAATATCAACTGCTAATTAAAGCTGCGGGATCATTTGTTCAGGATGTGTGAACTGTCAAACCTGTACAAACCTGTACATTATCAGTCTTCTCTGAGAGCAAGATTTTCTTATCTGGCAGTGCTTCTGAGCAGGTACTGGTGTGTAATCACCACTGACTTGCTTGAGCTAAGAATCAGAATGGAGCATTTCTCAAAAAGCAAGACTGAAAGGCCTCACTGAAACAATTTTAGAATGTGTGATTAAGGCGGTTCTTGCCAATTCCTTTCTAGCCAAAAGAACAGTGAAACAAAGCAACAGATTTTAGGGATGAATGAGCATTGGAAAAAAGGCTGTGCCTTGATATGATTCTATGTGGGATGAAGAGAACAGGATCAAACAACCCACAGGCTGTCTGCCTATCAGCAAAGACCAAGATTTCTAGTGAATTGCTTTTCACTTAGCATTTTACTTTTTATTAAATATAGCATGTTCACTGTATTAGAGAAGCAAGTCATTTGATTATAAGTTACTTTACATTTCAACAGCTCCTTCTCTTTCATTTTGCAGAAGTATTGTCATGTTAGTTAAAAGTATAGAGATGTGTATTTATGTAGAACCTTTGCTGAATCTCATTTGCAGTTGCAGACTTATTTCTCATGAACTGCACTTCTAAGAAACTTGAAAGTGAACATGATTCATTTGTTCTGAATGGGATTCGAAAACAGTTTTCTTGCCTTAGTTTTGCAGGTTAAAGAGTTAAGGCTTTGCCTGCATCAGATTTATGAACGTTGCTGCTGGCAAAAATTAGCTTAGCAGTTTTTGCTAACAACTCCATCCTTTTTCTTCTGAACTCTACTTTCATCTAACAGAACTGCAAATTGTGTCCCAGTAGATTAGGTGAACTGAGGGTTGTAGAGGAGTGTAATGTTCTGAGTCACGTGGCTTCGCTTTCTTGAAGGTAGAAGAACAGGTCATAAACAAACTGAAAATTGTGGGGGTCAAAACCCTTTAGGAAAAGTAAATAGCTTTTTCCTTGCACCTTTTCTATAGTTGGGTATATGGTGCTGTTTTATTTTCATTTTTCTTTCTTTGTTTTAAAATTCTTGGAAAAGTCAGAAGCAAAACTAGCATGCTTAGTCAACCTTGTGCCTTGCTGCATTCAAATAACTGCTCATGAAAATTACAAGTATGGTCGCCTAGCACAGGTTTTATCCATGGTACTTAGTACTTGTGGAAAACCCCTGTACCTTAAGTGCTGTATGGTCAGGTGCAAGAGCATTATAATTTCTGTTGTGCTGCACAAAGCTCTTTGTTTTTTAACTCTACATTGAGGCTAAATGGAAGAAAAAATCAGCAAGGTTTGGAATTAGATTCGTAGACTCATTTGGATTGGAAAAGACCTTTGAGATGGAGTGCAACCATAACTCTGACACTGCCAAGTGCACCACTAACCCATGTCCCTCAGAGCCACACCCGCACATCGTACAAAGACCTGCAGGGATGGTGATGCAGCACTTCCCTGGACAGCCCTTTCCACTTAGGAATTTCTTTTGTTTTTCCAATGTTAAACTAAACCTCCCCTTGTGCAACTTGAGGCCATTTCCTCTTGACCTATTGCTTGTTACTAGGGAGAAGAAACCAACCTCCCAGCTTACTGCAACCTCCTTTCAGGAGGCATCCAGGAAACTACACCATGACTGGCTTTGTGGTTCTGTCACAGACATCTTTTCATAAAAATCCTTTCTTTAGGATTTTTTCTCCCTTCCGAGAAGCTGTGGCCTTCTGCAACAAAATGTAAGCAATGGTTATCTGCTGCTGTGGAATGCAACAGGTGGATGCATGATTGGTCTCAGGTGGATGTTTGGATTTACTGACCACTCACGGCAGAGCTGGGTCTCACTCTCTGCTGAGACACAGACCTTTGTTATTCATTCTTTTCTGTTCTTAGCTTAGCTAGCTTCTGAGAACTTTTCCTGCTTTTTCTTTTAGTATAGTTATAATGTAATATATATCATAAAATAATAAATCAAGCCTTCTGAACATGAGGTCAACGTTCTCGCCTCTCTCTTCATCCTGCAACCCTTGTGACCACTGTCACATGTTTCAGATTCTGCAGCCCACGGAGGGCCTGAGAAGGTTGAGGACTACAGCACAACCTGGCCCAGTGCTGGCAAGCTGGAAATGGACTCATGTCCTAACTCGTCCCCAGTATGCCCACAGAGTTTGAGTACTTCTCCTCTAGAAGTAGGTAGTTTGTTTTTCAGGGCAGATGTGGGATGGCTCAAGACTTTGGTGTCAGATTTATGTCTCTGTCATTGCCATTTGCTCTGTCAGTGGCCAGGAGCAGGACAGTCAGTATTTCTATTATTTGAAACAGACCTTCTCTACTTTTGTGTTCAGAGAAATTTTTAAGTGTGCTCTTTCCCACATGATATTAAATAAAACTTCTTTGCTTTCCCATCTTGTTTGTAGGATTGACCTTCTGTCTTATTCAGTACAGATGTGATCTCTTCTGCTTAACTGCTCATCATGACATCTTCTATCCTCCTGCTTACCAGTGCTTTGAAATATCTCTGTATTTCTTCCAGTATAGCTAATGCCAGTTGCAGCAGGTAAAGTTCCAGAAACTTTCTCTCCGTTGTTCTCATTTGTGACAATGCTCCTCTCTCCCATAAAGTGTAGGCAAACGTTATGGGAGAGAGGGAAGTTATTTGCTGGCGTAATGTTCAAAATTGTTAAAAATAGGTTAGAAACTGCTGTTAAATAGTTGACAATTGTTAAGCATGTACTGTTAGTTTGGTTGTTATACTGTAAAAGAGGTTAAAAAAGGGTAGTTATAAGAAATACCGTACTCAACGTACCTTAATACACTGAAGTAAAGTGAACCACTCCCCACACTAAACGAGCCAACCTGGACAGAACTGTAATGGGCCAATCAAGTGCCTGAAGCCTTCATGCAAATGAATGATACAAAAAGGAACCAATCCAGAGGCATAGAAAACAGGATAAAAAGGAGCATCTAACCCAGGGAAGCCGTGCTGCTCCATGTGGAACATCAGGGCCATCGCTGCTGAGCATCCTTGACAGGAATGCTCCTGCTCGGCCCAGGGCCCCCTGCTTTAGGCCTTTCCTTTTTCTCATAATAAATGCTGAAATCACTTCAGTACAGGGAGTCTGGTCCTGTTTTTAACAACTATGATCGGTAATTCCCTTCCTCATTTTCCTCTTTTCAATAATAGGGCAAAGGTGAGTACTTATTTTTTCGATTTTTATAGCAGTCACAGAGCCTAGGTAGCTTCTTCATGTGGATGCTGAACAACTTGCAATGATAAACTTGTGATTTTTTTTCAGGTGATCCGTCCTTTTTCACTTTGGCAACAAGAGACTCTTAATTTTGTCTCCAGTACAGGTATTTGTGTGTTTCTGTTGTCAGTGGTTCACTGTTGTTGTGCTGGTTCTACTTTATTTTTACAGCGTGAATAACAGAGATGCAGGTCTAGTAGTCTTAATATGCTGTGAAAAAACCAAGCAAATAATAGTGTGAAAAATGCATGTATTTTATGATTGGCTTTTCGCAAATATTAAAATGAATATTATATGTGTTGTGTTAGAAAGTAATGCTGTATTAATTTTCTTAAGTACTGTGTTAAATATTGTTTTAGGTTATAAAAATTGTTAAAATAGAAACTATGCTATGTAAGATGCTTTGTTTAAAAGAAAGGACTTATGGCGAGATAGCAGTCCCAGGACACCTGGGACTTTCAGAGAAAGGGAATTTATTGCCTTCTTATCAGAAGAAACAAACTTCTTCCTGCCTCGAAGGTGCTGCTAGGATTAGAGGGAAGAAGTTGATGAAGACCAGACAGAATCCTGTATTTGAATGGAATTTATGCCTCATGTATGAAGTGTATGAATATGCAACAGGTTATTGTTTTTAAGGGTTAATCCTTTGTTAACGGGTGTCCTTTTTCGGGCTCGTGATGCCCAGAAAAAGGTACCCAGACTTCCGTAACTCTTTGCTTTTATTGTCTCATATTGTCCTAATTCAATTTGTCCAAATTGTTATTACTCTAATTGTGTTACTATTCTTTTTAACCATTTTATTACTATTAAACTTTTAAAAATTTTAAAAACAAGCGATTGGCGTTTTTTCACGAATAGCAGGAAAAGCAGCACTTAAAGTGAAGTCCTTGCTGAGGGGCTAAGGTCTCCTTACAGGACAGGGCTGCTTGCTGTTCTGGGTGTTCTGCAGTGCTTGTGGATGAGTCGTAGGCTGGTACTGCTGTTTCAGCACCCCGGGGTTAAAGGTGTGATAGGTGAGTAATGCAATGATTGACTCTCACAATTAATAGACAGATATCATGTATATAGGTTAAGAAAAGTTTCATAGATTTATAGTTGTGTTGTACCCCCTTGTGTGGTTATCAAGGGACAGCTGGAGTTGGGACATCTGGCAGGGCTGAGCTTGTCACTATAGTGACATCTGACCTCCAACCAGAATTTGAGGAAGAGGTCTCCACCACTGGACAGCAAATAAGGGGTGGATGGACAGAATTTTGGGAGGGGTTAAAGGGTTAAAAGGGAAAAACCTCCATTGTGAAGGGGCTGAGCATATAGCAGGGAAAATTTTTTGCTCCCGGTGCTATAACCTTCTTTCTTTATTCAGTCTTCTGCTGTATTTTTTTATAAGGTTTAATACGCCTTCCTAAACTATGAAAAGTGAGTAGCAATTTCTCACAAAGGGGTTGTAGGATTTGAGACGGGTTTGTACTCCAGGCTGGACAAGCACTACTGATTACAACCACCTCAATTTCACTCTGTTTGGGAGGAAAAACAAAATTTAGGTTGATTTTCACTGGCCCTGAGTGAAACCTTAATCTGAGTATGAAAAGTCTGGGTGGCTCATGGAAGCCGTCTCTATGTTCCTGACTGAAGGGAGGGGATTTGTTTTGGAGTGTTGAATGAGACTGCAAGTATCAGCCCTGCTTTTTTGACTCAATCTTTTCTTTCAGTGCCTCAATATGTTTGATTTAGTTGAAAATGGAGTTTTTAGTTATTATGTCTTTATCTCAGTTGGGCTACTCTGTTGTTTGCTGCTAATGCTGAGTGAAGTACCGTGATTGCTGGCTGATTTGACCTCTTTTGTCAGGGGGAGCCTTTCAGTTGATATTAGGGGGTTTTGAAAAGGGCACATTATGCACAACTTAAATCCTATTGCTGGCTGCCTGTGAAACAGCTGATTTATTTAGATATCCTTCTCTCTTAAGGGCCTTAATTCTATTGTCTCTTTGTTACTTTAATCCAGTGTTTTCAACCTTGTTTGACTATATCTGAATTTGAATACCAAGTTCTGTCAGAAGCCTATTGAAATTAGAGAAGCTTTTCTGTCTATTGAATGCAATTAAAATGCCTTCTATTTGTTCTAGAGTGTTTTATAATCTTCTTTGAAAACAAAACACTTCTTAGGTTTTGTGTCACTCTGTAATACCTGATAGTATTGATAGCAAGAAAACCTTGCTATTTCTTGCTCATAGTTTTCTCAACTCGGTTTATATTTTAAGTAAGAATGTAATGTACTATATTACTGTTTGTTCCTCTTAAAATTTGTTTATTAATGGAGTTCTTATTGAAATTAGAGATCATTATTTTAAATTTTCTTGCAAGAGTTTTATTTAATAGCCTGAAATTGTAACAACATTTTTCAGCCTCATGCATTCTGTAGGTTTCAACTAAGTAAGCTTGTTCTTGGGCATTAAAATCAAGAGAGCTCAAATTACCGTATGAGTAATCAATCAAAAGTAGAAAAAAAGGTAAAGTGTTTACATGTCAATTATAAATAGTCATGGAAAAAAATTTCTTATCCACTTTTGTATCAGTAGTCCCTGGATATGTTCAAAGCAGAGTCATTAAATGTCCATTCACACTCTTTCAAAACAATACATTGGAATCTCTCCTGGGCCTGCGTTTTAGTGGAGATGTCTGTACAGCAGAACACTCTCTCTGGCTCTCCTGGAGACATTGGAGGAGCTTTAGAGATCACAGGGGACCTTTAGTTCCAGCTGCACATAATGATTCTCAATTAGGTCAGGTAATGGTGGGTATCAGCATTCTGCAGCAAATGGAGCTTGAAATGCTTTGGACATGGAAGGTGGGTTGAATTTCTCCATGAGATGCTTCTGCTGAAGTTCAGGAAGCTCTAGAGAAACATTGCTTTAGGCTTGGTTATGTAATCAGCCCCAAAGAGGATTTTTGGTGGGGGTGGGGAAGCAGGGGAATGCCCTTTGTTTTGCTTTACAAAAATCCAAACACACCACACAACATGACCCCCTTTATTGCTTTGATTGATGAGTATTGAAGTGTCATGTGCAGCTGTGTTAATGTAGTTTGAAGTATTCGACTGTGTATTTTACTAAGCATCCTGCTGCCTTCTCATAATTTGATGTGTTCCTGAGAATTAATAATTTCTGTGCTATTTATGCCCAGTTTAAGGATTATCATAAATATTCCACAAGTAATGTTTTTTCTATTCATATACCAAATGGATTAAGAAACTTAGTTATGAAAAATAGTTTTTAGAGTCTAATTATCATACGGCTGTTAATGTTTCCCAATAATAGGATGCTTTCATGGTAAAGCAAGATGCACTCCATCTGCAGAAGCTGCATCATTTGTCAGGTTTCTTAAGTGGTGGCTTTCAAATTTGCCCATAGGAAAAACTAAATTATTTTAATAAATTGCACTGATGTAGTGCATTTCATCTGAAAGCCTCATTGCTTTGATAAACATCATTATTATTCTTTATCCATATTAATTAACGTCTAGTATCCCCTGCTGAGATCCCTTTGGTGTTAAAAGCTGGTCCAAAATACCATGTGAAACAAATTCCTCACGTCGGGGAACATTTGCTGCGTGTGTGTCCTGTGCTCAGGAATGATGCTGAGCACGGAACTCCCCTTCCCCTGCTGATGGAACTCACTGGGCTGGAGAAGGGGAATTCTCAGATACCGTTGCCACAGGGTAGTGGGCTTGGGAGATACGGATGTGGAAGATTTTCCATGTAATTCTCAGTGAACCATTACAGGTGGACTTAATAAAACGACTTATTATTATGTAAAATGAAATGGTTAGAAATGGAACATTTAGGATGACTTTTTTTTCCAAACAAACAAAAGTGTGTAATTGATAGTTCATGGTGTCTCAATGTTGCACCTATACATAAGGTAGAACATAGTAATTTAAGTTCACTGAGGGAAGGGGAGGATCTGCTTTTTCCTGCTGGGATTACTCCTTTATTGTTGTGAGAAATATCTCCTCACTTTGAAAATTTATAAAGGTTTATTAAACCTTGACAAAAATATAACAAAAGGACTATACAAGGAAAAATTCACAGCGCTGGGAACTGCCCTTGTGGATACCACGTCTGGTTCCTCTTCAAGATGGATGCTCTGTCTTTTATACCCCTGGGGGCTGCATCAGCCATCCCTGGCCCCTCCCAAAGTCTGCCAGTCAGCTCCTCTTTGCCATTTATCAATGGAAACTGCTTTGTAACTGGATTGGGGGTCAGGTGTTGCCATGCCTCACCCCCTGAGCACCAAGATTTTCCATTCCCAGCTGCCCCATGCAAGGGACACATGTGCAGCCTTCTTTGTACCTGTCCTAGACACCCCTGTCTGCCTGATGGTCACAATACAGGGGGGGGAAAGGGAACTATGGGGAAAACAGAGGACATCTAAACTACAATAACATAACTATACATCGCTAAAGCTTTTATTAATATTCACATAATAGTTGTCCTTTAATTGTGAGAGCCAATAATCTCATTATCCATCTCTAACATTGTCTTTCAGTGTAACAAAGGGGTATTTTAGTAAGTTGATAAACAAAGTAAATGAATTTCCATGTGCCTTCCTAGAGATGGTATTTTAGGTAAAATCATTACCTGTGTGAATGCTTGAATGAGTACTGAAAATTCAAGGTCTGTTCTCTTTAGTTTCTGCTGAAAAACGGATGGTAGTTTTTAGTGTGAATGTGAGTGAAACCATTCTCTACTTGGAAAACCACAACAGCTTGTCATTGGTGTATGTTGCAAGCTCTAGGAGGCCATTAATCTCTGAGGGTAGAGATGAGAGTAACCCCTTCTTCTCTTAAAATGACTTTTGTTTCTCCCTAACACTTGCTAGTATCCAGTTACTGTGCATGCTGAGCAGAGAATACAACAGTGAGACAGAGACCAGGACAACGTGGAAGTGCAGCACCACAAACTGACCTCCAGCATTGCTCTCCCTGCTTGTGCCACTCCTTTGGCTATTAGCAGGGATTAGTGAAAAGATACTGGTTTTCTTCATTTTTCTGCCAGATGCTTAGGTACTATCTTATTTCATTATGTTTTGCAGAGAGGAGAAGAAGTACGCCACAACTTTTCAAAAGTCGTAAAGCTGGTATGTTTATTACAGCGCTGGACGCATGTGGAGATTGCTTTTTTCAAAAAAGGCATGCGTACCTCTGAGAACTTCAGGTCTCTTCTTATCTCTCTCTCAAATACATAGGCATACAGTTTCCCTATAGGTGCATACATATTCATTTTTATGGGTTTCGTGTGACATTTACCACTAGTTCCCTTTTATCAGAAAAAATTCCGAGGTCAGGCTGACTTGTCCTTACAGCAGTCCCTGTCTCTCTCTATCATCTTCTGTCTCCCCCCCTTTATCTCTGTCCTTCACTGAAGTAACTTCACTGAGCTTAGGCCTTGCAGTCTGACTAAATAACTATGGTTTCTAACCAGAACTCAACTCAGAAATGTACATTTCACCTAAATTAAAGTGGATTTCTATCCTGGAAAATTTTCACTTTGCCTCATTCCCCCCTTTCCTAAAAGGAGGAAGTGAATTCTTTTACTTCGTACAAATTCTTATGACAAGTGTACTTTAGTGCTTTACCATGTACGTTTGATAATGGATAATCTTAAACTCATTCCAACTAATATTAACAAAACTACAGTAGGATGACACAATTTACTAAAGATTCCATTTGCAGTTGGTGACCACCTAAAGACCACATCCCACCAGTGATGATCCACATTTTGTTTTATTCTTTGCAGAATTCCAGTTATTTCTTTTTGTATCACATTGGAGAGTTCTCTCTGCTTCCTTGAGTTTTTCTTCAAGGTCCTTAGTAGGTATTGGTGCTTAATTAATTTTTTTACTAATCTAAGGTCCATTCTAATAGGAGTAAGTGATAGTCTGTGATTCATTATATAATTGGTTTCAATCAACTGGTGAGATGTCACTCGGTTTAAGTACGAAAAACCACACTTGATAATCTTAACAAATTACAAATACAGAAATTAGAATGATTTCTACTAGACAAAGTAACATCAATGATAAACCTTAAAGTCTCTTATAAGCTGTTATGTCCTTGTTTTCTTGTTTAGTTCAGATGCCCATATGATGATTATGGCCAGTTAATCACAGGACAGATCTTGACAGAAGAGATTTGCAAAGAAAATGACTTCTATATTTCAAGGTCTTTTTCCTTGGGGACTTAACTTTTCTTCACTTACAGTACTTTGCAGCGTGAACACAGTTACATAGTGCCAGAGGTTTTCCAAGTAGTCTCAGTTTCTTAAATTCCAGCCTATAAGGAAAAACAGCTGGTTTGGTTTTAGAGAATTTTGCCTCTCTGTGTTGCTGAGGGCATGTATGTCTGAGACAATTACAGAGGTGGTTAAAATAATGAGTTTTAGTTGTGTTGGTCAAAGAATAGGAGCAGATCATGTCTGTTAAACAGCTTCCACGGCTGTAGCTCATTGCTTCTTGTGAAGAGATCTGAAGTTGAAAAGGTCAGTTTAAAATGGTTGTCAGACTATGAGTTACAGATAGGAGTTTTTTCTGGATTTTCTATTGAGGCTCATAATCAAACAATAATTTCTGGGATTTTTGGTGGTTTTTTTTTCCCCAGCACGTATTATGAACATGTAAATGTTGACACCTAACATTTGACTGACATCATCAGAGGCTGAACTAGGTACTGTGGGGAATGAAAGACTCTCCTTTGAGGCATTTATTTTCCAGGCTCTGTGACAGCAGTGATTTGGCAACTGCAAAATTTGTACTGGACTGGTGAAGTCCTGTACCTATATCTAGAGAATTTCACTGCAGTGATTTCTCCAACAGCCAATATTTGGGGCATCATTAATGATACCTAGGTCTGACATTGGCCCATGCAGTCTGGAGTAGACTACTGCCAAGAAATGTGGCATAAGAGACATTCTTGATCTTGTCACATCTTGTGGCTGCTCAGGCAAGTGGTTGAAGTTTGGCAAAGAGGGGTTTTGTGACTCGATTCCCAGTGTCTTTACTGCAGCTGTGACCCTCTTCCTGCCTGCTCTGTGTGTGCTCTAACCTGGCTCTCAGGGGCACAGGGATCTTGCATCTTGTCCACACACACTAAATAGAAAACACTGTGAGCCCTTTGGTTGGGTGGTTCAGAGGGATGCTCCTGGAACAATAATCCTGGGATAAAAAAATCATACAATCCTGTCTCGTCTCCTGAATCCACTTCTCGTATGTGCTTCTAGAAAATGAAAACTTTAAAAATCATTCACCTCTGAGAACACAATGTTAATCACATCAAAACAATCTGAAATCCAGCGTTGCTTTCATTATCCTAAAGTCAGCAATATGCTCTCCTCATTGTTCCTTTCTGTAGTGGAATTTATTGAGGCTATTCATCCTTCACACACACTGCAGAAGTGCACTTCGTAAAGCTGAGAAAGCTGTAGAGTTAATAGTGTAATAATTCAGCAAGAAAAACTGATTTGCAAGTGACCCATGTATCAGGCTGTCAATGGTGCTTAAAGCTAGTTCATAAATTCCTGCCAAAGAAAGGTGTGAGCTTAGGGGACCACCCTTTTTTATAACCAAAATGGCCTTGTAAGAGTCGGGCACAGGAGCTCAATGCTGACTGTTAATCTTGCATGTAATTTACATACCACCTGAGGAGAGAGGGCAAGGAAAACAGTATTTCGTGATCAAGAGCTGACAAGAAACAGCACATCTCGAAGGAAAAAGCATTTACTGGACTGTAGACTGTGTCCAAGGTGATGCAATACTCGTTCCTGAGGATCTTCAGCAATCAGTTTTTCAGGGTCATTGTTCTTTAAGTCTCACTCAGGCATGTGATTGCCACCTGGATGTGACATGAGGCCATCATTTTTCTGTCTGTGAGGACCTTATTAGGTCAGCAGTGCTGAGAAAAAGCTGTCTCTCTACCTGCTAACAATACCATATTCAAATTAAAAATCATCTGGAAACCAGAATTTGCCAGAATTGGAGTTATGTATAAATGCCTGGGTTGCTATGCAGGCTCTAGGCACTTACGTAAAGCAAGATATGCTCTGAGAGAGAAAAACAGGAGGAAGGATTTTATTCTTATCAGCCAATGTTTGAACAGGGAAAGACTTGTTTTATTTTACATTTCTGTTGAGAGGGGTCTGGCAGGCGTGCTGAAGTACGGCCATTAGTCTCGAATGTCCCATCAAGTCAATCATTACCTCATGTGATTTCAGACAAAAATGCTGCTTGGAAGGTTTATACACTTCTTAGCAGTCCTGGGATACATAGATGGAAGACTTTCTAGTAATTGAAGGGTTGAAAACATAATGAAAACATAAATCAGGGGTTTGCACTCAAGCAATATATTCAGATTGCTCGCCTGAATTTCTGCATAGGGCACTGGGTGATTGCAAATACATTTCATAATGTCTCCTACAAGGCTTCTCGTAGAAACAGGAGCTAATGATCAAGGTACTAAGATACGAATTATACCTTGAAGGCATCTCCAGAAAAATTTATTGAAGGGCCTAGTGGGAGAAATTATACAATGTGAGAAACAGAAAGGCAAATGACATCAGATGTCAGCAGCACCCGTATAGGAGTCTAAGAAATTGATTTTCTTTAAAAGGATTTTTATAATTGCCCTTTAGAAAATGAGTATAATGACAATGTGCATAAAATATGTCTGTTTAAAACAAACAGAAGGCAATAGGAGAAGGGCTTTGCTTTATAATATATTTTTATCATCTCCTTATCCTCCACAGGGCTGTGGAGGTTAAGGTTAAAAAATTATTCCCAAGATGGTCTTTAGTTGACAGTACAGCATCAGCTACCAGAACCTCCTTATGGGTGCTTTCAAGGATAACAATTAAAAGTTCTGCCTTATTTAAAATTTGCTATTTAGATGCTATGAAAAGCAGTTACTGCACTCAGTAGCATAACTGGAAGTGGCTGGACATGACTGATGTTTTTGAGAAGAAACTGGAATTTTTATTACCCCCACTAGAAATGCTAAAATTCTGTTTTACCTTTGTTCTTTGCCGACTGTACTATTGTTTCTAGAAAGAAAAACCCACGTTCTCACTGTTGACATTCAAGATTTACTGAAAGAATTGTTGTGGAGCCAGTGAATATTGAAGTTTTTTGTATTAAGAGATATTCAGAATTGTAGGTCTAGTTCAAGCAAATCACTGTAAAGCATGGAATTTCTTCTGTCTTCAGCAAAAGGTGAGTAAAAATTGAATATAGATCAGTGACAGAACTTACAGAGCAAGGTAGTCATCAGTGGATTTATGTTTGCACTCTGAGTTGAGTGTTACTCTTCAGCTGTGCTCTTTCCATTCACACCTTCAGTAACTCCAGGAGCAATTTATTAAGGCAGCTAGTTGGGGGAAAAACCCCATTATCACTATTGACATTTAAAGAAGTAAGATTGCAGCAATTCAAGCTGCTGCTCAAGAAAGTGTGCCTGTAAAGGACAAAAGAATGTGTCTTGCTGTGTTTTGTGAGGGGTATTTTCTGCAGAGCGTAGTGCCAGCACACGGGTGGCTGTGTATTCCTGATGTAGATACACTCCCCTTTGTGACAAAGTTTTTCTGCTGTCTGTGTGAACAAGAACACAGCAAACAGCTCAGAGTTCTTCCATTTTTCTATTCCATCACTTTAGTTCTTCACTAATTTGGTGTTTTCTGGAGGAGCTGCATAATGGAGAGGGCAGTCATCATCATGAGATCAGATTTGGTGATTTAATTTCATGTTCAGATCAGTGCTTTCCAAAGTTTTTATGATTGAATACCCCTGTTAGTTCAAAATCTGTTTGAGCACATCTCCTCAATACATTTATGTATTTATTATACTATTGTATTCATAATTATGTATAGTATAAAGCATATGCAAAACTAGAAGTTGAAAAATAATAAAATAATACTGAAATATGCATAATTAAAAAATTATATCCTATTTCATCTCATCATTTTGGAAACACTGGATCAGACCCTGTACAAAAAAAAAAACCCAACTCCCACTGTGTTTTCAAAAGCCACCACCTCTTCCTAACTTCTGAATAGACCCATGTCTTTAATGCTCATCTACTAACAATTGTAGAATATATACCAGAAGATGTTTGAGAATCTATTACAGGTGTAGGGAATTTATTAAAAATGTTTGATTATTAGACTAAATGCCTAAATGGGAACTTCAAAATAAATTTTTACTATTTACTTTGTGGGGGAGTTTCTCAAGTCTTCTCCAATTTTAGAGCGCTAATTTTGAATATTATTAAAATCTATTCAAAACTGTTTAAAAGGCTTGGTACTTTTTAAATAAAGCTAAACTACTTCTTTCAGGGCAAATTATCTATTTTATATGGAGATATGTTCTTAATCCTTATGGTTTGCTGAGAAATTTTGGTGGAGCAGTTTGAATTGGGAAAACTAGTCATTAAGACAGAATCCTTTTCACAGTGACCTTCAAGAAAGCCTGTGTTTCCTAGAGAGCAAAGCAAGGGAGTGAGGATTGCCTGGCCAGGAGAGCCTGGGAGCTCCAGGAGCCAGGAGGCTGCAGGAACAGCACAGCTGTAGTTTTCCTGGCTTTTTAACAGGAGTCACTAAAATTCTGAAGCTTATGCTCATATAGGAATATTCTTTCCATTTGCATGGATGTTTTCAGTGGGTTTTAGTGCTTGCCTGGAGACTAAAAAGAGCAAAATAAGTGAAAAGCCTGTAGCTTTGATGAAACAGCTCCTATCATCCTGGCACAGGGCTCCCTCTTGTATTCATGAGTCGGAGAAGGTGTTTGTCCCTGCTTTCGAATGAGGGCAGCATGTCTTTACCATTATCTTTTGCAAGCACTTTTTAAAAACACCTCAGTGTGTCCGTGTGTGTCTGTGTGTGTGTGTGCACATACATTTACAGCTGTGAGTGAGCCTTGGTCAGCCCGGTAACCTCTTTGCAGTGTTTGGGTTTTAAACAATCAAAACCTGTTCACTATTTCATATTTCTCTCCTCTTTTCTGGGGGAATTGAAATAGCCACCTGAATCAGAGAGCGGTGTAGGATTTGGAGATTATTTTTACAAACTAATATCATTCATGGTTTTTAGCCTACAGCAGCCTAACAGTACCACTTAAGATGCTTGGAGCTTCATAGGGAGGCTCAAGGAGGACTCCCCTAACTTTCCTGAGGAGGTTGTTGTATATGTTGGTGCCATTTCAGAGTAACATTGAAAGGCTTCCCTTATGGCATATTGAAACATATAGAGGACTGCAGGAACAAAGGACGTTATGTAATACTGGGAAATGCTTGCTAAACTGGGTCACTGCAGTGAAATGAAAAGTTTTGTTTGCAGCCATTACTTAATCAGCAGCTCAAACCACTTATGAGTGAACATTGCTTGCATCAGGGACAACTTTATTATCTTGCTGCCTCTAGAACTGCTAAAGATTTTTCTTTTGATCCATTGGGAGCTGCTACAAAATGCTTGTAATGCTGAGTTTACATGAGGAGGAAGTATACAGATTGTTCATGATGCTCTAGTATACAGAAAGGTGTATCACAAAGCCATTTAATACAAGTTGTGAAATAAACATAGGATAATATTCTTTCCTTTTTTTTCAAAAAGCTTTCAAAAATGGAAGGTTGACATGGTATAAGTCCTTGTGCCACGAAGGAAATTACCATGAAACTGAAGCTTTTATACTGCCCTTCATTAAGGGCATTGCCCTTAATGGCACAGCCCCCTCATGGGTATGATACAGACTGACTTAAAAGGCTGCAACTTCTCATAGAAACTAAACATCAATATCCTGTACTAGAAGAAGTTTTTCTTGTCCTAGTTTCAAGGATTTATGTCTCTGTCTGTTGGGGACACCATTGCTTGAAACACAGAAGAAACACTAAGCTGACCAGAAAATACAGCCATCCTCCAAGAAAAGAGTTATTTTTTCAGTAACATATTGACTTTAAAATTGATTATAAATCCAAAAGCAATTACTTACTTATGAACTTAAGTTAAAGCAGATTGCAGGGTAGTTTGGATTTAAATAGGTGGCAATACGTATCCATTACTCTGTTCAATATGCTAATGGAAAACGAGGTCAGAATAATGAAGCATTCAACGAACAAAAAAACCTTGAGAAACAGTATCTGATCTATGTTTAGCTTTCTTAATTACAGGATAGCAGTAGTGAAATGCACCCTTTCATCACACAGTATTTCATTTAGCAGAAAACAGAACCAGGGTGCCTACAGTGCTGGAAACATAGCCAGGGTTCTGCAGGAGTAAAAAGGCTGTGCAAAACAAAACACTGCATATGAGACTAGAGGTGCAGGAGTTGTCCATCCTTGTGGCAGTCTGTTGCTGAAAAACTCAATACTCAGGGCTATCCTCTCAGATAGCCCTGCAGGCTTGCAAGGTCGATTTGCCAAATACACGCAGTAATGGAGAATAATGGTGCTCCCAAAAGGCAGTACCCTGTCCCCATAGGAGACGTCGGAGGCATGTGGTGTTCCACCAAGGAAATCCCAGGAATGAAGGCAGTGTGGTGAGACAGATGATCTCCTTGATGTGAGGCTGTCAGGATCTCCTCACACCATGGGTGTTATGTCCTGGCTCTAGTCGCTGTAGGGGTGGCAATGGGCAGAGCAAAGGTCTGTCACCAGTCAAAAAAGACCCCTGTTGCCACGCTTGCAGGGGTTCCTCAGGGGTGAAGACATAGACTAGAATCTTGACTCCATGATCAGAAGGCTGGATTTATTAATTTATGATATATATTACATTAATAGTATACTAATAGGAATAGAGAGAAAAGTTCAGAAGCTGCTAAGCTAAGAATAGAAAAGGAATAAATGAACAAAGGAGCTCTCTCTGATTCTCCCAGAGAGAGCTCAGTCTTTGATTGGCCCTTGATTGTAAACATGGAACATGGGCCAATCACAGGTGCACCTGTTGCATTTCACAGCAGCAGATAACCATTGTTTACATTCTCCTTCTGGGGCCTCAGCTTCCCAGAAGGGGGAAAAAATCCTAAAGAAAGGATTTTTCACAAAAGATGTCTGTGACAGACCCCCAGGAAAATCCAAGGAAAGTCAGCTTTCCCAAGTGACGGGGTGGGTGAGGATGTTAGAAATTAACACCAATGTCTGTCGTGGGGAAAAGAGATAGAAACCATAATAAGAAATAGAATGAATGGACACAGAGATGAATACAGTATCTTGGGGAAAAGTCAGCGTAGTTCAGAAGACAAGTCAAACACCACAAATTCATGGCAGTTTCCTGAAGGAGTAGCTAAGCAGGTAGATAAGATAAAGCCTGATGTTATAAAACCAATTTAGACTTTTGAAAAGGCATTTAACAAGGTACCTTTCCAGTAATTTTTAAAAAACTTGCCAAACTGTATTTGTTCAAGAGCTAAAGAGTCAGTCAGGCATCCAAAGAAACAGTCAGGAGATAAACCAGTGTGATGACTTAACATACATGTGACAAAAAGGTTATTCAGGAAGACAGTGAAGTGGACCTGGACGTGAATATGAGATGAAATCTCTCATGATTGTGAGTGACTGGGTGATAAAATGTCAAATGAAAACTAATGTAAATAAAATGCAAAATAATACACACGAGAAAGAACAATTCCTTATAAATCCTTGGTTCTGATCTGAACACAAACACTAACAAGGAAGTTTATAATGGCAGTTCGAAAAATTTCTGGAGTTTTGCCCAGTAATGATCTCAGAAAGAGCAGTGTTAAAGAATATGATGGGAATAGAAAACAGAAAGAAAAGATGTCAATATGTCCTTATATTTACTTAGGATACGCATCCATGGCCTACAATGCACAGTTCTGATGAAACTTAGAGTAAAAAAGATGTAGCAAAATGAGGCAGTACAGCTGGAAGCAGCAAGTGTGATCAAAGATGGAGTATAATTTGTAAGGAAAATTACTAAATTGACTCTTCAGCCTGGAGAAGAGCTTTTGTTTTGTAGCTGATGAGTGGTTTGAGATGTAGTAGGGGTAACCTCTCCCTCAGGTGATTCCTGAGCTTGTTGAAGGCAGTGTACCTACAAATCCAGCCTGAGAGAAGGGGAACAGCAGGAAACCTGCCTACTCTGTTCTGTGTTACCTTTGAGTGAGAGCTTTGCAAAGTGCTGTTACAGGCTGAGGGGAGGTAGAGAAGTGTCAGAAGTGGAAAGAAGGGAGTAGTGGTCTAAGAGTGACTGAACAGGTGGAAAATGTCTCCAGACTTCCATGCACAACTTTTTTAGTTGTTTGAAGTGATCAGCAGGAGGATACATCTGTATACCTGGAGCACTTGCCACATGGGCTCATCTTTAGAAATGAACAAAAGAGGAAATCAATGTGCTCTGGGTGCTTGGATTAAGTCCTTCATCTCCCCATACTATCCCAGGCAAGTGCTCTGGAGTGTGAGGTGGCAGTGTGGGCTTCAGGAAGTGGGACAGCTGTGCCAGTGCTTTTTAAAAAACATGGAATTTTACGAATGATTGAAGGACACTGAAGATATATTAAATATGACTTGCACAAGCAAAGCCTCATCTGCTTCCCCAAGAGCATCTGTGATTCCATGCAGTCTTGTTTGGAAGTCCCCCAGTGGGAAGAAGCAGGTTTCCCCTCAGCGCATGAGTTTTTGTGTGGCTCTGATTCTGCTGCTTTTCTGTGCAGAGGAAAGAGGGTTCAACCCAGTAACAACAAAGCTGAATAAAATGGTTTTATGCTCTGCCTTCCTGTGCCTACTAAAGTTCAAAGTGAAGTTTAGGGGAAAAACATGTGAATTTTCCTTTCTCAGCATGAAGATTTTTCCTTTCAAAACAGAGATGTAAGCCTGACTTCCATGTCATTTAAAGCAAGCAATGACCTTTTGTGCTTGCTTGGGGTGCACGAGTGCGTCTTGTATCATTTGATTTCTCCTCGGAGAGGAATAGTGAAGAACATGGCTGCAGCTGAGATGTACTGATCTGGAAAGTTCATGTTGCCTCTATGGGAAGGAAACAGAGCTGTCCCCTGTTTATGTCATTCTTTTTCTGTTCTTGTACAAAGCATAGTCCTGGCATGCAGAAAAAAACAATTTGAGCAAAACCAGCATGCCAGCCAGCAAGTTTCAGGCAGTCTGATGTTCACTGAGCACAGACATCTAACCTGTCAGGAACACACACATGGAAATGCATTAAAAACCTGTGACGATGGTCACAAGGGTTTTCAGGTGAAGAGAGACAAGAATGTTGACCTCATGATCAGAGGGCTCGATTTATTATTTTATGATATATATTACATTATGACTATACTAAAAGAAATAGAAGGAAAAGTTCTCAGAAGGCTAGCTAAGCTAAGAATAGAAAAGGAATGAATAACAAAGGAGCTCTCTCCAACTCTGTCCCAGAGAGAGCTCGGTCCTTGACTGGCCATTAATTATACACATCCAACATGGGCCAATCACAGGTGCACCTGTAGCATTTCACAGCAGCAGATAACCATTGTTTACATTCTTTTTCTGGGGCTTCAGCTTCCCAGAAGGGAAAATCCTAAAGAAAGGATTTTAATGAAAAGATGTCCGCGACAAAATCCTGTAGTAGTAAATAGTGAAATCACACACAACTGAAACATACTTACACTAGGAGGTTTTTTAGAAACTGTTGTCTTCTGCCTTGCACTACCTTTGTATGAAACACGCAGCTGCCACAGGGCAAACTGTACTTGTGGTTATTGGGTTACAGAAAATATACAAAAATCTATTAATCCCATCTGGGAAGCATGAAATTAGATGTCATTGCCAAGTTATTATTAGAATAGCTACAGTAAACCAGTACCAGTACTGGGTTTTGCCTTTACCTCCTAATTATGTTGAACTGGCTTTATTACCCCCATAAATCTTTCTATACTTAGAGGAGTACAGAAAATGCCAGGAGGTCTGGGCATGATCTGTGCTGTTTACCAAGATGTTTATCTTCAAAATAACGTGGCACAACGTTCTGATCCAGGGTATATTCTGAGAGACTCAAGCCCATGTCAATCTGGTTATACCAGCATATGGAGAAGGGGGCCGACAGTAGGAAGTAGAGTGAGTATAGATGTGATCCCTCTTGCTCTTCTGCAGCATCAGATGGATTCCAAAAATATCTCCAGAGAAGCTGGAAGCTTTATTTTTGCACTGCTAGAGAATTCAGAGTTGTGTCAGTGTGCCCTGTTGACAACCTTATCTGTAAAGGCTGGTGATTATACTAGATCCCATGTATAAGCTACCAAACAGAGCGTTGAATGGGATACAATGAATTCTAGCTGAATTTTATTAGTTTTGGAGTAGAGAGAGTCTGTGTCTGTGTGTGTGTGTGAAGAATTGTTAGTGCCAACCAGAATGTGGCCCTAACATTTGAGTCTCATTTGAGACACCAGTTGCTGTGTCACTGTGGGCTGAAACACAGTGAAACAGTTCAGCTTGGGAAAAGGGGGATAGCTTTTCCTCTTAGTTGTCCTGTGGATGGCCACATGTAAAAGGCAGTGCTTTCAGGTTTTAAAATCTGATCCCGATTTTTCCTGATGTCATATGGACTGACTTTCTTGCAAACTGTATCTGCTATCCCAGAAAAGCTCATTACTTACCTCATAATGAAATCCCTGAAAAAGAATAGAGCATTATTATGCCATAACCCTTACGGAAACTGTTTTGTTTGAACTGGACTTTTGAATTTTCTCCTGGACAATTAGGTGTGGTGAGTATTAAGACTAGTTGTAGTTTTTTTTTGGTTTACTATGACCAATAGTAAAGTAAAAATTTGAAGATGGTGTTTCATAGTATGTGTCATTGACTCACAGATGGAGAATTTCTGTGAGCAGAAATGCGCAGTACATGCAAAGTACTCTGAAGTTTATAGGAAACATACAGGGTAGTGTAAAGTAAAGTAAGGCACAGAATTGCTATTCATTTTAATGCTTATCCATGAGTTGGAAGCATAGGTATAAGATTCAAAGCATCTTTCCCCATTTTTTTGAGATGAACACAGATACTCGGAGGCAGATGGTGATATACTCTGCAGCTTCATACTCCATGCTCAGCAAGGCAGTTCTGATCTCAGCTGATGTAAGAGTAGGTGAGTGTGAAGTACTCTGCTATTCAACAACAGGCATCCTGCTGGATGCCAGAAATCAGCTGGGCATCTGCAAAGCCAACCTGAGTGTCCCGAGGTGACTTTATGATGCTGAATTGTATCCCCATTCATCGGTTTAGCCCAGAAATAAGTTTTGCACCTTTAAGACTGGTTCTGAGAGCAAACCGGGGTGGTGGGGGGGGGGACACGGGGAAGTGAAGAGAGGAGGAGCGGTGAGACATCAGAGCACTCCCAGGCACATGGGGACAAGGGGCTCTTCAGATCGGAGCACATCCTACTGGCCCCAGGCACGGACGGGACCCGGCCCGGCAGGTGCGGTGTGAGTGGCGGCTGCAGGCCCGGCTGTGCCCGGGGAGGCAGAGCCTGCTCGGGGGCCAGTGCCCGGTGAGAGCCCAGCAGTGCCCGGTGAGAGCCCAGCAGTGCCCGGTGAGAGCCCTGGCAGTGCCCAGTGAGAGCCCTGGCAGTGCCCGGTGTGAGCCCGATAGTGCCCGGTGAGAGCCCAGCAGTGCCCGGTGAGAGCCCGGTGTGAGCCCAACAGTGCCCGGTGAGAGCCCCGGCAGTGCCCGGTGAGAGCCCAGTGTGAGCCCGACAGTGCCCGGTGAGAACCCCAGCAGTGCCTGGTGTGAAACCCAGCAGTGCCCGGTGAGAGCCCCGGCAGTGCCCAGTGAGAGCCCGACAGTGCCCGGTGAGAGCCCCGGCAGTGGCCAGTGAGAGCCCTGGCAGTGCCTGGTGTGAGCCCGACAGTGCCCGGTGAGAGCCCCGGCAGTGCCCGGTGTGAGCCCGACAGTGCCCGGTGAGAGCCCCGGCAGTGCCCGGTGTGAGCCCGACAGTGCCCGGTGAGAGCCCCGGCAGTGCCCGGTGAGAGCCCGGCAGTGCCCGGTGAGAGCCCCGGCAGTGCCCGGTGAGAGCCCGGTGTGAGCCCAACAGTGCCCGATGAGAGCCCTGGCAGTGCCCGGTGTGAGCCCAACAGTGCCCGGTGAGAGCCCCGGCAGTGCCCGGTGTGAGCCTGACAGTGCCCGGTGAGAGCCCGGTGTGAGCCCGACAGTGCCCGGTGAGAGCCTGGCAGTGCCCGATGAGAGCCCGGTGTGAGCCCGACAGTGCCCGGTGTGAGCCCGACAGTGCCTGGTGTGAAACCCAGCAGTGCCCGGTGAGAGCCCTGGCAGTGCCCAGTGAGAGCCTGGCAATGCCAGGTGAGAGCCCGGCAGTGCCCGGTGCAGGTCCAGCAGTGCCTGGTGGTGAGAGTCCAGCATCATCATCATCATCATCATCATCATCATCATCATCATCATCATTATTATTATTATTATTACTGCTACTACTACTACTACTACTACTACTAGGAAAGGGCATCTTAGAGATATTTAGGATAGGTTTAATTCTGCAGTTTGTGTCTTTCCAACCATTCAGTGCTTTTTCAGAAATCTGAATTTATGAGGTCTTAACGTTCTCTGTATTCTAGCGAACCCATAACTTGCAGATCAAACTGTGAATTACATTTTCAATAAACAAGAAGGTTTCTCTGTTGAATATTTCAACACCAAGTGCTGGGGTTTTTCCCATTTCACCAGGTGTTTATGGAGATGTGAATGATACCATCTTTTACAGCAGGTGGTCAGGTGGAGTCTCTTCTTTCTTTTTAAGATGCCATCTTGCTCTCAGGGTGGTAGAAGTGTTGATTTCCTGCATTTTTAGAGTTGGAACTATATGCTGAAGATCTAACAATAAGAATTTTTTTTTTTTTTTTTTGTCCAGAAAGGGCTCTGAATGTGAGCGTTTCTCTCAGATTACTCAAATAACTCACTTGTGCCGTGTAAATAGTCATGTCTGAATCAATGAGGGAAGACAAATACATTCCTTAGCTGCTAATATTTTGATGAATCCTGAAATGTAAAAGTGCTGCTGAGCAAGTGAGGAATTTCATAGTCTTAAACAGTTGAATGGCTCCTTAGGCCCAAGCATTGCTTTTGGTGTGTTACTCTCGCAGTGAGCTGCACCAAGGAGATACTCCCGTCCCAGATGTAATCACTATCTTTACAGACCTTTTTATTGGACATCCCGGTTTTTGGTTGCTTTTGGTGATGACTACAGTAACTGTGGGATTCAGTTGTCTCTGCCCATTTTCTGTCTGTCAGACCAGCTGCATTTAGCTTCAGAGAGGTTTCCTTTTTCCTTCATGTAATTCTTGTTCTTTATTGAAATTGGTTCAGTAATACAAAGTGTCAAAATGGGAATTTTACATGGCAAAAAGGGAGAAGGACTCATTTTTTTTTCTACTAGAAAATAATCAGAATTGTACGGGGCAAGAGGAATATGATTTTCTTGTTCTCTTTCTAAACCATATGTAGGCAGATTTTTTTGGAAAGGAATAAAGCTGATGCACAGAGTTGATAAAAATCTCTCACTCAGGATTCAAGAAATTACAGTAAATTGGAATTATAATACTTAGAGCACATTGCATTTCAGATAATACATAAATTATGGACAAATGCTCATAATGTAATTAGAAATTTTAAAATACCTACTTTTAATTTTCTTTATTCAAATATTTATGCCTAAATAAAGGACTGTAAAATACAATAAAGCTCAAAAGTGAACTTTTTGCTAGAAAGCCATATTTCAATATAAAACTTCCTGTCTTTCATGTACCCTCTTGGAAACTAAATTGCTCCAGTTCTTCCAATCTCTCCTCATTTGCTCTTTTCTAGACAGTTTGTATCTCCCCACGGCCTTCAGTTTATCCACTTTTATGCAGTAATTCCAGTAAGGGAATTCCCAGTGAAAGAGAGCAAATACTTTGCCTGTATAATAGCATTGACTGTCCTCTGTCTTTACTCCCCAGCTGAGTTTTTTTTTTTCCTTATGCAAAAAGAATGGCCTTACTTACTTACCACAACCTTCCAAGCCTGCTGAACAGCTGCACAGCCCACACAAGCAGTGGATCCTCTGTCAGTTGTCCTTTTGACTCATCTGCTCCTTGCTCTTTTACAAGGAAGATCACAGCGCTGAAGGTTTTAATGCCGAGCTCAATAGCTGGGGATGCTGCTGAAAAAGTCGCCAGTTAAAAACCGCCATTAAACTTCTCAGGACAAAATTTCTGGATTTCATTTAAACTTGCTTCATTAGATTTAGTAGTAAATTAAATGGCTGGGGTTTTGTAGGCCAATATGTTTTAAAGTGCTTTGCTGGTTCGTGTCATATAAAGGAAACAGATCCCTGATGTTGTACTGCTGGCTGTGTTAATGTTAGTTCAAACAAATTTAAAAACCATTAAAGTTTACATTTCAGATACATTAATAGTATTTCAAGATTCCAATTCAAAAATCATTCCCATATTTTAAGGTCTTGCTGAAATACTGCTGAGGCATTCTTGTGTCACAGACATCTTTTGTGGAAAATCCTTTCTTTAGGATTTTTCCCTCTTCTGGGAAGCTGAGACCCCAGAAAGAGAATGTAAACAATGGTTCTCTGCTGCTGTGGAATGCAACAGGTGCACCTGTGATTGGCCCATGTTCCATGTTTGCAGTTAAGGGCCAATCAAAGACCGAGCTTTCTCTGGGACAGATCAGAGAGAGCTCTGTTGTTAATTCATTCTTTTCTATTCTTAGCATAGCAGCTTCTGAACTTTTCTCTCTATTCCTTTCAGTACAGTCTTAATGTAACATATATATCATAAATTAATAAATCCAGCCTTCTGATCATGGAGTCAAGATTCTCGTCTCTCTCTTCACCCCTGAGGAGCCCTTGCAAGCCCTGTAACATTCTTGAATGCAAGGCATAGAAAATTTCTTTCATTTATTCATCCTCTGAGTAAGCAGGCCTGAGTGTAGTACACAAAAAACAAATGATTGTAATGAGGATTTGTTCACTGACCTTATCACTAGGGCAGAAGAAAATTCAAAATAATCCTGGACTTCACTGACAAATACACAAAGCTCTTGCTGCAAGAGGCTCCATTGCTCTCCTTGAACTGAGAGCAAGAGCCCCTCAAGCCATGGTCACCCTTCAGCAGGCACCTGCGTTCCTGAAGGAGTACAATGCAGTAGTGGACTCCACTCATGGTCGAGTATTTCAAAGGAGGTTGTAGTGACCGAGTGTCAGTCAGTCCCTTCTGCCAGGTGGCAAGTGACAGGATGAACCTAAATGGCCTCAAGTTGCACCAGGGGAGGTTTAGGTTGGAAATCAGGAGAAAATTCTTCATGGAGAGGGTTGTCAAGCACTGAAACAGACTGCACAGGGAAGCTGGAGAGTCGCCATGCCTGGAAATACCAAAAGAATGTGTCCCTGTGGCGCTTGAGGACATGGTTTAGTGGTGAATGTGGTGGTGCTGCTGGGTTTGTGGTTGGACTTGATCATCTTAGAGGGCTCTTCCAACCTTAATGGCTCTGTGATTTTAAATATTCAAGTAGCTTGGAACTAACCATGCACTGTTCAGAGCGCTGGCTTTATTTCCTCTGAAAAGGGGGACAGAAATTTGGAATTATTGGTTGTCGACATTTGCATAAAGTTTTAATGTTGCCCTCATTTTCTCCATTTTAAAATTGTCTAATTTTAATACTCTTTTCAAATGTAAAGTAGCATGATTTTAGAAGGTTTGAAAGTTGTCTAATGACATGTAGATGGTTTCAGTTGTTCAGTTAATTTATTGTGGGTATTTCTATCACAGCCCATACATCTGCAGTTGCTTTTCGGCATTTTTCTGATGTTATTCAAACTATTATTTAAATTCCAGAGGAAAACCCAAAACAGCCAAACAAAACCCAAAAAATGAACATTGACTTTTTTCTTTGCTGGCCTGTTTTTACTAAAAATACTTTCCCTTTTGTAACATTTCCCCCCAGTCATAAATGCTAGAAAACAGATTTAATTCCAATAAAAATTTTGCAAGTTTATATCACATTTTCATAATTTACCAAAAAATTTTTGAAGTACTTCAGTTATTTTAAGTTTATTGCCTTGTGCCTATATTTTCAATGACGCTTTTTAGATGTGACCATCAATTTACTTTCTCCTTTCCCACAACGATGTTATGAGCTTTTTTTACTTAGATGAAAAAGCAGGAGGCTACTCTTTGCAGTAACAAAAAAGAAAAACTAATTAAGGGGTTTTTTTACCTGCCACATATAAGGTATCTGGTTTTTTTCTTATCAGTCTTAACGTAATTCTGATAAACCCAAAGAGACTTGGACCAAACTTTCAAATAATGTTTTGCTACACAGGAAGTGTCAGTGTGCAGAGAGCCAGGTCCAGAACATTAAAGTCATGTGAAAGCTGTGTGACATTAAGTCTCTTGGCTCATCATACTGTTAAAAAAGAAGGGAAGAGAGGCTTCAGCACGAATAATTTTATTACATATACAACAAAAGGTTTGAGGAAGGGGAGTGAAATAGGAGATAAGGGGTGGTGAGAGAAGACCATTAGAGTAGAGGAAGATTGAGTAAAAGAGAATATTACTATGGAATAAGAGGAGGAAAAAGCATATGCTTTTTATATGCAGACTTATGCTGTGGGACTTACATAGCCTGTAAGGAGCCTATTAAATTTAAGTCACAATGTGGTAACTGGCAGACAAAGGACATCTGTATGGGGGAGAAGAAGGTCATTAGCTCATCTGAGTTTGAAAAGATGACAGCTTCCAGTTTCATCTAGCTTTCATTTAATTAGGGATTTGTCTGGGCTTTCTTTTCCCCCCTGGACTAAAGCTCTCCTACAATATGAAAAGGGGTATTGTCCTGTACCCCCTGTGCAGGCCAATTCAGTGTTACTGGATCTAGAGTTGTCAGTATTGTTGCTTGTTAGTTGTTTTGATTTGAGATTTTGTTGGTTTTTTCTAAAACAAGACAGAGACTCCAGAGAACAGTTTCATTGGGTGCAGACAAATTTGTGGACATTGGCAAAAGACAAGTGCCTGGTGCAGTTGACTACCAAAGCCAAACCATTTACTTAAATCTTGCCTAAAGCTTTCTCTTCTGTGCGTGAAGGCAGCTCCTGAAATACTCTCACCATTTCAGGCTACAAGAGGTTGCAGGCAGGGATAGGGTCCCAGCATGGTTCAGCTTGGAAGAGACCTCAGGAGGGCTGGAGCCCAACCCTCTGCTTGAGGCAGCTTCCTCTGGGGTCAGAGCAGGCTGGTCGAGGCTTTATTCAGTCACAGCTTGGAAACTGCAAGAAGGGAGGCAGAACCACCTCTCTGGGAAGCCTGGTGCACTGCTGGGCTTTCTCTTGGAGGGAAAGGTTTTCTGTCTGCCTGTTCCTCAAGCCTATACAGATTCTGACTGATGGCAGCTCAGCCCTCATGTGTATTGACAGCTGCTCTCATTTCGGTGTTTGGTAGATTTGAAAAGCGTGTGTTCTGTCACCTATTCCATGGCATTGATAAAGATATTAAGGAGAAATCACAGGATTGATCTGTGCGTGCAGTGCTTGTCACAGGCATAAAGTGCAGCCTAATTACCATCACCCTCTGATCCTGATCTTTTCAGTTCATCTTTCCAGTTTGTAATGACCTGACTAGAAGGTGTTGAAAGCCTTATCAAAAAAAGTGGTATTTGATGCTCTTTCCTCTTCCACAGATGTGCATTTTTATCATAGAGGATCATGATGTTGGTTAGGTTTGATTTATCCTCAATAAATCTATACTGACTGCTCCCAGTCACCTTATCCACTGTATGCCCAAAAATGTGTTCCAAGAGGACTCATGCAATTTTCTGAGCTACTAAGTTGTCTGGCCTGTTCCCCACACAGGCGTTTTGACGTTTTTGAATACACTTTCTCCATTTGTTGTGTTTCTTCTGGTCTCCATGAATTTCTAACAGTGACAGAACATGATGTTTAAGGGACATTCCCAGTTTCCTCCGTATGCTCAAATGAGACTTGTTGGATTCCAATGACTTGTAAGATCAATCTCAAATAGTTCCTTGTATGTTACTGATGGTTCATCTTCTCTTTGAACCTCTTGAAACCAAGTACAGAGGCATTTTTGTAGAAGGCCAAGGCAGAGGTGGTGTTGAATAGCTGACTCCATTTGTCTGCTCTTTGTTACCTGCCTCATCAACCAGCAGGCCTGGATTTACTTCATTCAGCCTATTGCTGCTAATAGAGCAGCAGGATGTGTGGCTCAGCCCAGCCTATCAAATTCCCAGTTCTTTTCTACTACTGCATAGCCTGAAATGCTGGGAGAAGTTGTGCAGGTGTTTCACAGAACAAGAGTCATAGAATGGTTTGGTTTGGAATGGATTTTTAAAATCATCCTGTTCCATTGACAGGGACTTCTTTCCTTTAGACCATGTTACTCAGAGCCCCATCCAGCCTTGTCTTGGACATTCCCAGGGGTGAGGGGTCCATAACCTCTCTGGGCAAGGGATCTGATCTGCCCTGCCGAGGCTCTGCAGGCACAGCCCCCTGCCAATGCCCAGCCATTTGGATGTGCTCTCACATGTTGTTATCATGTTGTTGTTATCACATTTCTAGAGTCCCATGCCTTCTGGGGGGTTTTCTCACAAGTAGCTCTTCACAGCAGTGTTGTTCCTGCTTCTTCGTCAGGGCTCCTTCCAGACTCTCCCTAACCAGCCAACCCACCCCCTTTTATCCCAGTTATCTTCATTAGCCACAGCTGCCACCCAATTTAGGACATCACAGCTGCAGCCCATTTAGAACAACTAGAATTGGGGCAAGGCCACTTATACAATACATATATTTTACTAGGACTCCTACTATATTCCCCCCTTTTCTTTTACTTACAGATATTCAAATACAATATAGATATTCAAGTACAATACATACATTTCCCCATGACTTAAAGGCCATTTACAACACACACAGCTCTGTGCTCAAAGGCCATATTCTCACAGCTCCTAGCTGTCACAGTTCTTCAACTCAAAGGCCATGTTCTTCTACAGCTCTCGGCTGTCCTATATTCCATCACATCTTGTTGTTATCATATTTCTGGAGTCCCAGCTCTCAGGGTGCCACAGCTCTCGGCTGTCCTATCTTCTATCACATCGGGGTCTCCACTGGTTGTTATCATAGTTCTAGAGTCCCTTACCTTCAGGGTGGTTTTCTCACAATCAGCTCTTCACAACAGTGTTGCTCCTGCTTCTTCATCAGGGCTCCTCCATGGCTCTCCCTGACCAGCCAACCCACTCCCTTCTATCCCAGTTATCTTCATTAGCCACAGCTGCTGCCCAATTAAGGACATCACAGCTGCAGCCCATTTAGAACAACTAGGACTGGGGTAAGGCCACTTATACAGGCTTACTGGGAGTTCTGATGTCTTCAGTCTGTGTACTTGATAGTGGAACCCTGGAAAAAGTTAAAGATAGAATCTAAAATGTTAGGCTTTGTGCTTTCCCAGATCAACTGCACCTGTGTAAGCAGTATGATAAATTATATAATTGTTAGATGTGATGATTGTTTAGTAATTAAATGTAATTATTATATAACCATAAGAAGAATAGTGAGAAACTATGTTGGAAATTCAGAGAGGGGCTAAATTTATGTATACAATAGAACAATATAAGTTTAATAATTAACATGAAAGTTATGTAACGATAGAGTATAAAACATGATCATTTTGGATGTATGGTTGGAGTCAGATTTGGGTTGAATATACCCCGATTCCCAGAGCTCTTAATGAAAAGCACCGCATATAATCCCCCGTGATTATGTGTTTCTGAACGCTAACATACTGAATGGAGGTGAGTCCTGGTATCTTATTAGAAATGGACCTCTGCGCAATTAACCCTTCCAGTTGGTTGAATCCAGATTTGTTAATTGTAGGAAATCAACCTGTAGCAATTTCCTGACTTAGGAAAAGAAGTTCTATTTTATTTTACAGATATTAAAATCTTAGGCATCAATACAAAGACCAGAAAGTGAGGGCTTTGCAAGTGTAAAAAATAATGTGGCTGTAAGGGTATAATATTTGAAATTAATGAATTATAATTGTGTTAGTGAATTATGAACTCTAACAAGTTGTTTCTCTGAGCTATGGGACAGTTTGTGCCTAATAAACCTCCTGTTGCTCAAGATGTTTTGTATGGCTTAGAAAGAATCAAATAGTTTTTGTTTTTCTCAGTAAAACAGATAACAAAAGCATTGACTTTATTTTTCTTTTCTTTTTAGTTTCATCAAAAACTTAAACCATCTGTAAATTACATGGATATGTGATTTTTCAGAGTTAGTTTGATATTTGGTTTTGAATTTTCTGTGTTTCCTGACACTGAATTATTTAGTTCATTAACATCAATGGTTTTTTGGTACAGTTTCAGAGATTTAATAGCTTCATGCCAAGGACTGCAAAAGAAAAATTACATTCTCTGCACTAGTTAAAATTTTAATGAAGTTATTTACATGTTGTAAAATTAATTCTATATGTAATGAAAATAGTGGTTCCAGTTTTTCTTATCTTGTATTACCTTTTTTAATTCTGTGCAATTATTTCCTAACATGCTTTAGATAATTACAGGTATTGCCTGTATGGCAAGTCAGTATGGACAGCGGTAATTTTATGGCATTGAAAGAAAAGAGAAAACAGAAGTCCAGCCTTTTGTGTTTGAAGGGAGTCTGAGGCTTGGCACAGTGAGTTGGAGAAAATATCTTACCCTTGCATTTTAAAATGTCCCCATAAGATCTGTCGGAGAAGCGATGACAGTGATACACATTCCCTGCATTGAAAGACTGATTTCCCTCAGCTGTAAATATGTCCCAGACTGATGTGGTTAAGCACCCCATTCTGGCATGCAGGGACATTGGTTCTGAGCTGAGCAAGGAGCAAGAAGAAATGTTTATGCACAAAATTTTGAAGTGAATTATGGGCTGTGTGACTGCAAAAGTTAAGGCTTAAATTATTAAACAACTCTTCAAAGAAAAGCCACTTACACAGGCAATCACTTCCTGTATATGTGAGCCTGTGTAAAGTCAATCTCATGCATTATGAACATTTCTGAGGGAGGAATCATAAAGTGAAACGAGAATCTCCAGGTATCTAAATGTAGCAAGGACGCTGTGAAGCAGCATTGCTTTGTGTAAGAGGACATTTTCCTCTTTGGAATTATTGGTTCTGTATTTGTGATTCTCATTTGAAATTGGCTTTCCTAAGAGTGAAAAATCTGTCCCAACTGGTTTTAGAGTGTACTGTGAGTAAAGCTTAGCTTTGGATAACTGGAATTTTAAGTGTGTGTAAGAAAATCATGCACACTGACTGAAAGTAACTTATGTACTTGTAACAAACTCAAAATTTTTAGTAAAACAATGCAGTATTGAGTGCAGTAGAAATTATATTTGGTATAACATGAATTCAGGATAAATGAATAAATAGAAGAAATTATCCATGTCCTGTTAAATTCTGAGCATGCCAACAGCATAAAATATAGATTCTGCTCTGTGGTATCATTCCATTACAGCTTATTTTTTCAGCCTCTGGTAACATCAAACATAGAAATACCAATAATTATGGTGGGTTAGATCTTAGTGAGTCAGTCATGGGTTATTGAGGTTGCCTTTGGAAGGGGAGAAGTCCACGAGGAGCCAATTACGAGAATTTCTTATAACTGAGATAGACGCCACCATGTTGATGAGAATTCTAAAAAACTCAGGGCATCCTTGTCTTGAACCAAGAGACAAATCAGACAAAACTCTGGTTTTGTTTTTTTTATGATCAAGTATCCTGTAATACAGCAGCTTTCACTCTGAAAGTATTTTATACAAATGTTTGTGATCGTTTTTGCCTCCTGGAATGACGTGAAGCATGCTGGTCCTATTTTTGTAAACCTTCTCTGGTAAAGGAGCCATTCTGTTAATATCTGAGATTCACAGAGCACATGAAAGAAAGTGCCAAAAAATATGATAAAATCCATGTGAGAGTCATTAGGTACCTCTCAGGGATTCTGGCCAAATGCTTGGTTTTCCATGGTTTTTCATTTAATTTTCCAGAATCGAATTTTTTGGAAAGCAATATCACTCTGAGCACAGAGGCATTCTGTAGGGCTGCTGTTCCACTGAGACCCTGAGAGGGTATAATTGGGAAATGAGGAGGACTTTGATAGCCCTGCATGTACATATTGGTGTGTGAGAGAGTTCAGAAAGGGAGAGGGGGAAACACCAATGCAGCTTGGCAAAAAGCCACTACAATTGCCAAAAGGCTGAAGAAAGATTCACTGGCATTCTCGACCAATAAAAATAGACTACTTTTATATTCAAGTTAGAAACCACAAATTATAAAATTTAAAATTTTTATGCTGAACTTGGAATGTTACATCTTTTCTCTACACTGAACAGATGATTTATTCTTTCTTTGCCCTTGAAATTGAATTGAGCCCCAATTCCTAGTCAGTGAAGTGTGTATGTGGTTGTAGTTGTATTTCTTAAGCACCTTCTGAGTTTACAAAACCCACTTGGACCTGTTTAGAGCAGTGTATGTACTTCCTTGCCTTTCTGAGACAGACCCAAGCATTTAAAAAATGGATCATGCGTTTACATTTAGTTTAGATGCGCATGTTGATTTGAAAACCCTTTGGTTTTCCTAGACATCCTTGTGAATAAAATCTTTACAAAATGCATAACATAAAATTTAGTAAATGCTCAACAAAAGGTAACGCTTCAGTTTGTGTTTGTTTAGTTCCAGTACTGTCAGATGATGTTTTAGTGGTACTTCTTTACTATGGTAACAAATATCTGTGATAACTAATGTAATTAATTAGCTTAATTGCCACCAGTTTACTGGCATAGACATTTTTAAGAGGAGGCCTTAGCAGTATTGTACATGTGTTTTATATAAATAGACAATGGCTACAGTGTCTTTTACATGTGTTTTCAGACATGGTTGATTGAAAAAGGTACCCTTCTTCTGAGAAAGGTCCCTACCAGGGCCTTTCCTTCCCTGTGCTTTCAGAAAAAATGGAATTTCTCCATCATTTTCCAGAAAAGTGGGATTTCTCTATCATCTTCCAGAAAAATGGAATTTCTCCATCATCTTCATGTGTCATTTTTCTTTTTTTTTTAAAGAATAGCTATGTCAGACTTCCTGCCCTCCTGCACATTTGTGTAAAGCATTTTTCCTCATGCTTGATGTAATTGATAGCATATATAAAATTTATGGCATTGAATTCTGAAAAATACTATCCATTTGGTGAAGGGAAGTTTCCACATTTACCTGGTGAGCTTCAAAAGGAGGGTCATGAAGAATATGAACTTTTATCTTGGCAACACCCTTCCTTTCTTTGAAAACATGGGAAGTCCGTGAGGGATTTTGGAGACCTGCCACTACAAGGTATTGAGGCAAAGTGAAAATTTTCCAGGATAGAAATCCATTTTAATTTAGGTGAAATGTACATTTCTGAGTTGAGTCTGTGGTTAGAAACCGTAGTTATTTAGCCAGACTGCAAGGCCTGAGCTCAGTGAAGTTACTTCAGCAAAGGACAGAGATAAAGGGTGGGAGACAGAAGATGATAGAGAGAGACAGGTACTGCTGTAAGGGCAAGTCAACCTGACCTTGGAATTTTTTCTGATAAAAAGGAACTAGTGGTAAAAGTCATGTGAAACCCATAAAAATGAATATGTGTGAACCTATTGTGAAACTGTATGCATATGTATTTGAGAGAGAGACAAAAGGAGACCTGAATTTCTCAGAGGTGCGCATGCCTTTTTTGAGGAGAGCAATCTCCGCATGCGTCCAGTGCTGTAATAAACATACCAGCTTTACAACTTTTACAAAGTTGTGGGGTTTTCTTCTTTTCTCTGAGAAACAGTACGACAGTTTAGAGTCACTTGGGGTGTTAAGCTGTTCCCTGGTGGCTGTCCTTTCTTTCCTGTAAAGGTTCTACCTCACATACAGGAAACAGCTCATTGGGACACCTGGGCTGTGCCAGTCCTCATAGGACTTCGGTCTGGTGAAAAATAAATGGGAAATCCAGGAGCTCATGAGCCTGCCCGAGCAGCATTGGCCTGAGGGGTGTGTGCACATTTTTGCTGGTGCTTCATTTGCCCCTGTGCTTTGTGGCTCTTCGTGGTCACCCGAGAGCACTGTCAAGGATGGCAACAGATGGGATCCAGCAAGGCAAAGGGGTGGGGTTTGTTTTAGGAAAAAGAAGAGTAAACCAAGTTCGGGTTAGCGTGAAATTTCTCTTCAGTAATCTTCTCTGTTTTTCACTGCACCTGGGAAAACTGGTGATTGTAGTCCTGCCTGTTCTTTCCAGTCTCTTTTCCCAGCTGGCTCCTCTGAGTCATGTTTTGTTCCTTAACTAATACCTTTCTTCCTGAAGTGTCTTCATCTTAAACCACAATGTTTTCAAGAGTATTTATACCATTTTTATGAGTCATATGTTATAATAAAGTATGTTTTACTTACCTCTTGAAAGATTTGTTCACAGTTTCTCCATTTCATAATTCTGATAGATGAGAAATTCTTAATATAGACAGGAGATGCAATATTTATAATACTTTTGCAAGGCACCCTCTTTTGAATCTATTTCAAATGCTTGTGCTGTCCTACAAGAAGCTCTCTAGAATGCTTGAGTATATCTTGTGGTTTGAAACACATCTCCTTTGTGTGGTTTGGGTTCCATATGCCATATAGTTCAGCAGATATGGGAATAAAACTGTAGTTGAGTTAAAATCAATGGAATTGCAGGTCTCATTAGTTTTAATTTTGATCCAAAACACAGGTAGAGTAAATTCATGTTCCTGTGATTCAAAAATATTAAGGCCATTACTGCAAAAGATTTTTTAGGATTTAATGGATTTTTATGTCCAAAATGGGATTTTTCTCCAGAAGAAGAAAAGTTTTGGATGTCTCATTTAATACTGTCACTGTAAATACAAGCATTTTAAATTATATTCTAAGTTCCTACAGCCACTCTTCCCTTTTTTTGATGTGCACATATAGCTACAGTCCAAGACTAAGATCCTTTTTGCAAGGTATTTTGCAAGCTTATTGGAAAGACAAGCCTGGCCCCATGGAGCTTCCAAAGTGAGGCCAACCCTCTAGCTCACTTGACGCTAAATGTTATCTGGGGCATAGTTTTAATTGTGGATCTTACATTTTTCAAAGCATGGGAGTTCTGTTTCCCTTTCTGCATTCCCCAAACATCCCTTGGTGCTTGTTCCTCCAGGTTGTATGTGAAAAGCTGCTGCAGGCAGGGTTTTGTGATCCAGGACTGTATTAGAGCCATAAACATCAGGTGCCCCGAGCCAGGTAGCTTTGTCTGAGCCCTTTTCACAGGCTGCTGAGATGGAGCATACTTGGCAAATTTGTCACTGGCACCCCTGTCCACCTTCTGTCCTCATCTGGAAATGGCAGCTGTCTGCAATGCAGGGAGTTTTAGTGTCTGTATTTTTCCGTGCTCCAAACAAGTAAACAAGAAGGAAAGGAAGGAGGTAAACAGTAGAATTCATGAAAAGCACAAGTGGTAACCTTGGAGACTGAGAACAAAGGGTGCAGGGCTGTTAATTCATTTTCAAGCTGAAGTGCTCAACAGTCTATCCGTATTTCCTGTGTAGTGCAGACATCCACATTTCAGGAACAATGCAAACCCTCTTACCCCTGCAGCTTGGCATGTGCCTCTAGGAGAGGAGAGACACGTGGCTGTGCAGGACCAGCCAGGTTTCTGTGCCATCAGGCTGGCATGGAGGCTCTTGATTTTCCTGGATAAGTGGATTTATTTAACTTGGGGATGCAGAGCAGTGCCCCATGGTTCAAGGCATGTGTATAAGTGGATTTATTTAACTTGGGGGTGCAGAGCAGTGCCCCATGGTTCAAGGCAAGTTTTCACTTTAGATGGCAGAAGAGGCTGTGCTGCTGTGGGGAAGAGAGGTGTGTGTTACCCGGCTGCTTTCTAAACCTGAGGAATCACTGCCAATCGTTTCTGCGTGGCAGAACAGATCTATCTCTGTCTGTTAGGATCAGGAAAAGAACAGTTGTGCTGTTTTGTGATTACTTCATAATGAAATGCTAGTTGCTTTTAGTTGCTGCCTACAGTGCCTAGGATATTTGGAGGCGGAAGTAATATTTCTAATATTTCTATGATGGAAAAGGAGGTTTGGATCTGCATGCCTCTGCTAACTATTGCCAGTTGTGAGTTACTCATGGTGGAACCATCATAGCTAATCTGTAGTAAGAAGAGTTAAAGATCTTGAAATGTGCAGCTGAACAAATACTGTGCAGCTCTGCAGTTTCAATAAAATGGCATGTCACTGATTCTCCTCTCTTGGTTGAGATATGGAAGTACGTCCGCGTAGCTTCAGTCCCAGGGTTTTTTTCTTGTACATTTGATATATTTACATTTGTTCCCACACTTTCAGCTTTAGAGCAGGTGTTGGTAAGTGCAAGTGCGTGGCCAGTGGCAAAGAGAGAGATTTGATAGCTCGATTGGCAGCTAGGAGAGGTATCTGAGGGGTGCCTGCCTTCCTCCTGTCAGGGCTGTGCTCAAGCCCACAGTCATTATTTGCTCTCACCCAGGCTAAGCTGTCCCAGGAGCTGGTGTGTCACAGGGCTTGCAAGGGTCTTCAGGGTGAAGAGAGAGGCGAGAATCTTGACCTCATGTTCAGAAGGCTTGATTTATTATTTTATGATATATATATATATATTACATTATGACTATACTAAAAGAAATAGAAGGAAAGTTCTCAGAAGGCTAGCTAAGCTAAGAATAGAAAAGGAATGAATAACAGAGGAGCTCTCTTTGATTCCGTCCTAGATAGAGCTTGGTCCTGGGTTGGCCATTAATTGTACACATCCAACATGTGTTGCATTTCACAGCAGCAGATAACCATTGTTTACATTCTTTTTTCAGGGGCCTCAGCTTCCCAGAAGGGAAAATCCTAAAGAAAGGATTTTTATGAAAAGATGTCGGTGACACTGGTGCGAGTTTCCCCCAGGTATCCAGCCCAAGATGCAAGACTGAGAACATCCCTCAGGTGTGCCACACATCCTATCTGAATGCCTGGAGCCTCATCTGACACCCAGGAAAATCCATGACTTTTACTGGGGTTTTATTGGTCTCAAGAATCTGAGCCAGAATTTCTGTGAACCTTCCACCTGTTGAGAGCTGTACATATTTCTTCATTTCCTAGCACTGTGTAAGGATTACTGCTGTGTTGTGTTGGAAGCACGTGGAGCACCAAGGCTGGACCTCAGGGTCCTTCCTAGGAGCTGCTGTGTCCCTGGTGCTGATCTGTACAGTGCTGCACCTCTGATTTTGCTCGGAGCCTGTGAAATGTGAGCTCTCACAGAGGAAAGAGGATCTTTGTTCACTTTTTTTCCTCATTATGGTTTTCCATTTAATCCTTCTTTTCAGGAAATCTAGTTTCATTGCTCGCTTGAATCAGATGTTCTCTTTGTTCTCTCACAATATTCAATATATTGTTAACAAAAATTACACATGAAAAAAGATTTCTTCATGTCTCACTCAAAAAAAGAAAAGAACATGAAAGAAACCCAACAAATCTACTGTTTTCCTAATTCTCTTCTTCTGTGATTGTTATGCAAAACTTTCTGGGTTTAACTTATCCCTTCTCTATCCCATTTCACATTTCCATTTAGCATTTTTCCTTTGTTGTTCAGTTCAATCTTTATATAAATGAAAAATGAAGGAGCTTTCTTTAATTCATGTAATTCTAGAAATTAAAATGAACTTTAAAATTTTATCAGTTTTACTGTTTCTCCATCCTTGTAGACAGCAGCATATATTGCTTTTCAGATTTTCAGTGATCCAATTTGCAGGTGCTTCAGTGATTTTACGTACATTTTTGAGAATTACAAGGAAGACTGGAGATACTTTTTAAAGGGGCTTTTACCACAGAGCCTGGCACTGTAATTTTAATTGATGGTCAAATGGACTGGAAATTAAACTACCCAAAAGCCTAGCAGAGGCAATACTTCCTTTTCCAAATGCTAGCACAGGAATGAAGTTGGCTCGTTGTAAAGAACTAGGCTACCTCAATAACAAATATTTTTTAAATGCAAAGAGATGTGTAGTTCAATAATACCATTACAGAAGATTCCCAGATGTTTTAGGGTAGTTCACATTGGGTTTGGATTGATCCTCATTTCCTTCATGATTTGTCAGGCATATGGTAAAAATATTCCAGGCACTGGGATAAGTCTTTCTGCAGAAGGAATGGCCCTGAAATGAGGATCATGAGGTTATTTTGTGGCATTGATTCATAGAAAGAGAGTGTTTATCCCAGAAATTAAGACTATGTTGCAGTTCTTTCAGGAATGTATTTTGCTGTATTTCCAGCATTCTGTTGTATTTTCTCTGTGGTTACCAAAACTTGTTTTGAGGGACATGGGCAAAAACATCCCAGCCAGAGAGAAAGCCAGTACACATTTCCAGTTGTGACTAAGCTAACTCAACTAGCCAATGTTCTCCAGTTTTTGTGGGTGAAAATATTCACTCAGGTGGCAGTAAAGAGCTTTATACTGTAAAGCTCCAAGTGTTGTTGAAAATGGGAATTAAGGAGGCTTCTGTGCGTGTTCTAAAAACATACACCGTAGAGATGGTAATTTTAACCATGGACAATGGGGTATGATCAGCTTTTGTACTGAAGGGTAAAAGCATTAAAAGTATTACTCCGGGTAACATCCTGGAGTGATCCTTGTGCTCAAAGTGCTCACAGGGATCTTTCTCCCTCACACCTTGCTGACTGAAGTCAACAGCAATATTTCAGAATTAGTTACAGAAGTGCAATATCAAATTTATACCGCATATTAAAGTGCTATAAGAATTTACAACATAAAGGGATAGTTAGAATTCATAAAATGCAGCCACTCATCACCGTATGTACCTTCCAATTAATGACAATTAGAGAACTGTTGATCAATGTGCAGAATAAACTGCAACTCTTGCCAGTATAAGAAATGCAGTTTCAGTACCAGTAGCACTGATTTTCTTGTGTTGTTGGGCTTGTGGGTCACTAAAAATCAACAGCACATTGGATTAGAGTTGCAGTAGGTATAAAGGTGCATGTTAGAAAAACCAGCTATTTCTGCCTGAGAAGGATGTATTATATATGTAAATATTCACCACATAAAAATATACAAATTCAGAGGTAGAAAAAAAATACAATATTATTTGTAAAATGCACAGGTTTTATATTATTGTAAATTCTTTTCAGAGATAATGAAAATGTTTAAGACATATATGTATAAGCACTAATCATCAAATAACTATTGATAGCTAGACGTTTGGTCCTCAAACAAAGCATCTGACATAAAAAGATGAGATAATAAAGCAACAGGCACAGATCATAAAAGATATAAAACACTTGAACCAGTGATGAAGCTGAAAAATTGTGTAATGATTGAAATTGGAGCATTTTGGAGAAGTAGGGTGAAAAATAGAAGAGGAGGAGCAGAATTTCTGAAAGCGACCTTGAGATAATGTGGAGTTGATCAGATGTAAGACATTATTACAGTTTAATGCTAAATCTCTGCAAAAAAAAAAAAAGTAAAGAATAAAAAATTAGAAACCAAACACAATGCCCTCAAAAAAACCCCAAATGAATGAAACACCCAAAACAAAAAAAAAAAAACAAAAAACAAAAAAAAAAAAAACAAAAAAACAAAAAACAAAAAAAAAAAAAACAAAAACAAAAAAAAAAAAAAAAACCAAAAAAAAAAAAAAAAAAACAAAAAAAAAAAAAAAAAAAAAAAAAAAAACCAACCCAAACCCCCATATTTGATGTTTGGTCAGAGATAGGCTCAGGAAGGAAAAACCCAGAATTGTAAAAGAATGAATATGCTATTAAAGAGCATCTGAAACTTCAGGGAAATAGTGCTTTTAAAGAATCTCTATTTCTGCTGTAAGAACATGCTGTGAAAGGCGTTCATAAACTCAAGTAACATTTTCACAGACAAATGAAAAACCTGCAGCTCTGTCCAGCTCACCAAGTCTCATTCAGTTGCCCATGAATCCATGTTTTTTGAAGACCACTCTGGATACTGCTGGGAGGGGGGGAAAAAGGAAATTATGAAAGCCCTCACATTTCTGTCGTAAAGAGATATTCTAAATTTTTGGATAAAATATGCCTGTTAAGTGTAATGCTATCAGATTGACCTGGATATCTGTAGTATTCCAGATAAACTGCAGAAAACATGGCAATGAGCATCTGTTAATTCTTGAAACAGAGTTTAGAAGAGAGGTTTACAGAAATACCTCATCCAAATATAAGTATTTCTGAACAGCAAAAATGATGGGGAAAAAAAGGACATCTTTCAAATGACACTCTCCTTGTAGTTACTTGGCACCACAAACTGCAGAGCATCTGGTTTAGTTAAAAATGCCTTTAGATAGAAACTCCTTTAATCGCCTGGATTTTGTTTCAGTTTTGGAGGTGCCCCTCTGTGTGGGGACATTGGTCCTGGCACAGGGAATGGCCCTGGGGACCCTGCACAAACACAAGTCTCCTTTTGGTGGTGAGCATTAGAAAATCCTCATGTAATTAGGTCTGAGCCTGCTTTTGGGTTTTGCAATTGTTTTTGTTTAAAGAAACCTGTATGATAAGAAATACTGTTATGCTGCTCAAGGTGCAGCTTCCTATTCGTGGGAATAGGAATGTAATGACAGACCATCCAAAAATGTTTGTAAGGAAATGTAAGGAAAAACAAGTAATCAAGATACCTAAAAGGCCTAGGCAACCTATTCCCTCCAAAGAAAGGTGAAATAGCCTTTATTTCCCCTGATAAACTGCACCTGGAAAAGGGACAGGAACCAAAGGAACATCCTTGAAGCTGTGTCAGGGAAGTTGAGTCTGGATGGCAGGAGAATTTTTTTCCCCCAGAGGGTGGCCAGGCACTGAACAGTGTTCACAGCCTGACAGAGCTCAAGGAGCACTCTGACAACGCTCCCGGGCACAGGCTGGGATTTTTGGAGTGTCCTATGCAAGCCCAGGGGCTGGACTCAAGGATCTCAATAGGTCCGCTCCCATTCAGGGTATTCCATCATTCTATGGAATGTATATCGTATCTCCATCTTTAGTAAATTGCCTTGAAATATGCTTTACTAATTTGGCAATACTGTGATTTTATCTCTTTTTCATTAACTCTTTTCCCCATCAAATTCTTTTGATATGTTTGTTATGATATGGAGTATGTCACTGCTTCAGAAATCTCTTTGTGGAGGCTGTAGGAAGCTGAAACCACTAGAGGCTGATCAAATAAGGTCATAGCAGCAGTTACAGTGCTGATCAAATGCACTTTTTACATCCTCATTCACTTCTCAAGTGTGGTGTCAGAAGCTGCTTCAAAAGAGCAGGAAGATGGAGCTTCTTTTAGAAACTTTTGCAGTGCATATCTACCAGACAGAAAAAAATCTTTCTAAAGCAACATTAAAAAATGCTAGTCTTTGCTATAACTTTTTTAATATTGTCTCCAGTGAAAATTTTCAAGAGATGCTTTCACTTGCTTCTCTTAGCATCTTATTTCAGCCTAAGAAGCTGACGTAGAAGAAAGAAATATAACTTTTGGACAATTGCAACTCTGAAGTCAGCACATTCTGTTCAGTTTCACTGAGTGAGAAGGACCTTAAATAAGCTCTCACTCCCCTTTTGATCGTGGTGTTAGAATGAGCCTGAACTCCAGCCAGCTTTCCTCAATTTTGAGCTGCATGTGACCATGAAGACCCACTGTAGAAGCTCACCTTGTGGGCAGTGCTCACATTTTTGCTCTCAGAAGATGGAGACTGATACTATTTGTGTATCACTGTTCAGGCTGCTGTTGTAGATACCATACAGGTTTGGAACCTTCAACTCCACAGGCTCTAAAATTTCTCTGCAAGTTACAGAATGCAGCTTGAAAGAGAATGAAGTTCAGGATGTCCAGTGGATTAAGCAAATTCCAAGCCAAACTGCTGCTAGGTAATCCCTGTAGTTTATTACTGCGTATTCTACAGAGGCACTAACTGTCTGTGTGGACCAGATACTGCACAGAGCATGATTAATTCTGGTCCCACCATTGTTCTATAGCAGTAAAACAAGAGTTACAGGAGGATAGAAGACTCACAGAAAGTTGAAACTATTTTAGATCAATGAAGAAGCGTTATTTTCCTTCTTCACAAGTGCCATGCTAGATGCAATACCTTTATTTTTAGGTTTTAATGTTGGATTTGTAACTTACAGGGACTCCAGTGAGCCATACCATGTCCTTTTGCTTACACTGAGGAATGGCAAAGCTTCTGTAGGAGCCTTGAGTCCAGAAATGTTTGACCATTGCCATCAGCATCCCAGGCCCTTTGCTTTTTCCGGAGGCAGGAAATGGTGCTCCTTGCTCTCTTCAGCAGACTTATAAAGAGTAAAGGAAGAGCATTTATGGGACTCCTTGAATTGCTGAGCATGCTGCCAGGGAGTAGCTTGTCTGTAAAGCAGTGGGGAATATCCAGCACAAACAGATGGCCGATCTTGATTCAGCTCTATCCTGTAAGGCACACAACAGTTCTCTCTCTTTTTTCCTGACATTGTCAGATGAGTGATGGGGCTGTGCACAGCAGCCCCTGAGTGCCTGGGCCCTGCGTGCCCATCTCTGCCAGAACTACCTGGCCTTTTGCTGTAGGTGCAGAGATTATTTCTTCCCCTCCTTTGCCGGACCACACAAGATAGATTTGCCTCCTGCAATGTTGTTGTGCTGGGATTCAGCTTGTGAGGGCTCCTCTGAGGAATCAAGGAAGGAGAGCAGACTATTAGCATATAGCTGTTTCCACCTTTACTGCTGAGCACAGACTCAGCCTTCCTGATTGCCTTGCAAGAGAGCAGAGGTGGTTGATCAGGTGCTTTGCACTGATGTGCAGGGCTCAGCCCCAGGTGGGTGTTCAGGAGAATTGCTGGGTGCAGCAGCATGTTGTGAGTGCAAATCTGTGTCTGCTGCTGAGATCTGCGCACATGCACACCCCCCCCTCTTTCACTAAAGAGTGCTGTAGACATTTGAGCTTTACTTCTTTCCCTCCTGTAATGTTTGCCCAGTCATCCCATCATAAAAAAAAACAAACAATATTAAAAATAGTAACAATTTTAATTGAATAGTTAAAATAAAAAAAAATATAAAATTGGATACAATATAATTTGATTAAAATAAGGGATAATTTGGTTCCAATAATAGCGCATAAGCAAAAGATAACCGCGGGGTACGGAGGGCAGGGTTCTGGGACCCTTGCCACCTCACGTACAAGCTTGCCAAGTGAAAATCACCCCTTATGTACCATGTGTCAATGCCATCTCCTCCCATTTTCGGTTCGTCATATCTCTATCTCTGCCCTCATTGCCACCCTTATCACGCATGCGCCACCACTCGGTTTGGTGGTCGCACAAGTCTTTGGGGGTCGTTTTGGATGAAGGCCTCTCCTCTTCCTCTTTGTCCTTTAATTCACCTTTGGGTTACACATGCACACCAAGCCAGTACAATGTAAGCCAAGACTAACGTATCACTGTATCTACATATCAAGGCAATTAATGCCTTATAATTAGCATTTTCTGGGACCCAACAGGGTTCTTGGTCATTTTTAGCAACTGCATCTTCGGCTTCTTTCCTGTGGTCCTTGAGAACATCTGCTGGGAAGGGAGGGGGTGGAGCCTCTCCTCTCCCTCTCTTCTTTGGCATTACAACTTTTAACTATTTTATTATTCCCAAATATTAATTACTGTATCAATATTGATTACTGTTTCAATTTTTATCAGCATGAATCATACCTATTTATCACACTCCCTTCCTTCCCCTGCTGGGACCAGCACAGTGGCATAATTAGATTCAGGTTTTAGAAGTTGGCTCAGCTGTACCATGCAGTGTTGATGTAGTGGAGTGGACAAAGCCTGCGTGCGTATGCAATTGACAGCCCACAGAAACTGGTTCACCTTACAGGCTGTAGGGTTCTCATGGGAAAAGGAGAGGCACAGTCGAGGTTCTTCCAGGCTCTTCTCTCAGATGCGGTCTTAGTGCCTTGCCAAGACACCCTAACAGCTCTTTCTACCAAGCATCTCTTTTTTCAAAACAATTTTTAGATGTTTCCATTCCAAAAAGCCCACAAACAAGCCAAAAACCCCAAATCCCAGCCTTCTTGAAAATGTTTGCCAAGTTTACCAAAGAAGGAAGATGGTTTCAGCTGAATGTTCCTTTGTTTGTTGTAAATGAATCAGATGTTGACTACATGAACATCTTCTCTCACATCTCTTGTTTACAGCCTACACTGACAGTTAAGCTCTTAGCAACTTTCAAGTAAAACTCATCTGCAGAAATCTTTCCTTTTGACAGGCTCTGAAAATGTCCAGGTTTTTTTTGTTTGGTGGTTTTGTTGGCTTTATAGTTTATAGTTTTCAGGCATTGCTTGGGTAAAATAGCTTGAAAAAGTGCTGCTACACCAAGTCTTCAAAATTGTTCTTGGCTGTTGTGTGCTACATAAACCTTTATCATTACTCTCTTCAGCTCCATAAACAATGGGATGAGTCTGTACAAAGAGAGCAGTAACAGTTTGGTCATTTGTGGTCGCACTGAACAGTGCTTGACTCTGCATGGATTTCCCTGGAAATCTCAATCTACCCAAGAGGGTGAGGCAATGATTTCTGCCAAACTTGAGCCAGAGGGAAGAAATCTGCTCATTATTTTTGGTCAGGCAGTAGAGGGATATCTGTACCATTATGCTGTTGATGTTCAGGCTGTGTCTCTGTGCTGGTTTGGGCTGGTGCAGAGTTAGTTTTCTTCACAGCAGTTATTAGGGGATGTCTTTTGGATTTGTGCTGGAAGCAGCGTTGGTAGCACAGGGATGTTTTGGGCATTGGTAGCACAGGGAGCTGGGGCAGGAGAAGGAAGTGGGGACATTTGGACACCTGCCAGTCCATGGGCAGCAGGGGATGAATTCCTTGTTCAGTTTTCCTGCGTGTGCAGCTGTTGCTTTACTTATTAAACTGTCTGTATCTCAGCCCTGAGTTTTCTGACTGTTACTCTTACAATTCTCTCCCCATCCCACAGGGAAAAATGAGTTAGTGGCAGTGTGGGGCTGAGCTGCTGGCTGGGGTTAAGCCATGACAATCTCTGAAGGCCAGCCTGAAAATATCTCACCAGAGTGTGTCACGCTGAGGGAAAAAATATAGGTTGTTTGGCATCTGCAAACAATACTTTTTTCCTTGTTGTGAGTTACCAATACCTGACTTAAGTACGACAAATCCTGCAATTGCGGAGGGAAGGAAAAGGGGAAATGAAAAGAACGGTGAGAAGGAATGAGGATGGAGGATTATAGTTCTGGTTTCCTCCTGATGCACATGGTGCAGTAGGAAAGGAGAATTTGCCAGATGACACACTGGCACTCTGAGAAAGCATGTTGCTGCTTTCACAGGTTCCTGCTCTCAGACACTTCTACAGCCTGTCATGTGTCATTTTTGGTACATGTTTATATTGTCAGACAAGCATCCAGGAGTTTTCAAAGCAATTTTCAAGGCTTGATGCATCCTGTGGAATCTGTCTGGTCCATCAGTCAGGCTGTGGACAAGGAAAAACCATTACAGAAAACAAACACATGGTTCTTGTCTGCCTCAGTCCAGCTGGTGAAGCTCCACATGTGTAGGAACACTTGGTCCACATGGAGTGTGCTTGGGACAATGTGCTGCTGAACTCTAGAAAATCAGGGTACAAAGTGTGTACTCTGTTCACTGGAGTGACTGATGAGAACAGAATTTTGCCACTGACTGGACTGTGCACATGCCCTCTCTTTATAAGAGCTCTGTTTTCCATGCTGGAGGTCTGAGTTGCAGTGTGCCTCTGCAAACCTCCTGTGGCAGCCCCTGCTTGTCACAGCCCTCAGGAATTCCTAAAAATCCCATGGTTCATACTGCCTTACAGTATTGCTGCCAAAGTCAGGAGGTATAAGCTAAAACCAGCCCTAAACTTGGTGTGATTTTGAAATTGGAATTTTGAAAGCCAAGAGGTTCCCTTAGTACTGAGATATGGTCTGCTTCTCTTATTAAATGCAAATACTAGAAATGTAGTATTCAAGTAATATAATTTTTTTTCAATGCTCTTATGAGAATGTTACCAACATTTCTAGTTTATTACATAGAACAGAAATGCTAGCTGTATCCTGCAACTTACCACTTAGAATGCGAGTATCATGAAGGTTTTAAAGTATTACATGTTTTGGTGGCATTTGTGGAAATCAAATGTAATTATTTGAATAATATTATTTTTATATTGAATAAATTTTTTATAGTTGAATAGTATTATTATTAAATTCTTTCTCTAATTATCCGGTATTTCCTCTGCACTCATGCAGCTCTGGTGTCACAGCCAATGAAATAAAGTGAATGTTATAGTTCATATACACATGCATCTGTGTGGGTCTCCAGTACAGAAAGAGAATTAAGGTTTTTTTTCTTCCTTTGAAGAGCAAGGCGGTTCTTTACAGAAGGATCAGCATGATTAGCTCACTGGTTTTCATGCACTTGTTTGCTTGTATGAAGGCTTTTTCTGTCAATGGGAGGAATGTTTAGCATCTGATTTTCTGAAGTGAAAAGATTTCCCATCTGTATAATTAGCCTTATTTATACAATTAGAGCTTAACTACTAATTGCTTGGGTTTTTTTTTAGTTTGCTTCCCTCTATGTAGAATATTCATCAGACAGCTGATACTGGAAAATCAGAGATTGAACAATATTGTTGTTTTTCATGTTCCTACAAGGAATGCATTTGTCACTGAAGCAATGAATTTTTGAATGTTATCTAAACACTATTTAATGTCAACATTTTTTCTTTTTTCCTGAGTGACATGATGATGAATTCTGGAGAAAAAAACCCTCATAATGAAATTTCATCACATAAATAATCCAGTTGTGCCAAGAAATTCTATAATGACCTCAAGGCTTAGCAGCTGCCAAATACACCCCTTAGCAGTAGCCACTCTTCTGGGGATATCAAAGTAATACACAATGAACACTGCCAAATTTGCTTTCTCTAACACTTAATGTATATTTTTTAAACCTAATTTAGTGCCTGCAAATGGCATTTGCTTTTGTAATAGTAGCATATGCTCATGCTCTGCATTGTCCTTCTCTGTTTCTTCTGTCTGTAAAATGGAAATTACAGTGTTAAGAACTTTGGATGAAAAAATTCTGCTCAGGTTGTGATGCTTTTACCCAGCAGTGAAGGCAGGATTAATGGTCAGGCAATTCAAAAATGCTTGCAGGATTTTCCTAACTGAGAGTGATAGAAGTGGTTTAGCTGCAGTAACTAAAAATCAGCCATTGATATAGGTGTTATTACTGTTACTACAGGAAACATAAATCATACTGCTTCTGTGTTGTACTTTGGTTTGCATGGCCATACACCACTTCCCTTAGTCCTCAGATAGAAGCTCACCTGCTTGTACATGTGCCCCTTTTTTTTGTCTGGGAGCTGATCTGTTGATATCCTGACTTGTTTGCTGCTTAGGTGGGTATTGCCGCTACCATCCATTGCCAGTTTTTAAACACTTCTAGGATTTGGGTTTTCCACTACTTTTTATAGCCTCGCGAGGCAAAAAGCATTTCTTCATATTCAGTGTTTTCATTTGGAAAAGCCCAGGTTGCATTGCTATCCCAGTTGTCATTATTTCTAGCTAATTCTGTAGAATTCTTAAGCTATAGTAAATTGATCCAGTAGGATAGGACTGACAATAGACAAAAATTCTGTCATTTCTGGTGATCTCGTAAAAACTGTCAGAACTGTCATTAACTCATAACTCCCTCTGGAGTGGCTTTTATGTCTTTTAGGGCCTCTGAGATTGGCCTTTCTGTTTTTTGAGGCTGAAAATTTTCTTTCGCAGCACACGGCTCCCAAACAGTGTATTAGCTGTAGCTGCGTACTTTCCTTTGTTCATGCCAAGAGTGCTAACAGTATAGGATTGAATTAAACTTTACTAAGACTGCAGCAGTTAGGATCTTCAAATGCTTTTCTCCAAAGCACTTCTTCCTCATAAGAGAATTGGGAAAAAAAACCAAAAGAGGCCTAATGTTTAATAATTCCCATAAAAAACTTGATTGCTGTCACTGAGTGAACCAGCCACATTTATCACACTGATCAGCAAAGTTTAGAGATTTTTTTTTCCCTCCAAACTCTCTGAAAGCATGGATGCCTGTGACTGTGGGCACAAGAGTTTGCAGGTGAGGGAAGAGACGAGAATGTTGATTCCCTGATCAGAAGGCTTGATTTATTATTTTATGATATATATTTATATAACATTATGACTATACCAAAAAGAATAGAAGGAAAAGTTCTCAGAAGGCTAGCTAAGCTAAGAATAGAGAAGAATGATAACAAAGGAGCTCTCTCCGACTCTCTCTGTCCGAGAGAGCTCGGTCTTTCATTGGCCATTAATTGTAAACATCCAACATGGGCCAATCACAGGTGCACCTGTTGCATTTCACAGCAGCAGATAACCATTGTTTACATTCTTTTTCTGGGGCCTCAGCTTCCCAGAAGAAGGGAAAATCCTAAAGAAAGGATTTTTATGAAAAGATGTCTGCGACAGGTGCCTAAAATGGGTGCTCCAGGTTTGGACAAGCTCAAGACAGTTAAAAGTCCTACATTCACAGCTCAGATTCAAGTGACATCATGAATAGCTTAAATTAATTACCTGCTTCAGTCAGACTGGATTGTTGCATAAAAGGCTTTAAATCAAATGAAGCACAGTGTTTCAGTGAGAAGTCTGTCCCTCTTGGAAGGTGCAAAGGGTACTGTGGATAGCAAGTTGCAAGGCTTGTTTCCCCAGGATAAAGCAGCCTTCAGGGGATTAGAGCAGCCAGGCTCGTGAAGTGCTGATATCCACCCCAGAGATGCGTTATTTCAGGTGCCTGCTGCAGGAATATGTTGGACAAAATGCCTTGTGAGGTTGTGTAGTTTGGTGCTGCTGGAGGACTTGGTGAAGGCGGCATGCGAGTGAAACCACTGGCCAGCTGCAACTTGCGCTGAGATCTACCAGGCTGCAGAAATTCCACAGCAGGGAAAGCTCCACTTCAAACTCCAGCTCCCAAATGGGATGTTATAGGTGGCCTTTGAGTCCCAGTAAAATATCCGTATTGTAGAATATGTAAATATGTCTATGTAAAACCTCTTGCTGTAGTAAAAGGAAAGGGAGAAATATAGTAGAGGCGGCCTTTGAGTCTCAGTAAAATATCTGTATTGTACAGGCTGCCAGCTTCCTGCTAGGGAGAATATTGATTTCCATATCCGGTAAATATCTTGTATTTTAAAATAAGGCAAATTTCCATTTTAATTATTGTTCAATGAGCACAGCTGGATACAAATAAATTGATGTAATAGTTAAGGCCTCTTAACAGTTCCACTCTCATCTCCTGAGGCCTTTCTTAGCCTCTAGGATTTTTATAAAGATTTTCTTTCCCCTAAAAATAATTACATTATAATCTAATTAGTTTGTTACAGTTCTTCACATAATTAACCTTCCTCTTTTCAAGCTCAAAGAAATGAGATGGAACATACCTATATTAATGCTAGAATGATAGAACACTATATTACTCCTAAGAGCTTATAATTCTTAAAGTTACTTCTGGGTGGGGTTTTTTTTTTTGCAGGGTTTTTTTTTTTTTGTGTGTTTTTTTTTGTTGTTGTTGTTGCTATGTTCGCTAAGCATCTTCCCAGCCACTGCCAAATAAAAATAATATTTACCTGATTTTTATTACGCATCAGTAAAAACATAAGTGGTATGAATAGCAGGAAGGACCAGACACAGGGGTTTATGCTATTTAAATGGGAATGTGTTTCACAGAACCTGCTAGTGTGAAAGAAATGTTGATGAGCCTGAAGTGTGGAGTGGAAAAAAAAGCATGCTGCAAATTGAGAATCTTGTCATAGTTTGTAGGCTAGGTGCTTCCTTATCTATTTCCTTTACCAATATAGGAATTCTTGAATTCTGTTTTTCTGTTGTCATTCCATACAGATGGAGAACTGCATCAAAATCTCCTTGGAATAGATGTAATTTTATTCATAGGTATCTTCTGAGTAGTCATGGAAAGCAAATTTCCTGCTAACAGTTCCTGAGTATTTCAGTTTTTCTGCAGCTTTGTGTTTGGTGAGTGGGTTGGAGACCCACTGATGGACTTGCATGAGCAGAGCTTCAGGCAAGCAAATTCCATAAGGTGTGTGAAATGTTGACTGGGACACATCTGCTTTAAATTCTCAGCATATTTTCTAAAATTGAGTAACACTTTGAGGATCAAGGAGCATGATAAAAATAAATTATCTGAATAACTAGGATTCCTACAAATAGTAGTAGAGAGATCCCACTCTACTGGCTCTCAGAATGTTGGAAAAGAATATTTTTTATTTTATTTGTTTTCTCATAGAGTGTTTCAAGGAAAAGTCAGAGGGGGATATAGGGGTTTTTTTAAAGAGAACTGAACTTAGTCAATTTTGCTATCCTACAGTCAGTATTTAAAGTCTTTTAACATTTTTCATATGAACTAGATGTTTTGGAGTTTTTCTCCTATTATATTCATAATAGAAAATTTTAGATAAGTAATGTAATAGTTGGCTCTCACAATTAAGAGATAGATATTATTTAGATGTATAGTAATATTATCGTAAGAGAACTTTCCATAGTCCTCTTTTCCTATCCCCCTTGTAATAGCCTTAGTAATCAAGATATTTAGAGGAGGAGGAGCAGCAAAACAACCCCGGACCTCCAATCAAGATGTAAAGTAATGTCCACCATTGGATGGCAGAGAAAGAGTTGACTGACAAAACTTTCAGGGATATAGAAGGCAGAGCATCCATTTTGTTGATGAGCCATGTGGCTGGCAGCCACAGGGTGGGGGGTCTCCCAGCCTGGGAGTTTCTCCTTATTTAGTCCTTTTGTTGTAATTTTTGTTAATGTTTCATAAACCTTTAAGATTTTAAAAAGTGAGCGGTTGTTTCTCACATTACCTGTAGTGAGGAACTCTATTGTTGTCGATAATTTTTCATGTAATTTCAGTGGAAGATAACAGAGCTCTGCCTCAGTTCTGCTTGTCTCCTGTGAGGCTCCTGTGTGCAGTCCAGCCCCCCATGAGCTGGAGCAGTACTGGCAGCTCCTGCTTTTCCAACAGTGCAACTTGGAAGCACCATTCTCCTCTCATAATATTTCATGCAATTTCCGCGACAATTTTTCAGAATAGGCAGCTTGAGGCTTTTCAGCTGAAGGGGTTAAAATGGATATTTCTGTCTGGAACTGTGGGGGTTAAAATGGATATTTCTGTCTGGAACTGTGCCGTGTGTCGCAGCCCAGTGACAGCCCATGGGCAGCAGAGGCCAGAGAGCCACAAGGGCCCCATCCTGTGTCCTCCCTGCTGCTCTGAGCAGCACCAGCAGAAATGCAGCTCCGTTCCAGCAGCTCTGCTCCAGCAGCTCTCAGGCAGCTCAAATCCGCACATCCACAAAGCACAGCTTGGGAAATGTAAGTAACCAACTAAAGAAACTAACTGGGGTGGAGAAGGATGTGCAGAGTCCATGACAGGAGTCAAAAGGGGATGGTTTTCCCCACTCTGAGTTCTCTAAAAGCTGCTATGAATATTAGCTGTGGAAGAACTGAAAGCTAGTTTAGGCCTAAATTGAGAGCGTCTCTTTGTGGATGGAGGGCCTCTCTTGCTTTTATTTAAGTTTAGTAAAAGTGCATAAGATAAAATGACAGTTGAAGTGAAATATAAACCCACTCTTTCTTTAGTATTTCAGGTTCTTCATCCAAAACTTTTCACAGGAATACCTGGCAAGTCTTTATGATGAAAAAAATAAACTTCCAAAGGTTCTTTTGCCACTAGCTACCAGGTATTTAAATCTTTGCCTTTTGCCAGGAAAACCCTGTTGATAAATGCCATCTTCCATATGATAGACTCTGCTTTGGCCGGTGGGGGAACCATCTGTATGGTGTATGTGTTTCCTGCTGAGAGCATACCCTGTGTGCTGGTTATGGACACAGCAGTGCAGAGGTCACTCTGCCTGGGACCCCAGGGGTGCAAACAGCCCCCTCTGTTTCTCTGCTCATATGTTTTGCCTAATAAATCACATCAGTCTCCCTCATCACTCCTTGTTCTTTAAAGATATAGTTCTCTTTACTGCTTTTAAACATTTCTTTATTCATTTGAGGACTTTCTTGCTCTATACTAGCTGTTTTTTTAAGGTTTTTTGGCTAAGGCTTGGTCATATGCCTCTGAGTATACAAATATAGCCTAGATTTCCGTTGTCAGTATACCTATTGATAGCTGTAGAAAATACTTTGATAGATAATGAGGCAAAACTTTCTTCACAAAATCTGCTTCTGGCAATGCCAATTTGGCTATAAAGGGACTCATTCTGTTCTTTTAAACAGTTTTCACCAATTTACTTGGCTTTCTAGTCCATGATTGCCCAGACCTCCTTTGGAATCAAAGCAAATTTAAGCCAGAAGTTAAACAGCACCACTGGTAGTTAAGTCTTCAGTTTCTTCTGCTGTAGGCAGTTATCATATGGTGCTGGTGACTTGTTGCTGCTCATTTGCTCATCAGAGAATTCTTTTCTGATTGTCTTCTGTCATTAAGTTTGATTTGAGATAGACTCTCTTGTGTACTCCTGGAGAGAGAGGAGATTCCAGAGTAGGAGTCTTTCCAATCTCCTCTACCAGAAATGCACACAGGTTGTTTTTTTTTTTTCCATCTATGGCTTTATGGTCACTAAGTTCTTCTTCTATGTCTTCATCATTTTATGACCCTACAGATTCTTATCAGAATTCTTTCATCTGTGTTTTTTGTGCCTTTCGAAAGCTGCTCCTGAAATGTTTTTGGGGTTTTTTTAATGTGTCCAGGTTTAGGGCAAATTTTTGAGGAAAGCTCCAAACTGGGGTTCCTCTAGAAAGCAAATCCAAGTGGGCCCTCCCGCAGCTGGTTTGGGAAAAGATTTCCTTGGAGGAAAGTGGAAAAACCTGTTTATTTAACAAGCAAAGCATTCATGAGGACTGTCTTGCTTTGGAAAGCCAGGTGCCTCCTAAGGCAGGCAGGAGCCTCCCCTGAAATGGAGAAAATGAAACCCCCCACCTCCGAATTTCTATAAATTTTAAATTAAGGGGCTCTCAGGCAACAAAAATTATGGGAGCAGGATATAATAGTTCTTCCATAGGGAAGAAAATAAAAGGATAAAATAAAAAAATTCAGTAAACTAAAACAATACTGACAGAGTCAGAACACAACCTGACACCCTGTGGGTCGGGGTGTTGGTGGCAGTCCCATTGGAATTGTGGCTGCAGTTCTCCTGGAGGTGTGGTTCTGTTGGAGCAGGGGTCCTGTAGAAAAGGATCTAGTGGATCCTTTTCTACAGGACCCCTGAAGATCCTGTGGAAGAGGCAGCTGCTGTTCCTCTGGGGAATCCAGTGGAGAAGCCGTGCTGGTGTTTCAGAATCTCCAGATTATATCCAGGTAGGAATGCTTGGCTCCTCCCCCTGGGCTCACATCTCCCAGTGGGATGCTGTAGTTCTTATCACCCATGCAGGGACATTCAATAGTCTGTTATCAGCAATGTCCCCTCCCCGAGGGAGGTGTGAATGTGATCACTCAGAGAGAGATAAGGCAAACTGCCCACTTGACAAAAGACAACTGCCACACAGATGGTAATAGAATACATCTTGATTTGCAGTCTGGAACAAGGACAAAAAATGAACAATATTCAACAATAAAACCTCTTGCTGCTCCCAAGAGATGACACACTCAGAAAGTCCCTCCATGGGCTGTAGCTCGGCTCACTCAGTCCCTTATCAGTCTCTTATCAGTCCTTCCGGTGCTGGAAATGCCGCAGCACAGGCCCAGCCTGGTGGGCCACAGGTGGAGCTGCCAGTGCTCTGCTGGGTGTTCAGTCCAGAGCAGGTTCAAACAGTTCCAAGAAAAAGAAAACTCACAGTCCAGGGAACTTCTCTGCCTCAGCTAGCGAAAAACTAACTAAAAGCAAAGGAAAGCTTTGTCCTGCTGTCTGTCCACGCTACAGACAGCACTGTCCAGGAGAAGGATGCAGGGGAGCAAGTGCAGTTTCTGAAAACAAAATGTGTGCTTCTTGTCTCCCCTCACCTTTGCTCTCAGAACATATCTTAAAGGTGCAAAACTTAATTGTGGGCCAAACAGATGAATGGGGATACAATTCAGCATCAGAAAGCCACCCCAGGACATTATGTCACTTATATTGTATCTCCCTGAGCTTATGGCCCCTTCTGGTTTATCCACCTGGACATGGAATCACTTTACTCTTCAGAAACACTGGGTTCTTCAGGCTTCTCCTAAGTTTCTAGTAGGAGAGATTTATTTATAAACAAAGTTGTCTCTGAACACCCTTCCTGCTGCCTTCAAGAATTGTACTTGTTTGAAAATGAAAAAAGGAAATGCTGATCTGGGCACTGCTTCCAGTGAAGCCAAGAGTTGCTTCCTCCTCTCTGAGTTTCCTGGCTGTCCATTAAATTCTGGTTCCAGGCAACATGTCCCAGTGTGTTTGCCACTCTGCACTGTGCATAAGTGAAGCTCTCCCATCGCCGTGTTGTTGCACAGTTGAAATAAGACAGTGATAGTATTTTTCTTCTTCTTGCCCAGAATATCAGTTTCATGGGATCACAGCTTATTTAACTGACTAGAGGGTTTGGCCAGTTAGTTTTAAACTACTCTTTAACATATGATTCCACTTACTGCTTGGTACAGCTTACTGCACCTTTGATATATTCTTTGATTTTCCTGTTCTGGGAGCTCTGATTTTTTTTCTTTTTTCCACTAGGCATCCTGTATGTTTATTATTCCCATATTTCATGTTGTCAGTTCAAAGTGTGTAGGGCAGCAAGGCAGGCAAGCAGTTTCCCCATCTTACTGCTTACATGGCTGCAGAAAAACATGTATAAGTTATTTTCAATCTCTGTAGAGCTATTTCTTTTGTGTAGAACTGTTGCTTTTCTTTGCTGTTTCCTATTTGATTATTTCTATCTTCCATCCTATCTTTTGTATAAATCCTTTTGACTTCCCCAGAGAGCTTTTCTGCACCCATCAGCATTCTCCTTCTCTGTTTCAGCAACTTTGCACAAAGCTGACCCTGTTTCTGGGAGGTGAATTATCCAGCACTGTAGGCTGCAACTTGTAACTAAGGTTCCCGACCCTAGAATTCTCTCTCTTGTGGGGAGAATTTCTCATGAACACCATTTCCAGCTGGGGTCAGGACCTTCCTTCCACCCAAGAGGGGCGTTGTGCTGACAGCATCAGCCCCCAGGGAGCTGCTGTTGTTGCATCTGTTGAGCAGTGCAGGATATTCTTCACACTTTTGAGGTTTTAGTTCCCCAGTCAGATGGGCAGCCTTTCTCAATTCATCCTGTCAGTGCTGGCTAGTGGGCTGCTGCTTCTTTCCTTATTGGAGTTCAGATTGACCAAAACAGCAAACTTTCCCCCCCCAATTTCTAGCAGTTGCTTTGCAGGCTGAAAGCATATATCTGCTAGATTCATTTTCCACAAAACAACGCTAATTTTTATGGCAGAAGTGGGGCTTAAGAATCCCAGGCAGATCTCTTCACACACACTGATGTGTTTGATATGTTCTTGACTTTCATAGTGTCTTTGGGTATCTGCCTGTTACACAGAAGGGCACCTCAGCAAGTGGCTCTCCTGTGTTTTCTCTTATGTTGTGGTGTTAAGCAGCTTCTTTGCAAAACCCTTTGGATTGCATCAGCTCTGTGACTCTGGGTATGGCTTCCTGATGTGACAGAGCAGAGCTTATTGCCTGCATATTTGTACTGAGGGTCACTGCTGGAAGGAAACCATGGAAGAGGGGTTAATTCCAGAGTCCTAAAGTCATTGTCAGTAACAGGAGGTTTGTACTATCAGACAGAAAGCACTAATTTTCTATTTCAGAAAAAGTAACATTGGTCTTGATGAGAAATAATGAAATACTGCAGAACATTAAAAGAGTTCAGTCTGGGATTACTGGTGAGATTTGCCACCTGTGTGCCCTCCTGCTTGCCTGAGTGGATTGTGGGTCATACAAGTGCATCAGGAAACAGCTTATGAGGACGTGTATTTTAATACACAGGGTTGAACATCTGCCTCTCGTAATCAGTCACTGTCCCATTCAAAAATAATTTCTGGCACTCAGTCAACCAAAAATACCTGAGAACAGCCTGGTGGTTGGTTCAGTAGGAGCTTGTGAGTGGAAAGAAACCAGTTGGATTCACACAAAACACAGTTCAGTGGTAAAGGCTCACTGTTTTTGCTGGTACAGAGCTTCTCATGCTCCTCCCTCTAATTTGGCATTAATGAGTTCTTACAAACATGGCTTCTGTGTTTATACATCTGTGTCTTGCTTGTTTGTACCCATCTGTATTAGACCACACTGGAGTTTTGTGTTTCCTTTTTTTTGTTAAGCATGAAGCAGCTGGCCAGGGCATGTACAGTCACATACGGTCAGCTGTATACATATTTCTAAATTAATATCTGCTCAATGAATGTCTGGAAGGAATCCCTCTGTTCCCCTCATGTGTTTCAAGTCTCACAGTTTGTTTGGATATACAAATCAGTCTGATTTCCTACTTCTGTTCTTTTGAATTTAGTTTTTTTTATGCTTTCTTTAGACATTTCAGAAAAATGTCTGCTCTCACGAACATTATAATTTAAACTAAGTTATGTATGTAAAATTATTGAGAAATCATGAAAAGTATCGAACATTGGGTACCAAACTGGCTGCACTGAGACCCCATAACATGTCCTGTGAGGGTTTCTTGGATTTTAGCTTTGGTTTTGACTGCTTTAATTGCACATTTGGAACTCAGAATACTTGATCTGTTTGAAATGAGTGTTAAAAATAGTTGCAGTTTTCAATATTGTAAAAATAGCTTTAAAAAAAAATTGAGCGGTTGGATTTTTCATTGTCTGAGTCAAAAATCTTTTAACCTTTTACGGTCAGATTTCAGGCATTATTTTTGCAAGCTAATGCTGTTGTATGTTGTAATTAAGCAGACTTTGAAGACAGTTACAAATAAGGTTTTAAAGTCACCATGGGGTACTGTCACAGGGCTTGCAAGGGTTGCAGGATGAAGAGAGAGGCGAGAATGTTGACCTCATGCTCAGAAGGCTTGATTTATTATTTTATTATTTTATTTATATAATCCTTTCTTTAGGATTTTTCCCCCTTCTGAGAAGCTATGGCCTCAGCAACAAAATGTAAACAATGGTTATCTGCTGCTGTGGAATGCAACAGGTGGGTCTGTGATTGGTCTCGGGTGGATGTTTGGATTTACTGACCACTCTTGGCAGAGCTGCTCTTGCTTTCTGTCGGGACACAGAACTTTGTTATTCATTCCTTTTCTATTCTTAGCTTAGCTAGCTTCTGAGAACTTTCCTTCTATTTCTTTTTAGTATAGTTATAATGTAATATATATATATATAATATATATATATAATGTAATATATATAAACTAATAAATCAAGCCTCCTGAACATGAGGTCAACATTCTCGTCTCTCTCTTCACCCTGAAAACCCCTGCAAGCTCTGTAACATAGATGAAAATTTATGGAATTCATTTCTAAAGCAAACCACTTGGATGATAGACATGGCTGTGATTCCAGTTGTGCCAGTGCCAGGAAAGCTTTGGGTTTTGTACTGTGAACACTCTTTAATAACAGGTCTTGTATTTAGCCTTTTGGCTTCTGAAAGCAAATTACTCCCTTCTCGATATGCAGCTGATGGTGATGCAGCCTCATGATTTAGCTTTCAGTCTGTAGCTGTCCCTGGCTGTTCATGTTTTTGCTGCCTGCACAGCGAGGCCTGGCAGTGGCACAGCACAGCTGAAGGAGATGCTCTGATTGCAGCCCAGCGGCACCAACTGCACCTCTGCTGCCGTGCCTCTTGTACACAGATGGCCTTTTAAAATGTGCTTAAACTCCTGATAGATTTCCAAATATTTCCAATTGACAGCCTCCTTACAAATACCCGTTTCAGGGGATGGGAGCCAACATTTCCATAATCATGTTTGGTCATTCGCACAACCATAACGTTTGAATATAATGAGGAAAATTGGCTGTGCTAAGGCACAAGCGTTAATTGGAACTAAATGCCAAAAAAGATGTTTTCGTAATGAATGCATGGGTATTTAAGTAGTTTCCCATCACTTTAATATCAAAAATGTGCTGGGATCTGCCAAGTGACTTGGTAATCTTGGCTAATATCAGGGAAGTTGCACACAGTCAATGGCTTTGAGCAACACTGTTCCTCTACACACTCCTCAGGATCTGGGCATTTTAGCAGCAATTGCTTGCTGCCTTTTACAACCTTGGCAGCAAGTGTCAGAGTGATTGCAGTTTTTGTCTGGGGAAAGCACGGTCCTGTAATTCCAAGGGACACTCGAGGACACCACTCATGATAGCTGAATAAGGACCTTACAACATTTTACTGGGCCCTGACTGGCTTCACGGGGAGCCCAGCTCAGTAAAATCTGCCTGCCCGTGGGGACTGCCATGCGGAGTGCAATACAGCATTTACACAGCCAAAGCTGAAGGGGCACTTTTATTGCTTGGGAATTTCAGTGGTTTGTTCGCAGTACCCTGGGCAGACGCTGTGCCGTGGCCCAGCAGTGTCTGCGGCACAAAGTAAAGCAAAGCAGGGCTGTGAGAGCCGCTTCCATCTGCACACTGCGGCTCCCGGTGCTTCTAAATGACACTGAGGCCACTTACAAAGCAGAGCTGCTAAGAAGCCCTTCCCAGTCCTGTAATAGCGTTCATATCTCATGGCAAGTCATGTGCAGCTCCCCCATCCCGTCAATGTTTCCTTTCCCATTATATTGCTGGCATGACGAAGCAGGGAACTGTTGCCAGAACTGGACTCCAGCTCTTTCATCTGCGTCTAGAAACTGGCTCACACTGGCCGTGGGAGTGTTTTAGACAGTATTTCCATCTTGTCTTACTATCTACTCGTGATTCGTTTGAAGACTGACAGATCTTATGTATTTTGCTCCTGTAGGTTTTTTGCTTTCTCTTGAGATTGTGCCTATTTCATCTCCCTTGCTTTTTAAGTGGAAAATACTTCTTTTTTTCCAGAGAGTTTGAGGATATTTCTTTCTCATATTTTTCTGTATTGCTGTGTAATTTTCCTTCTTTCTGAAAGAAGGTTCTGCCTCACAAGAGCTCCCAGAAGCTATGGCTGCCATTTAATTTCTGTGTTTTCTTTCCTGATGTGGGAGGTTTTAAAGGGATTGTTTGTTTTGTTTTTTTTTGTTGTAAGGGAGGGACAAAAATGAAGGAAAACTGAACTTACCTGAGGGAGAGAGTGTTTTGCTGTGAGCATGCAAGGAAGTAAATAATTTTCTGTTCAAGAACTTCATCAGGTCTTAATTGACATTATAGGTAGGTACTGAGGCTGGCAGGGGGATGTTTACAGACACGAACGGGACGGGGCTGCTGCTGAAAGCACCTCGAGCTGGTTTTTTTTCCAGCATCAGTCTCATTACATGGTTATGACAATGGGAAGATGCCATCAGCTCACATGCCAGGCAGCAGACCAAGAACTCAATGTTACAACTTACTTTATAAGCTTCTTGACCAATCACACAAAGCAAAAGCACATTGACAATAGTTCTATCCAACCACTATAAGCACACATGCTTTTGGTCAAACAATGCTCGCTTATTTCAAATACAATACCTACTTGTAAGCCTTAAAACACAACTCACAGAGCTCCATTATTAAGCTTTAACCTTCCTAACATCTTGCTAGATAAACTTTCCGTAGCTTTAGAAAGCTATTCAGACAAGCATTAATACACAGACCATTGTTTTATTTGCCCTTGCTTTTCTACAGTTTAAATAATTTTTCTGCTGACCTGTCCCATGGATGCTGCATAGCTGGGCTCACAGTTCTGCTGTCTCTGAGGCCTGCCTTTTGCAGCTTTCCCAAAACCCTCTGATTTTGTGGATTCCCACAGATACATGTCACACTGAGGAAGCCTAGTCATGCTCCTCTTTGAAAGGTGCACTACAGATTATTTTTCAGTAAAAAGAGCTGTATTTTCTCTCAAGGTGACCAGGTTAAGTAGCTGATTTATTTTTCTGTCTACCTTGTGTAGATGTATCACATTACAGTGTAATTGATGAAAATTAGGCCTAGTAATTCTTCTTTCCCTAAAGTATGTCCACAGTCAGTGTTTTCAACCTGTAGCTTATACATAAGTCTAATGTGAGGTTATCTAAGAGAAAATCTGGTGCCTAAATGCACAAAATGTTGAAAAATGCCTTAAGGTAAGGAACTGTGTGGATTTGCACAAAGTTCAAATGAGATCTCTTTGCTGAATGCCTTTACAAGAGCAAAACAGTCAAAGGATACAAAGAAAGCCTGACTGGAAGTCTGATAAAAGATACAAAAAGAACAAAAAAGAAGGACTAAGTAGTTAATTTTCACTGAGGACGTAGATCCCTGGCATGTCCCAGGGAGATCTCATCACCTACTCATAGTCTCAGGCAAGTGTATCAGGAATGAGGAGGTATTTGCCTAAGTCACAGCATTGTTTGTGGCAATAAAAGTTAAAGTGGCTGTGAAGAGGTACAGTGGGATCTCGAAATAACAGGTGATTAAGGGATTAAATGATAAATGAAGTGTTGAAAATGGAAATTACTGTATATTGTAGAAGCCCCTCCTGATCTGTAGATGTAACACAAGGGGCACTGAAGTGGTGGTTATTACTTCCATGTAGTTTTGGTTAATTGTGTGACTGCATCACTCCAGTGCTCAGAGTCCACATCTCAGATGCAGTTCTGGCACCTCTCCCCTCTAAGAAAGATAGATGAGGAGCCCAACCATGTTTATTGCATTTTTGAAGCTGTTCCATGCAAGGAATGACAAAGACAAGTCGTCATCTTAGAGGAGAGAAAACTGTAGTGGTATGAAATAGAGAGCCTGTAAAATAATAAGTAGGAAATAGTGAGAAGGGAAGGATTAGTAAATGTTTTTTGTAGTGGGGATAATACTGGGACCTGGGTTCTAAAACAGGAGTAGTCTTTTTTTCCCCAGACCCATTATTAAATTGTGTGATTTGTTGCTCACAAATGTTGTGGATACCAAAAGTATAGCTGGATTAAATACAGTATTATAAAGGCAAGTTCATGAAAGGAAGTCCTGTAAGAGGCTGTAAAATATGAAGATACCACATCTGGCTTAGGTTGCCCAAATGCTCCCACTGTACACAGATCAAAATCAGAATTATATTTGTGCTGTAGCCTTTTGCATGACTGGGGTGTTTGGCTGACGAGAGCAGCAGTGCTGTTCTGAACTGCCTGACTCGTTTGAGACATCTCTTTCTCTTCTGTGGGTGTGGGATTATTGCACTGCCTTTCTCTAAAGCCCAGTGGGCTGTGAACTCAGTCACAGCCCAGGTTCCCCTGGAGATCCTCTGTATAGAACCATGGGCTCCCTTCTGTCTTGACTCTGGTGAGCTGTGGAAAGCCGCATGACCTGCTCAATGTGGCTGAACAGCTCCTGCCCTCCCTCCAGCTCCTCTGCAGCAGCTGTGCTCCTCCAGCAGAGACCTTTCTGCCTGGCGTGGAAATGAAAAAATTATCCTTCTCCACGGAGCACCTTTTAGTTTTGTGGCAACACTGCAGTGAGCTCGCTGCCATTGGCTGTGCTCCTTCCTTCGCCAGGCGCTGCAGCAGGTCGTGGTGCTCAGGCCAGAGCTGCTGATTTCCCTGGGAGCAGTGAGGGATGCAAAGGGATGTGTTTCCATGGCCCCTGCCAGTGAGCAGATGGGCTGCTGCTTCTCATACTGATTGGGCTGCTTCAGTCGGCTGTGGCTTCATTCCCAAGGATTAATCTGTCAACTTTAAGGCTGCAGCACACAAAGAGATAGTTTGCTATGACCAGGTGCTGTAGGCAAGTGTGGCTATTGAGGTGTTGAGTGGATTTTCTGTTTGCACAGATCTTCCTGTTTGGACATCCAATAGCCTCAAAGAGTCCAGCTGGAGTCCAGAGCTCCAGCTCATCCCGATTCTCTTGCAGGTGTCCTACACAGATGGAGATGTCATGGAAGTGGTTTTGAAGCACCCCTCCCTGTCTAAATACCATCATTTCTGTCTTCCCAATGCCGTGCTACTGTAGCTGGGCTCTTGCCAGCACAGCCAGCCAGAGGAGCCTTGGAAAAGCCAGGAGAGAGCACTCTCTGTAATGCGGAGAGAACAAAGACCTAAGGTTTGAGCAAATGTTTCCTGCTTGTCTGGAAATCTGCTACCTGCCCCTCCCACCCAAAGAGGAAACAAATATTCCTATTTTGTAGCAGAACTTCTAAAGGACAAATTATTAATCTATTAGTGAGGTATTACTGCTTGTCCAACCGAGCTATTAGATGTTGATCTGTCCTGGAAGGACTGTGAAGAATTTTGTTACACTGTGTACAAAAATACCTTCACTCAAAAAAAAAAAAAAAAAAAAAAAAAAAAAAAAAAAAAAAAAAAAAAAGAGCTTAATTGTTAGGCAAGGGGTCCAGTTTGGGAATTTTTCCAAATCCGTTTTTAGCACAAAAAATGCCATCCAATCTGGGAACTTTTTGTTTAGGGTCAAGTATTTCTTCTTCACGAGTTTGCAGGAGACAAAGCCTCTGGCATGGAATTGAAGGGTAATATCAGATTTAGATGTGGCTGATCTTTCCCTGTACTTCTTAAGGACAGAGAGCTAGCTGGCATGAGAGCACCCTCAAAAAAAAAAGCTGAGGACTGAAATCTATCATCCTAATTAGTCAGAAAGATGTCTGTAGTCCTTGTCTCCCACATCCCAGTTGCCCTAGGTACTGTATTTTCACTCTTTGCTGCTGTGCCTTTTGCACAGACACTGAAATGTGTGTTAAAGGAGGTACAGGAGAGAGGCAATTTTCCATTCATGCAGAAGTGCCAATGCAGTGTAGGGCTGCACTAGCAGCCTGTCCCACTCTGGGATAAAACTGCACGAAGAGGGCATCACACAACTGCAAAATGGAGACATGGAGATGCTGGGGCTTGATCTGCTGCCACCTTCACCCTGTGCCCTTCACCCTTCACAGTTCTGAGGGTGCTGCATTTGTATGCACACCTTCATCTCCCTGACTTGTGGAGGGAGACTCTTGGGCAACCTGTTCACTCTTTGCAGGTCAGGAAAAATGCTCTAGGAGTTGTTTTGCTATGCATGTTAAGTTGCAGTTATACTCAATTCCAATAGAGAAATGCAATCATCAGCCTGTGTTTAAAATTCTGGTTCTACCTTGTATTAAGCATGGCTGTTATAACATCCTTTCTTCCTGCTCTCATACACAGCAGGAGCTTTTCACAGTCCATTTCACTGCAGCATCTTGGAGAAAACTGACCTCCTGACCTTGTTTCAGCTGTGCTCTTCTGTAATACCCTGCTCGTTTCACTGGTGGATGGAATGAGCAGCGAGCTACACACACAGCACACATCCTTTAGGGAAGAATTGTGCCGTATCCGTGCACTGTCCTGGCAACTTCAGCTGAGAACTGCGCAATGACAGAACCATTTTAGCAATGTTTACTTTATACAGTCCCAAAAAGGATTTGAACCTAGAAGAATCTGCTGAGGAATCTGAACAGGACAGCCCGTGATGTGGATGACTTGGGACAGTCTCCTGCCTGGTGTCAGGTGCAGAGAAAGCTGTGCAAACACGACGCCACCAGCTTTGCTGGAACAACTGCAGTAGGCCACTTGACAAGAAAAGTGTTTTTGTCACTTTTCAGTCATTAAATTCCTCTAATACAAATGTGAGCTCGCTCCTAATTACAAATAGATTAATGAAGTGTTTCACAGAAGTGGGCTCATGGACTTGCATCTTGCAGGAATACAATGACCCTGTCATGAAAATTTCTTTTTCTGAGGTCATGATGAGAAAGGTGGATACTCTGAGGAACAGTCGGATTTTGGTTCACACATACAGATAATGATGAACACAAACATAGACACTGCCTTGTGGTTACAACAGGATCTGATTTTTCTGTGCATGATGCTCGAAATGTGTTTAGAAAGATCTTTACCTTTCCCCAGTCTTGGGTAAAAGTAAATTAGTAAGTTTGCTACTCCTTTCTGCTTTTTTCCTTTTCCCCTCATTTCTATTGTGTAATCTTCAGTGCTGTATGATTTGGTTTCCTGCCCAGACAGAAAAGTTAGAGTTTCCATGCAGACAGGAGATCTTCACTCTTTCAGAAGACAGGTTTTTAAGCCAGGGCGTTAGAACAACATTCATCAATGTTGTTTGCACTACACACCCAGTCTAGATAGAATCAAAACTCTGTTGTTCCTTACCTGTCACTCAGGACCAGAGTAAAATACGGTTCCTCCCCGTGACTGCTCACAGTCTGATTTAAACATTGTACAGACCAATGCTGTAAAATGCTGCTGCCCCTGTGCATACACTTGTCTGCAAAGGCTCCTGATTTAAGATTTCCCCATTGTACATGAGCCTGGGTCCTGCTGCCTGGATTTGTGGCAAACCTTGAGGAGATAGGAAATGCCATTCTGTCTGAGCCCTCTGTCCTGGTTAGCTCCTGCAGTACTTAAAGCACGGCTATTGCAAGGTTATCTTTGGGTCTGGTTTATAGGAGAGGCCTACCCTTTTGGAACAGCTGCTGTGTATGGATTATTTTGTTTCAAGGAGGCCAGGTGAGATGAATGGATGGAGCCAGATGAGCCTCTTAGTTGAATTTTTAGTGCTGAAGTTTTTGTTTACTTGAAAACGAACAAACTGTTCTTAATTATTTTTTCTTTAATGAGCAGAGTGGCTCAGTGATGATGTACAGTGTTCCGAAGCAGCTGTTGTGAAGGCTCTGATGTGTAATAGCACAAGAAGGCAGGATGGCAAACAAAGCTGTTAGCTTTCAATAGCATGAAAATTATTGGAAAGATCAGGGGAAAGAAGTTGAGAAGGGTGCTAGGAAACACTGATTTGCAGTATCATTGTTGCGAACAAAAGCTTTATTTTCAGAGGAAAAATGCTGAGGAGCTAGAGGAACTGAACATCTGAAGGCTTAACGAAAAGTACTATCAGAAGAAAAGAGTTGTGCAGTTTGTTTAATGGGGGAAAGTCAATTTCATTGGCATGTAATGAAAACTTGATAGTGGGTTACACTGTGGGTCTACTGCCAAGCTAGAGAAGACTCCAGCTTTTATTCTTTTTATGTAGGTGTGTGCTGAAGGCAGGCACAAGGGTTAATGTTCACACCAAATCATCGCCTGCTGTAGATGTAACTGAGATCAGCAGAATGTCACTGCTCCCAAGGAAATGGTGCAGATTTATGCCAGTGTGGGTCTGGAACTCAGCCTTTTCTCTACATATTTTTGTCAAATAAACAGTGTGTAGTTAGACAACAGACTTGGAAAGATAAGTCAGGAAAACACACCAGGATATTAATGCCCTTGTAGGAATGATATGTGTTTTGCCTCTCAGAGAGATTTAGGAGGAAAATGCAGCGAATGAAAAAAAAATGAAGTTATTACTGTATTATTAAAAAAACAGCAGGCTCAAAAAAAACTGGAACTGGATTCCTACCAAAAATCAGAGATGTTCTGGAGCTTGATCTGGAACTCTGAAAATTATTATGCAGACATTAGTGTAAATCTTGAGGCCAGTATTGGTTGACAGTTTAGTCAACAACAGATGAAAAATCAAAATGAAAGTGCTGTGAGCATCTCAGTAAGGCAAAATAATAATATACATTTACCTAGCACTTAACATTTCCAGATTGTATGGCCATTCAATCGTGCAGAAAGTTGCACTGATCTCAGATGCATGGAAAGAAAGACCATGCCATATTTCTAGAGCCTCTGTAGCTATTGAACAAGTTGATGTTGGACTGGGGGGTTTGGACTAAGAAATTATAGGTAACGTTTAAAAAAAGAAAGATAATACATACTTTCTATCTAGGTTTAATAAAAATAACACATACTTAGATGTTAAGTTGAGCAGCCCTTGGAAAACAAAGTAGTTGGTGTTAGAGATTGCAGTGGAGCTGACTGGAATGTTTTAAGAGAATGAACTGGCAAACAACAGATTATGTCTTTCTGACATTGCATAGGGTACAGCCTGTACTGGTTGGGAGGAAGAATAGAAAAATCTGAACAAAATGTTGGTAATCTGTCCAAGCAGAGATGTGACTGATCTCCCCAGGGCTAATTCTTTGCATGAAGTTGAATATATGCCTAGAGGGTTTCCTGAACACAGTCAGAAAGTTCATCCACTCTCAAGCTGGAGAAATAAATGAGTGTAAAATCATAGAAATTGACATCTCTTGGGTCTGAGTGACTTTCTGACGTTGCTGGTTGACTTCACTGTGGGAGTGGGGCCTAAGGGTGGCCCAAGTTTTCAGAAAAGGGACCGAGTTCAGGGGGCTGAGCTCTGTGGGGAATCTGTACATTTGCAGTCTCAGACAAATTTATTTCTGTAGTTGCCATATGTGAGGGCTTTTCATAATTGCCATCTGTGGAGTGAAAGGCAGTCCAGGCTAAAATGTGCACAGTTGCAAATATTAGAAAATATGGCTATTATAAAAAGTTGTAAGAACTTTATGCAAATGTTCCATCCACAGTGGAAGGGCCAGATTCTAATATCACGCCTGGTGCACAGTAACAGATTTTTCCTAGGTATGCTGGGATGCCCACACTGAGATTAGAATGTGTTTCAAAAATGGATTATTGGAATATGAAAGAGCCAATGATGAGGAAAATCAGATTTAACTCAGCTTTTTTTTCCTCCGTCACTCTTTACTATGCGAGAATTGGCTTTCAGCATGGTTTTTGGTCTTTGTAATTCATTAGTAAAATTGGCAATAAAATAATGGCAAAACGTGAAAACTAGTTTTCCTCCTTAAGAAATTCACATCATCAAATTAGGACAGAGAAGTGATCTCTTTACACCCAGTTGCTCAGAGCGAATTTTGGCTACAGGAAGCATTACCTGAAGCAAACCACAGTGCCCTCATCCCTGGGGGGTTCCCCTGAGGTGCTGTCAGCAGGCACTGGTGGCAGTGAAGTTCTGGTGGTGTGCAGGTTATTTCACTCCGCAAATCCTATCATCAGCTTATCTTCTTCATTTGTTTAAATCCTTGCATTTGGTATCTTTATTTCCCCCCCATATGCAGATACTGTCTTTTTTCTTGCCTCTTTGGGGAGGAGGTAAATGAGATTTGGGTACAAGCCGTAATTATTCTGGGAAAATTACCCTGCGGCATTTATTTATATGCAAAATCTTGTCCTGCAGCAGCTTGACAGCTGCACAAGGCTAGGAAGGCAACGCCAGACTTCCTCCAGGGTTTCTCTCCTTCTTAAATGATATCCTGATGGTCCTTGTCTCACCTTCAATTCTCGGCCACCCAGGTTTAGGAAGAGAAGTTGGTATGGCTGTTCTGTTCTCATCTCCAGAGAAACCCAGCGCTGGACAGGTAAGGAGCTCCCTTTGGACAGGGAATATTGGATTTTCCAAGGCAAAGGGAGCAGTGAATCCAGCTCCTGGCCAGAGCTGAAGCAGCACTGCACAGTTAGAAACCCCTCCTGACTTTAGACAACTTCAGTGCTGAGCAGCAGCTGCAGCAGCTTTCCATGGGTTTGGATTGAGGGAACGTTCTTGGAATGCTGCTCAGAGTGCAGAGGGTGTCTGCTGTTTTGAAGGGCAGTGTTCCCAATGACTCCCATGGAAATCACAATATCGGTTGGCTCTGAAAATTAGGTCCCTGGTCTAAACAGCTGGGTTTGCAGGTAGGGACCAAACCCTCTGAGGTGTTTTGTGGGATCATTATTGTTCAGCTTGGGTAGTTTTGCTGTATCCAAACTGAACAATTTTTTCTTCAGTACGCAGGATTCTTGCAAAGCAAGGGCTACCTGTGCAGACCAATTGCAATGGCAGATCCAGGGGTTTTAGCAAAGGCTAAAACCAAAACGGGTCTCTGCACATGTTTTCAAATCTAAACAAAATCTAAAAGTTTCTCAATTGTCCCCGAGAACAATGCCTCTGAGTTAGTGATGCTTCTCAGACCACCTGAGAGATGCTATAAATCTTTATAACTTGCAAGTGGAGCAATCAAATTTTAATGGCAAAATGTTTCTGTCTTTGGGAAAATGTGATAAATATGCCATTGTGAAGGGGCAGAGAACTTTTTCTGGAAATATTCATTAAGACTGTCTATGAATATTCAGTATACACCTGAAAGCCCACATAGTTACTATATTTTAAATAAATACTTGCTTTTCAAATGTTTTAACTAGTCATCTATCTTCAGACATTGTCACAACATCATTCATCATACAACTATCTAAATGCTATCCAGATGCTGCTGAACTAGCTGCTTTTTTAGGTACAATATATTAAAGTATTCTTTTTCACACAAAGTTTTGAGTGTAAAAATTTTTGATCATCTTTACACAGCAGCATGAATTTCAAAATACCTTTTTCTTTAAAACTATAGTAGTTTATATCAAAAATATCATGGAGGTTAGCTGAATAAATAACTGCAGCTGTAAAATTTTAAGGTGCAGCATCAACAATTTAAATTATACAGTCTACAGGATCAAACGAAACTTGAATGCTCTGCATCACCAGAATGTGTTTCATGTCTCACTACCTCCTTTCCAGTGGTGCTCCAGTTGCACACAGAGACACTAAAATAGGAAAATCCTCACATGCAGATGTTGAATGTGCTGCCCTGTAACAAATCCTGGCATCAGTCTGCACTGACACTTCCCATTCTCTGCTGTTCCAAATCAGCTGAAAGGTCACTGCTGTCAGGTCTCCAGCTCAAAATCTCTCCTGGTCTGAGGCTGGAAAACTGCATGGCATTGTTGCTGGTGCAGGACTGGATCATTTTTTGTATGATATTATGAACAGTCAGTGGCCTTTGGTGGTGGACATGAGGATCCCCATATATTCTTAGCTTTTTTAATGAATTCTCTCATTCTTGTGTTCTCTGCAACCTCATAATAAAAGAAAATAAGAACAGGATTGGAAAATACTATGTGGGTAATTACGATCCCCTGCTTCATCAGGACAACATCATGCAGTTGCTTTTATGAACTTAATCTACACAACTGTAAATAACAGTGAATTTCATGTTTGACCATCTCTTTTGAAAATGTGCCCCAGGAATGCAATGATGAATGTAAAGAGAAACGCAAGATTGGCTACATTTATGCTTGTTCCCTTCCACAGCTCTGTCAGGGATATAATTTCAAAAGCTTTCCTTGTGTAGATGTTCAGTTTTGGGGTTTTGTTCTCTTTCTCTAGGCATGCATAGATTTTAGACTACTTCCTTGAAAAGAAAAAGTTACTCAAAGTGCAATATTCCTTTAGATCCAGTCACATCTATTCTAGTAAGAAAATTTGTACTTAATAGCTCTTGTTATTATCAGTTTTTTCAACACAATGAAAACCTTTTTTTTTTTACTTTCTTCAGTACTTTTTTTTCTTGAAAATGATATTATTCTAAATGGTTGACAGAAATCAGCTGGGGGAAGGGTTGTCAGTAAAAGTGAGGCATTATACTGGTGTTGCACATGCAAGGTCATCTGTACATCCCTGTGTGTGAACCGATGCTGTTGTGGTTGGTAAGAACGGGAGGTACAAGGCTCTTTGAGGAGAGGGAAATTTATTGCATTGCTTTTCCAAAAGTTACTGCTTTTGCAAGTGGAGCTTGGCGTATGCTAGAACCAGAAGCTTGCTCTATTCTCTGATGATAGTATAAGATTTTTAAAAAGCCACATCCAAGCATGAAAAAATGCCCTGTGATGAGTGTATTCATTCACGTCTTGGAGGCTGTAACTGTAGTGGGAGCACAGTGATAGGGCTCCTTCTCTAAAACATCCCCCTGCGGCAGACACATAAATCCCATGGCATGGGAAAGTGCAAAACTGGAGAAAGTGTCAGACTGCATTTATTTTTTTCTTCCATGCAGTTCATATGAGCAAGTTCAAGGAGCGAGTGCCCCAGCATCCCCTTCCAGCTGTAGATTTCTGACTCCCAAAGGTCTCGCTGGAATGTGAGGGAGCAATGCAGCAGGAGCTGCTAAAAGCCCTACTCAGGGCTGTAATTAATGGATAAGGACATGTGAGGAATCCTCTCCTCACAGGGATTTCAGATACAGTATTTCAGTTAAAGTTCCTGTCAGTGTTAGGGCCCCCATTTTACCCTCCTTGAACATTGCCTAGAACTGCGGCATTTTTTAGCAGTAAAGCGTTTTTCTGCAGCTGCATGGAACTGCAAGGGAATTGGCTGCTCAGATTCACCTCTGCTTCTGCTGGTGGAGGAAATGAGGGCTCAGGGATTGCCCAGCAGAGTGTGAGCTGGAGATGGGCTTTGAAATCTCCCAAGTTTGCCTTCCAGGGAGGATGAGATCTGTAACAGAAGCAGAGCCTGAGTGGAAGATCAGGGATAGAAATTCTGGGTAGTTTGACATTATTTAGGGGAGGTAGCTGGTTCTCAACAGCTCCCAGGGCCTTGAACAAAGTTTTAAGGAAAGGAAGGAACTAAAAAAAATTTCTTCACTCTGAACTGAAGGTCTGCTCCTTCAGTAACGAAGGAGAGGTATTTCTTAGACTAAAAATACTGTGTTGAACATCAGGAAGTCAAGTTATATCAGCTTAGATTAATGGTCATTCATATACATCATTATCTCATACCATAAGCTGTGCAGCTGTTCATGACATCTGCATCCAATCTATAGTTCATGACATATCTTGACAGATACTTTACCAGAACCCCCACCATGTCTAATCTTGTAGTCATCAATTCAGCCTTTTTTACATTTGCTTGTTAATAAATGTAAATCTTCTGGATGTCTGTATTCCAGCAGTGTGCTTCTATGTTCTAACAGTTACCCACGTTTAATGCTCCTTCGTGATCTTTGGGCATGTAAGGAGCAATGAAAATGCACTTGGCACTTGTAAATTTCATGGTCAAGTTTAATCTTTTATGATGGAAAGAGGCTGAGCCTATAAAATAAAAATAGTGCAGAAATTGTTCCTTGTTCTGGAAAACTGTCCAGATTCTACAGGCTGGAAATAAAATTTACTGTTCTAGAGAGGACTCTCTTCAGCCAGATCACTGTGGGTATTGAGGTTCTTCCAAGACAAGAAGATGACCACAGTCCTAGAATTAGTAGCAATCCTCCTTGACTTCCCGTGTGATGCAGATTTTCCCAACTCACATGTGCACACATTTCTGTAAAATTAACATGTTGTCCTTCTGGTAGAATATTGAATGCAGTTCCCCAGTAATGGAATTAGCTCTTGGCTAAGAACTAGAGGGAAACCGACCAATGAAGATGTGCAAAATTCTCCAAAAAGCATTGGACATGACTTGAGTCTGCACAGTTGGTTCCATACTGGAAACAGTCTCTTGGACTGCTTAAATGAAGATTAGATGTATTCAGGTATAACATGCGAGATAACTGCTTTTTCTTAGGATGCCAAATCCAGCAGGTTGAAAATTATACTACTGTTTGGCTGGAGATTGATTACTCTAAAAGGTTTACTTAGGGCTTACTTGGAATTCTTGCTTACTGATGGTGAGTCATGGCTGAAAACAGCCTCCTGTTTTTATGTCTCCAAGAGCCCTAGGGAAAAAGGAAAGCAGCATTCATGGGGAGAAATTGTTTCCCCCCACATCATGTATTTCTAACTTCAGCAGTTAGAAATTAGTTCAGAGTTCATGAGTATCTGAAGCTCCCCACTTTTCAAAAGGTTTGTTTCTCTTTGCTTTTGACTCCATTTAGAGTGGAAGAGTGGAATGGAAATGTCATTTTTAAGGGATTATACTTCCTTGTTCTCCCTGATCTGTCTTAATTGTGTAGGAATTGAGACAGATTTTCTTCTTTCTATTCTTTGAATGGGATCAGCAGTGATATAACTGATAAAAAAATGGCATTGGCTCTGGCCCTGGAATAAGGACAATTCTTATGAGAAAAAATGGTAATTTATTCAGGGATGAGCCAGTACCAGCTGCAGTGATGCATTTTTCTACACAGATGAACTGTGAAGGTTTGTTAAGCAAAGCATATTGAGTGTACAGAAAACTAAAAAGTTACCAAATCCAGCGTGGACGAGCGGGAGCTGAATGGGACTTGGAAAAGGGATGTCATAAAAGTGAGAGCTTTGCAGAACAAATGTTTGTCACCACTTTAAAATTTTTATTGCATTTCTTAATCTCCAAGTATTTTTTCGTTTCCTGTTCCCTGGTGTGATGCTGGTGCTAGGTTGGCACCTTTCAGGTGTAGCATCAGCCTTCCAGAGCTGGACCCCTCCCTGAAATAAAGATCTCTTGTGGCCCTCAGGGGGTGTGTATTGCCAGCACAGGCCATTGCTCTCAAGGCCTGTTTTGTATATTGATTGCAAAGATTTGCTTTAAATCTCTTCTGGTAGCCATTGTAAATCACTGCTTTAAGTTTAATTACTGTCTAGGCAGCTGGTTTGTTGAATTCTGTTGAATAGCATTAGCCTGTTCACTTAATTCTGAATTCCAAAAAAGCCACATTTACATTTAACATCTCTCCGTTTCAGTTGATCTAGGAAATAAAATATCTGAGAGGATGTAAGAAAATCTAGCTGATATTTTATTGGAAGGGTGTCAGAGAGACAGTAATGAAATAATTTAAGTTTTGTACGGACATGCATAGTAAACCCCTTTTTCCCTCCTTTTCACAGGGAGGCAAAAATAAAAGGAGCAGAGCAGTGCTCCTACTCTGTAATATTCATGAATGATGAAGATTGCTTTATTTTTCTTTCTTTGTGGGTTCACAGGCTCACCTCACACACAGTTCTTTGTCTGTGCTCTTTGTTCATGTTGCTGACTCTTAAGCCATTTTCATGGTCACATTCCTTCTGGGACAGTAATTAACTAACAGTGATTATATCCCTGGGGCCTCTGGTATCATCCTCTGCTTTTATGGGAAGGTCTCTGCCATCATCTCATGACTGTCAAGGAGAAGTTTTGGATATCTTATGAGTGGCTTGGGGATACTTCATCAGAGCTTGGTGTTAAAATGTAGAGCATGGCTGCAGACAGCACTTGTCACATAGCTCTTTCCTGCACAGCTATGTGCAGGTACTAATCACGGAATCACAGAATCACAGAATCACAGAATTTCTAGGTTGGAAGAGACCTTTAAGATCATCTAGTCCAACCCATGTTCCAATACCTCAACTATCCTACCATCTAGAGGCTATTTTGCTTGTAACTCTGGCTCTTCTCTACTGAAGTAAGGCGTTCTCTTGTCTCCAAAGCAGCCAAAACAATAAATCTGGAACTAATGGTTTTAACCTTGAGTCAAATAGTGCAGAGTAGCTGCGCAACTCCCTCGCAATTGGTCTTGGTGATTCTCTTTCCTGTAGAGGATCTACCCCATGCACACAACGTGTGCGTGGATCTCCATTGCTGCCACAGGTTCTGGGTCTTCTGTATGGTAAATTAATGATCTGAAACTTCCTCATAACAGCTGTTTCACTCGTTTCCTCTTACCTGTTATTTTCGTTACAAATAATTTATTACACTGGTGTTCATATTCAAAACTTCGGATCTAACTTCTTTGGATTTCAACCAAAAAACTGAGCAACTCATTTAACCTGTAGTTGAATGCCATGTTTATGCAAAATACCAGAATTTTAGTGTAGTTGGCACCAACTAATTGTCTACAGTGCATCAGATAGTGTCCTAATAAAGGGAATCTTTCCCTAATTCAGGTAAATTAATCTTTAATGTTTGTTTCTTCTAAGCTGATAAGTGGAATGGCAGTGGACAATTTTTAATTGATATCTTTCCTAATCCATGGGTTAAAACTTAAAGAGAAAACAGCAAATCAGAGAGGAATATTTATAAACTTCCATATGTAAAAGGATCCGTCACATAAAAAATGCCTCATGTTTTTATAAAATGAAATATCCACTTGAAAAAGTAGTATTTTTTAAAAAGTGGAGTATAAAACAACCCTCTTAACGTTGGGGTTGGGCTTTGGAAGCACTGGTGTGCGTCACACAGCCAACAGTGTTGCAGGGCTGTACTCAGGCTTCTCTGAGCTGCCGAGAGAATAATTTTAAATGCAGCTTTAAAAAAGCTTAGCTCAGTAAGACACTGAGCTGTCAGTACTGGGCAACCTTTAAACAAATGTACTGGACAGGTATGATGTGGTGTAAAATCAAATCTGTCCCTGTAATTCTTCTTTCCTGCATCTTTGTGGAAGGGAGTTGTTAGATCAGGGGATCCGTTTTGCCTCTGCCTGGATATGTAATTTTATTTTAAATGTGTTCCAGGCCTTCTTCAGTAGCTGTAACCAAGGTCCCACAAGTTACACCAAGCTTCTGAAGTGCATGCTAGGGAAGATTTTGCCCTTGCACACAGTATATTCTAGGGATCCTTGAAGAGAAATTAATTTGAATAAGGTAATTAAATCAAGCCGATCTTGATAATGATCAGGTATATTTTTCTGGATGAAACTGAAAATTTTAACTCTACATGGCTCTAAAATGAATCATGATGTCTTGCATAAAAATGCACCTTACAAAAAGTAGTATACAATTATAGCAATGGTTTTACTGGAAAAAATCCAAGAGGTAGGTACAGCAACACTTAAAAAATTGATGACTTTTATATAAATAAAAATGGCATTCCCTCCTCCCAGTAGTGCTTTCCATTAAGTAACAAATCAAACCAGAATTCCCCTTCTGAAGCACCAGTTACCTTTTTATTTCCTATTGTTGGGTCCCCCTGACCCTGCAGTTCTTACAGTATCAGGAATGCCATTCGAATGGCTGGTCCTTGGTGGTCACTTGTTCTTCCTTTTCCTCACATGTGTTTGTGGCACTCCAAACTAACAGCTCTCTTCAGCAAACCATGCCTGTCTCTTTAGCTTTGCCTGAGGAACAAGGAGTCAACTTAAGTCTGTGTAAAGTACGAGCTTTGAATCGCATTGTACAGCACCCTCTTGGTGTGAAAGCTATGGCATTATGGTGGTCTTTACAAAGCACACCTCCATAACTCATCACATGTTCTCATTTCTCTACATTCTGGGTGTATGTGTCCTGTAAATCACTTTACCCTTTTGTAGTCTGTACATCCCAAAATAAATCAAAACCTAATCCTGAAGTGCAAAAGTAATTTATTCTTGAAAAATCTGATTAGTGTGTATAATGTTAGCCACTTGGTGCTTCCCCTTTTTTTTTCTAGCACTCACTGTTCACACTGCCATCCTCCTCAGTCTGTTCTTTCAGCTTAACACTTCTGTGCTGTTATTAAAAAGAAGAGTCTGCTTTCAGATGTTTTCCATGGCAGCACCTGTGCTCAGAATCCAGAAGAAAACACAAAGTATTATAGCTAGAATAACTTAAGAGTATTTCAGGTTCCACATAGTGAAAAATGATTAATTTCTTCACTTGAGGTCACTTGTGGTGACTTGAAGTCACCACAGATACTTTTCCATACAGATATTCTGATTGGAGAGTTTTGGTCACGTATTTTCATTATTTGGTATCAGATGGAAAAGCACCAAATTTAGGTTTTACACAGCTTGCAGTCCAGGTAAGGACCTTGTCTGCAGTCCTGTTGGTTTTTCTGTTCAGAGGTGGAAGGGGCGGCACTGCTGCTGTAACCTGACTGCGTGGAGCTCCTTGGGGGGCAGCTGCCCCTTCTGCTCTGCCTCTGATGAACTTCCCCTCATCCAGAGCAGAGCAGCAGAGTTCTGCCCACGGCTGGTTGGTATCTGACCAGCTGGGTCCTCTCCTGAGTCCCAGGGTCTTTAACGTGGTTACATTTTGTCATCATCTCCGTCTGACCTGGTCATCTCAGTTTACCACAAGGACCTTGTTTCCAAGAGTGGCAGATTTTTGATAAAGGCCTTCTTTAGAGAATCGGGGCTGATGTTACAGTTATCCTGATCAAAGTGATGGCAAGCATTCGTACTGAGGAGCCTGAGTGTTTTGTGTCCTGTCTATCACCTTCAGACCCTTCTGAGCAGTTTGCTCCTGCTCATTGTGTTACTGAGCTTGCAGGGGTTTTCAGGGTAAAGAGAGAGAGGAGAATGTTGACGTCATGTTCAGAAGGCTTGATTTATTATTTTATGATATACATTACATTATTACTATGCTAAAAGAAATAGAGAGGAAGTTCTCAGGAAGCTAGCTAAGCTAAGAATAGAATAGGAATTAAGAACAAAGGAGCTCTCTCTGATTCTGTCCCAGAGAGAGCTCGGTCCTGGATTGGCCACTAACTATACACATCCAACATGGGCCAGTCACAGATGCACCTGTTGCATTCCACAGCAGCAGATAACCATTGTTCACATTCTTTTTCTGGGGCCTCAGCTTCCCAGAAGAGGGGAGAATCCTAAAGAAAGGATTTTTATGAAAAGATGTCAGTGACAGTCCTTGTGGGAGGCTTTGCTGGCTGCAGGTGCAGGAGGTCCCCGTGACAGGGACCTGTCCCCCAGCAAAGTGCCCTCACTGCAGGATGCCAGCCCTGGGCAGGAGGAGCGTGTTGAGTGATGGGGATAGTTTTTCCGAGTCGGGGATTGTTTGAGCAAGTCAAAAGTTCAGTGCAGTTAAGAGGATGCTCAGGGTTAATGATAGGGTTAGTATGAATAGGATTATGTTTATTACTCTTCTCTGGGTTTAAACCAGATTCTAAGGATTGGAAGTCGATTGTAATTGATATACTAGAAGAGTAGGATCCTCATCAGTAGATTGAAATATAGAGGAGTAATCATACAACGTCTAAGAAGTGTCAGTATCAGGCGGCTGCTTCAAATCCAAAGTGGTGGTTTGATGTGAAGTGGTATTTAATTAAGTACAGGAGACATACTAGTAGGAATGCAGAGCCAATAATTACATGTAGGCCGTGGAATCTGGTGGCGACAAAGAATGTTGAGCCATAGATTCCATCGGCGATGGAGAAGGGTCTCTCACTGCAGGACTCATTAGCTCACCATTGACTGGGATTTCACCTCTCTGCAATTGGTTTTTGGTGGAGTTAGCCGTGTGGAAAGCCTGGAGTGCATCCCAGCCTGATTGTTTCCTGAAATCGGGCCTTGTCCTCAGACACCTGGAGCAGAAGGCATCACAAAACCTTCTTGTCAGCCTTGGAGTTGTCTGTGGAGTTAGCCTCAGGCACAGGATGTATTACAGCATCTCTGTCTCTTTAAAAAGCAGAATTGAAATGTTCTCCTCCTACATTCTGAATCTTCCCATGAAAAAGAAAATTTTGGCACAGGCAAAATATTTCTGAAATCCTTGTAATAGCTTTTGGGTTATTCTTACTAGAATCAGCTCTCTTATTTACTGAGGGTCTTTGTAGATAATCATTGCCTCAACCATGCCTTTATAAATCTGTTCACTATTAGCTGGATTGGCCCTTCTGATACACCATGAACTTCCAGACTTAATTTCCTCAATATCTACCAAAGGCAGTCTGCATTTTCCACTGAGACTTCACTATGGTTGATATCCTGTCCAAGGTAGGTTTTAATTCTCTGGGTTTACATCACTTCTCTGGCTTTTGGTCCACTATGAATCTTTGCCATATTTATTCACTATTCCTTCCTCAAGAGTCTTCCTCTTTTATGAAATTATAAAAATGCATGAACTTGTCTAACTTTCCAATCTTTTGGCAACTGTTGCACCTCTGAAAATTTTACCGGCTGCTTGGCTCTAGCTGGAGATGAAGCACATCTTTTCTGAGAAATTTTCTCTTAGAGCCACAAATGCTAGTCACTAATAAGTGAAGGGAACTGAAACAGATGCCAGAAAATTAAAATCAATTGATTTTATGCAGAACCTTAACAGGCATTTTATCTTGGTGACAAACAGTGCTATCTTAAGTAAGCATTCATTTGACCTGGTGGCTTTGATATCAGTTGCTATGAATATCCATGCAGCACCTATTAAGAAGCCTGCAGCTTTCAAGGATTTAACAGAATAGTAAAGAAACATGGATGTGAAAATAAACTGATCTGTGATATTTTTGTAGGGAAAAGCAAAAAAAAAAAAAAAGCATAGTTTAGTGTGTGGGGGTGTATGTACATAAAAAATTTATACAGTATAGTGTAGTTCAGCATAATACAAGGCATTAATAACCATTAATAACATATTATTTAATAAGCACTACTTTATAAACAGAAAAAACCACATTAATGGTGACAAGTTTCCAAAATTAGAATTGGTCTTAGATGAGACATTTAGGTTAAGTTATGGAAGTTATGTTGTGTGGCCATAGGAACAAATCAAACAATAAATGGCTGGCCAGCATAAATGCATAATTAATGCTGTGTGCAAAAGGAACTGTACCAACACAGCTTTCATGTTTCCATAAAATTGAAGGAAACTCTCTAAAAGAAACTTAATTTACAATACAGAGCTGATGAAATAATGTTTCTACTGTCTTTGAAGGCTGAAAGGATGCTTACAAATTTTCCTGAATTACAGAGTAGCAATTAAAATTATTTTAATACCTCCCCCCATTTCAGCAGCTGCATTCCTAACCTGACATAAGTCCATAATGTATCTTTGAACTTCTTCCTCTAAAGGTATTGAAAAACTCATTTGGCAGATCTGTGTATCAGATTTACAGCTGTGTCAGAATTTATTTACACAAGAGGAATTTCTTTCCTCTTGCAATATCTTTAGTTTAGCCTAAAACTACATTAAACTTCAATAACTGCAATAACTGGATCAACACCAGTTTATGTCAGGAAAACCTGCAGCTCAACAGGCATCTTCCTTTTCATTCTCTAGCTTATTATTGTAATGGTATTAGTTGAGCAAAAAAAATTTTAATTATTGGTGTTGTGATCAAGTCTGATGGTGCCAGGAAGAGCAAGAGCAAGAGCTTAATTCCTGTCCTTTTTGACAATCCATTGGCAAGTAACTCAGCTGTGAGAGGAGGAATCTGCCTCAGAGCTCATTGCAGGTAAACACAATCATTGATTTCTGTTTCTGCTGGTTGACTTGGTGTTGGTTTGGTTTTTGGGGTTTGTTTTGAGGGAATAGCATTAGGGTGGTCGAGATCTAACTATTGATTCACAACCTAATCCTTTCTTTATGTATTAACAGCTAATCCACGGAGGCTGTGAAACAAAACACAGATTTTCAAACTTTTATTAAGCAATACTGCATAAAGAGAAATGTGGTTGACTAACACCCATTAATGTTGACAGCATGATCCCTTCAAAGTAGGTGCCAGAATCCCTTTGGTCTGAACAGGGAAGGATTTTTCCATTTCAAAGAGAAAAAGATTCAGTGGTCTTACAATGAGATTTGATCCAGCTCCATCAAAAGGCAATGTGTTTCAAATTCTGTTTAATCCAGTTTGCATTCTGTTGCCAATATTACATGAAATTGCCACTCCAGTGTTCTTTAGAGCACAGCATGAGTGGTCATTGACATCAGTGGCCCCAGATTCTTCCTCGAAGGTTTCTCAACGCATAGTGGCCCTCTGAAAATACTCTGTGCTATGGTATGAAATATTAAACATCAGGCAGGATTGCTGACAGCACTGTAATACTGCAGACATCTGTCTGATTCATAAATATATTATATTTGGCTTCTCAAAAGCAATGGAGTGTCAGATCATACAAGAATCAATTTAGATTGGGGAAGTTCAGCCCAGGTTTAATTCCAGGTCATCATTATTTACATCGCTCAGCGACAGGAACACATTCTCTTCTCACTTCTTTGCTTTGAAGAAGCTGCATTTGTGTCTTGTTCTTTGCAGAGTAATCTCCAGAGACACACAAACTTAGCCCTGAAGAATTTGCTCAAATGGCTTGTTGTTTGTTATGTTTAGATTGTAGTAGAGCTGAGGATGCTGGTGAGGTCTCTGCCTTGCAGGTCTCCAGGTGTCTGCAGTGTTCATGTATGTACATTAGTTAGAGGGGAAGTTTGCCAGTTTCAGACAGTTGAAAAATATCTGAATCTCTTTTCATACCCTAATCTGACAGGCGTTTCTGCCTTGCTTCATTTGAGAGGAATAGCACAAGCACAAGACAAATTAGTGTCTGTTTAACTCATTACTGGGTGTGCTGGGCTTTCTTGCAGAAACACCTGGGTGCTAAATTCTTTCTGGACCTCATCTTTTGCAAGAGATGGTATTTTCCCCTTCAGTGACTGTCATCATCACATTGTGTTGCATCTCATTGTGCAACTGTCTCAAAGTAACAAAAGAATTTCTATAGTCCTGTTGACTGAGGGTAGTTTAGGTTCTTGTGAGATATTTTATAGTGGGGCTGCGTACTTCGAAAGTGAATGATTCTGAAAAAACTTAGGTAGGTTTTCATTTTAAAGGACACAGTAAACAATTCTGGAGCTCATAGACTAGATAACCAAAGATAGTGAGAGTGCAAACACTTCGAAAACAAAATAAAGGAAATAATAAATTGCTGGGTAATTACAGGTTAGAGTGTTTCAGAAACAGACTTTTTGACAATACTGACATTGGATTTGGTCAGGTTTTATCCTCTTTTTCTGTGAACTGTGGAGAAAAGGAAGAAGGCAAAAATGCAAGAAGAATTCCTATTCCTATATTCTAGTTCAAAGACTTGGGCTCTTAGTGCTTTTATGCCAAGCTAACTCTTCCACCATGAGGAAAAATACACAGAAGATATCTTTTAAGAGATAAAATCTATGATTTTATTATCATTTCAGAGAAAGCTTTTTAAATGTCTCTCTAGTCAAGGTGGAAATATTTTAAAATTACCATAAAGTGGATCTCTCATCCTTCAATCTGCTTTTAGGAGTGACTTTGAGAAAGAGAAGTAATCCAGGAGATTCCTTACCTTCAATTTTAACAGATAATCTGAGAAAATCCATTTAACCACTGGAGCTGGGAAAAAGTTTGTACAGCTGATTTTGTAGGCTGTTTAAATACACCCAGGTGAAACAATGCTCTGGTTTAGAAGTGTGAAGTACAAAGCTGTGTTTGGTGTCAGGTACAAACATGCGATGTGTATTTGTGAATGCACAATGGGACAGTTGTGAATTCTAATAATAACTGAGGAAAATAAAGCATGGAAAAAGGCCTTTGAACCTATCTTTTGTTTGCAATTAACACTGGTTGATTTAGGAGCATTGGAAATAAGGTGTTAAGGATGTTGCTTTTTCCTTGCATTTAATCCATAAAAAAGCTCTGCAATAATAACCTTTTGAAGTATAATTTTAGAATATTACTTGTATCCTTGAAACTATAGCTTTGGAACATATATAAAGGAAATTTGCTTATCTCATGCCTTGTTGAAGCAGAGAAAAACAGCTTGAGAAAGGAAGATGAACATCACCTCAAGGGTTTATGGTTTTGACCAAAGGGAAGCTGGACATCACTGTTATGGGATTTAGAGTCTCTGCAATTAAAAGGTGGACACACATCTGGGGAGCTGGACCCCACCAGATGGGATTCCTCTTTCTTCTTTGGAAACTGGACCATCACCATCTGGGGATACTCCTTTGAGATACATCCTGAGAAATTAAAATCACAATAGCGTATAGAATTGTGATGTAGTAATTTGGAATAAAAATTGCTGATGAGTAAAAGATTGGAAATAGAAACTGCTGAAAAAACTGATGAGTACCCCTATAAACACCTGTAACCATCAATTATCAGTGTGCAGTTGGAGGGAAAATTTCCCCCACTCTACCCAGCGCTGTATTGCTCATACTTTACCATATTAAATAATAAATTGATTGCTGCTTGAATATTGGCCTAGTCAAGCTTCTTATAACAGAAGGAAGGCTGGTGTAGCCACATTTCTTGCAATTGCTTACTTCCTTCAGCTGAAAGGAGCTTATCTTCCCCAGCAGTTAGCTGTTTAATGAGATACAAATACCCCTCTGAAATGCTTTCATTGTGATAAAATTCTTTTAAATTGCATGATTTTTCATTAAATGCTTTACATTTGGTTTTTGTGTCCTGTAGAGCACAGGGGATAAATCAGTGTCATGTGATAAGAAAGACTGATGTTATCAGTCCTCCTGCCAAGACTCCAGCTGAATCTGCAGGGTGAGAGTTTCAGGAAGATAAAAAAGCATAGCTTCATAGTTTCTTTTCAGTGGAAAGGTGCTCCATAGAAATGGAGTCTGGCTATGTGTCATTTCAGCCTATGCCACAGGTAAAGGTAGGCATAATGGTATTAATTTGATTTCTTTTTACATTTCATTATTTATTGAACTGGAAAGTTTCCCTTTTCAGATTTCCAATACCAGTGGCAATAGTCACACATGAAATACCTGAGAAGTGTATTAGTGTAGGCAGTTTCATAATAAGAGGCTGTTGTAGTTCCTCTCTCTTGTAAGACACCTGAAATCTCTAATAGGGACATCCAGAACAGGCAAGACTCTAAGGGGCTTGCAAGGACTTCTCTCATTGAGTAGTTTCAAAGAACTAAGCAAAAAGAACTTTGTGGATATGAACTCTTTCTAGATTGTTGCCATCTAGAAATAAAATCAGAGAAAAATCTTCCACATAATCTAAAATATTTACAGTATTTTTCAAATCTGTTACTGGGCAAGTAGTCCCACTATACTGGTGGAAAATTAACAGGAAATGGCCTATTAGTGTCTTTATTCATATTTCAAGACTGAACAATTCAGTGATTTATATTTTCAGTTTAATCACACCAACTGATGTAGGAAATAACTGGAAATGCAGATTTGACCTTGCTTAAGCAGACTATGTAAAATTCAATGTAGCAAAGCTTGCTTATTGAATATTGTGCAGTAATAGAATGTTTTTTGCATTGTGCAGTTTGCCAACTATGTCAATACAAGATAATGGTTTGGGCAAATTACACGACTAAAGAATTAGGAACATAACTGGAAAAAGGAAACATAATATTGGGTTTGTGGCAAGAACTCATTTTATATGATAAAACAAATTTGTAGTTTGATCTTTAAAGCAGAACACAAAAAGAGTACTGAAGTACTTGAAATGCAAGGTCTATTACAGAATAAAGGAAGTGTGAAGACAAAGAAGTAGTCTCATGGCAGCCTAGACAAGGGCAAAGGAACTCTTGCTGAGCGTTGCTAAACATTTTATTCTTAGGAAAATAATTTGGTTATTTAAAATAAGCTGATGGAAATGATGGTATGGAGAAAAATAGTTTAAGAATACAAAATTCAGGTTTAAGAATTTAACGTAATTTACTATAATTTTTATTATCACTTAAATCTTCCTTAATACATTCAGGCAAAAGAGGAAAGCCACTGAACTAGTGGAAAGGCAGAAAATCATTCAGCTTAGAAAGTATAGCTCCTTATTAAAGAGTTTTTCAGACTCAATGTGCTTATGCTGGAGAGAAGATCAAAGCCACATGCACGACTTCACGCAGAGCAGGCCGGGAAGGTGGGCCCAAAGATCACCATCCTGGGTACAACCTCCCTGTCCCAGGTGGAACCTGGAGCCTCATGTAGGGAAAGGAGGCTTGTTGTATTCATATTATTGTATTTCATATTTCTCAAGTCCCATACTGTACCAAGCTGTTCTCTGCAGCACAGTTCTTCATGTCTTCTCAGGGGCTCCTCCTGGGCTCTCAACCCACCCCTTTTTATTCCAGTTGCCTTCACGAGCCACAGCTGCTGCCCAGCTAAGGACTTCGCAGCTGTAGCTCATTTGGAGTAACTAGAACCCACTTATTTAATACATAGATCTTACAATACATAGATCTTAACAGGGACTCTCTTCGTAAGGACGCACTTATCTAATACATAGATCTTACAGGGATTCTCTCTATATTTCCCCCTTTTTCTTTTAACAATTATACAATTACAATACACGTATAGTCCCAGCTCCCAGGCTGTCACAGCTCTCGGCTGTCTTGAACACATACAAATCCCTAGATGTTCCAAGGCACTTTTCCTCAAAGGCCATATTTCCACAGCTTTCTGCTGATACACCTCCGTGATTCAAAGGCCATTCTAAAGTCCCATCTCTCAGGCTGACATTCTGAAGTCCCAGCTCTCAGGCTGCCGACAGGGGATTCCATACCTTCTCTCCACGTTTGGCTGTGTGTTCTTCATCACGTCGGGGTCACTAGATGTTATAATCATATTATTGTATTTCATATTTCTCAAGTCCCATACTATTGTTATCTTATATTCTTAAAGTTCATACCTTCTCGCTGGTTTTCTATCAAGCTGTTCTTCTCTGTGGCACAGTTCTTTGTTGCTTCCACAGGGACTCTTCCTGGGCTCTCGACCCACCCCTTTTTATTCCAGTTACCTTCACAAGCTACAGCTGCTGCCCAACTTAGGACTTCGCAGCTGTAGCTCGTCTGGAGTAACTAGAACTGTTCTACTGAATTATGTTCTCTGCCAGTTACGGGGAGCTGCGTTTCACACCCAGCTTGTAGGTCCAGAATATCTGTGTGAGGCTTTTGTCTCTCCAACTCTTGAGGAAAGGACTTCTGCTGGGATATTAAACATTATCCATTAGGTAGTAGAGTAAAAACTTCTCGTTCCCTGGAACTTAAGAGGTGTAGAGTCATATTCAAATAACTAACTGTAAGGAAATCCTCTGAGTAACTGAATGTTTCCAGTGATGTTAGATACTCTGTTAGAAAATGGCCTTAAGGTCAAAGAGAAGTTGATTGCAATGGTTTGTGGTATTTCTTGTTAACAACACTAATTTTTTTTTTGTTAATCTCCTCATTTATGCCTCCTTGTTGGAAGAAGAGGGTCTAAGCCCTTCAGTGCAAACATCTTTCATACAAGGTAGATGGTTTTTTTCCAAAGGATAATTTCTCTCCTGGTACAGCTTCTCATGAAATTATTAATTCATTAATTTCCTAAAATACCCTAGTGGCCTGGCACAAGGGCAAGAGGGTGTGATTATTCCTGAGTTATTAAGGAAAGGATCATTTAGATGCAGAATTTCACATTGCTTAATTGAAAGACTGTAAAAGCATTGTTGAAATAGGTTTTTAGTCTATTAGACTCCTCAATAATCTTTTGGGGGAACTCACTAACATAATGGTAAAAGGCATAAGGATAGCTTTCATCAAGTGAAATTGTTAGTGGTGCGTATCATGCTTGAGATGCATTATAAGCTGTGTTTACGATGCGAGAAACCTTGTAATAGCATCTGATACACTTAATAAATCATTGCATCCTTGGGACATGATAAATGCAGAGAAATTTGATTCTGGGACAGTTCTTAAACAAAATAGATCACCAAATTGTATAAAAATTGCTCCTCATACTACTTTTTGGCTTATAAAGTATGAATGATGCAGTCCCTCTCATTTTTCCATCCTGCACACCTTTAGGGACAGGGTGTGAGCAAAGAGCATCAAGGCTGGAATGTTTTGGCCTGTGTCCTTTGAGTCAGGTACAAATAGTTAATTACATGGCAGAAGCAACCTTTGGGCTATGATTAATCCCACATGTTGAGAATTATCTTTAGAAAAATTGTTTGAGAGAGGGCATGAGCCATTTTTGAAAGAAAATGAGAGAGCTTGCCAGGGAAGAGTATTTTCAACATCCTGTTTGTTTAGGAGATACCTGGTGAGAGAACTCAGCTGAATATGTTTGGAAGAATTATTATTCAACAAATGAAACCCTTTCAGAGGGCTGTTATCCCAGTTTGAAATCTGATAATGTGTCTTGGAAAGATGAAAAACACTTCGGAGGGTTGAAAGAGGCAGGGAATACAGGACTATGCAGATTTCTTTTCATCATGGGGTTTTATGTTTACTGTATTTCAGTTGTGCTTTTATAATGAGCTGACAATTTTATCAGCTTTCTGCTTGTCAGTATTTATTTGGAAATTAAATTGCTCAGGAAAAGCTTCTAATAACAGAATTGCCAATTTTTTTAATGCAGGAAAATACACCTCCAAACCCAGGGTGCGCTCTTCCAGCCGTTGTGTACAGTTCCTCTCAAGCTAACGAGTAGTCTATGTGCAGACTCAGCCATGAAATGTCTGTAGAAGATGTGCAGGAAGAGATCTCTGCAAGCTGCAGAAAAATATTTTACTAGATTTAATGAAATACATGAGTTTGATAAAGCAGTATAATATGCCTGGGCAGAGGTGTTTATTCAGGGCCTTGGAATTGCTTAAATCTCTTTCATCTCAAAGATAAAACCATTAGTGTTTTGTTAGCAGCAACCCCTGCAATTGGGTATTCAACCCATAATTCACATCAGATCTGCTGTGTTCATTGATACAGGGAGGTTGTGTTACACTGTGGATTTGCATTGCCAAGTTTTAGAAAGCAAGAGGCAACACATAAATGGAAATGCTGCGCTGCTGAAGTAAGTAGGGAAGACAGGCTTTCTGTGTTAGAGTCTAAAGGGAATCTGTGCCTTGAATATTGACTTCTCTTTTGTTGAGAAGTTACGTTTTGGTTTTTTTATACCAAGAATATATTTGGTGACTTGATAACACTGTAGTGAATAATGATCAAAGGAAGGCAGGGCATTTTACCAGATTATCTGTTTGGAGCTGATCTTGTAAACAGGCACAAAGGTCTTCATCAAAGGTCTGCCTTTGATAGTCCAGGCAGAAAGAACCATCAGTGGAGATTCCAGTAGTTTCAGAAGTTCTGAACCTTTTTCTCATGGGCAGAGCTCACGGAGTAGTTTGTTTTAAAATGTTAGTTATGTCCATAGATTGTACTCTTCTGGTTTACCGTTTTCTCAGCGTGCCAATTGCTGAAAGCATTGTGATCATGTTTTATAAATGGTACTGGCTTGATTTTTAAAAACACTTTGCAAAAATTCTTTTGTTCCTTGTCCACTCTTTCTGGCCCACCAGAAAGTGAGCCCACCAGTGCGTTTGAAAGCAGTGAGTAAATAAAGTATGGTAGTTAATAGAACTTCTGCGGTTTCCAGTACAGATGCTATAAAGCTAGCATAGGGGAAGCATGAAGCAGACGTTGCCTTCCTCTTCAGCAACAGCAAGGTCAAAACTGCACTATAGCCTTTGACTCCTGAAGTCCATCAAACTGTTCACGGTTATATGTCCCCAAAATAGGAGGCATACAGCAGGAAAATGCAAAGTGACCCACTGTCTTCAGTTAAGTACAAATTCAGCTTAGGGTCTCCAACAACTATTTCAAAAATAGCAAGCCTCATACTTAATTTATGTCAAAACAAAGCCAAGGAATTGTGGTTCAGAGTTTCATTTGGTTGATGGAAGAGGACAGATAAAGAAATACCATATCTGAGAATACGAGACTCTGAAGAGTTTATGCAGCTTGTTTTGACAGCTCTTACCACTTTTACCTTTCTTTAGTGCATGCCTGCTATATCAATTCTTACTGCAGTTCAGAAACAGAAGAATATTGTACCAATTACAAGTTCTTTGGTCTATTTTGTTAACATTAACTCTCAGAAACATTTTAATAGCCAAGGGGACCATGTTTGTGGATTACAAATTCATAAAGCTTCATTTATTCCAAGAATGGCAAATACATGCAAGGCTCTAAATGGTCATATGACTGTCACAAAGGGTGAAACTCAAGTTCCAATCCCTATATAAAATAGAGCAAACTCATATGAACATTAAAAGAAATTATAGCTATATTAAAACAACACCTAAACTATTAAAATTATTTGCAAAATTGGTAAGATTGGTCCCTGTTTCGTATTGATCACTGGATGCATTCCATTACAATGTACAAAACTAGGAAGATCTACATTCATCAGTGTAATAAGGTAAAGTCTGAATATCTGAGTGTAGTGAATAAATGCTTTAATTAAAATTAATAAGAAGCAAGTCTTTCTTTGGTATGTTCCATATTTTATATTGCTAGAGTTCTAGATATCTTTAAGACACTCCAATATTTGTTCAGAGAATGACAGTCCATACGCAAAGAGCATATTTGACTGGGTAAGGGAGAAAAATAGTGCTTTTGTTGTTTAATGTCACTGGTGAGATGTATGTCCTAGTTCTGACAGACGTGCTACATTTCAGAACCCTGTAGCATTACATGGGGGATTTTTAATTTAAAATTTACTCCAGCAGCCAGAACAACAAAAAGATTTTGAAACAAAGAACCGAAATGCAAATCAAAGCCAAGTGTGTGTTATTGAAAATGAAGAAGCTGTCTTTGATGAGGGTGAAGCTCCATGTAGCTGGTGGAGCTCACATTGCTTTGTGTGAGTGGAAGCCTGGAAAATAAACATTCAGACGTAATTCTTAACAAGTCGGACTTAAAGAAGGCCACCCACACACCAAAAAAAAAAAAAAAAAAAAGTCTGCAGTTGCTGGCTATAGCTGGGGGGTTTCTGTCAGAGAGGCTGTAGCCAGGTGGCCTGAACGCACTTCCAGGAGTGGCAGGAAAAAATTACTATTTATGTGAGGCAATTTTTTTCTTTCTGTTATGAATATGAAGCTTGACTAGGCCAATATTCAAGCAGCAATCAATTTATTATTTAATATGGTAAAGTATAAGCAATACAGTGCTGGGTACAGTGGGGGAAATTTTCCCTCCAACTGCACACCAATAATTGAGGGTTACAGGTATTTATAGGGGTACTCATCAGGTTTTTTTCAGCAGTTTCTATTTCCAATCTTTTACTCATCAGTAATTTTTATTCCAGATTATTACATCACAATTCTATACACTATTGTGATTTTAATTTCTCAGGATGTATCTCAAAGGAGTATCCCCACATGGTGACGGTTCCAGTTTCCAAAAGAAGAAAGACGAATCCCATCTGGTTGGGTCCAACTCCCCAGATGTGTGTCCACCTTTTAATTGCAGAGACTCTAAATCTCATAACAGTGATGTCCAGCTTCCCTTTGGTCTAAACCATAAACCCTTGAGGTGATGTTCATCTCCCTTTCTCAAGCTGTTTTTCTCTGCTTCAATAAGGTGTGAGATAAGCATATTTCCTTTATATATATTCCAAAGCTATAGTTTCAAGGATACAAGTAATATTCTAAAATTATACTTCAAAAGGTTGTTATTGCAGAGCTTTTAATGGATTAAATGCAAGCAAAAAGCAACATCCTTAACACCTTATTTCCAATGGTCCTAAATCAACCAGGGTTAATTGCAAACAAAAGACAGGTTCAAAGGCCTTTTTCCATGTTTTATTTTCCTCAGTTATTATTAGAATTGGCAACTATCCCATTGTTGGGGTCCACACATTTGCATTCACAACTACACACATTGCCTGTTTGTACCTGACACGAAACACAGGTTTGTATTTCACATTTCTTTAATCCTTCTTATGTCTGCTCTGTACCTTTTGCGGGTAATACATAATCCTTTTCTGATTCTGGGCCCCAGTGATCCAGCATTGTGACAGGATTTTGTGGAAAAGCTCTGATACAATGAGGCGCCTTGGTGTAAACCCTGACGATGCAGAGTCCTTGTTGAACAGCAGTGACAGCAAATAGTTCCAGGTAGAGGGAGAAGGAGAGAGAAAAGACAAATCTGTTGACAAAAGGTTGTTTAGGAAGAGAGAAAAGATGGAAACAACACTGGTAGTGGAGCATCAGAAAGCTTAGCTATAGATATGATGGTCTTGCATCATAGCTGGTGCCTTTGCATTGTTTCATGGCTGGGAGGGACAGCATCGAACCCAGGAAGTTTATAGGTTATTGCAGGGTAGGAAAATGCAGAATAGTGCAGAATATATTCACTATTATAAATCATGTAAGAGAACTTAGGTTTTTTGTGGCATATGTGATTATGAAATGTGGTATATGTGACTATGTTCCAGGAAGGGCCTCTCTCATTAGAGCTGTGGGGTACAGGAGCCATTTTGTTTTCTACTGCAGCCATTTTGTTTTCTGAGTTTCTGTGGTGTTAACAAGACATCAATATTTTGTGCCTCATCCCTGTGAGCTTCCCTTTATTCTGTTTCCTTTAAAATGAAAGAAATCACTGTGGATTGAAGACGATTTCTCATTGCTTATGACAGTCACAACTTGAAAGAAAACTTCTTAATACTCCTGTTAACATTTCTATTCACTGTCCTGAGTGGGAAAAAGAGTGTGTACAAAAAGACCCCCAATTGTAACCTTTTCAAAATGAGGATTTGCTGGGATTTTTGTTTGTTTTTGGGGGGGGGGTTGTTTGGGTTTTTTTTTTGTTGTTTTTTTTTTGAAGTTGTTGTTTTGCGGGATTTTCCCCTTTTTTTTCTAATTTTATTTTATTTTATTTGTGAAGTTCAAGCCACTGTTAGTTGGCTAAGCCTTGTCTGGCAAGTGTGAGTGTAGTCATGTGGAACAATCATCTACCTGTCTGTCTTTCTCTTGAACTGGATAAGAGGCATGAGTCTGGTTGGTGAGAGTGAGGTTCCTGTATCCTGATGTTAGCTCTTCTTACCTGTCAGATTAGAAGGATAAAACCAGACACTTACACTTGGATGCATTTCAGCTGAGCTGTGAGAGGCATTTAGAGAAATCCAGGTTTGATTTATAAATGCAGCTTCTTCTAACTTTTGTGTAGAGCTCCATCCGATGAGCAGTGGCACTATACATATATTCATTTCAAAAATCCAGTGGGAGCACTGTCATTTTGATTGTCTGTCTGTCCCAACATAGGTATCTCCTGGTTTTGCCAGGGGAAGTATATTTATTTCATGACTGATACTGCAGTTTCCTCATGTGTTAACTGCCTGGGGCTAACATGGTGTTATTCTTGGGCAGAGGCCTGCATGCTCAGCTTTGTAGGACTGTTCCCTGGAGTTTCTTGACCTAGTGCCTCAAAATTGATTTACCCTGTGGCATTAGCTGTGTCTCATGGCATGTCAGCTTTGTCTTGCAAAGCAGGAAAGATCAGGCCCAGGGGCGACAGCAGCAGTGAGAGTGCTCTCTGTTCCCCTAACCAAGCAGTGTAAGGCGAGGAATGTAAGGCAAGGTCAAGGCAGGAGCATACTCAAGGTACTGTTGAAAGCAACTACTCCTAAAACTTCCATTAACTTTGCAAATGAAACATACCAGGCCCAGCCTCCAGTGATTGAATGTAGATCCCTCCTGTGGTCTCTGGGAGCTGTTGAAGACTTGTGAAACAGCAGACTAAAATTCCTATTGTGAAAAATGCCAATCACTTGTTTTTAAAATTTTAAAAGTTTAATAGTAATAAAATGGTTAAAAAAGTATAGTAACACAATTAGAGTAATAACAGTTTGGACAAACTGAATTAGGACAATATGAGACAATAAAAACAAAGAGTTATGGATGTCCGGGTACCTTTTTCTGGGCAGCATGAGCCTGAAGAAGGACACCCATTAAAAAAGGATTAACCCTTAAAAGCAGTAGCCTGTTGCATATTCATACACTTCATACATGATGCATAAATTCCATTCAAATACAGGATTCCATCTGGTCTTCCTCAACTTCTTCCCTCTAATCCTAATAGCGCCTTTGAGGCGGGAAGAAGTTTGTTTCTCCTGATAAGAAGGCAATAAATTCTTTTTCTCTGAAAGATTTAGGTGTCCTGTTGCTGCTATGTCGCTGCAAGCCCTTCTTGTTAAACAAAGCATCTTACATAGCACAGTTTCTATTTTAACAGTTTTTATAACCTAAAACTATATTTAACACAGTACTTAAGATAATTAATACAACATTACTTTCTAACACACCACATATAATATTCATTTTAATATTTGCAAAATGCCAATCGTAAAATACATGCATTTTTCACATTGTGAGGTTTGAACAGTCACTCAGGAGCAGGACCTGTGTAGTTCAGGCTGGTTTTGTGTCAGGATTTGTTCATGTATTCACAGTGGGTGGAAGTCAGCCCTTCTCTGACAGTCTGGAGCTGGCACATCCCTGGCCCATGGCAGCATTTGTCTGAGACCTAGCTCAGGATCCAGCTGGACTATTTTCCATATGCAGTTCTCACTATTGTCCTGTGGCCTAAGTAATTTCCTAACTTTTCTCTGAGCACAATGTTACTGTCATGTTAATGTGTGTGGGGAAGTAGGTTTAATTTTTTGCGTCCATGCATTTTGGCTTTTCATATAAATACCCATTTTAACTGTTCCCTTTAGTCATTCTTCAGTGATCATCATTGCCCTTTCTCTTGAAAGAGCCTTAGGCTAAGCCTAAGTGCTTAGGGAGTGCTGTGTCTAAGAGCAGACACATGGCCAGCTGTTACAGCTCACTTCACACAGGGTAACTTATTTGCAGCATAGTGTGCTGGCCATTTTTTAGAGTTTTCCCTGCCAGTAGGACTGTTCTAGGTCTTACTGCTCACAGGTCAATGGACAGCTCAGAGAAAGAGGGAAAATCACCATTTGTGTTCAGCAGCGGCTGACTGCTTCCTCAAACATGAGATCAGACACACTTTGTGTGAGTGCAGCCAGTGCATGCATCTATTTTCTAATCTCTTACTCTTCTTCTCCAGTGAATTGTTCTGGTTAATTTTGTGTTGCGTTAAAACATCCACTTAATCAGTTTTTAATGTATTAAAGTGCAGCCTTTTGATTTCATTAAACGCCTCTTGTCTGTATTGTGAGAGAGCACTTGATTTACTCTGCCTATACACTCCATTGCTTTGGGTTCTTCTGGCACATCCCAAATTAATTAATCACTGAGGGGAACCGCGTCATTTAATATTTGTTTGCACAAGACCCTGCTTCCCTAACAATGCTCATTGTACTGCTCTCAGACTCCTGCTGGTTCTGCTCGTATAGTTTTGGAAGAACCCTTGTGGGTTCCCAGCACTGTTCCCAGTATCTCTGTGTCCCGTCGCAGCCGCTGGCGTTTGTCTCAGCTCAGATGGCAAAATACAACCCTTTTTTTTAACTATTGGGTAAGTAATAATAGGATCAGTAGAAATCCCAGAAAAGTGCCCTGTATTTTGTTTATGGTCTTCTGAATGCCAAAATACTATTATTTTTTAAAGATGCATTTTTAAAAACATTAACCAGATGTTATTATTATTATTATATATTAATATAAATAATATATTATTATATGTTGTTATTATTTATACTATCTTTTTACATTTCTAAATTTCTTCTCAACATACCCCAGTTGATGACAGTCCTGTGCCAGTATAGTAAAAGACATTAAACAAGCATGATGAAAATTTATTTTAAAAGAGGTTCAAGTATGACGATCTCTCCCAGTGTGTTGAGGAGAATTGGGGAAGGCAGTATTTTGTTATATTATGTAAATAAATATGCAGTATGCAAAATTCCTGCATTTTGTTACCTATTTTTGTCTTTCCCTGACACAAATCCGCACTGTTTTTCAGACAACATTTTTTTTTCCACCTAATGGTGCTAACTCTTGTTTTTCTCTGACAGTTTTTTGCACCATGTTCCATACCATCCATCAGCTGAGCCTCTTGGACAGAGAAAGAATATGTTCCTGCAAGCCCTCCAACATGGCCCCAAGCAGCAGAAAGGTGCCTACATCCCATAAAGAGCTGTATGACTTCAGGTGAGAAAGCAGTCCTTGAAGCAGATGAATTTTAGAGGTGAACTGGTTTTATGCAAATGTACTAGTGGAAATTGATGATTCAAATGTCTGTGGGCTAAATTACAGAAAAGATGTTTCTCAGTTAAAAATTCATTATAAAGAAATTTAAAATACATTATGAAACAAGAACTGATAAAATAAATATCAAACAACTGTAAAGAAGTTTGAAATATGACACAATTTTTTTCATTTGTATTACCGTTTCTAATTTTAATTATTTATTGATTTATATTAATAGGGTTTTTATCTTTAGATGAGTTGTTGTTTAGTATCTCCCTCTCTAGTTTTTGCACTAGTTCCCTAAGGTGATATTTTTAAAAAATATCCTAAAATGCATGGGATATTGGCTTTTTAATGACAAAGAGTTTCTACTGGATTGGCAGTGGAGACAGTGATTGACTGTGCTGGCAGGGAGATTACTTTTCAGTTTCGTTTTCTGGTCAGACAATTCAAAGTGGATGTTAAAAGGTAAAATCAATATATTGTTACAGCAATTTATGTAGATTCACAGCGAAATAAAGCCTTATTTACACAGTGACTATAAAGATCATGTAACAACTCTGTCTTTCCAGAAAAGAAATAATTTGAAATTAATACATCAGAGCCAGTGTGCTTGTACATTCTTTTTAAAAAAGACTTGCCTCTAAAGGAAAGTAGGCTTAGCTAATGAGTTGCAGTAATGATTGCTGACCTCGCTGGTTTATTTTGGGTTCTTTCATTTTGTTTTTGCTTCAATTTTTTTAGTCATAGAGCTTTATGTCTTGAATATTGCACTGGTAGTTTCCACAGTGGTTTTGAAAGTGCGATTACATTTTCAGCTAATTAGATATCAAAATTTCTTTTCAGATTTGTTTTTTATCATTGCTGGAGAATCATACAAAAAAAACCCAGACAAATTGAAATCTTTTTTTTCTTTATATACTGCAACGCTTGGAAATACTTTTGCACATAGGAAGCGATTAGAATAGTACCAAGAAAATACTGTAAAAAATTTCAAAAGCTTTTATCTTAAGGTTTTGGTCATTCAGCATGTAGTGTACAAATGATGTAATTTCCAAAGTAGTTCCTGTTCTGGGCATCCATGGTATCCTTCTCCAGAGGTCTCGTCACTGGTTTCTTAGGCTGGGAATCTGTCTGTGTGGGTGTGGGTTCACCCACTTGATTTAAACCTGTACCATTTTGTTTTCACCATTCTCAAATCTCCTTCACAGCTTTGCCCAAAGCCATGACTTTGTAGCCTCATTGTAGAGTTGTTTCCTGTACATGTGTCATTCAGAAGATTCCCCAGTACTGAGGAGCTGCCAGCTGATTAGTGATTAGCAGATATTTTGCAAAATGTACTTATTTTCTCTGACTGCTCCCTTTGAGCCTTTCTTTGTGAGGACATGATGAAACATACAAATTTTAAGGCAAAGACAGCACAAGGAAGTTCTTGACCAACATTCATGTAGACGCTGGAGTGCAGTTAAATGGTAAAGAGTCTAATTAAATCAAGAAGCATAACATGTACATACCATGTTTGCAGGTAGCACACAGTGAATTGGTTTTGCTCCATTCTGTGTTCTGATTTAGTTCAGATAGGATGTAGAAGGCATGCAAACTTGAACTAAGAAAGCTGGAAATGCATATAAATAAGAGAGTAAGGACTTGAAAGGATAATAAATTCTTACTGCAAATATTCATCTTTGAATACTCTTATCGTTTATAAAGCAGAAAGTATTGAAACTGACCTGGTTACTTTCTACAAAAAGTCCAAGTGGAATAACGAGTTAATTTGTTAAGTATTTACTGCTGACATTCTTTTCCAGTAAGCAATGCCCCAAAGTACAACTTGTTGAAATCAGTGAAAATATATTTATTAACTGTGAGGTTGCAGGTCAGTCTCTGGAACAGTTTTAATATGATTTGTTGATCAGTTACTCAAGAGTTGCAAGCTTCTGCATGATTATTTGCCTCTCAGCACAGTAGTAGATGGTGACAACTGTCACAGTATTTCTAGATCCTCTTTGGAAAATCATAATGTAATTTCTTAAAGGAGATATTGTACTCCCTTAAGAAGCCACCAGTGTTTCAAAATATACTAAATAATTTTCTGTACGCTTATCAAGAAAATACAAAATTTAGCACTAATTTTATCACTTAAATGTAAGAAAGACTGATGTGGGTACAATCCCAATAGGTAAAGTGTCCGTTTTGGCTGTCTGTCTCTGCACGGTCACGCGTAGGATGGCCCTGGGACAGCCCACCCTCCAAAGGACGAGTCTGGACTCTGCAGATTTTCAGTCTTCAAATTCCTTATTATTTCTTATCTAAAGAATTTTCTTTCTGCCCGGCAGAGGTCTGACCAGCAAGGCCGCCAAGGGCACTCTGGCCTCCCACTGGGCGGTCGTCTATTTTTATACTAAAAACTACATACATCATATTTACCTTTATTTCCCAATACCTTTCACCCATATTAGCAAGTGCACCTTCACCAAGAACCAATCCCAAAGTGCCAACATCACCACAGAAAATGGATGACAAGAAAAAGAAAGAAGAAGGACAAGATACGCCCTGATCCCTCCGTCTTGTCTCCATAACCCCCCTGTACCAAAATCCTAAAATCTATATTTCACCCTGTAAATACATCATTCTTACACCATTTATCGCCAAGTGACTCTCATGTCCTCAAACAGGTGGCACATCCCTCGAAAGGTCAGAGTCAAGCCACCAGGCGCTTCCAGCAGCATTCCAGGATTTCCGAGCCCCCCAAGGGTTGTCTCGGTAACTCTGGACATCCAGAGTGACGTGCTGAGTTCCCACAGTAAAGTGCAGTTCTGCATAGGCTTCAAAGGCCACTCTCCACCTCTGCCGTCATCAAAACTGCTCTTGCTGTTCCAAAGCCCAAATCAGCCTAAGTGGTAAACTGAATAAAATGGCTTCAGTGGGCTGGAGTGCAGCTGGGGTAGTAGGATGGGCACTGAGCCTGGCTCTGGTTCCCAGCCCACTGCACCCTGCTGGTCACAGCCTCATTCTGTGCATTCCAGCTGGATTTAACCCTGCAGCCTGATGACAATTCCTGATTTATTTGCTTTGAGGCATCTCATCCTTAGAGCATGGGTAATGCAGTGAAGCCAGCCTCAAAAGGATGTTCTGTGGATGAACTGGACATTTTAAAAATGCCAAAATTCAGTGTCATGGTAGGTTGGGATAAAAGCCTTGAAATTCTTCAGTGAGAGAGAGTGAGGCTTCAGCACGGTCGTTGTTGCAGCAAATGTAACTAAAGATAAGGAAAAAGAGGATGAGAGTGCTCAGAACTAAACCCAGTATTGTAGCTGGAAGATGCTTTTTTACAGAAAATTATGTTGTTAACCCCATTATGGAGCAGAATACTGAGGGTCCCCTAAAAAGGGGCAGTCTTATAGTAGAGCCCTAGAGTGCTCTTTTCAGGGGGTAAGCTGACAATTTACAAACTCTTCCCTAAAGGCAGAGGACAGGGCAAAGGGGTTATGGGGGTGACAGAGCTTTTAGAAGTCTCTAGAGGCCAAGAAACTGATTTCTTTTCTTTTTGTTTTGAATGTCAGCTGCCAGGGCATTGGGGGAATTTTTTAAATTTTGTAAAGCAATATATCTGAGAGGAAGCAATTTATCAATTTTGACTTTGCTCTGAAAACAATTTTTAAAAATTTGGTTTACTCCTTGCCTTTACACTCAGGACTGTTTCATAGTTTCATTAAGCAGAATCTATTTTCCCCAGAGAAATAAAACCCACAGAGGGACACTCTGTTCTTCCTCCCTGAGCAAATCTTCATCTATGACTAATGTCTCAATTGCCATAAAAACTGTAAAGATGACCATTACCTTTATCATTTAACATCTCATTTAAAAAAACAGTTAACATCCTGAAAGATGAAACTCTTCTGTACTCTTTCATTGGCAGCAAATGTGAAAACACAGTTCACTATTTTCAACTAGGTTTTCACTTAGAAAATTCTGGAGAGAAGAGAAAAATATTGAAGCTGGCAATTGGCATACCAGACTTCGCAGCTCATTATCCATATTATAGTTCATCTGCTGCAAAAACCATTAGTATTGATGTCATTATTCTAAGAACGACAGCAGGTTTAGGACAAAATCCAGATTAAATCTCTGCTCCAGAGCTGACAGCAGCATTCCACCACAGTTTCTCCTCTTGGTGGATGCTGGTGCAGGGACATTTGAGCATTGGCAGCGCTAGAGAGGTGCTGCTCAAACACACGAGGAGTTAATCAATTCTTGAGCAGCTGCACAGAATGCGTTGCACTCTCTGTGATCTCTCTGTAGCCAAGTTAGTTGTTTCTCATTCCCTCATATATCTGAGTTGCCTGCAATTCATCCTCATTGCTGCAATTTTGATTGTTTACCTTGCTGCTGTGTCTTCTTGAATGAGCATTCCTCCTTTGTCACTGCCTTTCAGGGATACCAGCCTGAGCCTCGCTCTGCAGCATATGGGTATGTTAGGCCTGAGCCAACCTCTCCGTTTCCCATCTTCTCTGTCTTTCACAGAACAATGAAAATGGATGGGTTTTTTACTCTTTAAATAAACACCCTGAGTTCACGTTAAGCATCATGTGCCTCTTGCTGAAGCTGCAGTGCCCGCAGATGCACGCAGTATGTGTGTGCAGCACGTGTGCTCAGCTTTGGCACGGGGACAAGGGCAGGGCTCTCTTTGGAGCCCGCAGTTATCATTCAGAAGGGGATGACCAGCAGTGCTCGTGGCTCTTGAAATGGGGCAGAATATTCTGCTTGCTGTCTTCAATCTCTGCTCATGCTGGGGGAGTTTGTTTTGCAGGGTTTTGTCTGCGGCCTTATTTATAGGCGCAGGTTTGGCTTTGGATTTTGTACACATACTTAAGTTTTAGCAAAACCACGGTTGTTCTGCTTATCCATCTGACTCCAGCATAAACAGTGGAGCAGTGGGAGGTCAAATCCCTCAGAGATTTATCGGGGATGTTATGAACCTCAGAAATAAAAATAAGGAGTTAAATTCCTTAAATTGAAAATTGATATTTCTTGAAAATATACAAATTGTGGATGTTGGGTTCTTTATATATATTTTTCTCTGGTTCTGTAACACAAGGCTGCATATTAATTTGTTAATAGGATCTGATAGGCAGTTTGGCAAGATGATCTGAGTTGCACGGTTTGCATAAAATCCACCCAGGCCAGCCAGGTGACTACAGGAAGAGCAGGAAATGCTGTTTTCCCCATGTTCACTAGATACATAAAATACATAGGACATTGAGATTTTGATGAAATGTAGTCTTGAGCCATTTCAGTAGCTCTGCCTTTCAGTATGGTTTGTACAGTGTGTTCCAGGCATCTTATTTCTGCCCTCTTCCTGTATTCTGAGAAATTATGTTGTCAGTCTCAGCAGATGAGCCTCCGGTACCTAGAGGAAAGAAGCAGTGCCTTGTACTGCATGAACCTTGTAGTATTGAGCACTGAGATTTTTGAAGTTGCCTTAATACATGCCCACAGATGCAGTCTTTTGAAAGTTCAAGGCAAATAAGATTATTTACATCCTTGCAGATTCCAAAATTACATATACATTTAAAAGAACATATAGGTAAGAAACATCAGAAAATTTCACTGAGAGCAGTTATAAAACATATATTAGCTTATCTCTGAAAGTCTATACTGAAATCCACTAGTTTTGGTTTTCACATTGAACTAGGGATTTGCTTTGAAGATGTTTGGAGGAGAGATTTCTTCAGCAGTTGTCACTAAAAACATGTCAGCCTCAGTAACATATTGTATTTGCTACCATGAAAATGTGTACTAAATTGCTTGTAAGTCAAAATTTCATGCAACACTACGATCAAGACCCATCAATGGGTATTAGAAATAAAATATAATGCAAATGGTAAACAACTGTGTATCTAAATATCAAAATAAAAATGCACAATTAATGCAAATTGCCACGGATGAAGGAGAGTGACTGAGGATGATTACAGAGTTCTGTTTCATATTTTGAAGTAATAACCTATGGGTAATACATTCCTGCTTCCTGCTGTTCATAAGAAAAAGGTACATCATAAATTGCTCCCAACTCCTTACTCACTCAGAAATAAAAAACCCATTCAAAATACATTTCAGATGATATAACATGGTCTCTCTCTGGTCAGATTCCATGAGCAAAGCATGAATTTCTAGGTAGTTTGTGTTCATCATCATCCTGCATAAGCAGGATCCTCAGCAATCTGGGTGTCTCTGCCTTCCCTTGGTTAGTGATGGTGTGTGCATTTTCTGATGGTGTATGAATTTTCTGGGTGTGGGACAGTTCCAGCACCCCTCAGCACCCTTCCAGAGTTCCTCCATGTGTATTAATTTGTACACTTAGAGTTTGAGAAGGTGAAAAAAGACAGAGGCTGCTTTGCATCCCAAAACAGCAAGTCTGAGGGGGCAGCAAAGGCACCAGAACGGTGGGGATGTGTTTTAATGAATAAGATGTTGTTATGAATATAAATGCAAATACCACGGAAAGGTATCTCATGGAAGAAAGAATGGATGAGAGGGGGAAAGGAAGGAACAATAAGCTGAAGTGGTTGGGGCAAACTACATATCCTCATCCCTTGAAATGTAAACAAAACTGGAAAAGAATGCTATAAAAGTCAGGGGATTTAAACAGGGAGAACTGCATGCTTTAAAACCATAGTGTCCATCATTTTAGTGATAAGTCTTTTTGGGCAAAATGGGCTGGTTTTGCTAGTTTCCAGGCAAGGAATCTAGAACTAGTGTTTCATTAAAATAGTGGAACAAAAAAGGCATCAAAACAGAAGGAGTTTTACAGTGAGACCATACTTAAATACTATTTATGTAGCAATATATTGCTATATGGTAGATCAAAAGGGAACAACAGGGCCAAGAGTTGAATGCAGTCCAGTATTTCATATGATGTTCAAGTCATCCAGTCTGACATTGTTAAGTTATGAATACTGTTTCACCATCCCCCAGTTTCTAGATGAGAACTGGGGTCTTCCTGTTGGGAATACTTCATCAATCACCATAAAGTATCTCTATATCTGTTAATTTCACTTTTTCAAGGACAAAAGAAATAAACTTGGAAGCCTGAGCCTAAAAACTAACCAAACAAAAAAGCTCAGGTGGAAGGAGTGACTGATGGGATAGGAGGAGAAATCTAGAAACTCTTAGTTTGATCCTTGATAGGTAGCTAGAGCTGGGTAATGAGCAGGATGGTTAAACATGTTCTAAATACTTGAAGAAAGTGGGTGAGGAAAAACCTATCTCTTTTCCCTTCACTTCTTTCATCATCTACTTAAAATACTGTGTCTATTGGCCATTAACAAACATTCCATTGACAAAAGTTTACTAATTCTTAACACAGTTTTTCTGTCTTCCCTTGCAAACAGGCTCAAATCCATTCACCTTTTCCCTGTAGTGCTGAGCTGTTCTTCCTTACCTTGTAAGCAGAGGTCTCCTGAAGGAGCCAGAACTTTCAGGTGTTGGATTGCTCACTTTTAGAATTGCACACTTGAGGCAAAGTGAAAATTTTTCCAGGATAGAAATCCATTTTAATTTAGGTGAAATGTACATTTCTGATTTGAGTTCTGGTTAGAAACCATAGTTATTCAGCCAGACTGCAAGGCCTAAGCTCAGTGAAGTTACTTCAGTGAAGGACAGAGATAAAGGGGGGGAGACAGAAGATGATAGAGAGAGACAGGGACTGCTGTAAAGGCAAGTCGACCTGACCTCAGAATTCTTTCTGATAAAAGGGAACTAGTGGTAAATGTCACACGAAACCCATAAAAATGAATATATATGAACCTATTGTGAAACTGTATGCATATGTATTTAAGAGAGAGACAAAAAGAGACCTGAAGTTCTCAGAGGTACGCATGCCTTTTTTGAGGAGCGCAATCTCCGCATGCGTCCAGTGCTGTAATAAACATACCAAGCTTTACAACTTTTACAAAGTTGTGGGGTTTCTTCTTTTCTCCGCAAAACACACTTGACAGTCCAGCTCTCAGCCTGGATGCGTGGCCTGTGTTAAAGTAGCTGCTGACAAAAGTAATCAGCCGCAAGACTCCTTTGGTCCCCATCTCTCAGGTTCAGGTTTCTTGCTATTAAGAAGAGGCAAATCCGCAGGTGTGCTGAACTAAAAGGAGAGTCAGGCAGCTCCCAGGTATCCTGAGTGAATGCACAGTGGAGCAAATATCAGGGGTTCGATCCAAGTCTGTGAAATTGCCAGCCTTTTATGGTGCTAGCAGCAAAACCACTGTCCTTGAAGCCGACTAATTGGTAGTGTAAAATTCTGGCAGTGCTTCCCAGATAATCTGTTGAATCTGTAGATGTTTGCAGCTACAGAAGCCTCAGAAAAATTAACACTTTGTGTGTGGGCACTTTTGCATCTCTATATGCCCATACATATGCACTGTATGTTTTATTCTGATAGCTCTCAAGTAAAAGAGCAATAAAAATTTTAAGCAGCTGCCCTTTCTGATAGCTGGTACCTTGGGACTCGTTCCAATGGTCATTGAAAGTCAGTGACAAAGATCCTATTACCTTTAATAATGCAGGATCAGGGCTTTTTATGATGTGGTCAATCCTGCTGAGCATATTTTCAAAGAATATTCACTTGGATTAGACCATGCACTAGGCTGCACTGACTCATTTCTGCATTAGCTGTTCCTGAATATTCTGGTTCAGGCCTGTCGGTAACCAGGGATGTCTGTCCATGGAAACAGAGCTGAGTAAATGTTGGAATATGGTCTTGGAAACGGGTTTTAAACTTATGACCGTTCATACAAAAAATCTGCAGAAATTCTTCCTAGCAAATCATGCAGTTCATGTCTTCAGTGGTAGCAGAGAAATCTGAGGTTTAAGCCCCAAATACTTCCTGATAATGAACTAGTCACATGCAGGCTACAGGCAGGGAATGATCCACCCATGCTGTATGGAACAAAGTCACTTGTCAGGCTGTTTGCTTGTACTGTTCTACCCTCAACAACAAAAAGCGAAACAATACCTAACAACCTTCAAAAAGATAACATATTTACTTCCTCACTGTCAACATGTGTTTTTGGAGTATAGCCTTTGTCCATAGAGGTGGCAGCTTCTTGCTTTGTTTTAGTAGAGTCTACTATTTTTTACTGATTTTAATGCTGCTCTTCTTAAAATAGCTGAGTTTATTGAGACCAAAATGCCTCTACAAGAATTCTACATGACTCACATACATTTTGTTATTTCAGGAGGGAATAGAAAAGAAAATCCTCAGCAGAATTGCTTCAGAAAACAATTCTTTTTCTTGGCTTTGTTGTTTTATATCCTCTGCTTCTTTGTGGCAGGAGAACTGAATGCAAATGAGAAAAAACCAGCCCAATTCCAGATACTAACTCAGTGGGATTTAATTTAGGAATTGAAACTCCAGCTTAAATTTTTTCTTGAATTGAATTTGAAATTTGCAAGTCAGATTATTTGAAAAATCCAGATGGTCTAAATATTTCTTTCCTAGGCAGAGGGGTGTTTTGGCTTTATCTTATCTACAGTTATTTTTTTTTTTAAAGGCTGGTGACAAACTTTGCTTTGGGACTGTTTATGAGAACGTGACATTATCTCTGTGCCATTGCCTCTAGGTTCTAGCAAAGTGCTTTAGAAGTCCAGGAATGTCTCCTCTGTTGTTCTGAGAATGCAGTTTTCTCTTGTTTTCTGTCTCTTCTTTCTCCACTTTGGCAGAAGCTGCTGTGCAAGTAGTGCACAGATGAAGGCACTGAAATCTGTGCCAGTATTTTGTATCTCTTGTAATTAACCTAAGCCAATAACACTCCCTTCTAGGAGAATATTTTTTCCACCCTGCATTGCAAACGCTTTACACTTTAATCAGAAACAACAAAACCTTTTGTGTGGAATTACTCTATAGTGATGTAAGTGTTTGATCATTTCTTCAAGGTGATTCTTTATATGAGGATGCATATGCAGCTGTTTCATTTGAAAGGCCCATTAAAATCTTTGCTCACTTTTTTGCTCTGGGACTGGATGAATTTTTATTCAGGTCTGCTGAGCTGGGAAAGCTGGGACAAAAATCTCAGCCCAGCTGCTGTAGTGATCCCTTTCTAAGAAAAATACAGCTTGCTTATCTAAATTAAACTGCTTGTTTACAATATAGATCTAATTGATAGACATTGGCATTTATGAACAAGTCTTAAGAAGATGGTCTGAGGAAAGGAAGCCTCCTAAACTGTAATTTCTTTTAGATTCTTCATTAAATGATGCCCTCATATTTCAAGGCAGTTTAGTGCGCCAGTAGTTTCAGTGTTTAAACTAATCCACTGAGGAAAGCCAGAGCCAAATGGTTAATATAATAAATACTGAAAGCAGATATTTTACTCTTTGTATCTATTCCTACAGTGCTATACAAAAGACTTCTCCATTGGTTATTAGGAATTTAGGGCATGGATTAATGTCAGTGGGAGTCTGTGGAAATAATTCCTTTGACTTCAATTGGATTAGTATCCGTTTCTTATGAAATAATTGTAGGCAATCCCTGTGTAGGAACTGTTGCTGAAATTCATAATTCATAGAAATCTCAGACTAAAAGGAATGAACATCAAGACGACTTCCTTGTTATGAGAGACAGACAAGTGAGATACTTTCCACAAGCTAAGAAATGCATCTCTTTTAAAACATCAGCAAAATGCTTCAGACATGCAATGTTAATAAAATCAGTGTTCATTTGGAGATTAGCTTTACTGAATCAGGGCCTGGTAAATGTCTCTGGATTTCGCAGATCTGCTGTTCCACAGAAGACCTGATTTCAAGGTGTGAGGATGTATTCCTTACATCAACACAAAGGATACACACTCACTTCCACACAACAAGACAGTAACACCCTGCAAAAAATTTCTGTACAACAAAATAATTACACCCAACAAAAACTTTCCATACAGCAAGATAACAACCCCCCTATAGTGAACACACACATTCCCACAAACACCATTTTATAACCAACGAGACTGTCAAGCTCCCACTACAACACCACTTCTACTATTACAAGGAGGGGGGAGAAGAAACTGTAATTTTTTACAGTTTTATGAGGAAACACAGACAGAAGAAACAGATCTACAAGATGCAGTTCAACAATATCCAAAGAAAGAACCAAATTTATTTCCTCCAGATAACAGAGACTCCTCAAATTTTAAATCAAGGGCTTATTCAGAAAACTGCTTAAATATGATTAATTATTACATTCAAGGTAATAATTTGCAGAAACTTCGTAGCATTATGAGAAAAAAAATTTAATGATAGAGTATCAGATTGTTTCCGGATGCACGGGCAACTGTACTTTGTTGAGCCTCTGAGAAAATGGTCTCTCACATTAATAACCCATAACTAAGCATCTGTCAAATTGCTTAGAGCTTAGGTATTCTTTAAGATTTTTCTTCTTTTGAAAGAAAAAGTAATTGATCTAGATTAAAGTAATATTTGTCATGAAGGAAAAAAAAAATTTTTGTTAGGTATTGGACAGCTGGTGTTATGACCAAATTAAATCTGATTGCATTGTTTGCTTTGCTGAGTTCTGTATTTATAGGTATTACATTTATCACTAAAGAATTAAAATGACAATTATTGGTCTCAAGTGACACAAAAGCATATGCTTACATCCTATAAATCAATATATACTAGCTTGATTTCTTCTAATTTTTGATCTCTAATAGAAATGTATTCAATATTAAGCCATTAGAAGTATTTTTGCATCATCCTTATTCCCTTTCAACCCCCACTGAACTTTAAAATAGCCACTGGATTGTCCTCAATTGAGGAAAAGATTGATTTTTCATAGCCAGAAAATATTATTTATTTACAGCTGAAGAACATAGAGATAACCATTTTTGGGGACATTGCTTAACATTTCCTTGTAATTGACTTTGAAGACCATTTAAAACATCTCTGTAATTTTGAAACACTATTGGGAGAATAGGAAAACTAATCTCAAAGTTCTTATAGAAGATGAAATGAAGACTCAAGCGTAGGTTTCTTGAGCAGTGTATTAACTGTATAGCTAGGTGGAAGCAGAGACTCCTTTTCTACTTGATTCTTGGCAGAAAGGAATCTTCTGTATTGGTGGCAGCATTATGCAAAAGAATACATATCAGAATTCAAGCAATTTTAGTTTAATGCATATTTTTTAAAACATTTGTGTTTTTAATGTATTTTCAAATTTTCTTTATGCAGCTTCATTTCTGTTTTGCAAGTCATAAGGAAGGTGATGATCATTCTTTCATGTGAATGGCAATGAACAGCTATCGGAAACATTTTGGTCTTTGTTTAGGGCAGGGTTGGCCACAAAGCAAAAAGTGTTTTCAGCCAACTCTTTCTATTTTTCTCAGGGTAAAATGGAGCTACTCTAGTGTTGGTATAATTCCAGACAGCGAGGTGGTTGGAGAAGAGCAAGTCATCAAAATTCCCAGAGAGCAAGTCATCACGTTTTTCTTTCTGGCATTTAGTGGTGTGTCTGTGTTCTTCATGTGCGCAGTTCAACACTGCTTTAAAGCAACAAAAACAGAGAATGAGGGGGATTTGTTTCAGGATATGGCTAAACTTCATTAGGAGGTCAGGTTTCTTGAGGTCAAGTTCAATACTAGAAGCAAGAAGCAAGGTTTAATCAATAATACAGCTCTGCACAGGTTTGATTGATTGATTGAGCCTTTCATGTACTCATGAGATGGAGGAATGAAATGCAAAATGTTCCCTGGAATAAGCAGTGGACGGTCCTTTCAGGTAAATGGCTGTTCTCTCTCCTTGGGGCAAAGCCCCATGATGCTTATTCATGTGATTTATTATTCTGCTGCACACTACATTGTCTCATAAGACAGGCTCTCCCTTCCCACATCATCCTGGTGATTATTCACTTCATCTGTTTCAGCCTCAGTTCCTCTCTATTGAGGAGAAATCTGAATGGCACCTTCTGGTTTTCAGTGAGTTTTCCTCTGGGCCATGGGCATGACCCGATCTTTACAAACAGAATTTCAGTAGAAAAATCAGCAGAGTTTCTGCATAGCAAAACTCTGAAAAGTCCAGCTGGTGAAGTATCAACCCAGCTCTGGATACTGCTTCCTGTACCAAAAAGAATTCTTCTAAGATTAACTTGAATTTTTCCACATGAAACTGAATTTAACTATGCTTATGTAACCAATTTATGCTGAAATATATATGTAAACATGGTACAGGGAAAAAGACACTTCTGAAGGGCTTCTGAGGATCTGTATAAATTGGTGAGGGCACCCTGAAGATGATACACACATTACGTAAAGGCAAACTACCAGTCTCCGTACCTTGGTAAAAAGAAATGCTGTTAATGGTTCTATAATAATTTATTTATAATATATTGTATAATGATCTTTGAATTCTGGTGACAAAAACTTCTGCAAGTCCTATGTAGGCACTAGGATGCACTTCAGTTTGGTTCATTTACTATTTACTGGGATTTCAGTTCTGCTTTCCTCTGCCAACAGTTAATTAAAAACTTCCGTATTACTTGGCTACCACTGAGAGGATATAGCTGAATGGATGAAAGTTCCACCTCTACAAAAGTGATATTTTTATTCACAATGTTCCCGTGCAGTTTTTCTCCTCCATGTAACATTGGTGCTGGTATTTTTATCTCTGTCAGCCTTAGACTCCAGAATTTTGTTGGATAGTTTAAGAATATTGCAAGATTTTTAAAAATCCACCTGACCAACCAAAACCAACCAAGAAAGGGTGGCTTGCATGAAGAATTTAAGATTGGCAAATGCAATTTTAGTTTATTCCAGTTATTTTTGTTCCCATTACTTTCCCTTTCATTTGACTATCTTCTTTTTTTAAAGTCTTGATATATTAGGTGTGTTCAGCAATGCATGCAGCATTTGAGAGGTTTTCTGAATACCCTGTAAATTTTAATTAGCTGGTTAGCTTTTCTGCCAATGTCAGTATTTTTCTATGTGCTCTGAGCTAGGTAACCATCTCTGGGGACTAATTCACTAAGAAATTTTTGTTTAGCCTTTGAAATCCAGTTTTTAGAAATTGTCCTTTTAAATAAAAATAGATGTTGGTAAAGTTAAATTAATTTTGCCTAGTCTACATTAAAAATGTCAGCTTCTTGAATCATTGTATCTGCTTGATTGGGTTTTATTTCAAATAAGAGAGTAATGGTTAAACAAAAACATCTGTCACCACTGCAGACCATTGGTGGAACACCAGTCACATTAATGAAAGAGTATTCCCAGAAACAGGGCAAATCAAAACTAGGTTAACCATGAAAAATTGTGTAACTGGAACTAATTTGACTCCTGCTCTCCTGAGTTCCTGCCTTAGATGTAAAGGAGTTCAGTGTCTTGGGAAGAGGAGGTACAGATGTCTACATTTTGTTCAGCTTAACTACAGAAATACCTGATCTTTTTTTGTTCCTAAAATGTCCTGATTGTGCCCATGCTTGGCCTTGGTTGGAAAGCAGCTAATTTTTCTGATTTGGCAGCCCTTCTCTGACAAGAGGGAAAACACGGTGCGATTCCCACTTACCACCAGGCAGTCCTTTATTTGTTTATCTGCCTACACCAAAACAAATCCCAGCTGGCAGAGATTGGCATGGAGCCTTGGGTGGGCCCAGATTCCTCCTAGAAAGGTTATTAATATCCTTGAAGTAAAACATGCACTGAAACGTCTTAATGGGGGAGAAAAAAATAAGTTGCTCTTGGAAAAGTGAGCTTCTCTTCTAAATATTTATTGAGTTATCACTACATAGCAAAGCTCTCTTGCTAATTGACCGAACTGCATTTACATGTGTCAGAGGCACCTTGCTACAGCAGAACCTGGAGCTGTGCTCATAATGTCCAAAGGTCTCACCAGGGATGAAAGTCACTCTGCATCCCTGTGTTAAAACGTGGCCTTTGTCTCCTGGTGCCTGATTATTCATAGAACGTGCTGACATTTTTTTTCACATGCTGGAGTTATTCTTTGAAAGATTTCTCCTGTATGAAGCTTTTTGCTATCTCAAATGTCAGCTACAGATCATCAGATTCATTTCTAAAATGAATTTTAATGTATCACAGTTCCTTCTCCTATTTATACTTGGCTGTCTCCAGCACAAAACCTCCAGATAGAAGATATTCTCCAAATCCTACCTTTAATCTGTTTGTGTTTATGTTCATAGTGTCAGTTAACATTAAGAAACTGTACACGGGCTTAAAAATACTTTTTACATAATCACCAAATATCACTAAAGCTTTTCTTTGTAGAAGCAAATCCTACGTCCCCTGTCCCCCAAGAATATGCAGAAGATTGTCATTTCAAACTAAGGTACAAGACAGTGTGCCTGGTATACATTTATATATGTACATATATGTATTTATATACATATAAATATGTATATATTTATATACATATTTATATATATATTTATATATACTTTGAGCTGGGGATACAGGAGTGGCACACAAGGAAGTGGAGCTTCCTTCTTTCTCTGGCAGGGCTCTTCACTGCCTTCAGCCACTCCTAATACTGCTGAGGAATGTGGCTTAGAAGGTTGCTTGGTTGGGTTTTTTCCTTTGAATTTTTTAATTCTTAACTCCAGCTTGGAGTGCTCGAGTTTAATTTTTTTTAATATCATATTCTGAAGGACATTTCAAAATCACTCCAAGAAAGAGATTAATCTCTTGAGTGAAAAACAAGGGTAGATATTTAATGTAATAATTTGGATACATTTGGGTAGTAGCAAAAGGTAGCCGGTCAGCGCATAATAATTATTTTCCTCTTTGTGTTAGCAAAGCCTTGTACTGTCACACTTGGAATTAATGTTACCACTGAGGTGGAATTGTGAAAAGGCTGTGCCAGCCAATTAAAATGGTAATATGACTTCAGAATCTGTTTGTGATCATATTGATTCCTTCTTATGGAACACGTCTCTGTGACCTTTTCCAAGCACATACTGTACTTTTCACACTTTTGTAGATTAATCTTGTAGAACAGTATTTTAAATTGTCACACAGTAGGCTTGTAGAATTTCATAAATTGCCAAAAAGATGATAAAAACTACTGTGTTTCTGTGATAAAGAGCATTAGAGCACTGCCAGCAGATCATGCAAAGTGCCTCTGAAGGTCTACTGGGAATACCCCATAGCAGAATGAAAATCACAGTGGAGCAATTAAGAAGAGGAAGATGTCTTTTATGAAGAAATAGGTATTTGTTGTGGTGGAAAACTTGTTTAAAAATGTACTACAGCATTAGCTATCAAAGAAAATTTAGAGTAACAATTTATAGTTCATAACATTTAAAAATATAAGTAAAAAGACCTTTTGAGATTTGAAGGGAAGCAGTCACTACAGTGGACTCTGTTAAACTATAAAACGTTGGGCATGGACTTCATCCCTTAGATACTCGGGTGTGCGAGATGGAACCTAAAGCAAAATTCCACCCTGGGGTCCAGCTCCTCTGAGGCTTTACAAGTCTGAACCTTCAGATAGAAACCAACGAGTTAAGTGTGATGGGAATCGACCTTTCTGGAGAGAGAAGAATACTTGGGGAGGGGATTGTGCAAATGGATTTTAATTGTGATGCAAAAATGCTTAGGAATCTCATAAGGGCTGGGAATTAATGTGTTGCCAAACTTTCTAAGTTATAAGAGATTCCTTGGCTCATAGGACAGAGGTAAACGCAGATGCAGTGCTTATTGACTGCTTGCTTATTTGAGCCAGCTCTGCCCCTTTTTCAGGAAATAAGAGGAAGGTACACTAATTCCTTAGGTGTTTCTTTATAGGTGAGAGGCTTTGCCTTCCACTGCCAGGCTGGTCTGTAGGTCCCTTGGCCTTTAGAGTGCTCACCGTGCTCTTTATTGTGTGATTCTCACTCATCTCCTGCGTACTCCTTGAGGCCTAATCGAGGCTGTCATCTCATCAGAGCTCCCTTAAAAACTTGGTGGTTTTTAAGCAGTCTTTGCTGGCAGCTAGCGTTGCTATCCCAGTGTCATGATCAGTCACCCCATCTGGTATGGCCTGTGAGTAAAATAAACCCAAGGTGAAAGCGTTCTGATCGAGGCCTGTGGGTTTATGTGGGGTTTATATTCTTCAGTCACTGTATATTTGATTTTAAATTCTAAGCTCTCTTAACCATCACAGTCTTTCCTTTCATTTTTAATTTGTATTACCTTGTCTGCTTGATTATCAAATTGCTGAAACCGAATTTCTGTTAACATATTTCTTTCTGTGAAATACCTTGGTACTTACCAATAAGGGCTAGACCTTCCAATTCTTCATCTTTGTGCTTTTTCTCCTGCTTTCAGTATTTCTCTGACGCTGAAAGGTGGAAATAAAGGGCCAGCCTACTGGGCAGTGCCTGTGTCACAGGGCTTGCAAGGGTTGCAGGATGAAGAGAGAGGCAAGAATGTTGACCTCATGTTCAGAAGGCTTGATTTATTATTTTATGAGATATATTACATTATAACTATGCTAAAAAGAAATAGAAGAGAAAGTTCTCAGAAGCTAGCTAAGTTAAGAATAGAAGAGGAATGAAATAACAAAGGAGCTCTCTCTGACTCTGTCCCAGAGAGAGCTCGGTCCTTGATTGGCCATTAATTATACACATCCAACATGGGCCAGTCACAGGTGCACCTGTTGCATTCCCCAGCAGCAGATAACCATTGCTTACATTCTTTTTCTGGGGCCTCAGCTTCCCAGAAGAGGGGAAAATCCTCAAGAAAGGATTTTTATGAAGAGGTGTCGGTGACAGTGTGTGCTGTGAGGTCTGTGCACCCGCTGCAGGTGTGTGCTGGGCAGGCCGTGGGTGGCTGTGAGCTGTGGGCTGGCTGCTTGCTCTTTGAGATGAGTGCTCTTCACTGGCACTGAGAGGCTGTGGGAGGCTGGCAGGAACAGAGGTGCCTCTGCCTTTGCTGTGCAGTGCTCTGACTTGCACACAGGTGCTTTTATACACACTTCCTTTGCAGCGAGGATGACCAAAACCTGACCAGAAAGCTGGAATTTCACCCATGGTGAGTGTTTCTTGGAGAGACCTTATCAGAAGCAGCTGCATCCCTTCTGTACTTGCCTCTTCCCATCCTAGGCAGAGGCAGATGAAGATGTTGTGGTGGATGCCAGCCTGCTTTGCCCACCTTTCCCCCAGAAGGGTGCTATACCTACCTGGTGAGCAGGGCATTGTGGAAACGCATTTCTGTGTGCAGTGAGTGCCTGAAGGAAGACTCTTGGAGATCCATAAATCTCTGCTGGAGTAGCCAGGTAGCCTGTGCTGGACCAGAGAGGCCACAGTGCTGCTGGCCTTGCTCCAAACACGCAGAGGGGGGACCACACTGGTCTTGTCCGGGGTTCCTGTGAGAGCCTGTGGGCCTGCACATTAGTGCCTTGTGGGAAGGTCAATTTAATTTGCTTTTTGATACACTTGTCCATCATGTACAATAATGAGTATGCTGCTGTGCATCAGCAGAAGTGGTCTGTTAGCTTTGTCAACATGTTTCACTTGCTGGTGCAGGAGGATGTGTGTGGACACAGAGAAATTGTTTGGATAGGGCTGGGGAGTTGTTCAGCATGGCAGGCACAGAGGCTTATCCCTGCCACCCCTGCATAAACTCACTGCCCTGTGAGTTTTACACAAGGGACTGTGGGGAGTGTGGATAATAAGACCAGAATCTGGGAGCAAAGAGTAAGATTGAATTAAGTAATAGCATAGGCACAGCTGAGTTTTGAAAACATCATAAATATTCACAGAATCACAAAATCGGCCAAATGTAAATCTATCCCTTTTACTACTGTATTTCAGGCTACATATCTTGCATTTTGTTTAGCTTCAAGTCTGAATTTCTACTAAGGTAAAGATTTCCCATGACAAATTGTCTGATTTATGTAAAACAGTGCTGCAGCTCTGGTCTTTGCAACCTTTGTCTGTGTAAATCTTGGGTTTGATGACTGCCCTGCTAAAGGTAGTATTAGTGAGTCCTTTCAAAGATGCTCCCAGATCCACCTCTGAAGACTTTCTGCTTCTGGTGCTTTCCAACCACAGCTGAATTCCAACTGAATGAGCACATAGCTCTCGTACAGTGGCAGCAGGCAGTGCTTCCACACTTTGGCTTTGCAGCCACATGGAAAGCCTGGGGAAAGCTCAGAGCTTTACCACCTTCTCTGGCAGCTCTCCTCCTGTTCATGAGCCCTCTTTTGAGTTCTTTCACCATCAGTGGGCATTAATAATGGGCAGCTTGCATCAGGAGCAAAGTCCCTCCAAGCATCCTGGACAAGCGGGTTTTGCATTTCCTGCAGGAGATGTGGTGTGAGGTCCTTGACTTGGTGACTCATCATTTTCAGAGGCACCTGCCCGTGCTGGGCTCTCCAGATCTGTTTGAGGTGATCTGGAGCAATCTCTCAGCCCACATGACTGTCCTTATGCAACTCCTTGCTGAAATTTTAGGGTAACTTGGTGTTGCAGCTGAAGCACAGGCTGGCCAGTCTCCAGGCTGGTGAGCCACTCTGTCAGTCAAGTAGAACTCCATTAAACCATCAGCTTCTGGTTTGAGTATTCCTACATGAAAACAGATTTTCTCTGCAATATTCACAGGTTTGACAGAGAGCAAAATATTTCCATTTCCCCCAGCAAACAGCTTGTCCTCATGTAATGACAGTTTTCCATCTGCAAGAACTGCCTTTTTGATACCACAAACCACCTGAGGTGAAAATGTAACTGACTTGCTTCGCTGTAAACCTGCCAAAAGTAAAATTATTTTTGCCTGTAGCAAGAACTGTTTTCGTGCCAGTATATTTTCCAACTTTGCTAAAAGTTACATACTTCTGATTTTATCAGAACGAAAGAATAGCTGTAGTGTATCTCTTGGCAAATTAGCCTATTTTATTGTGAATCAAGGCAGCAGTTTTATTTGTGACTTCAGGCTTCATATTCACTGAAGAAATCTCTGGTGTGTCAAATTATGCCTTGTAAGTACCTGAATCTGAGATTCTAAATCCCAGGTAAGACAGAAAAGCAGACCCATTTCTGGAAATAGAGGGAACTGCAAGTTTGCATTTTCAGCTCCTTTTGAAGTCAAGGCATTTTTGTTTTGATTTAGTATTATAGATTTAAGTATGTAATGCATTAATTTTGAAAATATTTGACCTAGAGAATCATATATTAGTTACAAATGCTCCAATTAGAGAGATTTCCAGAATACAGAAAAATGACGTGAGAGAAAAAGAAAACAAAATTATTTCAGTCTTTAGCGGTCTGCATTGTAATGTTTTGGCCAGCATCATGTTCTGACAGACTCTGAGGCCGATCTGAAATATAGTTTCTTATTTTAAAATAATACAGTTTCGTGATGTACCTAGAACTGACTTCTAACGACTTATTTTTCCATGCACTGTGATTGTCCTTATGTTAGGAGATATGTAATTAAAAGGCATTGCTTGCCCTGACCACTCTGATAGCAGGAATGGACTTCAGCCAGTATCCTTTCCTAGTTCCTTACTGCTGCAAGGATGGAGAGCTCTTAAATGAGCTTTTATGGAGTGTGAAATACAAAGTGAGAAAAATATGACTACAAGATACCCAAGTAGTCATCACAGTTGCTTCCTAGGAGAAAAACATTGGTCCCAGTGAAATCAGTATCAATATCAGCATCTCTGTTGATTTTTGCAGAGCTGAGAAAAATTTCAGCATGGAATAATAAGCCTTGGCTGCCTCTTTTCCTGGTTCTATTTGCATTTCATCAAGTAATGGAGTATCAGCTACAGCACATTAGAAAAGCCAATCTATATTCTGACTAGCTATGGACTTGGTAATTTGACAGCGCTTTAAGTCAACATTACTTTAAAGTATTTTTGATTACAACAACATGAAAAATAGCATGGATTATTATTTCACTGGGAAGTAAATGTAAAACTGTGTAAAATAGCAAGACAGTTTAAAAACCCCAAACCCTCTGCTAGAAGAGACTCTCTTTAACAATTTGCAGTAAAGCTTGACTCTGTGACAGTCTAAAAATCGACAGTTGAATCGTCTTAAAATAATGCAGTGAGAGCTGTGCAAATGTAGTCCATCAACAACTGCTGGATACCAAGGGCCCTAGAAAAAGCATTGCAATCACCCAAGTTATAACAGGCATTCAGAGCTTCAGGATGTATCAGTGCAGTTATGTTTGCATGATAAACATGCAGACCAGTGCTAAATCGTATCTTGACTTCTACTGAACCAACTAAAATGTTCCCCAAATTAAAATATTTAGAACAGGATATCGAGTCACAAGAAATTAATTTAAAGGGACATTCTGCGTATTGATGTATATGATATACATAAATCATCTTGAATGTATTTTGAGTGTCAGGTTGGATATAAGCAGAGAGACATTACATTTTCTTTGTGAAAGAATTATTAGGCTGCAGCACCACATTGGGGCTGTGGTTGTTTTGATTTTGACAGTAAATCATTTCAATAGAGATGGAATGCAAAACGTTTCAAGCCAAACCTTTAGGGAAATGTATAGGCACTGTCAGCATATTCTTAAATATTCTAGAAAAGAAAAACAAAATTTAAAAAATGAGAAGATTCATCATGAAAAGAGGGCAATCTCAGTCTAGAATTTCTGCTGGAAATAAAACTGCTCTAGTGCTAGTACCAAATTATAAAGGTCACAAGGTTTTTCTTTGGACCTGGGTTTAAATGATGGAGCAGTAATGCCACACTTGCCTTGGAAACCAGCAATAATACACAAGAAAAATTAGATGAAATAAGTTTAATATGAGGATCCCTAAATATCTGGTGGCTGAATTGATGCAGTTCTTACTTCAGTACATAGCACTTACATCACTTAGAGCAATTGCTTCGCTGTTCCTCAGTGTTGCCTTACAAGGCTGTGGTTGTTCTGAACCAGGGCTAGAGGAAGGGCTGTGGCTCTGGCACAGAGAGGGTGTTTGTGGATTTTCATAGTAGCCCGTGAAGACAACACAATAAATGTCGGCTCTTTAAAACAGAATTTTAGTTTGTAATAAGGGCGATGTCAAAGTGCCACCTGCTCAGCAGCACAAAGCTTTACGCTGTCAAGTTGTAATGCATGGTAAAAGCAGAGATGTAATGCACTTATCACTGTTCTGTTCCAGTCAATTCTTAACAATTTATTTTTTTTTCACAAATTGTTATAACACCATTCCAAATACATGTAGTTGATCTACTGAGTAGCTTTCCAGGAACACTCAGCTGCTTTTGGGTGTCTTGTAAAGACATCCTGACTTTTAAATCTAACTTTTAAATCTATCTTGTAAACTGCAGTTGTATAGTAAAAGTCGCTTCCTCAGTCTCTTCCCATTTCAGCAAAATCTATCTCCCTCTGGAAGCATAAGAAATGTGGTTTAAGTGTTCATAAATGCATATACCCTTGTGGAGGAGGGTCCCCGTGTCTAGGGGAGATCTGGAGGAAGTTACTGTTTGGAACCATGGGCCATGTTCGCAGACTCAGGCATCTTTTGAAAGTCCTATTGTTTTCTCCTTTACTATTCTTTATCTGTATGTGCAAATCTGTAATTCCTTCAGCCACAGATCACATCAATACTGACTTTGTCACTTTGAGGTCTGCATATAATATCTCAAGACTGTGTGACTTTTTGCTTTCTTACAACTATTATGGACCAAGAATCACTGTTCCTTTGTATTTCAATCCCATTTTAACTACAAGTGGTAGATGAGAAGCAATGAGAACTGTGTGTTCCTACATGTAAAGCCAGCCTTTCTTTCAATCAGCCTGTGCTCTGCTCTCCAGGCTCCACAGGTGCCATGGCAGTTGTTGTTGCTGTAAGCATGCCTAGCAAAAATCAGTGTGATCTTCATGACCTGTTGTTCATCAAGGGTATGCTGTCAATGTCAGTGACCTGAGAACTGAAGTCTGGTACAGGTACCTAATTTTCATAGAGGCATTTTAAATTAATCTTTCCATGTTATGTGTGGAGGGTCCTTTTTCTCTAACCCCTCCATACGCCTGGTAATATCTTATAAACCTTTTTTTACTAAGTAAATAAAAAACAAACTGGAACTCAGGGCTCACTACAAACTGTTGGGAAAAAAACACAGAAAATTTCTGTTAGAAATCTCTTCTTCATGTCTTGTATACCTCATCCTGCATTATAGTTCTGCCAGTCACAGTTTGTAGGTTTTTTTTGCAGTTGATGGGTTTCAGCATTCGTGTAGAACCACTGCTGTCATAACCAACCATAGGACTAGATGATTACAAATCCTTGAAAGAATCCTCTCACAGGTAGCACGGTCTTATCCTTCCTTTTCCCAATGCCTGCAACCCAGGTCTCTTTGATTCAGGTCTTTATTTTCTCAGAACCTTGCATTCAAATATATTTCTAGTATGTCCTTATATAGAAAAGTTTTTTTACTTGGTGTTTAGAAAGCTGTTCTGGATCTGTTCTCTGAGGAATAGATTGTTTTCCCCCTTATAAATAACTGTGCCATTAATCTTTAGTGCTTTGGAGATCCATCTTTATTTTTCACTTTGAGCAAAGTCAGGAGAATCTGCCTTTCATCCAGAAGGAAGAGCTGCGATGGCTCATTCCTGCCCTTAGTGGCATTTTATGCTCATTTACATTCCTTGTGGTGACTGCTGCGTTTGGCTGACAGTGTCAAGGCAGGACCTGCTGCCTGCCCGACCAGGAACAGGTTGGGGCTGGCTGTGCTGCTCACCACTGCAGGAAACTGCTGCAGTCACAGCAATACATGAGAGTTAATGAGCGTGTCTGCCTGCTTGGAAGGGTCTTGGGCTTTGCTTACTTGCTTATTTCCTGTGGCAGAATTAATGGGGACAAATGTTCGTTTGGGCAGCATTAATAAGGTCACTGCCTGTTACGTAATCAGTCTGGTAAATTGTTTTTGAAAGTTCAGTCTAAGATGCAAACAGAAGATAATTAGCTACGTAGGGCTACAGTGATCACTGCTTAGTGGTAACTGATTGATGGAAAGTGGTGGGAGTCTTCAGAAGCAGTTTCCGAGTGTTTAAGTGGTTATTAGTGTGAAAGCCTGTCAGTGGCCTGGGAGGTGTATTAAAGGTTGTCAGATGCTTTTCACTGTCTTGTTCTCATGTCGATTACAATGGGGGATTTTTGCAGATAGTAGAGAAATACTTCTATTTTGCTGTTTTTCTTATAATTAGCAGGTTGGTGTGGGAAGATGTCAGTGGGACATAAGTGATGTTTCCTGATGTGCAGGAGGTAATGTTTCTGAGTGTAATCAGCAGCTTCTAAAAATGGGTTTTGCAGCCATGATATGACAAGGTATCAAATTAAAGCACTTCAGTAATTTAATGCAGTTTATTTCATGTAGCTTGCACATATTACAGAACGATTATCCATTCACAGCATAGTCATTTCAAGACTTAAGCCAAAACAAAACTATGTATTTATTGAACAAAGTATGTATTTCTTCTACTAATCATTGAAGAGTAGGCAAAGATTTTCCTACGTGCAAGTCAGCTTGATAACCTAGTTATTAAATAATTTTATCTTTCCAAGTATACATGTCATAGTTTATAAACTGGACAAATTACAAATACATAAGGTGTTTTCTCAACTGGAAAAAAAAAAAAGTGTGAATTACAGTGAGCTCCTGTCTGTGAATTAGTATGTGCCCGTTGTCTCAGAAATCTCGGTATCCAGATAGAAATGCCATCATTTATATCCAGTCATGTATATAACAAAATAGTGTCAAAGATGGAATAATCATCTGCAAATAGGCTGCCTAAATATTTCAGGGCTGGGTTGAGGAATAATGGTAGGAAATGTGAGTTCTTAGGAACCCAAAATAAGAAGATCTGTTTTCATCCTAATAAAACTGCAGCTCCAGAAAGGGCAATTGAAGAAACCTAATTATTAATTTATGATTTAATAAGAGCCTGCAGAGATGGAAGACTACAAGTGATGGAGTGGGATGTCACAACTGTGTGTCTTCAGCCATTCTGCAAAAAAAGATGAACTCTGTCTTATTGGTGAGGCCTTTTCACCTTCACTTGTAGGCAGACAGTCAACCCATGTGTGTCTCTCACTGTGACACTCAGACATCCCCCAAGCAATTCCCATTGCATTCAAGAGTAAAAGATGTTACTCAATATTCCGAAGTGGAAACACAGTGCATACTGGAGCACTCAGTTCTTGCTACAAAGGAAGAAAAAGTGGCAAAGAGGAGGAAGGGATGAGGGAAGGACATGCACAGTCTGGGGTACCATCATTGCAGGACTTCTCACCCCACACACTCAAACCAGAAGGTGTCTGGAGGATTTAAAAAACATCCAGTGAGCTGCTGAGAAGGACAGGGAAGATGCTTTATGACTGCCTTACATGAGGAGCTGAACAAGAGGTGAATGAATGTAAAGCCACAAGACAGAAAACTGCTGCTAACGAGAGGGCTGGAACAGCAGCTGTGTCAGGGAAGAGAAGAAATATGAGGTGTAAGGAGCAGTGGTGGGGGGACAGTGAGCTGGAGGTGTCCTGATCCAGAACCTGTTGAGAACCAGGGAGTGTGGGCCTGAAGTAGAGCCAAAGTGCTGTCCCAAAGGAATTCAATGGAAACAGAAGTAGCAGCTGTCATCAGGCAGCAAAGGAGATCTTGATTTGTGGCCTAATGAAATGTTCAGGGAACATGTTCATTGACTAAAAAACTTTAAAAATGCAGAATGAATCAGAACAGACCCAGTAGTTCTAAAGGACTTTAAGATGTGTTATGGGGACAGGAGCCTTCAGTATTGGGCATGCTTGTGTGGAGTTAAACCTTATACACATGAATGATGCATCCATGTGGGAGCAGTCCTGCATGTGCTGACTGATAAGACTGAGGACAGCAAGACCGTCTGAGTGCTGGGTAACCTCATCTAGGCTGCCCTTTGCCAGTTGATTTGTCATGTTTCCTTCCAGCCCAGGCTGTTCTGTGATTCTGAGCTGTGTAGCTGAGGTCCATGTTGGTGGCAAGAGGCAGAGATGGGATATTCTCCCAGAACAGGCAGGGTGCTGCAGGAGGAGCTGCCTGCAAAGGGCAGCACCTACCAGAGGAGCCAAACCTAAATGTCCCTGGGGACTGGCAGCAAGAGGGGATGCACTTCTGAGGGCTTGCCTTCACAGGGAAGCTGTAGGAGAGCTAAGAAGACAAGACAAGAAGCAGCAGACTGAGAAAAAAAATACCTCAGGAACCACAGATAGTCTGTAGGCACGACTAGAGACTTTTCATTTTCTTACTGACCCCTGTTACAGGGCTTGCAAGGGTTTTTCAGGGTGAAGAGAGAGACTAGAATGTTGACCTTATGTTCAGAAGGCTTGATTTATTGTTTTATGGTATATATTACAATATAACTATACTAAAAAGAAATAGAGAGAAAGTTCTTAGAATGCTAGCTAAGCTGAGAATAGAAAAAGAATGAATAACAAAGGTCTGTGTCTCAGCACAGAGTGAGACCCAGCTCTGCTGTGAGTGGTCAGTAAATCCAAACATCCACCCGAGACCAATCATGGATCCACCTGTTGCATTCCACAGCAGCAGAAAACCATTTTGTTGCTGAGGCCACAGCTTCTCAGAAGGGGGAAAAATCCTAAAGAAAGGATTTTTCACAAAAGATGTCTGTGACAGACCCCTAAGAAAGAGACTGATTGGTGCTACCCTGAGAGGGGAAATGATACTAAAAAGCCATCTCCTGTGCTCTATTCAGTAACCAAATCAGACAGCATCTAGAAGGTAGATGCCAGCTCTTCCTGACTTATGACTACCTGTATTCATTTTCACATGGTCCAAAGGTGATTCTCCTTCCATTTAGCACCTCTGTACTTTCAATGAACGGTAATACATTATTGGACCTGTGATTTGGGGTAGGTAAAAGGCTACCACCCCATAAACTGAGTCATGCTTCTATCAGTTAAGAATTAAAAGAATAGACATTCTTAGTATGTCCTACATCTTACAGGAATTTCTCCTGAATTTTGACAGTTCACCAAAATGATCAGTATTTTCCAGAATTTTAATATGCATCCAGGTAAGTGACTTGCAGAGGAATTGAAGCAGTGGAGAAAATCACCGTGCCGCAACTTACACAGGTTTTCAGCGTGTTCTCACCCTCCTGTTACTGCAGGAAGGAAAAGGGACCACAGGAATATTCAGAGCATGATCCCCAGTGCTCTTTGTTGCTTTAAGTGAAAATGTTCTTCTACAGTCGTAGGAGTGATATATTTATGATCATAACAGCTCACATTTCATGGTGAACATATTTGGGGTGATGGCAATTCTACTAAATACAGATTTCCTCTAAAAAGGTTTAATGTTGACTCTGTTAATAGAGAAGAAGCATGTTATGGGAGCAGATGGTGTAGCTTCTTTTTATTCTTATTGCTTGAGTGGAAAGTTCAGAAGCTAGTACTTTTTTGAAGACCTGTGCTTTCTGTGGGATTGCTTGGTAAGCCTGTGCTCTGTGCTTGGGTTTTAATACTTGACATAAGACCTTAAAAATTGACCTCTTAGGTAAAATACCAAGACCTTCAGAAATCTACCTTTTTACTCTTTCTAGGAAAAGAGTAAGGAGCGGCTACTTAGGGGTGGTTTAGTGAATATTTAACTGTTTCTCTCCAGTGTTCTCCCTAGGAGGCGATGAAAGCAATGCCACCGGGTTTAGTGAGCCTGAGGTGCTCTGGGAATCAGCCATCCCCAGGGATGTTGGAGTGCTGGTGCTGACATGGAGCTGTGCTCCTGGGTTATTTATTTGTTCAACCTGCTCACCCAGGGCACTCAGCAGCCACTGGAATAAGAGTGTGCTCCAAGTTTTTTATGGATGTTTTAAACCAGCCCTTCTTCATGAGCTTTCTGTTCCATTTGTTTCAGTGAGAATGGAGGGTGTGTTTCAGTATTCTTAAAGCATACAGTGTAATTATTGGAAATGGTTATTAAAGGAGGTTGCATTCCTTATGCTAGCATTATCTTGGGATAAAATATAATTATAGTCATAGAATTACTAGGAAAAATTACTTCAGTAGTAGAAGTGAAAGACATTGTAATGAGGAGGTTTATTAGGTGAAATTACAAGAGAAAAATTGTAAGTGGGAACAGGCAGACTATTTTCATTTTGAAATAAAATTATTTATAACAAAGTGTGTTTCTCTTGCACTTGTTAGCTACCTGCTTCTGGGGAAAATATATTTTTTAATGGTTTTATGGACACAAGTAGAGGAGGAAATTTTTCACCACTAGCTAGATAATGTTTTAGGTAGGAAGACTCAATTTCTATCTTGTTTTCAAATCTTTCTATTGAAATGAAAATGCATCAGAATAAATTACTATTATAAGCTAAAAAACAAAAGCTGTTTTTTAAAATTAGTATTAGTGACTTGTAAAGTGATAATAAAAATAGATTGTATGTTATAGTTTAGAAAATACAACATTGTAGTAATTTGATTTTCTGGAAAAGCATTTGCACCTAAGAAGTTGGTTTCTATGGTAGATAGGCAGGAGGAGTATTATACTGTTCCCTGTCACTAACTAAGCTGCAAGATGCATTTAAACACACAAAGAACATTGTTATTTCATATGTTTAGATATTAAATCCAGTTGAAAATACATATAATTAAAAAATCCTTGCACTGGAAAAGTTTTGTTCTGTATACATGCATCCAGCTTCAGATTCCACTTCTGTTTTGCTTTTAGTAAGTGCTATTCCAGGAAAGAAATTCCAGGCACATTATTATTGAACTGCAGAGTTTTATGGGATGTTTCATTCTATTCTATATTATTTTGACCCTTCTGTGTGAATATCATCCAGAGTGGTAGCGCTGCTTTAATTTTTCCAACACTTCCTAGCTTTGTGTGCAAACAGCGTACTAAACTGATGTCCCATAACAATACATACAAAAAGAGGGGAAAAACTCTTTGTATTTTTGATGTTGTTCTGGACAAGGAAAGAAAACAAGCAGTGGAAGTTTTCACAGCCCATCCACCTTTTGTGCCTATCCTGGTATGCATGAAAAGGGGCACACACACTGGAGGGAAAAAATCCCTTCTCACATTGCTTCCTGTGCAGAAGCCTTTCGTGGCATGCAATCAGCTGAAATTAGTGTCATGCAAATGTCTTGGCAGACTTGATTTGGGTCCCTCTGTATTTACCTGTTATGGTGAAGTTTTCTCCCATTTGCCCCACAATGCTGAATCAAAGCTTTTCTGCAATAAAGAAGATGCACAAGTCCATTACAGACTAAAATTTTCAAAATGGAAAAAATTAGTTAACATTTTGAGGACCTTTGACCAGTTGTCTTGAAACTTTACAGGACATTTGTCCTTACTCTTTAAAGCTATGCTAGGGCTTTTCAAATACAAAACCAGTCTAAATGTAATGAAGGGAGGAAAAACTGGGAATTAAAGCATCAGATGCTCTTAGCAGTATCTCCATAAGGAGTCCATTCTCTGATTACAGCCTGAGCAGTCAGAGCTTTGTGTGTCCTAAAAACATGCTTTTAGGCCAGACTTAGGACACTTTGAAAAGTGGATCTGCTTTAAAGCCAAACCTGAGATAGCTTTATTAGCTGTATTTTAATTAGTATTTCTCTCTTGACAGCCCTAAGCTAGTGCTAAATGCTTAAATACTCTCAATCCACTCTGTATGTGTAGAACTGTGGCGCTGAAGAGAGAAACGAGGAACCTTTTGTGCTCCTTAAAGCATTATCAAAATTCCCAGGCTCTCAACTGAGTGTAAAATAATTTAAGAGGCTTGAAGCCTGCTGCTGATATTTTACATGACAAAAGTGAGTGGCAGTGGCTGTTTCAAGAGAGCTCTATCTACAATTCCTTCGCTGCTGTCTGGGGCTGACCTACTTGCAGGGAAGTGGGAAGTTCTCACTTTGCCCTCCTTGCTCAGTATTTACGAGCTGGGTTCAGGGTTTCTCAGTGATCTTCAGTGGCTGATCAAGGGCCCAGGGTGAGGATCAGGAGGTGAAAGTGGCTCCAGGTGAATGAAGTCTTTCATAAATGCTGCGGAAGTCTTCTTCTGAGGTGGCTCCATTGGAGTGGATACTGGGACATTGGCAGTTCTTGAACATAAATGTCAGAACATTGTCAAAAGTCCTAACAGGGCTTAAAGTTGAGGCAAATGAATATGAAAATATGAATTTATTTTCCATGTTTAATAGATTAACATTCCTTTTTTTTTAATATCCATGTGATTATGATTTATCCATGTCATTTTAATATCCATGTATTGTGATTTTCTTTTGCTAAGTTTTTCTTGTATATGTACTATAGATAAATTCTTACATTTCTAGCTGCAAGAAGAAAATACAAGGCTTTCTAATACATTTTTTTTCCCACCTGTTCTGGAAAAAAAAGTATTTTTGCACGTACACATCTTAACTGTTTCCACTCTGCTGTACTTGTAAATAAGTTATGATCTTCAAAATAATATTTCTATAGCTAATAAGATCAGAAACTCCTTTTCTGTGAGATACAAAAAATATTTTTTTTTCATATTTTCTGTTTGTAAGCAGAGAAACTTGTGTCTTTTTAATTCTTAAAATAGATGACAAAACTCCCTATGTGTGGAATAATTTCCTTTGAAATGTTTTCATCCACTGTTTAATTTTTCACTTTTTATTTTTAACTCCGGTTATTTTGGGGATTGGGGTGGTGTTGGATTTTTGGAGGGTTTTTTGTGTTTTGTTGTGGTTTTCTGTGGTCATTTTTTTCTTATAGACATGAGAACACAATGAATGTTGGGTTCAATTTATGTGATACTTCATAGCATCTGATTTGATACACTCGGTGATTTTCTTAGGGCTGCTTCTCCATACTTTGAAATTTTCCTTAGACTTGCAAGACCTCAGTTGTATTTAGCTCTGCATTATTTTCTTTGTGTTTCAAGTACTCCAGTATTCCTTAAAGGAGCTGAGTATTATTTTCTCAGCACTCTCCAGTTTACGGCCATCAGAAAATTATTGTCCACCTATGGAGGTGCAACTGTTGGCCAAGTATTTCTTGGAATGGTTTCGATTTCCCCCCCACACCCAAAACTGAAAACCTTCTATGCTTTAAAGTCTGATTTTCAAAGCCTTAATTTTTAGTGAAGTTAAAACCAAAACAGAACAGAGGCTGACTGGCTGGATCCAAATCTCTTAAAATAGAGCATAAATACATTCTATAGCATTCTCCTTTGAATCAGGTAGAATGCATCGTTCTTGGATTGTAATCTTGCTCCAAGATCTTGTTCTCACATCATGGCTAGTGGTCCGAATTATGTCTTCTTCCTTGTGTCTAAGCTTGTGATTTATTTCCGTTTCAATTTTGTGGAATAATAGAATTTCTCACTGGTGTGGTTTGTGTATAAATCTTTCTGACCCAGAATAGAGTTAGCGCTCACATTCATCCATACTCATTTTTGCAAACAGTGGGACAGTGTCAGACAGCATGTACTAACCTAGTACAGAGGAGGGGATTAAGGGATTTGCAAAATTGGTCATGTATGGTTTAAAGGATCACTAGTATTTAGAGCAATGTGTTTTGACTGCAGAATACTCTTCTTCCAAATCTTCCAGCTGAGCCTCCCATAAAATTCAAACATAGGAGCAATAGATTGAATTGCAATAAAAGCACTTCATACTGTACAGTGGACATGGATCACATTGAGTGGACAATTGATTGCAGTGGATAAAAGCTGATTTGTAAAACCCAAGCAAGTAATTCAAAACAGTTGCTCCTTCTATCTAGTAGTTCCAAACTTGCTTTCAGTCTTACCAGTGCATGCAGCTGCTAATTAATATTCTAAGAAATAAAGGAGAGAGGCTTAGTGTGAAGACACCACTGAGAATCCTTTAAATCAGTTTATTGGAATCTTGACAGAAGTGAATGTAAAAGATGTTGGTGTGAAATATAGCTAAAGCAACACCCTATTGAACTAAACATTGGTCAAGTCAACCCCCTGTGGCAGCTGTTTTGTGGCTGATACCAGAATTGCGAGCCATAGAAAAAGTTCATTGAACACTGGGGCTTTTCTGACTTGCAGATTTTTCTCTCTCTCTCCCAGGTACCTTTCCTATCTCTCCAAATACTCAGAAGCGAGAAACTTCCATAATGAGGCTAACGATTTCTGCCCTTCTCCATTTGCAGCCTGATCCCTGCACTCAGCCCCATCACAGCAGGTTATTTCTGCAGCTCAGGAGATCAGTGCTGGTGACTGTGTGTGACAGAACCTGGCACAGACTCCGAGGTATCCAACCCTCAGTGAATATGCAGTCTCACAGGGGATACGAGGCACAAATATTATAGGCAGCCTTGATCTTAATGGTTCCTACTGGTTTAGCATTCAGTGTTGTAACTGTAATAACTTTTATTAAAATACTTTTGGGGTTTCTTATAACTTTTTCAAGTAAAAGCTGAAAAAAGCCCACCAGACCAGGGCTGAATTTTTCAGACCCCTGTGGTCCCAGCAGTGCCCAAGGGCAAAGCTTTGGCTCTCCCTTACAGGCCTGTGTTCTCTGCATGCTGAGGTGGTGGTGTTGGGGATTACTCTTTGCCTGCAGTAATTCCAGGACTACAGAGGACACTTGATTCTTAGGTTTCACAGGTAATTGCTGGTGGAAGTTGGGCTAAATTACAAGCTGAGAAGTGAATTTATACGCTGAATAAAAAATTCTCTGCTTGTATCTTTCAAGCTTTACGTTTCTTCTGCACCATGCCCTTCCATCCTGCCTCACATTAAATCCTTTTTGGCATAGTCCTCTTACTATTCCCTTCTTCCTCCAGAGGACTGTGCAAGCCAGCCCCGCAGAGGATTTTTAATGACACTTCTACTCTTCCTGCCCTTTGAACTGTAGCCTACAGATAGTTTTCTGAGGTTTTTGTCAAGGCTGTATATTTGCTCTTTTTCTGTCCTAACAGAGATTTGTTGACACTGTCATATTGAAGAAGATGGCAAAAAAATGTCTGTGACAGAAAGGATGAGCTTTCAGATCTGTCTTGAACAAAGTAAGAATAAGAGGCATTTTCATATGCAGTCAGCAACTTTTTTTTTATTTGAGATGCATGGGTGGAGGCAGCAATTACTTTCCTCAGCTATCTTATAAGACACCTGAGTATTATTGCCTGAGTTTTAAAAAGGCAGTCTGGGACAGATTCATGACTTGGGCTTTATTCAGAATCCCTACATTTTTGGGAAACGTTGAATAGTTCTAAATGGATTCCAAATATTATATATATATTTTTTTTTGATGCTGAGAAGAGCACCAAGGATACAATAGTGTCAGTGTAAGATGTGTTTCTGTGCTGTTGCAGGATGTGCTGTGATGTGCAGTTATGTCTGCAGCATGCACAGTGCTGCATTCCCTGGGGATGTGTTCACCCCCAGAGAGGAACCCTCCTGGTCTGTCCCGTGCTGGGAGGTGAGCTTATGATTTATTTCCATTTCAAATTTGTGGAATAATAGAATTTCTCACTGGTGTGGTTTGTGTATAAATCTTTCTGACCCAGAAGTGGTAATGGATAGAGTTAGTGCTCACATTCATCCATACTCATTTTTGCAAACAGTGGGACAGTGTCAGACAGCATGTACTAACCTAGTACAGAGGAGGAGATTAGGGATTTGCAAAACTGGTCATGTATGGTTTAAAGGATCACTAGTATTTAGAGCAATGTGTTTTGACTGCAGAATACTCTTCTTCCAAATCTTCCAGCTGAGCTATGAGCAGTGACATGTATGGCACGTGGAGGGGCAGAGCCCCCTTGAAGGGATGGCATCACATTAGAGCACGGCTATTTTGAAAGAATGTCTTACAAGCTTCTTCAGACATGTTTCTGACTCTGACATACATGTTGTTATCATGTTGTTGTTATATTTCTAGAGTCCCATACCTTCTGGGTGGTTTTCTCACAAGCAGCTCTTCACAGCAGTGTTGTTCCTGCTTCTTCATCAGGGCTCTTCCAAGGTTCTCCCTAACCAGCCAACCCACCCCCCTTTTATCCCAGTTATCTTCATTAGCCACAGCTGCCACCCAATTTAGGGCATCACAGCTGCAGCTCATCAAGAACAGCTAGGACTGGGGCAAGGCCACTTACACAATACATGTATTTTACCAAGACTCATAGGCCACTTATACAACACATACATTTTACTATGGCTCAAAGGCCACCTATACAATACATCCTTAGATTCAATGGCCACCTATATTTCCCCCTTTTCTTTTATCAATTATACAATTACAATACATATAACCCACCATCACTCAAGGGCCATGTTTCTTCACAGCTCTTGGCTGTCTTAACCTCCACAGCTCTCAGCTGTCCTATCTTCCACAGCTCTTCAGGCTGCATATTCCTTCACAGCTCTCAGGCTGCATATCTCCATCACATCGGGGTCACCAGTCGTTGTTATCATATTGTGGCAACTAGGACTGGGGCAAGGCCACTTACACAATACATGTATTTTACCGAGACTCATAGGTCACTTATACAATACATGTATTTTACTATGGCTCAAAGGCCACCTATACAATACATACTAAGATTCAATGGCCACCTATACATACAGACTTTCATTTACTCGGTACTTCAGCTTTAGTCTAATGTTCTTCTACTTTAAAGTATCTTATGCTTACACAGAGCAAAATTAATATTTTTTTCCCTTAGTGCTTAGGAGAATTTTTGAATCTGAAGCTGTACATTGTCATGTTAAAATCGGCAATGCAAAAAGAAAAGAGTTTAGCATTGAAATTACAGGACAAAAAGTTATGACAAAGACATATGTGCCAAAGAAGGTCTGGGATAAATAACCTGTGTTATAATTTCATATAATTTAGCCTATTTTCTTTATCCATGATTAACTGGTAGTAGAAATAAGCTTGAGTTTCACTGGGAAAGATAAAAAGTGATGTATTATTAACTATTTGTAGCAGAAATCATGACAGCTTGGAAAAGCTGTCCATTGTGATGGAAATATTGAAGAACACATTAGACACAGATGTGTCAGAATTATTTTAATAGATTGAGACAATAGTGAGGGCATAGGCTACATAACCCCTGCTCTTTGTTACTGAAAAGTATGAATTCACTGCAAAAGTAGAATAAATAATATGTAATATTTTAGTTTCAGTAAATACAGGCAAATATTAACACAGCAGGTGATTGGGCGTTTCTGTGAAGTTCCAAGATTTTTACTGTGCTGATTCTATTCCTCAATAATACTACAGGTTTACAGATTAATTTGGGGTGCTCAGTAATGGATGAGAATAGAGATAAATTGAAAAAACGGTAATGAAATGTAGGTCTCTTCAAAACTCAAAATCCACTTTTTACTCACTTAACTGCCCTGCTCCATTGAAAATCTCAGTTCCTGGCACTGTTCCATAACATTCTCGTGCAGTTGGTGCAAGTTTAAATATGCCATCAGCAAGTTAAACTGTAATTTTCTTTGCTGTACAGGGTCACAGCACGGTTCAGATTCACAGCCAAACCTTCTCCTCACCACCTTCTCTCTGACACCTCCTAATGCCTTAAAACCTAAAGATGCCTCCCAGCAGTTCTGAGAGACTTGAGTTTATCAGAAGCACATGTTCATAACTCTACATAGGAACACAATTTTCCTTTGGGGGCAGAAAGGAAAGGAAATAAACGTGGATGTGACTTATTAGCCTCATGATGGAAATCCATTTTTTTACCTTGCTGTTTCCCTAGCAACTGTTTGTGGTTGTCCCCAAAATGTGTGCTTTAAATAACTCCAAGAATGTTATTTCAGTCTGAAAGACAAAGTGCTACTGTTGCCAAGCTAAGAAAAGTAGATTATCTGCTGCATATTATTTTAAATAGAAATATTGCCAGTGATTGATGTGCAAGCCTCAAAGCAGTTAATACTGGGGGCTCTGATATGGATTTCTTGAAAACAAGCTGCTACCAGCTGGAAATGATCTGCTGGTTAATTTTTCCCCTCTCAGAATGGAACATTTTCCATACCAAGCAAAGTGGTAAAGAAACTCCTGTACAGACTGTATGGTGTTTGGAGACTGCTGATTACATTTCCCCTGGCTGCAGCAAACTCAGGGGTTTCTATTTTGATGTTCTCCTTAGATTATCATCAGCATTTCAGTTCTTTGAATGCAAATTGTTTGATTATACTTAATCAAAAGTCAAAAAATCAACCTTAGCTTAACTTTGGCAAAGACCTTTATGGCATTATTGAAAGAGGTGTTTTCTCAAGAAAATGTATGTCAGGACCATTGTGCTCATGAGAACTTGGGGAACCTTTGTTGCCTGGAAAGGAATTTTTCTTTCCTGCTCTGAAGGTCCCTTTTGCAGCATGTCCTTGAAGGACCTTGGGAGGCATTGTCACCTAGTTCAGAGTGTGGTTCTGGGGCAGTTTTGGCCTGTAACTTCCCATTAACTTCAAGACATCATTTTCTTTGTGCAAAGGCTGCAGTAATGACTGCCAAACGAGCCTGCAATATGTCATGGCTTTCATTATGATCATGGTCCTGGTCACAACAGAGATGGGATATTTTCATGAAAAGAAATGTGATCTATTCAAAGAATTCCTTCCCCTGTGTCTGCCCTCCCCCCATATTTTCATTACAGATGAATGAAAGGCAGCTTCTACTTCAATACAAATTAAATTAGTTATTATCATATTGATTTCAATTGGGCTAGTGGCAAGAAGCAATTATTATAAGTGGGAACTTAAAAGGTTTACGACTGACCATTTTAATTCACAAATGGCCTGCTTAAGAATGTCTTACATGGGAAAAACTCCTGTTAGGCTTCAGAGGAAAGTGTGCCTGAGCAGCAGCAGTGCAGCATGTAGGCAGAAGCAATGAAGCTTGGCAAACATATCTGTGTCCTGGAAGTCTGTTATGGCACACCAATGCAATGTCCATTAAAAGCATCTTCATTAAACTGATAGAAGAAATTACAGAAAGTAATTTGAGGAGGTAAAAGTAATAGGAATAGGAAGAAATTAATTAAAACAAAATATAGTGGGCTCTTGAGGCTGGAGAGTAACTTGCAGGCAATTACTGTGACACAGCAATTGGTTTTTCAGCCTGGTGGTTAGTACACAGCAGAGCAGAGAGAGGGTGTGATCAGGCTGTCCCCATGGCAGGGAGCTGATGGTGTTGCCAGGAGAATCAGGGATCCACAAGAGTCCCACCACAGCAGCAGGGCACAGCACAAGAGGGTGAGGGCTGACACCTTAGGGGCTCCTGCATCCCTTACAAAGGATGCCGTGTGGGAGGGCAGGCAGCCAAGAGGAGCAGGGTCCTTTAGGGAAGAGGAGATGGGAGCAAATCCCAGAGGAACTGTTTGGACCTGAGGAGTTGGCTGGGGTTGGGGTCTTGTGTTATGGTTTGCCCCATGGGCACTGGGAAGGTGTGACCCCCCCCCCCCCCCCCAGGTCACACCAAGGCCTTTCTATTTCAAGTTTTGGCATGGCAGGGTTCAGCTGGTGGTGGCTCTGCAGCCCACAGGACAGGCTGGGGGTGTCACTCTGCTCTGAGGCAGGAACAGCTCCCCTGGCACTGTGTTGCTGTTGTCCCCAGGGGTGACAGAGTGGGTCAAACATGACAATGGCCACTTCAGTTATAATGGGCCAGATTTTTAATGCCAGCAGGAGAAATGATGGGTCTGGCCTCCTCCGGGAGGCTGGGGAGGGACTGGGGGAAAATGTGTGGAGTGGAAGGTGAGAGGAGAAGGAGTGAGCAAGGAGGCAGTGCCCATGGATGGACACAGTGCTGAGCACGCACAAGGGAGTGCTGGGGCTGCTGGGGTCTGTGGGACAAATAACCAGGGCTGGCCCAGGAGCTGGGACAAGAAGGAGGTGAGTGGTGCCAGGTGAGGACAATGCAGGTGGAGCAGTATCCAGAGCCCAGAGCTGTCAGCCACACAGAGGGGCAGGAACAGGGACCACTTGGCTCCCCCCAGCCTCAGCAAGCTCTGAGCCCTTCCAGGGAGATCCTTCATGGCCATAGTGAACATTTGTGTTTCTTTATGCCAAGTCAAGAACAGAAGAGGAAAGTACACAGGCTAAATATCCCCGTTGAGTGCATATCAGAGCTTTGGTACATCCCATTTCAGCCTGTATTCACCTCACTCTTTCTTGGAGACCTGAATCTCACACCCTCTGCTGCCAGCTTGCCCAGTTATTCAATCCAGCTGCTACTTCTGCTGCCAGGAACCTGGATCAAACCAAAGGAGCTGGTTTCAAGCATTCTAGTGAGGGTCTGGTTTCTGGCTGCAAAGGAGAAGGTGTGAGTTGTCACTCTGGCCACAAGGATGGCACTGTGCATTTTTACAGCAGGGAAGGATGAGGGGAGAGTTCTACAATAGCATCTCAGCAGATGTAAATGCATAGGTAGTGCTGGCAAAGGTAAGAGATTTTAGTTTATTCCAGCTAAGGATCTGACCCTGGCTTTGGAGCTGTTTTCCTGACATCAGTGTCTTTCATTTTAAAGGCTTCATTTCTGGTTTAGACGTCTAGAAGAGATTCAGAGCTATCAAGCAATAGTAAAGGATGAGTAAGAAATGTCTAATAATAATAATTCATAGATATCAATGGGTTTCTAGGCTGAGCACAGAGCTGCTTGGGCATCACAAAATGTCAGGAGCTGGGCTTCAGGGCATGCCTGGGACTCAGGGGTGGGTTTAACCTTCCTTGGAAGTGCAGTAGTTCAGACCACAAAGAGAAATGTGTCTGAGAATCTTCTAGCACAGAAATGTGTAAATAAAATTCCCTTCCTTACACTTTACAAAGAGTAGAACAATGCAGATAATGTTGAATTAGTTAGCATGGAACTCCTGTTTATTTAGCTTTGTAAGTCACAGCAGGGCTGAAAAGAGACATTTGCATTTCCTTTCTCTGTGGGAAATTATGTCAAGGTACCTACTAGGGGAAGCCTGAACCATTAACCTGAAAACTGATGTGGAATAGGAAAAAGTCCCTACGTGCTTTGTGGAAGCCAAAGAAAGCAGCTGTTTATTTAAGTTGTGTTTGGCTGGGGTAAAAGCCTGAGACAGTGCAGGATTCCTCTCAGCTTGTGTTATGGTTTGGGCCTGGCAAAGCCAGAGCCCCCATGAGGACACCTTCTCCCCGGTGTCTGTTGCTGTAATTACCTGTGCCCCATGTTGAGCATAGCAGGAGTGAGATGGATGAGCTGCTGGCAGAGGAGCTCAGGCACAGGGACATGCACTCAGTGCCTGCTGAGCTACCATGGAAAGTGAAACAAGTGCGTGGGGCACCCATATAGCATCCCCACGGATCCTTACAGATGCATTTCCTAAAGCCCATCTGTAGGGAGAGTCCTATGTATTGGATAAGTGGGTCCTAGCTATTCTAAATGAGCTGCAGCTGCGAAGTCCTTAGTTGGGCAGCAGCTGTGGCTCGTAAAGATAACTGGGATAAAAGGGGTGGGCTGAGAGCCCTGGAGGAGCCCCTGTGAAGTTGTGAGGAACTGTGCTGCAGAGAAGAGCTATGTGGTAGAAAACCAGCTAGAAGGTATGGACTTTAAGAATATGATAACAACAGTATGGGACTCTAGAAATATGATGATAACAACAATTGGTGACCCCGACGTGATTGACATATGGAGCCTGAGAGCTGTAGTTGGCCATTGAGCCAGGACTGTGGGAAAGGCAGCCTAGAGCTGCAGAAGAACACAGCTATTGAATCAAGGAGTTGTGGCAGCCAAGAGCTGCAAGGTATGGCCTTTGAGCAAGAAGCTGTGTGTGTTGTACATGACCTTTGAGTCATGGGGGAATGTGTGTATTGTACTTGTATGGTGTACGAGGCCATTGAGTCTCGGGATAAAACATGTATTGTAAGGAAATGCACATATTGTACTTGAATATCTATATTGTATTTGAATATATCAGTTAGTAATAGAAAAAGGGGGAAATGTAGTGAGAGTCCTATATATTGGATAAGTGGGTCCTAGCTATTCTAAATGAGCTGCAGCTGTGAAGTCCTTAGCTGGGCAGCAGCTGTAGCTCGTAAAGATAACTGGGATAAAAGGGGTGGGCTGAGAGCCCTGGAGGAGCCCCTGTGAAGCCGTGAGGAACTGTGCTGCAGAGAAGAGCGATATGGTAGAAAACCAGCTAGAAGGTATGGACTTTAAGAATATGATAACAACAGTATGGGACTCTAGAAATATGATGATAACAACAATTGGTGACCCCGACGTGATTGACATATGGAGCCTGAGAGCTGTAGTTGGCCATTGAGCCAGGACTGTGGGAAAGGCAGCCTAGAGCTGCAGAAGAACACAGCTATTGAATCAAGGAGTTGTGGCAGCCAGGAGCTGCAAGGTATGGCCTTTGAGCAAGAAGCTGTGTGTATTGTACATGACCTTTGAGTCATGGGGGAATGTGTGCATTGTACTTGTGTGGTGTACGAGGCCATTGAGTCTCGGGATAAAACATGTATTGTAAGGAAATGCACATATTGTACTTGAATATCTATATTGTATTTGAATATATCTGTTAGTAATAGAAAAAGGGGGAAATGTAGTGAGAGTCCTATGTATTGGATAAGTGGGTCCTAGCTATTCTAAATGAGTTGCAGCTGTGAAGTCCTTAGTTGGGCAGCAGCTGTAGCTCGTAAAGATAACTGGGATAAAAGGGGTGGACTGAGAGCCCTGGAGGAGCAGCCGTGAGGAACTGTGCTACAGAGAAGAACGATATTGTAGAAAACCAGCTAGAAGCTATGGACTTTAAGAATATAATAACAAGAGTATGGGACTCTAGGAATATGATAATAACAACAAGATAGCAACATGCATCCTGTACACCTGCAGGAGTGGTACATCAGTGTTCCAAACTGCAGACAGGGTGGAAGTGCTGCCAGTACGTCACAGGAGGAAACCTGTCCTGTTGCAAGTCAGCAGTTACTGAGTCCTAAAGTTTCAGTGAGGCCAGAATCTCAGCTCTTGGGATTTGTAGATCTAGGTTGACAGGGTAGTTTAGGTCTTATATTCTTTGACTGTCTTATTCATTCAGTGACTTAGGAATTTTCTTTTTTTCCAGCTGAAAGAATTAAATTTTAGTAATCTTCTTCAGTCTTTTCCTTTAGCTCTTCTACAGACATTTGTACTCAAAAAATTATCAGCAACTAAGAATTCCACATTCCTTTGTGAATGTATAATCTATGTTTGGTCAAACCTTATCTTAGTTTACCATTTCAGAGTAACTAGATGCTCTACACAGTAAGATAGATGGTGGAATTTTTCTGCTTGGCTCTCCTAAGGTGCAGAAAGAGCCCTTGTGAGCTCTGTAGCTCAGCTGCTCATGTGTTCAGTACATTACCTAAAGCAATATGTAAGACCCTATAGCCCTGGCAGGAGCCTGAGGGTGCAGCAAATACAGAAAGGGTGAGAGGCACTTAAAGACATCATAACCTGTTTCAATCCTAAATCCTTTGGGACATTCTTAGGTTAAAATTTCAAACAGGACAGGTTAGAATTTCAAACAGGAAAGACTTATGTTAGAAAAAGCCTACAGCTACCACAGGTAATATTGGAATAGCTGGGCAGTTTTATACCAACACTTAAAGAGCATAAATAGGTACAGGTATTTGTGAATTCTTTATAGTCATATTCTAAGTGTTGCTAACCCCACATATTTTGAATCTGGAAAGTCAATTAGTGTATTTAATCCATACAGTGGTCTTAAAAGAATGATATAACAGTAGATTGATGTTAGAGTACATTTTAGTTACATTTTGACACTAAATGCGTAGCCAGGGCTCTGTTAGATGCGATGAGAAGCACAAGCCAGCAGCTGAAAGTTGTAATGAGAAGCACAAGCCAGCAGCTGAAAGTTGTGTCGTCCCCTTCATGTATTAAACAACTGAACAGGGACCATGGTTTCTCTGCTGGCCTTGGCATCCAGGCCTTGCAGCTCCTAAGGAAATGAAACACCTGGCTCCTTATAGGGTCTCACAGGAGTTTGTATGGCTGCCCCAGTCCTGCCCTGTGCACCTTCCATTCCAGTATTTAAAATCGTTTGGACTCAGATTCTGCTGAATGTATGTGTTGCTGTCTGAAAAGCGTTGTCTGTGGTTTGCTCAATTTTCTGAAAGATAGTAAGATCTAAGTAAGCTCTGTAATGAATACAAAACTCTTTAGGGGCATTATGTTTTCAGATGAAAATTTTCATGTATCAGGAGTTCATAGGTAGTGCCTTTTTTTTGTTGTTGTTTGTTTTGTTTTGAAGACTCTTCATTGTAGGATGACATTTCCTTGGCCTCAAAACAGAAATCTGTTTTTTCCTGTATACTGTACTTCTTGCTTTTCAGAGGGTCAGTTTGTCAATGCTATGCTGCAGTTTTGCAGCTCTGTGCAGCTTTAACACTCCTGCCATCCACTGCCATTTCCAAACAAACCAAGTAGGAGTGCACCAGAGGCATTACAGGATCTGTGCACCTCCTGCTGCTCTTTACCCTCGGGCAGGCTGGTTGTGAGTACTCTGCCCTCAGAGCTGCTTTGCTCTGTGCCCTACAAGGTGTGCAGCAGAGCAGAAGGAAGGCCCTGCTTTGGGCCTGCTGGATAAATGAGAAGTAAGAGGCAGATGTGACTCCAGATGTCTCGTTACATCAGCTGGCCGCTCCAGGACGGTGGCACCTGGATTAAAATGGCAGTGTTGGGTGGTGCTGTGTAGGCTGGCCCACACCACACCTTCTGCAGGAAGACCTGAGGTGCTGCCCAAGCAGTTCTGGTGACACAGGGATGTTCTGCAAGTGCCAGGTCCTGTCAGCATTTCTACATCTGCACTGCTGGAAATGGCAAAGAAACCGAAGACCTTGTGACTGTGAAATGCTGCTTCCAAAGAGCTCTTGAAATCATGAGTGTCTTAAGAAGTCTTGAGATGTGAGAGCCCTTGAGAGTCTTAGGAGTGCTGCTAACTCTTCCCCATTTGTTGAAAATGTAAAAACTCTCAGCTCCACAGGCAGTCTAGAAAAAGCTGTCAGAAGCACATGCTGGCTGAGAGCTGGTGTGTAATCTGGGTTAGAGTTGTTCAAATGTTCTTGTAAACATCAGTAACCTATTCTCAGTGATCCGTCTTGGCTGGATGAGTACTACAGAGTTCTGGCACTTTCAGCTTTGTTAGGCATAGTCTTTACATTGTTAGAGACTTTCTTGGAAAACAAATCTTTTACTTCTTCAAAACAAAATCTTCCCAATTTTCAAGGCTGCAGATGCCTTATACCCAGGAGCAAAACCTACAAGCCTATGTAGACATTGTAAAGTCATGACACTTTGTTAAAGACCAGGGCAAAAAAAAGGCAGCTCACTTCACTTTGTTCTCTAATACCTGACAATGTCTGGGAGTGCAGTTTGTACTGAGTATGCTTTCAGAAAGGGTAAACATGCAGGATTCATCTTCCTCTTATAAAGAAGTGGTAACAGTTCTAGGACTTCAAAGCAGGGAGGTGGTATCTGACTCGTGGAAAAGATGTGTAAGTAACTACTAGGCTCAAAGTTTGGCTTTGTGTTTATAGTCTGCTCAGCATTTTGTCACTTGCTTTATGGCTTATTAAGGGTTATTAAGTGTCTTATCTTGATGTCATACACACCATCTTCCTAATAGATGTTTGCATTTGGTGTGTTATCTCTGTGGTGGACTATAAGTATGCCTAATCATCTCATAATTTCTATGTAAGTGATAAATCACAAGATAAATGACTTCAACAGTGTCAAGAAAAAAAAATACATAATTTATGAAAGAAGTTCTTCTACAGGAGATTATGGAAAGGCAGAATACAAAATAAAAAACTCTTATTATTTCTGAGTGTGATTTTTTTAAACATCATTTCTACGATGACTAGATTTTCATATTGTTTTAGGGCCCTGTAGTACCTTTGATGGCACCTCACCTGCACTTACTTTTATTTCCCCTCTGTATCAGCAAGATTGGGGGGAGGCATTTTTGAGGAAAGTACTTGAGACCAAAGGATCTTAAAGAGCTGACAGATGTTACCTTTGCCATCATAGGCATTTTCTTTAATGCTTGAAATTAGCTGAATGGGAGCTGGCTGTTCAGCCTCTGGAGAACCCCAGTGCCTCCAGTACTAATCAGCTTGGGCTCAGCAGTATGATCCTATAGTGAGTTTCTAAGCCCAGCCATGGAAATATCACCAGCTTTACCCCTTTGATTTGGTTCTACATGTGTGATTGTGAGAGTGAGAAAAGCCAGAGTAAAATGAAAGCAATCTGAATAACCACACCAGCAAAATTTCCTTTTATTTAACACGCTATTCTTCACTGTATTTATCAATTCTGTTTTACTCTTCACCTCTTACTAAACCTAAATTGAAAGATCAGAGATAAAAATACACAAAGGGAGGGAAGGATCAAGTAAGTTTTATCTCGCTGAAAGGAATGGCAGAGGTCCTATTGACTTCAATGGCCACATCTCCTTTAGTGCTTTTCTTTGATTCAGAAGTGTGCTTTTGAAGCAGATCATCATCACTTACTGTGCTTTGGCTCACATCCTGTAGTGTTTGTAGAGACAAACTGGGTTCCTTTTGAATTAGACTGAACTTGAGGATGTACTCCAGAAGCACAGCTCACACACTCAAAGGAACCGTCAGACCATGGCAGGAGAGAAGGGCTGATCTGAGTAAAGGTGCTCTCAAATGGATCTAACGTGGACATTGAGTTCTGGGTGCCACTGTTTCATTTTGTAAGTCTGCTACTGCTAGGCCACAGGATTTGCAAATACAGCCATGAGCGGTGATTTCTCTGTGTGGCCTTTGTTTTAAAAGGCACTGTACTCCTTGGAGTGGTAATAGCTTCCTTAAAATGCTTTGGCTGATGTGATGGCTTACGGAAATCATGAGTGCCTCAATTGAGATCCAATATGAAATCAAAGTTATGAGAAGAAAAGAGATATCTGAAATTAATTTGAAACTGTGATTCATCCCCTGAGTTTAAGAATAGATTTTCTTGTATGGAATTGTTGTTACAAAGGTACTGTCAATGTGCTTGACTGGTCTAAAGCATACCTGTCTTGAAGAAAATTACATTTTTAGGATGCCCATCTGCAGAACCAACTTATTACCATGAATTAAATACTGTATTTAGAGTGAAATAGCTGGGCAAATAGTATTTGCATTCTTTCTAGTACTGTAATAGTACCTTGTGAAGCTCCAATATTTCGTCTTTGATGGGTTTTTCAATGGAAAATCTGAAAAGAAAAATTGGAAAACTCTTGTGGGAGGGAACAGGAACATCTACGCGGTATGTGAGATTGTGCATTATTTTAACTTTGTGTGGACTTACAGAATGTCTTTTCAATTGCGACGACTTTAAAATATATTATCAGTTATCTGAATTAATTAATCTGAAAAACCAAGGGCATAAAAAGACATAGCATGTGTTTGCTCATTAGATATGACAGTAGCTCTGCAGGGGAAATTAATATTGATATGTATATTGAAACAGAAATACACTGGAGAGGAAGAGAGGCTGAGCACTCTTCTTTGTCATCATTAATAGTGGCAAAATGATTAATATTGACTACAGCTTCTCATATGCTAAGTGTTTTGTGTCAGTTCCTACCATTTCATTTCCTTGAGACAAATGGTGATTCCAGTAACACTGCTGCATTTCAGACAAGGACAGCTCCATAATTGGGTCAATTTTCCTAGCTACCAGTATACTAAAATATTTTTGTGAAGACTTGGAGGCTGTGTTACAGCCTACACAGGTTTTGTGGTGTGTGTGAGAGCAGAAGCAGTCAGCGTACATATTAAGCTTTACACAAATTTCTGCATTTAGTTATCTGGCTCTCTTTGTAGGGTAATCCAATTTATGTCACTATTGCTACTGTAGTCTCTCTGGCAGCAAGCCAGCAGCTCTTGTGTATTTGGGGTAGGGCAGTGGGCTTTTGGGGCAAACATATACATTTTTGTTGCTGAACTTTTAACAGTAGGGTTTAGAGCTGTATCAAGATGTATATCTAAGTTGTATTTCAGAGGCATTTGCAAATGTTTTGACTAGCAGACATTTTTCTTATGTCACTGCAGTTGGGTAAAGCTTTAGTATATTTTATTTAATGGAAAAAAAATGTTCAATAGTTAAATAGTTAGGAACATGAAGCACAGTGTAAATCACTGATGTGCTGCTAATCTTGCCTGGTTGCTGTCTATAAGAAGTGCCTCATCTCTATTGGGACTTTCTTGGTATGTGTGCATTCATTTTTATAACATCTCTGAGTACCACAGGAGACCTGGCTCCAGTGGTCTGCAAAAAAATTGCTGTTTTAGCAGTGAATTGTGACCTTTCTGCCATGTCAGATTATGGCCTGTGACACAGAGGAGCAGAGCAGGTAATCAGAGCCACTGCCATTGAAGCACCAGTTTCCTGGGTATAAATAGAATAAAATAGAAAACGAAATAGAAATAGAAAATAGTAGAAACTAAATCAAATAGAATTGTGCACATATCTGTCTGTGTAGGTCAAAATAATTGTTGCCTTTCAGGTTTGTTCCAAAGGGTTCAAGAGAAATTTAATACTTTAATGTTCAGTCTTGTGTTTCTCTTGCTGTTGGCCTCTTGGTTTGTTTTGGGTTTGGGGTTTTTTTTTGGTTTTTTTTGTTTGTTTTTTTTTTGTTCTGTTTTTCTTTATTAAAAGGAGAACCTTTATTGTTTCCCAGTTACTGCAAGCAGAGGGCCTTATGTATGTTAAGCACAGAAAAGGTTTTTTGAATCTTGAAATGAAACCCTGTTAATCTGCTGCCTGAGTCCTGTGACCAGGGTGTTTTTTCTTCTGTTGAAGACAAGAAAGTGGGAAATAAGTGGTGGGCTGAAAATTGCTGTGAGATTTCTCAGCAGCATAAGCAGCTCCATTACCTGTCTGCTCTTCTCAACAGGTTTGGAGGGGTGTGCTGACTCTTAATAACAAAACCATGTATTGTGGCCACCCTTCAACAGGTTCCTTATTTGTCATAACTGAAGCCAGGGAAATGATAATGGAGCGCTTCCTTTGGGAACAAAGGGGTGTAGATTGTTGAGCTGGCTCAAAACCCATTCCAGAGAGGGAGCAGGAGTGCCAAAAAGGGAGCATTGGTAGAGAAAAATGTGTGTCTATGAACATGCAAGTGAATGTAACAGTCTGGTTACCTTCAAAAATCTACTACATGTGGAGAGTCTGAGCTTTGGGAGAGCTTCAAGGATTTCTGTTTCTCATTCTGGCGATTGCAGGTGTAAAGACCTACATAGCACTGACAGAAGTTATTTCAAAGCAAGTAATGTGCCTTCTGCTTGGGAACTAGTGACCTCTCCTTTTCTAGTGTTTAAACCTCTCCAAATAAGCCTGGAATTAACAGAATAGTAGAAAATATTTTTTTACACGCAACTTCAATTTGGAAGCACGTACTGGTATGCAGGTACTGACCTCGAAGCCAAAAAAACAGTTTCATTAATGGTGAAAACATGATACAATTGCTACCTTTGTTAATGGATGAATGAAATAAATCTTTCATGCAGAGGATGAGGTATAAATCATTTTGGATAATGGTCCTCAAATGAACACAGGAGTCTGGAACGTTTTATGGAGGTGGTAAAAATTAAGGAGGCATTATATGTGATGTGTATCAATCCATCAGCGTCTAGTTGTGATGTAACTGTGTGCATTGGACAACCATTTTTCCAACTGGGTTGAGTGGGTGAAGAAAACACAGTGATTAGGAACCCCACTGCAGAATATGTGTCTATGCTCTATGAACATGACACCAGTTATCCAGTATATGCTGGAAATTTAATTGCAAAAAGGTGGACTTCCAGAAAACAATATATATGCAAATCTCTTCAACAGAGATAGAAATTTGGTTTGCTAGCTGTGCTGAAATTTTCAGATGTTAGAAGCTGGTAAATGCAAACTGAGCTTTGTTTTTCATTCTAACGCATGCTTATCAATTAGTAGAATTCTCTTTATAGGCTGCTGTATATTTTATTACTGAAGTGTGGGAGCATATACTGTGTTGTCTACTTCCACTTCTGAGAGTGGTGTACCTCACACATACACACTAGTCCATTCCCTTGCACCCTGGTGCCCTATTCTGCATCCTTGAGGAATGCAGATTTCAAGTGGACAAAAACATGGTTGGATCTGTCTGGCAGGGTTTGGTTTATTTTCCATAATTTAATTTTATTAGTTTCAGTAAAATACAGAAGGAAGAAGATATTATGCCAGAATAACTGTGTGAGCATAAAGAACAGCTATTCTGCTCTAATTTGAAAAAATCATTTTAAAAAAAGAAAGGTAGATAGTGAACTGAGTATTTACAGGGTATATCCTTCTAGGAAGCAATACTGCCACAGTTCCAAGACTGCTTGGCACCGGTAACCCTTCAACTGAGAATTATTTATGACATACATCTGTGGTATCGACTGTGTGCAAAGTGTGAATGCCTGCACAGTAGTGCAATGCTGAAGGGAAGACTACTTTGGGTGTGCTGTATTCTCCCAAAATTTTCTGCATCCTGGCTACTGCCTGGAGCCCCTTGCATCAGAATGTAGGTCAGGGCAACCAAAAGTCACTTCAAGTTCTCACGTGCCCCAAAGAGGCTTTCAGACTGCAGTGTAATATATGGATCCCTGATTGTTTTCAGCTCTGTTTCAGTCAAGCACAGCTCTCAAAAAATAAAGCACCTACAACATAATAACTTGTAGTGACATTCTGCCGGGGGATTTACCTCAGCTCTCACTTACTCAGCTTGAGAAACGACTACTGGCTGTCTGTGTTTGTATGACATGCTTTGTAAAGGAAAATCTTTGAAGAGGAATTATCAAAGCATAAGTAGACTGCTACTGCGCTGAAAACAGTTTTGAATTCTGCTCTGTACCAGTGGAGGGCCATCATGAAGTGTAAACTGGAGTGTTTTTTCTCTGAAGGTGTATGGCAAACAGAAGATGTGGTTTCAAAACCATGTCTTCAAAGAAGTACCCTGGAAAGCTGAGGTTTGGAAAGTGCTTGACCTCAGCTGAGCTGATGCTCTTTAGCAAAATGCTAATGCTCTTGTAGGTAATGGGAATAGGAGCAGCCCAACAGAGTAAGATTTGCTGCTTTTCTTTTCCCTTTGGCCCAGGTGTCATTTCAAAAATATTTTCAAAGTTTCCCAGTGAGTTTTATGGAAGTTTCTTCCTGTTTCTTTTCTTTATCTATCCACTTAAATCGATTAGACTTTTAAATTTACAATAATGCCATTTATTTTTAAGATGTAAGGTACTGTGTATTGGGAAGGAGAAAACTGCAGCTTTTAGTTTATGGAAACACAGAATCCCAGATTATGCTGAGTTGGAAGGGACCCACAAGGATCATTGAGTCCAGCTCCAATTACTTAGTATTTGCTTCATTTCCTGGTCATCACTACAGGGAATTCTGATGGATCATAGCATTTTGGAGATTTTTTACACTATTTCCTATGTTTGAGTTAGAAATACAGTATTTTCCCTTTTGCACTCTTATTTTGGAGTTCTCAACCAGATTCTTTTGACTGGATTTTTGAATATAGAGCATTGTCTCTTAATGAAAATAGACTTGAATTGTGTTCTAAAATGTTACCGTCATTTCCTAGGCAGTATGTAAAGTAACGACGTGAAATTCATTTGTCTGGCAGTGCCTTATTGCAAAACTGGTACAAATGTGAATAAATGTGAAATGAGGACCTGCTATGATCACAGAATGTGTCAGCTCTGCAAAGGGCAGACTCTGGGAGCTGGTTGAGAAATTTAAACACACTCTGTGAGCGAGTCACTTGGAGTGTGTTTAAAATAATTTCAGGAAAAGGCTTAAAACTCTAAAATAAAGCCAACTCACCACCACAACAATAAACAAACAAGCCCCCACAAAACCAACAGCAAAAACAAGCAGCCAAACAAAACCCTGACAGTCAGTGAGGGCTTTTAATTATCCCCTCTCAGATCTTTCTACAGGAAAGGTTTGGAAGCTTTCACATAGATTATGTCATGATAATATCGTTTAAGGTGCTCTGAATTGTGCTTTTCAAAGGGAGCCCCAGATCTGTGTCATCTTACCTGCTCATGGAGTGCCAAGACATTGAGCTCTAGGGGAACATCACTCAAATTGTGACTATTCAAGACTCGTGCAGTCCAGAAAACACCCTAAACATAGCCAGCAAGGCTTGCAGGTCCTGTTTCTGCAATAAACCCAGGAGGAACGCTGTATAATGTCACATACTGTTTGAGAAGCTAACATGCTTCTTGTGAAAAAAAAATTGAAGAGGTTACTTAAGTCATAGAGGTAAAGGTGTCTAAGGAAAAAAATACTTTAGAAAGCAAAGCAAAACAAGACTGAAAATCTGGAAATGTTAATCTGACTTTGATGAAGTTTTCTGAATTTACTGGAAGAAAGGAAAGTTGTCCGGAGGATGGGGACAAGAAAGGTCTTGGGAAACCCACAATCATTTAGAGTGTGAATCTTGGGGTGTATTGGGATAAAACAAGAAAGTCATAGACCATTGTAAAATTATTTATTTGGATGGATAGAAGAAAGGGAATTTTATGTGGAAACTGAGAGAGGTATTATTGTTCTTCTATTTTATGTTAAGATACTATCCTGAAAATTTACAATGCTTGTTGGGTATCACTGACCTTATTTTGGGGCAGAACCCCAGTTTTAAGAATTTTACTTGTAAATAAGGTTTCGAGATACTGCAGCATTGAGGAAGAGAGATGCCAATGTCCCCTTTAATTCTGACAGGGAAGAAAGGTATGAAGAACATTTCTGATGCCATTATGGATGACTTAGGAGGAAATAGCTGTGTCTGATTACTTAGGATTGGAAAGGAATTATGTTAATTTGAAAATGCTATTAATGATAATTAAATTACATTCAATTTTCTGAAATTAGAGATAATTGAGTGGGAGAAATTGAAGTGACTGTAGAAGGAACTGTAGAAGAGCTAAATTATTATAGCTTTCAAATGCATGAAAAAGGAAGGGGAATGGTTTTTTTCCACTGGTTTACAGAATGCTGCTTGCAAATTGAGACTGGAACAGATACCTCCTTTGTTATTACCTAGCCCTAATAATTCTTACTAGAATTAGGTTGGTTGTCAATGAGTGTGACAGTCTCAGATCTTTATAGCTGCCTCTTTAAATTTAGCCAAGAGGAATATGGCCCAAATAACTACAGTGGTATTTACCGTTCATGTCTGTTCATTTACCAAGAACAGTCTCCTTCAAATCTGCTTGTGTTAATATTTCCTGATTTCCGAGGGGGCATCGCATTTTCAAAGAGTTGGTATTTCACTTCATGTTCTAATTTATGAAACTTATTCAAGTTACTGTTCTGCAATGAAAGGTGATTGTGGTGCCAATGCTAAAAGAAATAGCTGTTGTTGAGGAAACTAATCTAGGTAGGGATTAGAGTCACGAATGCTGTCCATTCCTGAATCCCTGACCTGCAGTGTGAAGGAATAATGCACAGCAGGTGCCACTGAATATTTGAGGTCTCAAGGCCAGCAGCTATCGTGGTGGCAGCTCAGATTTACAGCTTTAAGTTGCCACAGACACTAAGGCTTATCTCAGATGAGTGTGGGATGATTGAACTGCTGATGGAGTTGTTTCAGTTTTAGATTATTACAGGGGTGATTAGAACTATTTGTATTAAAAATGTGTATTGAAATAGCTAGTAAATTTTATTATTTACAATAGTGATTATAAACTACTTACTTTGGATTGAGTTTCAGTACACTGAGTTTTAGTGGAAGAAAAAAGTCAAGTGCTACAGAATTACTGTTTTCTAAGTAGTTTGCTTGGTGACTTAATTATATTATTATTTATAAGTTACTCCTTTAATCCCTTTTTTCTCAAAAGATCTGTGTCTTTCATCTTTTTGGACATGACTGCGAAATTCATGTGCAAAAAATACAAATGTGTCTAATTCTCTGCTGATTTCTTGAAATTAATGCAATTCTGTTCCTGCATCTTTTGCAAAGAAATGTGCTTCAGGCAACCAAGTGCATTGAGGGAATGAACAATTGTGCCTCACTTAATGAACTCACAGGTTTCATGTCTGTGAGTGGTGGCTCAGTTTCAAAGTGAACTTTCATGTTAATGTTGAGAAGAGGGAGAAAGTGTGGAAGTGTGTGTTTTTCTTTTCTTCTGCTTGCCCAGAATTCCTCATTTCTTTTGTGATTTTAATGCCACTGTGATACTAGATAGCTAATTACACTGATAATTTATTTTCATATGAAACACCACATAAAAAGCCAGGTTAAAGGGGATGTAGTGTATAAATTGGGGACAAGGCATTTACAAGAAGTATCAATCAGAATGGATATGAAAATCAGGGAATGTCACTCAGGATTAAATTGCTTATCTTTATTTAGGAATTGTGGATTGCTAATTGAGCATAAGGACATGATTCTAAACTGTGGGTGATAACTTTAAGAATATTGAGTCCCAATGTTGTTAATAGCTCAGTCTTCCTGAGCTGCTCATGAGAAAAACCTCCACATGTATTATTTTGAGTGGCTGAAGAAATGAAATAACTTTTCATCTATAAATCACCCTATTGTTTGTTAGAATAAAAAACTTCCTATTTGATAATTCCTCTGAAATTTCAATGGTTTTCAATGGTTTCAATGGTTTTCAATGGTTTCTTCTTCAAGGACAAAACCAGACCTACTTGTTATATGTCCTGTGCCTTGAGCACTGCCAATGCAAATAATTCTCAGTTCCTAATGTTTGTAGGTATTACATTTATTAGTGGTGTCCAATCCTGCAGTTTTCTGTCACATTCAGAGGCATAACATTTGTCCAGGGGCTTCAGTTATCTGTAGTAAAACAACTGATCATTTATATAAGGCACCTAAACAAACAGGAATTAGGGATTGGACCATTTACTGACGCCAATAGTTTTAAATCCACCCAAAGTTCTTTGACAGCTACAGTAAGGACTGCTCTTGTTTGCCCTCGTCCCACTTGGGAGTTTGCCCATGTTTGCCGTGCTGGCCAGAACAAAGGTTGCTGTGCTGGCCATGAGCTTGGGCTGGGTCAGGGAATGTGGAAGTGGTCAGCAGGGACAGTGCCAGGTGTGTCAGCAGGGACAGCACCCCAGGTGTGTCAGTGGGACAGCGCCAGGTGTGTCAGCAGGGACAGCGCCAGGTGTGTCAGCAGGGACAGCACCCCAGGTGTGTCAGTGGGACAATCCCAGGTGTGTCAGTGGGACAGGCTGTGGGACAGGACATGTGCAGTGCTCTCCGTCTGTGTGTGCCCACCGAGTTCCTCCCTGAGCACTTCAAGGCTCCTGCACCCCTTGCAGTTCACGTTCTGTTTATCCAGGCACCTGTTACACTCCCTGCCTCATTGTTCCTTCAGAGTTTTGATTGTTCCATAAAAAAGGAAATATTGCAGAACGTGAAATCTGGATGCCAGGCACATTTCTGATTGCATGCTACATCTGGAGCCTTTTGAATTGAGAGGTTTCTTACCACAAACGTAGGGTTTATATGTGCCTTTAACCTTGATTTGGTTTCTGAGCTCCTCCCAAAACACAAGTCCATACACATCTCTAGTTTAAATTTTTTTTTTTAAATTTCTTTGACTGGGATTTTACCTGAAGTGATCTTTGTTTATGAGGCTGAGATAGTGACTGGGAGGGGTGAGGGGGAGTAAACTAGGTACTAGAAACATTCATGTTCTGTGAAGATGATGACACCATTGCTAATTAAACAAATAAAATCTTATAGATTTTTTCTCCTACTCTGTCCTTTTAGTCTGTGGCTGTTCTTCTTGATACTTACTCTGTAAATATCCAAAATGTTTATTGATCACCACTGGCAAACTATTCTAATTAAGAGTGAAATTCATTAAATAAGTACATGGGAAACAACTCCATCTGGCTGTAGAAAATGAAATGAATATTTGGTAGTTTGTGATTGCAGTGTAAAATCCACATGAATAGAAAGTGGGTTTCGAAACCTTAAAAGCTCATTATCAAAAAGTAGCACTTTAATAAAAGTTATTAAAATTTATATTGAGCAAAGTGAATCTTAAAAGTACTGAGTTTGTAAGGTAGGTTAATTTAGAATTGCATAGTTCTATAATCAGCAAAGAGCAAGTATACTAGATAGTAGGTCCAGGCCTAGAAAAGTGAAGGGACAGGAAGATGTATTAGGAATGAAAAACCTTACAAATACTCTGATCCTTAAAGAATCACATAATTTACCGTGCAGAAATTATACATACAGCAAGGGAGGCTGATAAAGCACAGGGAAGGGACAAATTCTACAAAGAGGAATATTCAGGGAAGGGATGTTGACAGAGAGGAACAAAACCAGAACAAATACAATGTTAGACAATAAAATTTGCTTTCAAAGTCCTAAAAGTACTTATTTGAACTCCTGTCTTAGAAGGTGTTTTCTGTTTTAAAGTCTAGACATAACCCAAAACCACAAACTTTAAAGGCAATGGCATATCAATACTTAGTAGAATTTGTCCTAGGTAAAATATAGGCACAAAAAAAATTTAGATCCAGTGTAGAGAGGAACTTTTTTCTGGTGTAAGTTTTTGTGATACTTCTTATTTTTCTCTAAGTTGAATTTGGTTAGAAAATGGTGTGCCAGAATGAGTGAATAAAGCACTGTCAGTGATTAGTCACTTCAGAATTTCAGCTCCAAGATACCTCACTCTTGCTACAGCATAATCTAAATTTAGCAGTGCCATTTTTAGCAGAAGGGAGAGAATTCCTTTGATCTGATAAGATGCTCTTCATCTGACAAGGCCTCTACTCAAATGCAGCATGTTAAAAAATCCTACATAAAGAATGCTAACAAAAGATTAAACCAGACAATTGTGTGATGTTTATAAGAGAAAAGAACTTGCCAGAGAAATCTTTTTGTAGTTCTCTAATGTTTTTCTGTACTGTAAGGGACTTCTGCTATTAGAAAGAGCAAGATGGTAAGAAAATTTAGCTGAAATGGAAAATGCTTCTCCTTAAGAACAGCAACTAAGAGGTAATTGTAGTTAAAGAGTTCTTGAGGAGTGAGGCAGTGCTACATTAGCTTGAGTATATCTAGTTTTGTTAGGGCAGATTTTATATTTGAAAGCTGTGTTAACATTAATCATTGAGTTAAAGATCTGAGCCTAGCATGGCTGAGTCTAATACAGCGCCCTTTGATTTGCCCTTTGATTAGTTCAGTGTCCTGGAGGATATTCCTCATTCTGAAACAGTTTCCACAGACTCAGTGTTGATCATTGTTGGGACAGCTCCGTTAATTGACACCAGCGTTACTTTCTTCTGTTTTTGAGCTGCTTACAACTTTTTCGCATTTAGTATTTTTTTCTTCTTTAAGTTGTTAATTCCAATATTAATATTTTTTTCCCCTCAGTGTTGACCCATTCCTTTGTTTCAACTGAGAGTGTTCTTTCCTGTACTACTCATAATCATAACTCATTTTCTCTGAATCCATAAGTGGCTCCAAGGGACAGGCATTTCTAATTAAGGACGTTTCAGAAGTTCAGTTTAATAATTCACAAATGAGCAGGTGAATGCAAACTCCCAGGTTGCTGCTCCAGCATTTCGTGCTCTGGTGTAATGCAGATCTCAAAACCCATGGGCCCAGTCCCTCCAGCTAGATGACTTCATAACGCTGTTCTATTGCTTTAGCCATTTCTGTTTCTGTGAAGTGGCAAAAGCAATATTGTTTGTTTCAATTTATTTCCTTCTTTTTTAACCTTATTAATTATTACTTTATGTCTTAATTTAGATGTCATTGGTTTAGAGAAGTCTACTTGCACAGTATCACTAGTAAATGCCATAAACAGGTCATGAAATGCAAATGCTGCTGGGTACAAGGCCTTATTGGAAAAGCCAGAACTCACAGATTTCAAACAACATCTGCTAGCTGAATTGAAAGCATGGATGTGTACAGAGATGGTGCAGTTTGTTCTGAGAAGCACTGGAAATGTGGCAACTCTGCCATAGCAGTTGCTGATAGTTAGAACTAAAGGCAAAGGCCTGCTTTTGGTAACTCTGTTAGGGAATTGTAATGAAGGTCACACTGAATGACCTTTCCCACTCCCTTTCTTTTTGGTAGGAGAGAAAACACAGAGGAACTAACCAAAACCATCAGGTGTGCTGTTACATAATTTATGTGCTTAAACAGCATTCAGAAGTTTATCTTCTGTGATGCTCACTAGATAACAAAGTACTTACTTTAAAAATTCCTATTTCCTTTTTTTATCTGCCTTCTCAGAATACAGCATGAACAACCTGCCTTTTAACAACCTGAGGGCAGGTTCCCCTTAGCAGAAACTGCGCTTGTGACAGGAATACATCAAGGCACAAAACTCTCTCTTTAAGTAAACTGTCACAGTTTTTAAGGGTACTTACTCACCTGAAGTTGTAACCAAGTGCATTAGAAATCCTAGCAAGGCACCTGGATATATATTGAGGCATCTGAATACCTTGAGCAGGTAGATCTAGCAGACACCTATTCTCTGTGGAGCATCTGGAGACAAAGTGTATGGTAATGCACTATAACAATGCCCTGATGAGACAGAGCCTGCTGGGGCTGGACCGTGGGTAAGAAGTCCTAAAGATCTCAAAAAAGTGAAGGATGTTGATAGAATAACCTGAGTTCATGTTTTCAGCATTTTGACTTGGCTTGCTTGTGTGTTAAATCTGATTAAGGAATGTTCTTGCTGAGAATTCCATCTCGTAGATCTTCTTTTCTTCCACATCTGTTGTTGTGCCATGGTCATTGCTCCCAAAAGGTTGGAGAAAAAGTCTCAGATCTTAGATTTGAGTGATCTGGAGCTTGGATGTTTTGCCAAGTATGAAAAGTTGTGGGTTTAGAAAGTGGGTGAACTGGTCTCAATACACATATCTCAAAAGAATCTCTTTCAACTGAAGTAAGAACCTCTCCTGTAAAAATCTAATTTCCTTGTTTTAAATATCACTCTAAAGGAAAACAATGCTATATGTTCCTGAAACAGCGTTTCATTTTTTGGAGGATTCAGAATTGTCCTTGTCTGGAGGGTGATGCTTCCTGTAATAATGAAGTGTTTAGCTATGAAATATGGTTCCAATTTTTTTGTCATTGCCTTTTGTACTTCTGTTCTGATGGTTTATATATCCATATAAAGAAAGGGGGGAGAGAAGAGAGGACTGCACTGAGTTATGCTTTGGTAAGCTATTTCTGTAATGACTTGATTCAGGTTCTCACCATGAAACAGCTCACTGTCATCAGTTTTGAAGTCCTTTAGTGGCTGTGCTACGTCTAAATCAAAGGTGATGGTCATATTTTTACTTGGTAGCGGTACAAGTCATGGGTCATGTTGGTTGTAGATGAATGCACACATGCATCATGGCTTGAGCCCCTCTAGAAATGGTGAACTGCTTATGGCAGGGAACAGCAGCTTTATTTCCCTCAGCCTGCTGGAGGCCAGTGAGGTGTTAGCCTTTAACTGTTAGAGTCTTAATTTTGGAATTTTGTTTACAAAACTATAGCAGCAGAGGGGCACTCCATTTGCACAGGCTCACCACTCCTTCTACATAATAGACAACAAAGGTATTTTCAATTACTTTTGTGGCCCTGATTTAATTTTTTCAGGGTTTGCTGATGATGAGACTTGTCTTTTACTAACCCATTTCTACTCTCTCCTTCATAGCCCTGCACCACCTATTCTTATTTCATTATTTTTGCTGTCCTTATCTCCTTCCTTGAAGTGTAACTCCCTCAACTTTGTCAGCTACTCTAGCTGCTACTCTGCTCCTTATGCTTTTTATTTACCTCCACACCTTTCATATCCCTCTCTTCTCCTTTCATAATCTTACTCTTTTTTCTCAAATTACTGACCATAGTCTGTCTTCACTGAGTAGTACAGGCAACATACACAGTGTCATACATTTTCACAGAGATGCATGTTTAAATGCTTTACTGAATTCTTCTGCTGATTACACTTCCAGCAAAAGACAGAAATTACAGCATGGATCGCTTTGAGCAAATCTCAAGGGAGCGCTTTTCAGAAAGCTGCTTGAAGTTTTGACAAAATACAAAAAACCTAACATTACCTATCCTCTCCTTCCAAATATAAAATGTATGGAAGAGCAAAGACTGTCCCCAAGTTCACCTGTGTAGAAGAAATTTGGCCGTTTTCTTGTTTTCATTAAATCTCTTTACAAGAGTTAGTGGATTTGTAGGTAGTGTTTATGTAATGAGAAGGCTTTAGATGGCAGTTCTGGTTAACATGGATGTACAGGATTATGTCAATACTGCACAAATGCTTCATTTTAAGTTCTTGGGTTGATTTCAGTGGAGTTCATTAAGTGTGTGTTTGCATTCTTCTGTGGGAGCTACAAAATCAGAAGTGCAGCTGTTATGTCACTGAGGAAAGGCACGTCCCCTTCAGAAGCATAGAAAAGGTGTTCAAAGCCAGTTCTGATAGGCTGGGAGAACAAATTGTTACTTTCAAATACTGTTTAGAAATAACTTTCAAGAAGGGTAAAGCAGGAAGTTGATTTTGCAAGTATTCTGGAAACAAACAGTTCCTTGCATACCATTTGCTGCACTGGCTTATCTTTTTGTTTTGTTTGCATACTGTTTTACAACAGACTTCAAATTTTACAGTTTTGTTCTTGTGAGTTATTTTGCAAATGCCTAATGAGGAATATCTCCATCTTGTGGGTTGTTTACTAATTGTGTTTTCCATATGTTTATATGATCAGCTTTTCTGTTGAGGGATTTCATCACTTTCATCACATGCTTAAAGGCTGTTTTTTCCAGAAATGATTATATGAAGCATAGTGCTGGAAAAGAATATGGAAGCACTAAAATCTTTACTTTCTCTCAGATGGAGTCTTTGAGACCTTCCATGCTAAAGATTCTGCAGAACTTTATGTCATACATATTTTGAAGAATATGTTTTTTTGCCGCTCATCACTTTATAACCTACTGATACTAAAACCAGTGTTGTTAAAAGCCTTCATCTGTATTGGGGTTTATTCTTTGTCAGACACAAACATTTGTTTTTAAGGAATGAAAGCCAACAGCTGTGGCTACACACCAGGCATTGTGTTTGATGTTGTGAGTTTGGAGCAGATTTGAGAGTCTTCAGATTATACACAGATAATCTTTGCCCTTCTACCTCCCGAGTTCAGTTCCCTTCTCTTGCCTTTTTCATACTCAGCCTTGCATTTCCACTTCCCAACTGATTTATATTCCTGAGGCTCTCTCAGCTTTTTTTGCCACCCTTCTTCCAGGATTCAGAGAGCAAGCCTCAACCTGCCAGAGTTTAAGTGTGGGGCTTTGTCAAGCTCTCAGTGTTGAGTTGTTTTTTAATATGCTAAATCACCTCACAAGCAAGCAAATCTCATCTCCAGTCACTTCCTGGCTTTTGGAAGAGTAATTGGAGTTGGGTAGACAGTCAGATTGATTCAGCATTTCAAATAGGCAATATGTTGATTAATAAAATTTTTCCTTCTGTTTTGGTTTTGAATATGTCTACAGAATCTTGTGGGAGGCAGGGAAAAGATAGAATTATGCCTGTCTTCGAAATGAAATGGGAGTTTGAGACTGTTAAGGGTTTTGGACAGATTACAATTTCTGCACTGATGAAATTCACAATTTCTTTATGAAACCATCCTAGAGGATGTGCCTAAGCAGTGTGAAGCAGTTCAAAGTGTAATGCTTGTTGGTTTCAAAGCTCAACATGACATACGTAGTCCAACTCCCACTCTCTGTTTATTTCTTCATAATTGGGGAAAAAGAGGAAGAGAAATAGCAGAACAGGACATGAGTCTACCAGTCTGTGAAAAACATCTGAGCTGTTTTTGCCCAAATGAAGTCACTCACAAAGTATCCATTCTCTTCCATAGGAATATAAATCATCCTTTGTGGCAAAAGGGGGTCAGTCTTAAAAGATCTCTTTAAATTTGTGCATGTGCATCCCTGCAGGTTGTTGTGTCCTTCTAAATCAATGTGGCCTGGTTCTCTCTGCCCAAAGTGCCAGCTCAGGGTCTGGTTAAGTTTGATCCATGCAAGAACCAGCAGAACTCAGCTGAGCTTCCTTTGGGCCCAGCTCAAGGGCTTCCTTTGGGCCCAGCTCAAGGGCTTCCTTTGGGCCCAGCTCAAGGGCTTCCTTTGGGCCCAGCTCAAGGGCTTCCTTTGGGCCCAGCTCAAGGGCTTCCTTTGGGCCCAGCTCAAGGGCTTCCTTTGGGCCCAGCTCAAGGGCTTCCTTTGGGCCCAGCTCAAGGGCTTCCTTTGGGCCCAGCTCAAGGGCTTCCTTTGGGCCCAGCTCAAGGGCTTCCTTTGGGCCCAGCTCAAGGGCTTCCTTTGGGCCCAGCTCAAGGGCTTCCTTTGGGCCCAGCTCAAGGGCTTCCTTTGGGCCCAGCTCAAGGGCTTCCTTTGGGCCCAGCTCAAGGGCTTCCTTTGGGCCCAGCTCAAGGGCTTCCTTTGGGCCCAGCTCAAGGGCTTCCTTTGGGCCCAGCTCAAGGGCTTCCTTTGGGCCCAGCTCAAGGGCTTCCTTTGGGCCCAGCTCAAGGGCTTCCTTTGGGCCCAGCTCAAGGGCTTCCTTTGGGCCCAGCTCAAGGGCTTCCTTTGGGCCCAGCTCAAGGGCTTCCTTTGGGCCCAGCTCAAGGGCTTCCTTTGGGCCCAGCTCAAGGGCTTCCTTTGGGCCCAGCTCAAGGGCTTCCTTTGGGCCCAGCTCAAGGGCTTCCTTTGGGCCCAGCTCAAGGGCTTCCTTTGGGCCCAGCTCAAGGGCTTCCTTTGGGCCCAGCTCAAGGGCTTCCTTTGGGCCCAGCTCAAGGGCTTCCTTTGGGCCCAGCTCAAGGGCTTCCTTTGGGCCCAGCTCAAGGGCTTCCTTTGGGCCCAGCTCAAGGGCTTCCTTTGGGCCCAGCTCAAGGGCTTCCTTTGGGCCCAGCTCAAGGGCTTCCTTTGGGCCCAGCTCAAGGCTTCCTTTGGGCCCAGCTCAAGCCAGAGACTGATGGTGTATCTTTTAGAGGGGGAAGCCTCTGATAGAAATGTCATCTCCCCACCTTAGGTGGATGCAGAGACCTGTGGGGGAATGTAATGTCCGTGTCTTTAGCTTGCATTCACAAGTACGAAGGTTAGCTGTTTGTCACCACTTCTTCATTTCCCTTACACGTTCATTTATTTAACAATCTCTAAACCATGCTACTGATGATATCAGGATTACAGGGACATTACTTTGGCATCAGAGTGCCAAAAGACACAGTCCTATTTTGTCATTTGATCACTGGCCCAAGCACAGGAGTTTTCTATGGGTTCAGCCAGGGAGGTTGTTATCACATTTTCTGTAAATAGCCTGCTGAGTTCAGTGAATTGCATTGTCCGTCAGGTCTCAGGCAGTGGGTCAAATCAATTTTGTTCATCTTGTAAGTGCTTCAGGACAGCACATACTCTGTCCTGTGTTAGTGAGGAGTACAGCCATTGACTCTGGAAACACTGGATCTCCTGGCAATGAGGAAGTAGCAGTCATCCTCCTCATTGCCTGTGGTACTTTTGCTGGGGTTGATAAACAATTAAAAAGACCCAGACAAACAGAACCTATAAACACAAAATTGCCTCTTGAAAACTGACCTGAGAGAAATCCATTTGCTGTTCAAAACGCTGTGAGTTTTTGAATTTTGAAGGGACAATACAAGAAACCATTTGCTTAGTGAAACACTAATTCAAGTCATAAGTTAGCCTGTTAATCACAGCCATAACCCATCTAAGATGAAAGGGCAAAGCCAATGTTGTGCTCTCAGTACAATTACACCAGACATCAATTTCTCTCTGCCTTCCACTGTCCAGGCAGGCGGTGATGTACTGATTGTAAGCACTTACTGTGAAGGTTATTTTTAGGGGAAACGTGGCAAGGTGGTAAAGCAACAGATTTACAGCTGGTAAAAATTGAAAGCAAGGGTTGTCTAGAGTTCATTCACAATTTTTCAAATATTAGATCAAGAGCTATCAAATATGAAAAAATACTGTGAAAATGGGAGACATTAAGACAATGGGCCTTACAATTGCATCAAATAAAAGCAAAACAAGCAGATAGGACACCTAAACCTATGCAGGATCCACAGACAGCTGCAGTAGAGCATCAGGTGGCAAGAGAACCTAAATATACAAAAGTGAGCTTACACTGATAGTAACAGCAGTTTGCTCACTTTATAGGTCACACAATTATACTGCAGCCAAATGACATAAAAAGGGAAGGATAATAAACACAGGAAGGGAGGAAATGTACAGTGTTACCCACTTTGCAGCACTTTCCCAAATACAGAACCTCAGAATTCTAGTCCCATCGCTGTTGAGGGATAGTCATGCCAAAAAAGCCAATTTCTGTGGCTGCAGTTTAGATGAGCAAGCAAAGAAAGCAAGGTCTTTGCAATACAACACAGACTAAGGGATTTTATCTTTAGTGGAAGCTTTATTGTGGCTCAGATGACACAGCTTGATATGGCTAAGGAAAAACAGGCTCTGTCAAGCCATGTGCAGAGGAGCTTTTCTGCTGACATCCTTTGACTTGGACAAGTGAGCAGAGCATCTCAGTGAATTGTTCTGTACCTACACTTCACAATCCAATCTAACAATGTCAGAAGTGAGTAATCATCTTATCCCACAGGCATCATTTAAGACTGAATGACAAAATGCCACCTATCAGATGAAAGATAATAATGATATTTATCTTCTAAGACATTACATAAGATTAAAAAAATACTTTAATGAATGATCTGCAGGAATAACAATTTATTAAACTTTATATAAAATATATGGAGGAAAATATTGGGCAATAACTCTTAGGGGAAAATGCCCCAACATACACACAAAAAAGCAAATCAACAAATGTAACAGACAGCTGTGTGAATATGGAATCAAGAAAGTCACTACAATTGCCAGAGCATTTTTTGGAAAAAAAAAAAAGAAATATCAGAAGATGCTTCCAGTATAATCACCCTGAGATAAAATATTGAAATATTTACCTTAGTATCTATGTTAGTTGTGCTGGTATTACTAATATGTTTCTTGTCTGTCTGGTGTTAAGCCGTAGGTCAGGTTCAGATCTTAAAACCATATCAAGGAGGGGTTTCTGAAGGGTTTTTTCCTGAAAACTGAAGACTAAAACAAGACATTTAATGAAAAATAACTGTGCATACCATTTAGCTTCCCATTTAGCTACCCAAAGTCTATTAATTTTCTCTCATGGTTTCTACACACAAACATCAAGGTGGAAAAAGGTTGTATTTCTAGGAGGAACAGTCCAAATATTCAGATTGTGTTCTCAAAAATAAATAACATTATTAGGGTATGCTTACAGCTCAGCTTTATTGTTAGTTCATAAAGGATGGTTAGTTTGATAAAACAAATGTTGTCTTCAAATTCAGTATCTCATTTTTGCTTTGGCAGTGTCTTTCTTCTGAAAAATCTACACCACTGGCAGCCATTATCAGACAATGTTGTCTTTCATTTGACTGAACAAGAAAGATAATTTTGTGAGCCCATCCAGAAAGAAATGTTCACATTTATAGAGGTTTTTGGATTAGCTCGTTTTTACTGTCTTGGACAAATAGAAGGAAGTGGTCTGAGCACTGAACTAGATGGAGAGAAAGAAGAAGAATTAGATGTATTCATGGACTCATCTCAGGAGTTTTTATATCCAGCCTGACAAGAAGGCATTCAGAGATGCAAGATCTGAGAACTCTCCCAGCAGTGTACCATAGGCATTCTGAGACAGTTGTGATCACAGACTCCCAGCTATTCTTCTACATACTGAAAAGCTTTAATTGCAAGGTAGGGCATATATTCAAATGATGTTTTAATTTCTAAAGGCTTTTTTGCTTTTGAAGAAGTTGACCAAAGCTGGTAGACTTTGTGAAGCCCCACAGCTCTGGTAGGATTAAATAAGCAGAATTGTTCATAAAAACTGTGGTAGATGTAATTATTTTTTTCCATCAGAGAAAAATGCCGGAGAGCACTTCAAAGAAACAAACAAAAGATAGAGGAGAGTCAGCAAGATGAACAGAGATAGGGAATTGTGTGGAAAGAAGATGTGATATTGTAGCCTATCATAACAAATTGCTGACAGGGTTGTACAAGAGGCAGAATCCATGTTCACTGGCTGCAGATGATGGCAGGGTAGCACAGAGGGGTCTCCAGTGTGTGTAACTGAGGCCAGCCAGGTACTAAATGTCCAGCAATTACCAGAGTGTGCTCGAGTCCCCTCAGTGGCAGACAGGAGCAAGCCCCGGGGCTCCTGCGTTGTTTGTGGTGCTGCAGCACTGCAGTCTCTGAGCAGAACCACCAAGGGATGTGTGAAATGGTCAGTGCTGGAGTGTGGCACCTCACAGGCTGCAGCGCTGCAGTGTCCCTGAACCACCAAGGAATGTGTGAAACACAGTGCTGATGTGTGGCACCTCACAGGCTGCAGCACTGCAGTGTCCCTGAACCACCAAGGCCTGTATGAAATGGTCAGTGCTGATCTGTGGGCACCTCACAGGCTGCAGCACTGCAGTGTCCCTGAACCACCAAGGCCTGTATGAAATGGTCAGTGCTGATCTGTGGGCACCTCACAGGCTGCAGCACTGCAGTGTTTCTGAACCACCATGGGATGTGTGAAACGGTCAGTGCTGATCTGTGGGCACCTCACAGACTGCAGCACTGCAGTGTCCCTGAACCACCAAGGACTGTATGAAATGGTCAGTGCTGATGTGTGACACCTCACAGGCTGCAGCACTGCAGTGTCCCTGAGCAGAACCACCAAGGGATGTGTGAAATGGTCAGTGCTGGAGTGTGGCACCTCACAGGCTGCAGCACTGCAGTGTTTTTGAACCACCAAGGGATGTGTGAAATGGTCAGTGCTGGAGTGTGGCACCTCACAGGCTGCAGCACTGCAGTGTCCCTGAACCACCAAGGGATGTGTGAAACACAGTGCTGATGTGTGACACCTCACAGGCTGCAGCACTGCAGTGTCCCTGAACCACCAAGGCCTGTATGAAATGGTCAGTGCTGATCTGTGGGCACCTCACCTCACTGCAGCACTGCAGTGTTTCTGAAAAACCAAGGGATGTATGAAATGGTCAGTGCTGGAGTGTGGCACCTCACAGGCTGCAGCACTGCAGTGTTTCCAAGCAGAACCACCAAGGGATGTGTGAAATGGTCCAGCTCTTCTCTCTCTCAGAAAAGCCAGCCCAGCACGAGCATGCCCTTCCATAAAGAGCAGTGGTGGTGGCTCTGTGCTGGAGATGGCAAGGGAAAGACAGCTGATGTGTGACACCTCACAGGCTGCAGCACTGCAGTGTCCCTGAACCACCAAGGCCTGTATGAAATGGTCAGTGCTGATCTGTGGGCACCTCACCTCACTGCAGCACTGCAGTGTTTCTGAAAAACCAAGGGATGTATGAAATGGTCAGTGCTGGAGTGTGGCACCTCACAGGCTGCAGCACTGCAGTGTTTCCAAGCAGAACCACCAAGGGATGTGTGAAATGGTCCAGCTCTTCTCTCTCTCAGAAAAGCCAGCCCAGCACGAGCATGCCCTTCCATAAAGAGCAGTGGTGGTGGCTCTGTGCTGGAGATGGCAAGGGAAAGACAGCTCCAGTGTTCCTAAAGCAGTGTGTTAGATCGTAATAATTCAGCAGTAAGTTCGCTAGCCAGATGTCTTGAAAGCAGAGACTGAATCACTGCTGTGAGGCTTTTTCAGCCTTGTGTTCTCCCCTCTAGAGGCTTTTATGGCTGTGCTTTGATTTCATTCTTTTCCTTTCCATATCTGGGCTTTAGGAAAAGAGACAGATATAGCATTTTATCACAACTGCTCTTGCATCAAGCAGGAATTGGTTTTTTTCTGTGGCTACTTAGGAGCATTGCCCAGTGTATTTAGTTACCTCTAATTAACTGCTGTAAACATACAGGAGTGTTTAGATTTCATAAATGTTTTATATGAAAAATATATTAACAACGGCATGTTGCACAATAATAAGGTATTATTATAATTTAATTTAATTAGAGTATTTAGATCTGAGAAATATCTCCAGACATCCAGAGAGATAATAACTGGAAGTTGGAATGTGTGTGTTGGAAGGGAAAACAAAGCCCATTTGCATTGGCCGTAGCAACAGTGGTTTTCAATCTGTCTGTTCTCTACTTTCACATAGCAATTTCTATTAAAAGTTACTCTTTTTCAGCAGAGAACAGGTTTTAAGCCACTTTTAGCTTCCCCTTACCTGATGATGGGTTCCCTGAGTTGTCTGTTATGGCAAGTTGATTCCTTTTCTCAATAATCTACACATTTGCCTATTAAAAAGAAACTTTCTTACAGTTCCACCTCAGAACCCTGTATTTTTATAATAATTTATTTAGTGTTAGTGAATTAGCTTGTTAAAATAGAATTGTGTGAGGTCTTGCTGAAATGTAGTCTGGAAACTTTAAATCAGTCTAGTTTCTGCCTCATTTAATGTGACTCTTGGAAATTGTATTAGGGATGACAAAAAAGATTGTACTGGATATTTCAGTCCCTAGAGAAATAAAGGCTGTGTGTTGGATCTGGTAATGAATTCAGGTTTAACTGGCTTTATCAGGAACTCTGATCCATTAAACATTAGGCATTGTGTACGAATACAGCTGTTAGAGATGAAATGTTTCTCAGCTGGTAAGGATAGAGGTGGACTCAGAAGTTGTGATTTTGGAGCTCCCATGACAAACCATTGTTCAGATTCTGCTCTAATTATTATTCAAATTATACAGTAGGACAGCTCCAGGAGGAAAAATTGGGATAAGCCTATGTCAAACTAATTCAGAGGCTGGTCGTGTGGTGGCATTGATTAACATTGTGGGAGTTTCAGACTCAAATCCCTCTTCTGCCAATAAATGATATGACTGTGGAATTTTTATCTGTTATTTCTTATCAGTTAGCATTTTTCCCCCTGTTCTCAAGAGGCAATTTTAAGGATTACATTAAAATGTAGTACAAATTGTATGATGTAATTTGCACAGACAGAAGAGAAAGAGCTCCAGAAAAGCAGAAGTTGAATGGCACAGGATGGCCTCTTCTTATCCTCTCTCATGTGCTGTCTCTCTTAACACTTTGCACCTGCTTCAGGCCAGGTGTCCTGCCTGCTCTGTGAAGTTCCTGATCCACTTGCTTTGCAGTGTCATCCACATTGTCCTGAAAAAAATGTGTGAGACCTGTGCACGTTGCATGTCCGAGAGAAGTCAAAGAAATAATATATTCTGTATGGTTTTGTCTTCAGTGCTTAGAAATTGGAAAGAATGAGCTTAAAGGTCTGAGAACCCTTCATGCCAGCAGTGGATGGCCCTTGGTGTATAGTACAACCGAGGCAATCTTACAGTGTAAATAAATACTCATTTAGGAACTGCATGGCCTCACCACGTTTTGCTCTGCATGGTCAGGGACCAGCTTATCACTGTTGTCTTATTTATGCAGTGCATTATATAACTAACTAACTAACTAAATAAAACTATATATATGATAGCCACTTGCTCTCAGCCAAATGACATCCATGTTCAAATGTTCCTTATCAGTGTTCAAAATTGAAAAAGCTATTTTAAGGAACAGCAAACAATGAAATGTTGAGATAACTTTCACATCTTTCCTTACTCATTTAACGTAGCCATTACTTCACTCCACATTTGGAAAAAAGATAGCTGTGCTGTGTCCTTTTGTCATAGAATGGCATGGGAACAGAGAGAGGAGGAAGGGATGAAGGAGCAAAGGAGGAAGCGATTCCTGGGTGGAGGAGTATGGTTTCATAGCATTTTAAGGAAGGGGATGCATGGGATTAGGTATATGCAGCTTAATTCTTTGTAAGCTAAGGATTTTGATAGAAATCTGCACAGGGCATTAGGATAATTCTAGTAAAGCAGTCTGTTTGCATCAGCTTTATTTCAGATTGCCTACTGGTACTGCTTGTCTGTCATTTGCCCTATGTGAGCACAGGCTCTTTTCTGCTGCCTCTCTGCTCTAAACATACACACCTGTGTAGGATTGAAATCAGCCCTGGTGAGACCTGCTACAATTCCCACTGAAAGCTTGTGCCAGCGAGAAGTAATTGAAGTTGCAGGCTTTTACTGATTTATAAAAAAATTGCCCTAAATATTGATTTCAGTCTTCCATTACCTGTTGAAGTAAATGTTTCTTTGTAGGGCAGTTACACATCAAGTTGTTATAACAGTTTGAGAAAATCCAAAGACTTGTTTCACTGGATACTATTTTGTGGCTTTTGTGTAAACCTGTGTGAAATTCAATTTATCAGTAAATGGATAAAAGCTATAGTCAAAGCAATTTAAATCAGACTTGCTTTTGTGTTAGAATATATCCCTGAGAAAATCACAGTGCAAATTAAATAGAGGTTAAGCCAGAGAATGTAAAAGCTGTATACCTCTAAATACTGCCTTGAAATTTCATTGTACTTTAAATACTTTTCAGTTTGGTTAACACCCTAGCCCAACCATGAAAGTGTGTGCTTTCAAGGATATGTTTCTGGCATGCTTCTTAATAAGTAATACCAGGAGCAGCTTGATTCTAGTTATTTTTCTACATTTTGCATTCTTGTCTGAAAAGACAAAAAAAAGAGAGAAATAATGAGAATTCAAGTAACAGTAAGATACACTCAAGATTCTCTCTTTGATTTTGACTGAGCCACTGCTTTCTGATATTCTTACCCTTAGCAGGAGACTTTAGTAGTAAAAATGCGAAAAAGCAATGCCTAGAACTGGAATTGTGTTGTAATATTGAGTTTTGTAAACTACAAAAGGTTTAGATGTGGTGATTCAAATACAAGTGCCACTGCTCTTAACTGGAGTTTCAAGACCCCGTCACCTGTAGCCTGTTGCTACTTTTTGGGTTTCTGCTGTTCTATCCGGACGCGGTTGTATGAAGAATTTTGTCTGTTCCAAGTCTTGCAGGAGGAAGGATGAGCTGGCAGGGAGCTTGGACAGATCAATGTGCAGACACTGATGCAGGACTCCAGAAAAGCTGCTCAGTTTGGGTGTGCTCCATTGCCCGGGGCCATCGGGCTGACGTGAGCCTGTGAAAGTCAGCGGCCACTACCTGATGTGAGGAAACAGGTCATTTAAATTTGCACTTTTAAAGGTTTCCTAAGGTTTGAAAGAATTTATTTGTGAAAAGAACACTAGCCACGACTCTTTGTAAGGAAACAGTGCAAATTGTGCAAATATATACCCATCCAGGCAGTGGAAGTGAAGATAATCAATCTGCACATTCTAGCCCACGTTTTTGGTGTGATTGGCTGGGGAGGCTGCTTGACATTGTTGAGTACCAGGAATGAATTCTCTTGGGCAGTGTGCATTAGTAGCAAAGAACAGCCTCTGCACTTGTGATCAATGTGTTTATTAATTTCCCAGCCAGCGGAATGTGGCTGGGAGAGCACTGCAGTGCTCCTTTCTGCAGTGGGTGTTTTCAGCCCAGTGCTTCGTGCAGCTCAGGCTGCACTTCTGTGGATCCTGGTCCAGCCAGCTGTCACTTGGGCCCTTCCTATGCTTCACTTGGATAAAAGAGGAAAACACAATTCATTAAGGAGATAGAATGTTATGGATAGGCAAAACTTTACAAAAGGAAGGCCTTGTAAAATCATGGCTCAGGCCTGTTACTTGGGCCAAGTATAAATGGACTGTGGGAAAGAGACTTGGCTGAATTATGAGTGGGAAAATAAGTTATATAACCATTGCGTGTTCACATTGTGGTGTGTGGTTGTTTGTTGAATTTTTTTGTTATGATTTAAAACTGTGACTGATAACGGGATAACTGTTTAACAAGGCTGGGTTTTTAAAATAAAGCTGCTCTCCTTTGCACCTGCCTGGGGACCCTGCACCACTACAGACCCTCACCAACAATAGAAGACAATAAAATTTTCTGAAGCTTAAACTCAGTCTTTAATACGTTCCTTTTCCTAAATCTTTTGTTTCTCTTGTCCGTGATTTTTTTTTTGGTAGATACCAAAGAGTGATATAGTAAAAGTAAAATGTTATTCTTTCCTTTCTTTCATTCTGATAATTCATTTTCCTCCATAAAGACACAACTTTCCTCCAGAAGCCCACAGACTGACATGATAATCTTTGTAGTAACTTTTGCTTTTAATTTTTTTTTAGCTACTTACATGAAGACCATGTTTGCAGAGAGCTTGCAAAAGAAACTTCCCTTAAGTAAGTACCTTTTCCAAAACATTGGAGACCTCCAGGAGTGAGCCTGGCTTGTAAGTGGCTCGCTTTAGGCATGTATGACTTTGTTGTTTCACTGCCTTTTGTAGTTTTAATGTGTAAAGGCAGCAGTACGAGATAGCAAAACTCATAAAGAGCTAGCAGAAGGAGTTCGGAATTGTTGGCAGTCAACTTCCATGTTAAGAGAGAACATCAGGAAGTACAGAGGAATGGAAGAGGACATGTGCCTAATGGACCTGTTTGATACTCTGCAGTCACAGCTGTGTACAGCTTGTAAAATATGTTGTACAAATTAAGCTCTCCCTTTTTCAAGGCGGGATAAAAATGAGACCTCAAATTACTGTTAAAATAGATGTAAAAATACATTTCAGGAGGTGGTAAGCATTAACCTGTGTAGCATTTACCTGCCTCAGTGTTGGAGTACACTCTGATTGTGATAGAGCTCACTTAGTAAAATCTAGTTTTGTGCACCCCTGCTTATCTGAATGTTTTCACATAAAAATTAGTGAAAACAAGACATTTAATAGATTAAAATTCAGTGGGTTACATTACTTTCATAGGGTTTTGAAGCAATGTGTGTATTAAAAAACTCAGCAAGAAAATTGTCTGGAGAAAAGAAAGCAAAAGGAGGAATGATGAATACTGCAGCAGTCATATTTGTTGACAAAAACGAATCTAGCAGGGCTTGCTAGCTTCTGTGAAGTTGGACATAAAAGGCTGTAGAATGTAGAGCAGTTAAGAGAGGGGCAGATGTTAACAGAGTAAAATGTAATCAAAATGAATACAAAGAGGTTCTCACTCTGTAAAAGCCAACAATGAAAACATAAAACATGGGAATGCTGACTAAGAAACAGTGTTAGAGAAGTAGGATCAGGGGACTGCTAAATTGAACATAAGCATGCAGTATGGTGCTGCTACAAAAATGCAAACATGGGGATACAACTGAATGGGGACTTCTCTTTCTTTGGACTAAGAAGAATGAGCTTCCTTAAAGAACATTCTCTGGCTGAAGCAGCATCATCAGAATTGTTAGAGAAAATGTTCTGCTGGGTGACTGCTTCAAACTGACACTGACGTGCTCCATTAAATCTTTCTGTCTTCAGAACTTTGACTTTTCAAAAGGCTTTGTAGATGAAATTATGATCATTCCCTCATGGCATTAGAGAAATTGCCCCTTACAGCCTTTCTGTCTTTGTCCTGCTGGCAGAGCACTACTCCTCTTCTGCAGAGAACAGTAAGAATTGCTGCTTTATTCTGTGTAACCTGTTTATTGTTGCACGTCCCCACTGAGTTTTCATTCTCCACATAAGGAGCATCCTAGAACAAGCACTCCTCCAGCAGCTGTTTTTCCAGTACTTTGCTGTGCTTCTTGCTGTGTTCAGCTGACCTTTTGTGCATAGTCTTTGCAGCTGAAAACAAATTATGCTACAAGGATTACAGGAGAACTTTTTTAAAGGTTTTTGTGCTCTCTTTAGGTTATTCATAAGCTTTTCCATTATCACAAAATTAAAATAAAGCCAGTTATGGAAGGCTGTATAAATTGGAATCCAAAGGAGGAAAAAGCTGGTTGTTTTTGCTTCTATTACAGTTATTTCTACTTCCAGCAACTTTCATCTGACTCATGCTTTGTAAATGGTCTCTTGCAGAGATCTTTCAGAGGCTTCTTTGGTTAATTTTCTTTTTAGCATTCAGTTGATTTATTTCCTCTCTTGCCATCTGAGTCCTACTTTATATGGCTTTTGACAGATGCTTCTGGTTTTAACTTGCTGCAAGCTATGGCTGTTAGTTTCACATTGTACATTTGCTCTACTGTTGTATATTCTGGATTGCACTTTAATGTTATTCCCTTTTGGTCTAATAATGCAAAGCCATATGCAATTTTAGCTTCAGAGTTATGAACCATACACATAAAATTCTTCACCACCTGAACAATTGCTGTGTTTGAAGCAGTGGCTGTTCTCCCTGTGAAGCTGTCTGATCATAGCATGCATTGTCCTGACTGAGTACCATATATTTCACTGAACATTCTTATTAGCAATTCCCAATACAGGTGGCACGGGAGTTCTGTGGCAGGCTGATGATGCTACTGTTCAAAAGAAACAAAGCTTTTATTTTACTTTTAATTACTTCTAAAATTATGTCTGTATGCAATACCACATTCAGTTCTACTTGAACATGATCTAGGCTGTTTTAGGGTGAGATTAGTTTAGTTACCTTGAAAAGAATTTTGAAGTTCTTACTTCTGAAGTAATGAAAACTAGGTAAGGTTGTATTTTCTCTGCAAATCCCTCAGACACATGGTAAGTCTCTGGGGTAACAGCTGATGTTAGATAGAGCTGCTGAGAAGAAAAGGACAGATAAATCAGAAGTAACTGCCCTTACTGATAACAGCTGTGGTCACGGAAATTAAGAAAGATTTTTCAAAATGTTCGAATCAGAGACAAGAGGATGAAGGAGTCTCTCAGAGACAACAGATAGTCCTTGAATAGCTGACAAAGACAGCTGCACTTGTGCTAGGGCACAGTCCAGAGCAAATGTCTTGTCAGGAATTGTGCAAGTGTATTTCCTGCTGGGGGCATCCAGTTCTTTGTGTTTGAGCTGAGCAAAGGAAAATGGACAAGGGATATCAATAAGTTTGTCAAAGAGGGGGGACAAGAAAGACGTGTAACAATTTGGCTTCTTTTATTCTATAAGAAAGCTGTGAGGATCTTATTTCACTTATTTTCAGAACAATTAAAGTTGTATAGTGAGATTTGTCCTCTGGAAATTTAGCTGTAAAGAGTGATGAATAAATGGACTTCTTCCTCATGGCCTTGGCTGTATCATTTACAGATAGAGCAGCTTCTTCCATTAAGCTGTAATTCACGTAGTTTTAAACTGAATCACCAAGCAATAATAAGAGATCAGGAAATATATTATTTGGAAGGGGGAAAAAATCACATTTACAGTAGATCAGTTTGCTTAGTTTATAGCAACATGGATTTTTTGATCTTTTCATTTAATGACGATTCAACAGGGGTAGGTCTGTAACCATAGAGCTCACACAAGACAGTGTGCTGAAGACACTTAGGCATGAAGAACATGGTGTGTCTTGGTGGCCTTGCCAGTGACTTCAGGGGAAGCCAAATCCACACTTCTTTAGTGAAACACTGACTAGGAGTCACAGAAATGGGAACAAAACACCAAAAAGGTCATTGTTTATGCTTGGGTTTGGGAGAGATGTAGTGTGTGACACTGGACAGTTCACTCCATGTGCTTTGTTTGCTTCACATACATTTCCCACTCAGGCTGTGAAGTGTTTGGAGCAGGCTGAGTCCTGCTCTGGGTGCCAGAGGGTGCTTCACTACTTCACCACTGCAGGGTCTTTAAAGTGTGGCTTTGGCCATCCTGAAGGCCACAAGGCACCTGTGATGGTGGTCACAAGGGTTGCAAGTGAAGAGAATGTTGACTTCATGTTCAGAAGGCTTGATTTATTATTTTATGATATATATATACTACATTATGACTATACTAAAAGAAATAGAAAGAAAAGCTCTCAGAAGGCTAGCTAAGCTAAGAATAGAAAAGAATGAATAACAAAGGTCTGTGTCTCGGCAGAAAGCGAGAGCAGCTTTGTGTGAGTGGTCAGTAAATCTAAACGTTCACAAGAGACCAATCACAGATGCACCTGTTGCATTCCACAGCAGCAGATAACCATTGTTTACATTTATTGCTGAAACTTCTCAGCTTCAGCAAGAAAAAAATCTTAAGAAAAGATTTTAATGAAAAGATGTCTGTAACAGGCACCCACTCAGGCTGCACACAAAGCAGGGTGGCACTGCCCTCCTACAGCCAATGCCCATTGCCTCTTGCTCTCTGCAGCTCAAGAACAGAAGAGCACCATGTTTCCAAGGACATGTTACAAAAAATTCCTAAATTACCCTGGTTTAATGGTCTGCAGTTTTCCTTCTCAGTCCATTATTATCTAAAATGGTTTTCTATGCTTGCACATCTCAGCAAAGCACAGTTTGTCTAGAAAAAACAGTGTAAGAAGATCATGTTGGCAATTATAAGTTATTTCCAGTCTAAATTGCACCTATTGAATGCTTCTGCTGGATTCTTCTTAAAAATAATTTTCTCAATAATAATGCAAAAATATATGTATATCTTGCAGTTTGAAGTCTTCAGTTGTTAGTTTATTGGGCTTTAATCCAGTTTAGTGCAGAAGGCTGCCAATGTCTTGAAGAGAAGAAAAATGTATGCAGTTCTCTTCTGTAATCTTATAAATTGCTATACCATGTTATTAAAAAAAAAAAAAAACAGTTAGTTGGAAGTCTTCATTAAAACTGAATGCTGATGAAGGAGGCATTGGTGCTTGTTTAAACACTGTTGTAAAATCTAATAACATCTAAAATCTAAAAATCTAAATGTAATGTGAGTCTAAAGAATACTCCATGATAATAAATAATCTCATCATAAATAATCACTCTAAAAAGCAAGAAAAACAAATTTGAAGAGTGCTGGTTTGGAGTAGTACTGTATTTGAACATGAGCTAGTAGGAAGAATGTAAGATTTAGGCTACAAATTAGAGCTATAAAAAGTCACAGTTCCAATTGTAATGTTTACACCTCTTGCCATGTTTTAATTTAATGAGGAATTATATGTGGAACATGACTTTTCAAGTTACTGTTGTGCTAGCTTGGCCCAGTTCTTAGCAACAAATACACAGTTGTAGTAGAAAGGGACCTTAGAAGTGGAATTTACCCACTTGGCCTTGAATGACTGTTTATTCTAGCTGAAAATGCATTTTGTAGTGTGCATTTGCATTTTTTTAAGTTCTAAATTTGCAAGTTATTTTTAAAATTTAAATTTAACTGTGGAGATAGTGAGCTGCATTAAACCAACCAATATAGCTGACAAAAATGAGGCACTCAGAAACAAGGGGGGACAACCTCTGTGTTTATATTTGAGACATTGCTACCGTAAATTGCATTTTGTTAAGTAGAGTGAGATCTGACTGCAGGAAATCTCTTGCTTCTTAAAGAGAATGAGCAAATTAAAACTCTTACCCCAGAGCTCATGATTGTCTCATGTTTTCTTAAGATTAAATTGACACCATCTAGCAAGATCAGCACTAGCAGATTTTCCAGCTCTTTGCACTATCCTGCTGCATCCAGAACTCCCTGTGCTTGTTTGAGCCCTCGTTTTGAGGTGTTCCTTTTCACTCTCTGCCCCGTGCAGCTGCGTTCTCCGTTCTCTGGCATTTGTGCTGTTCTGCTCTGCAATCTGCCTTAGAAGCTCTCTCGTCTGAAATCCACCCTTTGATCCACAGAAAGTGTAAGATCACACCAAATAGCTGCCTGACTCTGCTGTACCTTTTCTCTTCTAGGTCCTTGTGTTTTCTCTCACTAAACTTTTTTTTCTTCCCTTTCATCTCTTTGGGTTTGTTTTTATTCTCTTTAGTCTAAACAAATTGTCCTAAAGGCAGTTTTTTCTTCTTGGTCTGCACAACGCATTTCCTGGCCTCGACACCCCCTTCGTTTTTGTTTGTTTACAGGTATTGCCCTGTTATCTTTCCTGCCAGTTAATTTTCTTCTATGCCACAGGTTTAATGTGTTTGAAATCAAATTGTGTGTTATTGTTGTGTTACTCTTGAAAATAGCATGGTCAGAACTATGAATATGATATGAGTAATTTGTACTCTGAAACAGTAAACTGGTCTCATTTGCCCTACAAAAAGCCCTCTGAAATTGGTTCCCCGTTTCTTTGTTTTTTTCAAGTTTGAACAAAATATCTCAAGGCATAAGTCTTGCAAAATAAAGATCTCTGTTGTTTTGGAGTCATGAACCAAACACCAAATTTAGGCAGGAATCATGCATGTGAACAGCAGATGTTTCTTAATTCATCTATTCTTTTTAAAAGAGGAGGAAAGCAAAACGGAGTTATAAGACATATTGCCAGTAAATGAAAGACACTTCTTACTGAAGATGAATATCTTTTCAAGACAAATGCACAGAAAAAGTCTTTTGGCTGTTTCTGTGCTTTGGGTACTGTGGGTGACTAGCAAAATACTGTAACTTTGTAAGGTAAAGCCTCCTCTAATTACCATTACTATGCAATTTGTATTTTTTTATGAAAGATATTATTGAAAATCTCATTAACCATTTATTATTTCTTAGCTTCAGGAAGAATTGGAATATTTCTTACCTTGGGCTTACAGAGATCACATCACGAAGAGTCTTGTGAAATGCATAAAGGCAGTGGAAATTAAATGAATAAGGGTTTTTTTGTTGTTTTAATTCACCCAGCTGTTTGCTTATAGAACATCATTATATCTTCCTAGAAGGAGCTGCTTTCACATAAAGTGCAGAGGTGCTGCAGGAGTTACCTGCACGACTTGATGGGATAATGGAGATTGCCAGGGGAGAAAGCAGCACTCCTGTGGAATTCTTTTAAACATTCCTTTCCTAGATCCTAGTGCATCATTGCAGGGGCCCAAAGCTAGACCTGGGAAGGTGTCAGCTATGTTTTATGGGAATACTGGATTTATTTCAGAGTCTGCAACTGTGATGAAACAGAAACTTTGTTGGGAAATTACTGACTTTTAAGTTCTCCTTTCTGTCTCCAATTCATGATGCTCACCAGCAACAGGTTTTGTTTGTTAAGAGTTTATTATTTTTTACTTCATCTTCCTGACATAACCAGGTCCTCAGGATGAGAGATGTGGAAGAGTTTATCCAGGATTAATCTGTTTTTAAACTAAGGGTTGAATAGCATGCAGTAAATACTTTGACATGTTAGTGTGCATTATAAGGAGCAATAAGAATTAAACAAAACAATACCTGCTGGGTGCTTAATTGACCAGCATTCGCTTTGAGCCATAGCCGAGGCTGAAGTTCTTTGGGAAAAAGAGTTGTGATTATGTAATGAAAGATGATTATAGCTCAAGCACAAGGGAATGGATTATGTTTGCAGAGATACCAAATGCCAGAACTAAGATTATTTTTGTGCCTGTAGCATCTGGTCCTGTGAGAAAGTAAATTAGAATAAATATCCCCCTGTTCTTGTACAATGACTTTCTTATATTCTTATGAAATATTTTTAATCTACACTTGTGGAATTCTTCCTCCCACATGAGAGATAATTTTTACATGGAGCATCTGCCAGTCATTTATGCATCCAGGCCCATGGAATGTGCATGAAAAGAATGTCTTGGGGAATTTGACTTCTAGGATTGCAATGAGAGATCTTCCACACGTCCCTCAAGACACCATCTTCTCAACAGGTCATCCAGCAATGGATATCTTGCTCAGACAGCAGCAAAAATCCCCGAAATCTTTTAACGCCAAGGCAGAGTTAGATCAGACTCACAGTCAGACCTCCTCTTGTGTGAGGCCCATGGGGATGTGCAGGTTTGTCTGCAGTTTGACAGAGTGGCACAGGGTGAGGTGGCATTATTCAAAGTTGATTCTCTTGCTCTCAGACCAGTATTCTGTCGGAATGAGACTTCTTTGGTGTCAGCAAGAACTCTGAGAACTCAGCTCTCTTTGTTCTTGAACTTGTTTTCTCATTGCAGGAGAATATGCAGACCCTTCTTTCCCCAGCTCTGCAGGATGATTAGCTGCACTGTAAACAAAGGATTTGCAACTAGGCATTATTTTCTATTCCATTTTAATGTGACTGTGCCCTTAGAGTACACAATTTAAGTTTTAATTGCTTATTAAGAGTAGTCATTGCAGTTAGATAATTCTGTGAAGAAACGGGAAAACAAATTACTTGCAACTAATCCTTGTTCAATTTTAGCACCCTGAAAATGAAGAGTTGCCAGGAGAGTGAGAGAGAGGAGGAGGAAGGAGAAACACTGGTTAAACATACATTATTCTTTCCCCCCCAAATATCAGTAACAGCTTATTCAAATTTCTTTTCTAGATTTTCAAGGCATTAGTTTAGAGCATTAGAAGTTTCTGCACCCACAGGCAGCAGGCTGCAATTACATAGTAGAAAAACAGTCCAGCAGTGTGTTGAAATTTCCTTTTCTCCTAGGAATAATATCATGGTGAAAGTTATTTTGTAGCACTGATGTGATGCTGCTGTCTCAGAAAACAGGTTTTAGTCAGTTTTATTTTTAGTACTTTCTTAGAGAAGCCAGCCACACCAACCTGTGTGGTTCTCCCTCATAAAAGTTAGATATGTTTTAAAAATTCCTTTTGAAAAAGCAAGGTATGAGAACTAACCTTAAAAAAACTGGTATTCTGCCATGATTCCATTGGCTGCAGTGGAGCTATGTGATTTAAAATTAATACTAATAGACACCTGAATTAACTCCTGTGTTTTCCCCTTCAGAATGATACAGGAGACAGGCTTTTAATGCCCTTCATTTAGTCACGTATTAATATTTTAAATCCTTAGAGTAAAAGACTTCCTGGAGGATTGGAATGATGATTTGTGTTTCTAGTCTGCTCTGCCAAACAAGAGAAGTCTGAAAAAGGGAAGAAACTTGTAATATCATGATTTCTTTAAATGCAACTGGGTGGTGTACTTTGAAATTACTTCTTAAGTTTTAATGTCAGTAATATTTGAGCGGTTTAGGTTATTGTTAATAATTGACCCTAAGTACCTTCCATGAACTATTCAATTTCTAATCTGAATTTATGAAGTCTTTAATAATACTGGGCTGGAAAGCAGTGATGAAAATAAAAAAGCAGGTGCTTCTGATTTTTTAATAAACCTTTTTTTTCTGCTGAGAAAAATATTTTTTTTTTAGTGAGACTCGGTTCTTACTTAAATGATAAAGAAGAGGCATTTTATGGGCATTGCATTTACATAGTTGTCTCATATTATTGTTTTTACTTTAATTAGCCTTCTGTCACACCCACGTACCAGTTAGTGGTATTTTTGAAGGGAAATGTTCTCTACAGTTTCTTAATTAAAATCAAGGAAAGAAGAATATGCATTTTTGCTTTATTGTTTTGGCTATTTTTTATGTGTTTCCATGAAATATCTAGCTGCACAAATAGGAAGCATTGGACCCAATATTACATCAATGTAGGTGCAGTTTAGATCGTGTGAAGATGCAAACGATGAGTACATTTGTCCGGCTGGTGTATTCACTGGAATGTCTTCAGTTACTAATTTCTAAGGGCTTATGGTGGTGTTAAAGCATTATCCCTGGACTGCACTCATGCTACATGCCTCAGTTCTCCAGCGTTAAAATAAGGGCAGTAACTCCCTCCATTTGCCCTTTTGTTTTACACTTTAATGTAAAGCCCAAAGTTGGGGCTCTGAGTCTCTCTCCCCTGTGTTTGCTGGTTCAGCAGTGTGGAATCCTTGAGTGCTGCTGTTACACTGACCCCATGAACAGATTATCTCTGTTCCTCAGCTCCTGGGTTTGCTGCTCGTTGTCAGGAAGGTGATTCTCTTCAATGAGCTTTTAATAAACCCCTTTAGACATTTTTTCATGACTGTTCTGCTCATTGTGAAGATCTCTTTCCCACAACTACTACATTGGGCTTTTATTTGAGTTGGAGCTTATATTAGCTGACAAGACTTAGGGATTTTGTGTGTAAATCAACGTGCCATTGCTCAGTTGAGTTTATTGTCTCCTGAATTATTCCACTTCTTCCCCTTCCCCAGCATTTGTCCGCTGGGAAATGGATGGCACTTTTTCAGGGGAATATTGAATGTTGTTAATTTCCAGAACCAGAGAAAGGGAAGGTGCTTAGATCTCCCCCCATAAAAAGTACACGGAGATGGATTTGTCCTTAGCATGCAGGCAGTCCTTAGACTGTCAGTTATGCAAGTTCACAGACAGTGATTTCTGACCTAACTTTCTACTCTCTCCTGGTTTCTAGCAGGCAGATCATCAGTGAAATATTTAAAGATACAGAAAGCGTACCTGCATTAAAAAATGAAATGAATGCTAGTAGCTTGTAATGAAAATGATTTGTTTATGCTCTTTCACAGTAAAATATGTTTTAATTTTTTTTCAGCTGCATTGCTGCAGTGATTTGAAAGCCAGATCAAGTTTACCAGGGGCATTATTATAAAACTGGGATTAAAGCTCAACCTACTCAATTTATTCGTATCATAAAACAGTCAAAAATGCTGATGGCAGTTGAACTATTGATAGTTTATCAAGTTTTATGGACTAATGGAATGTAGATCACCAGTACTTGTGTTAATAATGATTTTATAGCACTGTTTTTAAACAAAGACAGTGATTAAAGAATGTTGGTTAAACAACACGTCTGATAGTTCTCTAGAAAATATTTCTTCTTTCTTTTTTCTTTTTAATTGAAGAAGCCCTAAGAGTTGCAGTTTATTGAAGGAGAGTGTGTCAATAACCATAAACTGGAGAACAGCTAATAAACACGCATGGATTCTTCTAATTAATTCCTGATTGCAAAGTGTCAGAGCAGCAGAGTGTGTGTGGCCGCTTGCTTTCTCTCTCCTTGCAGTCCTCCGTGTGCCTGTACCTGCCCCCAGGTACAGATTGTCCAGCACAGCAACCACATGGACCTGGTCTAAACTGGAAAGCTCATTATTTTGTAACTAGATGTCATGGATTTGGCATTTTTCTACAATATGCCGAGTGTGTCTAAATGTGATACCCATAAGGATTGATTTGGTTGGGTTTTTTTCAGTCATCCCAGAAGATATCTAATTTTTCAGAAGTGGCTCGAGCAGGAAATCCGCATTAACGATGCATCCTGAACAGGAATGGCCATTTGGTGCTGAGAAGACAAAAGCTCTGCCATAGATACCCAGAGAAGGCCTCTCATGCAAGGACAGCTGACCATGGGCAGGTTGCCAGCAGCTGAAACCCTTTATTGTGGCTGCCACTGTTTGACAGTGCTGTGTAGAGCATTGTTTCATTTCTTGTAAGTGTGAGCTTGGTAATGGTTTATAAGAATAATTTCTTGTCATTTTACAGGCATGAGGGAATTTGTTGGTACCCTCAGACCTCTAAGCCGTGGTTTCTATGACACCCTTCTTTTTCTTAGCTCAGGGGGAAATGCACCTTGGCATTGAGAGAAATTGTTTTCATGCAGGACTGGTTCTTGTAAAATTAATCTGAATTTAATATAAGGATAAGCATGTAGTTAATCAAATAGCATATTTGTCGGGGAAAAGCTGGCTTGACTTAGGGAATTTTCCTTAATTTATTGGCAACTAACACAAATTTAATTAGTGATCCGTATATTGAGAAAAAAAAGCCAAGCAATTTATCCCTTAGAGAAATACTTCCTCTCCCCTCTCCCCAGGCTCAGGTTCAGCACACCACATTTCCATGCCCCTTCCTACTGTGTTACTGGGCTTGCAAGGGTCTTTCAGGGGTGAAGAGATAGACAAGAGTCTTGACTCCATGATCAGAAGGCTGGATTTATTATTTTATGATATATAATACATTATTACTATGCTAAAAGGAATAGAGAGAAAAGTTCAGAAGCTGCTAAGCTAAGAAAAGAATAGGAATGAACAACAACAGAGCTCTCTCTGATCTGTCCCAGAGAGAGCTTGGTCTTTGATTGGCCCTTAATTATAAACATCCAACATGGGCCAATCCCAGGTGCACCTGTTGCATTTCACAGCAGCAGATAACCAGTGTTTACATTCCTCTTCTAGGGCCTCAGCTTCCCAGAAGGGGGAAAAATCCTAAAGAAAGGATTTTCCACAAAAGATGTCTGTGACACTGCCGCTGTTCCTGCAGGTGTTTTCCCCCTTTGCTCTAAACTGGAGGGGCTGCTGGGAGGCTGAAGTCGCCTCTTGTCCCAGAGAACAAACCCAGGCAGGACAAGAGCTCCAGCTCCGAGCATCCCAAGGGCTTAGAGCTTGCTTCTTTCAGGGGCTGGCACTTGTGGGCTGTAGTGAATTACAGCACCACATCAGCTCAGTTCAGCCTGGCCGCCTATCTGAGAATATAAAACGGTTTTCTTTACCATGTTGGCAACTACCTCAGGTTTCTCCTTGGTTCATGTGATGGCCTCTTCTCTGGGGTGTGACCCTGTGTTTACTGCTTCTCATCATTCATCTTTTGAGGTCAGCTAGAGTGTGTTGCCAGGGCAGAAGGAGCTTTGCATTTCATTCACTGCTCTAATTTTTGGTGCTGCAAGCACAGGAGTACAGTGGAAACAGAAAGGTGAGAAAGATGTCTAAAATGAAATTAACTGCTATTGTACTGGCATAGCCTGGTTATGAAATCACCCTGTCTCCTTTCCTCTGCTAGTAGGTACATCTTTTCTCTGTAACTTCAGAAACTGTGGAATAGCTTTCTTCCAATATTTTAAATCCTCAGAGACAAATAATAGAAGGGATCAACTTGTAGCTTTAAATTACTTAAATAACAGACTGTTAATTTAAAACTACATTAAATGGCAGCATCCAGCAAGGGAAGAGCTCCCCTCTTCTCATAGCATATGCATTCTGGATGTTTACTTCATTCTGTTTTTGCTTTTTGCTTCCTAGCCATCACCTCCAGTACAAATCACAGGTCTGAGAAAGTGAACCTATGAGGCAAATTTAATGTTTTTCTTCCTTCTGTGTTGTTCACAGTAGAGGAAAGAGATGAAACACCAAGTAGAAAACTCAGGCAGCCACAAGAAAGCAAAATTCTTGATCCTTCAAAGACACAGGGTTTTTTACTTCTTCAAAGCGTGCTCTGTCAGACTGATGTTCAGCATGAGACACAAGTCTCACAGTTGTTGATGGGACTCCTTCAAGATTTCCTTGTGCAAATACCTGATGATTAAGCCTGAGCTAACTTATTTGATATTTTGTCATTAGTTTAGCTTTAAATAAGTGAAGAGTCAGTCATGTAAAAGTCATTAAGTACTCAAGCCCATCACTGAGACTTCCAAACACCACATTTTGGTGGTGCATAAACTAGGAAGTCTCTAACTTTTTTCAGGTCCCCAGATGGTTTGGTTTCTGCTTCCTGTCAGAAACAGAAGTGCCTAAATCAATGTTGGCACCTGCTGGGATATCTAAACTTGACCTTCTTAGACCCAGCAATAACACCTGGTGTGTGTCCAGGGAGAGGGCTGTAAGAGGGTTGCAGTCAAGTGTTTAGAAGACATTTCCCCTCTTTGTTTCCATTTTTAGTTGGCTTTATTAGGTTCATAGTATGTTCTAAGCCTGTCTGCATATGAAACCAGAAGATATCTCGTTGGTTTTGTTATCTGTACAGTAAGAGTTGTAAGGACTGGTTGTGAAGAGGGCATTAGAAACCAGGGGATGGATTAATTTTCTCAGGCTGTCCTGGGTATCATTCTTTTGTTAAAGGAAGCTGACTGCTTGAAATACTCATTGAAATTTTGCAAACCCAGAGTGGTACATGGATTCCTGTCCTTTAAAGAGTGTCTTTCCTGGGTTCTTGCAGGCAGGGGGATGCTGCTGTTTGGATTCCAGGCTGCACAGCTCAAGCTGTGTGCCTGTAATAACTCCATAATGTTCCCTCACCTTTCATTCCCACCTCAAGCCTTGTGTGTTGGTTTATATTATACACCAAGTGACTGCTCAAGCTGGTTTTTTAGGGGTTCAGGTTTCTTGTGCTGTGTTGCATTTTTATGCTTTCCTAGGTTTTTTGCCTTTAGTGTGATCTGTGGCCATGGATCAATGAAATATAGATAACTCAAGATGCTATATGATTTCTGAGTTAACAGAAGGTGCTTGTGGTTTATTGATGTTGTTCATGTAAGGTACTGAAGGGCAGTTTCTTATGGATTTAGTTATGTTGCCTCAGTATTTATCCAGCAGCTAATTACAACAAGTTCAAGTCTACCTTAACACCTGTTTAATGATAGGTGTTTGCTAAAAATACTTAGCAATAAACCTCTGCTGAGGAGTAGCATTGCTAAGCAATATGGGTTGGGAGATTAAAGGCAACTTTAAAAACAGTGAACCAAGGAAAAAAGAACAAAACATTAAAAAAAGGCCCTAGAAGTGATGGAGGGGTATTTATTGGCATCAATGGCATGATGTTTGTACATTGGTTACGGTGTAATGTTGCACAGATCAGGCACATCTCAGAAGTCATGTGTGTCAACACAGGAGATTTGAGGCATCTTTTTAAAGTGCTAAGGAATGAGACCAGGAAACCTTCTAAGAAAATGAAAGCTGGGCTGCCAAGGTAAAACACCCAGCTTAGAGATGCTCTTGGTGCAGAAATGGGTTTTCCTGAGTGTTTCCTGTGCACACCTACTGGGAGACACCAGGGCCTCTTCCAGTATTTTGTTTTTGGTTGGGATTTAAGTGCCTGTGATTGGACAAAAAGTGCTGACTTGTTACCACTTCTTACATCCAAAATGCTGCTGGTGAGAGGGGAGAAAGGCAGGTTGTATTCCTCTGGATAATTTTAGTGTTAAAAATAATAAATAGAGAATTTCCAAGTAACTTAGAAAATGAGCTGTGAAGTTTGCAAGGCACAAGTGCTTTCTGAATGTCTTTGTGTTTATGAAGGTGCTTCTTATAAGGGGAGGAAATGCCTCAAGAATGTTAATATCCTTAAGCTGTTATTAATGCAAATAGTCTCCTTCTGCTCTTCTCTTTTTCTTTCTCAGTCTCTTTTTGTCTTGGGTTGTGAAGTGTTATTAAGAACTAAATTACATTATCTAAAGATTTTGCTAGTGCCATGGGTGCCAAGAGAATTTCAGTGTCACTGCCTCCAACGATTTGATCAATATATTAGTACTTTCCAGGGTCTTCCAGATGTGTAACCCATTTGAATTTATTCCAAGTGCATTTTGATTCATATTGTTCAACCTTACCTAAGTGAAGTGTTTTGAAGGTGGGGATGCAGGTGAAAAAAGGATTGCTAAGGGTTGCCTTCATTTTAGATATCCTTTATTTCTACAAAAAAAAAGCATAATTTCAGTGGAGGAAAACACTATAGATATTATTTAGAAACTAACTGAAATAAAGATATTTGGCTGTTCAAAAATAAGTAGCCAATCAAGAAAATCTCGTTATGCAGAAGAAAAATATCTACTGTGAATCCTCACAGTTGTCTTCCTAAACTTGTTCAAACTTAGTCTGTGGCAGTAAACCTGTCTTTTTGTGTGATGATTTTATGTGTTTCTCATAGAGCTTCCCTGTGTTTTAAGTGTAATAGGTGATTATAAATAAATAAAATGACAGCATTGTTTTTACTTACACATTTTAGAGTCTTACCAGAATGAGTGTGGAGGGTTTGTCTTTGTGAAGGTAAGGAGGCAAAGGTAACAGCTTGAATTGTGGAAATGCCTTGCTGGCTGTATGGTATATATGGTGTTTATATGACTGATGGACAGATGGATTCTGTACTATGTGTTTCTGTGGCTGAAATAACACGGAATTCCCTGTACTCGGCATTTGTTCCATATGCCTTATTTTTTATTTCACACAGTAGTATTCCAGGAAGGAAACTGCTCTCCTACTTCTTATTAATCAAATAAGACTTCCAAATTTTAGTTATTGTCAGGAATGGCTTTATTTCTCTTTTCATTTTTAAATTCGAGCAGTTTTTATGCTGGTGGCCTTCCACCTCTTCAGAATATTGTGTTGCTAAATGATTGTCAGCAGACATAAAACCAGCATTGACATTGATAAAATTATGTCAGTAGACACAATGCAGGATTAATTAGAAAGTTTGGCATATAGAAAATCACTTTGTATAGTCTTTCACTGCCTGCATTATCATTCTTAATGAGAATTACATAGGGCTGCTAGCAAACACTTCCCCTTTGGAGGTGACTTACACTGCCACACTCTTTTTCTGTATGTGAGATGTCATTTCTGCATATAAAATTGAATAAATAATGTTCCCAGACTTGGGAAGCTGGACCTGTTTGACCATGGGAGAGGACAGTTGCTGAACAGAGTTACTGCCTGCTCTTGTTTCTCAGTGCCAAACATAGTCACACTGTTAGAACGAGCTGGAAAATCCAGAAAAGAGGCAAATCCTCCCCCAGCTGCAGTGCTTGAGTCCAGGTTGCAGCTCTTTATCAGATCTGCTTTATCTAGCAGGGTTCAGGTGTGATGTGGAGGTTGTTATGCAAGGTGTGTCACCTGGGCTGAGTTTAAATAAAGCTGCTGACAACAACTTGTTGAAAACCCCCTCAGCTTCAGTCTGAATCTCTCCCTTTGAGGAGCGCTGAGATTCATGATAATCCAAGGAGAAATGATAGTCTTTAGAAGTGGTGTGTGAGGGAAAAGGAAAGGAAGGGACTTAATCTTTGTTTATTTTCCTCAAGATCAGAACCTATAGTTTGTTAGTCATAATAAAATAAAGGTAGAAAATTCTGTGGAGCTTTCTAACAAGCCTTCTACCAGTGAGACTCTCACAAGAGTAAAGCATAGGAGAGCTAGAACTTTAGGGAAAAGAAAGGATTTGTCAAAACCAAATCACTGGCATTGTGGGGGAGAAGGAGTGTCAATATAAATCAAATTGGGGAGGAGGATGGGAGGTGATGCCTGCTCCCATGGCTCACAGGCCTTGACAAACAGGCCTGGCTGTGCCACAGCAGAGAGGATTTGTTCATGCAGCCTCTGCCTCTGCACGTTCCTTTGGGGTGACATGAACAGGAGTGGTTTTAACAGATTAAAAGGTGATGTTTTAGGAGGATAATATAGATAGAGACCAGAGCTTATTTTATAGTAATTTCATTTTCCTGGAGGTTTGCAAAGTCAGTGCAGTACTTTACTGTGCTCCCTACATAGCACTCGCGTTTCAAGCTGAGCTGTCCCTGGGGGAATGGAGCTTACTGACGCCAGGCTTTCAGCGGTGTAAACAAATCACACAGAAACATTTGTTCCACGTCCAGGAAATACGGCACATGCTATTACAGCATAATTTAAAAGGAGATATTAATAACTAAAAACCGTCCATCATAATTTATTCCAGAGTGTAAAGGGGGATAAATGCTTTGTACCGCAGAGATCTGGCTCCCATTTTATTGTCAGTTTGTATATGCAGCAATTCAGCCTCAGGTGAGAGTGAGTTTGTGGGGTGGAGAAGGGGATAGCAATTTGAGCTTTAAAAAATATTTTGTGTAATTCAAGACCTCTTGTTAGAACAAACTATGTTCAAATAGTCTGCAGTGACCTGAGCCTGGATATATTCAGTGTCTCCTGAAGTATCTTAAGTGAAAGAGGAAAAAGAAGCAAAGCTAGTGTGTTGAACCCAAAGATCACCATCTAGTTCAGGATTTGAGGCTTATGCCCTTTCCATGCTTTCTGTGATTGGTGATGCTGACACCTGTTGTCAGTGCTTCATTCATTATTGCGAGGCTTAAGCCATGTCTGTACACATGCATCCGTGGTGTCTTGGGGAAGGATGAGTTTTGTTCATTTTGACTTTGGTTAAGCCTTTCATCAGGATGTTTTATTTGAATCTGCCTTTGCTCTGTGTTTTATGCATGTAGCAAGATACTGAGATACTTGGGAATCTTCATGTTTGCTTTGAAACTCCGAGTTGTGACCTGTTGTATATCAAAATCTAAAGTCTGTCTGCTGGAAGTGTGTTTGCACAAGTTAGGTGCTACGGAGGTGTCGCTGAGAATCTATCAGTGGTATGTAGGTGAGAACATTAGGGGATCTCCAAAGTCATCGTGACATACTGATTGTTACTGAAAACTGGGTCATTTTCATAGAAACTGGGACAGCAGGGACAGGAGTCAATGAAAAGAAGGAGGGAGAGGGATTGCCAGTTGCATGTCTGAAAAGTAAAATATCTGTCTTCCCTTTGAACTATCTGCTCAGATCTTGGAAACTAATTGGGTGTTTTTTCCTGTTTATTCTGCTCATTTACATCATCATGTATTTTCTTGAAATCAGCCATATCATCTTTCTGTGATTAGCTGTGGTGGATTCAGTCTTGGCCTCTGGAGCTGCTTTCATGTCAGTACAGAACTGACAGTAACATCTGGAATATCAGGGGGAAAATGGCAGCACTAGCAAGACCTCTGCAGTATCAGCCTGTGTACCCTGTATGTGACATGAGGAGTGACAAGGAGTGTGTTTCTCAGCTCCTGAGCCATTTGCAGCTTTTAATATCTAAATATTTAAATACTGATAGCAGCACAAGAATGCAAGTTTCCATTCAGTCATGTAAGATGCACAAATGCATTGTGGACAAAAGCCAGATTGGAGCTTCTTGGACAGGAGGTTCACAGCTCAAAGGCAGAAGCTTTCCAAGTGTAAGGGGCAAAATCCAGAAGGCAGCTGAGCGCCCCGTGGCCTCTCACTCACTTGCCCCCAGTGGGATGTGGAGGGAAATTGGAAGGGCAGAGGGGAGAAAACTTGTGGTTTAATAAAGTCATTTTAATAGATAAAGCAAAAGCCATGCACACAAGGAAAGCAGAACAAGGAACTGATTCCCCACTTCCCATGGCTGGGCAGGTGTTCATCCATCCCCAGGAGAGCAGGGCCCCACCACGTGTGACAGTGACTGGGGAGGACAAACTCCATCACCCTGAATGTCCTTTCCTTCCTTCTTCTCCTGCCCAGCTCTGTGTGCTGAGCACGGCCCCACATGGGCTGGGAAATCCCTTGGGTCCCTTGGGCTCAGCTCTCCTGGCTCTGTCCCCTCCCAGCCCTCACTGGTGGGGCTGGGTGAGGGCCAGAGGAGGCCTTGGCTGTGTGTGAGCTCTGCTCAGCAATGCCCAAACCATCCCTGTGCTGCCAGTGCCCAGAACATCCCTGTGCTACCAATGCCCAAACCATCCCTGTGCTGCCAGTGCCCAAACCATCCCTGTGCTACCAATGCCCAAACCATCCCTGTGCTGCCAGTGCCCAAACCATCCCTGTGCTACCAATGCCCAAACCATCCCTGTGCTACCAACACCCAAACCATCCCTGTGCTACCAACACCCAAACCATCCCTGTGCTACCAACACCCAAACCATCCCTGTGCTGCCAGTGCCCAAACCATCCCTGTGCTGCCAGTGCCCAAACCATCCCTGTGCTGCCAATGCCCAAATCATCCCTGTGCCACCAACACCCAAACCATCCCTGTGCTACCAACACCCAAAACATCCCTGTGCTGCCAACACTGCTTCTAGCACAAATCCAAACCATGGTGCTAGACAAGCTGCTCAGAAGAAATCTAGCTGAAACCAGTGCACCAGGAAAGAAGGCCCAGGAGCTAGTCTGTTACTTATTCAGGAGAAACATGCAGCAGGAAATTTTAGTCACCAAGTCCATGGTGAGTCTCCTTGGATCTGCTTGTTGAAAATAACACTACAATACATCCTCAACGTGCAGGTTCCAAATCAGTGCAGAAGACAAATCTTTGTTTACTGGTAATCTCAAGCCATTCTCATCTTATCTTAGATCTTCTTTCTCCTCATAAATCCCTAACTGCTCTTGGTTAAAAGGGCACTCCTTCACACTGTGTTGTTTAGCACTGACAGCATGTGCTGCCTTGACTGCAGGAGGGTGTCATCAGAGCACTCTTCCTATAATCATCAGAAAGACTAGCAACCTCAGAGGATGTCCTCTGAAAGATTTTCATTTCTAATGGCTCTGTATTACCAGCCTGTGCCTGCTTGCATGCTCTGATTAAACATGGCATCTTGAGGCTCCTTCTGTTAAAGTTTTGATAGGCATTACTGCCTCTGAGGGTACACAGAGTTTTTCTTCAGCTATCCTCACTCCTTTAGTAGTGTCAGCTTTTGTTACAGAAAGAAGCCAAGCAGCGTGAGCAGCATGGAGCTTCTCTTGTCACCTCCTGGTGAAATCCTTTAGTGTCCCCTAGTACCTCCCACTTCATCACTAATGTTCATGCTGGCCACCAATGTTTTTAATGCTAAAGACCCATTCAAACCTAATTCCAGCAGGAATAAGAAAAGTCTCCAGCATCAGACAGCTTAACATACGCATTCAGGGTTACTCTTCAAAGTGGATATGGCTCTGAAATTGCAGCAAGATCCACAGCTCCTGCTTTCCAGAGGGTGCTTTTGCCTTGAAAAAGCAGATGGAGCAGTTCCCCCCTTGGGGGAGAGCCCCCATTTTTGTTCCCAAGTGCTTGAAGCACTGTGCTCTGCAGAGCATTCTCTACCTGTGCTGAGACCATTAGCAATACTCCAAGAGATTTCCAGGGGAGAAGCCTCCCTACAGTTTTGCTTTCTTTCAAGCTATTGTGTTTCCCTGCCCTAGCACTTTCTTAGCATGTGCTCCAGAAATTGTCAGAGTAAATAATGGTCTGCTGTCATCAGTCCTCAGCATCAAATGCCTCAGCAGTGAGACAGAGCTGCCAGGGAGCTGAAAGCTTTTAATCCTGCACACAGACCCACCACCCATAATTTCAGTCAAATGTCTTTTCAGGGGTAGACTGACAGATTTAAATCCTAATGGCAGTCTATAAATTCTGCAAGACAGGCTTTTAATATCCTAGTCTATGGCTATACTTTCTAATTCTTGAGAATATTCAATCTGTTCTTCCTTCCTCATCCCCTATCTATGAAACCATCACAGGGTCTTGAAATCCTATCATTATTTTATCCAGGTGCTATGAAATGAATCTCCCATGCACTTTGATGCAAATGAGTTTTTCAGAAACTTCTCCCCATTTAAAAAAATGAAGGCTAGAAAATACTTTTGGGGTTTTTTTTAATCCAAAACTTCTTCTTTGGAATGGTGCCTCTCTGGGCAGTATTCTGCTGAAGAAGGGAAAGTTCTTCAGTATTCTGCTGAAGAAGGTAGCAACTTTCCCTTCTCAGGCTGTAGGGTACAGACACCTACACGTGCACCAGACCACTGCATCATGTAAGAACCAGTCTCAGTCAGTTCCAAGGCCTGCTGGTGATGTTTCCTTTAAAGATTGTGCTGCATAAGGGGTGGAACAGGACCTTCTTCACCTGCACAAGTGCTGAGGAGCAGAGCATTGCCTCTGCCTTTGCCATGAGCTCAGGGTGATGTAGGAAAAGGAAGATCCTTGGATCTTTGCACAATAAAGTTATGCTGTATCCGTAGCTTACAGCAGTATTCCCTCCCCAGAGTCATTTCCAGGCCTCCCCAAGTTCTTCAGGTAATTTTGCCACCAAACACCAATGAAAACTCCCTCAAGATCACACCTGCAGGACATTGTGTAAGATGGAACCGTGGCACAACCTGCCAAGCCCCCCTTGGGCCGTGCAGAAAAGCCCTGACTTTCTCCTGCCAGTACACAGAGATATCAGCCAGAGTTATCTGTGTGCAGAGTCTTTGGGAACAAAGCACTCAGCCAATCACTCACACAATATTTCTGCGAACATTCATTTGGATTTTTAAACTAATTAATGGGAAATGCTTTGAAATAATTCTGTTTACTGTTCGTTTGTGTCTGGGGAATCATTTTCTCTCGTGTGAATTCTCACAAGTAGCCTGAGCAGGATCTGACTGAACTGCAAAATATGTGCATCAAAATTCCCACTGTTCTTGTTATCTAAACTATTCAGTGAGGAACAGAATACCATTTAATTTCACAAGTGATTTTAAAGAATCTGTTTGTGAAGATAATTTCTGAATGTGTTAGGCAAATTAATGTCGATTAATAAATCTATTGAATAGTTTTTTACTAGATGTGAATTTCACCACATTTATGAAATTACTCCTTTGAGTTTCTAACAGTTCCAGTAAGACTTGGAACTACATTAACAAAATTTACTGCTAAGGCCACAGATCGAACCCAGCCCTCAGTCTCCCCTGTGTAACACTGACTTTACAAGCTGTGTTATAGTCCTCAGATCAGGGCCATTCTTTTATTCTGTGTTCATTGATTGCATAGCACAATACCTCTGTTTTCCATATAATTCTTGTTATCACTTGAGAACGAAAGAACATTTTAAACAACAACGTACTAAAATATGAATAAACTATTTCCCCAGAACTAGTGAAAACAGTGTAGTTTATAGTAGATGCTTTCTCAACACATCTTCCCGTTTAAGAATGTGGAACCCTATTAAAAAGTCAATGGAAATTTAGATTATCAAGCCTCTCAAATAATTTTTAAAAGGGCTTTAATATATACTTAGATTTGTATGGTTTTCAATGAAATAATAATTTTATTACTATTATGTACTTGAGCAGTGTTAAGCTGACCACTAAGTTCATTGGGAAGGACTTTGCTCAGTAACCATCTGATCTGTTCCACTGAAATATTCTTTGACTTCAATCCAAAAGAGAAAACTGCTTGGTACATGACTTACAAAATTTCAGCAAGAAATGAGAATTTAATGAGGTGTCATGAGACATACAGGGGGTTTTTATACACCATTACATGAAATAGGATTAATAATTTTAAGGAAATTACCTACAATTATGTAAAAATACAGAAAGCAGGCTCGAGGTGAATTGTTGAAGGAAACACCCTCAACAAAAGTGATTTTTTCATTTTGTTCAGGAAGCTGCCACTTAAAGTAAAACACTTGGCTTCTAAAATCCAAAATTGTGTTAATGCACCCTGCGTGTTCATTGCAGCAGTAAATTACAAAATTTATTGTAATTTAGAGTTAAGAAAACCATTTGCCTTTGAGGTGTGGTAGCAAAGAGGCAGTGATAAAGAAAATAATGAGTACATGCAACTATATATGCATATAACATAGGGATAGCATTTGAATGCATGTCTGTCAGTACAGAGCAAGACTTGCACTCGAGTTTTGAGGCCAGATTTATTATAAGTGTTATTTGTGGCACTGCCAGAGTTTTACCCCCACCAGCAGATAAACTACTTCTAACTTTTAAGCTAAGCTCTAATTTTTTCATGAGCTTTTCACTGTCTCATATTCCCACAACAGCCCTGGCTGTGCACAGCTTGCTGCGGTCACCTTACGGAGCGAAGTTTTGTGGTAAAGAAAAATTCCACGAAACAACTTCTTGGTGTCTCATGCATATATGGAATTATGGAAGTGTAGCTTGAGCTGTGCTGGAAGTCTTGTGGAATTCAGGAGGAGCAAATGCAGGGACCCGATACAAGTCCAGCAATCCATCAGGACAGACGCAGTGCACCAGCATCTGTGTCCATCACTATCTCACAGCTGATACCAGTAGAAAAACACTGGAATATTTTCATAGAATATTTAGCTGGCATTTCTTCCCCTTTCTTCTTTCTCCTTCTAAATGTCTCCCGTATTTTTTACACAAAAGTATTTATTCCAGAGTTCCACTCTGTGGAGTTTAAAATCTCTTCTGCCTTACATCAGCGTCTAGAATATTTTTTTTTTAATATGCAGAACCTTGGAGGTCTAAAAAAAGAACTGCAAAACCTAACTCTGTTCCTTTTCTGACTGGCTAAAAGCACAGCAGTAGGAGTCAGCTAGCTAAGAGCAATCATTAAGGATTTCTTTTTAAGGATTTCATAAAGAGTTTTTTTGGGTTTGTTTTCACGTAAAGTCTGTAATTTACCTCTTCAAATCAAAATTCAAATGGAAATAAATAAACAGTTGAAAATATGCTCTTAGAAACTAATTTTTAGTACCTCTAATTTTGCTGCAGGTGCATCTATAAACAGAAAAAAATAGATTCAAAGGAGTGCTGTTTAAATGTAAGTAGACGTAGGAAGCAGCATGGTAAACAGGCTTGCTGCCTTATGTTGTGTGCTGTGGGAGCTGCCTCATCCAGCCTCACTCTTTTGTGCTGGGACAGCTTTGTTTTGTTGTGCTGGTTTGTGTTCTCATTTATATAGGTCCAGTACTTTCCTGTTTATCACACACTTGCTAGCTGGCTTCCAGTTTGGTGTTTGAATATCTAAGCAGCTTTTTGGATTTGAGATAAGAGATACAATGTTGTGCTAATGCTGGGTATGCTTTTTTGCTTGGATTCACTGCTTTTACAAGAAGTATATACTTAACCAGCAAACTTTGGAATTTGAGAGTGTCTCAGTTCCATTTCTTACTAAAAATTGTCACATATTTTACTGCTATTTAACTTGTTTCCTGGTGATAATTACCGTTCTCATCCTTTACATTGAGACTGTCCTGGAAAACATTTAGTGGCCATATGCTAAACATGCTTTTCAACCCAAAACCAGAAATTCCAGCTTGGTTCCATGCAGTTTCAGTTGTTTGTTTGTCCTGTGAGGAATCTCTATGTGGCATGTTTCACACACAGTCAGTAGATCTTGGATGTCACTGTGGCTCCTGCATATGCCTTCTCCAGGCTGGGAAGAACACAGAGTGGTTGGAACACAAAGATAAAGGTATTCTGGGATTCTGCAATTTTAAAGGTTGTGGTTTGTTGTTTTTTGAGGGTTTTTTTTAAGTCAGATACTTTATTCTTAGAATCTGCTATTTAATGGAGTTTTATGTGAGCAGGAAATGAAAGCAGCCTGAAAGGGCAGCGGGGTGTTTGAGGTGTTGCCTTGGGCAAGGTAGAGCTGCCAGGTGCCCGTGTGCTGTGTGTGCCCTGTGTGTGCCCTGTGAGCACTGTGTGCCCTGTGTGCCCTGTGTGCCCTGTGTGCTCTGTGTGTGCCCTGTGTGCCCTGTGAGCACTGTGAGCCCTGTGTGCTGTGTGTTCTGTGTGTGCCCTGTGTGCCCTCTGTGCTCTGTGTGCCCTGTGTGCCCTGTGTGCTGTGTGTGCTGTGTGTGCCCTGTGAGCCCTGTGCCCTGTGTGCTCTGTGTGCCCTGTGAGCACTGTGAGCACTGCCCCTGTGTGTGCTGTGTGTGCCCCTCTGTGTGCTCTGTGTGCCCTGTGTGTCCTGTGTGTGCCCTGTGTGTTGTGTGTGCCATGTGTGCCCTGTGTGTTGTGTGTGCCATGTGTGCCCTGTGTGCCCCTCTGCGTGCCCTGTGTGCCCTGTGAGCACTGTGTGCTCTGTTTGCCCTGTGTGTGCTCTGTGTGCCCTGTGTGCTCTGTGTGCCCTGTGTGTGCCCTGTGTGCCCTGTGTGTTGTGTGTGCCCTGTGTGTGCCCTGTGTGCCCTGTGTGTTGTGTGTGCCCTGTGTGCTGTGTGTGCCCTGTGAGCACTGTGAGCACTGCCCCTCTGTGTGCCCTGTGTGTTGTGTGTGCTCTGTGTGCCCTGTGTGCTCTGTGTGCCCTGTGTGTGCCCTGTGTGCCCTGTGTGTTGTGTGTGCCCTGTGTGTGCCCTGTGTGCCCTGTGTGTTGTGTGTGCCCTGTGTGCTGTGTGTGCCCTGTGAGCACTGTGAGCACTGCCCCTCTGTGTGCCCTGTGTGTTGTGTGTGCCCTGTGTGCCCTGTGAGCACTGTGTGCCCTGTGTGTTGTGTGTGCCCTGTGTGTGCCCTGTGTGCCCCTCTGTGTGCCCTGTGTGCTCTCTGTGCTCTCTGTGCTCTGTGTGCCCTGTGTGCCCTGTGAGCATTGTGAGCACTGCCCCTCTGTGTGTCCTGTGTGTGTCCTGTGTGCTGTGTGTGCCCTGTGAGCCCTGTGAGCACTGCCCCTCTGTGTGCCCTGTGTGTGCCCTGTGTGCTGTGTGTGCCCTGTGTGCTCTGTGTGCCCTGTGTCTCCTGTGAGCATTGCCCCTCTGTGTGCCCTGTGTCTCCTGTGAGCATTGCCCCTCTGTGTGCCCTGTGTGCCCTGCCCCTCTGTGTCCCCTGCCCCGAGTGGGGACTGTCAGACCACACACAGAAAAGCTCAACTAAAACTATCCAGAGCACGTTGCTGATTCAAATACCTGACACTGCCTTTTTTTTTTTTTTTTTTTTTTTTTTTTTTTTTTTTTTTTTTGTCAGACTGGCACCAAAAAACACTCTGGGAGAAAACTGTGACTCGACAATGAACAGATACCGATAAGACATATGCAAAAATGGAGTTTGTCTCCAGTGTTAAATACCAATTCAGAACTCCACTTTGATTGGAAGTGGAGTCAAGGCTCCATATTGAAGGCTATATTGGTAATTATTTTGATAACTGGGGTATATTTCTTGCTCCTTGTTTGCTGTATGTTATCAGTAAGCTTAATAGTCTTTTATTTTAAACCAACTGAAAATTATTTTCTGGCCATATAAAACAGTTACTTCTGAATTTTTCTGATGTTAATCTCTCTTTAATGACTTCTGTGGAAGGATGTGTTTCATCATCTGGTTGTTGGCCTCAAATAGACTTTCCTTTTTTTCTTTAATCAGAATTGAAGGGAAAGATTACATAAATAATGTTTTCACTTCTGGCAAGCTTCCTATATTACGTGACCTGAACTGCAGCAATACATTTACCTTTCCTTCATCTAGGAAAGTGTCATCTAGTGACAGAGCTCCTCTGTCACTGCCTCAGCTGGACAGGGTAAGAAAATGCAGCCAAAGGCTCCTGCTACCACCCTGTGCAAAACAGACTCAGCTTGGGGAAATTCCCTTAAATCAGAGTAGGAATGAGAAGTGAAATGAAGTCTTAAAATACCTTTTATTCACCCCACCCTTGTTCCCAGGCTCAGCTTCACTTCTGAGTTCTCGACCTGCTTCCCCCCCAAGGGGATGGGAATGGAGACATGGTCAGTTCTTCTAGAGTTTCTGCTGCCCCTTCCTCCTAGTATTGGTGGTGGTCTTGTATCAAGACATATCACAGGAATATTTCGCTTCTAAAATGCTCTGTACAAGTGTGCAGAACCAGGGGAACTGGAACCAGAGAGATTATAAGCATTTATTATATTAAAAATGTGTCTAGATAATACTTAAAGCTGTTAATGGTGTAAAAGCCTGACCTATGTAAGTGTGACAGAAAAAGTGCTGAGTGTAACAGTTTGAGAGAAATACCAGCAATCCAAGCAGATGAGGTTTCAAAGGTTAGAAATGCATGTGCAGGACAGGAATTAGTTAGAAGCTTTAGTTTTTGGAAGACGGCTTTCTCAATCAGTCCTTTCAGCCACCCCAAATTACTTCCTCACCAAAGGATATGCAGGGGCATTTCAGTGGCCAAGGAGAGAATGGGTACAAACTGCTGTGGAAAACATTGTGGTGAGGTGTGGCTGGGGACAGAGAGCGCTCGGTCACTGCAATACAACTTCTTATTCATGGTGTGAGTTACTAGGAACAACGATGGAAAGCCAGGCTGTTTTACTTGATACACATCATGTAAATGGTTGTGAAATTGAAATGGTTATTACTTATGTGCTGTAGTTGGATTACACCACGTTGTGGTGCTTTGCAAACTGCTAAACACAGAATTTTGCAGTGCTCTCCTCGCTGAGGACTGTGCCATATGACCATACAGCCTGTAAAAAAACCCCAAACAGCTCAGAGTAAGAGCACATAATGTAGAGTTCTTTAGATCCTAGCTGATGTATTTTTCTTTCTCTTTTTCTAGGAAAAGACACTGGATGGAAATTTCTCGGTATTCCATAACGACACAAGAGCTCATCAGACGTAAAAGTGCGTCCCCTCAAAGAGCCATCAGAAAACCAACTCTGAACAGCCAAAGGCTTCTTCAGAGAATCCAGTGAGTCATGTCCTCTACCTGGGCTGGCTTTAGTCAAGTTTCTCTGGTTTACCTCAGAATGTGACTGTGCCTTGGTTCTCCCTGGGCTGCAAGAGAAGGGGAGTTGCCCTTCCTGGACCTGGTGCTTGCCCACTTACAGTAATCAGAAGTTCCTCCACTTCAGCTACAGACACAAGAAGTGCTTCTCAGTTGTGTCATATCAAGCTTCTGAACAATAGAAATGAATACTGAAACAAAACAAAAACACGCCAACACTGTTTAATGTAACTTTTTTATTTTTTTTTTAATGAGACTTTGTGAAGGCAAATGGCCACGCAGCACTGTTTGAGGGATCAGATAATTGTCTGCATATTGCAAAACCTGCAAACGAGATCCCCCAGTGGGACACGCACAGGCACAGCTGGCAGTGCTTCAGAGGAACTGCACTGAGAGCAAAGGAGGAACAAAGCACAAGGGGCACAGAGAGAAGGAGGAGGACAAGGTAAAGCTTTGGTTTAGGTGCTGCCTTTGAAAGGCTGGTGTAGAAGATGAGAAGAGCTGTGAGAACACTGCTTCAAAGTTCTGCTTGGGCTGCCTGTGGTATTCACTCAGAGTGAGGGAGGGGAAGGAGTACTGACCTCCACTTACCTGTTGTAAGTACAGGTGTTCTGGGCTGGGACCTGGAAGAGCAGCTGCAAGCCTTGGGAGAACAAGGTAAGATAACCAGAAATAAAGTTATGCAAATAGATGGGCACAGGGCCACAAAGCAGCACAACACTTCTTTAAATTTTGGTGAAGACATGTTGGAAGGTTCTAGTGCTTCTTTGCGGGTGTAGGATTATCCAGGATCAAAATGAACCCATAGTAGTCATGGTAGTAAAACCAGTTTTGTTCCTGTAACTATTTACAGTGAGGATTTTTGCTGATCCTGCTGTGGCAGGTACACATATGCCTCATTGCAATCTGATCTGTTGAAATAGTAAGTCAGAGTTGTGTTGGAGTAATGCTGCAATCAGAATCATGTTTTGACTTTGAAGTAGCTATTTCTGCCATAAAAGCTGCTGCTCTGTGTATTTATATACTCACTCCCCGTGTATTTTCAAACTTTGAATTTTCTAAGACTTTCTTTGTCTTTTTGATGTTCTGAGTATAGGTAGTTTCAAATTTTTATGCTTCTACAACTGCCAGTTAATGTGGAGCTCAAATGCTAACTGAAATCATCTTAATTATGGGCACAATGCAGGTCAAAGTAATTTTTATATATGTTACCTCAATAAAAGTGCCTCTTGCACTTTAGAAATAAATGCATGTTCCACAATAGCTCCTTGTTACTGTCAGTATTGAGGTGTATCAGCCAGGTAGGGCAAAGAAAATACTTTTGGAGACACAGATTTATCATCGTTTATGTGGCCTTGTGGCATATGTGACAACTGCTAACATTTCAAGGCTCGTAATTAATAATGCTGGTACTGAAAGACGGGAAGAAGTCGTCAGGAGAGGTAATATTTTCCTATCTTGAAACCAAGTAAGGTTGATGATGAGAGAAGCTACTTTTCAGGAAGAGTCATTAAAAAAAACCAGGCGGTATGGAAATGCTTTCATATTTTTCTCAATAAAAATAAAATGTGAAGATGACAGCTGAGAATTGAAGCATTAGAGTCAAGAAAATATCTTGGCCTGGGAATAACTGGGGAGGTGGAAGGGGGAATGGGTTTAAAAGCCTTAGCAGCTTAGAATAAGTTAATGTTTTATACAAAGTGTTTTCATTTTCTTAGTTGCTATTGAGGGATTATATCAAGACTTCTTGCAACAGATAAAGTGCTGTGTAATTTTATTTTGGAGAAACCCTCAGCCTCTTTTTCATCATCTGTAAGAGATGTATTAAAGGATTTACTGGTTTGTGTAAATTTCAGAAACAACAGGACATCATAATTTTATAACTTCTTAATAATGCATGTGGGTGTCTTATTGCTGAGTAAAAGATTATGGGTTTATGATTTTTTTTAAAGAAACATTTGTTTCATTAGCAGGGTGCCTTCATAATGAGACATTGCATCCATCCAACTCTGTTTTATGCAAGAATTTCTAAAATACTGATCATTGCTAGAACATGCCAGATTTTCAGATATATTCTATTCTTCAGTGTAACATGAGTTGCCTTCAGCTACTTCAATAGTTAGGGTCAAACATATTAATATTAAATAATAGCAGTTGTCCCAGTGTGCCATTTCCCAGTCCTTTCTTTGGCAGGGTTTAGCTGGAGTGTTGAGTGCCCTTCCCTGGCCAGTCTTTGGATGAAAGGCAGGAAAAGAAGCTTTCTCCCTAACAGGAAAAAGTATTCACCTGGTGAATAAGTACAACCTGCCACACTTCTACCAAATTACCAGTTAATTCCTCCTCTCCCTCATAATTAGTACAAAAATGCAGGCACGAATCAGAAGGATTCTATTAGAGCCTTCTAAATTACAGCTAACAGAGAGAATATCCTGTGTGCTAAAACAACCTTTACTGTACCTACCACTCTGTCCTTTCAGCTTGATTCCCAGTCTTTCCTGTTCTTATCCATTTTCTTAGGTATCCCTAAAATCTGGTAGTCTGAAGCTGAACTTTGAAAGCTTGAGAGTGTTCCTGGTGAATTTGTTTTATTCCACAGCTTTAGCCACATGGTAATTTTCATTTTCACTTACAGCGCTGGAGACAAGCAGATGATCAGCTGAGTGAGCAAATGTTTTCAGTGTTCTTTCTGCTGTTTTTGGCCTGTGGGAATCTGGGGCTTCCTCATGGGTCCTGAAATCAAGGAAATCTTTAGATACTGGCCTGTCACTATGGCTCCTGCCAAGAAGTCATGAGAAAGTGGAGTGCTAGTAGCTGCAGTGATGGGCAGGAAATGTTGGAGTGAATTGTTCATGGAGTGCTCATTTTCACTCACCAGTACTTCTCTCTTAATTATAGATAACAATAATTGTATCTGCTGGGATCATGTTATAATGGTATTTTATTGCTTAACAACAAACAAACCACTGGAATTACAAATGGAAGACAATGAATTCCTCCTCTTGGGAAGTGTAAGGCTGGTTTTTAATCGTGGTATGAACTTAAGGAAGAGATAGACTGCAGGGGGATAAGTTATTTCTGTGGGTACACAGCCTGCTTTGAGATTTATTTTTCTTGCTCCCCATTAACAATAATTGTTAAAATTACACTCTTGTATAATGCAATGTATTTGGCTTGATAAGGGCTTGGTAAGTGCTGTGGGTGAGCAGGGCTCATTTTTTCTGAGTAAGCAGTGTGATTTGTAGCCATTTGAATGGTATACATGAATAAGCAGAAATAGCTCACGTGTATTTGCAAGGCCACTAGCAGGCATGTCAAACTTATTTTCCCATCAGCTAGTTCTGAATTCATCAGTTATTTATTGGGGAATTATATACTAAAGCATTTTAAATGGAAATACAGTGCCAATCTTTATTGATTTTTTTTTTTTTTAAATCTCTGTTTTCAGTTACGGGACGTGTTACCCTGCATGATTGGAGAATTTATTATATATAATATAATCAAACCAGATATTTTAAACACGGCTAGGAACAGTATCACTGACTGATGTGTATTGGTAAAAAAAAAACACCTAGTGCATAGGCATAACTCTGGCATTAGGAATTCCAGAAGTTGCCCTTACAGGAAGCCTTTCTCCACATCATCAGCTCAGGCTCTGTGATTCTCTTACAGACAGTGGCTGACACACACGAGAGCTGTGCTTTAAACAGCCAAAAAATCATCTTCTGACCAGCACTTGAGGAACTGGCTGGCATGCTCTTGTCTCTTTTGTGTTACAAAGCAAACACCAAAAATTCAGTGTGTTTTGTTGTTTTGCATGGAGGGGGTTCAGTCTTTTCCCAGTAAATGATGAAACGCTGAATTACTTGCGTACTTACTTTGGTCTAAATTCCTCTTTAATTCAAAGCTTCCAAAGACACAAAGGGGTGCAGATATGCAGCTTGATCAAATACATGATTAACAACTGTCTTATAATTTAAAAAATGCTTGAGTTCTGTGATAAGCAGCCCAGGTTTATTTGTATTTCGTTGGACCCCCATCAAAGCAGCTGTGCATGCTGCAGTTGGGATAAATTAAATAAATTAGTTAATGCAAGAGATGGCTGTGAAGGGATGCTAAATTTATAGAAATACCATCCAAGTCATGACATGCCTAGGCCAAAAATACTTGACACTTATAATAGTTTTACCTTAAAGTGCTTATTGCCACTCTTGGAGGCAGGATCACCCTCACCTGATAGAGTCCTGCTCTTCTGATGGTAAAGTTCTATTCTCGTTTTGCAGCTTGTACTCTCAGAGGAGTTTGAGTCCCTTCTGTAGCCCAGCTTATGTAAGATTTATTACAAAAGCAATTCACTTATGGGCCCCAGGGCTTGAAATACCAGTCCAACAAGGAGGGAATTCACTATGATGTTTTTTTTAAACAGACACATTGTGATCTTGCTTATTTTCTAACTGTGATTTCTTGGCATCTTGCAGCCTTACTGACCTGTTAAAATACACACTGAATTTCTGTTGAACTGTAGGAACTTGGAATATCTTGACAGAACTCACAGTGTTTTTACACAGTTAAGTGGAAATTAGAAATCTGTAGTTTTGTACTGAAAAAGTTGTTCTGATTTGCAGAACTATATTAAGCCTTTTCTGCAAGGGTCAAGCTGCATCCACGACCTGAACATTTTTCACCAGAAAATGTGAGGCATGGATTTTTTCTCCTGTCCTCAGATAATTTCTTGAACTCTCACTCAGTGTATCTAAAAAAAATAAAATCTCTTCAGTTTACTGTATCCCTAAACCTTGTGCCATTTGAGTTTCAAAAAGCCACAGAATCCAGTGTGTTTGTTGGTGCTTTCCATTCCCATCTCTGCAGGACAGAACCATTTTGGGAGAGGCTCAACCTCTTCATTTCCAGGGCAGAAAGGCCACCCAGCTGACCAGGCTGCTGCACTGAACTGAGGGACCAAATTGAGCATTTCCTGCAAAATATTATGTGAAATTTCTGCATTGTCAGAAGTAGGGGTGTTCCAGTAAGAGAGAGGAGGGTGATTTTATTTTAGAAGAATAGGTAAAAATACCAACAATTCATGCAGTGGGTTACTATCACACATTTATCCCCTCATTCATTCTAAAAATGTAATTAAATCATCCTTCTCTCTTTGTTCAGTTTTGTTGCTTTTTACTCATAATTTTTTTCCATTCTCTTAATGTTTGCTCTTTTGTCTCTCACTTGCAGTGTCACACTTGCTCATTTTAATTTTAGGTGTTGAAGATGCTCTTTTTATTGTCTGCTTTCTTATCAGATCAGCTTCTCAGATTGTTGCTGCAGGATACTTAAGGAATGAGATTTCCATCTGCAATAGCTGGCAGATTGCATCAAGTCATGGTTGAGGGAGAAAGGAAATCATGCATGTTTATATTACACAATTTTTTGCAGTGCCAAGATGTCTTTGCTGAACCCTCCCTGTCTCAGATATTTTGTTATAACTTTGGTACAGCTGTGCTTCCTAGAATGTACTTGGGGTCCGCCAGAGCTTCGCTCTGCATCCCTGGCTTACACTGCTGAATGTTTTGCATTCAGCACATCACAAAAGCATCCTTATCCAAGTGTTGCAGTTTCATAACCTGACTCTGCTGGCTCCTTCACCTCTGCTTGTCCCCAGTCCCAAATGAAGAGAAGGCTTCAATGACTGTAAGAGAGGAGGCCCACAGAATTTAATGAGGCTGTTGAGCAACTTGAGTCTAGATAATTGCTTAAATACATTTCTGGGTGTATCCCTAACAAATAAAGGACTGTATTAATAGATCATTAAGAAGCAATTAACTTACTGCTTTTCCTTCTCACCTTGAGACTTGTGATTGTGACAGCGTGTTATTAATTACCTTGCAGCTTCTCTTGGGACTCCTGCTGTATTTGATGTCTTCTTATGCCTCCATTGTTGCACTGGCGTGTAAAACAGGGTGTTTAATTCGGCTTCATTGGAGCTGTGCCAGGTCCTGGTGGAAATGAGGTTAGCACTTATTTGTCCAGTGTAAGTAAATGGAAAGCCATGCTAAGAATCACTAAAACTCAGCCAAATTAGTGCTCTAACACAAGGTTGTCCATAAACATTAACAGGAATTCTGTCTATAGTGCAGTTGGGACTGTGCTTGTTCTAAATACATGCAATCATGATATGGATGGATGCAATGAATTAAAAACCACCTTGGAAGTGCTATTTTCAATGAAGGCAATATGGATGGGTCTGGGATATCCCCTGGCTCTCTGGGGGTCAGCTTTTCCTGTTGGAGAAAGGGCTGTTCTCACTTCCAGCACAGCAACTTTGATTAAATTCTACACCATAGCTTGTCTAAGAGTGATAGAAAACCCCTTTCAAGCATTTTCAGCCGTAGCCAACCATGAGTCAAAGGCTTTAGTGAAGTCAAACAAGAGATGATTACTGAAATATTTGAACGTGCCTGTGATTACTGAAATATTTGAACATGACTGATCGAGCTCTTGAGGTTTGTCCTTGTGCCTTGTCCAAGTGTATGTCATATCAATCCACATTGACATTCTGGGTTGTTTTTTTCATCTTTGTATCCTTTTCAGAATAATGACCTTGCTTTCATGCAGTATCACTGAGATGCATTTGTGGTCATAACTTTCTTCCAGTACTCTTTATCAGGTCCTGGAATGTGCATCCATCTTTTCCAGGAACCTGGCTGCCCTCCAGTTTCTCACAGCTTCATGACCATAGAAATCCACTTTGCCCTGAATTAGTATAAATTATCCTCTAATTATATATATATATATGTATCCTAAAAACACTTAGTAGCTTATCTAGGAGGCAGCCCTCTTTCTTAGTAATGTTCCAATGTCATGTTTTTCGAGAAAATTTAGTAATATGTCTTCCTAAAGGTGGTTCTGTTACTTTCAGTTTGGATCTTGCTTTCAGTTTTAACAGTGCTTGAAAACAAGTTCCAGCATCTGCAATATGTGTTCTGTTACATACACAAAGGTGAAACTCAGCATATCAAAAACTTCTTTTCGTGTTGCCTTCTGACTCTTGAGTACAGCTAATGAATCACAACCTGCACCAGGTTTGGAAATGTCAGGGTGTGCGTGTTTTGCTCGGATGGACTTTCAGTGCAGAATTCCACTAGTTACTACCATTTCATTTTGGTTTTCTTTTATTCTTGACTCTTTTCGTTCTACTTTCCCAACTTAAATATCCACCAAGGTAAAATATTAAAGCCTTTGAAAATATAACTGTTTAACTCCTTCATTCATTCATTCATTCATTCATTCATTCATTCATTCATTCATTCATTCATTCATTCATTCCTAATGCAGGAGTAGCCACATAGGCTATGATTCCCTACTCTGGTATAAAAGATGATTGTGTTCTTTGCTGAAGTGTTTAAATTATTTTGATGTGGCCAAAAGTTCCAACATATCTGCTGGTTTTAATTGTAATTAATTTACAGTTAATGCAGTTATTGCAGTGCAAGGTGCATAGAAATTGCACCCACAAATGTGTTTTCTTAGATTTTTTAATTTTGATTTTTGCACTCGGTAGCCACTATATCTGAATTTGGCCAGGTTGCTGCATCATAAAAACGGTTTCTCAAAGTCTGACCCTTATCTTCCATTACAAACCTACTGATTTTCTACTCTAATGAGAGCAGGAGAGGATTGAGGGAAGTCTTGGTGATTTCTGCACTTACTTGAGTCTATCAGGTAAAGTAGTTCAACCTGGCCTAACAGAAAATTAATTGCCCTCACATTGGAAAAGGTGAAGATCTTCTGTTTCTGTTGAGGAATCATAAATTATTTTTTCTATTCATAGGTCTGTGTCACGGTTTGATGCTGGCACAATGCTGGCTCAGTCCCCATGAAAATTTATGCTCCCTGATGTCTGCTGTGAGATGTGACCAGGAATAGAGCAAAGCAGCTCCAACTTAGGAATGAAGAAGAACAGCTTTATTAACCTACAACTATATATAAAAAGAAATACACACAGAACTCAGAATAAAAACCTTCCAAAAACATTCCTCCTCCCCCCACCAAATTTCCAATACATCCACCCCTCAGATCGTCAGCTCTCTGTCCATCACTACCCTTTAGATAATCAATTCTCAGTTCATCAAGAGGAGAGGAGTCTCTCTTGGGCCATAGGCTTCCCCTGGAAACAGAGTTGAGACCTCTTGTGTTTCCTGTCACATGTGGCACGGCCTGGAGAACATTTGCCATTGTGACATCTTCATTCCATGTCCAGTGCTCTCACCACTGCACATGGACCAGAGCTGCTTCTGGGGTTCCCCTTTTAAGGGTGCTTTGTCCAGTTCCAAAAATGCACAGTCTCTCACCTTTGGGACACCTGTCCCCGCCAAATTCACCTCCTGGGGCCGAGGGGTTTCAAGAACAGAGGTCTTCTTCTCCCCTGAAGACAAAGGGCACCAACCACCCTCCTCACCCCTTGTTATCTTGTTGTTATATTTCAATATTTCATATTTCTAAAGCCTCATACTGTCACAAACATAGTTCTAAAGCCTCGTGCCTTCTCGGTGATACTTCTTGGGGGCAGTTCTTCACAGCTCTGACTTCTTCTCCTGCTTGTTGCTGCTTCTCAGTCAGGGCACATGTTAAGCATGGTGGTACTTTCTTTATCTTCTGTTTCTTTTTCTCAGTTTAACACCAGAATATTCTGCGTGGAGGTTACACAAACTGAAGTTTTAATCAGGAACTTTTCTAATAGCAACAGTGGCATAAAATGATGCCCTTAGTGTATGAAAATGGAAAACACATTCTAAAAGTCTCAGATTTCTTTAAACCAGCTGAATTAAATATCAGGCATTCTGAGAGGAAATATTTTGGTTTGGGGCTGTGTATATGGAAGATTAAGTTTAAAAGAAAGTATTTTGAGACCAACTTGAAATGGAAGAGTTGATGGAAAATATTTTCAAGCCATATTGATAGCTTTACTGGAATTAGTGTGTGTGTACAAATAGATGTATGTGCTTGTTGACTTCACAATCTTTTCTAGTCTTCATTCTGCAGCCTTGCAGTCATGTGTAGTCTTGTTGCTCTAAAAGAAAAAGTCCTTTAATGACTATAATTATTTTCTCTTGAAAAATACTTACTTCTCATGTGAATGCGAGGCATGAAAGGTTTTAAGTACCAGAAATCTGGTCTTATTTCCTGGGTTTTCTACTTCTGAACTTCCACTGCTGTGCATTAGAATTTATCCAGCTTTCTGAGCAGTAGGCCTGTGTGTGGAGCAGAGCAGCAGTGTTGGCTTTCCTCAGGCATAAGGGCAGGAATGAGAACAGAAAGAGGTGGAGGAGCAGAGCATCCCTTCTCCCTGGTGCTGGCAGGTCAGGGGAGAAGGGAAATTGTGTGTCCTCAGTGAGGAGCTGCCATCTGGCTGCCTTGGGATCCAGATGTCACCGTCCTTAGCAGTCAGAGGATGCAACAACTGTTCCAAGGTTTACTTGGGGGGAAATTCAGCTCGCAGGGAAGAGGCAGATGTGAAGCAGACATAAAGATTTGGAAAGTAATTAGAAAAGATTGGATATTCTGTTTTATACTCTTCGGAGATTTGTTCCACCTGGTTTACTGTTATTACAAATCTTGGGAATATCCTTGAAATGTCAAATATGACAAAAATGTTGATGCCTTTTTACTACATGTGCAAAGTGTTTGGGTAAAGGCTTTTGAATGATTTTTTTTTAAGACAGCAGTCTTTTCACAGAACTGAAAACTCTGTTGTTACTAAACCACTATCTTAACAGTGTGCTTTAATTTTAGAGAGTATTTACAACAGAGGTGTTGGCTGAATCATTGATGTCGGTATAATAATTAGTGTAAACCAGGATCTAAGGACTGAAATTGGTATTACTCAGCAAAAAATACTTGTTCTGGCTGAGGAGGAAGCTGTGTGCATTATGCAGAATTCATTGTACATCAGAACGTGCTCTGCCTACAACAGAAAAAACAAAATCCATATTCAGGCAGAAAGTTGAAAGAGGTGCTTAAATAATTAGCTATCACTAACTGATGCTTTTTATCTACCCCACAATTCTGTTCTGTAACAGAAATCAAACTGGGACAGGATTCACACCAGCTTCTGAAGTTCAAATAAATTTAATTTCAGCAGCAGAGGGATCCTGATGGCAGTTCTGAGGCAGCATTGCAGTCTGGAGGGAGAAGCATGCATTTGCCTTCAGTCAGCCTGGGGCTAAACCTGGAGGCATCCCACCATCACTCTCATTGTCCTCAGAGATTTCCTTTCGAGCTCTTGTTTGTATGTGTGTCCCACTTTGGGAACATCTCTGCCAAACTGTTGATTCCAGAATTTTTCACTCCACCTGGATGCTCAGCACTGCTTCTGAGCCTCCACTTTGTGCAGCATTTGATCCTCAAATGGGCAGAGAACCCCCCACGCCTTCACTTCAGCTGCTGTTGAGCTGCAGGTTGGTTTGTTTGGGGCTTTTCCCTCTCCACAACAAACGTATGCATTTCCACAAAGGGGATACAATGTTTTTTTTAATCAGATTTGGCAGCCTACAGTTTAAAACAATACATTGGATTTTGCACACTTGCCCCCTAACTCTAACCTTTTTATTATTAAAAATACCCTGCTCCCAGCCCTTTATTCTGCTGTCTCTGAGTCTTTGCCTGCCCCTGTTTGTAGGGAATGCTTTTGTGAGAGTCTCCTATAGGAGGCTCGGAGCTAAAACATTCAAGTCCTAAAACTCAAAAGGAACTTTTAAAGTTTTTCTGTATTCTAGCAAGAACAGAAAATGGGAAAACATTGGAGACATTTTTACGTGAAAAACCTGATGTTTACGGCAGCAGTTTTCATCCAAACGTTCCTCTTTTCAAAAAGGAGATTGTTTGTCTCTTGCAACCTGTAGGATGTTTATAACTGCATGGTTTTAATCTCTATATATAAAAAAAGTATTACTGACTCAGGGTCCTGCCTTTTTGTCAGCTCATTGCTTTGACAGGCTTCAGTTCTTACATGCATAAGATGAGAGGGCGTGAAGACTTTCGCTGATGTAGATAAGCAGCTTTATGAAATAAGAACTGCTGTACCTCCAATCTCCTTATTCCCTTGCTAAGATGGTAACACAGCCAGTCTTACTGGCTCATACAGCTGATGCCATTGTTTAGGGTGATATTAGTGAGTTACAGCTGATAACTTGTGTGCTGCCTTCTAAGAAGAGGAAAATGTCTTGTGAAATACAGATTTTTGTTTGGTTTTGGATGCTAAGCCACATATATGAAAAATCTGTTTGTGTTTGGTGATTCTTTCTTGGCTTGTCTTATTATGCAGTTTTCAAACAACTGATTGGTTTGGCCTGTGCCCTTTACTATCCCAGGAAGTCCTTTACCTCTGGCTGCATATGAATCTGAAAACCTGAGTTTATTATGCCATCTTGACCCGTGTCAGTTTTAAAACAGACTGCAAGATCATTATATTAAATTAGGCACTACATATGAATTTAAAAAGTAACATGTAAATGAGTCCTTGCAGTGGTGATACACTTAATGAAAAATGGAAGCAATGTACCAAATCTCCATTGGGCAGCTTTGCATCTGTCATAGGTGATGTTACACCAGTTGAATTGTTTGTTTGCCTTAATGTTTTGTGTGATGAAGAGACACAGAGAAAATTATTTGGAACACTTGACATGCAGAAGCCAGCAGATGTGCAAACCCAGCTTGTTGCCATATGGTTCCAATGTCCTTTGGCACGTTTCATAGAAAGTTCAGATCCAGATCACACTGTCAAACATAAATTTCACGTAAATGCTTTCCTACTTAATAAGTACATATCATTGCTTCATAGAGCAGTTGGTGAAATATGGATGGATCCGGGGCACATTTCTGCTCAGAACTGCTAGAAAAGAGGAGACCTGTGTTTATAATTGTTATTGTGTCCGTATATTTTTAACTAACTTAAACCCTCCATAATTCCAGCCTCCTAGATCTGCTTGACCAGTCCCTCCCACTGCACTCTTTTTCTACCTTGTATCCATCATTTTTATTTCTCCCTTTGCCACGTGACTGTGCATTAGACTTTGGGTTTTGGTTCTGATATTTATAGCGTACTAAGGGCATGGAAATGCATCACCATGGTTCCATCATTTTTCTGTAAATGTTTCTCATCTGACTGGTGTCCTTTGGAACTTGGCAGTCATTGATGTGTAGTGCGGTAATGACAGTGACATCTGCGTGCAGAACGTGGAGCTGGGACCAGAAACCTCAGGGGCTGAGCCTGAGACCCCAGCTCTGTCCTGTGGGCTTTGAAGGGCTCTCCTGAGATCCACCTGAGGAAGGTGAAGGGAGAACGAGCACACATCCGATTGACGAGCATCGATCCCCGATTTATTGATCCAGCTTACACACTTTTATAGTCGTGTTAATCAAGCCCATACATATTGCAAAACCCGAGCTCATCATTGGTTACAGATTACATGCCAACCCCTCCTTTGTTGCTAATACCTGTGGCTTTCTTGTTGAGACTAATACTTGTTTTTTATCCTGCTGCTGACTACATTCAAGGACTCCATGTTTTCCACCATGTTTTTCTCATCACCTAGCCAAGGACACAGTGTTTATTGTTTTTAAGGAAAAAGCCTGAGAACTTGCTGCTTACAGCTGCCTTTTACTTCTTAACCAGCTGTATATGATCATGGCCTTTTTCTATAAACCATGTCCGAACAAAACTCTCCAACATCCACCAAAAAAAACAGTGAGTTAGAATGTTACACTCCATCTACTCAGTTCAAGGAGAGATACATGAAACGGAGCTTCTATAGCTTATATTTAATTCTGGGTGTTAGTTCCAAAATTGCCTTTTCTTTTCCTTTTTTTCCCCTCCATTCTCACTGATGGTATATTTTTACACAAACAGACAAAGCCACAGTGTTACAGTTTTGGCTTGGCTGAGCCTCAGTGATCAGTTTGCCTTTCTGTGAAGCTGCTGATGTTAAAGCTCCTCCATTCTCTGGGTACGTAGGAAGGAAGGGAGGTAATTATTCAAATATTAGCCCATTGGTAGTGGTTTTGTTGATATGAAACCTACAAGACACCCTGCAAAGAGTATTCCAGTGTTACAGAAAGAAGACCAGTGGTGATTTTTTCTATTCACACAGCTGCCAACTTCAAATCACTAGAGGAAACTGCTTTAATTATTTGGCATTTCTTTATTTATTTGATGCGACATAAAGCAGAATAGCTGCCATGACATAAATACACGGTTAGAGGATTTTTTAAATGCTCATTTTGTACCATGCCTATTCAGACCTTTTGGGAATCTTGTTGAAAATAGTTTACGGTTTTGGATTTTGCTTTAAAATGGCAGTGACAGGAATGATTTTTATTAATGTCTCTACTAATGGCTAGAGATTCTAAGGCGGAAGTTGCACCTGAATTTCCATAATTTGACCCACTGGTTGTATTTTCCATGTTATTTTCATTTTGATAGCTTTTTCAACAAATAGTTGAACAGCATGAGCTCTCCACTTTGCCTTCAGTTTTAGGATATTTAATGAGCTCCTAAGTGGAGTTATGAGCAAGACAAATTAGATTCTTTAGCTGAATATATAACCTGCCAACAGTGTTAGCTTATTGTCACCATTTGTGTTTACAGCTTCATTAGTCATGGTATTAATCCTTTGATCTACTTAATTTCATTTAATTCAACCAACACTGAGGCTAATGTATTATATTATAATATTATTATATAACTTATATATATTTTTATATATTTTATATATTGTATATATTATATAACTTATTATATTATATTATTAGTTAGTATTAATAACATATTAATTTGAGCATTATTTGGTTTGGATCCTGAATTTTTAATTAAGATTTTAAGAACCTCCAGTATAATTAGCATTTACTGACATTGCATCTACTTGCTTTCACATGCATTGCCTAGGAACATGGTGGGCAGTTTCCTACAGTAAATCCCTCCCTTTCTCCTCCTATAGGAAAAATCACAGCAAAGCAAGCAAGGGGAGCTGTGCAGCTGCAGAGCAACACCTCAGTTCCTTGGCTGGAGGAGAGGGGACGAGTTTGAGACATTGGTGTTTAGTCCTGAAAACTTCCACATTTGGCTCTGACCCTCTGGCTCGCTGATTGTGAAACTTGCAGCAGCAAATTCAGCAGGAATCTGTGTGGGAGCAGGACACATGTAATGGGATTCTTTGCTGGGAAGTGGGAAGATATCCCTGAAAAAGTTAGTTCTGAATGAGGGATTTGCACACCCACTCCTTTAATCAGTGAGACAATCCATTCTCCGCTAGAATTTCTCCTTTTTAACCCACTTACATTTTTTGTTACCACTACAATTTGAGGCAGTGATTTCCAACATTATATGCCGAAAAAGAACTCTTCACTGTCTCTATTTTGGACCTGTCACTTGGCAAAGTTACAGCAAAATATTTTTCTAAATATTGTGTCATGCTGCAATAAATGCAAGTAGAGCTTTTCAAATAGAGATATCCGAAGTTTGGTATATAATTTAATCTTGAAAACAACTGAAATTTCTTTCAGAAGTGCCAAATATTATGTCGAAAACTAGTGAGTCAAGGGTTTATTTCCGCTTCTAAGACTGCATGTAATTTGAGTTTTATTCAGAGGAAAATTCATTTTCACTCTCCTCCTCACCAACAAGAAGCATTATTTCTGAAGCTGGGTATGCCCATTTCCTATGCATTGATTTTGATGGGAAAAAATACAAATGAGGCTTCTAATTTAAATGATGCTTCATTTTCTAATGGTATTTCTGCCAATTTTCAATAGTTAATGCCAGTGTTAATGAAACTTGATTTGTAAGCAATTATGTAACGCATTTCATGCTAGCAAAATGATTAATTACAACCCTTTGTTGGACGCCAGAGTAACAGCTAACACTGTGTCTGTGTGTGGGGGTTTAAAATTCAGATGAAACTCTGCAGTTGTTATAAATTCAGGACGGACACTAAATGACAGAACCATAGAAGCATTTCAAGCAAAGGTGGCTGCAGGTGAGATCTTAATTGAAAGATCAGCATGGTACAGAGAGCATTTCTCCAAAATTGCCTCTGCCACTTACTGTCAGTGTTGTTAGGGATGCTGGACTGCTCTGCTCCGTGTTCCGAGGCCCCCAAAGGAGCCTCGCGTTCCCTGGGAGCTGCAGGAGAGAGGAGAGAGCTTCCAGCAGGGTGGTGAGGAAGGGCAGGAGCCATTTCTGACCCTCTCTGCTCCAGCCCCGGCAGGGGATTCACTCCTGGGGCACAGAGGGAGGCACTCGGGCACTGCAGGGAGATGCTGTCCCACTGCAGGAGTGTTCTTTGTGTACTAGAGCACGCAGGCTGAAATTTTAGATTGGCAGTCTGCTCAGGGTTAACAGGTGAGTAATTGCTCCTTCTCATCCCAGATAGTAGTGTTTTATTTTACCTTTTCAATTCCTTCTGTTCTTTCTTTGAAAGTGCTGCTTTCCCTAACGGCTGGAGAATAAATGGAATTCTTTTCCTGAATCACGTCCCTGATGCTCATCCCCTGTTACTCATGTTCCTATTTAGGTCTTTAATCAATGGTGCAGAAGTCAGTCTGTCTGTCTTCTTTCTAATGCCTCATCTTTTCTCCTGCAGCTCCTTTTCCCTCTTCTCCCTGCAGCTTCATGGCTTGCTGTGTGTGTTCCTGCCCAGCCATTCCCTGCAGAGCCTCCCTCCTTTATTATGTGCACTCCAGCTCTTGAGCTCCTTGTGTTTGCTGGGGGGTGTTTGGGCTTGTGTTTGTTTTGTTCCCAAGGTTTCCCTTTTCTAACTCCAAGTTTTGTGAGGACTCACAACATACAGGCTGCTCTTGGGGGTTTATGAGTCATGGTTTTCACCTCATGCCTTTGATTTCTATTTTTATTTCCTGTATTTGAGGTGCATTGAATGTGCTGTGTTTAGTGGGTGGTGCTTCCACAATCCATTGAACTTTTAAAATGCACATGTAATTATGTGCATTATTCCTGTCTTTCTGCAAGTGCATTTCTGCTTTGCTCTGTGCTACCAGTTATTTAATATAGCATGAAATGTTGCAGGAAAACCTGATGCAAGCATTCTGTGACTTCACTGCTAATGTATTCATTCTGAGGTGGATTCATCTGTTCTACAAGCACTACAAGCTTTCCAAGGTAATTTGGCTTTTAGATTTCTTCAGGTTTAAACACTTAGAAAGGAAGTTTTCCCAATTAGCTGATCTGAATATACAGTAAGAGGCTCTGATTTCTGTGCTGCTTTATCGCCTTAGAAGAAATTTCAGTTACACTTATGGTCAGGAAAATTTGTTCTTAACTACACACTGCAGTAAAAATTCAGAATATCTCCTTTCATTTCTAAAGAACACAGAAATCTTTCTCAGTTTGTTGCAGCTGAGTAGCTGGCCATTCCAATTTGTAATTACATAAGGTCACAGCAGAACATCAGTGGTGCTGAAGTATTCCACTGTGAATACTGGGGGGAAATGCCTCTGCCAGGACTTGCTTTATTAAGGAAATAAGTAGTGTATATATGAGGAGCTGCAGTCATGGAAATGTGTAACCAGAAGCAAATTAATTCCGTTTCCTTTTTAAAATAAGATCTCAGTAAAAGAGGTGAGGTTGAAACATTGTTATTTGACCTGCTGAGTTTCTTTAATTTAAACTTAAAGGGTAATTGATCAGGAAGATACAAAAAAAAAAAAATCTTGTTTTCTCTGGAGTGTTTTTGAAGAGAAGCTGATGTGTGAGGATGAGACAACTCAAACCTTCATCCACAGGGAGGAGCACACAAGGCTAGATCAGGGTTATGTTCCCACAGGACACCTGAGTGCAAGGTCTTTCTTCTGCTGTCTGAAGTCACCTTCTGAAACCTGAAGGTCACCTTTGATTTTGCCAAACTCTGCTTGTGCTGCTATTTCTATATTCAGTCTTTATTCAATAAATTACATAAAAATATTGGGCACGGGACATGGGTTTTAGTAGAGGGTAGGTACAGGCTGTCTGTAGTGAGGTAGTTCTAGGATAGTACTTCTTTTTGTTATGCAAATCTCCTAAGAATAGCCCATTTACAAGCTTTGCAAAAATCACTGTTTTACAATCCATGCAACCTATGCTTTCATTGTGTGAGCCTTCCATCTGATATGCTTATCTGTGGAAGCTGCTCCACTTTCCAATGAATAAAATGTATATATTTACAGGCTCACAGAGGGAGAGAATTGAAATAAGAGCACCCTTCACAGATATAAAAATTAAAAGTCACGTCCCTGTCCTGGTGTTGAGTTGGTTTGTTTGATTTAACTCGCCATTGGAGAGCTCTGAGAAAGCAGAGCAGTGTGGTTGTGAGTGCAGATCCAGCAGAGGAGAGCTGTATCCTGTGTTCTGGACAGCCTTGGAAAGCCCCTGGTATTTCAGTGGTACCCATGGGCAGGTCTTGGCTGGAAGCTGAGTGAATCAGTCTGGTGTTCTTCAGACCCAACTTTTCTCGTTCACATTGAGATAAAGATTTTGGGGTTTTTTATTTTAGACTGGCATGAGCAGAATTTGTAGTGTTGGTTCCTGTACTTGCATAGATTGTTGGTTTACATTAGATTTCTCATTAAAATTCTGTGCTTATAAAGGCAGTTTGGAGTTAATTGTCTCGCACTTTCAGTGTGTATAATAGTGCAAGAAAAAAGGGATTTTTCATAATAATTCAAAACATTGCAATAGTCTGTGTTTTTTTAATCATAGCTTCACCATAAAAATTGCCTTATTAAATATTTCTTATAGTCAGTCGTAAACTTCTGAGGAATATTTCTCAGCTGCAAGTACTGTATCAATGCAGGACACAATAAATAAATACATAAATATTTCTGAAAAGAAGCAAGTCTTTCTGTAGAATTGTAAATCTGCCTTCAGTACTTTCTCTACCTTCTCTTGTATGCACCACCTAAATTCAGCTTGTTAAGGACTGCTGGCATACGAGAACTTTCCTTTACAAGATTCTGTTTCAGTGTTTCCCTCCATAGAGAAGACTGGTATTATCTGGCCTTCTGAACCAGCAATTCTGTTTTCTGAAGCAGAAAATTAAGTTTTCTCTTCTTTCCTGTGAAGAAGCCAGCGTGTGTCTCATGTTCACGCTAGACTGTCCTGACACACCGGGAGCAGCAAATGTGAAAATAGTGTGTCCAAGCACCTAGCACAGCAGAACATGATTTTCTAGCAGAATCTCTATCAGATGCAGGTTCTGATTCTCATTCATACCAAGAGACCTTTCAATTGCTCCGGAGTGCCAGGAGCTGTCCAGGGTAGAAGGTTAATTCACACTCTGCGCTGGAATTCCCCCTCTGTGTAAGCACTTCATCTGCACAGCCCTGACAATGGGTTTTTCAGATTCTGCTGCTCTGGATGATCAGCTTAACATTGTTTTAGTGCTACTGTTAGTGCTTAGGTCCTGAATCTCCATGGGCAGATCAGGAGCATTTATTAGAACATTGGTAAAACATTGGGTAAGTGCACAGTGGTGTTTGGGTACCCCCAGTTTTTCCTGGGGTACTTCCCATAGCTGTACTGTCAGCCTGCCCAGAAATGTAATTTATCTCTCCTGCTGAAGGTTATTCAGCTTCTCCTGTAATTTAGGTTGGAATAACAGGTAGAGAACAGTGCCTTGGGGCTGAAACATGGGCTGCCAGGTGAAGTGTGTGTCACAGGAGTTATCTGTAAAATTTACTCCAGTGCATTGGGTCCCAGTTTGCTTTTAAAGAGGTGGCACAGCCCATGGCCTTCCCTGTGTCTTACTTAGCTAAAGAAAATAAAAGTAACTAACTGGAGTGTTGATTGTACGGTATCTTTAACAAATACATTTGCTTGTTAAATATTGAAGGAATTTCAATCTCTTTCTAAACACCAAGTACTTTGACTTCCTGCCATCTCCCTCTGCTCTCTCTTCCTCTCTCCAAAACAAATAAAAGTTTATTTTTTTTTATTTTAGTCTATTCTCCTAACTGTAAGAGCATTTCCCTTGTTCTGCAGCCATCACAAATCACCAGTGTGCAGCCCTGCCTCATCACATTAAGCTCCTCACTCATTCTTTGTGCCTTTGTCTCGTCTTATGAGGGATTTCATCTAAGGGTTTTGGTTTATGTGTTGTTTTCAACAGCTGAAATAAGTTACCTGTGGCTTTCTTCTCTTCTGTTGTTTTTGTGCATGTGAAACCAAAGGGTACCAAATAAACTTCATTATGGGAGAGTCGGGAAAATGAGCATGGTGATGATGGAATTTCCTGGTGCTTAGTTACAGTAGAGAATAGTTCAGTCATCTCAGCAATGTGGGGTGAATGCAGAATCTCACAAGAACTATGGAGAGCAAAACAGCTTCCTGTACAAAGGCAGAAAAAATGTAACTTGCATCTCAAGGTGCTGACATATGGAGTAAAATAAAAAACTGGCTGCAGTGGCAAAATCAGTTTTCCCTTAGCTTTTACATCAATTTTGAATGGCTTCACAGAAGGGAATTACAGACATTCTTTAATTACTTCACTTGTGTTGCTTTAAATATAAGTCTCAGGCCAAGTGACTTTCCCAAGATCATACATTAAAAAGCTGAGAGAAGAGTCTTAAACTGTACCTCATTTTCTGGACAACAAATAAGCTTTAGCACAAAATTTTGGTATAGAATAAAATATAGTTTGAATGTGTGTGTATTAAAAACCATAAAGTCATATTTTAAGATGAACCATAGATGTGCTTATTCTTTATACAGTCTAATTAATGTGAAAATAAGTGGATGTGGCCAGAACACACGGACACAGACTCATCTGCTCCATTCATGTCCAGTCTCCCTCCTCCAACAGTATGAAACACAACAGGGTGAATAAAAGTGGTCGTTTTGCTACAGTGCTGCAGTGTTAGGACAAAAATTAATTTATTTTTTTTTGGAGATGCCAGATGCCTTCTGCATGTGGTATTTAGTGATCCTGCAAAGATAGTGGAAAAAGTGAAAGGGATGTCAAGAGAAAATCCATCTGTAGAGGAAAAATCAATGTTTTTAAATCATTTCAATTTCTCATTTTACAAACTTCATTACATCTAATTCTATTATAAAAATCCACTCTCTCAATATAGGAAATCATTGAAAGAAGAAAGTTCAACTGGATTAGATAATTAATTTATCAAAGTCTTAAAATGTTGCTCGTTTTTTTTCGATCAGATATAACAAAATTACAGAAGCTCACTTTATCGGTCCAGATACAGTCTCATGCACAAAAGATTTATCCAAATAAGTAAATCTGGTCTGTACTTCTTATAAATTCATACTGAACTAATTCATCATCCCCAAACCACCGCAATTTACATGTTAGCAGGAGTTCACAGAGGTATAACATGCTGTGTTGTTGCTGTGTATTTGATAGCAGTGCTTGCTGTGTCTGCTCTGCTGCAGCCCAGGGCTGTCCCTGCACATCCAGGGGCTCTGCTGGCGCAGGGGATGCCGGCCCAGCTGGGGCTGTGTGCTGCTCTGAAGGGTGAGCAGAGCCCGGGTGCCTCCTGCTGCTGGGGCAGGGCGGGGGGCTCCGGGCATGGGGTGGGATCCACGGATGGGGTGGGATCCATGGATGGGGCTCTGTGGTTGGGGGGCTCTGTGGTTGGGGTGGGATCCATGGATGGGGCTCTGTGGTTGGGGGGATCTGTGGATGGGGCTCCATGGATGGGGCTCCGTGCATGGGGTGGGATCCATGGATGGGGCTCTGTGGATGGGGGGCTCCATGGATAGGGGGGCTTCGTGGATGGGGCTTCATGGACGGGGAGCTCCGTGGATGGGGCTCCATGGATAGGGGGGGCTCTGTGGATGGGGGGCTCCATGGATAGGGGGCTCTGTGGATGGAAGGCTCCATGGCTGAGGGGCTCCGTGAATGGGGCTCCGTGGATAGGGGGCTTTGTGGATGGGGTGGGCTCCATGGATGGGGGGCTCTGTGTAGAGGATGGGCTCCATGGATAGTGGGCTCTGTGGATGGGGCTCCATGGACAGGGGGCTCTGTGGACGGGGGGCTCCGTGGATGGGCGGCTCCATGGATGGGGGGCTCCATGGATGGGGCTCCATGGATGGTGGGCTCCATAGATAGTGGGCTCCATGGATGGGGCTCCAAGGATGGGGGGCTCCATGGATGGTGGGCTCTGTGGATGGGGCTCTGTGGATGGTGCGCTCCGTGGATAGTGGGCTCTGTGGATGGGGCTACAAGGATGGGGAGCTCTATGGATGGGGCTCTATGGATAGGGGGCTCCAAGGATGGGGGGCTCCATGGATGAGGAGCTCCATGGATAGTGGGCTCCATGGATGGGGCTCCATAGATAGTGGGCTCCGTGGATGGGGGGCTCCATGGATGGGGCTGCATGGATAGTGGGCTCCATGGATGGGGGGCTCCATGGATGGGGGGCTCCATAGATAGTGGGCTCCGTGGATGGGGGGCTCCGTGGATGGGGCTCCATGGACAGTGGGCTCCGTGGATGGGGCTCCATGGATGGGGCTCCATGGATGGGGGGCTCCATGGATGGGGGGCTCCATGGATGGGGCTCCATGGACAGTGGGCTCCGTGGATGGGGCTCCATGGATGGGGCTCCATGGATGGGGGGCTCCATGGATGGGGCTCCATGGATGGGGCTCCATGGACAGTGGGCTCCATGGATGGGGCTCCATGGACAGTGGGCTCCATGGATGGGGCTCCATGGATGGGGCTCCATGGATGGGGGGCTCCATGGATGGGGCTCCCTCTGCACACCCAGCCTGGGCTCTCCCAGCTCCTCCCTTGCCCTGGACATCCCGGCAGCACTGCCGCCCTCCTGGAGCCGTTCTGAGGGACAGCAGCAGGCTCTGCTTCTTGGAACTTCCCTGCCGTGCTGCTTATCTGTTGTGTCCTTACCTACCTGGCTGAGAGAGAAATAAAATGGCTTCCTCTGAGATTCTGAACTAAAATACAAGTACAAATCTGATGGTACAATCTTCTGGGGAGAGTTAACTTCAGAGATCAGAATATTGAAAGCAGTGTCTCCAAAACTCAGAGACAGCAGTACAGAAGTAGTAGGCAGTGACAGAGAGGTGGCTGAGGTCTTTAATATACTTCTGATTGTCCCCTTTGTCACTGTAGTTAACAGGTGAGAGCTGGGTCCTTGAGGCCCCTGTAAAAAGAGATTGTAGTGCAGTGGCTTCAGGAATCCAGTAAATGATTCCTGGTTTTAAAGGAGAAATCTTGTTTTCTAATCTCTGTCTAAAAGTCTTGTTTTATGACACATGGTTTGCTGTCTCTTCTCAGAGCACACAAGTTTAAGGATGGGAATTATGAAAATATAACTTTATTCTAAACAAGGAAATACTGTTGCTGTTGCCAAAGCAAGCACAGACTGGGGGGAGAAGCCTTTGCCACTGCAGTTAATATTGTTGACTTCATAGGTGGAGCTTGCTCTCTTTGCAGTCTAAGGTTTTGAGTGCTTTGTAAGCTCTTCTGTTGTGCTGCTTTAGTTCTTTAGCATTTTGCTACTAATCCTTGTTTTATCCTCCCTTTAGGGTATCAGAATCTTTAGGCATTACAGTGGGCAATTAACACAGCTTGCCAAAACAGCTTGGCACTTGAAAAAGGTTGGAGTCTTACTGCCAGGGAGGCAGTGTGGGAATGATGGTAATTAGGCTGACACTGGTCAGTGGATCTTTCATTCATTTAAAGAGAGCTAACTACAAGGGAAAATCTGTCTAGACTGGAAAAAAAGAAGTATGTTGAAGAAATATGGGGAGTTTATCTCTCTCTGTGTCCCTTAGGTTAGCCAAGCAGGAGGGCTTGAGCAGGTTGGGATCATATTGATTTCACAGGACAAAGGAAAACCTTTCATTCAAGAAGCAAGGATGGAATTCAAGTAAATGTTGGTCATGTATAAGTGACAGAAATATTAAAAGCATTGCAAAGTGATCTGAGTGCTATTCCAGCCCATCTGCTTCCAGCAGGTTGGCCCACGAGAGTGTTTGTTATCCAGTGCTCGGGGATGTGTCAGTCCTAGCACTGCCTTTTTCCTCAGTGACAAGCAAAATGTGCCTCGAGTCCCTTACAGAGCAGTCTGGTGAAAATGAACAGTGAGCTTCCTTAGGAAGGTGGTTGGTGGCATTCAAAATGCTGACAATGAACTGGTGGCCTCAAAGCGCTGAGTACAAGGTGGGCACGTGTAGGAGGAACTTCGTACAAAGGAACACCCCCAGAGGCATTTCTGGAGGAAAGCAGCACTTCTGCCCCTGAGACAGAGTAAAAATCCCCCAGAGCAGAAATCCATTTTGATTTAGGTGAAATGTACATCTTAAGTCTGTAAGGCCTAGGCTGAAGGGAAAACTGCGCCAGTGAAGGACAGAGATAAAGGAGAGACAAAGAGAGACAGATAAAGAGAGACAGAACCTGCTGTGGGAGCAGGTCAACTTGGCCTAGGAATTCTTTCTGATAAAAAAGAACCAGGGCAAATGTCACATGCAAAATCCGTAGAAATGAATATGTACGAACCTATTGTGAAACTGTATGCATATGTATTTGAGAGGGGGATAAAAAGGGACCTGAAGTTCTCAGTCTCCATTAGATACCCAGCTCCAGGGAATTATAACAGTTTGGCTGGTGACTGGATTTCAAAAAACCAGACTTCGGTTTTAATCACAGACTGAACCCATTTCATTGTGAGATGTAAATCTGGGAATATCTATTGCAGGCAGCGTCTTACATACAAGCTAAAAAAGCAAAATCAAATAGAGACAGCCTGGGACAAAAGGAGGAGTGAACACGGAATAGTTTGGCAGGTTTGAGTCTTGAATTTCATTTCAGTGACAGGGTTGTCTATACTCTGTTTATTTTTATCTAAGATTATGAGTGAGTTTAATTCACAGTAACTGCTTGAGATGGAATCTCCAGGATGGATACAGTTGCTGGAATGTACATTTGTATATGATGCATTCATTCCAGAGCCCTGTAATGAATTTCTTCCGAGTTTCTTCCAGGGAGGGAAATAAGGAAGAGAAGGTGAAGGACAGGATGCTGGGGAAGTGAAGCATCTTAGTCATTCTTGTTAACATAACAAGTACTTGTCTTGAAATTATATTGGCTTGTGTAATGCTTGCAGCTAGACAGAAATTATTTCAGTGATAATAGAGCTCATCCTGAGCCAAAAAGTTACCTCATTTCCCTTTCTTTTTATACTACAATAGGTATGAATATCCTATTCAAACACATCAAAGGTTTGAAGACATAATTGTTCTCTGCTTATTTTTAACTGCTGGGGGCTTAAGTTCCAGTTTGCTTTCTGAGTGACTAGATGCAGTTGCTATACTTTTGCCATAAGATGCAGCCATTTTTTTCCCTGTCAGAGTAATTCAAGAGCAGAAAATTGAGGCTGAGTGTCTGAGATGCTGCACCTTTATAAAGTGAAACCTCCATGTGCTTCTGCGTACTCGCTCTGAATTCTAACAACTTCAGTTTATCAGTAACTAAATATTATGTAATTATAGAAATACATTTAACTATAAATATATCTGTATATTTAATTATATTAAAATAATTGCATTGATTTATTTGTATTTTGTGACTATTATAACACATACATTACTCATGTGTGTCGTAATAGATATAAAACACATAATAGGTAAATTATGTAATTATATCAATAGATAAATAAGAGAGGGTTATTTTATGCCAGCCAAGGGCAAAGATCCCCCAAGCACTGAGGTTTGCACATTGAGGGCAGGTGGTTTGCAGTGCGTGCTGTCTGTGTTTGCTGTTTCTGTATGAAGTCTGTGGCACCTGCATAATCCACACAGAATCACAGAACGCTGAGGGGTTGGAGTGGACCTTGAAGACCATCCTGTCCAACACTTGCCACTGTCCCAGCCTGGCCTTGGACACTTGCAGGGATCAAGGGGCATCACAATCTCCCTGGGCACCTCACACCACCCACTCTCACAGTAAAGGATTCCTTCCCCATATCTAACCTACGTTTCCCCTCTGAATTTGTACCCAAGCAGAGCTCTAATCTTCTTTTCTTGCTCCTAAGTGCAGATGAGCTAAATAGAAATTGTGCAATGTGCACCCAGATGTTCTCTTAGAGAAACCAATGCAAACCTTCCTGACAGCAAGTTGCACTGGTTGTTTGATTTGCTTATTTTCATTTGAGGTTCTAAGGATCACACCCCCAGCAAGCTGCAAAGCCCCAACCTCAGTGATGTCTGAGAGGACTAGACTGGGTTTGCAGAGGGAGTGGAAGGCAGAAAAGAGCCTTTTGCTGTTTTGTCCTTTTTGGAAAGCCTTTACTCCAGGGAGATTCTGCTTTCCTGGAGAAATCATTGCTTTAAATTACTCTTCCTCCTCCAGAGAAGCTAAAAATCCATCAGGAACGTTTCACTCGACCTCTCAGCCATGCTGGCTGGTTGAGAATGGCACAGTGTGGGAGCAATGTGCAGTCCTGTTTCCATCCAGTGAGGATAACTGGGTACCAAGCAGCCCAGGGACAGAGGCTTGCTGGAGCAGGGAGCTCCTTTAACCCTTTAGCCCCTGGACAGAGCAGTGCCTCACCCACAGACCCTGAGCTCTGGGGTGTTGGCAGCTGCTGCCTTCTGTGCAGGAAGCTGAAAACTGCAGCAGAAAAGCCAATGGCTCTAAAATCACCAGGCTGATAAAAAATGTGAGGGTTGAGAGGAAACATCATCCTGCACAGGGCATCTCTGTGGTCTCCAGCCTGCTTTAACATAGTCATTTTCACCATCAGGAAGTATAATGTGAATATTTCCTATCCTGTAAAAAGCTCCTTAAAGCTGTTAGATCCACCTCTTGCAGTGCAAACTTTCATCTTAACTATTGCTTTAGGCTGGAGCCAAAAATTAGTTCCTCAGCTTCCAGTCCCTTGGACCATAGCAGCACATTCCTCCTGCTGATGAGAGACATCAGGGGCTTTAAAGTATTTTCATGGTTTGTTTGCCATTTCTGCTTTGGATGTATTTTTTCTTTATGCCAAGAAAGTTTCCAGTGAGTTGTGGTTTATCATTTGAAAGGTGGTGTTTTTCAGTGCAGCAACACCAAATCCATGGCTTTGTAATTAACACTGCCCGTGCATTTCTTCCCTTCAAGAAGTTGTTGTGCAAAACCCAAGCCCACTGATGACCTCGGGGAGAGAGAGAGTGATCTGCTTTATCTTTAATTATTATTTAATTACTCTACTCGTGTACTAAATTGCCTCTACTGGACAATACCAGAGGAGTGTTTTTGTTCTGTGAAAGAACTTTCTGTATCGTGAAAGAACTTTCTGTATCATGAAAGAACTTTCTGTATCGACATACTTTTCTCAAATGCTCCAAGCTGCAGGCTCACAGAGAATAAAGGACACAAGCCACTCAAAAATCACTGCAGGACCTTTAAAACACCATGCCTGGCCCAATGTCAAGCTGCTTAGTTGTGCTCTTTAGCAGAGATGCAGCTACAGAGCTTCCCTAGTGGTACCAGGCTGTCTTGGGAGAAAAAGCACATTGGCTGTTTAGTAAAAAAAAAATAAAAATTCAACAGCTTTGGGATTCATGGAAATGATGCAGACCTGTCCTCTCAAACGAATGGGCTTCAGCAATGGGACTCCCACTTTCTAGTGCTCTAGTGAAAATTTTTAATATAAAATTGCCTTCAGTCATCCATCACCCTGTGCTCCATGATGTGGTAATGGGGAGAGGCCAAGGAAGGCTAATGGAATAATCTGAGGTGAGAAAGCTGCAGCTCTGCCAGGCTGAGAGCAGCACTGTGAGGGCAGGCCAGGCAGGAGGTGGGGGAGAAGTTATGCTCTGAAAGCTGGGCTGGCAGGGAATGAGGAGATGGAGGAATGTGGGAACTCAGCACATCCCTGCTGATGTCCAGAGTTACCGAGACAACCCTTGGGGGGCTCGGAAATCCTGGAATGCTGCCAGGAGTGCTTGGTGGTTGGATTTTGACCCTGCACGGGATGCGCCACCTGTATGAGGACAAGAGAATCACTTGGGGATAAGTGGTGTAAGTATTCACAGGGTGGAAATACAGATTTTAGGATTTTGGTACAGGGGGGTTATGGAGACAAGATGGAGGGATCAGGGCGTGTCTTGTCCTTCTTCTTTCTTCTTCTTGTCATCCATTTCTGTGGTGATGTTGGCACTTTGGGACTGGTTCTTGGTGAAGGTGCACTTGCTAACATGGGTGAAAGGTATTGGGAAATAAAGGTAAATATGATGTACGTAGTTTTTAGTATAAAAATAGACGATTGCCCAGTGGGAGGCCAGAGTGCCCTTGGCTGCCTTGCTGGTCAGACCTCTGTCGGGCTGGAAGAAAATTTTGTAGGTAAGAAATAATAAACAATGTCGAAGACTGAAAATCTGCAGAGTGCTCTCATCCTTTGGAGCGCGGGCTGTCCCAGGGCCATCCTATGTGTGTCCGTGCAGAGACGAGCAGCCGGAGCGCTCAGAGGAAGAATGAGAAGCTGCTTGGAATAACGCTGAGCAGTTGGTCCTCCTTCAGAATTCTCCCTCGTGGAAGTAGGTGGTGGTTCCCTGCTTCCCAGACTGGCTGAAGGGTGATGAGCTGGGCTTTTCACAGCGCCAGGACTTCTTACACTTTGCCTCCTTAGCCAGGAATAAACTTTTTCCCTTGGGATTGAATTTAACCCAAGATAAATTTAGTCTAAATTTGATTATTGCTCTTTGGCTCTTCTCAACAGCCTGCAGTGGGTTTTAAATTCCTTGTTCATTTGGAGGGTGGTTTTGGTGTAATAAATTGCTGTGCTGAGATCAAACTGGCTACTGAGCATGGCCAGGGAAGGAGCACAGACTGGCAGTGCAGGAAGGAGCATGAAAGGAAGCAGTAAAATGTGCTTTAGTGATACTGGTGCTGGAAAACCTCTCCTGTAGAGCAGCTAATGGAGCACACACAGTGTGCTGGAAGGAAGGCTTCTGTGAGCACGCCTGGCAGGCCTTGAACTTCAGACACGCCGAAAAAATCCCACAGCACTGACAGCAGCTTCTCGGGGTGTACATGCTTTTTTATTAACAATGCGGTACCAAGGCATTAGTTACAAACATCTGACATCAAGGGGACCAGGATCAAGGTGCCAGGAGGGTTTCAGGACAGTCCCAGCCCCAGAGCAGCCCCCAAGGCTGTGCCAGCTTACCTGCTGCCTCTGGAGCCCTGGGAGGAGCAGCAAAGCCAGGAGACAGTACTGACACCTTGCTGCAAACATGCTGGAGGGAACTGGAGTTGCAAAAAGGTGATTTTCTTCCAAACTTCTCCTTTTCTTCCATTTAACTGATTGCAAGGTTAGGGAAGGTGGAAGAATGATCAGTAGAATTTTTAATTTGTGAGCACTGTAGTTTCACAGGGTTTCATAGAAATTAGCCTGCCCCAGCATGCTGAGCTTACCAAAGGGCAGCCCCAAGAGGAAAGGCACAGTTCAGGGTTATTCCTGCTGCCCACACTGGGCTGGGTCAGGCACTGCTGGGCAAGCATGCTAATAAATGACCTGGAGCAGTGGCCCAGAATTGGAGCCATCCCAGAGTGGCAGTCAGTGACACAGGAAGCTCTGGCTTTTGAGGGATAAAAGCCTGAGCTTTTCATCTTGGCAAATGCAGAAGCCATGATAAAGGATCTACGGAATGGCCAAGCAAAGACATCTTGAGTAACAAATGTAGTCTGGGAAGAATTCATGACATGGCAAAAAGGCAAGTTAGAGCCTTCTAAAATAATTAGTACAAGTGGATTTCAGATTCAAAAGTATTTAGAAAAAGCTAGTTTTTCTTAAGCACATTGCAGAGGTCTGGACTAGCAGGATTTACCTTCATGACACACTTTGAGTGCAGCCATTCAGCACTCACCAGCAGAGTCCTGCATTTGGCAAGTCTGTCAGGAGTAACTTAATTCCCTACAGTTGCTTTGGAAAAGTCACCCCATTCCTAAGATTCAAGATATTTGTATTTCACACACTCAGAATAATGATTTATTTCAAAATTCTTCTTTTGTGCAGCAGTAGGAAAGTGTTTTTTTTTTTTTATTGTTAATGTCTGATTTATCTGAACTGCCAAGTACAACAGCCAGCAGGTTTATTGGGTCTCACAGAAGAGAGCAGGGAGCAGAACACAGATTCCTGTTCCAAAGGCCTTCTTAAGAGCTGTCACCCCTGCTGTCCTGCAGGCAGTGCTTTCTTTACTGCACTGTTACATCCACCTTGTTCCAACCCTTTGTGTGTTTCATCAAACATTTTCAAGCTTACATTTCCAAGGCATGGTCTTGGCCAAGGATGCTGCAGTCTGGACCCAGGTTTGGGCGGGTGTGAGCTGGTCACAGGTGCCCCTCAGGGCCTGGCCCAGCAGCAGAAATGCCTGTGCCACACCCAGGCCACTGCAGTGGGGCTGCCTCACCTCCTCACTGCAGGGGAACCAGTATTATTTCCAACTGTGTGCTTCTAACTAATCCAACAGCATTTTCAAAGCATTTAAGCAAGTGTTATCTTGCAGATTTAGAGCAAAACGTTGACATATATAATTATTAAGTAAGCAGGGGAAAAGATGAAAAATCATGGGAAATTCAAGGTAAGAAAACATAGTGGCAAAATATTAGACTATTTCTCTGCCTCTGAATTCACTCATGACTTGCACAGGATGGATCCTCTTCTTGGCAGAACCTTTTCTGACAGCAGCATAGATTTCTTCTGGCTTCTCCCTTTTAATCAGGGGCTTCTTCTCTGGAGCCTTCATTCTCCACATCACAACTGGATGGCGTGGGCCAGTAGGACTCTGAATCTTGATGATCTTTGTGGATGCAATATAGGACATCTTCACTGTCTGCACCACAGAATTCATTAAGTTTTTGGCGGCCTGAATTAGTGAAGTGACACTGTCCAGCTGTAACAGGAAACAGAAACACCAGCTTAGAAGGCAGTGTGCTTTTAACCACAGTAGGCACAAGAATAAACAGTGGTTAAAAAGTAAGATTACCAGAGACTAAACCATAATTCCCACATTTTCCTTTTGTGTGTTTGATCACCGTGCTCAGGCTTTGCTGCTCAGATTTATTGTGATGTATGGAAATTCATGCTAGTGGAACAGATAAATGCTTTGGAAGATAATGCTAATTGGTTTTTTTCTGTAACAGGAATTCATGATGCTTGTCTGCAGGGTCCTATTGCAATTACTACTGATGGGTAATGAAACCAACTTGAAGAAGAGCTGTGAAGATGTGACCACTTGCTTCCTTTGTTTCAGCACCAGGTGAGGCCTCCAGCTGCTCCTGCCCCATTCCAGGCTCCCACAGGTGCTCAGGAGCAGTGCTGGGATTCTCTGGAGTGCCTGCCTCTGGCTCTGGCAGAGCTGCTGAACCTGTTCTCAGCAGCCAAGATTTGTATGGGGTATTGAAAGTGGGATAACCCACAGAAATCCCAGTGACTGTGGGGAGTGCCAGCCAAGGGCAGGATGCAGAGCAAACACAGCCCATCCCCAGCACCCAGTGCCACAGCAGGGCTGTCCTCTGTCACTGCTCAGGGACAGCAAACAGGAGCACTCAGGAAGCTGGGATGGAGAAACAGTAGGATCACTCTTCAAAATGGGAGAGCCTTCACACTTCATCCTCTAAACATCCCCTTTGCTGAATCATTTGTGTAAAAGCACTGAAGCCAGTTCTCTGAAGGGCTCTCTGTGGGTTTAGTGGCAGAGTGATCCTGTCCTTTGCCATCCAGCCCAACCCCAGAGCCTTGGGCAAGGTACTGATTTACAAATGGGTTTATTAGGGGAGTTTTGAGGACTTCTCCCTTTGCCAGATCAAACAAACTGATCAGGTGAAAGAGGTGTGTTATTATTGTCTGTCTTCATTCTGACTGTGTAACACAAATACGAATAAGGCAGAAATAAAAAATTCAGCCAAGAGGCTGGATTTAGTTGCAATTTGGAAACGTCTCTGAACTGGCAGAAGAATCTTCCAGTTAATACAACACACACTGCTGCTCTCTGAAAATGCAAAAACCCAAAAATTTTTTAAAAGTTAGGATAACTAGTTTAATGCACACATATGATGGCAAACTGAAATTATCTCAATTCCCCAAGAAAAGGTAAAATCTACCAGATGGCCTCTGAAGTTCATTCCATGCTGCAGCATGGGAACTTTCTCGGAAGGGCTGCCAGCCTGCAGCAGCCCTGTGGTGTTTGCAGGGCCCTGGTGCCATCAGAGGGCACCTGGGTGTGTTTGGGGGCTGCATCACCGAGCTGGGCTGCCCAGCCCCTCGGCAGCCTTGCCCTGTGAACTGCAGTGCACGTGCTGAGCCCCAAATTTCAAACACTCCTTCATACACCTAACACAGGTGAAACAAGCCACTTCCCAAGGCTGCAGGCTGTGGGGAAGGTTCTGCTCAGAGTTCCTGTCCCACAGCTCACTGCTGGATGCTGTCACACAGCATTTACTGGAGCAGGAGGAGACACTGCTCCACAGGAACTTCTTTCTTTCATGTTAACCTGAGGACTGGTCATACACAGATACACCTCTGCTTGCACACACACACACACACACATGAAATTTCAATTATCTGTTGCTATCTAGAACAGCTGACAACACCATAATTCTGACAGCTTCCTGAAAGCTTTGAATAGCTTTTTTTTCCCCTATCCTAACAGTCGAACACTGGCATAGTAACACTGCTATGAAGCTGCTTGGACAAAAAGAATTTTATGCCATGTTTCATTTCTTCAGTTTTCCTAGATATGAGACCTTGAAGAGCCTGCTGAATATCTGAGATAAAAGCATTCAAGTGAAGACAGTGCTTGAGTGCATCACTTTTATAGAACAGATTTCCACCAAACTGTACAGTGTTACTGGCATTGAGGTAGAAAAACAACTGCTCTCTAAAGCCAAAAAGAGAGGAAATTAAATGTATGGCCGGATTGATTGGAACTGAAGAAATGAAACATGGCATAAGATTTTGGTTCTCTGGCAGATGGCAATGGGCTTCAGAGAAAGCTTCCTTCTTCCCTGAAGTCTCCCAGTGACTGCAGTGTGTGTAAGTGCTCCACCATTTTGAAGTTGCTGGTTGACAGAGGGTAGCAGGTTGGGCACCAAAGAAATTCTTGTTTGCATGGCAGGGAAAAAGCTTATTGAAGAAACTGGTAGCATCCAGGCAGGATGCTACAAAGCTTCAGCTGTTGTTTATTGTGACCTCGGTGTGTGTAGTGTGGAACATGGAGAGTGCTGAGGTGAGCAGTAGAACTCAGCTGGCCTTTCCTCTCCTGTGGAAACTCAACAGGTACCTCCTCCTTCTGCCCCTGTGGCTTCTTCCACAAATGGGCTGTGCAACAGCCTAGGGCTCCTTCACCCCGCCCCTGAGATCACAAAACCTGCACTTTTATTGTTTTCCAAACTACAATCATAGGTATCTACTATAAGCAGCAAAACCCTTCAGGGGTGCCCAGCTTTGGTGAGGCTGTGCAGCCGTGTCAGCCTCGAGGTCTGCCAGGGCACAGCTGCCAACTGCAGCACTGCAACTGCTGGAGAGCCACAGCCTGACTCCAACCCAACAGCAGGGCTGCTCCAAGAGGCAGAATTCCCCTGCCCCTTGCCACAGGAACTGAAGCTCTTCCAAAGAGGAAGGTTGTGTTGGGGTGGGGCATTAACTGCACTCAGAATTTTGGAGAAGCTTTTAGATGTTCTTAGATGTGTACTACAGATGATAACAATCCGGCCATACATTTAATTTCCTCTCTTTTTGGCTTTAGAGAGCAGTTGTTTTTCTACCTCAATGCCAGTAACACTGTACAGTTTGGTGGAAATCTGTTCTATAAAAGTGATGCACTCAAGCACTGTCTTCACTTGAATGCTTTTATCTCAGATATTCAGCAGGCTCTTCAAGGTCTCATATCTAGGGAAACTGAAGAAATGAAACATGGCATAAATAAAAGCCTGATAAAATATTCATGGAGCGTTTAAGTCCATTTCACTTTGAGAGATGTAGCTGCAAACTCTTCAATGCACAGCAAGCGGTACATAAAGATTCACTGGTAAAACAAACAAACCAACCAACCCCAAACTAAAACCTGCTTTATTTTTGCCTAACTTCACTTTTGCTGTATCAGCATTTTCCATGGAGATGCAATGTCCCAGCCTTGAGATTTTACAGGTCTGTGTAAGTTAAGACAATAATTCATTAAAGGCTGTAGGAAAAACATCCCTTGACATTTCTTTCTTTACCTGTCCTGTGAGCAATAGTACTTGGCTGCCATTGCAAAAGGAATTCAGAATTATTCTGACCACTGTAATTTTACACTGGGGTGAAACACACACAATGCAGAGCAGATGACAGTATTTTTAAGAAAAAAATTCCCACCCCAAATCAGGCTTGTGCTGAAATCCACTCTCCCTTCTCCAGCACTTTAATTCCTCCTCTGTAGCAAGTCCTGAGAGCAACAAAGCAAACTCTCCTCTGCATAACAAAGCTGAAGGAAAATGTTAGACAAGAAATGAATTTTGAAACTTTTTTTCCAGTTCAATTACATGCATTGTATTTTTCTCATTTTGGCAAAGTTATTTCATGTCCACCAAATACATGACTTTTTTATCAGTGTTTGAAGTCTGAACTTAAAATTCTTTTGGAAACAAGGCCAGTTATTAAAAATTGATTTTAATTGAAACACAAGGTTCATTATGTAAATTCCTAGAAGCAGATTTCCTTTGGTACACTATACTGAAAGCCTACGACTGAATTTATATTTCTTTGACAGCTACATCTGAAAGTTACATGAGTTCTACATTTTTGTGGAGAGCAGTGTGTCTGAGCAATGCTGCATTTCAGGGAAGGAGTCCTTACTATACTGTGCTTTTGATTTTAATCCTGTTTTTTTACTAGGTGCAGGTAATTGCTGTTTTGAATTGTTTTATGGTTCTTTCACTAAGGTTGTTACATAAAATAGTCATTTAATCCCTTAAGATTTAAAGAAGCCAAACAATTCAAAAAGAGTGAAATCTCCATTGTTGAAGGCACTGGAATTTTTACTGGGCCTTGGCCAGGATTTGAACACCATTTACTTGCCTGCTTTTCTGAGCCTCCTTTTTTCCCCACTCAGAGTAGTGGTAATTTCCTTTAAGTGGAAATGGGGATCTTGGTCTAAATGTGGCACCAGAAAAGTCAGGTGTCCAAGAAAAGCACAGCGAAGCTGGATCTGGAAGCACTTGGTTACCTGCCATGTGTGCTGACAGATGACACACAGAACCTGTCACAGATTCAACCCCAGTACAGTTCAGATGGGAAAGGAGCCCGAGGGAGCCTTGCCATTGGGATTTTTTCTCTGGGAGCTGTTCCCTCAGTGTTTTGCTCACCTCTGCTTCACCATGCTCTCACTCTGGGATACTGGAGAGGTTTCATCCCCATGGATGTGGCCTAAGGAGAACAGCTTCAGTGCTTGATTTTCTTTTCAAGGAGCTGAGTTTTTCTAGAAACGTGGCTGTTCCATTGGTCATCTCTGTTTGTGTGTCCATCCAGTGACTGCACTGAACCCCTCAGGGGGGTCTGGGGTCTGTTCCATGTTTTACCCATTTTTCAGGTGGTGAAATTGAATCTAATGGACTGAAAACTAACCATTACCAGAGTCTGCTTCAGGCTAAGCAGGATTCAAAGGGCTGAAACTGAGTTCTGTAATTAGGCCAGGCCTATGTCCAAGTTAAATGATAAACAACTTACATTAAGGGCTGTGAAATTGTTCCTGTGCAACAACATAATGGAGCAGATGCTTAGGCAGGCAGATAGCTCAGTCCCTCCCCACTACTGCTGCTTTCACTTCCAGGGAGGATTTTAAAAATCTATTTTAAAAAACAGGCCCTTGAGGAAAAGAACAGTGGCTTAATATAAATCTTTTCCTTACTGTTGAGGAAGAAACTGAGTGTTTGTTGCAACAGTATTTTACATACACTGAGGCTGAGAACTATAGGACACATCCTGATTTTGCTAACTGCCAGAGTAATTATTACTGGGAAAACTTAGCTGTCCTTTAGTGCACATTACCATTATTTCCTGCTCCTTTAAATTAGTTTTTCTCATAGATGCAGTTTAGAATGCAGTAGTAAATGAGCTCTCTGTAAGTGATTGACAGGAAAATCTATCCCTTGCTTTGCTTCCAAAGGCCAGGATTTCTACATCCACACACCTCCCAGCGTACAATAGGCAAAACTAGAAAGGTATGGTGTTACTACCAAAAAAAAAACTCAAAGTGACATATTTTTGTCAACTCTCAGCAGAAGAAAACTTGTGTCAGCAATTGGGGGTTAATGCCAGCTTTTAGAAATGGAGCAGTTCAGTGTTTTCAGAGTCACATACTGAAATAAGTCACTTCATGCATGCTGTGAAGCCCTACAAGTAACAGGCTGAACTAAGAGTTCTCAACAAGCCCCAAGGAGAAGCAGCAGCCAGGAGAGGCACAGAATCTTTGCTCTTCAAGACCCTTCTTTTTTAAGGCCAAAAGGCTTTGTCTCTCTTGCCAAGTACAATATAAAATTAAGCATAAGCAGATAATGACTGTAAATAGCATAAAACAGAATTGCCTGATGAAAGTAATGGAGCACAATATTAATATGTAAGATATGTTAATTTTCTGCCCTGTGAAATAATTCTCTCTAGTTAAAGCCATTGCTGGCAAAAGAGCAAACTGGCAAGGTAAGGTGCAAGCCTATTGCTGTGCAGTGTTGTAAGTGAAGTATCAGCTTATCTGCATAAATGCATGCAATTACTATCAATCTGCAAATGTTAACCCATTATTTTGTGCCTGAAGAGGCACCAGTTCAATTAATAGGAGGAAATGTCCATTTCCTATTTAATCACTCCGAATGAAGACTTAGTGAATCCTTACCATTTGGACTGGTGCAGCTTAGAACCTGACAAAGCCAGTACTCCCAGTATTGGGTGGGCCTAAGAAAGACTAAATAGTGAGCAAGGAATTTTTAATGAATGAAAATAACAAAACTGCAATGACTGGAGACCGAGAAGGTGATGACTCCCAGCTCTTCCTCTCTTTTCCTGTACAGGACCCCCTCTAACCTCCATAATGAGGGGCTGACTAGAGAGAAAGTACCAGAGCTTGGGAATGGACAGTGAGAAAGGCAGACTACAAGCGTGTGCAGCCTGAAGTCCCAAAGCCACTAAACAAGCAGAGCAGTGAGAAGAGCTGCCAGGTGGGAAGTCCACAAAGCATCCCAGCTGACAAGGAAAGTGGCCCAAATAACCTCCACTGATGCTACAGGCAGGGATGAACTGCAGGAAGGAAACCCCCAGGATTGGGGGGCTGAGCACTGCAGCAGGGCAGACACGGGCACAGGGCACACAGGTCACAAACAGCTGAAGAGGGCTGAGCTGTTCATGGATTTCAACAGTTTTTTATATGCATAATGCTCTTTGTTGTCATTCCATGCTGGCAGCCAGCATGGAATCCTCCAGTGCAGATCATCAGTGAGAACAGAGTTTGCTGCTGACAGAGACACAGCTGCCCTTGTGCCATGGCACTGCCACCCACTGCTCCACAGTACCACCCAAGGTTAACCTGGAGCACCAGTTCAGGGCTCCTTTGGTTTAGGGCTCCTTGCTCCACCACAGCATCATCCAGAACTGGTAAAACAGCGACTGTGGCTGCTCTGTTTCAAGAAGACAGTTCTTTCTTTTGCAGGTTTGCAAATATGTGACACTACATCCTCTGCCCTTCATCCCTCTCTTCCTCTCTATTGCTCCTTAGGCTTCAAGAGAGGCTGGTTTGGGTAATTTTTTTAATGAACTGCTACTCTTGTGAGAAGGAATTTTCCTTGAAGGTGATTTAAACCCAAGATTCTTGTTCTAATGGTTGGAGAAGGGAGGTAGGGGTGAATGTAAGAGCCATCTCAAAACAGTGCTTTTATGTGTGGATTCCACCAGCTGGTACTCAGAGTGGCTTTGTCCCTGTGGAAGTTGGTACTGACCCATCTGAACATGGAAATGTGTCATTCCTTTACAGGAAAGGAGCTTCCCCCCTCAGGTTTTGTGCTGCCAGACTCCTGTCCCAGCTCCTGAAGGAGGGACTGTGAGGAGCCAATGCCAGCCAGAGGAGGGGAGCGTGCCCGAGCGTTCCTGCACACACCTCCATGCATGCAGGGGGCAGCAAACAATGGAGAAACCTGGAGGATTATTTCCCAATGCTCTTTCTGGTAGATTTCCTGTAGCAGATATTCACTAACCAGATTCAGGTATTTGGAGACTCCTAAGTTTTTTACTTAATGCACAATAAAACCTTTACTATCTGCAAGGGCTTGCTGTCTCATTTTCTGATTCTCATTCAGACAAGATCAGGATTGGGGAGAATATAAAATATAATCCTATTCCAGCTACAGTTCTGATTCCTGTGTTTTCTAATATTATTTTCTGGGCAGGGAGAAGTTGGGAAGGGGGATAAGAACCCCTCTGCTGTCTCACACAGAACTTGGGTTTGTAATTTATTTCAAGGCCAGCTAACCTAGGAATGTGATCAATTTCTAAAGCCTCCACATGGATTTTGAAAACTCGAACTTGCTCCAGCTTTTAAGAAAAGCAATTCAGTAACCAGCCATTTTATACCCCTAGTGCATTTCTCTCCGTCTCAACTGAGCAATTTATCTGCACAATGTAAATCCCATTATTCTTCTAAAACTGAAGCAATTAAAACATAAAGAGCTAAATTAATACAAAAGGCCATCACTGGTTGGTTGGGCTGCAGTTTCAGATAACCACAATTTTAATTGCTGGGGGGCAGTTGAGCACAGTCAGTCACAAATGACCTCCCCTTCCCAAAACAGAGACTAGGGAGACTTTTTTTCAATTTTCTGGAAATTTCTCTTAACCACTGACAGCAATCATGTCTCCACAAGGCCTGGGGTGAGAGCACATGTCTCTTTTGACACTGGCTAGCAATCTGACTCTTTTCTATGTAGCACCCATTTAAAAAAAAAAAAAAAAAAAAAAAAAAAAAAAAAAAAAAAAAACACAGTCATTGTTGGAGCATTTTCTAAGATGATTTAAGAGAGTAGTAACCTTGCAGCATCTCACCTTGATTTCACAGAACTACCCCAAAGCTATTCAGGCCCTAGGCATGCTCTGCATTTTACTGGCTCCCAAAGGAAGCACCTCCCTGCCTGTTTACTGAGCTAGAGGAGATTGGTGCAGCACAAGGGGCAATAATCTCTGCCTGGTGAGGCTGCACTCAGCACACACAGCAATAATCTCTGCCCTGCTGAGGCTGCACTCAGCACACACAGCAATAATCTCTGCCTGGTGAGGCTGCACTCAGCACATGGGGCAATTTCTACAATAAAGGGATCTCCTTGGGATGCATCAGGGGGTCTGTGTTGCTTCATTCCCCACTGCCACAAACACCCAGTCAGCTTCCTCAAATTACACAGGACAAATTCTCACCCTCCTTCCCTGAAGCAGGGCTAGGATCTATAGTCATGTCTTCGGGATTATCAGTAAATTAAATTTGGGGTTTCATTTTCAGAATTTAAATTTTTTGCACCAGACAGATTATGCACTGTTGACAGGAGCGACACAACAAAAAAGGTAAAGAAAACAATGTGAGTATTCTACAGCAGGAGGCAGAAATAGCAAGAACCAAACTTGGTTCCAACATTTGGCTTTACTGTAACCCACACTGGTCACAGAACTGCTTGTGAAAAGAAACGGGTAAGGAAGATAAACTTTGCTAATGTGCTGTCCAAGTAAAAACAAGCATTGGCTTCAGAAATTATCCATGCAATTAAAATTATGTAACTGTATGTTCCAGAGGTTCAAATGTGGTGTCTAAATTACCATTTAAATTAGCCAGCCAAAGTATCCTATAGAAATGAGTGTTTCAAATCTCACCTCAGCAACCAAGGCTCATTTCCCCTTATTTACAAACCACATAAAATGTAACAATAGTTTTAGTGAAAGATAAATAGGGATAGGCAGGCCTAGAGACAGAAATAGGAATGTACAGATATTGATGGGTAGAGACAGGGCTAGACAGGCACAGGGAGAGGCAGAGATAGGTACAGAGAGGTTGACACAGGTAGAGGCTGCTCTAGAGAGAGCTGTGGGTATAGACAGGTAGAGATAGGTACAGACAGACATGGACAGGTAGAGAGACAGGCTGACAGATATGAACAGACAGACAGAGGTGCTGACAGATTTTTTCAAGCAGAGGCAGATATTGACTATCTAGATAAAATAAATTTGTGACAGGGAGAGGAAGTGACAGGTACACATAGACATTGACAGAGAGGTACAGACAGATCCTGACAGATTCTGTTAGATCCTAACATTCTCTAAGATTTTAGCCGATCCTGTTAGATTTTGGCAGATTCTGACACATTTTGACAAATTCTCTTGTATTCTGACGGGTTCTGACAGAGATATTGGCAGGGCTGGAGACAGATCTTTGACAGAGCTTTTGTCAGATATTGACAGGTACAGAGAGGGAGATATACATAAGGACAGAGAATGACAAGTACTGACAGGAGGAGTAAGTATAGATGGATAGAGACGTGTAGATGACTAGTGATACATATAGATATAGGTAGAGATGTATATAGATGTATATAGAGAGAGGTGTAGATACATACAGATATATATAGAGATACATATAGACAGAGATAGGTTTAGACAGGCAGAGCTAAATACTGACAGGTATAGAGAGGTACTGACAGGTATGGACAGGTACAGGTACAGACAGGCAGAGATAAGTACACACAGGTATAGATAAATACAGAGAGCTGTAGATAGGGATAGACAGAAATGGGTAACCTGAGACAGGTGTGGGTGGATAAAGACAGAATCAGGCAGAGATTGATACAGACAGGTACAGACAGATAGAGGGACACAGAGACAGGTATCACTGGGGGTAGATAGGTATAGAGAGATACAGACAGATACAGACACAGACAAACACAGGTAGCCAGAGATAGGTACAGACACAGAGGAACAGCTGGGGGGAGAGAGATACAGAGAGCAAGCATTCCAAACTATGTGAGGGAAGTTCCCCTCAACACAGTGCACGTGTGTGAAGGGTAGGAATGTGCCCAGTGTCTTACCTGGGTTTGGTGCTGTTTGGCAGATTTACACCTTGAAATCACAACCCTATGTGCTCCAGGCAGAAACACATCACAGAACATGGGAATGTGAAGGCATTTATGGATGGCTATGCCGAGGCCAAGTGCATAAAAGTTCCATAAAAGCACAAAATGTCTTTTCCATGGCTAATGATACTTGGCTGTAAAGGAGCTAATAACTCTTAAAGCAAATTTAAGAGAAATCAATAAATTCACTCAGGAATCAAGTCACTTTGCTCTTCCTGTTATTTATCTCTGTAGACCTGTAGAATGTCTTGCAGCATTTTTTTCTGGCCTGGAACTCCACCCTGGACTGTTTTCATTGTGTTCAGACACACCCATGAGCATATTCCACATATGCAAGCTAATGCACCTTAGAGTTCTTCAAACCAGTCTACTTCAGAATAACAGTGATAATGTGCTGTGAGAATTTTAAAAGAAATGGTGATTATTATTCCTTTAAATAATAAAGAAATAAATTCCTTTAAATAGCCAGAAGTCCTATGTGTCACTGCTGTAAATTCTTGCTGTTAAGTGGGTATTAGAAAAGAAAACAGGATTTGGAGTGAAGTGGAACATGCTGCAAGCACAGGAAAGCCCAACTCAAGTGAAACACCTAGTCTGACTAACAGAGCACTTGGCTCCATTTTTCTACTTACTGCAGACATGATGAGCTCTCCACCGAGATGCTGGATTTCTGCTTTAACCTGGCTGCAGATCTTGAGCTGGTGGGAGTACAGCTTGATCTGTTCTAGGTAAGCTAGCAAATCCTGTTTGCACGACTGGTCTGGGCACTGAAAAGAACAAAAAGTAAAGCACTTCAGTAATTGCTGATTCAGAATGGTATCTCAGGAATCATTGAAACTTCACTGGGGAGTATTCCAGTTGCAGACTACTGGAGCCTTGCTTTTCACTGCAGTTTATCAGGCTGCTAAGTTCATTCCTCTTGGGAAGTTTTTTAATCTATAGCTGGAAGCTCAGATGAAGCCTAAGATTCCCCACATGCACTCTATTTAACATTGCTGTGCTTGCCTTAGCAGGATTTCTAAACATATCTTTAGTGTATAGAGTAATTACTTCCAGTCCTTAGATGATCTCTAAGAAAATACCTCTATAAACAGTGATGAGAGCAATCCAAACAGATTTCATGGGCTATGTAACCACACATGCAGAGACATGTTAATATCTGTATGTTATGCTTTGTCTTGTAACCAGATCATAGGGGTTTTTGTGTGTTCCATCCAGACTGTACTGAACTCAATCTGCAGATCCTCTCTCGCTGTGGGAACAGCAAAATTAGAATGTCTTATGGAAAAGTCACAATAAAAATTGTCAATATTTTTAACAATACAGATTTATATTACAGAAATAAAACCAGGATTGTTGTAACCTATTTTTTTCCCAAAATACATGGAGTACTTGGAGTGCAATGTTGCTCTGTGGGTACCAGGCCAGCCATGAAAGGCTGGGTATGAATTTGTTCTAAGGCTGATTCCCATTGCTCTGGCAGAATAAAGGGATCCTAAGGGGAATGGTGAGGCCCTGCTGTGCTCCCACAGCTGCAGAGAGTAAGAGCATCAATAAGCACAAGAGCCCTGCAGGTGCAGACATGGTGTTGGCCTGGGTGTGGTGCACACATGAAAAATACAGCCCCTTCCTTTCGACAGGAAACTCTGCTCAGCTTTGCATACTGAGAAAGCAAAGACACATCCCCACCAAATGCACACTGTCAACAATCACCTGTGGTTTTATTGAATTGTGGTCAGTGGATTTAAATCCAAACCCACCAGGAGCCAGATAAAGCACCAATTCTACTTAACTCCAAAAGTATTTCAGCTCCTGGCTTTGCTGAAGCAACAGTATGTGTTCAAAGGGCTGCTGTGACAATGCTGTTCTTCGTGGCTATGCAATAATAGCAAATTCATGCTTCAGACTTAGCAAAAGGTAACAGTAAACAAGGTCAGAGTGTACAATTTTAAATTAATTAATATGACTTAACATCAGTCCTTACCTCATGTTCTGCTATGTCCATTATTGTTTCCTGTATTTGGGCACAGTTTACAGCAAAACCAGAACATTTCCTGGACATGTTTTCTTTCTATCTGATGGAAAACTGACCTAAAATATGTTTTTATTTCTTCCTTATTAAGCACTGCTTTAAGAACTGCCCAAATCAGTATTTATATAATAGTATCTCAGTGTTTAGAAAGCTGGAATACTTACTGTTTATTTATTTTAATTAATAAAAAATATACTTAAAGTAAAGTACAATACAATCCCTTAGAGCATCACAACTCATAATACCAAGATGGTGTGTATTCCTGGAATGACATTCTTCTTCCTCTGTTTTTTCCTTTCTCCTTGGTTACACTTTGATTTTATCCCTCTGGCCAGAAAAACTCAAGAGAAAGGTGTATAGGGTGCCAATATAGTGCCTCACCCACTTCAAACAGTGACAATACCAATTAGAGAAGTTCACAGACAAGAATGGTTATTATATAGTACTCTTTTATATTCTTGTCTCAGGCTAGCCACAGTGCTGTCCCCCTTACACAGCACTACAGAAGAAATGGGCACCACTTTAGGAATGCCACAGATGATACACATCAAAGGCCAGGAAACTGCACTCAAGAGCAAGACCTTGAGGTTCTGCGCAAACACTTTCCGTACCAGAAGGATTCAAAAAAGCAAATGCAGGGCATTGGATAAGAAAATTCTCCTGAAATGTAATTATGCAGTGGCATATTCACAGCTGCACCACCTGAGTAGATCCCGTGCGTCCTTGCCCTGCCCCAGCCCAGCCAAGGCCCAGATGGAAGGAGGAAGATTGTACTGAATCCTGTAATTCTTCCTCCATTACAGCCCCCAGGGATCATTAACAGTGGCTCCCAGGAGCACAAAACAAAGGAAATGGTTTTTAACGTGAGGTTGTTAAATTGCAGAAATCTTTGGTACAGATACTAAAATTTTACGTAAGCAGAAGAAATTACTGGACAAACAAATGGAAAATTATCAAGGACGATTTCCCACGTTGAGGGTATCGTAACCATATGTTTGGCTGTGTAAATTCTGGCATGGCTGCAGGGGGTGGGAGCACCATGAAGCCAGGCCACGCTCTCCAAGCTGTGTCAATAGCCAGTGTCACCTCCTGGCAGCAGCAGGGAGCAGTGGATCTGTGCCTGAGCTCTGGCTCAGCACTGCAGCAGAGGCTCGGGCTGGCCAGAAAATGAAACCTCATGCCTTGCAGCACGTCAGATCAGCCATCAGCAGATGCTGGGAACAAATGTTCTGCAGGGAGGACGCTGCACAAGGAGTCATCTACCTACTGCTCAGAAGCAGCTGGTACAAGCAGCACTTGCTCACCAGCAAAACCAAACACTAGGCTGCAACAGAAGGACAATCAATAAATTCTGAGTTTCACCATCCCACAGTAACTGATGGTTACCAGTTTGCTGCTGCACATTCCTGACTGGAGAGCCCATCAGATTCTGAGAGGTTTTTCCCCACACATCCTGTGGGCAGTGGCTGTTGCTGGCAAGGGCTTTCTGTAAGAGCAGCATCAGAACTGACCTGCATCCCCAAGATGCAGTGCTATTTTACCCAAGAGAATATCTACCAGAACATCCAAACAATGAAGTTAAAATAATGCAGTAATTAAAACCAGACTGAAACCAGCACTCACCATCCAAGTGAAAAAGCCAGTGGCACAGCAGTTGCACACGGGGTGTGAATGAACAGTGCACAGGAGCTTCTGCCCACAGACCATTCTGGGTTTGCTTTGTTCTCGCTTCATCCCCTTGCTAACCAAGGCCAAAGCATTTCTCTACAGCACCCAAACCTTCATGAGGATCAATATTGGGGATAACCACACACCACCTACTATAAATGTGTGCTGGGCACAGACAGGAGGCAGCTTTGCTGCTCCCCCAGTGGGGTTGTGTCACCCAAAGGGATGATTTACACACTGCAATTAGCTCTGACAAACTGCATTCTGAATGAGCCCAGCCTGACTGGGAGCCCAGCGAGTGCAACACAGAGCAGGTTCTTAATACAGACCCCACTCTTCAGCACATTTCATCAGCCCAGGGGGAGGCACTCACTGCCTTCATCATCTCAGGGCTTCCAGGTCACATCAAGCAGCAAAAATCTTCTGACAGAAGGAATAAAGAACAAAAATCTTCTGACAAAAGGGAACGTCTCCTGATAATGAATTTATAATGCACTTGTGATTCATGTGTGCAAGTTGCTGTTGATGCTGTAACTGTGAGGATTTGGACCCTGGTTACTCTGAGCTATCCTAGCAGTGCTTTGTGACTGTGGGCTGAAATACAGCTGAGTTCTGCTGATTGTACCATGCTGTATGCCTTCCCTTCAAACACAGCAACAGGGAGCTATAAAAATCATATCAATCCTTTTTTTTTTCACATAATAGAAATGCTACAGAATTTAGTTGTTAGTAAAAGGCAACATGTGAAATACTCCACTAAAAAGTCCAAATGCTGCTCAGGAAAGCAATACTCATGTTTGACTGGGTACCAGATTCCTGAAGGGCTTATCCAGTTTGGCCCAAATTCAGAGAACAGTTATTTGGTTGCCCAGAGGAATGTAAAGTTTATTTTATTTTAAGACCCCAGGAGTGCAGGGCATAGGAAACCTGGCAAAACAACAGCTGAGAAAAGGAATTTGAAAATACCTTCAAGATTAAAAAAAACCACCACAATGAGAAAAGAGCTTTCTAAGTTAAAGAATAACTTGCACAGCCAAAAAAACCCTTTTAAACCTTCTTTTAACAGAAGTGAAAAGCTTTCTAGCCATGCAAGGAGTGAGAGGATCATACTAAGAATATCTGTAATAGCAGGAACAAAGCAAGATTCTCTTTACTAAATTTGACACCTTCCTATCAATACTTGCAATTGTGTTCACCATAACTGGAAGGCCGCCTTGGCCCATCTTTTGATTTGGATTTTTCTGGTTTTAACGCATATAATGTAATGTAAAACTGCATCTAAAATCCAAGCAACACCTGTAAGTAAGGAGTGTCCTTCAGAGGCACAGAACAAATCCCAGGGGTCAGGGGGCTCCTGGGTGCCAGCTGTGTGCAAGCTCAGAGTGAGGACCAAGGCAAGGAGCTGGAGTGAACTCAGTAAATGGGTTACAATAAGCTCAGTGATGTCACATTTCCCAGCAGCTCTGAGGGGACACACGAATTATCACCACTAGTGGCTCATGAACACCTTCTCCTCACACTGATTTGCTCATATTTCTAGGCTGGAGTCGTTGTACTAATACAGCTGAAATCTTTCTTTCATAGAAGAAATATTTCAGTGAGAGTGGATTCCCTATCCTAAAACCAACAAGAATTTATGATCCTTACTCAGCTTTGGCTTTGCTATCTCATCAGTTTCTGCAGTGTATCAGTGACAGGTTTGAATTTTAATCAGTAATAGATAAAATCTTGAAAGCAGCTGTTGTCCAGTGCTGGAAGAAAGTGTGTTAAGATCAGGAATTGGAGAATTCAGATATTTTACCTATTTTTTCCACAAATCTGATCACAACTGTATAGATACAAACTAGAAATTCTTTGTTACCACAGGACAACCACTAACAGACTGAGGTTTCTTTCTAGACAGTAGGAAAGCAAGCACTGAATATGAAAATAAAAAGTGAAGGGAGAAGAGAGAGCATGTGAGGGTGTGGAAACAGTGACTGTCCTGTGCTGCCCTGGACCTGAAAGGCAGCCACAAAGGAAGAAATGCTGCAGGTGTGACACCTGCACTGCTCTGCTGGTGTTGCACAGCCCTAAAGAGACCCAGCCAGCCTGGTGAGGAGGCTGCAGGGGTGCCCCGTGCCACTGCAGCTCCCCTAGGCAGGCTGCTGAGCTACCCTGCTCTGCTGGGCTCCTCTAGGGGAGGCTGAGCCATCTAAAACTCCAACAGAAATAAAGCACACCTTCCAGTTCCAACACTTGGCATTTCATGGTGATTAGTAACTCGTAAGAGTTACTTAAAATAACTTCAAATAAAAATTAAATGCACGACCAAAAATCACCTTCAAGCTGCAGATTTGCAGAGGCAAAACAGCCAGTGTTAGGGGTGGGGGGCAGGGAAGGAAAGTACAGGAAAAATGTGGATTCTGTGACTCTGCAGAGGGCGGAGAACAAACCATTCTGGAGCCAGACAAGTCTGTCCTTCCTAAGCTGGTGCTCAGAGCCCAGAGCAGCAGAGCTCTGTGCCAGTGCCTCCATGCTGTGCTCCCACAGCTCACCTGGAGCAGCTGCATTGCTGCTGGGCAACTTCCCCAGCTCACTCAGGAGAGCATGAGCCTGCAGCTCTGCCCTGCTGCCTGCACAGCTGCTGCCTTTGCCTGGCACAGAGCTCCTGCTCTCCACAGGGGCTGGCCCCCTGCTCTGCTGGATCAAGATGGGAAGGAAGGTGGCACACAAGGACCTTTCAGTGTCCCACCCTCTGCCAGTGAGCAGCGTGCAGGCAGCTGGGGGGGAGCACGGCCAGGACAGGTGATGTGAACTGGCCAAAGCTCTTCCATACCAGTTCCATGCAGTGTCATGGCCAGCATGGGGGACTCACCTGGAAGGGGCTGACTGCTGTTCAGGGACAGGCTGGGCATCAGGCAGCACATGCTGGGGAACTGTGCTGGGCATCCCTTCTTTCTCTCTGGTCTCAGTCCTCTCTCCCCCTCTCTTTCAGCATCAATGTTAGTAGTACCACTACTACTATTATATTTTAAATTAATAAACTTTTTACAACTACCCATGAGGTTTCCTTTTTTTCCAGTTCCAGGAGTAGGTGACCAAGCAGCTGCATTGTACTCAGTTGCCAGTTGGGGTGAAAGCAGGAAAACAGCTTTTTATACAACTGTTTATATACATATGCCTTAATATGTCAATAATAAATAAATAAATAAAATAAAGCAACCATGAACACATATATTTTAAACATGTATCTATATATATATTCATATATACCTTATGTCTAAAATGTTGCATTCAGAGCTTAAGGGAGCTCACAAATATTCAGCCACATGTACAAACACATGTGCAGAGGGATGTATGTCCCTAGACACGTGTGATTTAAAATATATATATTTTAAATGTGTATCTATTTACATGTTCATATATTCTGTATGTCTAAAATGTTGCATTCAGAGCTTAAGGGAGCTCACAAATATTCAGCCACATGTACAAACACATGTGCAGAGGGATGTGTGTCCCTAGACACGTGTCATGTACGTACACGTCCCTTTCAGGTGTACATGAACAGACCATGGATACATATAGTAGGAGTCTTAGTAAAATATCTGTATTGTATATTGAATATCTGTATATAGTTCTTGCCCTGATAAACCCCGGTTGTTTTTGATGGGCTGCAGCTGCCATGGCCTTAATTGGGCTGCAGCTGTGGCTAGTGAAGATAGCTGGGATAAAAGGGGCTGGGCTTGGCCAGTCAAGGAGAGCTGACAAGGAGCCCTAATAAAGAAGGAGCAACAAGCAGAAGAAGCAACAAGCAGGAGATGAAGTCAGAACTGTGAAGAACTGCCCCCAAGAAGTATCACCGAGAAGGTACGAGACTTTAGAACTATGTTTGTGACAGTATGGGACTTTAGAAATACAACAACAATATTACAACATCTGGTGACCCCAACGTGATGGAGATAAGCAGCCTGAGAGCTGTGGAGGCTGAGACAGCCTAGAGCTGTGGAGAAGCACGGCCATTGAATCAAGGAGCTGTGGCAGCCAGGAGCTGTGTTGGATTATGGCCTGTGAGTCAAGAAGCTGTGGGGAAACATGGCCTTCGAGTCATGGTAAATATATGTGTTGTGCAGCCAAGAGCTGTGGTAGAATATATGTAGTATATTGTGTCCATCTAAATATGTTTCTGTAAAAAGGGGGAAAAATATAGTAGAAGTCCTAGTTGTATTGTACAGTCAAGAGCTGGGAAAATATATGTATCATATAATTATAAGTGGAAAATGTAAAACCTGTCTCTGTAAGTAAACGAAAAGGGGGAAATCTAGTAGGAGTCTTAGTAAAATATCTGTATTGTATATTGAATATCTGTATATAGGCCTTGCCCTGATAAGCCCTGGTTGTTTTTGATGGGCTGCAGCTGCAATGTCCTTAACTGGGCTGTAGCTAGTGAAGATAACTGGGATAAAAGGGGGTGGGCTTGGCCAGTCAGGGAGAGCCTGGAAGGAGCCCTGACTGAGAAGCAGCAACAAGCAGGAGAAGAAGTCAGAGCTGTGAAGAACTGCCCCCAAGAAGTATCACGGAGAAGGTACGGGAATTTATGGGACTTTAGAAATACAACAACGAGATTACAACAGATCCACACAGAGAGGAGGCTGCACAGGGAGGCTCAGACAGGAGCTGTGTCCTGGGAGGTGCTGGGGTGAGGCTGAGCAGGGCAGGCTCCTGCAGGGCAGCTCACCTGGTCGGCGATGAGCCGCGCCAGGGCGTCCATGCGCGAGCCCGACTCCGAGATCACCTTGGCGGCGTTGATGACGTCAGCCGTGTGCTTCAGAGGGCCTCTCCCCCTGCAGAGAAGCACAGACAAAATAAATCACAGCATAAATCACAGCCCTGCACACGAGGTGCAGAACAACTCAATTAAACAAAGCAATACACATACACAAGTGACAGTAATTAAATCCTCCCCCAAGTGTTTTCATGACCCACAAATTTGTACTGTTTGGCATCAACAGGATGCAGAAGCACCAGAAAGATGTTACAGTTTCTTCATATTGAAAGCACAACCCATGCCAAATCCTGATTTTAAGAAATTTCTTGGGCAGTTTGCTATTCCCAGAGTTATATGAGGTTCCTTTCCGTTCCATTTTCTAGTAATATGTTCCAAGGAAGTTCAGCTCAGCGTATTCTGAGAGCCATTATGCATATCTGGTCAGAAAAATAGCAGGGTTGGTTTTAGTTGGGGTTTTAAAAATGCAATTGGTGCACCCACATCCAAACAGAGATGTATGAACAGGGCTGCACATCAGCTTACACGTGCCACTCAGAACACAGATATGCTGTATCAGAAAAACACTTCCCAAACAATTAGAGAATTTCCTCAGAATTTCAGTCTAGGAAAACAGCCAAATTCTTGTGAACAGTCTGCCAGAAAGTCAGACACTTTCTGTACACCCTCCTCCCAAGCCCAAAAAGCTGCTTTAATTACAGAATGTTTCCAAGAGCTAAGAAGTACAATGTGACTACTTGAGGCGGGAAGTATGACCACCCTTCTCTTCACATTTGCTCGAGCCTCAGCCTCTTTAATGCTGAAACACTTCACCTGAACTAAAATCAACACTTAATTGCAGTTCATGCATGTATAAAGGGAGCAATGCTGCTGAACTCAGCTTTGCCTTCCAACATCTTTAACAGGAATACTTCTAGTTTCACTAAGCATTTAATTTCCAAAGGCCCAAAATCAATTTACAGCACTGTACAAAGGAAGTAGACAACATGAAAAAAATTGATGTAAGTCTTTGTTCAAATGAGAAGACCCTTCTCTTCCAAGTCAGTATGGATTTATGTGTAAAGACCATTCTCATTTAACCTAAAAATATTATAGTATGGACCTGTACCAGCACTGCAGTCAGGAAATGACAGTGGTGACAACACAAGATGACAGATAATGTTTAATCTCTTCTTGATTAATCATACTGGTCAGCAAAGAACTATAAGTTCTTGGGGGAAAGCATACTTTACTAATTACAGTTCCTTATTCTCAACTTTGGAAGCCCACAATTGGAACAACCTAGGATCCAGTATTTCACACACCACTGTTCCTCAAGAAAGGCACCTTCTTGTTACGGCAAAGTATGTGGGGAATGAATTTGCAAATGCAATCCCCTGAATCTAGGACTGAGTACTTGAGCCCTCACCGTATCTTCCATCTGCCTTTCCTGGTCTTTTCCCTTTGAATCCTTAGTTGTTGAATCCTTTGGCCCAATTCCTTTGTGTGCCTACTGACCCTTCCCTCCATTCCAGGCCACTGGTTCATTGTTATTTGCACTGCAACAAAGGCCAGAGGTTTGTCAGGCATCCACAGCACATCCTTCAGCTGCTCCACAAACTACCAGCAGCCCTGGCAAGGTCCAACCCAGGACCAGCCAAACAATACCAAAGGTGAAACCCAGGATTAAAACAGCCAGCAAGGAAGAGATGGCATGGACAGTTCAAGCCATTGCTGCTTAGGTTAGTTCTTGAACCTGCAGCAGCTTTGCTGACATTTGAAGCTGGCTTTGAGGGTAAAGTTCTCCAATTAAACCAGGAATTTCCTGGTACCCTCAGAGATCTAATGAGAATGAAATCATTCCACCCCAAAAAATTACTTCAGAGAAATTAAAATGAAGCGTTACTTTTCCCCACAGACATGGCCACCCTCAGAGCCACTAGAGGAGCACTCAGCAATGACTGTTCTGGAGATCTCTGCCCCACGGGGCACCTAATGCACCAATGATTCAAGTTCTCCTCTACAGCCCCTAAGAAATGTGGGGTGTGATGCCTCTGAGCTTTCAGCCACAGCTCAGTCTTGACATAAATGTTAAATACTCAGGAATGCCTCAGCCTTGTGTTAAAATGAGCTGAATCCCCAGCACATTAAGAAGACAAAAAGAAAGCTCCTTTGCTACACCACCAAGGACTGTCTGTGCTCCTTTTTTAACCTTCATGTAAAATCCAGAGCCTTTGATATAAAGCAGAGGCTTAGCTGCCTTACGGTGTAGCATAATAAGCCATTAGTCCCAGTTTATGATGCTGGGAAATTCTGAGTATTCTGAAAAGAATATTTGGGAAAGTACACCAGATCTGCTGAATCACTGGCCAAATGGAAGAAACAGAGGAAAAAGAAAAAAAAAAAACAAAACTGTCACAGACATCTTTTGTGAAAAATCCTTTCTTTAGGATTTTTTCTTCTGGGAAGCTGAGGCCCCAGAAAAAGAATGTAAACAATGGTTATCTGCTGCTGTGAAATGCAACAGGTGCACCTGTGACTGGCCCATGTTGGATGTGTACAATTAAGGGCCAATCAAAGGCCGAGCTCTCTCTGGGACAGAATCAGAGAGAGCTCCTTTGTTATTAATTCCTTTTCTATTCTTAGCATAGCAAGCTTCTGAGAACTTTTCTCTCTATTCCTATAAGTATAGTTATAATGTAATATATAGCATAAAATAATAAATCCAGCCTTCTGAACATGAGGTCAAGATTCTCGTCTCTCTCTTCACCCCTGCAACCCTTGTGAGCCCTGTAACAAAAACAGGACGTTAGTTCAAGTGCAAACACTACATTTTGACCTAAGCAATCTACTGATTAGAAAGAGAGTCCCTATAGCATTCCTGTACAAAGCCAGAGGGGCTGTTTCAGTGATTCAGCCATCGGTCTGAACAGGAGTCCCTGAGGCAGAGCTGCTGGGAGAACAGCAGACAGCACTGAGGTACACACCCCAGTAAAAGCCTACACAAAGCCTTCCTGCAGCTTTCCCTGTTTTGGTAAGGCTGCAGCTCTGTGAGGGTTTCCATGAAGGAAGCCTGGACACACTGGGAGCTGAGCAAAAAGGATGATTACACACCATAAACATAAGGAGAGACAGAAGGGTTCACACCCACAACAACCTGGAGCTCTGGAGTGGGGCAGAGGAGGAATGCTGAGCAGGAGAGGCTGTGGGACACACGGAGAGCCCTCGAGGGGCTGCAGGGCTGAGGTTCAGAGCTGCCCTCTGCAGGGGCTGTGGCACCACCTCTGCCAAGGGGTGAGAGCAGCCGTGCCTGTTCTGAGGGTGGGATCCCTCCATCCTCTGCTGAGGGCTCTGCAGTGCTGGGATTTTATTGTTTCAAATTCAACAAAGGAGTTCCAGGGGTGAATAACTACCAGGTTCAATGAATGCTGCTTCAAATGGCACCAGTGCAGCTGTGCACTTTGTGAATTCCCACTTCTCCTGATTTAACACAAACTCAATAGATTCAGAATGCCACTAACTCAGATTAACTCCCTGAATCCAGATGTTAGAGACACATAAAGTCTATTAAATCATCTAGGTTGTTTTCCCCAGCCACTGCACAGCTTCCTAGCAGTTTTATATGCACTTGAATTTCTTTCTGGTAAGTCTGAAGTATGAAAAAAACACTTTGCTTGAAAGGCAGTGTTTCCCTGAGCTATCCATCTCACTCTCTGGAATGTTTTTCCAGATATTTAGGTCTTTCCCTGTATCACTGTAACAGCATCCCTTTCCTCCTACAGATCTACTCCCTGACCCTCCTCCACTACAGGCTGAAGCATCCCAAATCATGGTGGATAGTGCACACCTACATGCAATAGCTCATGCACCTACAGCTGTTCAAGAAACAAATATAAAAACCTTTCCACCAACTACCATCTGTTGGTCAACAACATCACAAAATTTCTCCAATCTGGAGTCTTCCACCTCTTCCCCTAAAGAAATTCTAATTTCTCAGCTATGGAAACTGTGTAATATTTAATTTTTTTTTCAAGTCAGCTTTAATCTTACTGTTCCCTCCCTGCTTCCAGTCTCTAATGTTTAAGGATAGACTTTACCTCACACACTCAGTTACTGACATTCATCCCCAGTGATTTCACTGAGTTCAAAACCTGCGACAGCAGAGCCTGGATTCGTTGCATGGAGGATCTAAAGCATCTATTTTCCTCACACCTCACTATTTCCAAGCATAAAGCCTTACAGGTTGAGCAAGCTGACAACACATTCAAGGCAATGAAAAACAAAGACAAGACACGAAGTACTATACTTACAAGCAATTATATCTCCCCAAGGTAGTGATGGATTGTTACTGGAGCTCAAATTAGCTACTCTATCCAACAACAAAACCAGGAGTACACCATAAATAATATATAGAGAGACATCCAGCTAAGTCTGACACAAAAGAAAATGGATTATTTCCTTCGTACAAAGAAGGAAATAATTTCCTTATTTCTTTCAAACAAAGAAAGCCATTTGGACTATCTCCACAAAGGTATAGGAGGAAAAATCCCAACACTTCACCTCAATGTTTCTTGAAAGGTATAATCACTCCAGGAAAGAAGTTGGACTGTGTTAATTAGCACAACACCAAAGGTTTTGGGTAATTGTGAAAGAGAGCATGAAGCCTCTCAAATCTCATTGTTCTTGCTCCAAGCCAGGATGACACAAGAGCAACTCCATCCCTGTCTGCCTAAACTTAACCACAGCAATCTGCAGACATCAGTATGGGCATTAGTTTCTGTTTTCCTTCACTCTGGTATTTCACTCTGAAAAGCACTGATACTCTTGATTCTTACAGTAATGAAAACTTCTACTTCAAAACATTTTTGCCATCACTTTCTCCAGAGAGAGAAGAGAAGAGAAATTCTTCTGTCTGCAAGGGAAGCTGGTAGCTTCTCCCTCCACGCTGTGCTCCCCTCAGCAAATGCTCCACACTTGCCTGCAGCAGAAGCAGGCAGAGGGAGCTGCACTGAGCAGTGGCTGAGGAACTCCCAGCCCAACACAGGGACACATTTCACAGCACTCTGGTGTGAGCTGAAAGCTTCAGCTCCAGCCACAGCCCCCGTGCTCACAGGCACTCTGGCCCTTGTGCCATCAGGCCCAGCTTGCGGCTCAGCAGGCCCTGACACGGCCGCTCCAACTGCAGCTCTGCCAGGGCACTGCACAGGAGGCACGACTGCCAACACTCCTCACCCAGCATCGTCTCTCTCTTGCTGGTCAGACCTGAGCACACCTGTTCAGAGCAGGATCAGGTCTGGCAATCCTGGCCAAAGCCAGGCCAGTGTCCACCTGAGCGGCCCCAGCCTGGTCCATCTGTTGAGGCTGAAGGAGGCAGAGTGCTGGCAAGGGCTCCTTGGAGGGGGGACTGGACAGGGACATTTCCTGAGGTGAGGAAGGTCAGAGCTCCTGTCCAGGTGATGCAAGTGTTACTTTAGGTACATGTTTGTCCCGAGGGAAAGTGCATTACTTACTGTGCAATTGTATAAGGTACAGCCATTTATTGACTCACAGAAAGATACTCCTACAAATAATAATTACCTTTTATGGACACTCTTGTGGTTAGTTAATTCAGTTGTCCCCACATTCCAAGGTACCGTTTGTACCTCCTGCAGTTCCTCCCCAAACACACTGTGTGCTTCCTCTTCTGCCTCCCACTGCTGCTCTGCAAAGCGCTTCAGTACTGGCATGGTAGGAAATCTGGATTCCAGTCTCACATTCTGATCTCTATTCTGTGAGCTGTTCTGAAGTTTGTTTTTTGTTTTATTAACGCAGTGATTGTGTGCAGTCCTGAGAGCAGGGACAAGGAAGCAGGATTCACACCTCACTCATTACAAATGCTCTAAACTTACCGAGTCAATCATTTTCTCCTGCAGATTGCTTTGCCTGCCCCTTCCAGCTGAACATGCAGAGTTTTAGATTAAATCTGTGAAGGCTTGGTGTTCAAGGAAGAAAAATTACACTTTTTAGAATTGCAGCTATAATCAAAAATCCCTTTTATTACACGTGGTTGCACATCTCTATCAGTTACACCTACACAAACAGGAGGCAGCAGAGCTCCTCAGGAAACCCACATGGGTAAAAGGTAATTGAAGATTGTACAGGTGGATCCCGGAGCTGACCTCTGCCAGTTTGTTACAGCTGTAGACACAAGAGCAAGAAAATGCATGAAATGAAAATCTTTCTGTTGCTGTCTGGCTGTAGAGGTTTGGAAATTACAAGATAAGAACTCTTAATGCTGGTAAAACTAAGTAACTGAATTAAGGCCAAACCCCCCCTTGACATTTACAGGTGCAATGGCTGAAGCAGGTCTATTCCTTAACAAAATTAATGTTAATAAAAATGAAAGCATGGTGAGATGAGAAAAGGGCACAGTGAAAAAAAAACATTCAAAGGCATGAAGTAACAAACATAAACTCATTGTAATAAATAGTATTTTTTTAGGTAGAAATACCTTTTGTGAGTGAAGGAATTTAGGACTTACGAAAATATCTGGTTTCCAAGGACCCAAGAATGGGACAGTGAGTTCCAGGCAATGTGAACACAGCATATAATATGTATCTGTCTATTCTGGAAGTGAAAATGGGTTTAATACAGGAGTTTCTCTTCCTTGCTGCCCTCCCGCACTGCTGATACATGGGGTCTGCATCTCCCTCCAAGAGGAGGAAGGGAGAGGAGGTCTGAAAGCACTGGCTTTGTACAGCAAGAGCAGGGTAACACACACAAACCCAACCTGAGTATTTTGTAAAGTAAAAAAGTTTGTGAAGGCTGTTCTGGGTTGGTACCTTTTCGACTGTGCACAAGCCAGCCCCTGACCTGGTGCCCTTCCAAACCTCTTGGCAGCAAGGGCAGCAGAGCAGCTGCCCCAGTTGTCTGTCAGCTCCAAATGGTGTCTGCTGAGGACAAATAAATCCTATCAATTTGAAATAAAACAAAAAAAAAAAAAAATCAGGCAGAATGTAACAGATATGAGAAACAGCCCAGATGATTTTTTAAGAATAAATATTGTCCGACTAATGGAAAACAAACGTTTATGGCTTCTGGAAAGATTAGAAGCTGTAAATACCATGTCTCTTCAGGCAGGGTCTGAAACCTTCTCCTGTTCCATTTTTATGATCTGCCTAAACAATACATGGAAAACAGATGAAGTCACTGCTAAGGAGAGGCCAAACTTGGAGGAGCACACTGCAAGAGGGACTGGTTATCAAAGGGCCACTGCCACAGCAGAGGGCAGAAGGGAAGCAACCTGGTTTCCCTGCCTTGGTGTTGGAGCTGCTCAGTTCTTTATTCATGGCTTGGGTGAAGGGAATAAAAAGAATGCTTAATGAACTTATATTTGATACTGATGGCAAAGAAAAAGGAAATAGGCTAGGAGGCCAGATTTGGAATTACGAATTACCTGAGGAGAGCTGGAAGAAAAGGTAGATGCAATAAAAGATACCCTCAGGTAGGAAAACCAAGCACAGAGATACACATGGAGAGTCAGCCCCTACACAACAGGAGAGTAAGAAGCACTGAGTTTCAGCAGATCACAAATCCATCAGGAATCAGCACTGGCATGCTGCAGAAGAAGAGGTAATGGGAAATATAGACAAATGAGAATAGAGAGGAGAAATAAACACTTCTCGTCTTTTTTACAGTAACGAGGTCTCTGTAGGAGAATTCCTGCAAAGATGTAAACTTTGTTTAGGAAAGAGAAGACTGAGTGCCAACAGAATGGATGAGGTTTGGGTTTGCTTCTACACTTCAGCTCATTCCTGGAGCAGGCACTGAGCTCCTCCTGGCCAGCAGCAGTCAGTGGTGCTGTGTGCACAGTTCTTGTGGCACCCTCACAAGTGAGAACAAGGTCTGGAGCAGCAGTGACACCCTGCCCACCTCCAGGTCCTGTCCTACAGGCACCTGTCCTGTCCAAGGGGCCACCCTGTTCCTGGGAGCTGTACTTCCAGGCTCTCCCCTCCTCCAAGGCAGAATGACAACGCAACTCTGGCTAAAGAAATAGTGAAAATGAAGACCGGTGCACAAATCCATGGGATTAGTTAAAGGCTTTACACCTCTGTGGCAGTGAAATGGGAATTGAAAATTACTGTTATTTACAGCAATTTTTTAGATCCATACAACTTTCTATCAGTCCTATGATTCTTTCTTTTTCTGCTCTGCTATCTAGATACTCATTGCTGATCTCACATTGTAGCTTTCTTATCTGGGTCATCCTTGTCTCCCCAAGCCCCCTGTCCTTTCACCAGCTCTACAAAATAAAGCCAAGCTATTTTAGAAGGCTTTGCTCTACGAGGGACCCAGTCATTTGTTTTTGTTTCTCTTATTTGCTGTATTGTGCAATCCAAGACCAAAATACAGCTACCAAAAATTTTCTCAGTGCTTCATACAATACAGAAGCAGATTTTTCAAAGAGCATCAGTGATTACCAATTTCAGTTCTGATGGCCATGTCCAAAATTCCCTGAATCTCACTAGAACCAAGACCACTTGTGGTCTCTGAGGAAAGCCTGAGTGCTGTGGAGATTTCACAAACCCTGTGGTACATCTGTAGCTCACCTCCAGTGCCACTCCCATGTGGCAGGGAATTGTGGGCACCAAGCAGCAGAGCCCTGCCTCCCCATTCCCCCCAGCTGCTTCTGAGGACATGGTCCCTGGCTGTCTGTCTGTACAGCCCTCAGGTCCATCCTCACCAGTTCTGCTCCTGACCTCCCCATGCTTTTCCCAGAGCTGGCCATCGCTCACCTGTAACAGGCAGCAGGTCTGCACCAGGACAAACACAATGGCCTTTGTCTGTAGCACTGCTTGGACAATGTATTTGAGGCTACAAAAACACAGAAGGAATCTTTCCATAATGATCCGTGAGTTTTCTTCCTCTCTGCTTGGATAAATGAAGTCACATCCAGTTATTTAAACATGACAAGGACAAACAGGAGTATTTCTACACTCCCGTATTTTGTCAGCTGAATGAAGTTTGTTAGAGCAATCCAGGCACTGCAAACTTGGCTGCACAGTCAAAGGTGAGCACTGCAAAAACTGTCACTAGAATTATTTCTGGTCCACAGTTTTAAAAAGCATAAAACCAGAAAGGAATTCCTGCTTCAGAATGTAGTTCCTCCATATAGCAGAACATTGCTGTACCATCCTGATCATATCACTCGTGGAACTGAGAAACCCTGATATCATTCAGAGGGAAAAATGCTGACACTACTTGAGTAGTTGCTGATAATAATGTTACCTATCAGGGATGCTTCACAATTTGGAACTGCCTCTTAAAATAATATGGAAGAGAACACAAAGCAGCAGTCAGGTGGAACAGAGGAAGGTATGTCAGGAGAGAAGCTGTACCTGCAGCCCAGGAGGCAGAGAAGCAGCTGAAATTTTGACTGTAAGTTGTTAAATCACAATTCTGACAAAACTCATCACAGCAACAACAGAACGTGGGAAGCAAAGCATCAAAGGGGTACAGGTTTGATTCTGCTGCACTGAATATTCATATGTGCAGCACCCACACACAGCAGTGTCTGCATGTTTACATACACTAGTTATAGAGATGAAAATCAAAGAATTGTGCCAGCTTCCCACACTTACACTTGTGCACACACACAGACCTTTCCCTTCACTTCTACATCCCAAAGTCCACGTCTTCTCTAAGACATTTGCAGCTCTCTTGCAACCATGATGAAATGTGTTAATTAAAATGTGTAATTTCTGTCCAGTTGAGACCAGTCACATATATTAAAGAACAGAACACCATATAATGAAATACTTTTATCTATATGTAAAAAAAACATTATCAAATTGTCATTGTGATCTAAAGATAAAAAGCACTTCACAAAGCTCACTGTTGTTGCTAAACTATTTAATCAGTGGATTTTACACTGAGCTAAAAAAAAAAAGTCAAAAGCCTTTAGTCATGAAAAAAAGTGGAAAGAGAGGAAGCTGCTGTCCTGCAGCTGGTCTCAGCTGGATTTAAACTGGACTTTGATGATGCATCTTACCAAAGACTGCAAGAGAATTCCAAACATCCAAGGGCCCATCTGTGTGCACAAGTCAAAGTATGGCATGTCTTGGATTTTCAGCTCTGTAAGCACATATAAACATAGAAATACTTCTACATTTGGCACTAGTTTGTTAAAAAGAGATTAAATGATAATATAAGCAGCAGTTTGTACAAGATAATGCACCTGGATAAATCTGATCATCCCTTCTGTAGGTAGATGGCATCCATGAAGCTCAAGTTTCGTTCCAGAGGACATTATTTACAGCTGTAGAAACTGTAAACTGGTTTCCCCAGTTTGCAATTTCCCAGCCACTATCTCCTGTGCCACCAGAAATGTATCCCCAGATTTCCTATGATCTGCTTCTCACAGCCATGCACAAACACCATTAGTGCAAAGTGAGGGAACACCACAACATCTCAACTGTTGTGCCACCTCCACCAGACATTAACTGTGTAAGCCTCTCACCTCTTTTTACTCTCATTATCCCTCAGATGCTTCCCCACCTCCTTCTCCTTCCAGATCCAGCCTTTCAAAGCACACTTCCATTTCCAGTCACGGACTTTCATTAGGATGCCTGTCATTTTAATCACCACGTCACATACCCACAGTTACTGTTCCAGTGACTGCAGGAGAACTCTCTGCTATTTGCCTCATCAATCTGCATTCTCCCATTTTTTTTCTGTCATGAACATAAATTCCCTGGAGATTTTAACCTAATACAGGAAAGCACCCAAGGGCCTCACAGACTGTGTTTCAGGGATTTCTGTACTCTCAGCAGCAGCAGCAACTGGGTTCTGAACAAGTAACATGGAACTTGTGAGCACACAGTGGGCTTTGAATGCAGGGCCCCTGCACTCTGAGCTGGGCTGGGAGGGGACAGTGCAAAGGACACATCAAGGCTCGTCCTTGTCCAGCAGGCCAGGACTGCCATGGTACCTGTGAAAAATGCATGTATTTATGATTGGCTTTTAGCAAATATTCAAATGAATATTGTATGTGTTGTGTTAGAAAGCAATGCTGTATTAATTCTCTTAAGTACTGTGTTCAATATAGTTTTAGGTTATAAAAATTGTTAAAACAGAAACTATGCTATGCAAGATGCTTTGTTTAAAAGAAAGGGCTTGCAGCGAGATAACAGCCATAGGACACCTAAATCTTTCAGAGAAAGGGAATTTATTGCCTGCTTATCAGAAGAAACAAACTTCTTCCTGCCTCGAAGGTGCTGTTAGGATTAGAGGGAAGAAGTTGACACTGACCAGATGGAATCCTGTGTTTGAATAGAATTTATGCATCATGTATGAGGTGTATGAATATGCAACGGGCTATTGTTCTTAAGGGTTAATCCTGTGTTAACGTGGCTCCTTTTTTGGGCTCATGATGCCGAGAAAAAGGTACCTGGACTGTCTGTAACTCTTTGTTTTTATTGTCTCATATTGTCCAAATTGTTATTACTCTAATTGTGTTACTATTCTTTTTAACCATTTCATCACTATTAAACTTTAAAAAAATTTAAAAACAAGTGACTGGCGTTTTTCACAGTACCCCTGGGCACTGCCAGCCTGGCTGCAGGGGCACTCCCAGCTGTCCCCTGCAAGGCTGGCACAGCAGGCACAGAGCTGTTTGGCTGTGTGCAGGATGTCTCCAGCTGACCAATTGCAGCTGCACACATCTGCATCCTCCCAAAGCACTCAAGTGAACTACAGCCCAGCCAGCTGTAAGGAATTGCAGAGAGCCCCCCCTGCTTCTCACTCCTGTGGGCCACGTGCTGAATTTTCAACAGGAGTTAGGAAAAGCAAGTCTTAAGGGCCTGGAAGGAGAAAAAAATGCCACAGGAGGGGTACTAATGAGACAAAGTAGGGGTGTGAGTGGTACAGGGCAAAAATAGAGCAATGCCTCTAAAAGAGGTCAATACTGTCTTCTAAAATCCTCTGGCTATGCTGTAACCTTTATGAAATGAAACATTCTCCTTGCTTTTGAAAGTGTATCTTTTTGGTTCCTCGATAACAAGAAGCAACTAGATTGTCTGAATATCACAAACAATGTATTTTCTTTAAAAAATCCAGCCACATCTACACCCAGACTACTTCCTTATCCTTTCAGAGCATGCCCTGCAGGAAGGCCTCTTCAGCAACTTTAACTCAGTGAATCCCAAAAGAGTTTATGGCTTTATGACTGCTGTACTATCATTTTTAAGGTATTTATTCCTCGATTGTGTCATTTAAAAAAATTACATTAACAGAAGACATTTCCTTTTGGAATTTCCCATCATAGCACAAACACTCATGAACTGAGTTACAGAAGCCTGGCCCAGGGCCATGCTCTTGGGGGAAATCACCTCTCTAAACCAGTCTTGGGCCTCTCCAGTGCCAGCAGCATCCTCAGGTGGACGTGAGACCTCTCAGGGCATCCCTGTGTCCCTCAGCTGGTCCCCCACAGGCCGTGCCTAACCCTGCACTGCTGCTCAGGAACCAAAGTGAGGGATCCCCTGGCTGCAGAGAGGAACTGGGGCTGTCCTGGGCCAGCAGCTCTGTCCCTGCACTCACAGCCACTGTCCCAAGGCCACCCCTTGCCTCAGGGATGTGTTATGAATGAGAAGCTTGACAAGGCCAATATACAAGCAGCAATCAATTTATTAATTAATATGGTAAAGTGTGAGCAATACAGCGCTGGGTACAGTGGGGGAAGTTTTCCCTCCAACTGCACACTGATAATTGATGGTTACAGGTGTTTATAGGGGTACTCATCAGTTTTTTTCAGCAGTTTCTACTTCCAATCTTTTACTCATCAGCAATTTTTATTCCAAATTATTACATCACAATTCTATACACTATTTTGATTTTAATTTCTCAGGATGTATCTCAAGGAGTATCCCCAGATGGTGCTGGTCCAGTTTCCAAAGAAGAAAGAGGAATCCCATCTGGAGGGGTCCAGCTCCCCAGATGTGTGCCTACCTTTTAATTGCAGAGACTCTAAATCTCATAACAGTGATGTCCAGCTTCCCTTTGGTTGAAACCATAAACCCTTGAGGTGATGTTCATCTTCCTTTCTCAAGCTGTTTTTCTCTGCTTCAATAAGGCGTGAGATAAGCAAATTTCCTTTATATATATTCCAAAGCTATAGTTTCAAGGATACAAGTAATATTCTAAAATTATACTTCAAAAGGTTATTATTGCAGAGCTTTTTATGGATTAAATGCAAGCAAAAAGCAACATGCTTAACACCTTAATTCCAATGTTCCTAAATCAAGCAGGGTTAATTTGCAAACAAAAGATAGGTTCAAAGGCCTTTTTCCATGCTTTATTTTCCTCAGTTATTATTAGAATTCACAACTGTCCCATTGTTGGTTTCCACACATTTCGCAATCCCAAGTACACACCTCACCTGTTTGTACCTGACACCAAACACAGCTTTGCATCCCACAGATGCAAAGGCCACAGGGCACAACACGTGCAATCAAACAAAGGGAGCAATCTGTTCTCTCAAACACCAGATTCTCCCTGAGAACAAAGCAGGGATGGAGCACGGGGTAGGACCTGACCTCACTTGTTTAATGGCATGTAGAAATGAGCAGAGAGCACCTTTCCCCAGCCTCAAGCAGGTGAGAACATTTCTGCATGTAGAAAATGAACTAACACAAAATATATCCACGCAATTTAAAAACAAAAGCTGCTTGGCAGATGCATAAACATCTGAATTCAGAAAGTCCAAGCTAGAGGTTGCCTGGTGCCAACTACCCTCTGGACAAGAGTTGTAAAGAATCCTAATTATATCATCACAAACAGATGAAAACACAATGGTGCACTTTACTTACCCACAGAAAAAAAATGGATGGTAGCAAAAGAAAACAAACATTGAAGAACTGACTTCTAAAGGATTTTTAGATTTTTCAACAACTAACAAAGAAGACAGTAAACTGATTATCCAAAAATAAACATTGAAAAATGGAAACTCTGGGAAACCTGACACAGGCACAGTGCTGGGGGTGTGAACACAGCTGCTGAGAGGGCTTTTAACACAACCAAGCTAAGAGCTGGATCAACAATGCAGTTTTAACTCTGAAGCCTTCTTATCTCAAATTTTTTCGTTCCCCTTAGCTATCTCTTCAACCATAGTTATTAAAAAAAAGTCTCATCCAGATCTCAAAAACCACAAAACTGCTCAAGAAGTTGTGCTGTTTGGATTACTTGGGGGGAAGGGAGGTATTTTTGAGGCTCAAGACTCCACACTGGTCATGTCTCCAGGCATTTAATATCTAATCATGAAAGCCCAAACCATTCTACCTTCCAGTCAAGGTGATTGGACTGCCAGAATGAAGTCACTGGGGTCACCTCTGCAAGAACTGACAACAAAAGTATCTTCCCAAGTGAAGCAGAGGTCTGAGAGGCTCCTCTACCCACAGCTCCTCAGAAACAGCCATTTTAGGGAAACAGAAACTTGCATTCCTAGATGGGGCAGAAAATGGCAGAAGAACTGGCAGAAGTGCTGAATGGCAGCAGGGTCACAGGCTGGAAGGGAGGCCATGCTATGGCCACATAAAAAGATGTATTTGGTTAAAGGGATATTGCATTAAGGCAAAACTGTTTTTCAGAGTGTCCATCTTGTGTTTTGCAAAGAAAAAAAAATCACAATTACAAAAGATTTTGTAACTATGATAAATGCTTTTTAAATTGGATGAAGTTTAGAATGCATAACATGGGAATGGAAGAATTTTTTGGAGTTAGGGAAGTTTCTGGTAGTTAAACTACTGTATCTTATCTATGATAGCTGCATTTATCAAGTTTTCAAGTTTCATCTCCAGCAAACAATGGCAATTTTTGCCAGACTGGGACATTTCCCAGGGAGAGTCATGAAGCTGAGCCCTCTGCATGCCATTCATTATAAACTCAGCAGCAACTGGAATTTATGGAGCCTACTGAACCTAGAGAGGAACCAAACCAGGACCACCAGAAGCAAATACTGCCCAAACCTGTAATGATAGGCTCCAAGTTGGTAGTGGAAGATAGTAAAACTCACCTTTCAAAATTAGTTCATTCCACTAGCAGAGTAGTATTTTAGAATTTTTCAGAAAACTGTCCTCACCCCATTTGTTCTTTTTTTTTTTTTTTTAACACACTTTCAGTGTTGCCAACTGAAACTAATGGCATGATCTATAATATAATTAAAACATTTTGTAGTAAAAAAAGAACAAAGTACTCATAAAAAATGTACATTTTATGTTATATATGCACCTAGCACATCTGCTATGCCACTGGGACAGATGTTTATTAATATGGATATCAGATCATATTGCTAGACTGCTAATGGCTCAGTAATCTATCTTCTAAATATCACACAAGTTTCTGAATATATGCAGAACCAATTATCAAAATATTTCCAAAAAATCCTGCTTTACTGCTGTGGCCTGTGAAAAGAACCATTAACTTGCAGTTTGGTTTCAACAACAGGGTACAATAGTTACAACATGTTGTGTTTATAATAAGTATGTTGTATGAAAGACTTAGAGACACTCCCTCTAATACAGCAACTTAAACAAAACTTCAAATACTCAGGATTAGAACATCTCCCCTCTCCTTGTCATAGTACTACAGACCATGCCCTTACCTGAATTAACTGGCTTGTAATGAGTTTAGTTAGATAATTAGACAATTCAGTTAATTATGGAAATGTTTGGCTTCATCTGAGCATCACTGTGTTAAGATTATTCAAACTGTACAAATAATGATGGTTTATTAGATTAAAGATCCTAATATCCTGTTCTAATGTGCCAGCACTTAACTACTGATGCCTCACCCTCACTGTGGACGTACCCTCTCACCAACTCTTCTCCTCATTTCTAAGCCCCCTCAAAGGTATGGATAAAGTTTACTTCAATGCAAGTTCACTAAAGAGGAGAAAGTACCTGGCTGTAAAATGCAAAGAGGAAACTACTTTCACAATAAGAATATCTGCTTTGCACAATGACACAGAACAGTCTTAGACTGAAATGCATTTTCTTTGTACTTCATCAATTTGATATGTGCCTTGCCTGCACTTTGGGAAAAACAGCAGGCAAACAAACTCATTGATATGTTTGACTTGGAGTTACCAGCAGCCCTGCAGAACCAAAGGAAAAGGGTTATGGTGTGCCCATCTTCCCACATCTCCCCCACTTTCCATGGTGGGCTCTGCTTACAGAAACACAGTGTTATGTAGAGACTGTGGGAATGAAATGTGTATTTTTAGCCCCAAGCACTCAAATACCATGAGTCAGGCTCCAAAATACCACAGAACCTGAAGAAACATCAGGAGAATTGAAATAATACATCTGCAGTTCTTGGTACTTCCTTTCTCTTTTCCAAGCCTTCAGGGGTCCCATTTTCAGGATTTGCTCAGCAACCATGAGACTTAATTAAAAAATGCTGGGGGTAGGTGAGTTTCTCCCACAATAACATATCTCCAGTGCCAAGACAAGAAATAATACACAAACAAAAATTTTTAATAATGTTCTGAGTTAGAAGCATTGATGTATTATATGAGTCTAAAAAAAGAGCAGTTAAAACATGCAAAGTCCTAATTTTTGTCTGCTCATCAAATGGAAGTGAGGAGAAGCTCTCTTGCAGCCACACAGTGGTGAGAGCTAAGAGGCAATATGGCAGGAGAATATTGGCACTGGCTAGAATCTACCACTGATGCCAAAAAAACACCCCAAAAAAAAAAAAAAAAACACAAAAAAAAACAAACAAACAAAAAAAAAAACCAGAGCAAAGACTTCAGAAAATTAACATGGGTGCTGTTTGCTAGAACAAGCCTTTGGCAGGCAGTCCTGTCTCTTACAGTGCTGCTCAAAGCTTACATCACTTTGCTTTCCTCTCCAGCATTTTCAGAATAAGGAATTTGCTACAGACTGGCAATTAGAGAGCATCCATCACTCCTGCTGCAGAACACTGGGGTGAGGAAGGGATTTCCTTCCCCACAGTGATGCAAGAACTCACCTGCTGAAAGGCCTGCCTGAGAGACTGCCCACTGCAGCCAGAATCTGGGGCTTACAGAGATCATTCCTTCCTGTTTTGGACTGCCTGGTGCAACCTCAGCAATCAGGCCATTCCTGATTGCACTAATTAGGTACTTTGAGGACAACAAAGAAGGCAGGAGACTTTTCTGAAGGGACACAGAGTTTCTGCAGAAGATTGTATTAACACAACTGACACAGTTCAGCCAGGCAAGCTACTTGGCATCAGCATCTGTGTCACTGCCACTTTGCTGTGTCAAGACAAAGCATTTGAAAACATGTTTGGCACAGGCTCTCCAGTGAATAAAACATTTTTTCTTGTATTAAGGAAGGCAAAATTTCCTAGGATGGAAAGGGGGAAGGGAGCATTTAAGTTGAAACAAACATGCCCAAAAAATAATGTGGCAGTCTTGAACAGAAACACCATTTCATCTGATTTTTCCATCAGTATTAAACCACACTTTTTTTCCAAGGTCTAAAATTATAGCGGCAGCTTGTTTCCTCAAGCCTACAGGATTTAAAGTTGAAGAGAACTTCTGGAATAAGTTATTTCCTTGGCAAGGAATGCAGTACAACAGCTGCTTGTTCACTGAGATCCTGACAAAATCCTGAGGGTTTCTGCTGCTGAGACAGCAAAGATGTGAAGAATGGCCCTGAGTAACTTAGTGAGGACTTCCCTCTACAACATCCCCATCATCATTCCTCCTCCCACCCTCCTCCTGTTTGGTTTGCCTACTGTCACTGGAGGAGACCTCACCTGAGTGCTTGTCCCTTTGGGAATGTGGGATGTGCATTCCCAACCTGAGGGCTTGTCCCTTGGGAATGTGGGATGTGCATTCCCAACCTGAGTGCTGGTCCCTTGGGAGTGTGGGATGTGCATTCCCAACCCAACAATGGGCTGCTGCTCAAACACCAGCCACATGCCACCAGAGAGCCTTGCCATCCTGGGGCTCAGCCTGCTCCACTGTGGACAACTGCTTTTGCAGAGAATCTGATGGACAGGTCTGGAAGTGCCCTTTGAGGAAAAATGTGGAAAAAAAAAATCCCACAGCTAGTTTAAAAAGGGATAGGAAATGAAGAAGTAACTCATTGACTCTTATTAATCCAGACTGAACTGCTGGTTCCAAAAGGAAGGTTATGGCTGGCGCAGAGGAAAGCTGCAACCCTGTGTGGGAAACAGAACATTTCTGACATGGGTAGAGTGCAACAATTAACCTGGACAGGACCTGCCCATGCATAGCCCTGAACACTTGGAAATGCAAACAACACCTTTCAGCATCCACACAAAATGAAAGGCAATACTGACTGGATGCTTGCAACGCCCCTTCCAGCTTCCAGCAGCAGTAATCCCTTGGCAGCAGCTCCTTCCTGCCATGCCTGTGCTTCCCACACCATGCCAACCCCTCGGTGGAGCACAGCACTGAGCTCTCACAGCTCCTGCTAACAGATGTCCAGCATCTGCTGTGCGCAGCTCCTGCCTTCCTGTACAAGCACTGAGAGCCCTTTAAGGAAATCAATTCTAGAATATTCATGTTATCCTCATCTGCTACCTCCGACTGGCCCACTTGAAAAGCAGCATCAACAGAGCAGCAGCAGTAATGAAGACATTCCAGAGAGAGAAACAGAATCATGCATATTCCAGTACAGAAACCTTGAAGCACTAAATTAACTGGGATCTATGATCTGTTTATAACTACTCAGCAAAAAAAGTTACTTAAGAGCAGAGCACTACCATATGTCTAGCAATTACTACACACCAAAGAGGCTTCTCAGCCATTACCCACTGAATATGCTGCTCTGCACAGATGATTCGGCCAACAGGAAAAAGATGTTTAAACCAACGAACAAAATTGAAAATAAACCACTGCTTAATGCTAAAAGTAAGTCAAAGCTGTTAGTGTAAACGGCTGAGTCTTCTCTGAATTTTACACCTAGCCTCCACAGCTTGCCTTCAGCTCCAGGGACAGACAGACTCTGTCAGTACAGCAACAGAACTAGTGATCAGGTCATCCAGGTGGGAGTGGGAAGCTGATCAGGATGTTGAAAAGCAGGAACTACATTTCTGTTTCCTCCTTCCCTGACAATGCACAGATCAGAAGCAGACTTTCTCCACAAGAACACTCATCCCTGGGGCAGGCCTAGAGGAAGAAGTATGTTCACAACACCTCTCCTGTGGCATGGCTTTGCAAGGGTTCCTCAGGGTGAGAGAGACAGACGAGAATCTTGGCTTCATGATCAGAAGGCTGGATTTATTAATTTGTGATATATAATACATTAATACTATACTAAAAGGAATAGAGAGAAAAGTTCAGAAGCTGCTAAGCCAAGAATAGAATAGGAATAGAATCACAAAGTTCTGTGTCCAAGCAGAAAACAAGGACAACTCTCCTGTGAGTGGTCAGCAAATCCAAACACTCACAGAAGACCAATCCCAGGTGCACCTGCTGCATTCCACAGCAGCAGATAATTATTGTTTACATTCTTTCTCTGGGGCCTCAGCTTCCCAGAAGAGGAAAAATCCTAAAGAAAGGATTTTTATGAAAAGATGTCGGTGACACCTCTCCCCTCCTCCTTCACAGGTCTGGTTTTATTTTATTTATTTTCCTTCTTGGTAAACTGAGGACCTGTGGCCTTTCCATCAGCCTAAAGAACCTCAATAACAGTATCAGTTACTTCTTTTAAGGCAGCAATAGAGGTGCCTGAGTAGGGATGATCTCAGTGGTCTGTAGCAGAATTATGACTACGGAGCAAAACTATTTGCTAACCTTTATGAGCAGCCAGCCCAGTATGAGGTGCTGAATGACACTGCCCGTGCCCCCTTAAGGACAGAGTTTTCATTCCCAAAAGCAGCAAAACAGCAGCTGCCAAAGGTACTGAATTGAAAAATGTTCTATATAGCCTTGGAAGAAGGAAGTGTGAAAACCATTGGCAGGCTATGCAAACCGTGAAAGGTCCTGGTTTAATTGAAAAAGTGTGGAACAGACTCCAGTCATAATTTCAGCAGAAAACAGCAGTTCAGCACTGTTTCTGTTGTTCACTGTGCTCCCAAGGTGAGCATTTGTGCACAGTTTTTCTCAGAAGTATGTATACTCCAGGAAGAAAACTAAACTAAAATATTACTAAATAAAATTAATTATATAGGAAATACAGTAAGAGTGTTTGCAACCCTGCAGCTTCTGGGAACAGTTATATTTTATTTGATGGCAACTCCATGGCCTGACTCTTGGCTATAAAGAAACCAAAGGTTCTCTCTCTATGGAAATGATTTCCTGTGGGTTGATCACTCAGAGAGAAGCAAGTCAGACGTTCAGCAGGGTCAAGAGAGGGATGAGAACTAATGCAGGAGAAGTGACTCTGGAAAAAAAAAAAGCCTTAGCTCTCTGAAATAACCATCCCTTCATCTGCACAGAAAAGGGTGACTACAGCAAGTGCTGCAGGTCTCAGTCTAGGGAGGAGGGGAAAGCAATAATAAAATAATGATTTCAGAACAACTGAAGTAATAAACTTCAGTAGAGAAAATTCTAGCTAAAATACTTCTCCCCAGCCTAGAATGTACTGCTGGCATCCTAAACCACCAAAGCCAGACACACAATGTGGGGAGCCTGCAGCTGATTTGGGTACAGCTGGGTACCACATCTACCTGGATTTCAGGGTATGCTGTGCCCTCACCTCACCTACACATCGACAGCAGACACATGACTGATCTCCTGTAAGCAAAACTTCCATTTGAATCAGCATTAAACTCACAGGGAAAAAAAAAGTAACTAATATTTTATGTCAAATTTCTGGTTGTAATTAATTCACTGCTGTGCCTACCCTTCCAATGAAGGGGCTGATAACTGCAAAAGTTTCCAGTCTTATTTCTTGGAAGCCCTCCAAAGGTTTAAGCTTCTAACTTCTGCTAATTAATTCAGGAGGAACCTGAACATATGGTGTTATAGCCAAAAATATATAGCATATACAAAATATAGCAAATAAATCCCACAAAAATAGGCCTATATTTTAAAGGGTAAAAAGCTGGGAGAGGTGTTTTGCTTTTTTAATGACTGCTTCTTTATTTTCCTAGGAGACATTGCTGGGTGCTCTCACCCAACAACAGCTTGAGCAAAATAAACATAAAAACAAGAGTTGCACAAGACACTGAAGATCAAAGGCAGGTTCCATGCCGTGCCTTTGGAGAGTGCTACAAAACTGTCATTGTTATGAGTTCCCTGAACACTGTCCTGAGGACAGAATGCCAGCTCATCACCAATCACCATCTCATACCAAATATCCCAGGGGATCCCGGCTTCCAGCCCTGCTGTGCCCGGTGCCACTGCCCCTGGGAAATGGTGACCCTCAGCTATGCAGCCCAGAGCCCTCAGCACTGCAGCCCAGAGCCCTCAGCACTGCACCTCAGAGCCCTCAGCGCTGCAGCCCAGAGCCCTCAGCGCTGCACAGCCCGGAGCCCTCAGCACTGCAGCCCAGAGCCCTCAGCGCTGCAGCCCAGAGCCCTCAGCGCTGCAGCCCAGAGCCCTCAGCCCTGCACAGCCCAGAGCCCTCAGCTCTGCACAGCTCAGAGCTCTCAGCTCTGCACGGCCCAGAGCCCTCAGCTCTGCAGCCCAGAGCCCTCAGCTCTGCACAGCTCAGAGCTCTCAGCACTGCACAGCCCAGAGCCCTCAGCTCTGCACAGCACAGAGCCCTCAGCACTGCACCTCAGAGCCCTCAGCCCTGCACAGCCGAGAGCCCTCAGTGCTGCACAGCCCAGAGCCCTCAGCACTGCTGCAGCCCAGAGCCCTCAGCACTGCACAGCCCAGAGCCCTCAGCTCTGCACAGCTCAGAGCTCTCAGCACTGCACAGCCCAGAGCCCTCAGCGCTGCAGCCCAGAGCCCTCAGCACTGCACAGCCCAGAGCCCTCAGCTCTGCACAGCTCAGAGCTCTCAGCACTGCACAGCTCAGAGCCCTCAGCACTGCTGCAGCCCAGAGCCCTCAGCTCTGCACAGCTCAGAGCCCTCAGCACTGCTGCAGCCCAGAGCCCTCAGCACTGCACAGCTCAGAGCCCTCAGCACTGCACAGCCCAGAGCGCTCAGCGCTGCACAGCCCAGAGCCCTCAGCTCTGCACGGCCCAGAGCCCTCAGCGCTACACGGCCCAGAGCCCTCAGCGCTGCACAGCCCAGAGCCCTCAGCACTGCAGCCCAGAGCCCTCAGCACTGCAGCTCAGAGCCCTCAGCACTGCACAGCCCAGAGCCCTCAGCTCTGCACAGCCCAGAGCCCTCAGCACTGCACAGCTCAGAGCCCTCAGCGCTGCACAGCCCAGAGCCCTCAGCTCTGCACAGCTCAGAGCCCTCAGCACTGCAGCCCCGGCTCACCCGGGCCCTTCGAACAGCCCAGAGCCCCAGTTGAGCTCTGCCCAGCAGCCCAGCCCAGCCCTGGCTCACAGCTACAGCTGCCCCCAGCCTTGCCCTCCGCCTGGGGCTGACCCTGCCTTGCCAGCAGCTCCTCCCCCGGGCAGGCTCGAGGACATGCCCCAGCCCAGCTCTGCGCCCCTCAAGGGAGCATGGAGCTGTTTCCTTCTCCTCCTGGCTGGGACTGGCAGGGGCTCCCAGCAGCCTGGGCTGCTCCCACACCCCGATGCGGTGCTCAGCGCCCGCCGCGTCCGCACTGGGACCGCCGGCTACGCCTTCACGGTCTCGGCACCTCGCTCCTGCTGCCCTGGGAGAAGGAGGAAGGCGCTGAGCGATGACAGTGGAGCAGCCCCAGCAGTGTGGCTGCCCTGCAGAACCCAGAGCTCCAAGGTTCCCGCTGCCCCTGCTGGGGGGCTGAGGCAGCTGTGCCCGCCTTGCGAAGTGCTGAGCGCCCCGGCACTGCTGCAGGGCACCCCGGCTCGGGCCCGGCGCCGCTCGCACGGGCACGGCTCGGAGCTGCTGTGCTAGACACAAAGGACATGTCCCACCACAGCCCTCCCAGCTCCCGGGAAATCTGCCCTGGAAGCTGTGCAACTACTGAACTCCTCTTTACACTCCTGATGCCTCTGCTGACAGAAACTCATACTTGAGAGCTCTGAAATCCCTTTGCCCTCTGACTGTAGCAGACCCTAAAGATGAAAGGCAGAAGATGGCTCTTTCCAGCACAAAACTTACATCTTGCCACTAAAATAGGGCTGCATTTGCTGTAATGTACACTGTGATTTGTAGTCGATTTGCTTCTGGTCCTGGACAGACTTCTGCCAGAAGCTACATAGATCTGTTTGTCTGCCTTATTTGTGAATTTGCTATATTTGAGTATGTCTCCATTTTATTAATTTGCTGACTATATATATGAGGCATGGACATAGGTCCTCGTGATCCTCTCTGCCCAACCAAGAAACATCTCAATCTCTTCTCTTTTTTTCCCTCAACTTTTATGCTAAGGGTTGTAGTACTAGATACTCTGAAATAACTCTTACACTAACTGTAATATTGCTAAGAATGCAAGGAATTCACTAAAATCTTACACAAGACTACAGGAAAATATAAAAAACAAGCACCAGCTGTTCCCTCTGATTGTTCTGAGGATCCCCTGTGTTCAAGTAAATCCCAGTCACGTTTGGACACAGGGACAGGGAGGTTGTGTTGGTATTGCTTTGCCCTGTGCTTATCCACACATCAGCACTAACTAAGGACTTCTACACAAACAGCACAACTAAGCCTTACTGTTTAAATGGAGCACAGTTTTTGGACTTCAATTTATAAAATTCCTTTAGGATGTGGAGCATGTAATTGCTCTAATCAGAGGAATTAATCTTCACAGCTTCCATGACTACAAGGCATCCTACAGCAAGCAAGAAATGATTCAGAAGCAGCTTCACACAGTCCAGCAGTAAGTCAACTAAATACATCACAGAAGTAAATCACCACCAGAATTTTTAAGCTGAAGAGTTTTACAGAAGACTTTTAACCAGATGACTGGGAGAATTCTCTTTGTGAGAATGTGTCTTGATTTCTACCTGTATACATGAAATTTAGGAGTCATTTCCTGTTCCAGCTGCAAATGACTGTTTAAAATCAATTAAAACATTATCTTAAATTCACTTTCATGTCCATATGAAAAAAGTGCCATTCATAAAAAAGGTTCAATTTCTGAGCCCTGCTACTTTTATCACAATCTGGTTTTCCTGCAGGAAAGTAAGAATTTTTTAAAAATGGTTTGCAAGCATTGGCAATATAAAAAGTTGAAACAAAGAAAGGTCAAATGTCAAGCAAAAAGAATTTTTTGTCACCTTTCTTTCAAGAGACTGACTGCAACTGTTAAGCTCAATAAAAAGACAGTGTTATGTTCATTTTCATTTCTGTTCCAAGGAAACGGAAGTTGCACGAATAAAGTACCTTTTTTAAAAACAGTTTTTAAATGAAAGAACAAACTGTGAATGCCTCACCCTTCCAAGGAAAGAGGCAATAGATAAACTGTGAAATAATTACACATGCTTATCTTACAGAAAGATATCCAGGACATAATTATCCCACTGAGAGAGGGAAGAAATAATAACAGAAGATCTTTCTGTCCTGACATTTGCTAAAGAGCTTTTATCATCCCAGAAATTCCAAGAACAATTTCAGGGACTTAGGAGTGTCTCCTGCCTGTACCAGAGCATTCTGAGTGTCAGGTGCTGCCTGCAGAGATGAGGAAAATGTGGGGGTTGGCTCCGACAGAGCAGGCAGAGAACAGAGGCGCCTAAAGCGGTTGTGGTTAAGGAACAACAGGTGACACAAAAAGAACAGAAGGCTGCAAAAACAAAGCTGCTGCAGGCTCTGTATGTACCTGTCCTCTTCCTACTGTTCAGGCTGACAGGCAGCTCCAGTTTATCCTTTCCCTTTAGTATTTCTACTCCAGTTATGAGTAACAGCAAAACCTGTTTCCTGACTGCAGCTGTGCATGAGTCAGCTGTACTTGGCCACAGAAATGCTGCAGAGGAAAGGAAGAAATGCTGTGCTCATTATTTTGGCCATGAGCTGCTCACTGTATTGGTTTACAAGTACTCACCATGCTTTGTTAACCTGCAAAGAGCAGCCATGTGAAGGGTGTGCCTCTGCTCCAACACGCTCTGCAGCTGCACACTGACACCACCAGAACCTGTGCACTGAGGGAATTCTGACTGGTTAATCCCTAGCAGAAGGATCTAAATCACACTGTGCATTCATGAGCTACTGTGTCTGTGTAATAATGCTAATATTGATGGTAATTGTGTCTGCTACAGGAAAAATTAATCCACTTAGCTTGCAGGCAAATTGGATATATATAAATACTTGGAGTAACACTGTCACAGAGCCAAACTGTTAAATTATTTTTATTTCTTTAAATGTTTCTCTTTTGCTTCTAAGACTTTGATCCACCAGGTGATTTTCCCTTTGGAATAAGGGTTGTATAAAATAAGTCATATATTTGGATTTTATAATTTTTTTTAGAAATATAACTATTGAAGGATGAATATTTAGCACTAACTATTAGAACTATATTGAGTAGCAACTGCCAAATCAGATTAAATACTTGCTGATGTACATATTTAATAATCAGCTGAAATTATTTCTACTATAAAAGTGGCAGAAGCATCCACAAAAGTATCATATGAAATATCACATTCTATGCAAGTATCATTAGCAAAGACACAGTAGTAGTGTAAAGGAAATTCAGACTCAGTTTTTGGGATGGACAGGAAGACACAGATACTGGATTTCTGCCTTCAAAATCCTGACTTATTTGTGTAAATATTAGAAGCTCCGTGGCATTCAGGCAGAAGGAGCACTCTCAGCTGATTGTGCTACACAGTTTCAATTGGCACCCCCAGGGATCCATCCCAAAGCTGAGAGCCCGTGTTTATTTGGGAGCAACCCCTGCCCGAGGCCATTGCCCACAGCCCTGGCAGGGCAGCCAGGATCCTGAGCACTGCCCTGGCTCCACTGCAGCTAATGCAGTTCTGCTGCTCATTTTCACAGCACCTCTGTTAGCAAAACATTTACAACCTTCAATCTTTAAGTGATTTTTGATGAAATCATTGAAAGTGGAAGTTGTTTGTTCTTATCTATGGCTTATGATGCAAACACTGAGCAGCTATGGACTCTCAAAAGCATCCCCAGATGCTTAATGAAACAGTGCTGAGCAGTGAATGCCCCGAGAGGAGCAGGGAGGGAAGGGAAAAGGGCAATTCCTACACGTCTCTCAAGCTGAACTGTGACTGCAGTGATAAATGTACCATTGCCTTTTGTGGCAGTGACAGACCAGATCAGTGATGGGAATAGGACTGAGCAGGAGAGCTGGGATGTGGGACTTCCACGTGGGTGAGAGGAGCTGGATGGAGCTGATACAAATCTGAGGGCTAGGAGGGCCAGAAAAAGGCAAGGAAGGCAGCAGAGTTCAGGATGCAATGAAAAAGCTCCACAGAATTTCAAAAGCATCTGGCTGCTGGATGGGAAGTAGGAGGATCACAGGTAACTCTGAAGTGGGAAGGGGCACCAGGAAAAGTAAATCAAATAGTGAGTTATGGTGAGGAACTTGACTAGGAATAGAACCTTTTGCTGTCCTCTGCCATCTGTGTGTCTCGTGGCCTCTTTGAGTGCAGTAAGTACAGAACTGCCACCTCAATTTGCTTTCCCAAGCAGAGACTAGAAGCCCAGATGGATTAAGGCTGTGAATTAAGACTGTGGCTATTACCAGGTGAGGAGCCCTGCCCAACAAGGCAGCTGCACTTGGTGGTAACCAGGAGTAGTACAGAGAGAAAAGTTTAGGCAAGCTGCAATCCTTGAAGTACTAGAGAATTACATTTAGTCTTACTACAAGGATAAAGGGAGACAGCTTTTGGAGGATGACTTTGCTAGATCTACTTTTTTCTTGTCTTGTTAATTTGTTTTGCTATTTTCACTATAGTTCTCATATTAACTCCAACACTGATGCCATTTTAGAAACAAATGTCAAGTAGCAAGAACAAATATGAGATGCTTTCTGAACAGTTTGCACTCTTTTGTTTAAAGAAAGTGTCCATTTGGAATCGAACAATCTACAGAATGGGTAAGGGGTAAAAAGCCCAGTGATTCTCATTTAGTCTTTACACCACAGAAAAGTGACAGGGATAGTTCCAGAGCCTTCAAAGGGCACTGTGAATCCTGAATCCATGGGCTGCATGCTGTCAGGGCAGGCTGGGGGACATCCCAGCCAGGCCAGTCACCAGCACTGGTGTCTCTGTGGTGCATCCACAGAATCACCTCTGACACAGCAGCCAGCTCTGCCTGGGCTCCCAGTCTTACCTGAGCCCTGGTTGGAACTTTCCTATCATCAAAGTGCTGTGAAAATCCTGCAGACACATCCTGCAGTTCTCTGTTTGAAGGAACCTCCCCTGGTGCACAGGGCTCAAACAGCAAAACTACTCTCAAAGCTTGATAGCAGAGCTCCCTTTATGCTTAAACCACTGACCCTTCCTCCTTTCTCAACAGGATTTACAAGTTCCAGTGCTGTGATCCAAAGCACTGCTTGAATTAGATACATTTCCTTATATGAGCAAAAGGGACTTAGGCATGGTGATTGGCAAATATCTTTTTAATTGTAAGTCTGCTTTGGCAATGGAAAACAAGGATCCTGCTCCATTTAAACATAAAGCTTAGGGAAAAACAGAACAAACCAAATGCAACCCTGGGATTTTCTTGTACATTTTTAGCCAATCAGGAGAGAAATTAGAGTATTTCCACTAAAATATTATGAGAGCTGTTACAGCAGGTCAGGCCATTTCTTGCTATTTACTTACACAGAAGACAGAGCAAAAACCCCAAAACTTTGAAATCCACTCACTGAGATTAAATAACAATGAATGCAAGGTAATACCATATAAACAGCAGCAATCAGCTTATGTAATGAGTGACTCAAATACACAAATTTACTATTTGTCTGAGTAGCTTCTGATGTAACAAATACAAAACGTCAGGATCTTTTATTTCTTCCATGTTCAAAACTTGGGAGTTACAGAGTGGTGAGCTCAGACCCTAAGGTGAGCTGGTGCTTGCTGTGCCTTCTGCAATATTCATGCCCTGGGCTCCAGAGAAGGGCAAAGGAGCTGGAGAAGGTTCTGGAGCAGCTCAGGGAGCTGGGGGGGCTCAGCCTGGGGAAAAGGAGGCTCAGGGGGGATCCTCTTGCTCTGCACAACTCCTGACAGAAGGGTACAGCCAGGGGGGACAGGGCTCTGCTCCCAGGGGACAAGGGACAGGATGAGGAATGGCTTCAAGTTGCACCAAGGGGAGGTTTGTGTTAGGTATTCAGGAAAATTTCTCCACTGAAAAGGTAGCCCAGCACTGAAAGAGGCTGTCCAGGGAAGTGGTGGAATCCCCATCACCATCCTTGGAAGAGTTCAAAAACCTATGGATGTGGCACTTTGGGGCATGGTCGTGCTGGGTAAATGGATGGACTCAATGACCTTAAGGATCTTTTCCAACCTAAACAATTCTATGATCTGTTCCCAGATGCCCACAGAGCAGGAAATGGAGAGCCAGCTGTGCTTCTCAGCACACACAACTGCTACCTCTGATAAGCCACAAGAAGAGGAAGAGCCACAAGAATTCACCTATTACTCAGACAGATACAAATCTTCCTTTTGCCAGACTTCATCTGGCATCATTAAAGAAGAAACAGAACTTCTTACTGAAGGAGATATTTAAAACCAATTTTATAACAAATTGCAGACTTCTCCAGGCAGGTCTTTACCTCCCTCCCACTTGCAGTGGATTTGAAAGAGCCAGTCTGTAAAATGCAACAGCTGCCTGCCCCAGAAAGAGCCTGCAGCAGAGCCCAGCTCGGTCCCAGCTGGTTCAGCTCCATGCAGCCCTGTTCACTGACACCCACCAAGACACAGAGAGAATGTTCTTTGTCTCTTGCACTAAAGGACTGATTTCAGGAGGCAGTAAGTGTCCTGCAAGAGCGGCTGTGTGTAACAGCTTCACTTGTCAGCAACTATTTTACTGCCAGCTAGACCAGGGGGAGAAAGGAAGTACAGACACCACCACCAGTATCTTCCTTTGTTATCATCAATTGGATGAGATTTACACATCATTTAATTCAGAGCACGGCAGAAAAAGCTCCTGCACTTAAACTTGCTTCCTGTTGTAAGGCCATCATCAAACACACAATGGCAGCAGAAAAAATACCAGCTTTGAGAGCTATCTGCTCTGGTACTCTTCATTTTTTCAACTACATCTAGCAGCACAAGAGTTCTCATGAAAGCAACAGCAATAATGGGATATAAAATATGTATGAGTCTGAATGTGTTCTGTCACACATGGGCTCTGTACAGAGTGTTTCATGCTTGACAGCATGCTCTGATACAAGTAGACAGAACAACAGATGAGAAATCTACAGCTTAAAATCAAGATTATTTTGTTACTTTTTCCCTTTCACTGAGAGCAGAAATAAAAGTGCTAAAACATGTGCAAAAACCCTACCAACAAATTAATAAGAGAGGACAAAGGCAAAAAATTAGAGATAATCATAGTTCAAAACATCAAATGCCCCAACACTTCGGTGCTCCTACCTGATGTGTTGTATTAGCTGAGCCACTCAACTCTGCAGAGATGCTGTGAGCTGACATTAAACTCTGTATTTGCTGCTTTAACAGTGTGACAATGGCCTCCAGCATTTCTAAATATCCAAGAACCCTTTTTTTTATGTAATTACCTTGTGAAGTCAGTCATCTCCATCATAATCACACACATCCTCTTGGCGAGAACAATTATGTCATTGCTAGTATCATCCCAGATTTCAATCTCTGCATCAAGCTTACTCTTCACTTTTTTGAAGTCAGCCACTTGCTCAGCTATCTTTTCCTTTTCAGCTTCTGGCAATTGAGTCATCTTGGCCTAAAACAGAATCATTTGATTTGTAAAACATCTATGTCAGAGTATTTGATTTTTTTAAACAAAACCACTGCACATTAATAAATACACAGTTTAAACACCCTGTGGCCTGAGCCAACTGCTTGAGTTTGTGCACTTCTAAATTTCAGAATTTGTATGTTGTCACTGGGTGGGGCCAAATAAATAACCTCAGTGTAATAGGGGAAGTGATGTTCCTGAAATCATTCATTTTAACAGCAAGAGAGAGATTATTAAATTCTTCCAAACAGCCTTTACGAAATATGACTGAAATTTTTTTCCTGTTTCCTACAGCTAAGGAGCAGTTTTAGGTATGATACATGTAAAAGTTATTTATTCAGGTACAAAATAGTCAATGAAAAGGGTTAATTGTCCTGAAACACTCAGGTATGCTTCTTCTCTCTTCTGAGAAGGTTCTATATTATCACTCTAGGAATTAAAAAATATTTAATTGTTCAAATATGCATCTTCTGTCTTTGCAGAAGGCAAACAGGAGGCAGAAATCAGGATGTGCAGAAGATTACCGAAAGCCCCTAAAAATGTAGCATGGTCAGAGAAATGCTTTTGTTTAATGCTCTCCATGAGCAAGATGAGCAGCCTGCTGCAGTCACGGGTCAGACTCCCCTCCTGTGCCAGAACCAGGCCAGGGAGCAGCCAGGGGCTGGGACATTACACAGCCACATGAAGATCCTGGCCCTTCATCATCCTCCCACCCCAGAGAGAGGAGCCACGCTGCTCCTGATGGCTCTGCTGCCCTGCTGCTCATCTCACACCTTCCCTTCGGGCTGCCAGGAACCCACAACTACACACAGCAGTTATTAACACACTGTCATTACTCCGTAATTACACAATAAATATTTGGTGACTTATTCTTGTTTAGAAAACACTGTCTACCACCAGTAAAATGGAAAGTTAAGGCCACGGCTGAATTGCTTCTAATTAATAAAATGGGCAATCAGTTCCATACATAATGTGTATGTTTTCCAAGCCATGTGTTTTCGGAGATTTTATTTATGCTAGAAGCACTGTCACAGGGTTAGCTTTCTCACTTAGACAAATTACTGAAAATTACAGGTTTCCCAGCATGTACCTGTAATTGCAGTCACACACAGAATCACAGAATGGTTAAGGGTGGAAGGAACCATCTCACAGTGGTCAGAATTACCCCACGGTCACAGAACTAGAAAGCACAAATATTTGGAGGCTATTTCTCCCATGTTGTTAAAAAATCCCAAAATGCCCTACAGAGGGAAGAGAACTTTTATGATCTCATACATGTCTGCTGATGGGTGGATGTCTGTGGTATTTCCTAGCCCCCAGCTTCAACAGTGTTTTGAGTTCAAGATCACAGGCCTGGATCTCAAAACCACAAGAAAGATGGCATTTTAATGAGGGAACTGTGACATATAGCATCCTGCTATCTGCCAACAATAATGAGCTTCAGGTGGAAGAGACATTATCCACTGGAACAAAGGGCAAAGGAAATTATAATTCTGACCTTGTCTTGCCTCTCCTTTCCCTCATACTGGTTTTAAATCATGACCAATAAAAAAAGCAAGCGTATACAGAGCCTTTTAAACATGGATTTAACTTTGTATCAAAATAAACAACACAACAGTAATTGTGAAATGAAGATCTGAATTGATTGACTATTACACGAGTGCAGGTTCATTCTGTCAAGCAAGAAAAAATTATTTTTTCACTACTTCTAAGACAAAATGCTATTATTACAGTAGCAGGTAACAGATTTAGGACTAGGTGAGAGGAGAAGTTATATCTGTGATATTTCCTTCCTTCTATTATTAAAAAAGTAAGGATTTTTTCTTAAATTTCCCTGACTTAACTTTTCTGAAGGCTGTTTCTCCCTGGCAGCTTGAGTCTCCAACACTGCAGTTTGCATCATTGGAGTTGCCACATTTGCCACCTGACTGACCCTGTGAGACTGGTGTTTCCTTTCATTGCCTTTCCATGTTTCAGTCGGTTCTGGTGTTTCCTTTTGTTACCTTTCCATGTTTCACTCAGTTCTGGTGTTTCCTTTCATTGCCTTTCCATGTTTCACTCAGTTCTGGTATTTCCTTTCATTGCCTTTCCATGTTTCAATCAGTTCTGGTGTTTCCTTTCATACTTTTCCATGTTTCACTCAGTTCTGTTGTTTCCTTTCACACCTTTCCATGCTTCAGTCGTTTCTGGTGTTTCCTTTCATATCTTCCCATGTTTCAGGTTTCAGTCGGTTCTGGTGTTTCCTTTCATACCTTCCCATGTTTCACTCAGTTCTGGTGTTTCCTTTCGTTACCTTTCCATGTTTCACTCATTTCTGGTATTTCCTTTCATACCTTCCCATGTTTCACTCAGTTCTGGTGTTTCCTTTCGTTACCTTTCCATGTTTCACTCATTTCTGGTATTTCCTTTCATACCTTTCCATGTTTCACTCAGTTCTGGTGTTTCCTTTCGTTACCTTTCCATGTTTCACTCATTTCTGGTATTTCCTTTCATACCTTTCCATGTTTCACTCAGTTCTGGTGTTTCCTTTCGTTACCTTTCCATGTTTCACTCATTTCTGGTATTTCCTTTCATACCTTTCCATGTTTCACTCAGTTCTGGTGTTTCCTTTCGTTACCTTTCCATGTTTCACTCATTTCTGGTATTTCCTTTCATACCTTTCCATGTTTCAGTCAGTTCTGGTGTTTCCTTTCATACCTTTCCATGTTTCACTCAGTTCTGGTGTTTCCTTTCATATCTTCCCATGTTTCACTCATTTCTGGTATTTCCTTTCGTTACCTTTCCATGTTTCACTCAGTTCTGGTGCTTCCTTTCACACCTTTCCATGTTTCACTCAGTTCTGGTGTTTCCTTTCATACCTTTCCATGTTTCACTCAGTTCTGGTGTTTCCTTTCGTTACCTTTCCATGTTTCACTCAGTTCTGGTGTTTCCTTTCATACCTTTCCATGTTTCACTCAGTTCTGGTGTTTCCTTTCGTTACCTTTCCATGTTTCAGTCAGTTCTGGTGTTTCCTTTCATTGCCTTTCCATGTTTCACTCAGTTCTGGTGTTTCCTTTCATACCTTTCCATGTTTCACTCATTTCTGATGTTTCCTTTCATTACCTTTCCATGTTTCACTCATTTCTGATGTTTCCTTTCATTGCCTTTCCATGTTTCAGTCAGTTCTCCACCAATGGAACTGAACTTTTAAGGCCATGTAAGGACACATGGGGGGGGTAACTAAGTGCTGATGATTTTGATTCTTCTCTCCCTGGGTACCCTGCTGGCCAATGACATCCCAACCCTAAGAACTGGCCTTCTGCTACCTTTGTCTTGGGCTGCTCTCCAAGGATCTGACTTTCACATAAATTTTGCCTGTGCTATTAAAATCTCAGACTGACATGTTTTTTCTTTCCTGACCCCTAAAACCAAGTGACAGGCCAGACCCACACCAGCACCATTCTTACCACTTACAGGGACCAGGAAGCAAAGAAAGGCAACAGAAAGCAGCACAATACATTCATGCAAAATCAAAGAATCTCCCTTGAAAATTATTTAACACTTCCAGCTTTGTAGGCTGCAAAATGTCATGTAACTATAGAGAAGAAAAGAGGAAAACACTGTTTTTCTGCCCTTTTGTAGGCTGCAAGGAAACAAACCCCAGCTTCCCAAATAAGTACATGGAAAACTTCTCAGAGCTTTTACATGCAAGAACACAAAATAACCTGTTCTTCATATACTGTAGTTATAAGAAAATCTCAGAGATCCCAGAAGAACAGATTTGTGTCCCTACTTTGCCTTGGGAGCTGAGGCTTTCATTCCATCAGAAGCCCTCTGGTCTGTTCCTGCTCCCCTGATGCAGTCAGCTGAACATTTGGTGAAAAAGAACAGGACCCCTGTAGATCACTCAAAGTATAGCAATGTATTTCAATCATGCTGTTTCACAACAGCTCCAATCATGGCTTTTAACTGGCTTTTTCTTGAACAAACTTTGCAGAGCACTGTCATACAACACACACGTGAGCTGAGCCCTGAGCTGGTGAGTGACATCCCTGCTGTGGCACGAGGTGACCCCTGAGGTCCATTCCAGGCTAAACCATTCCTGAGCCTGATTCTGTTTGAGTGCCAGGGTGCTCCTAAGAGAATTCATGCAGACACCACTGAGTCAAAATGAGCAGGACATGTCCACTACCTTTTACTGCTACTTCTCCTACTGAGGGAATCAGTTTGTGAGATTGGATGAAGAGGGGACAGAGATCTGTTGGATATTCAGCACTCACAGCTAAGTGAATACACGCCCCCAGAGATGAACTGTGTGGGTTGTGATGCTGACAGAGGGGAGCAGCTCTGTTTCTGTCAATACTTTACTGCCTGCTGTCACCAGCTGCCTTCTCCCCATTTCAAGAATTGCAGCAAGCCTGCTGAAGTGCAGCATTCCTTAAACCACTTCAGAGAGTGCCTCATTTGTTCTGCCATGACAGTTCTGCTGCACTTTTAGATGCAATATAATTGGATAAACCAGATGAAGAGGTGAAAGTGTTGGGAGATAGCAAACAAAGTGTTTAACGCCATTTTTGCATCAGCCTTCACTAAGAAGATTGGCTTAGATGATGCAAGTATGGCATACTGAATGCAATTTCTCTTTGTCACAGGGCCATAGGCCCATAGATAAAAAAGGATCATGCCCTAAATCTGGGCTTCACCAGAGCTTTGCCACTGGCTCCCACGTCATCCTTACAAATCACCTGGAGAAATAAGGTCTAGATGTAATCTCCAGTGGGTGGATGTGATATTGGTTAGAAAACTGCTTGCAGAGCACTTATCAAGAACACACACTGAGCCAAGGGATCCATCAGGAAAAGCTGGGAAGGGAGCAGCATTAGTCAGTGTTCCCACAGAACCAAGAGCACACACTGCACACTGGCAGGGGAAGAGGCCTGGTTTACAACTCCAAGTGCCCTTGAGATCTAAAAACATCACAGGGCATAGTGCAGCTGAGACAATGACAGAGTTTACCCCTAAGAAAAATCCCCAGCACACACACAGAACTGAGACAGAAGCAGCCATGGGCAGCTGTGTGGGTGGGAATTTGTGACTGGTAAAAGGCTGTGCTCATGGCAGAAAGGCAAACCTCATACAAAGCTCCTTGTGAACTATGCACACAGCAGGAAATACTGCAAAGCTCTCACTTGTGCTGCTGAGATCACAGGTGGCTTCACACATTTTGCAATATAAATAGTCTGGACACAAAAATCAAGAAATTCCTTAACCAGCTGCAGAGCACCCAGAGGAGAGAGAGACTAAAGGAACATACAGGAAACTCCACCCTGAAGAGAAAATCAAGGTTACTGGAGTTATTCAACCTGGAGGCTCCAAAAGAGGCCATAGAAAGGATGTACAAGTACATTAAAAAAATACATACAGAGAGGAACTTCACTCTGTGTCCATTCCAGATGAGTGCTAACACGTTAATTGCAATGTATGAGGTATAAGGACAAAAACTTTCCAATAAACCATCAATTCCAGTAATGAGCTAAGTAGAAAGAGCAATAGAATTGTTCATATATATGTGTGTGTCAAGAAGAAGTGCATTTATTCTGCCCTGGGCCAAATGGCTGGATTAGCCAAGTTCTTGAGGTTCTTTCCAGCTCTACTTTGTAGAAGTATATAATATACTGCTGCAACCTTGAGTATTTCAGTAACTTAATCTCTTTACGGAAATTGGGTTAAAAATTGGCAAGAAAATTAAATGCTTTTGATAGATCATGACTCCTGACAGGGAATCTTTTGCTATGTATCAAGTGTCAAAATTACTATTCATAGAAGCTACTCAAAATTACAGTAGTTATCTTCATTATGCTTGAATTCTTACCAGTATTTTCTGCTTGTGTAGGGCTTTGATAAAAATTCAAAAAATATTCTGAAATTGGATTTTTTATTAACAAAATAGCACACACTTCCTGTTAATGCACGTCAGCATTTCATTAAATGTAGGAACTTAGATGTACAGTATTTGCCACTTGAATAAAAATTGCTAATTAATCTGATGGCAAACCCAGCTTCCCTTCTAACTACTTTTAATGCAAGTATCAACAGTTCTTCTTGCTCTTTGCTGTTTTATCCAGGCTTCCCTCTTGGAGTTTTGTAGATTTTTAGACCTATATAATTAATCATTGTATTTAAAATGCAATACAAATACAACAATGAAATAACTTAGCCTGGATTTTCTCATTCACAGAACACAAACACACTGTATCCACTCTTTTTCAGCTCAGAATTGTTGCACAAACACAGTGTGCAACAAAACTGTATAAAAAATTGTCTTAATCCCAGACATTTTTGTCCACGCATTCACAAAAGTCCTGTGAAAAAAAGTTCTGTATGCAGAACTCTGACACAAAAGATGTGGGTGTGTGGCTGCCTGAAAGAGTTCTGCTCTTGCCACCCCTAAGTGGATTAAGTTATGAGATAAAACATTTTGCCTCTTTCTCAATATGATCACCTTAACCTGCAGCAGCAACTTTGAATTAAGCTAAGCTGTTCTTATCACTAATTTAGTAACTTCAAACACTTAAAAGTAATTTTTCCTGATCATTAACATGTACTTTGTCCTCTAAGCTGAAAATTAACTGGCAAAATCTTACTCACCCCTCTCTTCAACACAGAATGCCATGATAACAAGGCACTAGCTCACTCAGTGGAATTACACTGATCATGGCAGCATAAATAAGTCTGAGACAGGCTTCCAGAGCTGACTACACAAATTACACACAACCACCAGAGGAAGAGCTAACTTCAGCTGAGAAAAACTGCATTAGTCCTTGGATCCATGAGCAGTACCTGTTCCTACAGTGGCTAAGGGATTGATCCTAAGGAGCCTCTTCTTCAAGGATGTAAAACCATCCTACAAATAATCAGAATTTTTATCCAGTTTGAGTACCCAGAGATCTCCCAGCACACTGCCCATGCTGACCTGTATTCCCCAGCATGGGATGGTGCCACAGGCACTATTATATTCATCTCAGAAATAGGAAACTATCTGAGGGACAAGATCAATGAAGTAACATTTTCAAGATGAGCGAGGAAGATCAATATGAGGTCAAATCTCAGTCTTACTATCTCACCCCTAATCTCTGCTCTCTCTCTTTATGGAGATAGAGTCTGAAGATGTGATTAATAATACATGACTTTTTCATACATAAGGGAAACAAGATTTGCCAGTTAAGATGTAGCCTTTGTTACAAGTGGCATACCACACATCACATCTGGTTTTATATGTTGTGATAAAAACAAAGAAAAAAGGCTTCAGCTCCCCATTGGAACAGTGAGAGATGTGACATCGAAGAAATTACAACACTCTTGACAAAGCAAGAGGAATCAAGAGTGCTCCTATGCAGAATGAATATGGAGCCAGATATGCATAAATAAAACTGAATTATTATAGCTGGAATGCCCAAGAGAAAGAACTCAAGGAGGAAAAAAGGCTGCTCTGCAATCTTGCCAAAGGACTTCTGGAACACAGTCATTCCTGGTGTCAACACTGCACACAAGTCTTCCAGCAGGACACAAAGCTGCTGCACCCCACAAACCACACACTGCCCAAAGCTCTACATCTGTCTTCCCCACACAGATCCCTCATGGCTAAGCAGCTTCTGGGTATAGATCTTCAAATATCAATATCAAAGAGCACTCCAAACAAAGAGGCCTAAAATCACCTGTTCCTGTTTACTGCTGCAGCAGCAAAAAGATTTGTTAAGACATCTTAAAAAAAAAAAAAAATGTGTGCAGGTATCTGTCAATATGGTCCTCCAGCCTGAGTGCATATGTATATAATTTAGTAAAAGCTATAATTTTATACTGCTTTCAGGGGGTGATGTGCCATTTATGGGCCCAATAGCAGGACCTGAAACCTAGGAAAATTGTTTCTAAACTATAGAATGAGGCTTTAAGCCATGACCTCTATCTATCTGTTCCACAAAAAGGAACATTTACAGTAGCTGTATTATTTTAGGGAGAAATGTGGGAAAACCAGAGATGCCCATACTATAATGTTAAAGTATGGGGGGTTTTAGCTGCATTAACAACAGGCTGTGTGTGACACCTCACAAGGAGAAGCACATCCCAGAGACATCTCCCCACAGCACCAGTCTGTGCCTCTGATTGTGACAGCCAGCTCCCACCTGCCAGTCCTCAGCATCTACTCTTGCTTTGTGCCCTCTCAAGTATGTGTTATTTCCAGTTTTCAAAGAGAAGCATTCCCTTTGAAGAAGTACTCTGGTTTAGTGAGAAGTAGACAGCATTGCATGAACATGTGATCTCTGAAAGCTTTAGTGGATCTTATTACATTTTGATACTAAGAACCTACAAACTGCTACTGGTGTTTTGGCAGCAGGAGCGCTCCAGCTGTGGAGTGGCTTCCCAGAGCAGCCTGTCCCTGCCGGCAGAGCTGCTCCAGCCCTGCCCCACGTACCCGGTCCGTCCTGCCCTCGGTCTGGGCGCTGCTGCGGCTCCGGGTGTCCTGCTCCTCCTCCAGGTCAGACACGTCCTGCAGCTCCTCGGGCGTCTGGGAAAGGCAGCAAAGGGTTAATGTTCAGTGTCAAACATCTCCTGTTGGTCTGACAGACACCAGCAGCCCCGGTGCAGCCCTTACCAAACTCTGGGTTTATTCTGGTGCTGCTAGCAAAGGTGCCTCACAGTAAAACCTTTATGTGACAAGGACGGATTGTGAGTGTGTCACTTACCAGTTCTCTTGAGCAGCACAAGCTCCTGCGCAACCACAAAAAATAATCATCCTTAACTTGCTATTTCTGTACATGGCATTATTTAATATGCCACTGTCTGTTCCTTCCAGTCACACGCACTGCCAGTTGGTTTTGTGATTCTGTTTCATTTACAACAAGAAATTTTCTATATAATCCAGATCTTCAGATTTATTTACTGCTTCCCTTTTACCAAAATATTATTAAAAGAAAAAGGTTTTCATGCAGAAGTTCTGAATTTTATAATAAATAACACAGCAAAACACCCACGCTGAACATGACTTTATAAAGGATACTAAATAAAACATTAAAAGCAAGTTTCTTCTATCACCAAAACACTGCACAATGAAGCATACAAGGTTTTTGGGATTACAAACCACTTAAAAAATACTATTGGTTCTGCCAATGCAATAGGGCACTCGGGAAACTTTCCTTTACCAAGTAAATTCACAAAAATAAAAAGCAAAAATACACAGAACCAAGCTCTACAAAGCTCGTGACAGATCTACCACCACCTTGACATATAGAGCTCCAATTAGAGGGAAATCCTGATGTTCTGAGTCCCCCAAAAGCCTGACATTCCAAGAGAAACATGACAAGACCAGGACTATCTGATAGCCTTAGAAAAAGACAGGCAGAAAGAAACCCTGCCATTACTTTTGCCCAATTTTCAATCAAGTCAAATATAATGTTTTTAATGCAGAATTGCTGCATATTCTCACCTTCATGTTTTTACTGCCAAGGCATACACAAAGAAGATCTGTTAAGAGGGACACTGCAGGGCTCTGTCATTTATTTCTGGGTCCATGGCACTGCAATGGCACTGCAGTAACCTGAGTAAATCCACCTGCGTGCATCTGTGTCCTTTGGGAAAGAACCTCTGTGGTCAGAGGGTGGCACACAAACCACAGAGCTCAACAGCAGCCCTGAAACAAGGCTCAAACAGCTCTCCATTGCTTCAGCAGCACACAGACCATTTCACTCACTAAGGAAAATCATCATTTCTATGAGATAACACTGCAAGAAATAACTCAGTGTTGGTGCACAAGTTGGCAGAAATAGAACGCTGGGGGTGACAAATACAGCTAAACTTCCTCAAAAAAACAGGCAATCAATTTCTGGCACAAGATAAGCAGAAAGCTACACTGCCAAAGTGGGGGAAAGGAGCATCTTATTTTCAGGCAAAGACTAACACTGTTCTGAAGTCTCAGTCTTAATGTGGAATTAGACCTAGTAAGAATTCCACAGTAGCCAAAGGCTGTTACCATACAAAAGTTGTTGGAAAAAGCTGCAGTATGGAAGCAAAATGAAATTTTGGTGGCGATGGATATCCCTACCAAAAAGAAAACTATCACAAACTCCCTTTAATTGAAACACCAAGGGACACTCTTATTAGAGGACCAATAACAAGGGATATTAAAACACAGTAACTTCAGCTTCTCAGGATTACACTGACTCCCTCAGGCAGTTAAGAGCCTTGATTAAGTTTACAGAAAAAAATAACTCCTTTTAAATTTAAACTATACTTGGGTTACAATTACAATTTTAAATACCACATTGAAATTCCCCCAGTGATCATAAAGCTGGACTCATGGCAGCAAAGCACCATTCCTTCCTGGGTGAACAGCTACCTGAGAATGCCACACTTCCAATACAGGGTTTCTTTCTTACTCAATTGTTTTCTCTCCTTGGAAGCTCTTTTATGCCATTCAAAGCAAAATTTGTGGGGTTTTTTTCATGCTGCTCTTATGATCCAATACCTGAGACACACCTGTATCTGCTGATATGAATTTTCCATGTGCCAACACGTGGCCATTCAAAAGGAATGCCTGACAACTGCATGGTTAAACTGGCATGAACACGAGGGCTGGCAACACAAAGCAGTGTGCTAGCACCAATAAACAGAAACTGTGCACAGGGAGAGCAGCACAGCTGGAGCACTGGAGTGAGAAGCATGGAAAGAAGCTGAGAGAATTGTTTAAGACTCCTAACAGGCATCTTATCAACTGCAAGTGACAGAAGAGGGAGAGATTTGAGCACTGTACTCTGTGATGCAATGAATACGAGACATAAATGGCAAATTCACTGTGAGACATACAAAGCATGGGATTTCCAGTAAATGTAAGGAGAATGCTGAGGGGTAAAATGAAGCACAAGACTCCAGTCAGCAACAGCCTGCAGACTCGTGTAACACATGGTAAATGGAGTTTAGAAACAAATTTGAACAGAGAAAAATGAGGTTTCCAGAGGCCACAGGAGCAGAACTCTTGAACAGTGTCCCTTGGAAGGGCTGGAGGAGGAGAGAAATTCATTCCCAGATGAAGCCTGAGCAGCCTGCACTACAAACAGGGGGATGGAGCAGCTGGCAGTGCAAGTGACACACAAGGGTGGGCAGGACACCTGGCCCAGGGCTGCAAGAGATTTCAGTCCTTTGTGGAAAGCCCTTGGTGATCCTGACAAAAACACATTCAAGTACATTCCTACACATCCATTCTAGGCTGTAATTCCATTACTGTGGCTGACAAGCTACACAAGCAGCATGTACTCCTTCTCACATTTCAATGATTGTAATAAATCTGCATTCTCAGTGGGTTTGCTACTGAAGACTCAGGCTGAGGACTCAGTCATATTTATAGCAAAGTCTAATATTGATAAATTTGACATCTTGCTGGTACTCAACTCCAAGCCACAACAGCAAGTCATTACTATTGCACCCAGGTGATTTCAGGATATGAATTACCTTTTCATCTATGAAATGAAAACCACTCTCTGATGACAAACCTTTTAATTTGCTTTCTAGGAGGATTTTAAAGAGAATAATTAATAAAACCAAGGGCTTGCCCCTAGTCTTTAGATCTCTGCCAGTTTTTCTAAACTGGCTGGAAATGGGCTTTTTGATTTCTCTGGTTTTCAATCCAAGCTTTGTAGAACAATTTGTTTGACTAAGTTTCACAGCATCTTCTCCAACACAAAGTTTTTTATTAAAACCCCCTCAAAAGTGATCATCCAAAGAACTTTATTTATATCATTTGCTTGCAAAGGTCACATATAACCCATGGAACCATCAATCCTGCCCATAAAACGTTTCAGCTGCTAGAACATAATGCAGAGCCAGGTCTAAAATCTCAAAAAACACAACATAAATGGTCAAACAGGCATCATAGTGTGAAAGGAAGCTATCTCCTCTTACCTAACATTCAATTAAATGCTGACCTTCACACTGTCATTATATGCTCTTATGCTTTATCTTATCTTGGTTTCAACAGCCCCATCAGTCATTCTTTTTCACAGATCAATGCTAAAATGCAGAGCAGACTAACACCTTAACAGGAGCTAAGCTGGTAAGTGATGTCTTCATTTCAGCACTGCAAATACAGCTATTTGTGCTATGTAAATCCCACAGCAGCAGCAGAAATGCTTGCATGCACTCCAGGAGGATGAGAGTTGGTCTATTCTGTCCTTCAGTGAGCACACAATGGCTTACAGAGATGATCAATTCTGCTGTGGACATTTGCCTAACACCCCGATTTGAGCATCTCATCCTGTCAGGCTGCACATCACTCAGGGTAACAAACCACAGCACAGTGCCACAAATGCAAAAATACCACGCTCTGCAAATATTTAGCTACTGAGTGATATTTCTGTGTATTAGTCACAACACAACCATTATCTCACACTTAATTCTGCCAGGTGACACACTCCCAGAGCAAGAGTTTTGATGCACTAGAAAAAGAACAAGAAACCATTGTTTATCTTTTCTGAGCAGCTGAGTAAGAGCCTTACATAATTGTTGCTATCTAGTCATTTACAGTACCTATCAAGTTTTTGCTAAAAGCAGTTGAGTGTTGAGAACAATGAACCTTACATCATAAAAGTCAAATTAAAATACTGTGTTCCTAATCTGTCAATATTGTGACATATCAATACTATGGTAAATACCATCCCCTCTGTTAAAGATGATCACCTGCCTATTCTTGAAATCTATTCTTGGCAGCTCCCTTAAAATGGTATCTTTAGCATAACACATGATTGGGGATATTTTTAACAAAAAAAAAACCAAATGCTAATTAAGTCAGAGAGCAGAATTCTGCCTTTGATAGCAGTAATGTCACCAAGCACTGGCAAGGAATTTGTCATCAAACAATAGTAAAATCATTATCCTGCCACAGCCTGTACACATTTTCATTTTCAAATGTAGATACTAAACATTTCTTGTTACTAACAGAGAAAATTCTGCAAAAAAACTTCTTTAGATATTAAAGTTGAATTCCTGTTGAGATCGATGAAAGTAAAAACTTTGGTGAAAACAATTTAATTATGGGAATAAGTGGACACTTAAAGGTGAAACCATTTTCAGTAATAAAAGATATTACAGGATTAAGAGTACATGGTTTAAAACTCGGAAATGCTGAGAACCCACAGTATGGGGCAGAAGTTGCTGTGTTGTCACTGCATGATTGGAGGTTTTGTTTGCTTGTTTCACAAGTCGTATCAGAACATTCTGCTCCAGGAGATTAAGACCAAACAAGTTCAAATTAATCACCATTAGAGACAGCAAGGCAGATCAACAGCCTGACTCCCTGTGCTTCCAGGTCTCACTGGGCACACATGAGGATAACCATCTTCTCAGCAACCAGCCAGGAGACAGGGCAGGGCTGAGCTGAGGAGCACAACTGCAAAGTTTAAAGTGCAAATTCTGAGCACTTCCCTCTGAAAATCCTTTTAAAGGGAAACTGTGAGGTTGGCACATCTAAGTAAATTGGCACACAGAGTTTTAGCACCTGTTTCCTATCCTAAGCTACATTTTTTGTGCTGGGAATGTGCATTTCAGCCCTATTTTCATTGCTTCCCCTTTCCTTTCCCCAACAGTACTCTGTATGTGTGCCACTCTCACATAATGCCCACAGCAATTGAAAGAGAGATTTACTCCAGGAAATCCTGACCTAGTTATGCTGCACAAAAGCTCTGCACACATCCTTAACTCTAAAAACTTGGGGGAAACTTGACAGCTGCCTGAAAATCCCATCTAGCAATGGCATTGTAGCCAAAAGGGTCCAAAGGCACGAGCAGGGTGAGATTTACAAATTGTGGTGGCTAACAGCTGGCCTGGAGGCTCATGGTGCTAAATAATCCTAATTCTAATTTTATAACTAATTACAAATGTAGGAATTCTATAACTCAACCAGTCTGGGCTGTTGGGGACACAGGCAGCTATTGGCCACTTCAGCCAGGTGGTAAGTGGTGCAGCACCTCAGGAGTGACCCCACAGCCCCTGGGCTCCCAGAGCAGGGTCAGCAATGATCCCAAACCCCCTGGGCTCCCAGAGCAGGGTCAGCAGTGACCCCAAACCCCATGGGCTCCCAGAGCAGGGTCAGCAATGATCCCAAACCCCCTGGGCTCCCAGAGCAGGGTCAGCAGTGATCCCACAGCCCCTGGGCTCCCAGAGCAGGGTCAGCAATGATCCCACAGTCCCTGGGCTCCCAGAGCAGGGTCAGCAATGATCCCACAGTCCCTGGGCTCCCAGAGCAGGGTCAGCAATGACCCCACAGCCCCTGGGCTCCCAGAGCAGGGTCAGCAGTGATCCCACAGCCCCTAGGCTCCCAGAGCAGGGTCAGCAGTGACCCCAAACCCCATGAGCTCCCAGAGCAGGGTCAGCAATGACCCCAAACCCCATGAGCTCCCAGAGCAGGGTCAGCAATGATCCCACAGCCCCTGGGCTCCCAGAGCAGGGTCAGCAATGATCCCAAACCCCCTGGGCTCCCAGAGCAGGATCAGCAGTGACCCCAAACCCCATCAGCTCCCAGAGCAGGGTCAGCAATGATCCCAAACCCCATGAGCTCCCAGAGCAGGGTCAGCAATGATCCCAAACCCTGTGAGCTCCCAGAGCAGGATCAGCAGTGACCCCAAACCCCATCAGCTCCCAGAGCAGGGTCAGCAGTGATCCCACAGCCCCTGGGCTCCCAGAGCAGGGTCAGCAATGATCCCAAACCCTGTGGGCTCCCAGAGCAGGGTCAGCAGTGATCCCAAACCCCCTGGGCTCCCAGAGCAGTGCCAGGAGAGCACACCTGTGCACGTTCCCTGCTGCCCTGTGCCCCTTGGCACGCTCTGCCACAGGCCCCTGTCCATTCCTGCAGGTGACAGCTTTAGAAACTACAGCATGACCAGAAAGGATGCTCAGATTTCAGGGCTGCAAATCCTTCACTAGGTTACCTGAGGAGTCACTTGGGAACCTGGAAGCTTCTTTACTTTTTTCCAGTTATTTTATTTCAAGGAAGCTCTTTTTCAGTTATAACTTTTAAAGAAGACTTTCAAATCCCTATGAATAAAATAAGGTCAAACATAGGTGTTACAATCACACAACTCTGCTGTAACCCCAGCCCCTGCCTTCATCCCATCAGAACCATGACAACTGACACACAGCTTCACACAAAGCACAGCCTTGCTTATGTTTATGAAGTAGGAGAAATCACCATATGGCTTAGAAGCCTCCATTTTAAACTCAGAAAACTAATAATTAACAAGAACAGAACAGTAAAGTGATTTGTTCTTCAGCTATCTAAAATGTATTCCCCATTTCCTCTGCTGGGTTGACATACATTTGCTCCATCTAGTGGGAAGCTAATTAAGACATTTCATTTATAATGGAAATACTTGCTAAGCTGTTTAAAAATGGATTGTGAAAAATGAATTATTGTGGTGGTGCTTGCAGGGGTCCCAGGATGAGGGAAGAGACGAGAATGTTGGCTCCATGTTTCAGAAGGCTGATTTATTATTTTATGATATATATTATATTAAAACTATACTAAAAGAAGAGAAGAAAGGATTTCATCAGAAGGCTGGCTAAGAACAGAAAAAGAATGGTAACAAAGGCTTGTGGCTGACCGAGACAGTCTGGACAGCTGGGCTGTGATTGGCCATTAATTAGAAACAACCACATGAGACCAATCACAAATCCACCTGTTGCATTCCACAGCAGCAGATAATCAGTGTTTACATTCTGTTCCTGAGGCCTCTCAGCTTCTCAGGAGGAAAAATCCTAAGGAAAGGAATTTTCATAGAACATGTCTGTGACAAATTAAGCCATTGGTTTTTTGCTAGTAATCTTCATAAAGCAAATTATATATGGCTTTATATATGAGCAGTTCCTAACTGTGTTTGAAACAGATTTCTAAACATCACCTTAACCTTTGAAAATGAGAAGAGATTAGACCTTGCTTCCTCTCTCTCAACTGTGTGTATGAAAGATAAACAAAAACATCTTTACTGTCAGCCTGGCTAACCTCAAAGGCAACCAGAGAGGTGCCTGCATTTTGCTCTGTGAAAATTCATAATGGTTCCATTTTTAATTCAGGCCAGAGGAACAAAGTGCAGGCTGCTGACCCTGCCATCAGTCCCTGCAGGGTCACGGCCTGTCACTGTCCCAGAGAACCCTGGGCAGGAGCCAACAGTGCTCGCACAGCGTCCTGGCATGGAGTGAGGTGTGGCAAGAGAAATCCGCTTCTGAGAACCAGAGTGCTCAAATTATACTTTAAACCAGGTAGTAGAGTTTGCCTTCCTGCAGAATCTCCCTTTCCTCTCCAGAAACCTTCAATTTTTGTGGAGGAGAGTATATACCAAAGCCAAAACAAAATCTTTGTTTCCAGGCAGATGAAATACAGGAAAGAAACTGCTTTAGGAATACATCAATATATTAAAGGTAAAAAAGTGCAGTGAATATCTCATTTTGACTGTGTTAAAAACATTTCAGGGCTCAGAAAGGACAAGAAACAAGAGACAAAAAAAGACAATTCAGAAATCCACAAAAAATGTAGGTTTATTGGTTGAATAAAGCCTGAGCAATGGTGGCCCCTCTCAGCAAAGATTTCTAACATGCCAATTCAATCTGTTTCTGTTACATGATCACACTAAAAAATTCCCTTGGATAGATTAATATATTCCTCAGCAAAAGGTTGCCAATGATAAGTGCATTTCTCAAACTGGAATAGATGAAATTACCAACTACATCCTCAACATCTGCTCAATCCTCTTCAGTGCCAACGACCCTCTGAGCTCAAGTAAAACACATCACCTTTAGAAAAGACACACAGAGCAAGCCTGCCCACCACAAACCTCACAGAGAAATGTACACTGCAATGCACAGCCTGCTTCTCACAGTGCAGGGAGCACTGCTGCCATCCTTCCCACACATTCGCACCCAGAACGTGACCATTGTTAAGCACAAATTTCTGCTGTAGGAGCTATTCCAGACACTCAGACAATGGAAATAAAACCACCCCAGCCATGAATCCTGTATCCATCCCTTTCATTCCTGCTTTTCATTATCAAGAGGCTTCAGATGCCCAGAACACACATGGACCACCCCAGCCATTCAGCACCCAGTGATGTCCAGGTGAATGCTCAGTGCCAGCTGACATGGAATTAAGGAACCCATCACTGTGCAAACCAGCCTTCACATGTCCCAAATCACTCATTTCATTCAGCTTTGGGAGGCTCAGAGCCTTCACCACCAAGCAGGCTCTCCAAGCAAAGCAGAATTAAACACACAGGTGCCCCTCAAAGAACACTGGTTTGGCTCTAGCTTCTGAACAAATTAGTTATTACACGATTTTCCCAGAATTTTTGTACATGCTAAAATTCCTGTTTGTATGTGAAATTACTTCTTCCATCTGGGAAGGTTTTGTGAACAAGTTCTGTGAAAGGCAGTACAGAATCCTTCCCTCTAAGGCATCAAATGAGAAAGTTATTCAGATCAGTACTTTGCACATTTTTCACAATATGCAGCTCTGACAGCCTCTTCTGGCCAGTGAAACAGGAGAGACTCAACACAGCTCTGTCATCTGCTCACAGACTGACAGAGATAAAACTGGCACCAAGTCAAACACAAGAGCCTTAATATACATGAAAATTGACCAAAATCTTATGTATGAAATTTGGTTTTCATCATGTCCAAACTGATCTTCCCTCGTAGTCAGAGTTTATTCTGTTTCTATCCATTATGAATACATAACAGAGCTTTTCTCCAGTCCTGTATGACATTTTACATCAGTGAAAACAGTTATCCCATTTTCTCTGCTCCCCCCTTTGGTTCTCTGCTCCCTGGGCTAATTAGGACTAACACATCTGGTGGTTTTGTCACAGGTCACAATTCCTAATGCTCTGGCCATTGCACTGCAATGAATCAGAGTGCACTTGCTTGAACAGCTAGGGAATTTTGGAGGTTCTCACTGTTCATTTTGGGACACAAACCCCCAGTTCTCTCATTTTTAACTATGGTACTTACAAAGCTGAATTACTGCAACCAACTGTAACTCAGTAAAACCTTGCTTGGTTGCATGGGCTGAAATTAGTCTTTCAGACATCTCCAGTATTATCTGACTTGAACAGTAAGTGAACAGCAAGAACTAATAAACCTAAACAAAAATTAACCATAAGCATAAATTTAATCAGTAAATGGTACTGATAGAAATATTTTTATCCCATGGCAATAGATTTTAAAAGATGTACAACAACAGAACAGAATATGGGCAGGTTTTATTTAAATGCAAAGAGAAAACCACACACATGATACATACTTGCTGGAAAAGCAAAAAGAGAAAACCACACACATGATACATACTTGCTAGAAAAGCACTAAGAATTACAGGGGAGCACAGGCTGGAGAGGATGCAGCAGCATCACATTCCTGAGAACAAGGGCAACCAGACTTTTGTAAGGAGCTGCAGGCACAAAGACAGCAAACCTCATGAAACATTTCCCCCCTCCAGCTGAGCCCTGAGCCCCCACTGCAGGTTCTGTACCAAGTGCTGGGCGCTGCACTTCCCAGAGCAAGGACCCAACAAGCATCAGCATGATGTGCAAAAAAACCAAAACAAACCCAAACTTCAGGGGTACAGGAAACAAGCAGAAGGAGATCACCCATCCTGAGGGACATGAAGTGCTTCAAGGTGCCAGGAGGAGATGCATGGAGTGGATTCAAGGATGAACTTCCTAAAGGGAATGGACTGGCACTGACTGCTTGAAGGAACCCTCCAGTTGCCAGCTGGGGATATTTCTGAGGACAGGTCAGACAAATGAACACTGGGAATTATTTGAAGTTAATGCTGAGCTGCACAGGAGACAGTACTGATAGTTAGGTCAGTATCTTTAGGGTACATATTTGATTGCTGCATTTATCTTAGGTCAGATAAAAATCAGAATTTATGCATTAGTTACCCTTTTCCAAAAAGACTGGCACCCTGTGGGGTGGCCAGGACTTCACAAAAGACAATTCTTACTCTACCTTAGCATGAGGCATGACAAGAGAATCTGCATATAAACAGCACAAGACAAACTGTAAGGTAAAAGGAGAGAGAACAGAAAATAAATGAAAAAAGGAGGGGAAGGAAAAGAAATGAAGAGGATAAAAAGAAACACCACAGTGTGAGGCAGGACAATGCACAGCTATGCCTGTGATGCAGCACCAGGAGCCCTCAAAGAAAGCTGTGCCACATCTGTGTGGTAAGCTGCTTGTGTGGCTGCTGAATGGTCCCTGACAGGAATTTCAATCCTTCCTCTGGCCTTCTCTTTGTGGAGGATGGTAGTTTTTAGCAATTAATGCTGCTCAACCTTTTTTCTTTTTCTTTTCTTTTTCTGCCCAGGCAGTAGATAAATCTCAGAGCTCACCAACACAGCCAAGAATAAACAAAAAAGGAGCAGAAATGTATCACAGCCCCAGCCAAGCCCTGCCAGGTAGAGGCTGCCTGCCAAAGCCCTGAGCTATCTGGCAATCCCACTGCCTGAGCAGGACTGAACCCTGCCATCTCCAGAGCCAGGCTCCAGGGAGCATTTCCTGCTGAGCTTTCTGCAAGAAAAATAGCAGGAGAAAAAGGAGCTTTTTACTAGTGAACTAAACACAACCTAAAATTTCATCTTAGTTTTACCCTACCAGGTGAGAAATGTGAGAATTTTAGAGGGAGAAAATAGTCCTGTGAGTTATAAATTCAGTATGTTCCACAAATGCATGGAGCAATTTAATACACTATTTAATAACCCAAACATGGAAACAAGACCAACAATACAGCAGCAACCCTATCAGACAGGATGATCTTTTCATTCAGGAAAAAATAACTCCCTTTCTGCAGTTAAAGGACAAGCAGGGTGAGTCACCTCATTTCTGACCTGTGAGTTTCCCATAACCTGCATGAGCAAACCAAGCAGCCCAGCCTGAGATGGAGGAAGCTGGAAGATGCAAGGTTTAGGCTGTATTAATGGAATGGAACCTCCAAGAAAAGCCAAAGTTTAGGCATACACAATTTCAGACTTTATCTCTCTGGGGGACTGGCTCCATTTCAGCAGCAAGTGATTGGCTGCAAACCCCAGCATTGGTAAATTAATTCCACTGATGCCGCTGTGCTTAAAACCTGGGGAAGTTCTGCTTCTGGCTCCGCTCACCAAGGTGACAAGCAGATGTTTTATTGAAGCCAGACTGAGCTGCACACTCCCACACTTCCAGGGCACGGTGTGACCTCACATCAATTCTAACACACAACCCAGGTACTCCAGAGGCTCTGCCTTTGTGTGCTGCACTCACCATTCCCTCACTAGAACACCACACAGTTCCTCGTGTCTGTTCTTTTGCTGGATGTTCCAGAAGTCTCATGCTCATTTCTTTATGCATTTGGAGTGCAGCTTTCCCACACCCACAGCATCCCAGAGTGTGCCTGGCACGGCCTCTCTGTGTGCCATGCCCTGCCCAGCTGGGATGCCACACTGCTCCTCGCCAGGGCAGAAGGGTCCAGTTCCCATTCTGAGGAGGCATCAGCAACCAACACACAGCTGACACCTGCTGATCTGATCTGGTCTCCTCCATGCACAAACCACACACCGACCACAGAGGAGGCAAAGGGCAGGCAGAGGTATGAATCACACTGGCCCATATCATCATTTCTCATGTGCTATTTCATGCTGCACCACATTCAGCAAGAAGGAAGGCTTTTGAAAGGAATTATGTTCAACTTGCTACATAATCTGGTTTTCTTCTATTTTCTGTAATTCTTTGATGACTACTTCATGAAGACCAGGATCACAAGACAGCCAGAGTAATAAACTAATTTTAAATTAATATTACTGCTCCACTTTCCTAATAATTGAAGTACCTGTTATAGCAATTACCTTGGAGACCCCTGTTGCTGTTTGCTAGGCTGCACTGGAGGAATGGTGCAGTAAAACAGCAATTTCAACCCAATCTGTGTGCTAGAGGATGCACAGCACTCCTCTGCTGCAACACACTTCCCTTCAGTACTCATATACACTGATTTTGTTGATAATACAATGAAGGGACTCCTCTGTCTCTATTTTAAGAACAGGCTGTAACTGACAGGGTTTCTCAGGAAATTAGGCAGCATCAGTTTTATAAACCTCCACAGAATCTTTTCAGATGAAAAGCACTCACAGATACCATCTTCAACTTGCCAGGCTCAGTGCAGGATTATTTTTTTTTCCAATTCTCTGAAGAATTTTTTCCCAAGGTCTCTTTTTTTGTGAGTCAGTTCCCCTGTTGTCACTATGTCTCCTTATGTCCACCTCCCTTCATCAACTGCATTCCAGCCCAGAGCACACTTTCAAGGAAACAAGTGATTCAAGCTGGCAAGCAATGGTAATTTTAGAAATGGACGAAGGTGTCATTAAAAGTAGAACCTGAACTCAAATATGCTCATGGAATACTAAGGAATTCTAAGAACAGAAACCAAAAGAACTCAGGGCAGCAATAAAGAACCAATTAATCCCAAAGCCTGTCCACTGTCACACTGCTTTATCAGCAAGGACATGCATGACAAGAGGATCAGATCGGACCCAGAGCACAGAATGACACAGACCCCAGCCCTGCCACCCCACTCTGTGCCAGCAGAACTCACATCACAGCCTAACACATCTCATTCCCATCAGGTTTTGAAGCCCAGTGCCATTCTGAACACATTTGTGATGTACCTCACTGCTTTTCTGCACCACACTCAAAAGATCCATCATTCCAGATAAAGGGTTCCACAGTGACAATGGCAACTGAGAAATTTGAGATGGACCTTACAGTGAGCAGCAGAGAAGGGAGGCACAGGCAGGCCTGGCCAAGGGGCAGCACAGCCCCAGCACCAGCACAGCCTGGGGGAGCACGCTGTGCTCTGGGAGCTGCAGCCCCCATCCTTTCCAGGCCTGCCTTGCTCCTGCTCCAGTGAGCCCCGTGGCAGGAGGCACACTGTAATAGGGTGTCCATGATCTGTCACACCTCACTGTGCTCCCCAGTTTTGGCTCCAGTAATTCAGTCCTTCCATCTTTACAGCATAATGTTCATTCCACTTCTCTGGGAACATAATTGGTCTTAGATAGTAAGCACCAAATGGCAAGGAAGGAATACACATCACTTTTTCTTGCTCTAAGAAAAAAAAACCCTTAGCAAAGATTTTAATGTTCCAGAAAAAATACTGTTATGCGCTTAAGTTTCCAATGAGCCACTAAACCAGAGCTATCAAATAATTCTGGAAGGTTCTGTCTTTCTGAATGAGAAGAGTAATTCTGTGAACAATTAAAAGCATAATCATGTGTGACACTTGCAATGTAATTTAATCCCTAGACTGGGAAGAACTGACATTTAAAGCAGTGTGTGAGTCAAAACTGTTTATGCCATCCATAAGCACTGACTCCTGTGTGTGGCCCAGCAATCCCAGCAGGAGGAGATTCCCATTAAAGCCATGAAGCCATTTGCTGCTGAGGAGCTCTGCATTTCCCAGCCCTGCAGCTGTGCAGACTGGGCAGAGGACAGCCCAGATGTGCCAGGACAGGGAACTGCACATGGATCTTACAATGGATGCAGCAGGCAGTGGACACCAGCAGCACTATATCTGATTAGCATTTCTGAAATAATTTATGATTTTTGTCTGTAGGTACCCATAATGCTCTTATTTTTTTCTTTCTTTTCTTAGACAACGCACAACACAACATCCTTTCCATTAGCTGACACCTAAACTGGAAACCCAAGCCAGGCTAAAGAAAATTCCACTTTTTACTGGAAAAGATGGGCCATGCATTCCTGTGCTGAGTGTAAACAATAAGGCATAAACACAGCCAACATTAGAGAAAGTATTACAGACTGGCAGCAGCATGAAGTGCAGCAAGCAGCTTCCTTTGACACCTAAGTTTAACACACTATTGCTTTATTTGACTCATCAATTCCCCATTGCTGTTGGAATTCTAAGAGATAAAATTAAAAAGCAAACAGTGAAGTCACACATGTCTTGAAAGGGGCCCTGGATAACACTCTGCTTTCAACAGCAGGTTGGACCAGCTGATCTCCTGAGGTCCTTTCCCTGAGTGAGCCCTCTGTGCACTGAGGAGAGGGTGAGACAAGTGAAATCTGTGACAGTGAAAAGTAAGATGGGGTTCAAAAGCTACTGCAGTACTTCTGCCTTAAAAAGAAGGCTCCATTAACCATAGTATTTTGACAAAAATGAAAAACAACCAAGTAGTATGAAAAGAATTCAAAGCAATGGGGGAAAAACGAGTATGAAAGGACAGGAGTGAACATGGCACTGCCCAAGCAGTGAGTTCTGGCACTATTCCAAACACCCAAACACCAGGGGGGTGCACATGAGCTGCTGCTCTGCAGAGGAAAAATCCTCCCCACCACTCCTGTACACAAGACTGGCCTGACAACATCCAGGGCTTCCTCACAAGCTCATTGCAGCTGCAATCAGAGGGAGGCTGCTCCTCCAGCACATCCATAAAGCAGCACAGGAGTTCTGCACACTGCTCCTCAGAAGGGCAGCTGCTTTTGGCACTCCTCTACCACTGGATGGTTTCTCTGTACAGAAATAACAGAACACGTGGATGTGAAAGGACCATTTTGGAGCTGCACATAGGAGGACAAAGGGGGCACTTATTTGCCTAGTCACTGTTCATTTGGTACATGAAAAAGAACCAGAATCTAAAATCAGCAATCTCCCTGTAAAGCCCGAGCAAATGCCTGGAGCATGGGAATGGGGCAGCAGTCAGAAAGATGTACAAAGAACCAAGAAGTTAATCCTGTGAATCTCAAAGTGCAGAAATGCAGAAGCACACAAAAGCAGGAAATTTCTCTTGTCTTTTGTTAACAAAAACGACAAAAAATCCACCATTTCCCAACTACCCTGTGGATGGACTCTGCTTCTACTTTGTTTAAGCAAAGGGGTCCTGAAGAAGGGGGAGGAGGGAGGGCCACCCACCCCTGAGTGAAATAATATTTTATCTGTGCTCTGGTTCCACTCCTGTCTGAGATGGGAAGGCTAAAGCATGTGCTTTTTTTCCTCTTCTGTCTCTCTCCCCTCTACCTGAGATGTGAATGTACTATCTGTTTTTAAAATCAATAAACCATCTGTATTTTTACTAACAATTCTTTTTCCCTTGTGGAAACACCTCAGCTTTTAAGAACAGGTGCTTGTTATGGCAACTGGGGCAACTCCAAACTGAAGCTATTTCTTAGGGTAACATCCTGCCCACATGTTGAGACAAGTGGATGCAGCTTTCAAGGACAAAACAAGAGGTGGGTATTGTTAACACCTACACTACTGAGCAGCTTCTTACTCTGTAAAGCAACAAAGTCAGCAACATCATCACACTGAGAACCAGAAGTCATCTGGTTTGCTGAAGATATTAAATGTCCTAAACTAATGAAACTGAGACCTTTGAGAGTTTGTTACATTGTACATAAATATGAAACAGAAGCAAATTGAAATGTATGGCTGTTTGCCAGAAAATTTGCTTTATTTATTTAGGAAGACAAACTCTCCTGGTACTAAATGGAGATCAGCATTTTTGAAAATGTCTACGTGTTAAATGGAAATGTATGCTGTGTGTCCCAAAACTGCTCAGTACAGAGCATTTTGGAAGGATATCTGCAAGGCAGAGTCATAATAATAATGACTGACTCTGTGATGCTAATACTGATATAAATTCCAACAAGTATTTGTACATTATGAGAAGGCTTCCCAGGTATACTGTGAAGAACATAGACATTTTTAGAAAATTTGTCTGTGGGTGAATTAAGAAATGAAATGTAACCTGTGTGGGATAGTGCTTTAAGTTTTCTCATAATGGTACTTCAAGGCTGGTGATTGTGACTTGAGATGTTAAAAACCAAATAACATGGCAGGGACAAGCAGCTGTCAGAAGGTTTTACCTCAGAGATGTGCAGCTGATTGCAGCACTAAACACTTTTAACTCACCTCTTATTTGGGTTCTACAGCACAAAGTGACATTCTCCTTTTATGGGACTCAGGATAGCAACCTGAAAAAGGAGATGTGCCACCACCCCTGACAGACAACAGGCATTTGTTCTGCACTCTCTTTTAAAGACATCACATGAACACGTTCCTCTGCAGCCACACTACATCCAGACACATCAACCCTTGGGGGACAGGACTGAAGCTGCCAAGGAGGGGAAGGAAAGGTCCTGTCCTGCTTGAGTCAGACACAGCCAGAAAATGCTGAGAGGTGCAGGACCAAGTGGCTAAGGATAGAAAAAGATGAAGAAAAAAGTTTTTATCAAAGTTCTCAATATGAGTTTGTAATGGATTCGCTTCACTTCTATATTTCCGACCAACAATGAAGCTCAACAAGGCTGTATGAACAGTTCCTTGTCTGTCTGTCCCATGAGGTCTCAAGGCCTTTTTGGAAAAACAAACAACAGGACTGCAGTAAATGTCTGCCATTCTCATATGATTCTTTGTTTTGCTTTGTTTTCTTTAACTTAAACAGATGTTCAATTCATGCTTGTTATTGCCTACACTGGACAGGGTCTCACTCACTTGGACTACAGAAGTAAAAACAGGCAGAAAACCCTGCAGGTGCAGGATAATTCTGTGATTAGAAAAAGCTGTGGTAGAATTTAACTGGACACTCACTAACTGGCTGAAAGGTTTCAGCACTTGCAACCTTCCTGTCCTAGAGGTCCATGTTCTAAATCTTCCTGTAACTCTGCTGGGTGAAAGATAATGAATTTTGCTGTGATGTCTCTTACTGAAGAACTCAAGCTCTGTTAAGGATGAATTCTTACATTTCTTTAAAACAGAATGAAAAATCATGCCAGATTTGCAACCAACAAAAGAAGTTAAAAAAGAAACCATCCAAGGGTATTCTGAGAAAGCCAAAATATATGAAAAAGCATTGATGCTGTAGACTTTTGAATGTGTACCTAAACTGAGTTTGACTTTCCAAAGAAAATTAAAACACAGTAAAAGACTGTTGGCTAAAGAACCAGGAATATTAGGAATTGATTGGAGGTGCAGGGGGGATCTAGTTGAATAAAAGTACCTAGGTAAGACAGAAAAGGAAAATGAATGATTTGCTACAGTTTTCAGGAGGGCTGGGGGATGGAAATCCCACACATCGTGGGGCAGGGAAATCAAGGAACAACGTGCAAAACAAACTCCAAAAGCCTAACACCATAAACTCTTGAGGGAACCTATGGTCTCCATGCCAGAAGTCTGAGAGAAACAGCACAGAGAACAGCCATTCAGCAGAGAGGATTTTTAACAAATGTTTTAATGTGCTAAGAACAGCAATTTCAATACACACTCTGCACTTCTCACAAAGCTAGAGAACTTGGGTTCCTCAGTCACTGCTTCCATGAACATTAGTAAAAGCATCTTGCATAGAGCATGTGAACCCTTTGCCCTCTTCTTTGTCTCTGGAAAACCTGAACAGCTGCTCACTTGTTTATCCTCCAAAAAGAACAAAGAATTTTGTGAAACGTTTGATTTGGTGACTTTGTTTCCACTGTTCTTGGGATAATTGTTAGCATGACTATTAGTGCTCTAGTTACCAGTAGTTATTTTTCTTTTGAAGTCATTCCTTTCCACTAGAGATTATCCCTAATGGGATATTGGTAGCTGTTATTTCAATCCAGCTGCCTCATATTTTTCAACTAAAAGCATCTTCATACAGAAGTTTTTTACAAAGTTCTACCATTAACATTAACATTCTGCAGCATTCAATGTGTATTGTCTCAAAAACCACCAACTTGTTTCCTTTGACTTTTCTACATATTTCACATGCAAGAATTGCCTTTAATTGTACTATTTAATCTAATCTACTTCTGTAACATAAATATCCTGATTAAAACGTTATCCAGATAATGTAAAAATGCTCCTGTGCAAGATCAAGCCCACAAAAATCTCTAAAACACAACAAAAATGGGATCTTTAGAGTCAAAAAATGACTGAGAACTGTGGATACACCCTGGACCAACTATCAGTTATTTCTCATGGACAGCTGCCTCTGCATCAAGCAGTGCTTGCAAGTGTGCAGTGAAAAGCATCTCAAGGGGAGCAGCCCCTGATGCCAGAGGCATTTCTGTTCCAGCCCAGCAGTATCACACACCAGCCACATGTGGCTGCTCTCAAGTGTTGCCTCATACCTGGCAGGACTGCAATCAATGTTTTACATATCTTGGATTGAGCTTGGACATGGAAATGCATGGCTGGTAATTTGCAGCATTGGGCAGCATTTTACATTTAAGAGCTCTATTTTTAAAACCATTCTTTCTGTGTAATTACACGTTTGAAATGCTTCCTGAGAAACTGATCTGGAGAATTTCTGCTTTTCCTGCCATGTTGAAAAATTGCCCCTTGTGAATGAGTGGCCTCATCCATTTACATTTCCCAATTATTTTTTGTCAACGAGTTCCTGCCCTGAATCAGCCTTGCAATGAATCCCCTGTAAGCAGCAAGGTGCCATTCTCTGGCCTCAGAACATCTCATTTCCTCACCTTGGCTGCTACACTAACAGTGCATGTCTGAGTAACCCCCAGATCCACTAAAGCTTCTTCCAGGGAGCTGGCGCTGTCTGGAACATATGTAACCAGGAATGCAAACACATCCTGCCTCAGAAAATGAAAGGCAGGCTTTTCTCAGCACTCTCTGTGCTGGCAATCACTATCTCCAAGGGATGCAGGAGTAGCTGACTAGCATTTCACCAAACCTCAAAAAAACCTTCTCATGGCTGTGGCTGAACAATGGGATTCATTAAGGAGAGAGCTCACATCCTTTCTAACCATTTTTTAACTCTCCTGAGCTCTGGTCAGGACTTGCAAAGCAGCAGAGGAAGATGGCCCTGAGAGAAGCCATTCCAGGGCTGCTGTGCCCTCAGGATTTCATGGGTGCACAGCCCAGGTGCTGCACTCAGGGCATCCCCTGGGCCTTGGGCAGTCACAGCCTCAGCACACCTGAGGCTTTTCCCCTCATATCACCTGAGTGACAGTCCCTCAAATACACCCTATGAGGCTTTTCCCTCATTTTACCTGAGTGACAGTCCCACACAGACACCCTATGAGGCCTTTCCCCTCATATCACCTGAATGACAGTCCCACAAATACACCCTCTGAGGCTTTCCCCCTCATATCACCTGAGTGACAGTCCCACACAGACACCCTCTGAGGCTTTTCCCCTCATTTTACCTGAGTGACTGTCCCACACAGACACCCTTTGAGGCTTTTCCCCTCATATCACCTGAATGACAGTCCCACACAGACACCCTATGAGGCTTTTCCCTCATTTTACCTGAGTGACAGACCCACAAATACACCCTATGAGGCCTTTCCCCTCATATCACCTGAGTGACAGTCCCACAAATACACCCTATGAGGCTTTTCCCTCATATCACCTGAGTGACAGTCCCACACAGACACCCTGTGAGGCTTTCCCCCTCATATCACCTGAGTGACAGTCCCACACAGACACCCTATGAGGCTTTCCCCTCATTTTACCTGAGTGACAGTCCCACACAGACATCCCTACAGAGCACTCCAAGCAAATACTGCAGAGCTGAGTCTGCCTCTGCACAGAAACTGACTGAAGCTGTGTTACATTCCTCAGTGTAAATTCTCCAGAAATTCAAAACTCCAGAAAGAAATACACAGCCATGACCATGGAATTCAAGCCTAAGACAACTGGACATAAAGAAGACTCTTATCTCACTGAGAAACAGAAGCAACTTTGTAATCCTAAAAGACCCAAGAGCCCCTGAGTCGTTAAGGGAGTGATGAGCAACACCGGCATTAAATGAAGCTTACCTAGAAAAAAATGAGATGTCCCAATGAAAATTTCTTAGCCTGTGCTCACTGACACAGGAGCTGATCTGAAGACCCAAGCAAGCATCACCCACAATCTTGGTTGTGGGTTTGGTTTGGACCTACACCCAGCTCACAAACTCTCACTGCTATGGGACACATGCTGGATGTTTCAGGGTCTGTCCTCAGTGTACAAACAGCTTCCTAACTGACACCTGCAATAAGGATGAGACATTGGAATCATTCTGCACATCTGAATTCCTACTTTACCTCACACAATGTTAAGACCAATGTTCTTCACATTAGAATGGCTTTGGTGGGAAGGGACCTTTAAAGGCCACCAAGTCCAACACCCCCTGCAACGAGCAGTTTCCTCAGAGCCCTGCAGCCTGGCCTGGAATGCTTCCAGGGATGGGGCTTCTACCACCTTGCTGGGCAGCCTGTGCCAGTGTTTCACTGGCACTCACATTGCAATAAATTTCTTCCTTTTATCTAGCTAAATCTCCCCTCTTTCATTTAAAATCATAACCCCTTGCCCTATCACAACAGGCCCTACAGAGAAGTCTGTTCTCATTTACAAGCCCCTGTAAGTACCCAAGGGCTGCAGCATGGCCTCCACAGAGACTTCCCCAGCCCCAGCTTTCCTCGTGGGAGAGGGGCTCCATCCCTCTGATCACTCCTGTGCCTCCTCTGCAACACTCCAACACTCCCTGTCCCTGCTGTGCTGGGACCCCAGGGCTGGAGGAGCTCTGCAGGAGGGGTCTCACCGAAATGGAGCAGAGCAGCACACCCACCTCCCATCAGCTGCTGCTCATGGCTTTGTATTCACAAGAAAAGGAATCTGTCTCCTACCATGTTCTCAACTGCACAGTCAGTGCAGATCAACTTCCTTGGAAAAATCTATCTATATTGTTATTAATGCTTCATCTTATATTGAAATGAAATTGCTGAACATACAGACATTGCAGCTCAGTTGTTTATCATTCTTTATGAAGATATTTGGGGGAAACTCTGCCTCTGACAAAATTCTGGCTTGAATTTAAAAAATAAGCTTCTCTGATTCAGTTTCTGAACTTCAGGAAAAACACAAACATAAGCACAGTGATTGCAATTGTGTGAGACAAAGAAATCAGGTTCTGGTGTAAGGCTGAAAGAATTTGATATGGGAATATCAGAATCACCTGGAAATACTCTCTCTCCTACATTCCACAAGTTAAAGCTGAAGAACTACAAGATTTGGTTTAGTAGCTGCAAGTTAGCAGCTAATGAAGTGAACAAAGATCTTTACCAACCAAACAAAAGTATGTATTTTTAAAGAAGTAAAGACATTTTTGTGCAACATTCTGATGTGGTACTCAATGCAGTTCTAGACTTGTGCAGTTACAATCACACATTTCCCTGTAACCCAAGTTTCCCAGGCCAGTTCATCCTGGATATGAGCTTGGGGGCATTTATCACACACATAGCTCTGAATGCTCCCAAAAATGCCCTGACATCCTGGCCCATCTCAGCCACCAGTATGAAAGGAACAAACTGCAGACTCACCCGAATCATCATGACAGAGCACCTGATGTTGTGAATTGTATCATACACCTTCTTGGAAATGTCAACAAACTGGTTGTCATCAAACAGATGCACTGTGTTCTTGCTTAAGCTCTCCAATGCAATATTTACTTGATTAATAAACTCTGGAATCACTATTAAAAAAAAACAAAAAACAACAAAATTCAGTGAGCATAAAAGAACATATAGTTTATTTCTTTTTGGCAAAACACCTAACATTGATAAAAACTTTCTTTTCTAAAAAGCATTACAGTAATAGTGCAATTACTTTTAAGTGAGAATACATTTGTAGTTTTTATCACAGTTATAAAAATGCCCATAGTAAGCACATAAGCTGTGGGTGGTTGTACAGCATTAAAAGAAGAAAGAAGTTTTAAAAGAGGAGCTGGGGGAGCAGTTGTAAAAATTTGTTGGTGATTTCAATAGCAATTTTACCCAGAGAATCAGGATGAACAACCTGGCTTAAAGTTACAACCACTGCTGAACAGACTTCCACTATTTCCCAATCTGCTTTCATTCTGAATGGAGATGTAACCAGCAGAAGATTGATGTTTATTCTTCAACTGAGCAAGTCCCACAGCTGTAACCCGAATTTACCAGGGCAATTTGAACCAAACAAACTGTGCATTTGAGTCAGCTGGATTTTAACCTGTGCTTCACCCAGAAGGGCTGGGGGTTTTCTGCTGCTGCCCCAGGGGTTTGTTCTGCATGGTGACCTGGCAGCTCTGCAGCTCCCTCAAGCCTTCACACCACCCTGCAGCAAAGGAAACCCAGCACAGAATATGGAAGGAATGCAGATGGAAAATCCATCACACACACACAAGGACCTCAAACAAGCCCAGACCAAACTCATTTCCTGTCACTTGGAGTCTGAGGACATAACAAATGCAGAAGGATAAAACTGAACTTGTGTAATATTCAATATCAGTAACAGGCCTCATGGTACTAAAGCTCTCTCTCTGGCAATGTGTTGGTTTCAAACATTAATATTGTTTGTGTTCCACCCTCCACAATTCCACACTGTGCAATTCACAAATCCCTGACACACAAAAGCACTACTATTGATACCACTGATGTGGAACATTTCAGGCAAATCTTGAAGTTTTTAATAAATCTGGAGGCAGACAAAGCTTCAGTTGAAGGCATGATGATTTCTGAATAAGAAAACCTGGCAACTTAGGTGCCCCATAATGCTTTCCTGCCTAACTTTGATGAAGAGACCCACATAGCCCTTGGAGACAGCTAAATGCATTCTCTAATTACTGTAACTTCACTGTCTTTAAGCCAACAAGTAGTTGCCACTTAACTTGAAAAACAGGGTATTTAAAATCTGTGCCTCTTCAGAATATCACTGGAATTGTCATATCTTCAAAAAGGTCAGTGGAAAGATTTATAATAGTACAGAAAAAATACAAGACATTTTTCATTTGCAATCACATAAAATAATTAAGGAGAACAAGTGCCTATTTATTGGTCTTAAAAAAAAAATCAAAGAAGCACCACTGAATGAGAACTTTTCATCATTTTGTAATGCTTTTCTTTCTAGTTAAACAAAGATTTTGGCCTTTAGACTATCAAAACAATTCCAAGTGCAACCCAGGCTGCACTTGAGTCCAGAGCCACCACTCAGGGCTCTCCTCCAGCAGCATTTCAGATGGGGCTTTGCAGCAACAGCACTTTTACACAGACAAATGAAGCACAGGACTGTACTGCAGTTCTAAAGCATGTACACACCAATCTGCTAATGAAGTGTGAAAATACACTTTATTTCCTGCTCATTTTCCCTCTAAGTGATAGGACAACTCCCTCAAATCCAAGAAAATCCAAGACTACTGGGATTTATTTCAGTTTTGAGCTCCCAATCAATTACTAAAAAAAAAAAAAAGAGCATTTTGGTGCGTATATGAGCTCCTACCCATGGATAACTAACATCCAAAATACTTCACAGACCTCAAATAGTCAGGCAACCCTCTGAAACACTGCATCTAGTGGACTGAATTGCACCAATAATGTGCATATTTCCTGTACTTGGCTTTATTTTTCTAGGCAGCCTAAATATAGTAGAGAAGTGGATGCAACTGAGAACAGGAGGAAATTACTTATTTTTTCACTCTTTCAAAAGCAAAATAAAACTAGTAAAATTAAAAATATCAAGTGTTAGACAACTGAGAAGTACTAAATTTTTTATGGGGATTTATTTGTTTTATTTGTACATTTTATTTCTGTTTTCTTTGTGTTCCATTCTGTTTCTCCTGCAAAAAAAATTAAAAGAAAATTTCAATATGTGCATCTGTAATTGTGCTTTCCCTGAGAGGGAAGGTGCAGAAAGGAGGATGTTTGGAAAATACCAATATGCTCATAAGCATAATGTTCAAAGTCCCTAAAGTAATTAAAGATTTCACACTATCAAAAATATATTATTGAAATTAAACTAATTTGCTTTAAAATTCATCAAGTGTTTCCTAATTCCGCTGGTTTTTTTTAATAATACTTTTCATATTTCCTTGTAGGCATGTCTTCTTAGTCCTCTAATGCTTTTGCTTGATTTTGTAATCTTCAATCAAAACCAACTAATGAAGTCAGTTTGTAGTTTAATAGCTGTCAGGGCCCAGCTCTTCACAAAGAAAACTAAACTTCACTAATCCCTTCTTTCCAATTAGCAACTCTGTGCCTGTTATTTTTAACAATAAAACAATCAGGAAAACAGATTCTCAGCTTTGCAGGAGCCTCTGTGCTTGTACCTTTTACTTCAGCTGTGTAAGGGATTACCCCGCTCGAGCCACCACCAAAGCAGCTTGGAGTGAAAAGCCAGCAGGCTGCAGAGCCAAACTGTGCCCAGGACTCAAACACACCTGGCCAGACATGAACTGTCACCACCTCCTAGAACTGACCCAAAAAAAAATGTACTTCTTGTTTTAAATTCAAAATCTTTACAGTTCTTCACTCAGGGAAAAAAAGGGAAGAAAGTAGCAAACCCACAATTTATCCCAAGAAAATCAGAGGTAAATAAGCCAAGTTTCCCTTCGGTGTTTATCCGCATGTACAAAGACTCTGAGCAACCTCCCCAGTGGTGCCAGCAGAGTGAGGAAAGGCAGGAGAGCTCCCACTGGAACAAAGGCTGAAGAGCTGCTCCTTCAAAGGCAGCTTTGAAATGGAAGTGAGAGCACAGGCAGTGACTGAAGCTCTCTGTGCACAGCTTCAGAGCCCAGCGACACACACTGCAGCCCTGCCACAGCTCTGCCTTAACTCCAGTGGCCTTTCAACACAGGACACAGCTCTCCTGGGGATTCAGCCACCTGCAGGCATCTTCTGGGCCCAAACAAGTAATTAAAAAACAAAACAAAAAAAAAAAAAAACTGGGCAAGCTGGAGTGAAAAAATGGTTTTCCTTCTGAAGGTAAGAAAATCAGGGCAAGTTGCTAGTCATGAATTAGGACTCTAAGAGGAGGAAAACTTGCAAAAACCCGCCTGAAGTACAGTCAAGTATGGCCTGAAAAGCTACTGGATGAGTTTCATATGAAGCTAGCATGACAGCAGAGCACTGAAATAAAGCACATGTGCAGCAGGCAAGCCACCAGAGGTGTGAGCAGCCCAGAGCCACACCAAGGCACAGGTGGGGGCAGCAGAAATGACTTGACACAAGAGGTGTGTGCCTCAAGTACTTCATTATTCCCCCATAACCTGATCACCCAGCATGGAAGTCAGTGTGATGGGTACCTCAGGTTGCTTACAGAGGATTTAAGCAGCTTTCCAGCTGCAAAAAATCAGTGGAAGTGAAGAAAAGTCTGGTTGTAAAGATTAAAAACACAGCTGCCTGTTAAATGCAAGGTAATACTAGAGAAAGGTAAGAAATCTAGATAATAGCCACACAGCCTCTATTCAGTGCTTCTTTATTTAATTACATTCTTTGAGATCAGGTAATAGTTTGCACTTCCTGTGATTTAAAAATAAGCATTTGTAAATTTCTTCTCGAAAGGTGTCTCAGAATTTCAGATGGTAAGAACACTGCCTATTCCAGCAAGCCAATTTTACTGCTAAGTATTATGTCTCCTCTTCATGTCACTGCAATCCAGAATGGTACATAAAGAATGAAAAAAATAAAACCCATCTAAGCTGAGGCAACTGGGCTGGCTAAGGGACACCCTGTGAAATAAAAGGGATCTGCTGGCAGCAGCCTGAGTCACGGCACCCAAGATAAAATTCAGAATGGAACAGATTGTTTCGGTGACTGATGGAGATAGCTTCATTAGAGGTGTTCCAAAATACACTGAAATAATAATGGAATTACTGCAAAAAAAGAGTACTGTGCACTCACTGGAAAAGGTTGAGCTGAATAACACAAGCAGGTTTTGAAACTGCAACCACTTGTGACTCTTACAAATGCACATAAAGCAATCCTAAGGTGAAGATGAAGCAGCTCCTGAAGCTAATTTCACTATGGTACAAACTCCTAATTCAAGCCTCTATTTCTGTGATACAATGTTAAATTGGTAACTTCTTACTCTGCCACTGTATCCAATGGCTTTCTAAGGAATACATTTACATATATCTACATACATATGTATATGAATGAAGCAGAAGAGCTTTGTGACTATAGGTATTTGATATACCCCTTATATTAGCATTCACCTTATTTGGTAACAAGTTTACAGGTTTTATGCAGAAGAAGAGATTAACTATTTGTGGGACTTGCAACACCTGGAAGAGCTCATTTTCCTCTGGCAGCTTCAATCCTAGGCCAGTGTATGAGAGGCACAATCTCAGAATCCCCCATTGTCCCCTCCCTGACTATTTAGAGCATAAAGATCTATAAATTATCCTAATGGAATTTAGCATTTCATGCCAAAGTTTCTGCATAATAACAGCGTAATAGAACATGAAGTAGTCCAGGGAGAGGCCTGATGCACATAAAAAGTTTCCTAACAAAAAGCAAGCTGTATCTGCCTCTCTAACTCAGACCCGTGCCAGCTGCAGCTGTGCATTTTGCAGCTTGCAAAGCTGGCAGACTGCTGGCAGACCCACAAAACACAGCTGAGTGTGTATATACATGCAGACATGAGTATATAATTACCTAGCTATGTACAAATGGGCATCATGAGTATTTTTGTATGTGTATGTTTACAGACATATTTATACAGAAACTACGCTGAACACGACAGCAGTTTTGTGGTAGCAGATCTTCACAGCTAACAAGGGTAAGATTTTTAGGAGTTAACTGTCCTGAATGTGAGAAAATATTGACAGCAAGTGAGACCTAATTATTGGCAATGTGTGGAATTAATGAGTAGCAATCCAGTAAATTGCTGCTTTTAATTTTGCAACGGGCCTAATTTATTCCTCCCTGAACACACCCATGACAGTGATTCAGCCTCCTACCTGGAACAGGAGTTGTTTTGTTTTGCACCAGGACAGCTCAGGTGCACACAGCAGTCCCTGCTCTCTGTGCCATGGGCTCAGGGGATTGTTTGGGATTTAGGAATCCCTGGAGCACAGCCTGCAAAGGCACGGAACACTGCAGCTGGGAATTGAAGCAGTGCCCTGCAGCTGAACATCACAGCCCAAGCTTCAGTGGGACCCCTCTCAGCCACCTTCAAAGGGTTTCTTTGTGGCCATGCTTTGGAGGGAGCACATGAGCTCCCCTGTACAGGGAACTCATTAGAGACAGGTCACAGCCTGCAAAGGAGCAGAGAGATCATTTCAATAATTTACATAATCCTCCTTTTTTTGAAGCCCTCTGCCTAATACATTTTGCTGCCATGCTCAAGGACAGAGTGACCATGAGATCCCAGATGAGAATGACATTTCCCCCTAGGACAGATGAGAGGGATTTCAGAATTTATTTCCCATTCCTTAGCAGACAGTGTGGACCATGTGGGCCTGTCTTGTCTCATCAGTCCCCTGCCACAGCACGGCATCACAAGCTGTGGGAACAGGAACCACTCCTCAGCCCAGAACATGCCTGCCCTTCCTTCAAGTGCAGTCTCTGGGCTTCATTTAGGGCAATCTGCACTACATGGAATGCCATATAGCTACACAGAAGCTAAGACTAGTAAATACCCAAAGTCTGTACCTAAAAAACACCCCAAACACGGCCAAAGCTCAGCCAGCAAGAGCAAAGAGGCAATTTACCTATCAGGCAATTTCTACAGGCTGCTGACCAAATATTCCCAAATTGGGAATTTCCAAATTGACTGAGCAGGACACAGGAAATGCCCTAAAAAGGAAATTAAGAGGAAATTTAAGTCCTTGTGGGGAGCAAGTGACTTCATTCTACGTAAGAGAGACTAGCTCAACAGAGAGCAGCTTTTTAGCAATTTAGGTGGGAAAGAAAAGTCCTGAGAGTTAAATAAAAAATAAAATTACAACCATCCCAAATCCCTCTCTGTGAACCTTCTTTGGTTGCATTGTAGATGCATTGTGCTATAAACCAAAGCCAGAGAATGGGGTAATTCACAAAAAACTTACAGTTATCCTTTAAAGGAGAAAAGTGGGAAGAAACAACTGAGCACAGCAGTTTCCAACACACCCACTTGTCTGTGATCCCCAGCCAGTCCTTATGGAGGGGGCATGGCAGTGGTGCTGAATTTACAGCTGCTCTTCATGTACTGCAGTAACTTTATTTATTTTGGGAGACACCAGTGCCATTTCAGAAGCTCAGAACATGTAACTAAGACATATCTCCATATTTCAAATATAACTAAGACATATCTCCATATTTCAAATATAACTATGCTGACAATGAGTTGGTCTTCAAAACATTAACAGCAGACAACAATTTAAACATTCAATTTTGAAATGCAGCCACCTATTTTGGTAGATTACTAGAAATATTGACTTTTTAGAAATCTGGTTCCCAGTGGGTGTAGCATCAACGTAGAAAACCTGAAATTAATTGAATTAGCCACAAAGAATAAAACTGCACAAGATTCCAAGCTTTTTTGGCCCAAAGACAAAAAAAAATTGCATATCCCACTGGGAAACATCAGAAAATCAATACAGCTTTTTAGGCAGAGTCAGATAACGTGGTTTTGACATATGCTAGCAAACAACAAAAACATACAAGACAAAATCTCCTTGGATAAAATGGATTGGGAAAAGGGTCACTACATTTTAGTTCTATGTCTGCTTCCACAGTAACTTGGAATAACTGAAATAATTTCATCAAGAAGAATTATTTTTCATGGAAGACTGCTGACATTTTAAAAGTAAGCACAAGAAAAAATACATCTTGCTTGCCAAAATCCTCAAACACTTAATTACAGTGAAATACCAGTAAATGCTGTCAAGCACAGAAAAGAGATTTTTCTGAATGGTGCCAGAAAAATACTGTCTGTAAATTTAATATTCAGAGGTAGCCTGGGAGTGATTCAGACAGCAGTGACAAAGTCAGGGGGGCTCTGTTCAGTGGGGTCACAAACACTGGCACCAGGCAGAAGGAACAGGAACCCAAGGGCTGCACCACAACCACAGGAGTCAGTGGCAATTGCTGCAGTGCATTTGGAATTGGGTTCTCATTGCTGAAGCCCAGGTGGAAGCTTCATTATTAGAACATGGTATAGTGAAATGGATTAAAATCAACAGTGATAAAGGGATGCTGCCACGTTTAATAAGAATGTTCAGCTGTAGCACATCATCATTTGAGAGCAGTAAACCTGCTGGCTGCAGAAGGTGAAATACCAATGGGCAGCTTCTTTTTGGCCAAGGTGACAGACTCGAGTGGCACTCTCTAAGGGTTCAAAGCAGGAACCTGAAGGGGCTGTTGGCACCCAGTATTCCAACCATAACTGCATCCTGTATTACACATTCCGCCCTACAAAGAAATCCCATCTTACCCAACTGCTTATCAATAACACTTAAAAGAACCTTCTTCAGTATTCCCCTGAAATCTCTCCATCAACTAGTGTTTAAATTAATTAGCAACATTTATGGTTATTAGTGCTAATGCTACTGTCATCAGCAGGGCAAAGTTGCTCAGCTAAAGAAAGCTCTGCACAAGGAAGCAAAGGAACAGCTGCAGAATCCCTTGTAACAGGTACAGACACTGAGGGGCAGCTCCAACTGCAGGGGACTGCTGCAGACAAGAGAGGGACTGCCAATTACATTTCCTGCTACATCCAACTCCGTGGAGAGACTATGGAAAGGCTGAAAAGGTTCCCAAGGTGTTTTTGTTCTCTGCTTGGGGTTTAGAGTTTACAAAGATGGACTACAAGAAAGCCTCCTCCCAGCCTACAATGCAGACATAATGATTTTCCTCCAACATACAGACTACTGAAGATTCAAAAAAGCCAGTTATCAGCTCACAAACAATGGTTAAAAACTGAACAAAACTACACTGAATAAATCTAGCCTTGCTTCTAATACTATTGAGATACAAAATCTAAATGTGTTTTTAGGTACAGGTTCTTACTTACCTATCCCACAGAATAAAAGACAAGCAAGACAAGTGGACAAATTAAATAAACACAAGAGGACAATGTTGTTACTGGAAAGAAATCTGGAGCACTGCTGAAAATTTTACTATTAGCTCTCAGGAAAAGAAAGTAATTGCCACGGTTTGAAAAGAACACACTGAAGGGTAAACAAACTCTTTGAAAAATAGAGCACCTACAGGTTCTAAATGCTTCTTTGCCTATCTGGAAACATATCAGACTAAACCAAACAGATGGACTGCATCCATTTGCCATGTTTCTATGCTTGACCACCATTTAATACACAACACTTCATAGAAGAGGTCTGCATTAACATTCTGGAGAAATTTGCAGATTTTGAACAAAGTATATGCAAGCATTTTTACACTCAAAGTCCTTCTTAATAGTAACAGTATGTATTTCTAGTAACAAGCAAGTCACTAAGCAGAAAAAGAACTCTTCTCTAAGAATTTGACATTGCTACAGCAGAGTATGAATGCCCATATTAAAGCATTTAATTACCCAGAAAAGATGGTTCTTAAGTGAATGCAGCTGGCATCTAACACAAGCAAAACATCCTATACACATAATTTGAAAGGATTCTGCCTATCACCTCCTTAGACATAAAACCAACACAACATCAGTCACATGTTTGTCCAGCTAAGTTGTGAAAACCTCTAAAGACAGAAATGTCACTGCAGCTTTGCTCTAGGGCTGCACTAGAGTGAATAAATCCCCTGCTCTGCCCACACTCCCCCTGATTTTCTCTGCTGCAGCCTGTGGCCCCTGCCCTAGCTGTGCCACCTGTCTGTACCAAGAGTGAGTGGCAGCAGAGTCACTGCAGCTCTCTGGGGAAGCTGCAGTCCCCATCCCTTGTCCCTTGGCTGCCACCTGCCCACCTGTGAGTCTCTCCCCTTCTCACAAGTCATCCCCAGCACCCTCTGCTCCCCAGAAAGCTTTTCCCCAACACCTGGAGTTTGACAAGGCTACTCTGGAAAGTGCACAGTCAGTGCCATCCTCTTACCAAGGATCACAGCCTTTCATCCTTCCCATCTTATTCTGGCACTCCTGTTACAATCCATGTATTCACTTTATGTTTGGCATACTATCATTAAATATTGTTTATTTTACCATGAATGCTTCCTCAGAGATCTGCTTCACGGTATCTCCAGAAATCTAGCCTCCCCTTCCTAAAAAAATAAGCATATCAAAACCAACAGTGTGCTGATATCATCCAGAATTGCTCACTAAACACTTCTGACTTCAGACCAAGGAATCAGTACCAGGCAATTATTTTAAGCCTCCCTCAACACCAAAAATACCGTTCCTGGGAAAACACCTTCTGGCACAGGGAATGCTACTTGAAGCTTCAGGTCAGGAAAGAAATTATAAAACTGAACCCTAAGAAAAAACCCCACAAATCCCTCAACTAAACAAGCTGTTGGAACACCTGTGGGTTTTCCCTAAATGTTCCTGTTGATTAGGAGGGCCACCAACAGTTCCCTGCCTAGCCTGGCTGCTAAGGCCCAATATTCCACAAGCAAAGCATGGCTGCTGTTTTACAGTGCTGGGGAAGGGTGAGGAATTCTGCAACAACTTTTTTACACAATACCAAGACACAGGCCTTTCCATCTGCTGACTGGAGCTGCTCATCTTTGAATTTTTAATGCCTGACAACAATCAAAAGGTGTGTGAGTGACAGACAGATGTACATTCCTGTATGAAACTCCATGGCAAACGCTTCAGTTCTGATGGATGCATTCCTTGCACTTTGTCTGCTGCCTACTGCATCATTCCAATCCACTGCAGCTGTTTGACAGCACTGGGTAAACTGAGGAGGAGCTCTGGGGTTCTCATCGACTGTGACACAAAACAAAGCCTGCAGCAAACAAAACCAGCCTCAGAGATGGGGATTCTGGTAGAAAACAGAACACAGTCCCCAGAAAGTGAGGAGAAGCCCTAGTTACAGAAATTTATTTGGTACATAATGAATTCAATGCCACTTCTCCCAGTAGTGCAATGGATGGTGGTGACAGACTTACTGAGACAAGGTGACCAAAATGAAGACAAGCTTATCGCTTATGACTTCAGCAAGAATCAATTTTACTACATGAACAGATTTACAATCCAAGCATACATACACAGGCATATATAAATACTACTGAATTATGCATATGCTCCCCCCATCAAGAGCTGCTGCATCATTTCCACATCTGAAAGTTCATGGTTTGCAGGGAAGGAAGCACGAAGAGCTGAGGGCACGCTGCCAGAAAGGAATCACTAAAAATATCTTAAACAGATTAGATGTATGTAGTTGAAAGTATTATTGGAGGAAGGTGGGGCAATCATTTGATTTTGATTATGATGGGGCATGTCACAAAATTATGACTTTTGCTATAAAACATAGTGTATTACATGTAAAAATGAAAACTGTTCCACATTACAGTTAGGAAATTATTTCTATGAAGAATTTAAGAATGAGCTACAGTTGAAGAACAAAAACATCCTGCAGATTTTCAGGTCCAAGGAAATCCTTACTGAAACTGGACTCATATTCACAATTTAAACCAAAACAGTCCTCGTAGATACTATGAAATAGAAAATGAACTCTTAAGCACTGATAATCTATGAAATCCAGTTACTCAGTTCACAATCCTGCTTAGGAGGCAAATCATGCTCTGACATGTAAAGGTTACAAAAGCAAATGGTCAGAAGAGTGGTAAATTCCAAAGTATTCCAAAGACTCCAGTACATCCTGGGATAACCCAGCAGGCAGGTCTGACCAGCTTTGGCTCCAGGACACATCAGGTGAAGCCAAAGCTGCTCATTAAGAACTAAAATGTTCCTACTGCAAAAAACTTGTAAAATAGACAAAAACTTCAGCTTCTGTAAGAAAGATGCCATCTCCAACATATTGCACTGTTCTAAAAGGCAAGAGGATGAAAGGATTCTTTGAATGTGGACTGGCAAAGGAAATAAATAATCAACAAGTGCCTGAGACACAGCAAGTTAACCATGGGCAAGTGCAACAGGCACAGCATGCTTGCAACTCCCCAAAAATGCAAAGCAACAATAGCATCAGGGCTTGTAGGATCAAGGCTACAAGATAAACACTATGATAACAGTAATGAGATAAAACTGTGTCCCAGAGGCTCTGGAAAACACATTCCAAATAACTGGAAAGGTTACAGAGCTGGAAGTCTGTAAGCTGGAATGAAATGTCCTTAAAATTACAGAGGTCAAGGCACTTAAAAGCTTGTGCAAGAAAGTCACAGCTGAAATGAAAGGAATGGCTTTGATATGGGCATGGAGATAACCTTGTGCAAGTTCAAGAGCTTGCTTCAGTTAAAAAAAAACGCAGTGAAAGGAAGAGCAGAGTCCCTGATCTTGTTATCAGCTTAGGGAAGGGCTGTCATTAATGAAGGGACTCTACTGACCACTCTAGTGGTCCTTAAGATCTAAAAGACAGAGATCTATTAAAAGGGATGTATTAAAGTTATACAGACATTGGAAAGCAACAAGTCACTTCTTAATGTAGCTCCAGGTGAGGGAAGATTATCACAAAACGTCACACACAATGACTACAGGAAGGGCAATTCTGCTTGGAAAAAACCAACAAACCAACCAACAAAAACCCCAGCCCACAAAACACTGGAGAGAGAAGAACAAAGCCCTTACTGCCCATTAGTACACTGCCATCCCCACTTTCCCTGCAGGGCCTGTGGAAACTGCAGAAGCAAAGACAACACTGGTGCTCAGTGGTGTTCTGACTTTAAGGAAGCTTCCCCACGTGTCCTCTGCTCCAAAACCAGGCTGCAGGTAAACCAGGCTTCACCAAAGTGGCAGGTTCATTACCAGGGGAGCAGTGATTACCTCCCTCCCACTCCCCATGGAGCTCAGATGGAGCGAGACCACGTGTGCCACATCCACGACAGGCAGCAGAAGGGCATTTACAATCCTAACCCAGGAAAATGACCTAACAACCAAAAAAGCACCAAAACCTCAACTGCACAGCACAAAACCAAACTTCTTACCTTCAGAAACAGGTATTTACTGCATGACAATGCTGCATTTTCAAGGCTGCTCTAACTGAGATTTCTCTTGAGGAGGAAGGTTCTTGGAGACTCTGAGTGTGTGTTCAAGGCCTGCCCTGAACAGGGCATCTGTGCTGGGCACTGAGAGCAGCTTCTTCTCAGTGCTTTGAATGATCACTAAGTGCAACAGCATCTCCAAGAAGCAGCTGTGGAGTTAAAGGCACCTTAATGCCCACACAGTGCCTATAATCAACATGGGCATTACACTGCTATTAACAGCGAAGCAAAAGTATTTGTGAGCTAGAGGAAAAGAAGAAAAGATTGGCAAAAAGAAATTTCAATGTTCAGGGTCATTTTTTGATTATCTGGAACCCAAAAAAATGTTGGTCTTTCCCCCTATTTTTCAGAACAGTCTTACATCAGAAGCAAAATCCAGTTTCTAAAGAAGGATTCAAACAGAGCCCTTCAAAAAAAGAAAAGCCTCACTGCATTCTCCCCCAAATGGAAGTTACTGACTCTGTAACAGAGTAAAAACCACAAGAATCAAGGGCCATTACTGAAGTTATTATCTCACAATCACCATGGAACTCATCACAAAGCATATTTCAGGCTAAGTCATGCAAATACCCTCAGTGTTTTTCTTGGCCCATTTTTTGTTCCTTTTAGCTCTTACAGTAATTCTGCTGAATAGTTGCTGATAAAATGTTCCCTGTCTGGGTTGAGCACCAATTTCAAAGTTAACCAGTTCTATAAGCTTGCATGCTCAGGCCTCTCTCCTTCTTCAAGTGCTTGGGGATTTTCTTTTTTTATGTATTTTGAAGTGACAGGAGTCAATCCTCTTCTTCAGCAGTCTTTGGGTTTCATAAGCAAGAGTGAAAATCACTGAACACTAAACAGACTTGAACAGCAAGTATCCTCTATAGATCTTATTCTGACAGTGATGAACAACTAGTAGAAAATACTTTTTCATTAAAAACTTTCTGAATTAATAAAATTCTAAATTAACCTTTTTAAATTAATAAAAACTTACGATTTTTGTGTGCCCCACAGAATGAGTAAGGCCCATTCACCTCATTTTAGCCACCCTAAATAAATAAATTAGAATAAAATTGGTCATATTGATATCTTTTGTTCTACAACAAGAGGAAAGGACCTCCAACTGCCCATTCATCCCATCTGAAGATACCCCTTAGGAAAAGCCAGAGAAGTCTCTGAAGTGCTCCTGCCTCCCCACGCTGGCTCAGGTGGCTTTACCAGAAGATGACAAAATAAGTACTAAATGTCAGAGTGGGCAGGAGAATACAGACAACCCCTCTTGCATTCCTTCTCTGGAGGCTGCCTTTTGGGTGAAAGAGAGCCACATTTCCAAAGAACAGACAATCCCTACTGCAGAAGACTCGAGGCAGGGGACAAAGGAAACTGCCAGGCATTTCACATAAGCTGCTGTGACAAACCTGTAAACTGGAATTAAAAAAGGCAGGTGAAGCAGCCAGGAAAGTACAAGCCATTAGCTTGGTGCACACAGGCTTGCAGGAAATGGAAAAGCTGCATAAAAAGCTCAAGATGGAAGGAGGCTTGCATCATGAAAACAGCACTGTCTTTTTATGGCCAAGGTAAATTACCTTTCCCCAGAGAAAAGCAATGCAGTAGATTTAATCCCCTCTGGGAAATCAATTAATAAATTACTGCACAAGAAAGCCCTGGTTCAGGTGTAGGAGGTCAGTATTAATGCAGGGCTGTAGAAGCACCCACACTGAAAGGGCTATGAAGGGAAAGGGGAGACTGGAAGGTGGTCACAACACCAATCCTGGTGTTACATTAGTGTAACTAAATCAATTCATTCATACTGGCACATAATATGTTAAAATATGCTGCCAAAATGTAACTGAAGGCTGTGAAGGTTTTAAAGAAAATCACTGAACACAAACCCAAGCACTCCAAAAAAGTCTAAAAGCTAAATGTCTTTGGCCCACTGCAGACTTGAGGCAGTTACAATACTTGTCATCTTTGTCTCCACCCTTTTCCTTGTTTTTCTTACAAGATCTGCAGACATTGAAGTAACTAAAGAATTTATGTTTTTACACTTATATGTATATCATTAGAGTTCAGCATTAAAGCAGAACTGCAGACCAAATTTACAATACAAACCTTTTACTCTACCAACAGATATATGCCATAATATAAATTGTTGACTTAAATTTAACTGCTGCAGACTCTGGCAGGCAATAAAATAACAGAGGAGACTGGTATTTAAAAGAACAGAACAAGATCACCCTTCCAGTTCTGAAGAAGAAATACCTTAGGATTTTATAAACAGAGTTCCTAAAAGTTTCATTTTGCTTCGATACAATAGTACATAAACCCTATCAAAATGCAATAAGAGACATATAGTGATCTTTGCTCTTTCCTTGCATACTGCAATGCAGAGAATTAAATATCTTTCTTTTCTTATACATTACCTCATCATATATTCTACAATTTAACCTTGATCTTTGTCAAAACAAACAGCAAATATATCTGCTCCTCTTTAGGCACATTTTCTCCCTTCTGTTACCTCCAATTTGCATCTTCGCTATTTCTTCTCCCATTCACTCTTCCATTTTTATTTTTAGTTCTCTGCAATTTCCATGTATGCTCTTTGTCTTTAATTTTGTTCTCACTAATTCTATACTCTGCCTGCAGTAAAATTTCTCATGAGTAACACTTTACCTCTTCCTTAGGCATAAAGGACACCCTCCACTGCCTGAGGTTATTGTGGAAGTTAACTGAGGAGTTTATGGCAGCATAAATACAGAGTTCTCTCCTGGTGAACTTTCCCCTGGCAATCAGCTGGACCTGAAAGACCCAGCTGGGATAGAATGGTTTAGGTTACACCTGTGGGCTGCAACCTACCTGCATTTTACCTGTAAGCTGAAAAAGTAAAATAAAACAAAACCAAGCAGCCCTCTCAGTTCAACATGTGTTCACTGCAGATCACAAATACAGGTGGAAATGAAAAGTGTGTGTGCCTTTTTTGCCCTCCTATTGAACAATATAAAGACAGTGAATTCTCTGAAGTACTGCAAAGTCATTTAAGATTGTGACCATGCTTGATGTCCCTTGAAACAAGCAAACATTCCAACCACAACCAGTTTTATGCCTCCCTGTCTTCTGCAGATGGACAGGTTCAGGTATATTATATATATTACTGTCAAAGCAAGGCAACAGAACAGAAATCAATGTCAACTCCCAACATCTTTAAACAGTACTAGTTTCAAGAAAAACAGGCTCAGCTTTTACATGAGAATCTAAATTATGCTTTCCTATGCTGCTTCCCTCTCAGTATTTGTCACAGTACTTCCAGAAATCACGAAGGAAGGAGAGCAGTGTTGAACATTTTTCAATTTTCCTATCAAAATATCAGAAAAAAAGATAAAAACAGGCAAGACTATTTCAAACTCTCCTCATTGTTCTCTTTTGCCACTTCACTGCAATGTCAGTTTACTCCTGTTCACATGAGGGCAGTTCTGCCCTGGACATACCTGAACTTACTAAGAAAGAGCTCAAACAAAATTCCTGCCTTTTCTGGTGGTAAAATGTCAGTTAAATGTAAGGTACTCGACATTTGTTTAGATTGAAAGAGCAAGGAATTAGATCTTTGAGTTCAGAAAGCCAAATCCTATATTCCAGGGACTTGCCAGAAAATCTCTCAGGAGCAGTTTAACTCCCCACTATGAGACTTGCAACCATTTAAAACATGGAAGTACTGGGAATACCATAGATTTTATTTTTTTTTTAATTAAGTACACATTATGAAAAGCCAGAGACTCATTTATGGAAAACACAGGAACCATTTATAGAACAGTGCAGTTACACCCCCTGTGGCCAGTACAGGCATTTTCCAATATAGGATGCCCTCTGTTTTAATATTATGGAAATGTAAAGGAGACTACTAAACATTTTAGAAAATTTCAATTTTGTTTTGTAAAACGGAAGACTTTTTGGGACATCTGATTACTGCTTAACAGTCCTTAAGCTGGGAGCACACACAAATCATGCACGTCTGTCACAGTGGTCACAAGTGTTGCAGGATGAAGAGAGAGGCAAGAACGTTGACCTCATGTTCAGAAGGCTTGATTTATTATGTTATGATATATATTACATTATGACTATACTAAAAGAAATAGAGAGAAAGTTCTCAGAAGCTAGCTAAGCTAAGAATAGAAAAGAATGAATAACAAAGGTCTGTGTCTCAGCACAGAGTGAGACTCAGCTCTGCCGTGAGTGGTCAGTAAATCCAAACATCCACCCGAGACCAATCACAGACCCACCTGTTGCATTCCACAGCAGCAGATAACCATTGCTTACATTTTGGTGCTGAGGCCACAGCTTCTCAGAAGGGAGAAAAATCCTAAAGAAAGGATTTTTCACAAAAGATGTCTGTGACACATGTCCTTCTCCAAGTTTGCCTTTCATCTGCTTAGAGCAGGCGTGGCGAGATGCAATGAAGTGGGAAGCTGCTACCTCATTAGTTCCAAGTCTCCAAACAATGCTACATGCATCCAGTAACGGGGGGATACCATAACTCAGGAAAGCTTACAGAGACTATGTAATTCAAATAAAACATTAAAAATCAGTTTGAACCGCATGGTCTTGTCCTAACTCAACAGCTGGCTGAAAGGAGCCACCTCGGAGGGAACCATCGGTGCACCCCCGTGCGTTGCCGCAGTGCCCGCGGGATCCCCGCTGAGGCAGCGCACCAAGGAAAGGTGACAGGCCGCAAAAGCCCCACGCTCGGCCTTACCAGCCCCGGAGAGCTGCTGCACGTGCCCCAGCACCCCCTGGGTGTAGGCTCCGGGCTCGTAGTTGTCCATCTCCCCCGCCACGACGTGCGCGACCCGTGCGGCGCGGCCGCGGATGGCGCCGGCGGCGCGGTCCAGGCCCTCGGCGTCCTGCTCCCGCAGCGCCACGATGCAGCGGTTCACGTCCTCCAGGATGTGGCTCTCTGCAAGCACAAGTGGGAAAAATGCATGTGGGTTACGACTGGCTTTTCGCAAATATTCAAATGAATGTTATATGTGTTGTGTTAGAAAGTAATGCTGTATTAATTCTCTTAAGTACTGTGTTAAATATGGTTTTGTGAGAGTCTGTCCAAATTTTCCCTCATCTGCCTGACGATCGTCCTTGGGAGACCACTGAAGAGAAGACCCCCCCTGTCTAGAGTATCTGGCTCTGAAGGAGCAAACTCACACGCCAAAGGCCCTGAGACCTGAAAGCTCAGTGTTAAGCTATGTTTTCACAGGTGTGCTTGCTGTATGCTAAGAAGGGGCACCGTGCCCCGTTTGCAACAATAGCAGCTCTGGAAGCTGTCCCACCCTCGGCCTGGCTGGACTTCTCCTGAGTTTCAGGTGGTCTCCCACTGAAGACCCTCACCTGCTTTACAACCACCGTGACAGACAGACTGAGATGCAAGGAACCTGTCCACCAAGGACTGAGACATGAAACTCCTGAAAGGCCCCTCTGCTCCTTCCAAGGACTGGGACTGACACCCCCAGCCCGGGGGAGGTGTGTGGGGAGGCAAGCTGACCAAAGCGAGATGTTTGCCTGCAGGTTGTGACCACTGGAGAAAGAAAACAAAGGCTCTCATTTACTGCTGAGAACATAGACTACCTGTTGCATCTGTTCCCTATTGTATCTGTTTCCCCCCCCTCACAATTTTCAGTAATAAAAACCTCTGAGTTAGCCAGAGCCTTTGAGATCTCCCCAGTGTAGCAGGTGGATCCTCGGCTGGACTGCACCAAAGGACTTCGTCTCTGCGTTGGCAGCTATATCCCATCCCTCTCTCTCTCTCTCTCTCTTTCTCTATCTTTTTCTCTCCCTTTTTGCTGTGGTTATTTCAATAAAACTGCATTTGTTTTGATTATCACTGCAAACCCCCTTGTACCGTGTTGGTTTTTGCACTCGGAGATCATTCCTACGAACCATCAGGGTATCTGTTCGCTAGGACGGATCCTGACAGGCTATAAAAATTGTTAAAACAGAAACTATGCTATGTAAGACGCTTTGTTTAACAGAAAGAGCTTGCAGCGAGATAGCAGCCACAGGACACCTAAATCTTTCAGAGAAAGGGAATTTATTGCCTTCTTATCAGAAGAAACGAACTTCTCCCCACCTTGGAGGCGCTGTTAGGATTAGAAGGAAGAAGCTGACACTGCCCAGACAGAATCCTGTGCTTGAATGGAATTTATGCATCATGGATGAGGTGTATGAATATACAACAGGCTGTTGCTTTTAAGGGTTAATCCTTTGTTAACAGGGGTCCTTTTTCAGGCTCTTGATGCCCAGAAAAAGGCACCCAGACGTCCGTAACTTTGTTTTTATTGTCTCATATTGTCCTAATTCAATTTCTCCAAATGATTATTACTCTAATTGTGTTACTATATTTTTTCACCATTTTATTACTATTAAACTTTTAAAAATTTTAAAAACAAGTGATTGGCGTTTTTCTCAACAAGGACACTGCTTTAGCACCCACCACTCAGGCACTCACACACTGCTGACACAGCTCAGCAGGCTGCAAACTTACCCTACAAACCTACACTGAGCTGCTGAAAGTTCTCCTACCTTCTACTGATTCCTAGAATTCAGAGGCACTGTAATACTCTCCTATAAGCAAGAGCAACAATCAAATACTGAGTCAGAAAATGCTATAAAAATAGGAAAACCACAAAAGATTACATACAAATTAAATACTTAAAAAATGAATAAAAAATTATTAAATCTGCTACATTATTGTTGAAACCATCTTAAGCCACTGTGACATCTTCCATAATGAGACGAGTCTCCAATGACAAACAACTGCCCAACAACTAAACTAACTTCTTTTACATTGATGCCTTAGGATGTTCATGCTAAATCAAGCTCTGAAGTAAATTATCACCCTTCTATCTTTCTAGATATAAATTTTTCAACTGGCAGTTTGTACTTACCACACCATTACTTTGACACTCAAATATGTAGAAATGGGGGAAAAAACATCAGCAGGAAGGATAAAGACAAAGGAAAAAATATTGATACTACAGACTGGTCCTTATCCAGAGCGTAACAAGCACGAGTAAGGATTCAAATCAAGCTAGAAGAAAATAATGTCAAAAACTGCAGAGAGAACAGTTATGTGGTACATTAATATTTACATTTATACAAACAATCCTGAAGGACATACTCCTTTTTTTTCAAGCAAAGTAATACAAATATAAAATTGAACTTACGGTACAAAGGTAGTATCATAAAATATGTCTTTAAATGATAATATATTTACTGCTTTAAAGCTTACATACCTCCTAAAAACTTCCCCATTAGTGCTGGTTCTGAATTTCCTTTCCTACACAGATCTGCAATGTGCTTTGTCTCACAAGAGAGTGTATGACAAGAACATCAGAAGTGCATTTTGTGAAGGCAATAGCTCTGTTCCATCTTCAGAAGCATCAGTGAACCTTCCCTTGCACTAAGCCATGAATTAATTCAGAGCTTACAGGTTTCTTGTAAATTCACATGACTGCCATTTTGTACATGAGTATTAAATTATGTTTTATGTTATCCAATAAATTAGACAATCACAGTAACTTGGACAGATAAAACACACCATTAGGTAATCCTAATCTACTAACTGGGTCTGGCATGACTACCTTGGGGTGCTGCCTATGCAAAAACTCATGAATTCCAGTTCAGTTTATGAAATGGCTGCATCACAGGATATCTCTGTAAGCACAGAATGTCCTTATTCTCTTCAGATAAGAGGACAGAATGGAGAATACAACCACCACTTTAGGGGCCTTGCTGTGAAGAACACACTGCTTTTTGCTGTCCAGCAAAGACAGCAATAAAGGGCTGAATCCTGTGTAAACATAAAGGCAAGGCTCTTCCAGGACCTACCAAGCAAAGCCTCCATAATGGAAGATCAGTTACCTGGGTATTTAATACTATATGAATCTCAGGGGCATAAAAAAAAAATAAAATTGCCCATGGTCTCACAGATATAATGTACAAATGAAACACATGGTGTGGAACATTCCCAGTTCCCCAACCCTTCTAAGGGATGGCACAAAGAACACTTTTTATGGAACAGCAAACTTGAGGGTGGATGCTCAACAGAAATGGAACTGGACCTGTAGGTATGGCAAGACTCCTTTCAAGCCATTTTAGACCTGAATATAAATTAGACTGTGATGTATGCTCTCAGATACTGTGTGTAAGGACAACCAAGAGGGATACAGATTTTATTAATTTTGTCTTGACCATCCACCTCGTACTAGAAAAGCACTGCAAGGTTCTCTTGCTCCATCCACCCATGGCCCACGTCAGGGTGCCAGGAAGCCTGCCCAGTGCCATCCATGTGTGCCTTGCAGGGAGCCTGCCCAATGCCATCCATGTGTGTGTCACCCTTCCAAGGCCTTGCAGGGAGCCTGCCCAGTGCCATCCATGTGTGTGTCACCCCTGCCAAGGCCTTGCAGGGAGCCTGCCCAGTGCCATCCATGTGTGTGTCACCCCTGCCAAGGCCTTGCAGGGAGCCTGCCCAGTGCCATCCATGTGTGTGTCACCCTGCCAAGGCCTTGCAGGGAGCCTGCCCAGTGCCATCCATGTGTGTGTCACCCTGCCAAGGCCTTGCAGGGAGCCTGCCCAGTGCCATCCATGTGTGTGTCACCCTGCCAAGGCCTTGCAGGGAGCCTGCCCAGTGCCATCCATGTGTGTGTCACCCTGCCAAGGCCTTGCAGGGAGCCTGCCCAGTGCCATCCATGTGTGTGTCACCCTGCCAAGGCCTTGCAGGGAGCCTGCCCAGTGCCATCCATGTGTGTGTCACCCCTGCCAAGGCCTTGCAGGGAGCCTGCCTAGTGCCATCCATGTGTGCCTTGCAGGGAGCCTGCCCAGTGCCATCCATGTGTGTGTCACCCTGCCAAGGCCTTGCAGGGAGCCTGCCCAGTGCCATCCATGTGTGTGTCACCCTGCCAAGGCCTTGCAGGGAGCCTGCCCAGTGCCATCCATGTGTGTGTCACCCCTGCCAAGGCCTTGCAGGGAGCCTGCCTAGTGCCATCCATGTGTGCCTTGCAGGGAGCCTGCCCAGTGCCATCCATGTGTGTGTCACCCTGCCAAGGCCTTGGCAGCCCAGCACCCACAGGAACCACGGTGAGCTTCTACCCAGCAGCACCTGCTGAATAACCACAGCCTCTCACCAGGTTCTGAAGCTCTTCCCAGATGAGCCACTTCACAATCAATAAATGTTTGCTTAACTTCATTTTCCCAAGGCTCAATAAGATGATACATTTGCCTTAGGAGATCTAATAGAAAAGGAACACCACTGATCAGAGTCCAGCTAAGATCGTTTCAGCCTCTATCTTTCTGACTTCCTCCTCCTATAACAAATGCATTAGGTCAACTTTTGATTTTCAGCCAAGGAGCTTACTTCCCCCAAAGCAGAAAAGGAAGATTAGGATGCTAGACCATCTCTTTGTCATGAGTCAATGTCTAGCAGAAGAGTTAAGTGTAACAGGGGATTGATAGATGTTTAAGGAAATTGTCAGATTGCCATGGTTGCCAGAGCAATTATCATGAGCAAGTGCACTGCACCTTCTGATTTCCCACTGGGAGTTTGGTGTTAGTCAAAAATGGGCAAAAATCATATCTCAGCTGAGCTAACCAATGGCTAATAAAGCTGTCTGACAAAGCCATGACTCAGACTGTCTCTGGGACAAAATCAATAGCTCTTCCTCTGCATGTCATCCAAGAAAAAGGCGATGCCCTTCCACTCCACTTGGCACTGATAAGGACTCAGTTGAAGCATTTGAATTAAAGTTTCTCAGCTCAGCTAAAAAAAATTAAATTGTGAACTAAATGGAGACTTTATGAAAAGAGAAAAGAAAAATAATTACTAGAAATGTTAAAAATTTAATACGTAAAGAAGCATTATAAAACTCAACTTGGTCTCCTGAAGACAAGACAGAAAATACAACATTCCCTTTCTGCAAGACCTAAACCATAAAATTAGAAATCTATGCAGAGACAGTCTAGCTAAAAAATGATTTCTATCTTTTCCCATCTGTTGACATGATAAAATGGGAAGCACAGAAACTTTGTACAAAAAGTCAGCTTCCTTTCAGATAACTCCTATTCCCCAGGCATGGTACCTCAGAGTGTTCATCAGAAAAGGATTCCAAGTTTTCCAATAAAGGCACTATCCAGCACAGCAAAAGACACTCCCACAGACTCATAATGCTTTGATGAACTCCAGAAAGATATCTGACATCAAATAAATGGTAAGAACATCCATCCTTAGATTTAGCAAGTTTCAGTGCCAAAGTTAAGAGAACTTAAAGCCATTAAATGGAAAGTGCAAGTCCCAGCATACAACTCTCTGTTACCATCTTTCTTGCATTCAGACAGAAAAAACCCCCAAAAAACTCAAAACAAAAAAACCCCACCCCAAGTTAATCTAATTCCCACCTTTTTGCTACATACTGAAGTTCAGACAATGCCCAAGGCTAAATTTCCATCAGCAATCTTATGAAATAGATTTTCTTGGCACTTGCAGCTCTTTTAATAAAATACCTATATCTACAAGCAAGACACTTTCTTAGTCACTACTCAGAAATAAAATCACCAGTAATCACTTAATGTCCAAAGTTCCTGGCAATTTCAAGTGAAGAATTTTTAAATTAATAGAAAAGTACAGAAAAATAATTACTTAGAACAAGGAAAACACATATCCTTTCTTCTCTAATTGTATTAGCTAAACAGTCTTCATCTGCCAAATCTAAGAAACAAAATGAAAATTTCTAATATTTTTTCTTGATGCTCCATCTGACAACTCTGTCATTCTGTCTCACACCAAGGGTGGCAGCAACTGATGCAGACAAGTGGGCACAAATGCTGCTGTTTGTAGGTGCTAGAGAAAATGAATTTATTATTCCCTCTGTACCAGACTCTTTCAGCACTATTTAACCACAACCTCCCTCTGCAAAGGGCATTGTGATGCCAAGAAAGACCAAGCACATACATGAGAAGGCTCCTGAGCTCACATGCATGCCTCATGTTAATGGGACATTTTCCTGAAGGAATATGCCTACAAAATTTGACAGAGAGCTCCAGGAAACAGCAGGCTAACTTGGAAAAAAGGTAAAATCTTAGAGTATCCAGTACACCATGGGACATAAGACAGAAATATGGTGTCTGTCTCTAACAGGGAGCTGGAGGCTGCAAGCCCAAAGCCAGAAGACAACAGAAGAAAAAGGATGGGAGATGAGTGAGGAGAGAAAAGAGGGAATAGCACAAAGGTACCCCCTAGGCAATGTTCTTCAGGATCTATCATGATCTGTGCAAGTCCCTCCAGATTATTTTTCAGGGAAAAGAGACACAATACTTCATGTTTTTAGAAACTTCAACCTGCAGTCTGAAACACTGCCTTCCCTTCTGTTCCCAGAATATACTAACTGAAGTGTGTATTTCTTCCCAATTTTACCTTAGGGCAAACAAAGCATTGATTGAGTTGGCAGCTTCTCCTTAAGGTTCATTTTCATTCACATATGCACTAAAATATCAGTATCTAATCTCATGAATGCTAAAAAAAAAGCACAAAAAAAAAAACTCACAGAAAAACCCCATCAACAAAACAACCCAACCTACACAGTAAAACCAAACCCACCCAAAATTCTGTGCCACATCACCACCAAAACAGAAGTATAAAAATATGTCTGAAATAAGTATCTACTAATTACAGAGTTGGCAGCCAAAAATTATCAGTTTAACTAGCTGATAAAGGCTTCAGATTACAGAAAATTTCTCTCCCTGCATGAGTGAGAATCTTACAGTAATATTAATCCTTTCCAGAGTTTGATGTCTTTCTCTCATTTCTTTTAACATGACTACAATAAGGTTTGACTTGAGATGCCAACTGCTTCTGCTTCATTCCTTGCCCTCCATTTCATGGGCACAAAATTCAACCTGCAGACAGGTTTCTGCATTGTCAGCTTCCCCATTGAGCATCCAGGGGAAATGAAGGAAGCACCAGCTTAGACTCCCAGCATGTTTCAGTGCCTCTCCTCCCCTAAAGCCTCACACAAGGCAGGCTCAGAGAGCTCTGCCAACAGGGAAGGTCCCTGCAGAAGCACCCAGGGCAGCCTGGATCCAGGGAGGATCTGCACAGAGCACAGGCAGACACGAAGCACGAGAACACTGGGATAGGACAGAGATAAAGGGAAGCCAGGAAAAGTGAAAATGTCAACATATCCAGCTGGGCAGGGATCACTGCTCCATGTCCAGACTTCAGCTGTCCCCTGGGCACGTCCCCCAGAAACATGCAGGGTGACATGAGCTCATGGAGCTTGGCCCCAGCCCTCCCAAACACACCCTCCTTGTGTCAGCTGAAGAAATTACTGATTTTAGGGCAATCCACCTCATCCTCCTCATGCACATCTAAAGGTCTGCAAGGACCTGGGCCTCAGGGGTGCTCATTTCTCTTCTCTGGCTAGTCACCTAAGAATCTCAGCTCAGCTTATATTCTAAACTTACAGGAGATGGTTCATACTTCCCCTCAGCAATGTGCACAGGCAACACTGAATTTTTAATGTATTAATACTCTGTAACATGCTGCTGGCTCTGTAGGACCAGAAGGGAAAAAGAAGGAATTGGGAATGGACAGGAGAAGAGGAGACAATGGAGAGTAAATAAAACAGAGCGTTCTTGTTTAATCCTTAGAAATCACTCTAACCAGAAGCTGTGTTTGCAATATGCCCTCCTGCTCCTTTCCAACTGCTACTAAATTCCAGAATGAACACAGCAAATTTTACTCAGACTAGTCATGTCTCAGCTATGAACCTAGGCAATTATAATGTTGGTAACCTAGCTAATCATGATCTTAATAACCACTTTCTCCTAGAACAGCATTCTCTTCACCAAAGCAGCTATAACCAAAACCAGTGAATTTCTTCCAAGAGAGTAATTTACCTTCTTAACAAATGCATCCCTTCAACTTCTTGAAGCACAATGGAACAAACCCCTTCGACCTTCATTTGACCACATTAACCCTGACAACAGTGAGCAGAAAGCCACTGGGCCACCATGAGGCAGCAAACCTTGTAGGAAAACTAGACTGGAAACCTTGTTCTGTCTCAGCTACAGCAAAGAGACTGACTCTCCAATGTGCAGGTATTTACATCAGAATTCTCAGGCTACAGGCTATTTACATCTGAACTCTAGGCCACCTGGTCTAGCTGATGCTTTCCCTGCCCAAGGCAGGGGTCTGGAACCAGATGGGTTTCAAGGTCCCTTCCAGCCCAGACCACTCAGTTCTACAATCTCCTACATCTGCCCACAAATGTGGGGATTGACCAACAGTCCCCATTTCCTCTTCCACAGCAAGGCCTACTTCAACTGACCTGCTTTATACACTCAGCTTTGCTTAATTGCTCCAAAAAGTAGCTAATACTGTATTAGGAGTAAATATTTCATTTAAAGTGCTTCCAGACAGATTCAAGAAGCTCTGAGGTAATCAGCATACATCCTTCTCCTCTGACAATGCTTTTTAGGTATTTAAATTTTAGTGAATGCAGAATACTAGAAAAACATTGCCACATAACCTTAATTCTGCATTAACAGGTTAATTGTCTCTGGCTTTTCACTTCTGGGAGGCTGGTGAGTGAGCAGTAACAGTGAAAATGAAGCTGCTGAGGACTGGGGTGGGAGAGATGGGGAATCACTGCCAGGATAATGGAATTCACCAGAATAAAGAACTCAGAGAGGTTGTTCTTGGTCTGAATAGAATGCAGACAAAGCTGTGAGCAGCAGGAAGGACTACACCTGCACATGCCTTCCAAGCACAATGGATGTAGGATTCTGTGACAGAGAGGGAAGCGCAGTAAGAACTGCCAGCCAAAGGGAGCAGGGGCACACCAGACTCCCCAGATGACTGAACACACCTCTCCCACAGCAGCAAGGCTTTTACTGACTCTGACACACAATTGTTCAGAACACTTGCCACTGACTGCCAGCCTTTACTCAGACTTTGCTTTTGAGCTTGTTATCTTAGACGTCATAATTACTTTTCATTCTTCATTTTAGCTACTGGATAATGGAGAATTATTTGCCTTACAAAATTCTGTCACATTTTCCCTTACTACGTGCCAGCCAGCTCAAAAAATACACAGGATAACCATTTTCTTTGTACTCAGCCTGGGCCTGTTCCCTTCATTTCCACCACACAGCACAGCCAGAGCATTCATTATCCTCCTCAGAACATTCCCTCTCAAAAAACACAGCAGACAGTTTCCCTTTCTGTCACTTTTATAAACCTCAGGTGAAAATTCTGGGAGGATTCTTTTTGCAGGAGATGAACTACAGAACAGGAGAGACTTTTCCTGGCAATTTGATCCTTTGTTTCTTCACTGCCATTAGTTTTGCAGCAGCCTGCTGGAAATGTCTGTGGGAGAATTCTGAACTAAGGACAGCATTCTCCTTCAGCATATAAGCAGAGGACTGTGTCCCCCAAAAATGCTCCATAAGCCCTGGTTTGTCTTTTGTGCCTCACCTGCCTGCCCAGTTTCAAAGCAGAGTTACTTAGAAACCCAATTAACTAAAGCAGATAGAAACGACAGGAAAGGGAAAGGGAAAAGGGAAAGGAAAAGGAAAAAGGAAAAAAGGAAAAAAGGAAAAAAGGAAAAAAGGAAAAAAGGAAAAAAGGAAAAAAGGAAAAAAGGAAAAAAGGAAAAAAGGAAAAAAGGGAAAAAGGGAAAAAGGGAAAAAGGGAAAAAGGGAAAAAGGGAAAAAGGGAAAAAGGGAAAAAGGGAAAAAGGGAAAAAGGAAAAAAGGAAAAAAGGAAAAAAGGAAAAAAGGAAAAAAGGAAAAAAAGGAAAAAAGGAAAAAAGGAAAAAAGGAAAAAAAAAAGGAAAAAAGGAAAAAAGGAAAAAAGGAAAAAAGGAAAAAAGGAAAAAAGGAAAAAAGGAAAAAAGGAAAAAAGGAAAAAAGGAAAAAGTTGTATTCTCAGTGCCACGAAAGTTGAGATTCAATTTTCCATATCATTTGCTCTGTCAAAAGAGGAGAACAGAAATCTGCACTTTTATTGCACTAGGTGAAATATGAGCAGGCCCTAAACAGGGCATAAATAAGTTTGTTTTCTGCCCTTCTGTGACTGGGAAATGGAAAATTTATTTTGCTTTCCAAATTCTGCATTCAGAATCCAAATCTAGCTAAAATATTGCCTAACTTCATGAAAATATCTCTTAAAAACTCAGAAAGGCCTTGATAAATCAAAAATCTTTAGGTCTAAAATGGCAAAAGCAATGATCTCTGAGTAAAGGATTATCTGAAGGAATTACACTGAGACTTACCTCATTGGAAAGAAGTTGTCTTTGGAGCAGGGGAATAACTAGCCAGATTACAGGGAAACAGTTCATAGCACCTATTTTACAAATCAATGCATAGCTGATAACCTAGTTCATCATTTCACAGCACATGCTACAGAACGAAGGGCTGGCAACCTTCCCAGCCTGGACCAAACAGCCTAAGAAGAAATTTGCAATTACCAGAGAATATTCATTGTCTGTCTTTGCATCAGCTGGAAGGTTTGGACAATTTGTTACCTTCAAAAGATTTCATTTCCTCAGGTGGGGAGAGGGAAGAATTAACAGACATGATAATATATCATCTACTTCCTTCTGCAAGATCAAGGGTGTAAAATTGGAGAGCTTTGTGTTACCTGCTTCACAGTGTGAGCAACAAAGCAGACTATTCTGTTAAATGGTGGCTATTTCATTGGTCTATAAAATATTGTTAAAAGATCCCAGCCATCTGCCACTCTTAGATAATTGCTCAGGTGAAAATTCTGACTTTATGATAATATTCTCTTGTTACAGCTTTGTACCTGCTATAGTAAGCAGCTGGTCAACACCTGTAAATATTTTTTATACAACAAGCAGGGCACAGAGGAACAAGTGTTAGCAGAGAAAAAGCATTTCACTGACAAGAGACAATTGGAAACTCTCAAGTCCCCCTTACAAAAATGGTAACATCTAAGCTGTGACAAACTTATCAGTTTTCCTGGTGGATACTCCTCTGCACATCTGGTTGTTTGCTGTTGAGAAGTCACCTCTCACTTGCAGAGAGAAGCTGCCTCTTCACTAGATCAGCTTTCCCACTGAAGTCTGAGCTGGTACCATTTTTGCTCTTGGTGGAGGACAGGTGCTCTGGTGTGTTTTCAACTTGTTTGGGTTTCAGAGCACCTAAGTCTGGGAGGTGTGTTGGAAGTTTGTGACACAGCCATCCACCAAATTTCTGGGACCAAACCTGAGCTATCTGCCAAACTTAAAGGCAACAGAAGTCAGGGCATAAGTCACACTTGGTGCACCCCACATACTCAATTAGCACTCTGATTTCACACTTGGTTTTTTCTCCCCCAGGTCCCAGCTTTGCAGCAAACAAGCACATGTCCTATCCAAAGGTAGGCTGCCTTTGGGTTATCAAGAAATCCTCATTTGAATACTCCTGCTTGATAACAGGCTCACAAGAGGGGAATCAGCTTTTGCTTATCTTGTGCACATGTGCAAATCTGTTTGCTCATGTTTCATTTTGAAAGAACAGACAGATTGGACATGCTGCTTCCAGTAATAAAGCACACTCCAGTTTCAGAACTCCAACACAGCTGGAACCCGCTCTCCCAGATAAGGATTTTGTGCCTTGTTCTTGAAACAGAGTCCTGCCTTCTGCACCACAGCAGCACTGTCACATGGAACTCCTAACACCATTGACCAAAATCTTCCCTTACCATTTGGTTGTGCTTTTGTTCATACCAGCTCTTGGGAACACTTGTGGATGTTTCCAGTAGGCCTCATTACCAAAAGCAAGCAAATCAATTCCTGCAAAGCTTCACAAAACCATTAAAAGCTACTGCCACAGCTGCAGCTGGAAAGCCATTAGCAAGCAGCCTGTTGGGAAATAAACACACAAAAATTAATCCAAATCTGCATCAAACCCATGCATCTTAGACCATGCTTCAAAGGCTGCCAAATCCCAACTCATCCAAATCCCATACTAAGTGAATTCCAAATGCATCAGCCTTCTAAACTTTTGAGGAAGATACCAGTAGGTTGCAAAGCTCGTGATGAGAAATGAAGCTTGCAGCTAACAAAGTCTCAGCTCCAAATTACTGAAAGAACAGAGCAGGAATTCAATATGAAATTTCAATTCCAAGTCCAGTGTTGAACTGCACCACCCAGCTCCTTAGTCCTGCTCACTTGCTCAGTGACTTCATGCATCCCATTCACTCTTACCCCTCTACAGCTCTCCAAAAGTTCACCACTAAAATGTTCCCATAACCTCACTAACAAGTGCAGAAAATCTTGATTTAGTAAATAATAAATTCTAATTGCAGGTTTTCATGGGACAAGAATGGTTCCCAAAATGAGCCTGTGAGCCATGGTCAGATCCAGTGGCAGGACCTGACAGACCTGACCAAGCAGTCCCTAAGAACACAGCCACTGCCAAACAAGTGTAACACACTGTCATGTATTACAGCGACCTGGGTGGGTCACTGCTGGTGAGAGAGAGATGGTGAATCTTGTTTCTTGATCAGAAGGCTGGATTTATTGATATATGCTATATAATACATTATAACTATACTAAATAGAATAAAGAGAGAGGTTTGCAGAGCTGCTCAAGCTAAGAATAGCAAGAAAGAAAATCCAAAGCAAAGTTGTGTCCAGGGACTCTATCCCTAGCTTGCACTTTGTGATTGGCCCTTAATTATAAACATGGGAACATGAACCAATCACCAATCAAAAGAGGTGCATCCTATTGCATTCCACAGCAGCTGATAACAATTGTTTACATTCTCTTCTGAGGCCTCTGCCCTCCAGAAGACACAGAAATCTGAAAGAAAGGATTTCTGTGAAAAAATGTCTGCGACAGTCATGTTTGCCCTTGAGCCTAGGCCAGGAGTGCTGCAAGAGCAATCTGCATTTAAATCAGTGTACCAGGACTGCCAGCTACTTCTGAGGCAAGGATATGGAATATGGGTATTGAAGGGAGGCTGGAGACAGTGCAAGACTTTCAATTAAAACAAAATGGCTACCACAACATCAACAAATCTCCCAGAAGAAGATATTCCTCTGAAAATAAACCTGAAAATTACTCCAACTGTCCATTGTGCCATGCAGCATTTCAAGTTCTATTTATCTTAATAACAGAGTAAGGGAAATGGATGACTGTGGTGAGGTGGTTAGGAGGAATCAGGGCAATCAGAAAGCTGCATGTAGTATTTCTGCTGGCAAACTGGTATTAACCACTGTATCAAAGAGAACAGAGAGACAGGAATACTGCATAATTAAGAGCCCAAGCAGCCCCCTAGAGCAGGAAGCTGTGCATCACAAACTGGAGGCCCCAGTGCAGAGTGAGATAAGCACTGCAGCTGGTAACTGTACACTGCATTTCTAAAAGGCTTTCAACTGCTATTCCCAGAGAGCTCTGAGATGGCACAGGATAAATGACAGATTTACTGGTGTTACTTCTCACAAAAGACAAAAGAAGGGGCAGAAACAAGCAGACAGTCTTCCCAACTCTGTAAGGCAGCATTCCCTCAGGGATTGGCTCTGAAATAGTGTAATTCAGTGCTTTCAAAAGCAATATAAAAGGAGAGTCCTGAAGTAATGAAGGAGGGAATTTTTCTTGTCTTTTCTCATTCTAGGCAGTCAAAGCTGACAACAAAGAACTGAAGATGGTACCACAGCACCAAGTGATCAGTGAATTAAGCAAACCAGTTCAATGTCAATGAACTCAAATGTGCAGTGAAAAAAACCCTAAGCCTATGCAAAATACTGCCCTATAAATTAGTTACTACAGTTCAGCCTAGAAATTTCTGAAGTTAATGAAGAAAACTCTAGAAGCATGCTAGCTCAACAGTAATTAAAGGCAAATAATGCTGTGATTTCCCAAAGAATACCTGATAGTAAAGATAGATCTAAGATGCTGCAAATAGTTCTTAGTTCTTGTCCTTACTTGCATTTAAAAATACCCATTTTAGTAAGGAGCACAACTAAACCTCCTACTCCTCCACAAGATACATCCCTACATTGTTGAAATGACAGCATTATAATGTTATGGAAGAAAAGGAGTTTAAAAGAAAGAGCAGGGAGAAGCAGAGGATATTCCCAGCAAAGGCAAAGCATTATGATGGCTTTGGCAGAATTTCCAGGTGGGTCATTAAGGGCTAAGAGCTGCACCAGCAAAAACAAACTTTGCATGCTCAGTGACGTGCAGATCCAGCTCCTAGTACTGATAAAAAAGGGAAAAATCCAAGGCCATTTTCTTACAAGCAAGGTGAGAACAGTGAAGAGGGAGCTTGACCATTTTAAGTTTAGCAAATTCATCTTTATCCTGAAGCACATTACAGTCAGGCTGAACAAACCTGATATAGAAGTTACTGAAACCCACAGTTTCATTTACCTTCCTAGTGGAACTGTGATTAAGTGCATACATCTCTACTGAGATTCTTATGTTTATTCTCCTACAAAAAGCAAAGCATGGTGTTTTGCTAGTGCAGCACCAGCAGGCCAGGATGACAACAATGAATTTCATCTAAGTCTCTGAATAGCATCGTGTTGGTTTGGGCTTTTCCCCCCATGATCTCCATAGCTATGCTAAGGGCAAATCTGTAATTGGCAATTTTTGTGAGGAATTCATCTGTAAAATGCTACATGGACTGGAAAAGTGGTAATAAACTAAACCAGAACTTTAAACCATTGATGGAAAACAAATTATATCAAGAGAGATAAGCAAGACAGAAATCTGAATCATTCCCTTACTCCTTGCCCGAGTATTTACAGTGTATTTTGCAGTTTGAGTGACTTCAACTGTCCACATTGCCATCTTAGTGACTACAACTGCCCAAAGTGATGTGAAACAGAGCTGGTCAACATCCAAAACTTAATGCTATTCATATTTCCATGCTGAGACCTGGCCTTTCCATACACAGAAGTGCTACTACTCATCAAGTGGTGTTTTTTTAACATAATAAAATGTGCAGCAATGTCACAAAGTTAAAAGGGGGATCTTGGCTCTACAAACAAGCCCTACTAGGGAGCCCCTTTGATGTCTCCATCTCAGAGTCCAGACCAAGAGCATTTCAGTAGCCACAAAGATGAAAATTACTGCATTATTACGCTGTCTAATCTGATTAGCCCTGATTACACCCAACACTTTGTATTTGACTTGAGCAGAACTGTGTATTTTGACAAAAAACAAGTGACCAGTAAAGCACATAAAGCTGTGCCTGCAGAAGTGCAAACTGCAGAAACCTCAGCCCCCCACCTCCCATAATGCAGGCTTGGTGTAGCTGTTCAGCATGATGGGCACTAACATGCATTCCTGAATCACTGAATAAAGCCACAACACAATAAAGTGCATCAAAAGTAAAAAAAAAAAAGGCAGAGATGTCATACACTGTTTGCAAGAGGCTACCCTAAATTAGCAGATACAGCATTAAAGTTTTACAGCCTTACCCACACATACTGGCATCTTGCAGAAAGATTTTTCAGCTGCTTTTAATGAGAAAAGGAGGAAGGAAGGATGCTAGAAGTTTTAGAATATAAACTTCAGAGGAAAGAAATGAGAAGATTTCGGGGTGAGAGAGGAAGGAAATGAGACCTTTCAATGGAAATGCACACTACTAAAGAACCGAGCAAATTTAGGAATAAATCAAAGAATCACTTGTAAAATCGTTTCTAAACTTCAACACTGGATACAACCTTTCAGAACTTTTAACCTGAACTTCAGCAGCTGGCTTTAAATAAATTTCTAAGCATATCTTAAACTTCCAATGGAGTAAGAGAAGAATTAGTAGGGATGGACAGGCTTTTCCAGAGTACTACCACTTTAGTTTGGACAGTTTGCTGATGTGTGACCATCAGTGGGAGCCATCACAGATCCTAAAAGAAGCAGAACCACTGGGCAGCAGACACCATGAACAGAGGAGAATATGTTAACCACCTCTGCTGCTCTGCACCCTCCTCTCTCAAACCATCAGAAACTAAGGAAAATTAAGCTATTTTAACTTGAAGTTTGCTGGTTTTGTTGCTAACTAGAGTTTTATACTAAAATCCCAGAGCTTTCTCCTCCCTTCAACTGGAACAAAAAGATATTAACACCCCCTTCATATCTTGGCCTGCTTCCATCCTGCCTGCCTGCCTCCTATGGCAACTATAAATTATTCTTTCAGATTACCTGAGGTTCTGGGAAAAAAAAAACCCAGTACTGGGTAGACTTTGACAGAATCATGGATAAATGAGTATGATGCCATTAACAGGACAGGCAGCATCAAGGAAGTTATTTCTAAAGAATACCTTTGTACAGAATGTGACACTGAATAATGAAGAACAGCTCAACAGCAGAGTAACTACCAGAGGGCAGAGATAAGGAAGGCTGTGTGATATTCAGGAACATTATAAAACCTGCAAGAGTACTTCCACGTCATTGCATTTAGGGATGTGAAAAGGCAGAGGAACTAAACAGACATGAGGAGTTTTTTTTTAAATGACTGATGCAAAGTAATTTCGAAGAAATAGAGGACAGGTCTGCCTCTATTGCACAAAATTGGATAATGCTACAGATTTGCTACATATTTGACAAAACCTAGCCACCAACAGGAAATACATCAGACTGGAAAACCAAGGGGAGAATTAATAACATTTTCTGTCAGTCTAATCTCAGCAAGTGTTTTCTGCATTTATGACAGAATGACTGCATCATCCAGAACAAGCAGTCACACTCTCTCAAAATGAGCTTCTCTGGCCACTGAGTACCAAAGAAAAGCAAGGGAGACTAAGCTTAGGAAATGTATTCGGCTGGAGATGGAGCAAGAAATGCTCATCAGACTTGGTAAAAAAAAATAAATCACCTACTTTTCTTAAAAAAGTTGATTCTTAACAAACACTGGCTTGATACAAATGCAGAGACAATGACATGAAAAGCCTGCAACTGTCTCATTCAAGGTCTCTTAAGGATGAAGTGTGGTAAGACTGACAAGAGCTCAGTGCAATCAATGGCACCTGAGCCCAGGAGAACACGAGTGAAGAACTGCACGAGCTGCACTCAGTGTTTCACACCCTCAGTCACAAACAGACATTAACATAAAGCCTACAAAGAACACCAACAACATACACAGGAATACAGCTGAGACACTGAAGTTCATCTCATGTAGCTCTTCCAAAGAATGCAACAAAACCCAAAAGTAACCCTTAAAGCCTGGAACAGGCTGGAGAAGAACATTACTGAACAGAAACTGACTTCTGTGCAATCCAGCCAATAATTAGCACAAACCAACCAAGAGGTTTCTGTCAGGATCTTTTCTAAAAGTGCTCAACTGGTTTAGTAGTACACAGAAATAATGAAGCACTGGGTCAGTGCTTCCTTCTCTAGCCCCATTCTCCATCCTCCAAAAAAAAAAAATCTTCTGGAAATGTACTTACATGAATCTACTCTTAAATGGTGTGATTCAGAAGAACTTCATTCTTCTCTCAGTGATGCAAGCAGGAGAAGGGATTTGTCAAGCAGACTTTTTCACATTTTATTGCAGTAGATTAATACTAGTTGTGTTGCATTGCTTAAGATTTGTTGTACAATAACAGCTAAGACCAAATTCAAACCAAGATTTGCACCACATATAACTGAAGAAGTCTCAAACTGAATTTCTGCAGGAAATTGGAAGTTTGCCCTGCTCTGCACAAGATGTTTTAGTTCAGAATCTTCAGCGCTCTCTTCTAATCCTCGTTAGTCTTTAATTCTGCTTCTCTATTCTGCTATTTGATACATGGTGACAAAGTCCCCCCGAGCCACTCCTTCCTAATCAACCACTGCAGTAGAAACTGCAGCAGCAGCTGGGGCTCCAGATGTGGGACTGTAAATGTTGGGGAAAGACGTGAAGCTGGGCATTTGCTCCCTCTCTGTGATGGTAAATTCAAAAACAGCCCTGTGGATAAAATACATAAGGTAGGTTCTTTTTCCTGATTATTTTTGCTGGTGTTTAACTGAGAAAACTTCACTGAAATCAAACAAAAGCAGTCAGAAATATGGTCTCTTAGCTGTTGTGGATAACCATAAGAATGTTTGCACCCACAAAAAGGATTTTCTCCAACAGCTTTACTCTGACATCCAGTCTTTTGCTGCTTTCCTTGAATTAAAGGTTCCTGATGGCAAAGGTTTACATTAAAAGGCAACTTTTGTTCTAACATGGTGGCATCATACTGTTTCCCACCATGCTTGGAAAAAATACCTTTTAGGTTCCAAGGGAAAGACTAAAAGACTGGAAAAAATATCCAGCTTGCATGATTTCGGACTTTTCACGAATTCCCTGCACACTTCACATTTGGAGTGCAATCTCCTCTACTCCATTTGGTGGGAGAAACGTGGAAGATTCCCCAGGATCTGCTCTGAAAGCCTGCCCATCACCCCAGAACAAGAGTACCACAGGAAAGTGAACTATGGCTCTTGTCCTCCTTGTCAGGAGTCACGGATTGGTCCCAATTCTTCAGAAAGGAAAAAACAAAAATCACAAGTCCTGAGAATTTAGTACATATAAACACACTTCAGATCTTACCTATATGGTCCTTGCAAAAGTTAATTCTGGGACTAAAAGATCCAAGCCTTTTCTTACCATTTTTCTAACATATGACAAAATTGAAATACTTAATAATTGCAATTAGCCTGTCATTGCAATTACACACCATCATCAGGAGCAGAAAACATACACACAAAGGAAGGAAACACTGACATTTCAGATTTTCTACCTACACCCACTAGGTTTACTAAGGCAGTTTTGAATAAAAGAGTATTAAAATAACACAGAAGAATCAACATTAGGAAATGAGCCTCAAAGTCTGTTTCAGGCTAATTGTATGAGAGAGAAGACACTACGAGTCAGCTCACAAGAGCAGAGGGTTGAGGATAAAACTTCAGATTTACTACCATGAATGCAATTACATGCAGAACAAAACTGGTTTCCTGGAAATTCATGCATCAAATGCAACAGCACATTTTAATTTATGAATCTGTAACTTCACATCATCATGATAAATGGATGACAGTAATTTTTTAACTTAATGTCAGTGGGTTGTAAAGATTAACACCCACATTCTTCCTTGCATAAATTAACTATCCAAAACTGATAGGCTGAGACTGAGTCTCTGTTCCTACAAGGTGTAACAAATCTATGAACAACAGTATCATAATTTATAGTGTTCCATAATTACAATGACTTTTTTTTTTGCACAAGTCATTAACTCTTGCTTTCCTTTAGAAGGAACAGACCTCCACTACAACTCTTTGCAATCAGACCTCTTTTTCACTTGCAAAGACCTGATTTCATCTTTTTTTTGTTCTGTAGTGCTGTTTTCCTTTGATTATAGTACCATATAACTGGCAACAACAAAACACAACTGAAAAAAAAATCCATTTTCAAGAAGATGCATGAATCTGAAAAGTAAAGACCAATACACAGAAAAAGAAGAGCGGCATTTTGTTTATGATTAGATGTCATTTCTAATATTAAAAACAAACAACAACAAAACAAAAAAACAAAAAAACAAAACAACAACAAAGAAAAAACAACCAACCTTCCAAATGCTCACAATTCTCCTTCCCTGAGTGCCAGTGGGACAGGTAGGATTGTCAGAAATAACTGACCTCTCAATCAGTCTGAGAAGAAATTTAAAATTAACTTTGAAGGAGGCAATTCTCTTGTGTGATGCAGAGTTCTGAATCACCAGCACCAGCAGGGAAGGTGTGTTTACTGTATTTCCTAAAAAGTGTCCTGTAACTCTGGATGCAATTCTGACTGCAGGATTCATTCTTTCCCCCCACCTGCAAACTCAGCAGCTCCAACTCTCATGAGTGAGGAGCTGGCATGCCAGCACAGCACAAACCTGTTCTGAAAGCAATCTGCTATTTAAAGAGGCATTTCTTGCCCAGAATGCCCACGTTGGCATGAGATGTACAATGCTAACTCCTGTAGAAAAACCAGGGCTGTTAAATACCAGGTCTGGAATTCTCTTGTCTCTAACACAATGCAAAATCCTCAAAGCACATTGCCTTCCCCAGTTAGTGAGTAATTTCCAAGAAAGGGCAGATACCATCTCCTATTCCACTTCTGACCTTTCTGTTTAGACAGAGCAGTGTGTGAATGTTTTAATCCCCCAGAACACAGCAATGGTGCTGATACCCTGAGGAGTAAACCAAGTGTGGGTTGCACTGCTCCTTACAGTTACTCCTAATAATTACTGCTTTGTACATTAACTAGGAAAAAAAACCTTCCCAAAGCAAACAGGTGACATTACCATAGAGAAACATCTTCTCAACAGAGCCCTTAAGAACAAGCATGACACTTGAAGTTTAAACAAATTAAATTAACATGTGCCAAAGGGCTCTACCAAAGCTTACAGAAGATGTTCTGCACATAATTTAATGGAAATACAGCAATGTTTACCTTTCTTGGACTTCATGGCATGATGTAGGCCTACACATCAGTGCTACCTGAATTAGTTTCTGCTTTTACTTACTGTGAAATAGTAAATCATTTAAATGTGTTCAACTAAAGAATGTAAATACACTAAAAAGTCAGAAGTCTTCTCTGAAATGAGCAGCTGCCCAATGACAGATTTTTCTTCTACACAATTATTATTGGAATGTCTAATTTTATTCTTCAAGTCCAAGAAATTTTGGGACAAAAAAAACCAAACTGAAATGTGCTATTTTAATGAATCATAGCTGTATAGATAAAAGTAATCATTTAGCTCAATAAATGTGACAGAAGATTTTTAACCTACTATGAAATCTCATGAGTTTTTAAGAGATTCATGTATTTTATTCATTAGAAATTTATTTGTTTCATCTCTTTATTAACAGCTTTAGCAATACCTGCATAAATTTCAGGAAATCTCAGGAACAGGCAAGATTTGCACTATAAGCAGGAGGCAGGTTCATAAAGCACTTCCATCAAAGGCTAACTTACACAGGCAGAAAATAATTCTCAGCTTCTGCTACTCTGTATGAAGATGCTGAGACACACACAGGAGAGTAACTATGAATAACTAAGCCACACTATTTGCAGTAAATTCTTCTACACTCAGACTCAAGTCCATGCCAGGTACACAAGGATTTCTAAGCTATGCATATGAAGGTGTATTTTAGCAGGATCAACAGAAAAAAAACAGGCACTGAGCAACTGAAATGCTTTTGTTTTCCTCACTAAGGAAAGTGAGCCAGTGAGGGCAGAGCCTTACTTCAGAACTGGGATCTTTAAACTGCAAAAAGTGAAACAACTGTTTTCACTCTTCTTTTTAAATGATGAAGACACTCACTGCTTCAGTAAATACAGTTTACTACCCAAGGTCTGTTCATTGAAGAGATCTGTAAAAGTCTATTTTGTGTGACAGATATCTGTGACACTGAAAATTCCAGAAAGTCTACTGCACATTGCACAGGAACTGGAACACAGGGTACCTCAAGAACCTCTTTAAGGTACATGCACAGAAATGTGGAATTCCTTTTCTTGAGACTTCTCACAGCTGCAGAGAGGATCTGGAACTGCAGAGGTAAATGGAGCTGTGGGGATGGAGAAATGCACCCCTGTCACACCCACTGGGAGGGGACATTTGAAACAACAGCAATGGTTTCACATATCACTATAAAATCTCATCTTTCCCTGGTTTCCTATTGAAAAGTGATGAAAAATTGTCAAAGCATACAGAAGAACAATTGGATTCTGAAAATGATCATACCTGACACAGCAAGGAAATCATCAATACTTGTTATGTCATCCACAGCCTCAGTAAGAACACGGATGTGACTCTCCCACGTACTCCTGTACATCTCCATGTTGTTTTTCACAACTTGACTTTTTGGTCTGGCAGCAAGAGCTAAAGCAGCATTAATGACCTGTACCAAAAACAGACAAAACCAATGAAATAATTATTTCTTCAAAAATCAAATCTTATGTTTTATTTAACATAGCAAAGCAGCATTCCTGTTCTCCAAACAAAAGTTTGCTCAGCTTTTGGTTCTCTTCTCAAGCAGAAGTATCAGTCAGATGTTGCTTAGACCAACTTCCATTTCAGCTTCATAAATTAAGAAGCTGATGGAAGAGGACAGAAAAATCCCAACATTTTGGTTTGGGTTGGAAAATCACACTCTTTCACTTTGCAGGATATCAAATACAAGGAGGTTTTCACTCACACACTTATCAGAACAGCAACATCATTTCAGTTCTGAGTTTAACATTAAGAGCCTGCTATGGATTCCTCCACTGAGAGAGAGAATACCAGCCTCTGCCATATAAAAGTGGGAGGTTTTTCTAGAACAACAGCTGTGTGTTTTAGGATCAGAGGTACAGGACACAACACATACTACAGCTAGATAGAAGCAGCAGTCTGGTTGTGCTCAGTCAGTTCAGACTAAAACCAGAAATTATATCCACATGAAGAGAGGAGATTTCACCTCTTTCAGAAAAGACTAACTGAAGGTGCAAACACTGGATCCCAAAGTGATTATTTCTACAGATACTTCTGCAGTCAATTAGCTAGAGAGGCTTTTTCCTAATATGGACATTTATTGATGTAATATGTAATATACATAAACATTTTTAATTTAAAGTAACACATATGCTGGGTAGAAGCTCAACATTCACCTTGCATTTCCCTTTTTTTCCTTCTGAATACTGCTTATTTATCAAGGGGGTAATGATTTTAAGACAACCAAACGTCACGCAGAACATGGGGAGAATAAAAACAACACACCCTTGTTGCTGAGCATGGCACAGAATTAAAAAGCACAGGAAGAGCAAAGGGAAAAGAAGAAAAAAACCCCAACATCCCAAATGAAATATATTACAAGTTATCTTTCCCTTCCTGGAAAAGGAGGAAACTGTTCAAGTTGCACAGTTGCACTGCCCTTGAAAACTTCATAAAAAGACTTTGCAAGATACTGTAATAGACTAGAATATGCTGGTGCAATAACAATGAGAATTCTGCCTGCCCCATTTTGGTCAGCCGGGTTCCTGACTTGGTAACAAACACTTGTTACAAACAGGAAAAGAGCAGAAGCTCTGATACTGCCAGGAGCAAAAGGCACCAAGGCTGGAATCAAACAGGCAGCACCTATGTGCTGGGGGACACATTTATAAAAGTGGGGATGCAAGTTGTAATTAATAGTTATGCTGGTTTTGCATTAATTGACATTTGGTGAGGCAGGAAGATGCCACCCACAGAAATGATTTTTCTGAGAGGAGCTGCTCAGAGCTTCCTCCATGCCTAAAACCACCAATCAGTGACTGGTTTTGAAGACTGACACGTTGTTAAACCACTAGAAAGCTGAACACACCCCTATGAACACACAGGATAAAAATGAACTCCAGGAAAAGATCTCTGTCCTCTGGTGCCTGGAGAGAGAAGTTCTTCCCTGTGGAGGCTGGGAGGCGTGCACTTCAAGCTTGGAAGGACAGAACCAGGCTATGAGAAACCCCCCTCTGGGGTCAGGGTGAGAAAAGCCTCCCTCCCCTGAGCCTCTGCAACCACACATTAATGGATTAAGGTTTATTGGCTCCCCTAGTTGATGTCACCCCTGTTCAGCCTCCTTTTCCATATTAGCATTCCCCCTAGAATGTTCTCTCCTTTTCTGATCCCCTTTGGCTCTCATTTGCCACATTGCTCCACCCCTGTTGGTTTCCCTGGTTTACTGCTCCTCCCTGCACCACTTTTCCCTGTTTCCACTGGCCCTTGTCCATCAGATCCACCTCTTCTTCCCCTTATTTTACCCTGAGCCTGTTTTTGTCTTTGTCCCTGTACCCTCTTAGAATAAACACCCTCTGGATCTCCCAACAAAGACCCATCCTTGCCCTGTTTGTTAGCTCCTTTCTAGCCAGCGTGCTCCAGGCCCCGAAAGCGCAGGTTGCTCAAAGGGACTCCCTGAAGTGCAGCAATTCCCATTCCCCTCCTGGGCCAGGGGCTGGGCAGGGGAGGCCATGGGGCCTGGCCAAGGCAGGGCTGGGCAGGGCAGGCCACAGAGCCCCAGCCAAGGCAGGGCCGGGCAGGGGAGGCCAGAGCCCCAGCCAGGGTAGGGCTGGGCAGGGCAGGCCACAGAGCCCCAGCCAAGGCAGGGCCGGGCAGGGCAGGCCACAGAGCCCCAGCCAAGGCAGAGCCGGGCAGGGGAGGCCACAGAACCCCAGCCAAGGCAGGGCCAGGCACCAGCAGCTGCAGGCAGGGGCAGGGGAGAGTCCAGGTCTCATCGGCTGCTGAGTCCAAGCCTGGCTGTCACTGTCATATTTTCTAGAAAAATCCCCTTGCCCAGGATTTTCTCCTGGGAAGCTGAGAAGCCTCAGCTTCTCCATGTTTTGCTACTTTGGAATGAGGTCTGGAGATTGTTTTATCCAACACGTGAATTGTTTTTACTTTATGACCAATCACCATCAGCTGTGTCGGACTCTGAGGAGTCAGTCACGAGTTTTTATTATTCATTCTTTTGTAGCCTTCTCTCTGTATCCTTCTCTTTCTTTAGTATTGTTTTACTATAGCACAATATGATATGATATCATATGATATCCTAAAATAATAAATCAGCCTTCTGAGAACATGGAGTCAGATTCCTCATCTCTCACCTCAGCCTGGGGACCCTCACGAACTCAACACCTGGCTGCTGAGATTCCGGCCCTCCCCACAGCACAGCCACCAAAGAAACCAAGGCAGCTCTGCAGCCTGGGCAGAAAGCAGCCCCTGGCTGGAGCTGAGATTCTGACACAGCCCCAGTGCTGCCTGAAGAGCCATCACCACGAGTGCTCTGGCCTGAAGAGCCATCACCATCACCACCAGTGCTCCAGGTAGCGCCCAGCAGGGCTCACGTCCCTGAGGGATCACCATCTGCAACTCCCAGGTGAGATCTTAAATCTTTCAGGGCCCAAACAAGGCTTGTAGACCTTCAGTCCTCCCTCAAGTGAGAGAAAAGGACAGAGTGAGGACACGTAGAGGAACAACATGAAGACACCAAGGTCAGTAAAGAAGGAATCAAGTCCCATATGGCAGGAGAATGGGGAGATGCCTTAAGTTTAAGCTGAAATCCTCTTGTGTAGCTATGGAGAAGAATATAATTGACACATCGGACTCTTTTTCTCCATAACTCACTGAAAAGTATGCGGGATGAAGCATTCAAATTGAAAATATGAGCAAAGGCATCTATGCTAAAGTAAGCAGATGTTGAAGTAGCTGTGATCCCATGAGAAGTTTGAACAGAGAGAGAGAGGAGTGATGAAGACCCTGTGCTCCCAGGCAGAGAAGGAGACCACCTCTGTTCCTAGAGATGATTTCAAAGGTAGATAAAGAGAATTTTTACTCTTAAACAGCTCATCCTTACAATAGTACCCCATAAGCTGATGTGGCCTATAAACACAAGTGTGAGAAGGCTGCAGAAAGATGGGAGGGACTTCACAATTGCAGATCTTCCAGACAGCTGCCATTTGTGAAAATTAAACGCTACAACAGAACTGCTTCTTGTGGAGAAGTCTCCATGGCATGGAGGGGGACACTCCTCTCCCTAAGAGAACTGAAGAAAGGTTATTCTAGAGATGATAAACTGACTGAATTGTTCTGTACACTGTTAGTGGGAAAGAAAAGGTTGTAGGGGGGAGGAGAAATGTTCTGAAAGCTTTATTTTGAGTCTTATTATTCTTCATTTTAGTTACTGCTAATAAAGTTTTCTTCATACCCTTTTAAAGTTTTGAGCCTGCTTTGCCTTCCTCCTGATCCTGTCTCACAGCAGGAAATGAGTGAGTACATTCTAGTGAGGGCATTTAGCCAGCACTCAGCCCACCACATTATTTGCTGCACTGGCCAGGAAATCTCGAATTGGCAAACCAAAACAACTACAATAATTTTTCTAATTCTAACTCTAAACATTTAAAAACGGTGGAAAGCAGGTTTCAAGCAGTCAGCACATGTATTTTTGTCCAAATTATACTTTTTGTTAGGATGCACAGCACACCCAAAAATTCAGTGCCTATCCCTGTACAGCTGCATACAGGCAATCACCTCCAGTTTCTCTATTTCAATAGCAATACCCAAGATACAGAACTTTCCACAGGCAGTGCAATATATAAAAGCCCATTTCTGTTTAGCTCTACAGCAGCTTCTCCAACACTTCTAAAATTAAGAAATTTGTAGGAGTTGAGGCTTTAACTATTTTCATTCCTATCATGCTTGATCCATTTTCACAGGATCAATTTTCTAAGCCAGGGGCTCAAAATTTCCCCTCAATAATTCTTAGGTCACATTGGTCCTGTTTTGACTCACCACACTAACTAGTTTAGGTTTTAAAATGTGTCCATCAAGACTGAAACACTGAACAGGTAGTTTCTAACTTTTCTGTTTAAGCCCCTAATTAGACATCAACTGAAAGTCAAACTCTATTTCTGCTCAAATACAAGAGTCTTTTTCTTACTGCATTTTATTCTTTGTTTTGGCAGATTTACCAGGTTGGCTCTGCCAAAAGTAACAATGGGATGGTGCAAAAAGCTGTTCCACCATCAGAGCCAGCATCTTTTATCTCACCAAAGATAGCAAGAACCAAAGCAACAACTTTTATTGCATGTGGTGACATGCAATAAAGAGGTGAACTGCTTGGGAAGATCATCAAAACTGTTACAGAATGTAGCCAACTTTATCAGATGGGTGCATTTAGAAATCCTATGACTCCAGACATCCCTGGAAAAGAAGTCCTGAAGCCTGCAGTAACTAGAGGCCAGACAGGTGGGCACCCTGCTCTAGCAGCACAGAGACTGCACTGGCACATCACATGGGCTGCAAATTCTCACCTCTAACCACCTCAACAACACCAGCCACAGCATTCACCTAAGGCTTCCCTCAGGAAATGCACAGCTACAAGTGAAACCAGCTCCATCCCACACAAAGGCAGCTAATCCTGAATTAAAGAATTAAACATTAAAGGTGACACTGTTCCTTATGGTTCCCCTGGTAAACTGCTCTAACCCTTAATGTCCTCCTAAGAAAAGACTGAATTTCACTTTGGATAAACATGGCTTCCAGAAGTCTGGAAACAACTCAGAAGAACATCCCATAGAGCAATTCAGACTGCTAGTAATGAAACCAAAATGCTGTCATAGCTGAACTGCAGAGCACACTACAGACCCCATGTCCTTGTCCTGCCAGGGAACCACATCAAGGCAGGAGACTTTTGGCCAAGCACAGATCCTCAGGGAGCTCTGTTCTGCCTGGAACTGTCCCAAGGCACGATCCACATGCACTGTTCTGTGTACTCCCAATCTAGCCCAGCAAACTTGAAGTCATACATTATCACACTAGTAAAATGGAGACTTTAAACCCTCTTCTCCTGTAAAAAGAAGAAAAAAAACAAAAAAGGAAAAGAAAACTTCACACTGGGACATACTCAGACTCACCAACAAGAGACCAAGCTGAAAATGTCACTTTCTTAGGCTTCATGAGGTTTATTAGCTTTTCTGCTTCACTCCAACTATTTTTTTAAATTGGCCTCAAGAAATAACAAGAGCAAAACTCATCAGAAGTCCCTGTTTCACCACTGCTTCCTGATCTAAAATAAGGTTAACATTTGTCACAGGCTAATTAAAAATAGCTTTATTCTACCTTATTACAGCATATTAGGCTGTTCAAATTCCATTATTACTTTTCCCCCATTTGTATTCCTGCACACAAATATCACAGTTCAGGTTACCAGAAAGCTGCTACTACTCCTGCTCACTGCTGGGGCATTTCACTAAGAGCTAAATTACCAGTTTTCAGATAAATCCTTGGACCTGTGAGCAAACAAGAGTAAAAAGTACATAGGCAGGGTTGGATTAACATTACTAAAGAATACTTTTACAGTCTTTCAATTAAAAAAAAAAAAAAACAAGGTAAGAAGCAATGGCAAATGTCTGTTATGGCAGTGACTACAGCAGAAGGAAACTAGACATTTCTTAGAAATTAAATATAAGGATATTCTGAATACCAAAAACTGTTAGCGCCTCTAACCAAAACAAGAAAAATACCTTAATTAATAGTTTGGGTTTTGTTTGGCAATTATCTCTCTTTCCAGCTGAACAGGAGCTGGCCACCCAGCTTTACATTCACTTGCACATCCAGCAGACTGATTTCCAACAAAATTAGGTGGGCAAATACATCAACTTGACACAGTAACAGCAGTGCCAAGTTCAATCAAGTATTTTTCCAATGTGCTTGAGAAATTCACCTCCAAGAACAGAAGGGTCAGTGGTATGGTCATATTCAGTCAGGATGGTCGTATTCAAGGTGAGCAGTACATCAATTTGTCACCTGAGTCTGACATTTCTAGAGACCAGAATCCATGCCTTTGTTTAAAATCAAAACTATCCTGTGCACCTTACCCTGACTGCAATTAATTTATGTAATGTGACCAGTTTCTGAACAAGGTTAATCGAGGGATATACATGGATAACACAACAAAACACAGAAAACTGGTTTCTGAGCTTTTAGAAGGTGCATTTTTTCCAAGCTGTTAGTAAGTACTCGTGCTACATCACAAAAGAAATTGCACTACTTGGGACTGTAAGGAAGAAAACTCATGTCCAGCTGGTTTTGATGGAAGAGAACCTGAGGGTTTTCCTCTTTTTTTCAAAAATGATCACCTGAACGTGTAAAATGCAGTCCTGCAGCTGGGGTGGAGGAACATACTCCATACTCATCATGGCACAGCCTGGGAAGCAGCTCTGCTGGAAAAGGAGCTGACACCCTGCTCGTGTCAGCAGCACTGCCCAGAGACAGCTGACAGCACGGGCAGCTCCAAGGGCACGGTGCAGAGAGGAGGTGATGTGGGGGCCTGAATAAATGTATTGTTATGGAGAGAGTCCCTGGTAAGATCTGTGTATTGTAAGGTCTCTGTGGGTCCGAGTTGCTCCAAAGGAGCCACAGCTGCCAAGTCCTTAGCTGGGCAGCAGCTGTGGCTCGTGAAGGCAACTGGAATAAACAGGGGTGGGTGGAGAGCCCAGGAGGAGCCCCTGAGAAGACACATGAAGGACTGCGCTGCAGAGAAGAACAGCTTGGTGCAGTATGGGACTTGAGAAATGTGAATACAACGAGAATACAACCTCTGGATCACACCTGTGTCCAGTTTGGGGCTCTCTGATACAACACAGACAACAATAAGTAAGGCACGTTCAGCAGAAGGTCACCTAAAGGGTTATGGGCTGGAGGTTATGGGCTCCATTCCCTGCAAGGAGGGAGAGAGATCTGAGCTTTTCAGCCTGAGGAAAAGGCAGCTTCAGAGGGCCCCAAGAGCAGCCCTGCAACACACAGGAGCTGACAAAACCAGCACAGGCTGGCTCTCCATAGCCATGCATGCTGGAAGGGTATTCTGACAGCAGGCAGAGGGAGGAGCTGATCAGAGATGGCGCGGATGCACACAGGAGACATTTCACACCAAGCTTAGGCTGTGGAACAAGTTGCCCAAACAGTTTGTGCTGTCTCTGCCCTTGGCCTTTCAACACTTGACTGGTCAAAGTTTAGAGAAAGGTCAGAGTTCAGTTTGGAACTGAGCATTGAAACCAACAGCTGTGAGCTGTAGACATCCCATGGTCCCTTCCAACCTGAACCACTGTGGTTCTGAAACACAGTTACTCTCTAACTCCCTGATAAATACTGACATCAATTCCTTCTGGGGCAGAGTGACACACTTCCCCAGGGCCATCTAGGAAAGGTACCAGAAATGCAAACAATGCAATCATGACTAGGTCACTAATAGGACACAGTTGTTCTACTAAAGAAACCACAGAAACATGTTGGCTCTCTGCTGTTGTTGCTCTTTTAACACAAAATTGTGGGGAACTTCTGCCAAGCTGTGCCTGGCACTTCTCTTAACACAGCAGGGGAGCTTAAATATCCAGATACACCCAAGCTCTGCAAAAAAGAGAATCTATTTACTGCTAAGTCAAAAAAAACAAACTTGGAAGCAAAAACCCCCACTATAATGGTAAAAAGGTGCAAGGATATGTGACACTGTTGCTTTGGCATCTGGCCTATAAAGCAATTGCAGTAACAGAGATATGAAAAACCCATAACAATTTAAAGCTTTGAAAGCTGAATATCTTGTATACAACATATCTAATCATAAAGTGCATTTCAGTCAATATAAATAAATAAAATTGAGGTCGTGTTGATAACAGCCCTAGACAATACAGACACAGTCTACCCAAGGGCTAAGTGCATTCCAAGAGGAAATAAATTACTGGCTGTATGTGTTAATAAAACTGACTTGAATTGCTTGGTAAATTCAAAAACCCCACTGGAAACAGCTGAAAGTAGATGCAGAGTAAAGGGAGATTATTTAATCATTATATCAAAAGTGACATATGAAGACAAAGCAAGATTGTACTTCCACAAGAGGCTTTCATCCATTTCTGAACATCAGAGAACTTCACCCACAGCCCTCTCCTCCCCTCACAACAGCCCAGAAAATGCCACCTCAGCAGCATCATCCACTCCTGATAGTTATGAGGAGGTAAGTGCACAGGTGGTACATGACCATAAAGTTTTACATTATGTTCAAGATTAAGACACCTAGTGCTTCAGAAAGAGACCGAAAAATCCAACAGGAAACAATGATGCAATAAGAACTCAGCAATCCTGAAAATACTAAATGCAGTGGTGAAAACAAGTAAGACAAATTATGACCCAAGACAAAATTTCCAAGTCCTATTTGCAACCTCTCCTTTAGCAGAACTAGTATTTAAAGAACTTACTATATTCTTTCTCCTTTCCCACAATTTAAAAAGCAGGAAGGAGGGATATCACTCAGGGCATGTGGTTTAACACTGAACATACCTGACTATTTTGGTAGTAAGTTTGATAAGGTATATATGAGTAATATATGAGTTGTTCTGAGAATATGAGGCAACCTGAAGCTCTGCAAAAAACCTCAGTGAACAAAGAGTTGCATTACCTCACCTTAAAATCTAGCAAAAGCCTTCTTGATAGCAACAATTAAAGGAAGATTAAACTTTTATATGGTTATTAAAAGCTACTGGCCAAGGAATTTGTGACTAAATTAAGAGCACACAGACTAAGCAATCCCTCAAGAACAAAGAGAACTGTGGGCAAGGAGGTAACCCAGCAATTCTACAAACATTATTGGTCTGAAACACAAGGCAAGAAATTAAGACAAAATTCTGCACAGTTTTGTGTCCTGGTGTCTGGGCAGTGGCAGCCAGTGATACACAGAAATGTATTATTACACTGGGAGAAAATTTTTGTATTTTATGAAAACAAATTGTGTGATTTCATTCAAAAGCAAACCTTCCAACATAGTCTGGCCCTGCTGAGAGGCATGATGCACTCCTCAGGAACAAAACCAAACCCACACACACCAAGCAGCCCTCTAAAGCTCTTCCTACCCCTGAACACATCTGTGTTTTGGCTTTTCGTAGGGACTACATGCACATTTCTAAATAAATCTGAAACCCTTCTACAGAAAAGGCACACAAAGTTATCTTTAACAAAACAAACTTTCCATTATTTTAGTTTAAAATGTCACAGAAGCCCAAAAGAACCGACAATGTAGTTAAATATTCATCATTTACATTTGGGTGCATAGTCACTCTATTTTCTGGAGACAGACATCAGAATAGGCTGAACACTTACAGACTGATTCTTAAGTGCATCCAACAGCACTTTCCTTCCAGAACTTACTTCACCTGACCTGACAAGTGTAGCAGACAGCAGATCCCCAAACACTTGGGCTGTTTTTGTGGGCCAGATTTCAGGTGTCTGACTTGCATGGAACCATAATTTCAGTTCCTTTTGCTTTGTTTTGCAGTACTGAAACTCAAGTAAGGAGAATAAACATTCCTATTTCTGCCTTTCTTCATACAGTGTCTGTGAGTGACCCAGGGAATATTTTGGATAGGATATTTGAAGGTATGTGGGTGGATTGCACGAATTCCCTAGTTTATTTCAAGAACCAAAAGTGCATTTTTTGACTCATTATAAAATCACTGTTCCTCCAGACTCCAAATACAATATTTTTTGTATTAGCTATACACCCATTAGCCAGGATCTCACCTAGGATCCAGCAAATCATAACACTGGGCAATTACTTTAATTTTAGGTACAGTTTGAATGTTCTAACTAAAAATTACTTTCTTGTAGCCACAGCTTGTATACATGGGGACAATTAGATTCTGCTCAGAAAGCCACAGAACACTTCACCCAAGTTTATCAAGCCTTAAACAATGCCGTCTCAAAATCCTGATTTCAAGATAAGCACATTCTTAAAATGGAAGCTTAAAATAATCCTCAGGATTTACTGATACATGTAAGAAGAAATTTTTTAAAATCTGAGCTCTGCTTATAATGGTTTTGAGTATAAAATAACAACACAAACATAGTGGAAAGTCTTATCTTCAACAGTGCTCCATCCAGATCTGGAGCTCAGCTACTTGCAGTTCACTGTAAGTATATTTACCTTTGTGTTCCAAGCCTCTTCATGCAGCAAAGCTTTTCAGAGATGTAAACCTCTTCTGTGTTTTCTTAGGCTGTGTAAATGCTCTATCAGAGCACACCAGCAGTACCAGCTACACTGGGGTTCAGCATAAAATGCCCCTGTGTCTAAATACAATCCCCATAATTATCAATCAAATTAGCTGCACACTAAAATTACAGTATAAAACTGAAGCTTTTATCATTAACCTTCTGTTTATTGGATTTTATACCCAAGTAAATCTTTAGTCCAATTTATAATGTAATGCATATAAAACAGAAAGGTCCTTATGGGATGTACCAAACTTGAGAGAGATGAAATAAAACTGTAATGAAACTGGAACAATTGCACTGTAACTACACAACAAATATTCAAGGACTGTAGCTGTCAAGATGAACACACATATGGGTCACATTTATAAACTGGCAGGGGGGAAGGACAGCAGTACAGCTCAACATGTATGACACAACTACTGCTTCATGTACATTTTAAAGTACATTATACAAAATCCCAACAAAAACAGCACAGGAAAATACAAACAAGCTACTACATTAGTATTAATTGGTTCCTCCTTCCCTCTTGGGATTTCTAACAAAACCATCACCATTACAAACAAAACTCTTCTTTAGTAGTTATTTCAATGCCAATGCCCTTCACTTCCTATAACATCTATAAGCTATGGTATGGTCTGAGCTGAAGCCAACAGCAAGCCTTCAACCTCACACAAAAACAAGTAACTGAACAGACAGAGAGCAGAAAGCTTTAGGAGAGTTACACAGAGACAGGATTGTGGAAGTTGGAAATCTATGATGTGCTCTGGAAAGAACAGGTAGAAACAGGCTGGTGACAAAGTGGGGTGCACAGGCATCCATAAGTGTATTCCATGTCACTCACACAGTCACACACACTCCAGATCTTCACCTGTTTCTGCCACAGTCAAAATCTAAGCAGCAGCAAACACTATCGTGCCCTTTGTGGTCCTGGAGGTTTTCCCTGTCCTCCCAAGGCCTCACTCCATGCTCCTGGCTCCCACTGTGGCTTCAAGGACCTTGCTAGACTTTCCTTGCTGCAGGCCACAAACACCCCAATCTTCCTGGGCTGCTGCTCTCCTGCTGTGGCAGACCTCTCATTAGGGGTAGAAATGAGCCGAGACACAGATTCTCATTTAACAATGTGAAAAGGGTCCTGGTATATTCTTCTCCACAGCCTAGCCATCCTGACTCTGACTACAGCAAACTCCTGCTGTTGGCTTTTGACAGACTCAGACTGCTGGCTATTTCCTGTTGGAATGTGACTGCAAGCATTTCCTTGCTGTCTCTGACCACAGGCTTTTACCAAGCTCCACTATGACTGCAGGCTCCACAGCAGGCTCTGAGTCAATCAGACCCACACTGACCTCCCAGCAGATCTTCTGCAGCAGCTCTCTTCCTTGTTTCCTTCTTCTTTGTGTTGCTCTGGATCATTCCTTCTTCCTCAGGGCTCCTCTGCCTCCTCAAGGTGTAATTCCTCCAGGCCCTCCCTGACCAGCCAAAACACCCCTTTTATCACATGTATCTTTTTTTAGTCACAGCTTCAACCCAACAAGAGCAAGGCTGTTCTTCTTCTTTGGTAATTAGTACAGCTGTGACTCATCAGAGGTGAGGTCACTTGTAATCCCTTCTTCTACACCTACACTCTCTCCCAGTTCAACACAACACAGCTGTGAACAGACAAATAAGCCAAGAGCCCATACAGAGCACATTCTTCCTGCAGCAGGATTAGTGCCAGAACAACACTCAGGTGATGTGTTTGTCCTCACTTGGAGCAGGACCAGCAATGGCAAGGGCCTGCTTGCATGAAGTAAGAACATTGAGTGCTTGTGGTTTAACCACCGCCAGCAATTGAGAACCACACTTGAAGCCATGCAAGCAAGCAAAGGAAAAGAGGGAATTCCCATCTTCAGCCAACCCCAGGAAAACAGGGCTCCATGGCTGGTTTTACATCCAATGTCCTGTGTGCTTGTTCTGATGTTCTACTCACAGCCCTGAGGTCAGAACTCTCTACTGTCCATCCTCTTCCTGTCAGAGGTCAATTACAGCAAACTCTCCTGCACAGGACAGCCACCACCATCCTGTTGGCCAGGTCTGATTTCAGCTCCTGGGTGTCAGAGCTACATGGGAAAACAGTTCCATACTCAAGGAAGTTACAGAAAGGGACAACAAAAATCCAGAGTAAGGTTATGGCATCCCAGCCAAACATATTGGCCACATCTTTTCCTGCTGGGATGTCAATAACAGCACGTGTGGGAAATAAAATGTGAAAAACAACACCACCAATGGCTTTTATAGAGCTCTTAGCAAATGCAAAATTATCTACAAGTACACACCAAGTTGTCTGTGTAGCCTACAAAATCCTAAGAATAATCTTGAAAATACTACAATCCCATGACACACACAATGGCATGACCTTATCTGAAAACTGAAATTTAATTTCCATCAATTCATCACATAAAGGTATACTGGGGGGGAAATAGTTTGGTAAACAACACCTGAAATTACTGTTTGCAATAGCAGCAAAAGCTTTGTGACATAAAAAAAGCTTTTCTAACTCAGAGTAGCAAATTAGGACTCTGCCTCCTTGTTAGCAGTAATGCACAATCATCTAACAGATACAGGAAGGAAACCAACTGCTGCTGTGTTTTACTATTACTTTCAAAGCTGCTGTGACTTTCCTAACTACTTTTAATTAGGAATTTAGTAAAGCAGGCAGTCAAATTGCAATTTTTGCAAATATGAATGCAAAATGGAACACAGAAAATCCCCTTGCAGACCACATTACCTCTCTTTGCCCCATTTAATGACATTATAGCATTGTAGTTTGCACTCAAAAATCATGAAAACACAAGAAGGGTAGTCATCCATTGCCTTGAATTTGATTACACTCCTGTAAAACCATTTAAAAGCTCTGTTTAAAATCCTGGAAGTTCAGAGACATGAACTAACCAATATTTGTAAGATTTGCCCTTTCACCCCTCTGCAGGTCAGCATTTACATTTGGGTACATAGTCACTCTATTTTTTGGAGACAGACATCAGAATAGGCTGAACACTTACAGACTGATTCTTAAGTGCATCCAACAGCACTTTCCTTCCAGAACTTACTTCACCTGACCTGACAAGTGTAGCAGACAGCAGATCCCCAAACACGTTGGGCTGTTTTTGTGGGCCAGATTTCAGGTGTCTGACTTGCATGGAACCATAATTTCAGTTCCTTTTGCTTTGTTTTGCAGTACTGAAACTCAAGTAAGGAGAATAAACATTCCTATTTCTGCCTTTCTGAATACAGTGTCTGTAAGTGACCCAGGGGATGTTTTGGATAGGATATTTGAAGGTATGGGGGTGGATTGCACAAAGGATGGAATGGCAGAGGCTGGTAGGGAGTGCTGGGGTCAGCCTGGCCCAGGCAGGACCACATCCACAATTCCCTTAACATCCTCCTCAGAGCTGTGCCAGCATTTCCCCAAAGCACTGAAGCCTGACCCTGCACAAAGGGAAGGGAATCGTGTGCAGGGAATCAAAATGAATTGCTGTGCCTTTGCTGTCCAGCTCATGCAGAAGGCAGCAGCCATCTCCAGAAGGCTGGAACACAGAGGCACACACAGGACATGGAGCACACAGCCCATCCTGGCACCAGTGCAGCTCCACCAGGCTCATGTGCACCTCACCCACTGCCCTAAGTGTTTGCCAGCTCAGTGCTCCCATCTGTTCCTCATCTGCATCCCCTGGTGACTGCAGGGTGACACAAGAATCCCCCTCATACTGCCAGTGTTCCAGCTGGAAAACAGCTCCAGGTTCCATGTAATGCTGCTAACAGAGATGCACATTGCCCCCAAAAAGCCATGTCAGATGGAGTCATGGATTAGTGATTTGAGCTCCTTGCCTCCACAAGAGCAATGAACTCCCTTGTCAGCCTGTGCTATTTACACCTCTCTATTACTGCATGCTACAGCCACTTACATTTTTGGCTCTTTATTGCTGCCCATCCCTGTCTTCCAAAAACCATGTAAGACTCCATCTCTTAACAGTGGTAATGTTTGCTGTCTTGTACTGCTCTAAGCTTTCCTACCCTGCTCCCCAGACTCAGTAGGTTCTACACCACAAGAAGTCTCTAATAATGATTCTTTATTGCCATTCTTTCCCTTCCTAGCATTTTGCTGTAGAACTGTCACCAACAAAATGTAGCATCTGTAACTTATAAATCCAGAAAAAAAGGATGAAGTTGAGGAGATTAAAAAAAATACCTCTCTAGGAAAAACACTTTCAAGTTTTAAAGGCAAAGGGAAAACAAATTGTTTATAAAACATTCATAGCACTATGGTGCAATATAGCAAATGCCCTCCAGCAACTTTAACATCTCAATCAGTCTCATGTCTTATGTACACTGACTGCAGGTGAGGCAAGAGGAGGATAAAACAGGACAGCTTCTGCATTGCTGCAGAGGCTGAGGCTACTCAGGGTTTGTATTTTTGTTTAATATTACAAGGCGAGAATTTGTTGAGGATTCTAGTCTAACTCAACAGATGTTGGAAGATGAAAGTTAAGATTGAAAACAACCCCAAGGCATTTTGTAGTTAATTATTCTCTCTCCAAGTACTATGATGAGTGAGCCAAGCAGTCACAGCCAGCATGAGACTTTCAGGGGAACCTAAGAGTAACAGTGGGGGAGAGGTTCCCCCTTTCAAACTGTTTATTAGAGAAGCTCAAGCCAAAACAAACATCTGTGTGTACAGAAGCATCAAGTACTGTGCCTACATGAAAACCTACATGAAAACCATCATTTCACCAGACTAACCTTCCTTCCAGAAATAGCACTACTAAGGCACAATACATTTAATTTAATTCTCCACTGAAAGGCTGGAGATGATACCTAAGAAGTCCAATACTGTTGGATACTAACATCTGTTGTCTGCCTTTTAAGCAGATGGTAGAGAAGTCACTGATTTACCATGTTCTCCCCCATTACTTCTGCCCTGTATCTGAAGGAAATTGTATTGATACAGATAAACAGAGATGCCACAAAGATGGTTCAAGCAAGATGAAACTGTGGTTATTAGTGATGTTGGTGAAGAATCTTTATGAGGCTAAGAAAAATCTTCTTCGATGTTCCCCACTATTTAATGTGCCAGAGCAAATAAAAAACAGATTATTGATTTTTCTCTCATGAAAGAGTAAATATACAGGAAATGCAAACTACTAGCTTCAAAAATCCACAGCATCATAAAATACATACTTGAACTCCAATACCTGAAAAATGCAACACATCAAAAGTCCTTCCCACTGATCAGCTATCAAGTCACAGTTTTGTGAACAAGAATTTTCATGTTTGATATTACCTATTTCCCAGAAAATTACACAGAAGGAAATAATATCCATTTGTCTGTATCAACAAAAATAAAAAAAGGCAAGACAATTTAAGTGCAAACCCATGGAAAGAATTCTGTAGCTCTTCTCAAAGGAAGAGCTGAATTCCTCCATCCATTTTCATAACAGAAAAACACAATATTTAATTTCAAGAAATAATTATAGGACATTCCCATGAAAGCTTGATCAAAACTTATAAAGCATAACTAAGCCACAATCATTTCCTAAGAAAGCAAGCAGAGAGCACACAAGCCCTGCTTGGGAAGTAGAGCTGCTCAAGTTGGATTTTTGTGTGTGGGGCACAGAGATGCCACTCTTGGGCTGCTGAAGGCTTCCAGGACACTTTGCACAAAACTGTACTTGGCAGAGCAGAGAAGGCAAGTGGCTGCTGCTCTGCAATGGATGCTTTGCCTGGATCCCTTCTGCACACACACACACACTCCAAAAAACCCCTCAATCCCCCCACTCTTGGTTCTGTGGTATTTCTGAATTCACTGATAAATGCAGACGGTTTCAAGTGACTCTGAAGGACACATGACAGGCTTAATATTCTCTGCTAGCAAGATAGGAAAGAAAGCATCACTGCAACAGGGCTGAAATTGAAATTCAAAGGAAGGAAGGCTGCAGGGGCTGGTTTCTTGCAAGGCTTGGTGGGTTTTGCCCTTCTCACTGCAGGTACATGTGTCAATAGGGAAACAGCTCTATGATACCAAAATACAGCAGTCAGTTCCAGATGTCACACTGGCATTGAAGAAACAGATGAATTATGCTGGACAAGCCAAATACAAAATGTTCAAGACAGCTGTCAGATCAGTATTTCAATGGTCTGTAAACATGTGTATAAATATATTCCCACTGATCAGCTCAGCATCTTCCTTATCCAGTACCTCTCTCCCTGTTACCTGAACTGCCACAGTGACTTGTTTACCAAACCAGCATAGCCAAAAAATCACCTTCTATATTCACCAGTGTGGAATCCTCTGAACCCCTCAGGGAAACCCCCAGGGCCTCACCCTGGAAGGACACACCAAAGAGTCCCCACCTAGGCTGGAAGAGAAGCTCACCCAAGCAGCTTTTCCACAGGAGATGCTCCTTGGGAACTGGGTAGCAGCATCAACACCACGCTGCCACACACTGCTTTATCACAGAGCAGGCAGTATTAAAAGCTACTAGCAGCATATTGAGTTCTAAGCAGCAAGAAAAGATGGCATTCAAAATCACAGCTGAATCCTCCACAACTGTGCCAAGTGTTACACACTTTTCATTAGTTACACAGAATTGCTTCTCACCTCACTTGATAACCAGATGGTTTCTATCTATCTCTCAATAATTCAGAGAAAAACAGAGCTCACCAAAATACTAAGATCCAAGGTTCTGCTTATACCAGTGCTTACACTTCTTCTTTAAAATTACCAGTAAATTTTTCCATAGGATCAAATGACTTTCAAGAATTTATTTATCACCATCTGAAGATTAAGCTAAACCATGAACACTTGTGTGTTTTTCTTGCGTTTTCCTTCCTTTATGTTCCAGTAATTACCCTGCACCACTCTGGTACCTAGCAGCAAGCTCCAGTGAGAGCTCCCTTTCAAAGGAATTGAGCCTAAAATTCCCTGTTTCAGATACAGCTTTTCTAAAATATCCCCAACTCCCTGCTCCTTCCAACTCTCCAGGGATCTTTATGCCGATAAAAAGGCTCCAAGCAGAGCCCTGTGACACACAGATCATCATCCTAGCTGTTGCCTTAAGACCACCCACCTCTGATCTCCACTTGGACACAGCTGTTCCAGTTTTAGGCTCAAGGACATTCTTCTCAAAAGCAGCAGCTCAGGATTTGAAAGCTGATCAGACCATAAAAATGTAAAAACCTATGAAGAATTTGGATAGAGAAAGCAGATTCTCATCTGCTCATCTCTGGTTTCTCACAGGATAGTTCTCCCTCTCTATGTTAAAGGGTTTACCATTATTACCAGGTACTCTTAGAGCAACCAGTCTTCCTCAAACACACCACTGAAGGGAAGCACAGGAGTAACAAACCCAAAATGGGCATTGGCAAAACAGCTCCACAGATTTATAGCCTTGCTTTTAAAAACAAAAGCTTCTCAGCTTCTTTAGGTTCTTTCCCTTCCCTTTCTTTGCCATGCACTCAGCTGAAGTCAAGGTTCTGCTGACACACCAGGACAGTAACATGGATTCCCAATACAAGTGACACTGGAGTTCTTACTTACCTGACAATAATCAACTCTCCCATCCAAAAGTGAGTTATGGGAACAGAAATAATCCTTCACCAAATCATATGCAACCAGCTGTTCATTTTTTTTATTATTATTACTGATTTAACACTAAATTAATTTCTCATAAAAGATTCATAGCATTCCAGGACCATTATGTGTTTTGCATTGGCTCCAATATAAATGCCCAGCTTATTTCATTTGTTGAACAGTCAAAATATTTGCTAATAATTTCACTTGACAAAACAAAAAAAGGTTTGACAGCCTGGTCAGAGAGCAAGAAAACCAGATAAGTTTTCCCAGAATTGGCTTATGAGACTTTAGGGAGTCGAAGATGAACAATGATCACTTGTTATTATAAACAACCTGCAAGAGTTGTTTTCCTACTCTGTGTTTTCCTGCTTTTCTCAAAGGTTGTTTATAGGAAAGGGGTTTTCTGCAAACTCCCAAGTGTTTTCTGTAATTGCTAAGGGGTTTTTTGGTTGGTACTTTTGGGGCATTTGGGGTCAGGAGGCTCTTTTATTTTTGCTATATCAGATTTCAATCCACACCATGCTTTCCTTTAATAAATATTTTGTAAAGCACATAAAATACCTTTCTTTTCACTCTGAAGATTTAAGAGCATTGGGGAGTTCTGCATGTGAATTTCCCCACTCTGAACTCTAACTGATATGCCTCACAGGGAACTTAAGAGAGAATTATTTTCCCCATGGAAAGTTTTTAAATGATATGGCATAATCTGGTGTACTGAAAAAAATGCAGGAGCCTTAATCTGCTATTTCTTACCTAGGTAAAAAGCAAATTGCTTTCACAGGGCATGGTCCTTATCTAAGAAAGCAGCAAATCCTGCACAATGAACATGCCATTAGTTGTAATATAATCTTCTGTATTTTCCACATTCTCTTTTTAGTCAGATCTATAATCATCAACTAATTCACCCCAGTTTACCTTGAGGTTAAACAAAAGAAAAGAAATAAACCCAAGAAACTTTCATTTTAGCATAGGAAATTAAAAGCCCAGAAACTTAAATGAAGAAAAATCAATATTTTAGTCAAAATTAGATTTTAAGAGTTTCTGGTATCAGATATGGAGGTTTCCATTTCAATTAAAAAGCTGTATTGGGATGCATAATAATCCATTATAAAAGTGCACCTGACCCCTGGAGAAACAAAGAAGCTGGAAGAAGCCTTCTTACAAATCCAGAAACACATTAAATCACATACAAGTGTGATCTGAAACACAGAACTCTTCAAGTTTTAAAAACAGACATTGAAAGTGAATTATTCAAGAGAAAACATTGGTTTGTGACATTTTCAGAACATTATACTTCCTTGACAGAAGTTTTTCATTTCTCCAAGACCTGCATTTATTCAACAGGCATAAAATGAACTTCTCAAGCTTGATATTGAACATATTAATATTTGCTCTTCAACTTTTATATCAACTACATTACCACAAAAGGGTAAGAATACTTATGCCACTGTGTAAACTACAGTGTTCTTCAAAGAACTAATGATCTTGAAATTAACACAGATCAGATTCACGGGAATCAGTGAAATCTTTGCTCTAAAAGATCTATGCTGAAATTTTTATATCTCTGTAACTCTGAACACGACAAAGTGAACACATTTTTTGGGACTTAATATCTTAGAAAAAGTGTATCTGTAGCTGTGTTTTTTTCCCATTCACTCCCTTAAGATGGAAGTTCAAGTTTTTAAATTGGTGATAATCAGAAGAATTCATACTTTACTGTTGCACAAAAACCAAAACAAGTGGAGAGTCTTTCAAGTTGAAGGTGAAAATAAGTACTATTTCAGAGTAAATTATGCCAAATTTTTCATGTTACTCACGAAATTGCTCATTCAATCAGGTGTTTCAGAAACAGAGCAGCATATTTTTGCAGCTGCAGTTTTTAAGAACCCCCAGCCAAGACAGACTATTAACCATTTCTATGTTAACCACAGATTGCCTGAGTGTTTGCATTTATCATTTGGCCTCCATTTGCTATGCTGAGCTGTGTAAATGGAATGTGACAAAAGGAACACAAGGAAACATCTGCACTGTGTGACAGCACCCTGGTGTTTGTGACAGTGGGAATGAAGAGAACACCTCCTACCTGTGGGCACAGAGTCTCAATGTGGTTTGCTGCCATTTGAACAATTTTCGTTCCATCTTCATTTGTTGACAATGAACAAGCAAGATTGGCAACCTGAAAAAAAATAAATAGACTTCAATTAGCAATCAGCCTTGTGAGCAAGTATTCCTGTTCAGACTTCAAACCTGCCAAAAAACATCTCTGCTAGAAAGCCTTCATTTGGGGGGAGAAATATTTTGTCAAAGAATGTTTTTGAACAGGGAAACACTGCAGGAGGGAGAAAGAGCTGAGGAAAGAGGTGACAGTGATGAGAAATCTTAGCACCTCACCCCAATTTAGGCTCAGCAGGTAACAGCTGCAGAGTGGTGTTTGGAAAATAGGAGGAAATTTCAAAGTAAGAGCCTATGGTTTCAGCACATTGCCTGTGATCTTGCCCCTTTATTTTTCAGAGCCCTTCAAACCATAACCAGCTTTTACACAGTCCTTTAAACTTACTTTTAAGACCTTAAAGCTCAAATAAAATTTATCTTGTTGTAATTAAACACAAAATAATTTCTGCCCTGAGCTATCAAAAAATTATTCTTTTAGTGGTATGGTTTTCAACTGAAATGATCATATCATACAGCAATATACAGTGCAACCAACAGTGACAAGGTATATGGAAACTTGAAATCTGTGAAAGAACAAATCCATCTTCTATTATAACATACACCATGGAGATACAGCTTCCTTTAAAGTGAAAATCTCTTCCACAATGCTCCACAAGTTTAAATGGATGAAGGAGAAAGTATGTTATAATGTTAATGCAGACCAAACAGTGCCTGAGAGCCACAGCTCTGCAGTGCTGCAAATATCAACACAGCCACAGTCATTTTGGAGTCACCCAAAACTCATACAACAACTTCTACAGTTCAGCTGCCATGAAATAAAAGCAAATCTTCCTTTATCAACATTTTGGGACACCATCACTACTAGTTCAAGAATAATCTACCACACCAAAGGCTTTTATTATTCTTACTGAATGATAGAAGTAATTAGCAGACATTAGTCAGTGCACAGACAAATTATTTTTCCTATTGAAAATTCAGAAGAGATTAAGAATCACTTTCTGAAGGGGATGAGATTTGGAATGCAGGGCCTCCACGTACACCTGTGCCTACACAAAAATACTTTGTACAACTGCCCCTGGTATTCCAAGGGAAATACCAATGGTTCCCTACCCATGTGATGTATTACCTTTTCCACATTAAAAAAGTGGTTAAGACTGAAGAAATCCAGTTTTCATCAATGCACTAACACTGTATTCTCTTTTATTTGGAGTAAACTGCCATAGTTTGGTTGTTTATGCAGTATCTGAACAAATGGGTTTGATTCTATGCTTTCCTTCCTAACTCTTCAGCTTAAACTACCCACAGATGACTTTGTACCATCACAATCCAGCCCTAAAAGATGCTATTCCCTCCCCTCCAAAAAAAGAAATAAAATTAGTTGTTTTTCTTTGGAGTGCACGTCAGAAGTTTTCACTACTGCTCTCAAAAATTAATTCATACTGGCTTCAGTATTTTAACTCCTTTGCGTCAGTCTCTGAGGTGTTTGTGTAGACCTAACTTCAATCTGTGTTCACTCACACTTTGTTCCTACACCACTAAGTAAAATAAAGCACTCCACAGGACTCAGTGCAAACATTATTGATTTAAAGAACTCTTCTATGTCTAAAGCAGCAACATTTCAAGGGTAAAATAAAAAGGCAATGCCAGCCATTCCACCAGGACAAAAACTCTCAGCAGCTCAACTTTTTTTTTTTTTTCTTTACCATAAGGTGACCGGGTTTTTCAAATTCATTTGGCAGTTTCAAGAAAAACTTGACTTTCATTTCTTGGAATCCAGTACAAACATGTGCAACATGGAGCTCCTGTTTATCAGTGAGGAACTGCTCTGAGCAGTTTTGGCCCTGTCAAGATGAGCAAGGCAGATACAGACAGTTCACAGCAACTTTTTATCCTGATTCCTAGTTACACTGGCTCCAGCATTTCAGTACAAATGCAGTCCTTGATGTAAATTGTGTCACAGTCACAGAATAACAAGTTAGGGTGAAAGAGGTTCCCAGAGATCATGCACTCCAAGCCCTGTTCAAAACATGAGAATGAACTTGAAAGCATCTGGTGCCAGTGGCTCAGTGTAACACATCAGCACTGGGGACAAGTTCTGTGTTGCCAATCATGTGGGAGATTAGGAGGGTAAAACTGTGGCTCTTCTCTGGCAAAGCATGCTCAGGTTGGGAAGGAGCTCTTAAAGCACAAGTGTTCTTTTTATTTGAAGTCAACAGCAATAAGAGTTTTTTGAATATAAAGAGGAACAACTTTCTGATCCTTCAGCCCTCAGCATTCCTTGCTCATGGCCCATTCCAGAACAGAATTCTCAAAGCACAAGCAGCAAACCCAGGGCAGGGCATAAGCACTTGGAATTTACATTAGGGCATTTTACAACAGCCAACAGAGGTCTGCAATAATTACATAAGGTGTCTTAAAAATATCTATTAAGTGAAACAAAGTAGCATTGGCTACTTTGGAATAAACACATGCTGTATTTTGGATGAGTATTTGGAGTTCATACTACAGTGCATTGCCAGCAGCAAATTCAGACCTTTGCCTTTCATTTTGAGCAATGTTGATAAGGCTGCTGTTTCCATGAGAAAATGGGTAGAATTTTCTTCTCCTGGCACTGAAGCAGCACTTGTCCACATGTACCTTATGCATAAGTAAAAGGCTTTCAGTCAGTCTCAGCAGTAGGTGGTGAGGCTCACAGCTATTCCACCCCAGGACAATTCAGACCCCTGAGGTCACTAACATGGTCTCAGCCATCAGCACATTCACTGTTGCTATTTCCCTCAGCAGCTCCTGAAGAGATCTTCCTAGCACAAATCCAAACCACAATAATTCAAATAAACCACATGGGAGCAGGAAATCACCTGTGTGTAATTTTTCCAAGCAGGAGAAAGGTATGTGTGAAGCTGCAGGCTCTTTTGAGGCTGTAATGTTGCTAATAAGGAGGGCAAGCTGCTCAGCAATAGTAAATGTCTATAGTCTATAAGAAAAAATCAAGACCTAGCTCGGATAAGACCTTACTGTCATCTATCACACACATCTCAAAAGGTTTCTGCAACCAGAGAAATCTTCATTACACCACAGTTTCTCCCCTAAGCAGTGTAAACTACACAAATACATCACATTTCTTTTGTATTTTCTGGAAGAAACCAGCTTCCCCTAGGGGACTGCAAACCCAAGTACACTGCAACTTCAAAAACAAAACTGCAAAATGAAAATCCAAGATTGCTCTCAGTCAGAAAATAATTGTCCTTCTGAAGAGCAAAGTTTGTCAGGACAAATAAAAAGCTTTCTTGTAGGCTGGTCTGATTGAAATCACAACTCTACCAAAGAAAAAAAAATTATCATTTTCTCCAGACATTTTAAAGACTCTAAGGGAGCAGTTATAGAGCTTTTCCTTGAAAACATAACAAACAGAGAACAAACCATCCTTGATGAGGTTTAGCAACATCAATTAATACACTAATTAAGGTGCAGTGGGAAAATAAGACTTTGAACTGAGCATGTAAGTGCAGCACTGGCAGTAGATAAAATATTTCCTTAGCTGGATGGATTTTTAGATTCTGAAGGCACCAAAGAGTGCATTCTTTGAGGCCCATTATCTCTACACAGAAGACATGCCAATGAACATTTCTTTTATTCCTGCAGTTATTAAGCAACTTCTTAATTGGTACTTTTACTATTGGGTGAGGGTTTACCTTTCTGTATTGGGGAGGGGGTTCCTCTCTTTACAATATCATGACCCAACAACTTTTCAGGCTAGAAATTGCTGAACAGTAAGATTTGGGTACTGCAGATTTACTCTGTTATAAAAGAATTCAACAAATCACGTTGCTCTCCTTGATTTGTACATTACATGGGACTGGTGCATCGAGGAGAGAGCACAACTGGAAATGTGTGTCCAGATTTCTTCAGTTCCTACTCTTTACCAAACTGACAGGCAAAGAAAGATGCACTTAAAGGCCATGAGAGAGACATTGCACATGAACAAGCTCACTCTGTTGTCCAAATTTCCTTGGGCTGGAAGACTTTTTCCCTTGCCTATGCTCACACAAGTGCATGCACACTGTGGATCCCCTAATGTTCTCTCCCCAAGCACAGGATGAAGGCTTTAAGTGAAGATGAAGGCTCAAGCTTCATCCAACCTCAGATTTGCACTGGGTATTAATGCAAAACAGAAAACACATTTAGGCAAAACACTCTGGAGAGCCACTAAACACCTCCAGTGGGTTTCCAGGTGTGAATTAAGGTGAATTACCAGAATTACCAGGTGTGGTAATTCTTAACAGCCAACTACCTGGAGCTGTCTGTTGCTGAAAGAAACAGAGATAGCCTAACACCCTTTCTGTGGACAAAAATTCCCTTAAGAGCCTCAGGGCAAGTGGAAGCTCACTGCAAAGTAAGATTTTCCCTTCCCTGTGAGGGCTCTCATGTTCATTCTGCTGGAAAGGGACAGAAATCCTTGGGAGAGATGTTCCAGCCATGATCTAAGGATGCAATACAGTGGTTCAGGAATGAGTCCTGGTGCAGGCTTCACTCCAGGTTGAGAACAAAATGGAAAGTCAAATGCAAAAGGGAGATTTTAAGCAGTAGAGGAATAAATGATCACTGCACTGCCTCACCACCTGTTCCATTTGCAGTTGGGAACAGCTTTGCTGATATATTGTCCACACTGCACAGCAAGAATTAGATGTACCCCCAAGGATTTTTTTCAGTCAAATTCACTCCATTAACTCCCAAAAATAAGTATTTGCTCAGGAACAGATTGTCTGCTAACTAGCTAAATTCTTCGTCTATAAATTGTACAAAATGAAGCAGCATGTTCTCTAGATGTGATCCCTTCTGCTCCACCAGTAGAAGCTCAGATTCTTTTCACTATTTTACCCAAAGTCCCAAAGCACTTTTACTGTAAATCACTAGGGATAACTAAGTCATTAATTCCATAAAAGTTTGTTTCCTCTTCTTAGTGAAGATTTCCTGGTTTTAATTAAACACCTCCTGTCAAGAAACTGTTTCACTGAGGAAGGAGCCACAAAGCTCTGCCTAGCCTGAGGTGACCCAGGTCCTTCAGGGTAAGCCCCAAGTCTGTACTTGGAGATTTTTTTAGCCTAGTGTGAAGAACCCTCTGATCCAACCCAATCCCTCCCACTGACAACCCTACAGAAATTCTTAGTACCATAGTGGGAAAGTGTTACCAAAATAAAACCAGCATGCTTCAGATTTCACAAAAAAATGAACTTGTGTGTCACAAAGCTTCAAACACAGATTTAGGAAGTTTAAAGGACTGATCCTATCATTTTATCTCTTTTTTAACACATAGTAAATATCAGAAAAACTTACTGGTTTTCCACAAAAGCAAGCAAGAGTATTTCTCATACACACTAAGGAACACTAACCAGAGTGTCCCTTCCACATGTGTAACATTCTCCCTGGCACTGGCAAGGAGTTAAAAAGGCACAAATGGACACAAAACCAGCCCAGTGATCAATCTATTGAGGTAGAGGTTAATCCTGAATAATACAATTCAGGTGATATTTCATTTGTAGGAGAGCAACTGAACACTGAGCTGAGGAATAACATTTCAATTCCAGCACTACAGCAGTCAATGCAGCTTTCAATATAAATTATATACAGTGTAAACTGATTATAACTGCTAGCCTGCTCTCTTCAAACCATAAAGGATAAAATGTACTTATGTATTTTCTGCCTCTAATTTTGTGGTGTACAGAAGTATCTTCTACAGGTTTGTGTTCTCAGTTTCCACCACTAGCTTTATTCATGAGGCTTTAAGAAGTCTTTTGAGGAAAATGACTGCTCATACCAAAAAGAGCCATAAAAAAACTACAAAGGTCAACATTAAATAATGATTCTATACTTTTTCAAGGAAAAGGCTACACTGATGTATGTATGTCTTCCAGTCATTGCTGCATTTTATATGCATTTATGATTACTATGAGCATTTTTATGGGCTTAATAAAACTTACATAGACTACAGTATTTGTTTATAGTGAAAAAACACATTCCTGTGGACTTAAAACTTACCACCAGTGGGCAATAAAGTAGTATCAAAATGTTGCTTGTTCTCCAATCCATTTTCTACCATAAAATTTAATTTCTATCCAGATCAAGTCAAATAGTTATACCTCAGGTCAAAAGTTACACTCTTACCTTTTATTAGCTTTTACTTTTGTGGAGAAAAACTTACAAACCCTACTCAAATATGCATTTAACATGTATTGTGCTTCTTTCCCTGCCTCCTTCAGCTTTCCAGCTTCTCCTTTTTCAGAAAAACTCTTGAATCTGCTAACTTAACTACAGTAGGCAACGGAAAGCTTCCTCACTCTCCTTTCAGTGTCTTTTGGCCTGTTCTTCATCTTACCTGTCTCCATCTCCTTCCACTTTCTGCAGAGCTGAATTGGGCAGCACTGCACTGCTGCCTGACCCACTGCCAATTTGACAAAATTAGCTGAACATTCTACACCTGAGGCTTATCACTGCCCCTGCAGGTGTGACCAGCCACTGCCCAAGATGGCTCAAACTCCTCAGAGTATTATGCAACTTCAGCTGTTTCCTACCAAGCATGCCCAGTACTCTGCTGGTGTGATTAATAAAGCATATATAAATACCCACGGACTGGATTGTTGAGTTTTGTTGTAGGGTTGGGTTTTTTCCTAGTGACATAACTGCAACTGGTTTATTTCTAGTTCCATGTGCTCAGACAAGTCTTATCTCATACAAGTTCATCTAGGGCAGTACCTTTATGAATTGGGCCTCAACCAAAATGAAAAGAGATAATACACACACTGTGAGACAAACACAGCACACATGCAAGTGAGAATTCTGCCCAGGAAAATTCCAGAATCCATTTCCTTCTCAATAAAGGTGTCAGGCCTGATGCAGAGCCCCACTAAGCTCTCTCCCACTGCTTCAGGTCACAGTTACATTTGAAGAACTCAGGTAAGGATTCCCTCTCTAGACTCTGAGCTCTAGGTACATCCAAGAACAAATACTGTATTTGTATTATACTCTGGCAAGCTAGCCAGACTCCAGTAAATCAGATACTGCCTGTGGCTGTGACCTGTGTCTCACTACCAATAGAACACTCAAAATTCAGGTCTTTTTTGTCTATAAAGCACAGGCAAGATTCAGACATACACATGGATATATCCTCATACGTTTTCTTATTACTTGTTAGTCAAATATTCCAGAAAAAAAAGGAAACAAATTAAAAAAGTAAAGGTCATCCAGCCTTCAATATTCTGCCAGTGGCCATATCTGTAACCCAGCACTCTGAAAGCCTTCCCAGAGCAAGCACAAGTCCATCTCCTAGTTTAAAAGAAGAAATTGACTTAAGAAAGCAAGTCAGAGCCTAAGGCAGCTTATCTAGTAAAGAACCACCAGGCCCTCCCCTTCACACAAGAACACATCATGTGTGTTTAAAGAATTATTTTATAGCAGCAGCTTTTCAGAACGAAAACCAAACCACTTCCAAAGCTTCTCAGAAGTGAATTCTTCAGTGAATTGTTGTCCTGCTTCCACTCAGCAGGACCTGAAAAAGGGATAAGCAGAGGATTAGTGTAACAACCCATCCCAGACAGCTTCAAACTCAAGCAAGTAAAAGCTAAGGCGCAGCAGTGCCCCAAACAGCAGCCCAGAGCAGGCTGTCTGTCTGTCTGTCTGTCCCTCTGCACTGCTGAGCTGCACCCTCCACCTCAATGGGGCTGTTCTGTCCCCAACAACTGGCACTGAAAATCCTGTAAGAGAGGAAAACCTCCAAACACATTGTCTGCTGCTGTTGCCTCACAGGTGTGAAATACCAAGCTGTGTTTCGTGTCAGGTACACACAGGCAACGTGTGTATTTGTGATTGTCATGTGTGTGGAGACCAACCATGGGACAGTTATAAAGACAAATTCTAATAATAAATGAGGAAATTAAAGCATGGAAGAAGGCCTTTGAACCTACCCTTTGTTTGCAATTAACCTTTATAACTCTTAAGTTGATTTAGGAGCATTTGAATTAAAGTGTTAAGGATGTTGCTTTTTGACAGGAACTTTCTGCTTGTAAGCCTTAAAGAGTTTTGCAATAATAACCTTTTGAAGTATAATTTTAGAATATTGCTTGTAATAAGGATCTTTTGAAACTATAGATTTAGAATATATAAAAAGGAAACATGCAGCTTGAGAAAGGAAGATGAACATCAACTCAGGGTCTGACCAAGGGAAGCTGGACATCACTGTTATGAGATTTATAGTCCTTGCAATTAAAAGGTGGACACACATCTGGAGAACTGGACTTCACCAGATGAAATATTCCTTCCTTCTTTTGGAAACCAGACCACCACCTGGGATACTCCTTTTTGGGATAAATCCTGAGAAAAACTAAATCACAATAGTGTATAGAATTGTGACGTAAACATTGGGAATAGAACCTGCTGATGAGTAAAAAATGGGAATGGAAACTGCTGAGAAAGCTGATGAGTACTCCTGTAAATACCTGTAAGCCCCAACTATGGGTGAGCAGTTGCAGGGAAAACTTCCCCCACTGTACCCAGCGCTGTATTGCTCACACTTTACCATATTAATTAATAAATTGATTGCTGCTTGAATATTGGCCTAGTCAAGCTTCTTATTCATAACACAGATTGCTGTTTTAGAACTTATGCTGCACGAAGTTGGTCTTTAAAGCAGCAAGGCCAGCAAAGCTCCTCGGTTTCAAAAGAGAAAGAACAACTCGAAGTAGCCAATAAAGCAGAAAACTCAGGGCTGTGGCTTTAGACGCCCTGTCAGGGTCCCAGCTCACACAGCTGTGTGTGTCTGTGTGTCTGTGTGTCTGTGTGTCTGTGTCTGTGTGTCTGTGTGTCAGGGTTCCATCTCACACAGCTCTGTGTGTCTGTGTGTCTGTGAGTCTGTGTGTCTGTGTGTCTGTGTGTGTGTCTGTGTTTCAGGGTTCCATCTCACACAGCTCTGTGTGTGTGTGTCTATGTGTGTGTGTGTCAGGGTTCCATCTCACACAGCTCTGTCTGTGTGTCTGTGTGTCTGTGTGTGTGTCTGTGTGTCTGTGTGTTTCAGGGTTCCATCTCACACAGCTCTGTCTGTGTGTGTGTGTGTGGTGCATTCTTAACCATTCCATTACTTATTACAGCGACCCGTGGAGGTCGCTGGGGTGAGAGAAGGATGAGAATCTTGTTTGATGATCAGAAGGCCGGATTTATTGATATATGATACATAATACATTATGACTATACTAAAAAGAATAAAGAGAGAAGTTGCAGAGCTGCTAAGCTAAGAATAGAATAGGAAATAATCCAAAACAAAGTTGTGTGTCCAGGGAATCTTTCCCCGAACTTGCTCCTGTGATTGGCCCTTAACTGTACACATGGAACATGAACCAATCACAGGTGCATCCTATTGCATTCCACAGCAGCTGATAATCATTGTTTACATTCTTCTTCTGGGGCCTCTGCTTCCCAGAAGATGCACAAATCCCAAAGAAAGGATTTCTGTGAAAAAATGTCTGCGACAATTACTTCATTAGTGCATCGCAGTACGTTCCTGTGCATTCACTGTAGCCTACGTTTCAAATCTCTTGTAAAAATGTAATTAGTCCTCTCATTCATTTTCACCCTTCCTTAATCCCTTAAATGAATCAGTAATTCTCTCAGGTTTATTAGTTTTTCATTCTCCTCTTTGTAAATGGTGCCATGAAAGCCACATACAGACAGCCAATTCCAATTGCCAGTGGAGCTGGACACAAGCTCACAGCTCCTGTAGTTTATATGGAACAAACAAATGTGTGTTGTACTCACATAAAATGCTTCTGTGGCAGTGGAAGTCTCTGTTTCTGTTAATAAAGGTTCATAAAACATTTTACAAGAAACCCTTGACTAATTTTTGCTGTGTGATCTCTGATCTAGGAAATGTGAAGCTGATCACAAAGAAAACATTTGAAGCTGTTCATAAGCTGCAGCCCATTCTCATTTAGAAAACTGCCCAGACTGCAAACCGCAGAGTGCAGTGCAGTTTGCAGCATCAGTGTGGGCTCACCCAAAGTGTGTGCACAGAATTCCAACTGCAGCAATGTGATCATACCAAGTTCACTGAAAAACTCCTAGGAGATTCTATCTTGTTTACAGTACACTGGCCCTGAACAGAGGCAAAAGAATTGGCTGTTATTGACTGCGAAGGATGCCCTGGTGAGAAACGATCCTCAGGCACAGCAGACACCTGTCCAACAGCAGCACAAAGACTTCAGCAGTCTCATTTCAAAGGAAACACACCTCTGTGCAAGGGAGTGGAGAATTTAAATCCACAAATGACTGCTGGTTAATTAAGCTAAATCTCAGAATATACTGATCTGAATTTCCCATCACAAAAGTTCCTGGGACATGGCTACTGCTGTCCTCTGTGCCCTCAGTGCCTCAGCTGTGACAGTGGCTGAGGACAGCTCCAATAGAGAAAGCATCACTGCACACCTTGGGACTGTCCTTAGGAGGTTCCTTACACCCAGCAGGACTAGCCTGTGCTTTTCAGAAGCTTCTGGAAATTTGTCATGAACTCAGTAATTTGAATACTAGGCTAACAGCTATGAAAAAGGAATTTATTACTGTGATGTTTAAATGTAAGCCATGTGATTCCTTGGCAGTAACTACACTGACATTATTGCACATTGCTCAAGTTGGATGTTCAGATTCTTTTTAAAAAGTTCAGCAGAACAAGAAGAAAACCAAAGGGAAATACCTAGCAGGATATTCCTTTTGTCTCAGCCAAGCTGTCATAAACAAAAACATATCCAACTTCCCTGATAAACAATGATCATTTGCCTTCCTTGTAATCAGGAATTCTAGTCCATGGCTTCCCACAGTGTTTTCTGATAATTATCTTACTTTTTTCTCCCCCAGCCATTCTTATTTTTTTTTTAATTTCATTTATGCTGTTACTCCTGTATTATAGAAGAATTTGCCCTACTTTTTGCTTTCTTGTCTCAAATACAAGCTATGACATAGCTCCTCTAGGTATTGTGTACAAACTGCATTTCAGAACAAAGACATTTATCAGTCATTTCAATATATCTAGAAAGTCATGTTATGAAGTACAGTCTTGTAAAAAGCATCACCCAGGCAGTGGCAGAAAAATACTGGTTCAAAAGCCATTTGCCAGTGGTAAAATAACCAGAAAGACTCCTAGAGCAGTGGTTACATTGAGCAAGCCAAGTTGTGGCCCAGTCATCAGGAAAAGACTCACAAATCACAGAATGCTTTGGGTTGAAAGGGATCACACCCCCTGCCATGGGCAGGGACACCTCTCATCAGCAAGGCTGCTCCAAGCCCTGCCCAGCCTGGCCCTGAGCACTTCAGGGATGGGGCAACTTCTCTGGGCAAGCTGGGCCATCACCACCCCCACAGGGAAGAATTTCTTCCTCCTACTTAAATTAAACCTGCCCTCTTTCAGTTTAAACCATGAAGAGTAAACCTTCTCCTTTAACAACTGTCACAGCATTCATATTCCAAGGGGATAAAATAAAAACAAACCAGCAAACCCCAACAAATGAAAGAGAGACTTGTTTGGTATTTGAGAAGCACAAGCTTTAGTAAAATGATGTTAATATTTAGATGATGAGTGCTTTTTTTGGCACCTTTGGAATTATTCTGTTACAGCTGACTGGCTCATTACAGATCAATGTATCAAAATGATGAGACTTCTGGGGATATAATGGAATCACAATTATCACAATTTCTAATACTCTGAGGAACTTCTAAATCTGGTTTCTGCAGCAATAAGAGGCAAGGAGTCAGTGCCAGTGCACGTGTGCAGCTCTCTGTACAGTCTCACCACAGATGGTAACCAGGGGGTCCTGCTGGGGACTCCACTCCCCCTGAGCTCCTGGAGCTCCCAGCACACTGCACCAGGGGCCTGGCATTGCCAGGGCTGAAATATGCCCCTAAACACAGAAACTCTGAGAAATCTTTGGGTTGTTTATCTTTTGTTCCCTTGCTTCACACACTTATGCAATAAAGGCTGTGATTAAGAGGATTAATGAAAATGTCACCATTTATCACCTGAAGTTCAATCAGTAATAGGAAAGTTGAATCTCATTTGATTAATTATACAGAGGTACAAAAATACTTGCATTATTAATTCAGGACTTGCTGCAAAATGCTAGAACTCTGAGGCCCTAAACAGCAAGGTTCAAAGTCTTAAAGCTTACATACACTTGGAAGCACATGCCTGACTTTAACCAAACTTTATTGAATTACTTTTCTTAATTTACTCCCTTGACCACATTAGCTCTCCATTAAGCATCCATGGACCAGCTCCAAAACACCCAGAAACAAGCCACCCATCTTTAAAGGCTCCTTCAATCTGCCTACCACCTCTCAGTTACTACTGCCAGACTGCTTCTACTAGAACATAATGCATAGTTTTGCATTTAAAGGATCTGTGCATCATTCCTGTGCTGCCTTTAATTTTAGAAGTACTTCCACACAACCCTCTCCCACAAATGCATCACCATCTTTAGGTAAAGCACCTTTGCCTGTTGCAGGGTCGCTGCAAACACCCACCCACTGGAGCAAGGCCTGGCTGCCCCAGGGCCCTCTCACCCTCCTGCCAAGCAGCTCAGATTGCTGAGGGACTCTGCAACTCACTGAAATGGGAGAGCTGGGGTTCACATGTGACTCCTGGGCTCATCAGCACTGCATTTGTGTTCCAGACATCAAATCCGGATTTTTATACAGCTGCAGGAAAAGAAAGTATCTCTAAGTAAGAGATAGTGCCTTTTTTCATTTATTTAGTGGTTAGGTTACTATTGCTAATCACAGGCTTGCTAAAATTAGCAGTGTCAGCAGTCAGGTTACTCAAATGGGCCCCCTGGGCTCTTTGGGTTTAAGTGAACAATGAAGAAGGGAGAACAAAGGAACCCCCCTGCCCACATGTCCCCAGTGAGCTGCTACCTGAGCCCTGCCTGAGGCAGCACTGGGGCTCTCCTGAAAGGGAAAATCCCACAGCAACAAGGGCAGCCCAAACGGGAATTCCCAGTCCAAAAACTCAGGATGCACTGAAATCAGCACACTAAAATCAGGTGGGTTTTGTCTCAAAAACAGAGCATTAGCTTACTAACTGAGAGAAAAAAAATGAAAGAATGTGTGATAAGAGAGGAGGGTTAATTAGAAAGGTAATGTAATGAAAATCCACTTCCCATTTTTAAATATTGATCAGGCTTAAAAGAGCTTATCTTATTTAAAAAATGACATCCTAAACTGCTGACAGATACATTTTATTCCCAAATGCTGACCACTGTTCTGCATCCACACCTCCATATGCCAAGTGCTCCACAGCTGGATGCTCTCTGAAGCAGAAAGCCACACTGGAGCTCTGTACCTGCAGATCCCACTGTGCCAAGGGACCTGTATCCTCAGGACAGCTGCTGTGCATGACTGACACACAAACTGTACCACAAAAATATATACAAGGATATGTTCTACACTTACAGTCTGCAACTGCTATTCTGACATAAATGATCACACCACTCAAAGGACATTAGGGGTTAAAGAGGAATAGTAAGAGCAAAAGCAACAGCAAAAAAATGACAAGCCCTTGACTTGGATCTTACATCTGGGGATGAAAACCCTTAGCATTGAACAGCCTGAAACTAAAAACTTCCACTTAATAGGATTCATGCTTCTTGTCTTCTGATTATACTCCAAAGGAGAATGATAAAAGTCTTCTCTCTTCTGATATTCTTAAAGTTAATAAAGATGTTCCAGTCATCTGTCAGTCTGACCTCTGCACATGCAGTTTTGAAGTGCTGCCATTGTCAGAAGTAGTTTTGTTTTCCAATAGCTCAGTAAAATCAATATTGAAAAAAGAGGCAATGAAGGATTAAAATGTTATTTTTATTTTGTGTTTGCCAGTCTGGGATTAAAACTGATAGAAATAGGAATAGTGCTGAGAATACTCAATTCCCAATTGTCTTTGAAGGTGGTAGAAAGAAATCAGAGTCTCTCAATTGACAGGACTTTGTACATGCAGTACTTTGATATATAAGGCAAAATTAAAGGATTGTTAAATCCATTTGAGATTAAGCTGCTATCTGACAGGAAACTATGCAAGTGTATACTGGATATCAAATCAGGGGGATTGTTGGTTTTCAGAGTTCAAGCAGTTTTATTTCCATGGACCTTAGCTCTAAGTAAAAGCTGAGCCAGGTAAAAGAATGCAGTCCTTAAGTACTGGATGTTCAGAGGTAAAAGTAGCAGCTGTCACAGGCTGCTTGAAAGTTGTACACTTAGGAAAGCACAAAAGGGAAATTATTTGTTTAGGATGTTTTTGTTGCATCTTCCACACCTATGGAAAGTTGCTTCCAACCTAATTTTCTGGGTCACTATATTTAAAATTTGACATAGAAAGATGCAGCAAATTACATACAAAATCAGACACGGTGGTAAAAAAGAGCAATCATTTTTTAGATGAATGCCAATAAAACAGACTGATGTGTGAGAGTCTTCCCACTGTACTTAAAGAGAAATATTTGCTGTTTGCATAGAAAATAATTACCAACCTGTTAGTGTTTGCAGATTCCATGTTAACACTGACTTTTGGCAGAGCTGATTTCCACAAGAAGCAGACATAGACAGCTTTAGTTCAAGAGCCAGGGGCTGTGTTTTGCCTTTTAGGAGAAAGGAAGCCTTTTCTTGAGCATGCTTATTAATTAATTGTCAATATTACCTTTGGTTACCAGACACTTACTGTTATTTTCACTGTCCTTATTCTGCAAACATTTTGGAAATGAACTGCAAATGCTGAAAACGCTTCATTGTACCATATGTAAGTTCTTCCATATTGTTTGCCAAAATGGTATTGTAATTCTAATAGCATTAAACAAAAAATAATTTTTAATCTATGTATATTTAAAACCTCCATTTCCTCATAGAAATAGAAACAATATGCATTTTTATAAATCAAGGGTTTTTCTCCTTTACAGCTTTCAACTTATTTTTTAAAATGCTCTCTTAAGGAGAATTCACCTTCAATAGACGTGCATTTTCTGCACTGGAAATCTTTGCACTAACTTGCAAACTTGTTTTTTGAGCATGCCTCTGCTGCTCTGTATCAACACATCACAGCCCTGATGCACTTAAATATGTGTGCTGCTTGTTACTGTCCCTTGTTTGCAGTCCCAGCAGCCAGCCCTGTCATATTGCAATGCAGGCAAAACTGAAAAACACACTGGCAAGAATGAGGCCACAGGCCACAGTGTCACATTTATGTATCAGCAGATCTAAGGCAGAGTTATTAGATCAAGGGACAGAGACAAAGGTACATTCGTGTGCTGAGAGAAGGGACGAAGAACACAAAGTTCACTTCATCATCGCCTCCACTTCTATTAAATCTCTCTGCCTCTGCCTGGTGTGGCTGACCTTTAAACACCACAGTGGGAGATGTGCATCTGTGCCAGAAGAAAAGATAATCAGAGCATTCTTCCCTGCTCCCATCAAATTCCTTTTTTAATCTCGAGTTCAGGCAGCCTATCACTCCTCCTCTCAGAACGCATTACATCTCCATGATGGATCAGCTCAGGAGAACAGCCTGGCAGCTTCCCCAAACAAGAAACTGCCACTTACACAGGGCCAGCTTTCCTCCTCCTGTGGATGTGACATTTCAGTCTTCTTGTTGCCTAGTTTTTGTTCACTGTTACATACTTGTTATCTCAACAGCAGAATTTGCTTTTTGTCTTTGGTAGAATTGAACCAGAGGCCAAAACACTCCAGTCACCAAAAACAGCTCTGTCTTAAAGGGGACTAGAAAGAACACCTGGGTCCCTTAAAGCTTTAATTATTATTTTTCCTAATTCAAAATGGTGTTTATATTCAGAGATAATTTTGAAATGTCCCAGAAGACTCTTAGAAAATGTTTCCATAAAATCAAATATTTCAACTAGACTTGTAATTTAACTGGAATACTAAAACTAAAAGGTATTTCAAAGCAAAACCTAAATGTGTCAAATCAGAAAGTACTAAATCTCAGTATTTCTAAATATTTTTTTCAAAATTGCTGCATTTTAGTATGGAATTCCCATTAATACCAAGCATTTTGTAAAAAAACCCAAATCTTTGAAGAATTTTTCTTTAGCCAAGGCTCACAAACAAAGACAGACTACAGAGACTCTTAACCCAAATCTTTTTTCATCCTGCAATATATTCTAGGGTGTTTTTTCAATATAACATAATCAATATTCAGACTTAGAAGTACTTGATGCAGTATATGAGGAATGTAAGGCACTGCAGCCTAAAATAACCTCCCTCAGAGGAATGTTTAATGTGACCCTTGGTGCTCACCAAAATACTTCAGCAGCTGAGTGTTGGTTTCATATGTGGGAAGTGTCCAATATCATAGCCCAAGTGGGCAGTTTGATGTGGTTTGGGGTTTTTTCACTGTGCAGCTAGGACTGTTCTGCTTCCTCCACACACCTGAGTACCTTATTCACATTCAGAACTGAGACACTGTGCTGTGTGCAATTATTGTGCACCTATTTAACCATGGTATCTCAAATCCTTTGCCACTGCCTGAGCTTTTCCAGTACCAGTGCTGGCCACAAAGCCCAGCTGAGGCTCCTGGAAGTGTGGCTGACACCCCAAGCCTGGGCACCTTTTAACAGCAGGCAGAAGCTCCAGGCCATGAGCACAGAGCAGTGAATAAACTCAGCAGAGAGAAAACCTAAGAACATGAGAAATAAGATATTTAGTTACTACTGTGTCTGGAAATATTATCACCCCAGAGCTGGTATGGTGTTCAGTCTTCCCATCTCACTGATGTTTTGTACCTCACTGAATTTATATCCATGCTTCTGAATTCTATTACTTTGCTATGTTATAAATCAATTTTTGAAGGAAGGTCCTAACTTCCAAATGCTAACTCAGAAGGGAGATTTGCAGGAGATCTCACTGCTCAAGCTAATTTACAAAGGTCACTGGCCTATGAGGATACTGTTTGTTTCTTAAATGACAGTGTGAGCAGTGAGCCAGTGGAGCAGCAATTTAGCTTAGCTCAATTAACATTTCCTATTTAGGGAGGGGGAAGAAGCATCTTCTTTCTCAAGACTTCTTGTTCCTATTAGAGAATTCTTCCTTTTCAGATTAAAACAGAAACCACAGGAAATCTCTCTTGATATTTTAAGCAGTACTTCTAATTTCCATACCAAATTCACTGTTGGATTAACCTCTGTGAGAAGATGAACTTTTGTTTTTATAATATCCAACTCAGTCCATTGTGTTTATATACAAAACATTTCATAATATACTCTTCAAGCATCCTTGATCTTTCAAAAACAGATTAAAACCTGCCCTCATAGAGGATATGACTGATTAAAATTGCTATACAGAGTGTAAGGAAATGGAACATAATGCATGTCTCAAAAGAGACCAGCAGTCAGCTCTCTAGGTACAAATCATCTCACCTCACTTCTGTTCTCTAAAATTAGGCATCCACACTAAACTAATCACTTAGTCATAGAAGAAACAGGCACTTTATGTGATCATGAGAAACCTTCAGAAAATCTTTATCCTGAGTCAACAGTCAATGGGGTATATAAGGTTTTAAATTGAGAAAAGCCCAACACAATAAAATCTGAGAATACCTGCTTGAATTTGTTCACTTTGAAAGCAGACAAAAGAAGCAAAGCACTGAGAGGAGTGACACTGGTGGGTGGGGAGTACAGGCCTGTATTATTAGTACAGGATCTAAACTGAGCACAGAAGGAAACACTTAAACTAGAAATAACACAAATATCAATGGCTTGTTTTACTTAAAAATGGACTTGCAGCCTAGTTCTGTGATGCTGGCTTGTACAGGGCAGTTACCTTGGCTATCAATCAGAAACCAGGTGGCTCCAGAAACGCAGCCCTGGGCTTGTGGGATACAAAGCCATGTTTGGTGTCAGGTACAAACAGGCGACGTGTGTACTTGTGAATGCAAAATGTGTGGAAACCAACAATGGGAGAGCTGTGAATTCTAATAATAACTGAGGAAAATAAAGCATGGAAAAAGGCCATTGAACCTATCATTTGTTTGCAATTAACCCTGCTTGATTTAGGAGCATTGGAATTAGGGTGTTAAGCATGTTGCTTTTTGCTTGCATTTAATCCATAAAAAGCTCTGCAATAATAACCTTTTGAAGTATAATTTTAGAATATTACTTGTATCCTTGAAACTATAGCTTTGGAATATATATAAAGGAAATTTGCTTATCTCATGCCTTGTTGAAGCAGAGAAAAGCAGCTTGAGAAAGGAAGATGAACATCACCTCAAGGGTTTATGGTTTTGACCAAAGGGAAGCTGGACATCACTGTTATGGGATTTAGAGTCTCTGCAATTAAAAGGTGGACACACACCTGGGGAGCTGGACCCCACCAGATGGGATTCCTCTTTCTTCTTTGGAAACTGGACCGTCACCATCTGGGGATACTCCTTTGAGATACATCCTGAGAAATTAAAATCACAGTAGTGTATAGAATTGTGATGTAATAATTTGGAATAAAAATTGCTGATGAGTAAAAGATTGGAAATAGAAACTGCTGAAAAAAACTGATGAGTACCCCTATAAATACCTGTAACCATCAATTATCAGTGTGCAGTTGGAGGGAAAACTTCCCCCACTGTACCCAGCGCTGTATTGCTCATACTTTACCATATTAAATAATAAATTGATTGCTGCTTGAATATTGGCCTAGTCCAGCTTCTCAGTCATAACAGGCTGACAGACAGGAATCTCAGCCCATTCATTCCCTCCCTCACCTCGCTGCTCGCAGCTGGGCACAGCAGAGCAGAGCAGTGACCGGGTTTGTTTTGACCCTTTGTGGTCCAGATTCAGAAACTTTTTTCACCAATTTCTGCAATCAAGTGAAATATTGTGACAGGAAAATTAAACACTGATGGTTTAATCAATATGGCCACAACAGAGTATTTATAACTGAGCCACAGAACAACATTAACAGAGGATATATGAGTGTAAGCAATACCACTGTGCTGATTCAAATTATTGCTCGCTGATTATTTTGAGAATGCAATATCCTCTCTTTTGACATGTTGTTCTGCCTTCACTTTCAAATTACTATTATCAAATTCAACTTTGGTGCAACACTAACATCATCAGTCCAGCTCAACAAGTGCTCTGAAGCCTGGCAATGTGTGGAACATGTTCAGCTGGAACACTGCCTGACAGAATAGAGCTGAGGTGCTGTTTTTTATAAGAGGAGACTCACTGAAGCTGAACTCATGACTGGATTCAAGATAACCTACATTTTTTTTAAAACACTTTTTCCTTAATTTGGAGAGAATTAAACTTTTTGCTACACAGGTAATTTCACAGCATGTATCTTTGAGTGCAAGAAGTTACCTTTTTTAAATGAAAAGGAAATAGTCATGAATCTTCCTTATGCTATAAATATCTTTTAGAAGAGCAATGTTAAAATAAACAGGAAGGGACACCCCTGTTTTCACACATGAAAGCAATGAAGAATGAAAGATTTGGACTACTGATTGTACTGAGTATGAGATCCAGGCATGTGGATGCCAGACTCCTCCAAGAATTAGGGTGGCTGAATAACCAGCAAATTCAGAGAGATTAGCATCACTTGTTTCAGCCCCAGGAACAAATCAGCAGGAAATTTGCAGAAAGCTGTAAGCCAGGAATTTCTGCGGTATCTGTATTAACTTTTTATAAATTTTGTTTACACATATTTTAACACGTTATTTGGAGCAGTAAATAAAATAACTGATGAAGATTTGCAAAAGGATGCAATGGTACTAGATGACTAAATGGTAGCAGTGATGAAATTCAGTCTTGAGAGATCAAAAGTGAGTAATTTTGTGAGGAAACAACCAACAGTTCCTGTGATTCTATAAAATATCTTGACTGTATTGATTACCATGCACAGTTCTGCCCTTCCACCCCATGGGCTGCAAGGTGCTGAAAAAGGTACAGGGAAAGGAGCAAGTGGATCCTTTTGTTGCTTCCAAATAAGGACATTTTTAAAAAACCAGGAATACTCTGAAAACAATAAAAAATGAACGAACAAGTGGCATGGAGAAGGAAAAAAAGGGACCGGTGTTCATTTTCCCTCATGATAGCAGAATTCATAGACAGGAAAAGAAAAGATCATATGTGGGGGTAGTCAGGGTGTGAAAGTCTTTAGCACAGGATGCTCAAGATGCCAGAGGTTTACAGAGGGCTCAGACCCACACCTGGAGCCCTTTACAGGCAGAAATGCACACTGAGAATGCAAATAGGTTTTTTTCCTTAGCTTTTGTTCCCCTAGACGAAACCTAGGGATTGCCAGCATCTGAGCTGGTTTCCACCTCTCAAAGCCTGCAACAGCTCTGCTGTGTTGGGCATGCCCCACAAAGGCTACTTGTACCTGACAAGAGGAAAACCACCTTTTTTAATCTGCTAAACAAGGTATTGTGCATTTAACAACATGCACAGTCTTGTCTGCATCACTGGCCTTTGCTCCATCAGCTGGTGCCCACAAGCCACCCAACTCCCTGGGTGTCACAACTACACCTAGATGGTACAACTTCTCTCAAAAGCCTGATGTCTCATCTCCCTCAGCACCAGCCTCCTCTGGTACAGTTACTGTTCTGGGCCTTTTTTGCAACATTTTTCTTAGTTGTTTAGCTTTTAAAATGTTTTAACTACATCTATTGTCTCTTAGTATTCCATAGCCAGGTACATGCCACCCATGATCTGACATTTCAGTACTTAGATTTATTTTCAGTAGCAGAGATGAAGCCCATTTCTGCAATAGCATAACTGACTGGCTTTTGGAGCTGTATTCCAGAACATCCAAGCTGTAAGGGGATTTGTTTGTTGGCTCTTGTGCCAGTGCAGGAAATAAACAAGCAAGGATAGAATGTGAGGCCTCCCCTGCAAACATGCAGCTCATAGCTCTCATTTAAGAACCTCCTAATAAAATACAATAATGCTTGGCAACTTCCTCCTAAGTTATGGGAATTTTGTACTGGATTGGGTCTTGAATTTCACCTGTCATCCAACTCCACATTTTACAGAGAGCTGCCATATTTCTCTCACTTACATGACGCTGTCAGAAATTACTGAATTTTTCTTAAAAATTAGATAAATCTGTTTATCTCCACAAAGCCCTTTTGTGGCCACTTGCTTAGTCATAGGTTTTTTTCATTTTTGTTCTGTTTTACCTCAGATAGGCTCACAGATGATGCATGCAGTACAACTACCACCTAATTAATTTGCTGGAGAGTTTAGCAGTTGATATATACAGTTTATCAAAAAGCCATCAATCAAGCTCTTGCTTAGAGATACTGGTAAGGGCATTAAAGCAATGTAAGCAACTTTGAAGTAAGATACTTAGTTCTACTAGATATCCAGAAGATAACATAAAGTAAAATTGTAGTTAATTTGAATAGCAGCCCATGATATAATCCCCAGTAAAGTGACATTTGGAACAACTAATTCAACAATAGGAGGTGGCACTGTGTAAGGTCTCTCTTTAGAAGTAAGTTTTCTTCACTGTAGGCAGCACTCTGAGTCACAGCATAAATATAAATACGTACACACACCCTGTGCATTCACACATGCAGCAAGATCAGGCTGTGGATTTTCCAGGCAGTGAATCTGTGCAGCCATCAGTCTCTCCAACCACACACCCACACTCGTGGCCAGCTAGCTCCTGCATTTGGGACACAAATTCAAACCCATGAAAGAAAATGAATACTGGATTTTATGCTTAGGTCTTCTAAAATGAATCATGATTTGAGTATTTCAGCTGGACTCAGAAATTCTGTCAAGTTATTTGGTCTTCAGTGATCACCTGTTCTTTCTAAAAATGAAGTCACTTCAGGATGGTTTAGCTTCAGTATTAAAAATCAGAAAAGCCTGCAACATTGAGTTTGTGTTTCAGCTGTCATTTGATTTTGCAGCATAGTCAAAATCAGATACTCTTGTAAGTCAAAAACAACAACTTTTCTTATTCTGTAATCACATGGCCATGAAGAGAAATGTAAATGCAATACCCTATTTTTACTTTAGCTCTTTACCTACTCTTCTTTCATTATCTCTAGGTCACTCAAGATTAATTATTAATTCTGAGCCAAATAGTTTTCCTAAGTAAATTTTCAGCTGCAGAGTGAATTCATTGATTTTTTCCCATCTTTGCATTACTGCACACGAAAGCACCAAAAGCTAAAAAAACCCCACAAAAATTACTAATGCATTCCTTCCAGGCACTTGAGATGATGCTGCTGTGAATTTTTGACTTTAGTATTCCAGCAGTGTTCCAAGCTCCAGTTCAGATGAGTTTAGGTCAGTGCACATTTAGTCACATTTGCAGGACTGATTGTCCAACAAATGAACATCTCCTCCCAGTTGTATCTGCAAATCTCTTAGTGCTGGAGAAGCATCATTTGTAAGCAGTAAGGAAGGAGATCAGTCAGAAATGAATGCTGAGTCTCCAGTGTGTGCAGGGGATTCTTTCAGCATGCAGGCAGGAGCTGGGCTCACTGGTTCCTGGGGGTCCTTTCCAACCCAGAATATTCAGTGACTGTGCAGTGAGCTCCTGCCTGAGCTGGCTCAGAGCCCACTGCCCCTTCAGCAGATCACAGGTCACAGAGTGTCCAAGGGAGAAAGCTGGCCAACAGCTGGCACTAACACAGTGCCTCCTGCTCTTTGGGCAGCAGGATCTGAACACTGTGAGCTAATTCTCCCAGAAACACACATTTAGTCAAATTCCCACTGAACACCTTGGTGGAAAGGCTTACACCGATTTCTCAAATTACAATTCCACACCATCTAATTTCTGTGCAATGAAATGCTATGCAAGGACAAAGCACTCTGTCTCACTACATACATTATAAGAAAATGGAGTACATTTACTATTACCCAAGGCCACTTATTTATTCCTTCCTGAAATGCCAGCCTTAAACATTTTTTGATATCTGCCAGCAAAGGGAGTGTTCAGTGGCAAGTCCCTTACACCATTTATTCCAAACAAGTGCAATTCCATCCAACATACCTCCACAAGCCTGCTGGTGTGTTCTCGAAATATAGCAGCATATTCCTTTATTTCTTTCTCTCTTCCATTTTTAGCAGCTTCAATGAGAACCAGCAGAGGAACAGTGGTGTCTAAGAAGGAGTCTGAGATGTGATCTATAATGGCTTTCCTGAGCTGGAAAAGAAAGCAGTACATCAGTACCTGCTAACTGAGCATCCATTAAAGCCTGCTGGAATTATTGTCCCCTCCTGTTTGTACCACAGACACATCCACACTGTATTCATGCATTATTTACACCATGGGGCTGAAACCTATGGCAGCTACAATTCATGCATTAAACACAGAAAACTGAATTTAATTCTAAGGAAAGCTTTAATATGCCACTAGGTAAATATGCCCCTTTGTAAGTGTTTGTACAGATCCATAAAACACTACATCATATACTGGTTCTCTTGAAATCAAGGGAGCCAAACAAATATTCCCTTTCCCTGATGAATAGGCTACTTAAGTGATTGCACATGTGAAAAATTAGTTAGCCCAGACCTCATCTCTCCTGGGTATTCTCCCTTGTAATTCAGATGCCAAGGGAGAAGGCTATTTAATTTTACAAAGAAAATATTAATTCAAACATGTTTGTACTCACAAAATAGCTACATCCCATGATTTCATAATTGCAAAATTACCCAAGTATTTTCTTTCTGGGAAACACAGTCTGGTTTGCAGAATGGCAGCCTTCATGGTAATTATGTCAATGAGATTACTGATTGTGCCACCTGATAATGTATTAATAGAGCAAGAAGATCTATAAATGAGGCTGGAGTTCAATTTTCTCTGCTTAAATTAATTGTTCTTGAACTTCTAACTTAAATTATTCAAGAAGTATAACATTCTGCTATAAATTACGTGTCTTAAATTAGCTTCCCAGCAGCTTGTAACCAATCACTGGGACATTACTTACTTAAGAGGTTATTTTGCATGTTACCTACACATGACAGCTGTTCATTCAGACCATGCAGCAGTGCAGCAAACATACCAACTGGAACAATACATGAAACGCAGCTTAATTATCAAATGCACTGAATCTCCCACTCCAAATCCAGTGTTTTTACAATAGATAGAAAAGATATGGATTGGAACAGAAAAGGACACTAAATGTTTTTAAGCTCATCACACTGTTGCCAAAGTACTGTTTTCACTTGGTGTTTTGCTCCAATGTATCTCTGTGAAAACTCAGTAGAAGTAAAAACTCCTACCACGAGAAAAACAGAAAAACACCCACAATCTTTTTGATGCTCTGCTGTGTTTGAGGTAGAGCAGTGACCATGCAGAGCAGAAAGAACAGTGGGGAAATCTGCTGATTACCAGACAAGATCTGAATATGAATTCCACCACTAACTTTTGGATAGCCTCACTGAAAGTCAGCTCTCCTTGACTCACCAGAGGGACACAAACTTCCACACAAACACAGCAATCCATCTTTGGAATGGTTTCTTTGTCTAACCTACCTTAGCCCATCACATTAGGATACACTGTCTGGATACACTGCATGTTCTCCAAAGTCATTTACAAATACAGAGGCTGTGGGATTCCAACACAAAACAGGATTTCTTACATTCTCAGCTTCATTCAGGCTGAAATTAAACACTAATAAACTATCTTAGAAACTTTCACTACCAGAAATAAAATACATCAAACCTCCAGTCCTGCCAAGTTACCCACTAAGACTTCTCTGTTGTAAAGGCTCCACTGAAGAAAACAGATATTCTTGCCTGTTTAAAATTAGGTACATAAATGTGACCTTGGAGAGTCACAATTTAAAAATTAAGATTTCAATTTACAAAAAACAACAACAACAATTGTAACCATCATATCCATGGCCAATGACTGATTGTCTCCAGCAGAAACATTCTGGAGATCTGTACAGCCCAGAGTGCAGGACTTTCACAGCCTTAGCACACTGTCACTACAACAACCTCAGGCACATTTGTGGTGAGCTTGAGATAGCCAATTTCAAACCAGCAGCCTAGTTTTATCTCTCATTGCATAAGTCTTTGCTACAGCTTTTCACTGGTTTTCTTGGCTTAATTAACCTTTCACACAGAAATTATCATTACTGTTTCGTTCTAAGAAATGCTCTACCCTGCAATTACACAGCAAATTGCATCTTCTTCAAAAAACAAAGATAATGCTGTGTCTTTGCTGAACACAAACAAGTCTGAAATTATGTTCTGTTGTGGTTCTGCAAAGAATACATGAAGCTGGGAGTTGCAAAGGATGGCTTGTGTAGCATTAAAGAACAAAGAAACACAACATAGAAGAAAAAAGGAAAAGACAAAATAAAAAAGGAATATCTGAGGCAATATCTATTTCTTTTCATGCTAATTCTAAGGAGCATCTCTTCCATGACTCAGTAAGTCTGTTTCTGACTCTGGCCACCTGTAGGGCAAAATGCTGAAAGCTAAGCAGGCAGAAGGGAGGCAGATGAACAAAGGACAGCACCAGTAGTGCCAGCACACAATGCTAGGGCAGTTAGTGTGCTATAATTAAACTTCTTCTCGTATTTTTAAGTGAAATAGACACAAGTAGAAGAGGGAAAGGAGGGAGAGGATGATGTCTGACAAATTGTTTTCTTCTGAAGATGCAAGGTCTTACCCTTTGAGCAGACTGTTACAGAAGCATGGACAATTTTTGGCCAAATGCATTAAAAAATAACACAGGAATATATCATTTATAAAACATGGGGCATAAGGTTGTCAAAAACAGTGAGGTTAGATAAAAAAAATGCCAGCAGCTGTTTGCAGCACTATTCACCATCAGTACTGATGAGCAGAGAAAACTCTGTTTGCCTCCACTCACCTCTTGCCTTACTACACTACCCTGGCAGAAGTCCTGGGCAAAGCTCAGAGCAGTTACTGCAGAGGGATCTCCCTCTCCCCTTCCAAAGGGGAGCCAGGAAGGCCATGTCCTCTGTGTCCAGAAACAGCTACCCACGTTGAAGAAGTTACATAAAAATACAAGAATATCACCAGGATCAACATTTATTAAACCAGCCAGAACTGCAGAACAAGCACAGGAGACACATCTGTGCAGTCCACTCATGATGCACTGGGAAAGAACTGGCAGGCAAGAACTGAGTATGGTAATTTCACATAATTACACATTGGAATGGATAGGCAATTCCTTCCTGAATATCTGTAAGCTCTCCTCAGCAGGGAAGCAGTGATCCAGGTAAAGCTGCACATGCAGAAATGACACACACATGTCCAGCACAACACAGGTACAAATCAAAACAAAGCTGAGCAGCTTAGAATCCCCACAAGTACTGGCCAAGCTCCTGAAATGAGTGCAAGTAAGTTCCCTTGAAAAGCTGGAGAGTTTCTACAGCTCCCAGAAGATCCTGCTCTGGGGACAGCTGCTGTAGCCTTCAGCCTTGCTTCACTGCCCTTGCTGGGATGTGCAAAGGTGCTCCAAAGGGCCCCTGGCATCACCCACAGCCAGGCTGCTGCCTGGGACAGCACCTCTCTGATGGGGCACTACTGAAGAGATTTTAAAAATACAGCTTTATAAGGTCTCATCTTTAACCCAAATTTTGCAGAGGCAGTCCCAGTGAGGACTGAAAGCAGAGTACACTTCAGAGCACAGCCCTGAAAGCACTGAGAGTGCCTGACACAAAGCCAGCAAAGGTACACACGGCACCATTAAAAATACAGTATTAGGAAAGCTGCAAGAGTAGAGCAAACAACACTTTTCATGTTTCTTGTAAAATTGCTGGGAGACAGAGTAATGAATGTCTGCATGTGAAAGCAAATAAGACTCTACTGCAATATCTGCAAGCACAAAATTCACAATTTCATGTCTCCCAGAACAGGAATTAGGCATGCAGTAAACACTCTTCCTAAAACAATTCTTATGCAATTCATATGTATGAACATAGAATTGGAGGAAAGATATAAAATATTTCTCATAAATGCTTTCCAGAGGAAAAAAATGTCAAGCAGCACAGAGCTGTTCTGGTAAAAGGAAATTACTGGTTCTAGATTGACTATAAATTGGGCATGATTACATTCAGCCTGAACATTTTCCAAAGGTTTACAGAAAGACACAAATTGAATCAGTTAACAGCTTTTAACCACTGTAACAGAGTCAATAAAGTGTTTTAAGCTGGAGTTTAATTAACTCATGGAAGGAAATGAATGGAAGGGTTCCTAGACACACTGAGCTGGTGCTGCAGGTCTCTGCACTGAACACATCTTGGACAGAATGTAAGCAGACACTGGATAGCTACTTGGTTGCAAACACTGTATTTATATTACACTCTTCTCATTTTTCGAGGCCTCCCCTGGCTGATTATGGGAGCAGGAAGGAATTTATTCCTCATCTTGAAGCACAGGCTGGCTTGCAAGACTGAACCCAAAGCTGGGAGGGAAGTCTTCCACCAGGGACATGATCCTCAGCCCAAACTGCAGACAGGCTGAGAGAGGTGTGCTCATGTTCTCTGTAAACTTTCATGCACTTGGCTGGGGCAGCCTGGCTCAAAGAACTACTGACTCTCTAGGGGTTTTCTTTTTGAAAGGGCACACTATACACATCCAGCATATTCTGCAGTTTTCTCAAAGATATTTATTACAGAGAAAGGGTATAAACACAGCTGATGTCCACTGCTAACCTTCTGCCCTTCACTGGCCCATGTCTCACACTGGTTTTAGGACACTGGGATGTGAAATGGGGGGTACAGTGTGGACTGGGCATTCCAGGGACCCTCCTGTGGGGTGAGAGTTCTCACAGCTGTAAACACCCACACACACACAGTGACTCTGTAGTTCCTCCAAGGTGTCTGTTCCAACAACCTGTAATAATTCAAGCTTATTGAAAATTAAACAAATCCTGATGGCTAGAGTACATTGCTGATATATATCTACAGCAAATATATTTAGACATGCATACATACAGATATATTCAGCCAGGATCATCTGGCAGGGTTTTCTGCCAGAGTTTTGAAAACTGGTAGATAAATATTCCGTGGATTGTGCAATTGTCTTCAATACATTTTTATTATGGAAAAGCAAATATTCTTTTCAAAACACATAAACTGAAAATAGCAAATTGGAAAAGAATGCCTCAATACCAGGTCTCACCTGCCTGCGGAGGTCCCTGGTCCTCTTGCACATACTGTCTATGGCAACATTCAGGGCATTGCTCCTCTCTGCCTTGTCAGTCTGCAATGAGAGGGACAGAAAACAATCAGTGCTGCCTGGGACCCCTCAGCAAGCACATCCTTTGTGTCCCCAGAGCATCAGAGCATTTGGTAAGTCACACATGCTGAAGGATTTTTCAAATTTTTCATACATTTCAAGAGCCAGTACCACAATGTTCACAGAATGCCAATTTGTGATGTTAAGCATAATTTGCTGAATCAAAACATGTGCTTTAGAAGCAGTATACAGGAACAAAATAAACACTTCTTAACCTCTGAATTGCTGTAATACTCCCAGTGGAATCAACAACATGAACAGAATTATGATGATAGTGACGATGATGATGATGATTAATAATAGTAATAGCAACAATGACAACAGTAATATTTATGGCAATCCATTAATACCCTATTCATGTGAAAAATAATGCTCTCTGTCTACAAACAGTGTATAAATTCAGGTGCCCACAAGGCAGTGTGGTTATGCTGTTGTCTGTAGTGTCCATTTTCCTTCTGTAAAACAGAATGGGTGGGTTTCAAAATGTCCAAGCTGGTGCACTGCAAACACTGCCCATGAAAGGGCAACCTCTTCATCCCACAGCACACTCAGCCTCAGCATCCAGAAGATTGAGCTCTTGAGATATTTGAGAGGTCTGAAGAGAACCAGTTTTACTTTGTAAACAATTTGATTTTTTTTATTTCCCCCTAAAGCAAAGTGCTTCTATCATGGTTGCCTATTTGAAAAGTGTACTTCACCCTTCACTCAGCCTTTTTTCCCTGCAACATCACCATAATATTTCTGTGCCTACTAGCTGGTTAGGATTGTTTTTTTCCTGTTAGTACAGAAACAAAATGAAAATACAAAATGTGTGATGAACTTTGCTTGCCTAAAGCAAGCTATCACTGCTGACTGCCTTGGACTGCCCTGGCCTAAAGGAAGGAACCACAAACAGTGGTGTTTACACACAGCCAGCACACATGACATTTCCAGCACAAAGAACCAGGCTCTCATAAATGCTGAGCAATAGCTATGAACAATGACCACAGCATCTACCAAACACCAGAAGTCTTTATTATGGACATGCCTGTGTTATTTTATAAATCACATTAAAATTATTATGGAAGTAGTAGTATCATGAGTACAAGCTCATTATACCAAGAGTACAAGCTTATTATCTATGTATCAGACTTCAAGCAGAGTTCTTCCCTTACTAAAGAAACCTGTGAACAGGACAATATGCTTAATATTAAAACTAAGACTAGAGGTGGCAAGAAAAGAACTCTTACATTAAAATGGAATGTGCAATGGCATAAATGCCTTGAAATTATTGGCACATTCTGTATCAACTGAAAGGAAAAACCACTTTAAAAACTGGACTAGTATTTTCAGGGAGATTTAGAAAATCTCCTATGATTTCTGTCTCTGAACTGGCTATAGCCTTTGCAGGGAATAGATGATCAAAACCAGGTCCTGGAGAAAGGTCTGAACTTCACCTTAAAACCCTCAAGGAATGCCTGGAGGTGGATACTCACTTTTGTTCCACAGCAATGCCATCATTTCAGGTACCAAGGCTTGCACAGGAACCAAAGTAAATAATGACTCCTCTATTATGCTTTGCAAGCTCTTGTCAACCTTGACAACAAAATGATCCCTTCTGAACTGCCAGGTAAACAGGGCCAGGAAAAACTCAGTGGATACAACTCAGCTTATGCCTTTCAGACCACAAACTGCACTGGCACATCCTTTGAAAGTTTTATATTTAGAGCCTATTTTTCTATAAAGACAAAATCATTGTAAAATACTGGGATATTTTTCAAATTCCCTGGTAATCTGTAACTTCAAAGGTGGCCACTAATGATACAACTGGCTTTCAGCTAACCTGAACCTTTGAAGCAGCTATTCTGAAATAACCTCAGGCAGCAAGTGGCATAAAATATTGAGCAGTGAACAAGACAAAAATACTTTATTTTCAAATTCTTAACATAATGTCTAGAAAGCAAATCTAACTATGCATGAAGTTATTCTTCACCTCATGATTTCCCTAAGAAATAAAACACACTACAAATGCACTGTAAATGCAGCTTCAGGCTGTAGAATATGGAAAGTCCAGACTGCAGGTAACCTCATTACTGCAGACTCTCATTCTTCCCTGAAGAAACTTAAACATCAAAAACCTCGCTCTTGTGTTTGGATAAATCCTACTTGCAAAGGCTTCTAAACCATGTGCAGTGTTTTGCAGCCAGGGAACAGCTGGCTGCAGAGTCTCCTGTGGGAACACTCTGGAACACCAGCAGCCCCACGCTGCCTCCTCCTGCCTCTGCCAGGTGAAGCCCCCTGGCCCTGGGGAGCTGCAGCCCCCTGTGGGTGGGTGGGTGCTCCCTGCAGACTCTCCCTGCACCTGGATGTGACACCACAGCTCCAAGAGATGGTTCCACTCCTGAATAACCAAAACCAGCAGATGTGATGTTTGACAGGTGCCCATTGAGCTGCTGGCACAGGTGACCTGAGTCCCTCCACACCCAGCAGAGTGCAGCTGTCCCACTCCCCAGTGATGGAACCCACACATCTGGGCTTGAAATCCTCTGCATCTGCTTGGCAATTAAATCCTGCTGGTGGCTGCTGTACTTCAAACCAACACACCTATACTGAAACAGTTCCTTCTTGTACAGAGTGACTGAATAGGAAAAGGGTTAAGAAAATTATGCACATAATTCTGGGTATGGATTTTTAAAATCAGGCAGTTGAGCCTTTCAGCTATCCTGCACTCCCATCTCCGTTCTCGGCCTGCTGTCTCTGCCCGGTCAGGCAGGATGGCCTCGGGACAGCCCGCGCTCCAAAGGACGAGAGCACTCCTCAGATTTTTCACTCTTCAATATTTTTATTAATTCTTATCTACAAAGTTGTCTGCCAGCCTGACAGAGGTCTGCCCAGCAAGACAGCCACGGGCACACTGACCTCCCTCTGGGCAGTCGTCTATTTTCATACCAAAAACTGCATATAAGATATTTACCTTTACCTTCCAATACCTTTTATTAACAAGTGCACATTTAATGTGAGCCAATCCCAAAGTGCCAGCATCACCACCAAAGATGGATGACAAGAAGAAGAGGAGAAGGACAAGGCACACCCCGATTCCTCCATCTTGTCTCCTAAACCCCCCCTGTACCAAGATCCCAAAACCTGAGTTTTCACCCCGTGAATAATCAATTCCTTCACCACTTATCCCCAAGTGATTCTCTTGTCCTCATACAGGTGGCACATCCCGTGCAGGGTCAAAATCCAACCACCAAGCACTCCTGGCAACATTCCAGGATTTCCGAGCCCCCCCAGGGGTTACCTCGGCAGTGATGTGCTGAGTTCCCACACTCACCTACTGTTCTTTCCTGTAAAATATATGTTACACCTACAAGCTGTATGGCTCCCTTGTGAAGATGCTAAAAGCAATATCCAGTTCCTATTTCAATGCATTCTTAACATTTGAAACATTTTACAAGCACTAAGTCACAGTGTTATTAATATTCCACTGAGTGGAAATAAGTATTTTTAATTAACACTGGAGAGCCTGAAGATAAATGCTGGGTACTGCAAATAATACAGGCCCATCCATTTCACACACTGGCAAACAGCATTAGTTGAATGTCTCAGAAACCACATGTGCAGAAAATCTTTCCTGCTGGATTTCCATTTAAAGCAGGACACAGGTAGGGGCAGATCCTCAGCTGAAACATGTGGCCCCATCACCACTGGCTTTGGTGGAGCTCATTTCCAGCAGCAGGGGATTGTGACAAGGCCAGGCACTGCACAGACCCTTACACAGGTGCAAACCACAGCACTGCCCAGCCCTGCAGGGCTCAGAGCCAGCCTGAGCCAAGCTCTGTGGGTCCATGCCAACAGCTGCCAGCAGCAACAGGAACTGCAGGGATCCCACAGGCTCCAGACTTTGTGCAGCTGATCTGAAAGGACAATACAGATACTCTGAGAAGGGTTTTATTTTCACTTTGTTGATACTCCTGAAGGGCCACAAATGTTTACCTGACAGTTGCACTGATCAGTAGTACAACAAAGATATGGGCAGAACTACCTGAGTGATCATCTCATCTCTGCCAGTACCTAGGCCAATATTTCCATAGTCAAAGGTCTGTGGCTAGAAGTTAAGCATATGTTTTGTTTGTTCCCAAACAGTCATTGAACAATCCTGGGAGGAAAAAATAGAAAAAAAACCCAATCTTCTAGCATGATTTCCTTTGTATACCCCACAATGACAGAATGGTTTGGGTTGGGAGGGATTTCAAAGCCCATCTCATTCCAAGCCCCTGGCATGGCAGGGACACCTCCCACTGTGCCAGGCTGCTCCAATCCCATCCAGCCTGGCCCTGGGCACTGCCAGGGATGCTGGGGCAGCCACAGCTGCTCTGGGCACCTGTGCCAGGGCCTCAGCACCCCACAGGGAAGAGTTTCCTCCCTGGATCTGGGCTAAGCCTGCCCTCTGTCAATTGTCCCCAGCAGCAGCAGTACCATGACTCTCTGCTGAACAGCTTTTGATATAGTTCCAGGTATCCAAGAACAGTTTTAGTTAAAATGAGACTAGCACATTTATCAAAATCAGTTCTCTAGAGAAATATTAAAAAAAAGAAGCCAAGCTAAAAGGTAAACACACCAATCAATACTACAATAACTTAAGAAATGTCAGAGTTCTAATTAAATGATTGACTGTTTCAGCCTCTGGGTTGACTGCAAATAGTCCTACACTCAGCAATTAGAGGGTCCTGTACTTTGCACCTTAATTTAAAAAAAAAAACAAAAAACAAACTCTCACACAACTTAGGTAGGACATTAAAGCAAAGTCACAGCCTCTACAGAGACACCAAGCATTTTATGTCTCTTGTTACAATTGAGCATGCAACACATCATGGTTTATTTTTTTCCATATTTAATTTATAAATGGTTGTTCTTTTGATTTGTGAATTCTAATCAAAACCATAAGATCATAAGAAAATTGTATAAAAAGCAATTTTACAATTTATTTTGCATAATGAAACAATCTTGTCATTACTTGGGGCATTTCCACACCTCAGATTTTGTGCAATGACAGGATCTTTTATTCATACATAGCTTATAGAAACCCTGATCTTTCAAATCCTGTTGTGGAGCTCCACAAAGTAAAGACATCTCCAAGCATCTGTCTCAGAGGAGCCCCAAAGAAGCCCATCAGCCTTTCCAAGGGAAGATCAGTTCCATCCTGCTGCAGCCCTCATTTATCCCAGCTGGGTCACAGCTGCCAGAACTGGATAACACCATGCTCCAGCCATCAGGAACTACACAAAACTAACACCACTTCCTCCATCCTTTGCTTGGGGTGCACAAAGGATTGGTTACCTTGAAGGTCACATAGAGAGAAATTATTCTAAGGTGACTGTTTGGCCATGTGAGAAATGCCAAGTGTGGGGCAGCACCTCCTTGCATTCCCTTGTACCATTCTGGATACCACTAGGCCCTGGGATTTGTCCCTTAAAGGCAGAATTCATTTCAGTATTATTTCACCCTTCAAATTTTCAGCTTGTTCCTCAAAGTGCAGTGTCCAAGTGAAAACCAAGATTGCTTGTCTGGTTAAATACACCAGAACAAAACAATGACCTTCTCCAAAGCTGCAGGACTCAGAGGAGAAGCCTGTGTCAGGCTGGAACTCAGATATGAACTGGTTGTTTACAGTTCTTCTCTTGGATGTGTCACACCTTCAAACAAAATGTTTCAAAGACCTCCTGGTTCCCATCCTGGAGGTGGACAGGAACAACTCTTGAGCACAAGCAAGCTCACTGAAACATGGAACTATTCAGATGCATGAACAGTTATATGCACAGCATTCACTGCCTGAGAAATCTCTCACATGAACATCTCAGAAGTTATTCAAGGAATCCTCTGACAAGGCAGTTAAGCCAGTACCTGACATTTCTGACATTTATCCTGTGAAAAGGTAAAAGCTCCCAGGCCTTTTCATGCAGCATTTCAAAGCCTATTTTTATTGCACAGCAAAAGGCTGGAAAGGGAAATTAATTTAGAAGTATATTTATTATCTTTCTTTTTTTAATATGGGAAACACAAATGAATAACCCACAAGTACTTTTAAGTTGAAAATCACTACCTCCACTCAGTGACACAGATTCCCTACTTAACACACTCATTCTTAACACACCCATCCCAGTGTGATTTTTTTAAAGACCCTGGCTCAAGAAAACCTATTTCTGTGAAAACAGGTGAGCATATTTTTTAAAAAGGGGTACAGAAAATCATATGCAAGTGAGTGAACAGGGACTCTTTCATGTGGAACTGTTTCTCATTACAGAGAAGTTTTTTTCCTCAACAGCTTCGATATGAGATTGTCATTTTCCTCCTCTTCAAGCCCTCATGGAATACTCCCCATGGATCTAATGCTGCAAGATGTGAAGTGCCTCATAAGAAATTAATTACCTCAACCTCCACTGCTACAACTGGAGTACTGAGGGCTCTCCTTCCTGTGCCAATTACCCTTTGCCAATCAATATGCAGGAACAGCCTAGAATTTAAAGGCTCTCAGCATTACCCTTTTTTGGCATTCAGCTACATATAGCTGTAATACTGCAAAACAAATTTTAAATTTCATTCTAGACAAGCACACATCAAACAATCTAAAAAAGCCAGAATTTAGAATGCATAACCCTTTAATTCTTAGAAAAAACACTGAAACACTGCAACGTGCAGATCCCAATAGCCCTAAAATCTCAGCAAGAATGATGTTGCTGGCATATGCACATTGCATTGTCGAGGTACAGCTGGTCTGTAGCTGAACAAGACAAATGTGGCCAGGACAAATGATTCTGGAGGGGAGGCAGCAGAGAGCTCAGAACCCCGCTGAGGCTGGATGCACCATCACCAGGGGCTGGGGAGCTGGGCAGGAGAGCTCCCACCCCTGAGCTCTCTGAAGCAGGAGGGGCCAAGGAAAAGGCAGCCAGAATAAACCCCTGGCTGTTTGCTGAGGCTGCTCCGTGGGGCTGCCTCCAACCCACGTCCCTGCATCACAATCTTGCACATTTTATCCATCTCCAAAACACTGGTGCCAGTCAGCTGAAGGTGTGGAGGATGGCCAGGGTGTCTCAAAGGACAGAGCTGGAATCTTTAGCCCTGGGGTAATAAAAGCCCCAGTCATGAGAGAAGACGAGCAACCTACACAATTCTAAATTTTTAATGGCTCTTTCTGATGGGTAAGACAAGTATCTCCTTATATCAGGTTTTCTCCTACTTTTTCACAGTGGGAATATTAGAAAATCCAGCATGACTCCAAGGTGATCCTGGAAAAGCACCCATACTTTTCTAGTACTTATCTGGGGAGAAGTGTCCTGGGAAGTGCACGCCACACCCAGCGTGTTGCAGAGCAAGTACAACCACCACTTACTAACAACCATCACTTACTACTTGTAATGCAAAAACCAAACACCACAGGCACTTCATAATTGAAATATGACAGTCCTAAAACTTGGTAGAGAAACCTTAAAGGCCAGTAGTACTTTATTTCAACTATCAGGCTTGTATTTCAACTATCAGAGGAATCAGCAGGGAGTAAAAACAACACTAAATTCCTTTTAATCAGATGTTACTGTCATTCACAGATGATGCAGGAAGGAAAGGCAGACATAAGTAGAAATAGAGCAATACTATTGAACTGACAGCAAGAAGTATACTTGAGGTTAATCTGCCTTTTACTAAGAAGCAATTTTCTAAGTTTCTAGTCCGTACCAGCTTTTAATTGAATATCCATCTACCTTTCACCAAAGTGTTCTGGCAGTTTTACAGCAGGAAAATAGAAAATTAGTTGGAGAAAACTTCATTCTACAGCAGCAGCACAAGACTTTCCTATGATGAACTATCCTAGAAATTGCTTGGGGATTATATGCTGTTATGAGAAAGAGGAAGGGGATGGAGGGAGAAGAAAATTCCAACTAAAATATAGCACAGTTGCTGAGACAGTCCTTCTCATTCAGATTGTTTAAAACTCTTAGCTGTACTTTAAATCTGAAAGTTACACTCTTAAACAGCAGCCATAAATAGGGGGAAATGTCCAGCACCAAGCCACTCACATTCTGCCACCCTAGGGACAGGCTGAGTTAGTGCAGGTCCCAAAGTGGCACAGCAAAGGCACATCCTGCATTTCTCAAGGAACCAAACACAAGCTTACTGTGGCTTTTGAGGTGGTATTTTAATGCACAACGTGCTACACAAACAGATTCCTGTACACCAAAGAGGAGTGTAACAGCACTCAAATCAAACAGCATTATAAATACACATACATACAATATACATTTAAAAATATATAGGGTGACTAAAGAATTGTATTTCTATAAAAAAGCCTTCCACGTCCTCACAGCCACTCCATGCCATCCAGTACCCTCATGCTTTCTCCTTGTATTCCCACTGTGCCATGGACAGACAGGGAAGGCAGAACAGGAAAATGAAGTTTGCTGTGTTGACACACTCGCTACTCCGGGAAACTTCTGTGACACTGCTCATGATCCCTCATAGAACAGACATGCTGTGGTGTTTCTTTTAACAGAAAACCAAGCCCACTCTTGGATCAGCCTGCATGGGCAATGAAGATTGAGCTCCCTGATTTTCACTCCACGTAACTTAACATTTCTGTGTTGCTCCCCACAAGGAAGCAGCTTGAGATAAATATGGGTGGACCCAGGACAGAACTTGGCCTACAGACAGAAACCTTAGAAAACAGCTACTTATCCAAGAGTTCAGCTCTGAACCAGGCAGAGCTTGGTAATTTCAAATAACACACATGTGGCTCTGATGAAAACTGTACTTCTAAATAGAAGTGAAACGCTGAAACCCCAAACAGACCAAAAAATGTAATTCCATTTAATCATGTATTAATTGTGTTAGCTAATCCCTTTGTAATCCAGAGTAATTAATTTAATTTAACACCATGCTGTGATGCAATATGTGAATCTAGCAGGCTGGGAGGCACTTCAACATGTGCAGTGAATGGAAGTCCAGCTTTTAGGGAAAGGTCTAAGTTAAGTTCTCAAATTTACAAATATTTCCATGAACACTCTCCAGCACCCTGTGTGTGCAGTGAGTCCAGACTGTGTGAACTCCTTCGATACTTGTCCAGTCTGTACAAGGACCAGAAGGTAAGAGGGAGGGACACAGGAGGCTCTGGGGATCATCACAGCACATGGCAGCTAAGCCAACACCTCACTGGGTGAACTCAGTCACTCCCAAACAAAACACACCACCAGCATGAAACTGCTCCAAGCTGCTATTCCCAGAAGAACTAAATGTTTCAAACACTCAACTGCCATTTAAAAATTCACTGTTGCTAGCTAGAGATCTACTCTAGTTCAGAAAGTTTCTGTTGTTAGCACTGTGGGGGGAGGCACACAAAAGAGAAGAGTGCCTGAATGATGCTTTCACACTGAGGGCTGCCAGGAAGGGGCCCTTGCAGAGCCATTTACTGCACAGATGCATCTGCAGAGTGAGAAATCAGTGCATTACTTGGGCTGTGTGATTAGACTCACAGCACAAGCCTGGAGATCCTGGGTTCCTGTGCTACAAGAGAGAAAAAAGCCCCAATTTGTTAAAAGTAGCAGCTACCAAATGGAACAAGGGAGGCTGGATGTGATGGCACGCAGGGAAGACAACTGAAAATTACAGTCTCCTGCGGGGCTGGGATCTGCAGAATCGTGCATGAGATGAGGAGAGTCTGCTGTTCAGGGCATATTCCTCTGCAGTCCCATGCAGAAATTCCCTGAGATCTTTCCCTATTTATTTTTACACTGAAAAAAAACCCCAAATACATTGAAGGGAACATTCAAACTCATCATGGAACATTTCTGACATTCCAACATAGCAATCATACTTCATGCTGGAAGTTCATTTTCTGAGGACTTTTACCTTAAACATTGTGGACAACTTTTGTCTAAATTGAAAATGCAAAGTTTCGTGTTTAATTTTTTTACCTATTCACATCTCCAATCAGCTAATGAATTAATTTATTGTAAATGAACTTAAATTTTCATATAATTGTCATCAGCTCCATGAAAGAATATAGCAAAAAAAGGAAAGGAGAAACATAGACTACTAGAACAGAATCAGTAGGAAAGTCATTAGGAATTATGTTAGGTAAAGCAAAAATACAGAGCTCAAAGACCTTTTTCCTTTAAGATTTATACAAAATCCTTCAACTTTCAATGGAATAAATTAAATACTTAGGTGAAATCTAATGAGTAACCTGTTCTTGCTGTAAATGTGTGCTACTGAATTTCATGTGAAGTTTAAGAAATGTTAAAAATACAGCCAGAAGATTAAAAGCAAAAGGTTAAGTAGGATCTTCATAAATGCGGTTCCCTCATGGTACATGAAAATTCAAACATTTATAGTTAGCATTTCTACATGAATGCATGTCAGATCTATTTATACTAAAGAAATATTCAGGTTGTGTGGACCTGTAATCAAGGCATTAAAAAGATCTGCATACCCTAGAAGTGGGCACATTCCATACCCCAGGGTGTAAGTTGTGAAACGTTTCCATAGGAAAGCCAGCGAGTGCCTGCCCTGGGCTCTCCCTTACAACTCCTCAGCCCTGGGCTCTCCCTCAGCCCCGGGCCCTCCTTGCTGCTCCTCAGCTCTGGGCTTCTCTCCCTCAGCCCTGTGCTCTCCTCTCCCTCAGATCCTGGGCCCTCCTCACTGTTCCTCAGGCCTGGGCTCTCCCTCACTGCTCCTCAGCCGGGGCTCTCCCTTACACTCCTTAGCCCTGGGATCTCCCTCAGCCCTAGGCTCTCCCTTACAACTCCTCAGCTCTGGGCTCTCCCTCAGTTCTGGGCTCTCCTCTCCCTCAGCCCCGGGCTCTCCTCGCTGCTCCTCAGCTCTGGGCTCTCCCTCAGCCCCGGGCTCTCCCTCGCTGCCCCTCAGCCCCGGGCTCTCCCTCAGCCCCGGGTTCTCCCTTACAACTCCTCAGCCCCGGGCGCTCCCTCAGCCCCGAGCTCTCCCTCGCTGCTCCTCAGCCCTGGGCTCTCCCTCAGCTCTGGGCTCTCCTCGCTGCTCCTCAGCCCTGGGCTCTCCCTCAGTCCCAGGCTCTCCTCGCTGCTCCTCAGCCCCGGGCTCTCCTCGCTGCTCCTCAGCCCTGGGCTCTCCCTCAGCTCTGGGCTCTCCTCGCTGCTCCTCACCCCCGGGCTCTCCCTCGCTGCTCCTCAGCCCCGGGCTCTCCCTCAGCCCCGGGCTCTCCTCGCTGCTCCTCAGCCCCGGGCTCTCCCTCAGCTCTGGGCTCTCCTCGCTGCTCCTCAGCCCCGGGCTCTCCCTCAGCCCCGGGCTCTCCTCGCTGCCCCTCAGCCCCGGGCTCTCCCTCAGCCCCGGGCTCTCCTCGCTGCCCCTCAGCCCTGGGCTCTCCCTCAGCCCCGGGCTCTCCTCGCTGCTCCTCAGCCCTGGGCTCTCCCTCAGCTCTGGGCTCTCCTCGCTGCTCCTCAGCCCCGGGCTCTCCCTCAGCCCCGGGTTCTCCTCGCTGCTCCTCAGCCCCGGGCTCTCCCTCAGCTCTGCGCTCTCCCTCAGCCCCGGGCTCTCCCTCAGCCCCGGGTTCTCCTCGCTGCTCCTCAGCCCCGGGCTCTCCCTCAGCTCTGCGCTCTCCCTCAGCCCCGGGCTCTCCCTCAGTCCCAGGCTCTCCCCGCTGCTCCTCAGCCCTGGGCTCTCCCTCAGCTCTGCGCTCTCCCTCGCTGCTCCTCAGCAGGGGTCAGCCCCACAGTGACTCTCACCTCTGAACAGGAGTAGGGAAGGGCAGCCAGGGTCGAAGCCCACCCACGCTGCCCCTTCACCAACAGTTTACTGCTAAGGAAGTCTCCTTTACTCTTTGCAAGTGCTTGTGTTTGTTCTAGCAGGGCAGCCAGCTACCACCGTCATTTCTCAGCTGGCAGATAGTTTTGGAGTTTCCCATGTAATCACGGATGAAGTGCCACCCTGCCAAAGCCAGCCGCCCCTGGCTTCTCCAGGGCCGCAGCATTTCATGCATTCCAAATCAAAGAAAAGCCAATTTTATATTAATTTGATATATAAATACTGTTAGTAAGTTCCATGAAAAGAGACTTAACCATTTAGTAAAACTGGGAGCAGGATTCTGAGAATGAAGATAATATGATACTTACTAGATATATTTATTTTACTTCAGACTTCCATGAATAAAATACTTGCTATTATTCTAGGAACAGTATAGCAGAATGGAAGCCCTCTTCTGTAACCCCTCTCCTCCACTCCTGTCGCACCAAAAGATATCCAGATCTCTGTATTGTAAAATTACAAGAAGAATCGTATTGTCTCTTTGTGGGGAAGAAAAAAGTGGAATCACTTAAAATATTAACCACAGACAAATGTATAAAACACATTAAAAGGCCCAGTGCTGAAACTGTATCTTTAATTTGGCATCATCTTTTGTATGTAAATAAAGACACTTTCAAATACACTTGCTGTACGTAATAAACTTCAGGGAGCCATGCTTCCAGACTGCCACAACAAGCATTGCCTAAAACAAAGGCTGGAATCCTCCTTTATTAACTTACTAAAATTTTCACATGGAAAGTCAACATTTAAACACCTCCTCTTCGGGGGTATTCAAGGGTGCCATATGCTCATTTTTAATTACAGTGTGTCTTCCAAAGTAGGCAAAATACCTCTTCAATCACATGACAATATTATATAATAAAAGCAAGTAAAAATAATCAGTGAATAAAACCACATAAATGGGATTCAAGAAAACTCTAGAGCAATTGTACATGAAAAGGTTTATATCAGATTGTGCTTATAGCCTAAGTGAAAATGGATGCTGTAGTAAACCATATTACTTAAAGCACAAAGCTGATGTGACACTGAGTCTGCAAAGAATGTTAATAAGAGCGAAATCAAAATAATAAAAGAGTGAGAATGGGAAAGCTAAGCAGAAAAGGCAAAGCCAGTATTTCAGGCAAGGTTTCTTCTGTAATTACAAAAACGAAATTAAATTATGAATTATGGAAGAGTTGTTTCCTACTCAGACAGCATGAGAGAAGAATACATGGAAATGAAATGAGTTTGCAGAACTAGGGCTTAGTTTTGCTTGCTTAAGACTGTCAGACTCCAGCTCATGATTTTTTTAAGGTTACTGATACACTCCTACACTCATCCATAACAACAGCAAATTAAATATAGTACACATTTTTGCTACACTCAGGAAACCTCAGGTGGGCACTAACACATAAGAGCACTGCAGGCACACAGATCCTGAGCTGAGGAAACCAAACCAAGCACTCAGACCTGACAGCCACAAAGTTGAAGGCTCATGGATCCTGGGGCATCATTCAGCCATGCTGAGCATGGCAACCTGGCTGAGAAGAGCCTCAGTGCCCCCAGATGGTCCTTCCAGGCTCAGACACACCTGGCTCCTCACACAGCATCCAGTGGAGCTCAGGCAGGGGAACACAGCCAGAGAGAACACCCCACTGAAGCCAGAAGATCCAATCACTGGATTTGTCATGACGCCTGCCCCGTACTTCTCCCTCCCTAAAGACATTGTGTTAGCAGAGCAGGTGCCAACTAAAAGATTGGCTTTGGGGGAATCCCATCAAATCCCTCAGTACAACTGCTTGTGCCCCAAGTGATCAGAAGAGAACAGCAGACAGAGCTGCAGGGCTCTGGAGCTATGTCTGATTTACACCACCCTGAGAAAAAGGAGAAAGGAACTTTGTGTTGCAAATTGCACAGTCCAACAGGATGACTTCACATAGCCCATCCTGGCCAAGTCCAAAGCCAAAAGCTGACAGATGTCCAACAGAATGTGCTTTCACTAAACCATTATGGTAATCCCATGGCACTTGCAAGCATGTAAAAAAAAAGCATTGTCTCTCTTAAATTAGTCAAATTTTAAGCAATACTGGTAGATAGAGGTGTAGGGACCGGGACAAACCAACTCTTAAAACATGTCAGTGAAACCCACCAGAAGCAGCACAACAGAAGTGCTCTGAGAAGTCCCTGACAATGTACACTGGGAGCAGTGTGCCCTGGGAGCTTCTGGGTATTCTGATCCATGATCCAAGAAATTTGGAGAGGGAAGAAGGTTACTGCAGTGCCTGTGAAAACGTTATGTGCAGGTTTTTGTGCAGAACACACGAGTGCACACATACTCTGCAGCAGCCCAAGGAAGATGCTGCTAGCTCTGTGGCTGTTTCTGCAGCAAGCAGCCAGCACTGACCGAGTGCCAGCAGCAATGGTGCACACGGGGGACATCAAACAGGCTGAAGGAAATACACTGTAATATCCACTCAGGCCTCATGCAATAAATAAATATTCCCTGTTATATGAAATACCTTGAACTACTTATCACACTGTATATTAAGTATGGCATTTGCTGAAAATTGCACTTTTACTTTTGCATTCTGAACAGTTTTAAAAGTAGTTTGGTAGCAATCACAAGGTTGGGAAAATGTGCAGTATACAAGTAAGTACTAGGCTTTTAACAAATTTCATCCACTAAAAAAGGATCCAACCTAATGCCATCCAGTATCATTTTGAAAGATAAATACACTCAAATTTTATCTGTAACCCAAACCTAAATAAAACCAAGACAACAAAACTGAAAGGTTCAATGCATTCAATGCCAGTTGAAACAGCTGGTAAACCTCAATACACTGTACACAACCTTGCTGACAAAGCTAAAGAAAAGAAAATAAGGACAAGCTTTTAAGCAGCATGAACAACACTTTGCTTTCATTTTCATATATAATTGAAATATCAAAGAGAAGCATACTCAGAGGCTCTAAATTATACACGATGGAAATCAGTGTTGAAACAAAAATCAGGGAACTCAATTCCAGCATCAGTGAACATTCAACATGGTGCAGAGAACAACAGGAAATGTCAGTTCTTGCTACCTTTAAATTTTGGAGGTTGTTTCACACAACACTGCCATTTCCGAACTTATAAAGGACTAATGAGAATTAAAAAGCACATCTTCACTGAGAAGCAAGTGCCTTGTCCATTTCAAGCCTACTGTGAATTGACACTGCCATGCAATGAGGCACCAACTGAGTGAGGCTGTGGCAGAAAACGAACAGCTTCTCACCTTGGGAATAAGTTCAGTAATGGAAGAGGGCGAACTGAGCAGGAATGAGCCAGATGACAGAATGGCATCTCGGAAAGGGGCTCTGGAGACAACATCTGTAATTGTCAATGGGTTTACTTGTTATTAGAGAGCAATGTGGACTTGCAAAGCAGGGCTTTACCAAGAAGGTTTTCTCCAAACCTTGGGAAGAGAAACTGAAGTTCAAGAAACAAAATCTTTGTTAAAAATATGTTTCAGCTTTTACAGAAGCAGTGAGCATCCTCTACAGTTAGCAACATTTAGTGCTCTCTCATTAGCAATTGGTGTCCTGTGACTCCCACCCCCTACAACACAGCTTCCACAAAACATGGGTCAGGCTCCTTGCTGCATAATGATATATAAACACTGCTGAAACAGGTAAAGTGTAAGAAAAGACTGATCCAATTTTTATTCCATATATAAATGAGACCCATTTCTGATTCAATGCATTTATTAATAAGCCAAAAAATACCCTGAATTATATGTGTGCACAACATGCACCTCTTTAGAGCACAAACAACACTGGCACCACTCCTGGAATTTGTATTTAAATTAATAGGAAATGTTGCTAAACAGAAAAATGCTTCTAATTTAATGGCCCTGCTTAGCACCATGTACTGTAAAGGGACAGGAGCCAGCACAGAAGACTCAGACTGAAACTCTAAAACTGATGGTTCCTACAAGGGATGCTAAGTACCATCTGTGACCTCATGAAGAATTCACCTCCACAAGTTTTGAGACTATTCACATTTCTAACACACTCTAAAAAGCTCTTGTGTTTCTGGACACATGCCAGAACAATATTCAAACTTTTCTTACTTTATTTTGCTAGCAAGAGTGTCATTCACCTAAGGCTCAACGAAGACAACTTGTTTCAATTACAGATCAATATCAGTGAGTTTTGTAAAATACATTTCCTATCTGCAGACTACAAAACACTGTGCTAAAGAATACCTAAGCCCCACTTTAGTTTAACAATACAAAATCCATAAACATTTGCAGATTCTGCTCAAGTCTATAGATTCTATAGTCTCTTTTATTCTTTGTATCTTAAACACAACTTGGGCAAGTCAAACGCTTTTGAAAACTACACCTTGTCATCCATTGCTGAGTCTCTCATTAATATCTCCCTCACAGGACATGGCCCTAGAAGTGCAGTGATGCCTGTTATCTGTGCCATGGCACTAATGACTCTGCCACACTCTCCCGGAGATTAGGGCAGCTCTGATAATGGGATGCCGAAGAACAGCTACCCCTAGTGAGAGGCAGGAGTCAATCTTCCAAGTCCTTCTTTGTTTCCAGCCATTTCTCATTTTCCTCAGTGAGCTTGTTGCCAGACACAGAGCACACGCTGAGCAAAGACAGTACTCAGTACCCAAAAATGTATTTGCATTGCAAATCATTTTACGGGGAAGAGCTTTGTGAACAGGTTTGTGTCACATCATTACACCCCAGTCAGAACTACAGCTTCAAACACTAATGAACTGTCATCTAAAGAGTTAAAGCCCAATTTAAACCACTGCTCTGCCTCCTGCCACACAGAATTGCAAACAGAACCTTCTCAGGGTGTCTGTGCAATACCAGGAATCCTCCAAGCCACACAGTACAGGAGAGAGGACATCAGTGTGCTCAGACTGCGGCTGGCAGTCCCAGATAACATCAGGCAGAGCTAGAGCCTGGCACAGGAGAAACATGGAACCACTGTCACATTAAGCATGGAAATCACCTTTAAGAGCATCGAGTCCAAACATTCAATCAACACTACCTGCTCCGTTCTCGGCTGTTTTGATGGCTTGGAAAGGTTTGGGATGGCTTTGGGATAGCTTGCACTCTAAAGGACAAAAAGAGTCTTTAGGGTTTTTTTCGGTTTTTAGTGTTTATTAGTTTTTATTTATAAGATTTTCTTTCGGCTTGACAGAGGTTTGCACAGCACACTAGCTATGAGCACACTTCGAGCTTTTGGGGCGGTTACTTATCGTTATACTCAAAACTACGTATAAGATATTTACTTATTTTCTTCAATACTTTTCACTTTTATTGACAAGTGCACTTTTAGTAAGAACTAATTTCAAAGTGCTACTACTACTACAGAAGATGGAGGCTAAGAAGAAGAAGAAGAAGGATAGGGCACGCTTTAATTCTTCTATCTTACTTTTCTAGACTTTTTTGTATTGAAATTTTAAAACTTGTGTTTCACACTATAATTAATTTATCTCTTCACTATTTATTCCTGTGAGATCTTCTTATCTTCATACAGGTGTTGTCTCTTGTGCAGGATTAAAGTCTAGTTCCTAGACACTTCTGGCAACATTTTAGGACTTCTGAGCTTTCTAAGGGTTATCTCGGTGTCTCTGCATATTAGGTCTGATGTGCTGAGATCTCACACTACCAAGCTCAGCGCTAAGCCACGTCCCCAAATGTCACATAGACACACGTCTTTGAAACACCTTCAGGGACAGTGACAGCCCAGGTGCCTGTGGCCTCAGGGCACACCTGGACTCACGCTCAGCCTCTGTCAGCAGCACCCCCAGGGCCTTTCCTGCTGCCTGCCAGCCCCTCTGCCCAGCCTGGAGCTGCAGGGGGGTGCTGTGACCCAAGGGGAGGAGCTGACATTTGGCCTGGTGGATCCAGCCCCTGTGCAGAGCCCTCCGGACCCAGGCTGCTGTCCCCTGCCAACACATGAGGGTGGGATCCCCACTGAGGACAACGAGCACTGAGCCCTGGGAGTGTGGGAACTCAGCACATCACTGCTGATGGCCAGAGTTGCTGAGGGAACCCTTGGGGGGCTCGGAAATCCTGGAATGTTGCCAGGAGTGCTTGGTGGTTGGATTTTGACCCTGCACGGGATGTGCCACCTGTATGAGGACAAGAGAATCACTTGGGGATAAGTGGTGAAGGAATTGATTATTCACGGGGTGAAAGCTCAGGTTTTGGGATTTTGGTACAGGGGGGGTTTTAGGAGATAAGATGGAGGAATCGGGGCATGTCTTGTCCTTCTCCTCTTCTTCTTGTCATCCATCTTTGGTGGTGATGCTGGCACTTTGGGATTGGTTCACATTAAATGTCCACTTGTTAATAAAAGGTATTGGAAGGTAAAGGTAAATATCTTATACGCAGTTTTTGGTATAAAAATAGACGACTGCCCAGAGGGAGGTCAGTGTGCCCGTGGCTGTCTTGCTGGGCAGACCTCTGTCAGGCTGGCAGACAACTTTGTAGATAAGAATTAATAAACAATATTGAAGAGTGAAAAATCTGAGGAGTGCTCTCGTCCTTTGGAGCGCGGGCTGTCCCGAGGCCATCCTGAGACAGCAGGCCAAGAACGGAGATGGGAGCAGCACTGGTGCCAGCCCCAGCAGGATGTGGCTGCCCCCACGGGGCTCCCTGGCCATCAGGCAGGTGCCGGCCCAGCAAACAGAGCACCCACCCAGGAGTGAGCAGCACTGGTGCCATCAAACACCCTGGGAATCCATGTCCAGCACCCACAGCCTTTCCCCTATGCACTAGGGTGCTCACCTGGGCATAGGGGGAGCTCAGGTTGTTCAAGCAGGACCTGCCTTCCATAAACCCAGGCTGGCCTGATCCTCTGGTTGTCCTCTTTTCACATAGATGGAAAAAATTAACATGACTCTTTGGTGTGCAGGAATGTTCTTCATCAGAAAATCAAAAATGTCTATAGCAAGCAGCAATCCTCCTGACCTGTGACCCATGAGTGAACACAGAGCATGAGGTCAGCCCAGCTGAACTCTGTCCATGAGAAGGCACCCTTGATGGATAATTTAGTACCAGCAACACAGAATATCTGCAGGTGTTCTAACCTGGGGCTTTCTGAACACTATATGGGCTCCTTACTCAAGTCCCACAGTTACTTTCAAATATGCATAATACACTCTAGATCTATCAAAAGAGGGACACAGGACTAGGAAAACAACCTTTACAAAGAAGCTAAGAAAAAAATTTGCATAAAGAATATTCATGTGGCAGGAAATTTAAAGCACACAAGCTGCAACGGCAAAATGAGATAAGAGGAAGAAATCAAACATATACTCTCCATTTACCTGAAATAAAGGAGAATGAGGTTTGAGAGCCCCAGGCAGAAAAAGTCTCCCCCTGACCTTAGTGTCCTAGCACTGAAAAAATTATGAAATGTCTGTCCCTTTTAAAGTAGGTAGTTTTGTTATTTATTTTCTATTAGATTAAAACACTATTTCTCTTTTGAAAGGGAAATTGGACAAAGTGTGCTGGCCAGTTGGAAAACAGGGAAGCATATTTTCATCTCTATTGCTCAAAGAAGAATAAGAAATAATTTTAACACATGTTTCCCTGTACACTATTCACCAGCAGGTATTAACTGGGCATATCTTCACATGAAAAATACAATATATGGAGACAGAAGACTCTCACAAGTTCACCTTGGGTGGAAAACAGTTGATATCAAGGAATATTACTTCTAGGGCCAGGGAAATGTGTGTGTCAGGAAATAAAAGCAAGGTCAAGCCACAGATCCAATCACAAAAAAACCCCACCATTCAGATGTAAGACTGGATGTAATTTGGAGCTGGCACAGGTAAACACAGAACAGACAAGTGCAATTACCAGCCAGCTTTGATCTGCAGGACCACGTCCTCTCTGAAGCTTCTGTGCTATTGTGGCAAGCAAATTTTGCTGCAGAGTGTTAGCAAGCCTGCTGATAAAGCAGAGTCACAGTCAATGCAATGCAGAGCTGGCCCTGTTCTGGTAAGGCTGATCAGCTGTCACATTAATCATGCCATGACACCGTGTCTCTGATGCCCACCTGGGTGGGTGAGGAACTCTGAAAGCCTTTTTCACATTAATCATGCCATGACACTGTGTCTCTGATGCCCACCTGGGTGGGTGAGGAACTCTGAAAGCCTTTTCCATCTGCTTACACAATGCTCTGGGATGAGGTCCCTGCTGGAAACAAGTGTGGGCGCTGAAGACAACACTCATTACAGTGATGGAGGACTGGCATCAACCCCTCACCAGCCCCTACCACAGTGGCTCTGAGAGTCTCACGTGTTCACCTTTAGTCTACTGTGAAATAAGAATTATAATACTTACTTGAAAATAGCAAAGACTAGACAAGAAAACATTACATCTACAACTTGCAATACCTTCAAAAAGCAGTTCTTTACTGACATACCAAATATGTTGTAGTAACATGAGTAAGACTGTACCCTAAGTACCAGGCTTACTTTGAAATATTTCCACTTCAACATCACAGTCAGGTATTCATTCACAGCCATAGACTGAAATGGTTTCATGGGCTACACTAGAATTGGCCTTATGTTAACTGATAGAAAAGAACATTTATATATCCAAACTGTATTTACCAAGCTCTTTTACATCCTTGAAAACTTGACTGGGTAATATTGGAAGGAGCAGTCAGGCTGCCAAAACTCAGTGGGCCAGACTGCTGAACACAGGAACAAAATGTGACAATCTTAATACCAAAAATAGTAATGACAACAACAACAGCAGCAGCTTCCTGTGATGGCAGACAAGGTTGTGATACAACTATAAATGCATTCACAGATTTGGTCTCAACAATTTTGATAATACAGGAGTTTCTGAGGGCAGAAGAGCTAACAAGATTTGAAGCCAAATCGCATGAAAAAGTCTGTCTAATCACATAAAGCACTATGCAGTGGATTGAGCTTGCCTGTTCTGTGCCTCACATCCTTGTTTACCAGCGAACAAGACTGTCACTAAAAGTCTCCAGATAAACATCTCTGCTGCCTCGCTGCTGTTCATCACCTGGCACTGGAATTCACTGACAGCCACAGAACAGACAGCAGCAGCACTGCTCCAGCACAGGGGCACAGCTTGGCTGCACTCTGCAATCACCTTTAGCACAAGGAAGATTACAGGGATTTGAAGAGTTATTGCTTTTCATTCTGCCAGGTTTTCTGTGATTTCCTTGCCTGTGCTTCATGAGGATGACCTCTGATGCTTACTGTAAAAGTGGAAGCATTTTTACAGAGGAATCCTACCAACTGCTTTCCTAATGAACACAGATGAATTTGCATTCAGTGATCACTCTGGAAAATATTTCAGCCATTTCTGGTTCACCTTATATGCAATTATTGCAAGCCCTTATGCATGTCTTAGTTTAAAGTCACTGTGATTTAGTCCTATTATTTTGTATTCACATTCACACTGCTGTTCAGTGATTTAAACTTTCTGAGGCTATTTCAAGTCTATTTCAGCACTATGAAGGTGCTCTGGGCCTCAAACCTTCTCCACATCTTAAACAGCTCACTTGGGACTGACTTTTTTCATGTCTTTCTCTTGTTTATTTTAATTCCTCTGCTCCAAATCAAGCTCTAGCACCCCAGATATTTTTACTTTTGCTGTTCTGAAAATCTGGTAAGCTCTCATGTTACATCCCTACCTGTCCACTTTGGCACTTCATTTTTGCAGCCATTGTGGAAAATGTGTGTACTGTGCATGTTGAATCTGAAATAGGCTGTTCTCTTGCATTTTCTTTTCCATTTTCATTTTTCCCAAGTAAGTGTTCCCAGGCCTCATCCATATAGTAGCACTTCTCCATTAATCACATGCCAAATGTTCACAGCTCATTAATGAACTCTGCTAATGGAAGCCAGTGGAAGCTGCTCATGAAGGAGTAATTCCACTTCTGCTCATAGCCTTTTACCATGTGGCTTGTTTGTTGAAGTTGTCTATCAGTGTCTAATTGAGAAGTTTTCTAATGTGAGTATTGCTGCTGATTTCTGATCATTGAACACTTAATTAACAAAAAACCATACTCACATAGAAGGGTGGTACAATTACCAACTGCTAATTCCATTTTAAAGCTATCGATGGCTTTTCCAGCATATTGGTTACAGACAATTTTGCAACATTAATTTAAAAGACAAATACTTTAAAAGGCAAAAAGCAAAAATCCTGGGTTCTTTGAGATTCAGAGACAATTCTATCAACTTCCTGATTTTGACTAGGCCATTCTTTACAAGGAGAAAACAAATTAAAGATGTAAGTGTATGTTATTACTCAAAGCCAAACCTCTCTTTGAGATGGATACACAACGTAAGTTTGCTCAGAGATGACAAAACACACAGGTTCCACTTGCTATGTATCTGCCCAGCTGTATCCACCATGCAATCTGAAATTTAAAGCAGCTGAGTCTCATGCAACAGCAGACCACTGGAGCTGTGAAGTCTATAATGAAAAAGGTAAGCTCAGATGTACAGCACACCATGTCAGAAATATGGCAGGGAGACACACATCAAATTTGAATGGTGCTGTTAAAACCCACTCATTAAAACCTCTGTAAACACCAAAAAGAATAAAATCTTATTACCTGCCCTGCTCCTGTTCCTCCAAAGCAAATAATCAACTTGAGCATAACGACAGTAAAGAGGTGTTCAGTAGCATGAGATCCACAGCAGCTTTTCTTCAGCTGTGTCTCCTGATCCATTAAATACTGAATTGAGACAATTTGAAGCACTTGCCTTTTTACACACTGAATGAGCAGTGCCCTGAATTTCTCAGTGAACCCAGCACAGAAAGTCCACAACTCAGGATTTACAAAATGCAGAGACACTCAGCCGACTGTCCTCTACTTTATTGTTTTACTTACTCTTCCTGCAGATGAATCAGATGTACAGCCAAAAGTTCTTCTGTGACTTGAGGGACACACACTGAGCCATCAGTGTGTGCACTTGGTTATTGTGTCAATAGGATCAGTCTAATGTCTCCTATCATTCACATGGGAACCACTGCAGAATGATAAAAACAGCAGCCAGAGTCAGCTCTTGCACCAAGCCCTTCTCCAAGTGTTGTTCAAGGAAAGCAAGCCCTCCCCCCTGATTTCCCCATGAGAAAACTGAGGCACAGAATGGTGATGTTATGTGGCCATTGCCAACTTCAGGCCAATAGCAAAGCCAGAGATAGAAAACAAAACTAAAAAAAGCAGTTGAACTCAAAGGGGTCACACATGAAAACACAACTGAACACACAGATGGGGTAAATAACAGCACAGCCAATGCAACAAACTAGAGAAAGTAATCTGGGTTTCCTGAGACAAGACTCCCAGTCCAAGTTGGGATTTCACAACACAAACTCAGCATCCACTGACAGCAGTTGTGACCGTAACTGAGTGTGGTGGGGAAATGCAGTATCACACAAACATCTGCCATTACCCAGCTAACAACCCACACTGACAAGGCAGGCATGGCAAACTGCAGGGACAGGGGCCATTGGACAACAGCTGAATCATTTCACCTTTGAGTCTCCCTCTTCTGTGCTTACAAAGCCATGTCCTCACCTTTTAAACATTTTTACCCCTTCAAACAACAGATGGGTCCATCTTCTACTTTTGCCAGTCTGAGCTGGTGAGTAATGGAAAAGTTAGCCATCAGTCCAAGACAAGGTTAAGAGGAATGGGAATGCCAACTTCCCTGGGTTTTTCCAGCCAAAAATCAATCTAGGACAATAATCAGTACAAATCTGTCATAGTTCCTGGCAGCAATAAAAATGTCAAAGCAAAAAAAAAAAAAAAAAAAAAAGGCAATAGCAGGATAATTGTGATAAGAATTAACTTGTTGAAGAACAAAATCATCTGCAGGTCATGCAAACTAGAACAATTAGAATCCATTTATTCTGCTTAACCTGGATCCTACTCTGTGCAGCACTCACCCTAAGAAGGACACTGAAATTAGATGCATATGCCTGAATAAATTCCTACAAATTCCAGAAATGTATTCTGCAAATGTTACAGAGTTGGGGCTATAGAAAGAACCTGAGCTGGCCAGACTACTGATGTGCATTACAAAGACAAAATTAAATATTACAGCAAAAGCTTAAATCAATCACTTTCAAGATAAAGGAGTCCCTGTAAGTGATTTGGGTGTACATTACATAACCTTACAGGCAGTGGCATCCCTCTGTCTTGGTCATCATTAAACAAGCAGCAGTGAAAAGCACTTTGTTTTATTGTTCTGTTTCATGGATTTAGGGATGGATGAATCTTATTTAAGTTCTCTAAAGTGACAGTTGAGAGTGTTTTGGACAAACAGTTCTTTGTTTAGCTACAGTCAAATGGCAGGTCGGAGCACAGCAAGCTATCATTCATGATTTCTTCTTCTCTCACATTAGGAAATAACTCTCAGAATGAAATTAATTCATTTTACATGTCCACACAGTGCTCACTTTCAGGGTTAAGATAATAAACAAAGATGCCAGTAACTAAAAGTAAGCACTGCCCTTCTGACTGCAGTTGATTGACCCTTTTTCAGCAGAACAAGCACAACTGCATATTTTGAGGTTTAAGTTTGCCTCCTGTTTTTTAAGGACACAGAACACAGCCCCAGAAGCCCTGTCCCTTATCCCTCACATGCTCAGGTACTGTTCTGGTGTATCACAGAGCCCTGCTGAATGTCCCTGTGTGTGCTGAGGTCTGTCCCTCCAAAAGGACAAAGGATGGCCGTGCTTCCCAGAGCACAGCCAGGGACAAACTGCGTCTGTCCTTCTGAGCTCTCCCCACATGGAGGGGCACCGAGGAGCTTTATCAGCCATGATGGGCAATTCCCCAAGGAACTGAGCCCCACGGAGGCTGCCCCAGCACCAGGGGGCAGGGCTGACACTCACACAGTCACAGATAACAAACTCTGTGTGCCTGAGGACAGTGGGCAGAGATCTCCCAGGAGTCTCTTGGGGAAAAGGTAAAAATGGAGCTTTAAAACTCTCCACTCAAAGGGTTCAGAAATCAACAGAACACCATCAATACAGCAGCTGTCTGACAGGGAATAGTGAGGCACTTTGTGCCTTACAGTGACTGATGAGAAGTTAACGCAGGATGCATTAAGTATAAAAAAGTATCAAGTCAAAAGATGAAGGATGGAAGAGCCAGAAACAACCAGCCCAGGCTGAGACAGCACCACTTGTGCACGTCTGTTCCCTGTCACAACAGCCAGTTTGGAGAGATTGTGAACTGTTCCCGAGCTTGCAGGGGTTTTCAGGATGAAGAGAGAGGCGAGAATGCTGACCTCATGCTCAGAAGGCTTGATTTATTATTTTATGATATATATTACGTTATAACTATACTAAAAGAAATAGAGAGAAAGTTCTCAGAAGCTAGCTAAGTTAAGAATAGAAAAGAATGAATAACAAAGGTCTGTGTCTCAGCAGAGGGTGAGACCCAGCTCTGCCGTGAGTGGTCAGTAAATCCAAACATCCACCCCAGACCAATCATGGATCCACCTGTTGCATTCCACAGCAGCAGATAACCATTGTTTACATTTTGGTGCTGAGGCCACAGCTTCTCAGAAGGGAGAAAAATCCTAAAAAAAGGATTTTTCACAAAAGATGTCTGTGACAGTGAACCAATGTTTTATGAACTGCAAACAAAGATCGTTGCTGCACGTGGACCAGTGTTGAACCTTCACACAGCAGGCATTTTTGGTCACTAATAACTTGAGATTCAAGCTACATCTAGAAGAAAGTGGCAAAAAATGCCTAATAACTGTACAGTCAATCCGTTCCCTAACTGAAAACATTTGATTAGGGGGAATATTCAGCACAATGACACCTCCTCACCTGGCACTAAAGAAAGTACAAATCCATGATTATGGGTCCAAAACTGGGGTTTGCAGCTTGAGAGGGCAGAGTGGCTCAGGGAATGTCTGCATGTCCAGGGTGCCACGGGGACCCAGAGGGGGAGCCAAGAGCTGCCATGTGCTCAGCTTGCAGTGAGGAGGCTGAGCATGCAGGCTGCATCCCCTGCACTCACCCCAAAACTGCAGAGAAGCAGCCAGAGCTGCTGCACAGCCTGACACCAGGGATGCCATTCCACCTGAATGCTCCCCAGCCCCACTGTTCCACACAGGGCCTTTGCCACACAGGACTCCAATCACACAGATCATAAGCCACCTTCTACTGCATTTAGCCATGATAAATACTCTGGGCTAAAAGGCTGTTAGCAATACCCAGTTTGCAAAGTGTACTTTGCAGTTATGAAATGTTTACGAGCAGCCAAGCCTTTGTTAATAACTCAGCAGGATGATCTGTAATGCAGCACCTCATACAATGGGAAAGGCACAGGCTCAGAGCTATCCATATTTTGCTTCTGCATCCTTTACATGAAATACTGTTTACCACCAGTACAGCAACACAACTATTTGCTATATAGAGAGAAATATCTGTGGGCAAGATTTTTACTGGCTTCAGCACAGAAAAAAGATTCTCAGACACCTAGAATCAATTTCTTCAGAAGCAGTAGCTATGAAAATGTAAAAATAAGGATTGTCAAACTGTACAGATTGACAGGAACTACAGGACCAGTTCAGTACTGATATAAGGTCAGTGGGAATTTACTGGTGTGCATGTTGAGTAGATTTGTTTAAAGTCATTATTAAGAATGAGAAATATTTGTATCGTTTATGTGCAGTATCACATGGAATAGGGTTTTTTAAAAAAATTCTTTTTAGGGTCTTCCTTATTCTTCCACAAAATGGTCTCAACTTTACAATTGCATTACACTTCACTATGATATAGTACCTTTATTATAGCCAAATTCCCTTTAATTTTCTCAGCCTTTAAGACACCAATCTTATAGTGCTGCATTGTGGTTATTTATTTCTTTTATTTGTTCTGTTCCTAACCCAGTATTCATTTTTCTCCACAGAGTCACTTCCATTTGGATGAAGGAGAAAACCCCAAGCTTTCCCAATTCTGCATTTGACTACCACAAAACCTAAATTTCTTTTCTTTTTACTTTAAAATTATTTGTGTAAGTGTTTGGGATTGACACCCAAATGGGCCTAGCTCACTGATACAGTCATAGATCTTGGAAATATCAATTCCCTCTGAACAGCTTAAAAGCTCCATTGAATGTAAAACAGAAGGGGAATAGATGCTGGCTGGACATCTAGCATCACATTCAGAACTGCAAATTCAGCTTTCTAAAACCACCTATTTTGCTTAGGATAGTCTCAAACGACTCACACCTAGGTAGTTTGTGAGATCTCAGGATTTCCTGTTTGCATTGTGTTGGCAAGACATGTCTGGCAGCTGGAGGAGAGGAGGCAGGAATGTGTAAGAATGTAAAGCTTCTGATCTTAAAGATCAGTTGTCCTCTGAATTCTGTTCCAGCCTCTTGTATTTTGATGAAGCTCACTGATCTTTAACAGTACAAATGTAATGAAAGCACTGATCTATTTTCTAGTTACCATTAGTCAATATCTGAAAGGCCCTAGTGTATCAAATGTTGCTGCTTTAAATTTCAAGTCTCTTTTTAATATCTGGGTCCATTGATTTGTCAATGCTTGGCAACACAACAGTGAGGAAAGGCACCCACTGAATGCAGCAAAATCACCTTCTGACTCCCCTCACACCATCCAACTTCTGGGATCTCCACTTCTGACACCCACACCTGCCTGAGCTGCTCTGAGCTCTGTGCCAGTGCAGGGAGAACCACCACAGACAACGGAGTCAGCTCCAGCTCACGAGTCTGTGATCCTGAACTCAGCCCAGCCTGGGATTCTGTGATCCTGAACTCAGCCCAGCCTGGGATTCTGTGATTCTGTGATTCTGAACTCAGCCCAGCTTGGGATTCTGTGATTCTCTGATTCTGAACTCAGCCCAGCTTGGGATTCTGTGATTCTGTGATTCTGAACTCAGCCCAGCTTGGGATTCTGTGATTCTGTGATTCTGAACTCGGCCCAGCTTGGGATTCTGTGATTCTGTGATTCTGAACTCAGCCCAGTTTTGGATTCTGGGATTCTGAACTCAGCCCAGCTTGGGATTCTGTGATTCTGAACTCAGCCCAGCTTGGGATTCTGTGATTCTGTGATTCTGAACTCAGCCCAGCTTGGGATTCTGTGATTCTCTGATTCTGAACTCAGCCCAGCTTGGGATTCTGTGATTCTGAACTCAGCCCAGCTTGGGATTCTGTGATTCTGAACTCAGCCCAACTTGGGATTCTGTGATTCTGTGATTCTGAACTCAGCCCAGCTTGGGATTCTGTGATTCTCTGATTCTGAACTCAGCCCAGCTTGGGATTCTGTGATTCTGAACTCAGCCCAACTTGGGATTCTGTGATTCTGTGATTCTGAACTCAGCCCAGCTTGGGATTCTGTGATTCTGAACTCAGCCCAGCTTGGGATTCTGTGATTCTGTGATTCTGAACACAGCCCAGCTTGGGATTCTGTGATTCTGAACTCGGCCCAGCTTGGGATTCTCTGATTCTGTGATTCTGAACTCAGCCCAGCTTGGGATTCTGTGATTCTGTGATTCTGAACACAGCCCAGCTTGGGATTCTGTGATTCTGAACTCGGCCCAGCTTGGGATTCTGTGATTCTGAACTCGGCCCAGCTTGGGATTCTGTGATTCTGAACTCAGCCCAGCTTGGGATTCTGTGATTCTGAACTCAGCCCCAGAACCATCCTATGTGTGTCTGGCTGACAGCTCACCAGACAGATTTTGTGGAATTATACACTCAAATTAACTCCATTTTGCTGAGATGTTTCTCATTTCAAAAACTCCAAAGAATTTATAAAGCAAAAATGCCACTGAATTCTCCCCATATAAAGTCACATTACCATATTCTTTCCCAGCAGTCCAGCCAAACAGCAAGGTTTGATGGTAGGACAGTGCTATGGGAGTTCTAGTTGAAGTTAGCACACATGCTTCATCTAATGCTTAAATTCTGCTCTCAAAGCTAATTCTAATTCTATTCTTATTTTATCATAAATGCATTAGCTTTAAATCTCCAGTACTGCCTGTCATTAGTTTCAGAGAAACAAGCATTTGTTTAGCCAAAGAAAAGCCCATGTTATACACTGGACCAAGTCTAAACTAGAACTGTACAGGTATCAATTACATGCATGCAATTTTAAGAACATTTGCTATTTTAGTGCAAAATAAAATGGGGGGAAGCTTGGCTTTAACTTCATTCAAAGACCTAATTTAATGTTCATTCTCTTTTATAGTTATAGCTAAATTCTCTACAATAGATCCTATAGTATTTTTAATAGACATTACCCTGATTAGTGTAGCTTAATGTAGAGCAGCTGGCCTAGATGATTAGAGCAAACTGATCCACTGAATGACAGAAACTGCATCTCTGTGCCTGCAAATACATCCACATTTTCATCTCCTGGTTTTCACTGCTCCTCATTTTGTTTTGCCCCAGCAAAACATGCTAAAGAGCTTGGATTTTCACTACAATTAAAAATATGGAATTAAAATATATTTATGACAAATTATTTACCCTGCTATTCAGAATCAGTCTGGTTCCATATTCTGATTTTTGAAGATTAAACTCCCGGTCTAAAACTTCTTTTTGCCTGTCCTAGATTTGGCTGTTCAGCTGTTTCAGATAGAATGTCTGGGAGACAGAAGGGCCTGACTGCCCAGGCACCCTCCTCACACCACAGAGGAAGCTCCACTTGCATCCCCAGCTACAGGGGTGAGGATACAGGGGAGCGAAAGGCCTTTCCCCAGAGCTGCAGACAGACAGACAGACAGACAGACAGACAGAGCTCAGAGCTCAGGGCATGGCAGAAATGCAATCACCAAGCCATCACCAGCACACACACGGCCAACAAGACACAGCAGGACATTTCCCTTAAGGCCTGAGCTGCTTTGTTCTAAGCAGCATAAATAACACGTTTTTCTACACAATGAAGTTAATTTTGCTTATTATTCAGAGCAAGAGGCTGGTGTATGCCACAAGTCACTCATGTACAGCCCCTCCACTGAACAACTGCAGGAGGGTGTACATATTCATGCAGGGTCTATAAAAGGGGGGAAAGTGTACCACGATAGCATGTGCAGCCTTTGTTTACAATGCCTTTTACATTGATGGATTTCAAATAAACCAGCTACCACTTCCCCCTCCCAGGGATAAAAGGAGATGGCACAATCCAGGGAAATGCTATCTCCAAACAACAGCTGGATGGGTACTTTGGCAGTGGATGGAACTGGCACAGAGCCCCGGCAGCGCTGTCACTCCCCAGAGGGAATCCATGCCTGACTACATTTAGCACAGCCTCTCTTGTGCTACCTTCACTGCATCTGCTATGAATTTCCATTCTCTCTTTTCATTTCATCCCTAAGCTTTCTTTGTCTCTGAATTCCTCTGATTACTGATCCCCTGCTCACAGACTTTGTATCTCTGAAGAGCCAGAGCCCACCCTGGAGGTCCTTCATGTCAGGTTTTCCCCCTTTAAATGTGAATCTGCACCCCTTCATCTCAGGAACTGCAAAAGATCTCAGAGCACACAGTTTGGGGCCATTCCACTGCCTTAAGATTGTCACATGTGAAAAAGGACAACAAAAGTTTACTGTCCTGCTTTCATCCCTCATTCTGGGAGGTCTGCAACCAGAGCAGTCCCTGTGTATCCTCTGTGAAGAAGCTACAGGAGCCCCACAGACCTGGGGATCCTGATGATGATGGTGACTTCCAGGAGACATCTGAGATAGTTTCCTGTCCCCCAAAATGCCTCTTCAGGGTATGTGACAAACTCTGCTCAAGCAAAGACATCCTACATGCATCACTGTCACAGCTGTGTACTGCAGAGGGTCTCAGATGGGCCTCTGGCATGCCATGAAGGATGAGAATTAAGTAGGCTATCAGGTTTTACTACTTCTGTATCCACAAAAGCCAGCAAATTAGGTAACACTACAGCACCCTGAAAACACTCCACTTCCCCTCCCTCTGAAGCTAAAAGCTGTGGAAGGAACACAGCCCAGTCTCACAACCATCCTGCATGTCACTGAGGTGAGGGCAGAGGGTGTCTGCTGCTTCCCCACTCACTGATGTAAGGTCACAGGAGGAGATTCAGAGCCTGTGACAGGAGGAGAGCAGCAGGTGCAATGTGCTCTCAAACCCATACCCTCACCCTTGGGATTCCAGCTCATCTGCCAATGCTGCAGTTACTGGACAAGGATCCCGTGCTTGCTGCAGGCAAAGCAGCTCAGCACCACAGCAGGGCTAAATGCCAGGCAGAGCACATCTATTCTGTGAAGGTTCTGCAATGTCCTCAAGACTCACCTGCTAGTCCTCCATGAACACCCTTCAGTAGATTGAGAAGTACAAGAATGTTCCTCACATTATCTTCAGAGGTTTTTTCTTACCACAGCATTTTACAGAGTAATAGATGAATAAAGCCCCAGGAGACAATGGAGCACAATGTGAAATTCAAAACCAACCAGGAGTAAAACCAGCTCGTATTTAGTACACACAATCATGACTCTTCCTACTGCAGAGGCCTCTGAGAACTGAGCAGAGCCTGCCCACAGTGGGACGTGCTGGGGATGTGCATCCAAGGGGGCCCACAGTCAGCAATGTCATCATTTCAGCCTCATTTCCCTAAGAACCCAAGCTAAATAGCAATTATTTTGTGAAGGCCTCGAGCCAGGAAAACACATCAAATCAGCTGCCAATTTTAAGTCTCCAATCAAATAAGCAGTGGCATAGCACAGGGAGGAGTTTGAGTGCAGTGAAACTCTGCACACCAACAAAAGAGATTCCTCACTCTGCTCTCACCTTCTCCCAGCAGCAAGAGAAACCACTGGGACAGAACCACTGAGCTCATGCCAGTTCCTGCACTGATTTTGTACTCATCTCCTTGTCTTTAGAAGGTTTCCCTTGGTTTTGTTTTTAAATACAGATATTTTACAGCCAAAACAATATATACTCTGTTGTTGTAGCATTCATTCTAATTTATATACATATAATTTTCATCTGAAGCTCAAACAAAATTTCAAGCTGTGGAAAATGTGATTTTGAAAGAGCTTTTTTACTGAAGATATAACCACTAAAATATGGGTTTTTTTACTATTAGTAGCTAGAGTTGTGTTAATGGTATTGCCAACAAGAATACACTATAAAATGCAAATAGTAGCACATAAAAAAAAACAATTACTTATAACACATATGAATAAACAAATTCAGTGTTCCATTAAAATGATGTTGTATTTTTATTATATTTTCCTTTTTTTTCCTCACAGTTTTAAACAATAACAGAAAACCTACTGTCATGCAGAGAAGTTTACCATTTGTGTACAGGACTGCATTATATACAGATATACATACATCCTGCATTAAAAATGGACTGCAGAAATAGACGCCCATGAGCAGAGGGAGGAATGTCTTCCAAGAATAAATATGCAAGATTCAAATTAATAAATACCATATCTTTAGTATGTTTTTCCTAAGTTTTTTTATTTCTATTCAGCCACTCCTAATAATACTAAAACCACTTAAATATACAAATTATTATTATTATTCCCTATTTTCCAAACTTCCAAGTAATTGAATTTTCATATGAATTTCTCTCTGCTACCAAACAGGTCCAAAAAGAACCATTCCCTTAGTTTACAATGGCAATGTTAACAAAAAAGAATCTTTGCCATAATTCAGCAGAACAAAAGCAAACCATAATTCACCTGACACAAAAGCAAACCATGAAATGACCCCAGGTATGATGTTTGTGCTCACATGAAATGCTTTTTCAGATCTCTTAAAGATCAGCCCCAGTTAATTTAGTGCTGTTACACCCAACCACATCCAAAAAAGACACATACAAAAGTGTTTGGAATTTCATACAAATACAAGAACAAGTGTAAGAAATCAGGCCAAATCTGTTCAGGATCCTGTCTCTGACAGTAATCAGCCAGAAATGTTAGGAAAAGTATGCAGGACAGAAAAAATACACACTGGTAATTTCCAAATTATGTGCTCCCACCTACTGGCAATGTGCAGCACAACCTGCTGACCTTGGGGTGAGCCAGGGCTGGCCCCCAGCTCTGGGTACAAACCCACAGCGAGCAGAACTGTCTCACTGCTACCTACAGTAATTCATGACTCTCCAGTCACTGAACCCCAGAGGAGGAACCATACTCTGTGAGCCAGGTGAGCAACTGCAGGCCATCAACAATAAGCTGCAAATAATCCAAGCAAACAGTTTGTGCCCAAGGGCCAACATTTGTTCACAAACTACGTCAAAGTGAATAATATATAAGGGAAGAGGAATGCTTGCTCATGAATGATGCACAAACAAGTGCTGCTTTAGCCAGATAATTTGTTTGTGACAAAATGTTTGGCCAAATCCCGTGTTTGGAGAGCTGCTAATTTCTGGTGTTCTCCCCTTCCCTTCCCCTCTCCAGGTCTCATCAGCAATGAAGGCATGGGCACTGCAAGGTTGCCTGAGCTCCATCTCCTCTGCCTCCTTTACTCCCCCCAGCAGGAGGCAAACAAACCAGCTGGGAGCACAGCTGCAGTGTTTTCCATGAGCTGCAACTATTGCAAGGATGCTCCTCCTTCCCCTCCTTCCCTTCCCTTCCCTTCCCTTCCCTCCAATTCAGGGTGCTACCTAACACGAGCAGCAAGAACACATATTATTACCACGCCTGTGTGGGTCGCTGCTGGTGAGAGAGAGACAGGAATCTTGTATCTAGATCAGAAGGCTGAATTTATTATATATTATATATAATACATTATGGCTATACTAAATAGAATAAGGAGAGAGGTTTGCAGAGCTGCTAGGCTAGTCTAGGAATCGATAGAAAGAATCCCACAACAAAGTTGTGCCCAAGGACTCAGTCCCCTGGCTTGCACTGGTGATTGGCCCTTAATTATAAACATAGAAAATGAGCCAATCAAGAAAACCCCTGTTACATTCCACAGCATCTGATAATAATTGTTTACCTTGTCTTCTGAGGCCTTTTGCCCTCCAGAAGACGCAGAAATACGAAAGAAAGGATTTCTGTGAAGAAATGTCTGCGACAAACACATGTCAGTCTCCTGGAATTCCTAATCACATCTCAATGCCACTGTCTGAAAGAAAAGCAGACTACCAGGAACTGCCTGCTGAAAAGCACACCACCTACAGCTCACACTGATGCTGATTATGTACCAAACAGCAGAAGCACTTTCTGAATGTTTGTCCCAAATTCCACGTACATCTTGTTCGTCCCCTTCAATTTGCAGCATCTTCAAACCACATTTCCAAACAGCTAGAGGCTTTCAACTGAGAATTTGTACTGAGTGCAGGCACAACAATTAATCCTTAAATGCAGTACCCTCTCCTGTACTGGAAATTTCAGGCTGGATCCAGGCACCCAAGTGCATTTCTCCAAGTAACTCCAATGCTATCTCTAGATGGAGGCTATCTAGCACTCCACATTCCTCCACAATCAATCAATAGGGAGAAGACAGCCAGCTCCCAGAGGGCAATTCAGAAAATGGTACACAAAAAGAACAGCAGCAGAGGTTGTTAGCACAAAGTAAGAGTGCATCCAATTCCCCTCCTGACTCAGACGCCTGCCTCAGGAAATCACACCACTCAGCCTGAGAGGGTTCCAGCCTGTGCCCCTTGCTCCCAGGTCTCACCTCCAGACAGAATAGGTCATGTAGGGCAGTGTTTCAGCCCAAAACAAAGCTAGAAACTCCCTGTTGTTGGTTATGTTTGTTGGAGGTGCCACATATGCTGTGACACTATTAAAATACAAGAGGAGGAGAGATTGATCCAATACGATTCTAGTTAACCAAATAAACTCTGTGATGATAACAAGCCTTAGCTACTAGATTTGCCATCACAGTCCATAAATTAAGTTTTTAAATCACTTGCACTGCTTTGAAAAGTTAATATTGAAATACTGAAGATTCCTACAGAAGTCTCCTTCTCTTTTAAACTAAACAATAACATGGAACACAAACTAAAATATACACTGAACTAAAACAATTCATAGTAAATGAAGCAAGAGAAACAGCATATTTCCAACAGCTATGCCAATCACTAAAGAAATTACACAGAAATTATATTATTATCATTCTTCTGCATCTTTTCCACCAAAATAAACCCAGGTTTATCCTGTTCACTTCACAGTTCATAAAATGCATTTGCCAGTGTGGAATTATTCACTGTACATACCACTTCTATTTTCAACCTTTTCCATGTGAATTCATAAGTGTCAGCAGAAAGCACATGTTTCTAGATGCCACTTATATATGTCTTAGTTTAATAACAAACACTCTCACACATCAGAATTCCTCACTGTTTTGAACAGCAGTGAAGACAAAATCCACCCGTGCTAAAGATTTTGCCATCGCACCAACCACATTATGGAGGCACTCTGAAAAATACATTTTCCTTGGTCTTCCAAGTGCAGTTACAAAACATGTGAAACAAGCACCTTAAGAATGTTGTTTTTCCATTAATAACTGAAATAGCTACCCATGAATGAAATGTTTCTGTGAGCCAAGCAGGGATGTGTCCAAGAAGAGATGCACACGCAGTTTGCCGTGCTGCTGAAATCTGCACACGTCTACAGAGGTAACATCACACACATACAGTGTCTCCAACCTACATCTGACTGGGAAAAATGAAAGAATTGCTAAATATTTTTTAATGCAGAAATCTAAGCTTCCCTACAAAGAACATTTAATACTCTCAAAGGCTGTTTCTGAAGCTCAACATCTCAGATCAAACTATTAGTAGCATTTCTGAAACTTAAGATTTTAGGTTTTGACCCTAGGATGGAAATTTGGAAGACTTGCAATATTTGGGTTTTTTGGTGCTTCTTTTTTAGGCCCATCAAAAAGTTAATGCTAAACACCAAAGCTAATATTTTCACATGTTTCAAATATTTTACAAAATGCAATTACAAGCTTATTTGTATTTAAATGACTGGGTTTCTTCCCAGCCATTTAGCTTCCAGCCTCTATGCTAAGAATCACATGTTCAAAAAAACTCTGGGTTCTTTAGACCAAAGTTTCCAGACTACACAATGATAGATGTGAAAAATGCATGTATTTTATGATTGGCTTTTCGCAAATATTAAAATGAATATTAGATGTGTTGTGTTAGAAAGTAATGCTGTATTAATTCTCTTAAGTACTGTGTTAAATATAGTTTAAGGTCATAAATTTGTTAAAATAAGAACTATGTTAGTGGGGTTTTTTAAAGAAAGGAGTGAGGCACTCGCACCAGACAGCAGCCACAGGACACCTAAATCTTTCAGGGAAACAAATTTATTTCCTTCTTATCAGAAGAAATGAACTTCCTCCCGCCTTGGAGGCGCTGTCAGGATTAGAAGGAAGAAGCTGACACTGCCCAGACAGAATCCTGTGTTTGAATGGAATTTATGCATCATGGATGAAGTGTATGAATATGCAACAGGCTGTTGTTTTTAAGGGTTAATCCTTTGTTAACTGTGTGTCCTTTTTCGGGCTCGTGCTGCCCAGAAAAAGGTACCCGGACTGTCTGTAACTCTTTGTTTTTATTGTCTCATATTGTCCTAATTCAAATTGCCCAAATTGTTATTACTCTAATTGTGTTACTATTTTTATAACCATTTTAGTACTATTAAACTTTTAACATTTTAAAAACAAGTGATTGGCGTTTTTCACAATAGAACTGGATACAGTTATAACATCTGTGGAAGTAACTGAGGAAAGGAGACTTGAAATCTGGCATCCTAAACCTCATCAAGCTCTTCTACACTGCAGAGAACTGCAACTATTTCTACTAAAATCTGACTTTTAGTGGGCAATCAGCCCTGCAGAGCTGGGTTGGCCAAGCCATGGATCACAGCAATGCCCTCTGGCCCCCACAGAATTTAAGGAATGCAGCTCACTGAAGTGCCACAGGTTTCTCACAGCATCTTGGCTTAGGTGGAAGATACAAAATAAAGAGTTTCATTTCTCTGGCTATTAGAGGAAATCAGATGGTTAGTTATTCAATCAATGTTAATCTGACAAACCACTAAACAAACATGCATTTCTATTACAGCAGAAAAAAGCATACATTATTTAATTTCCTTTAGAGCCTACCTAAAGACACCAGCATAGAGCCTGTATCAGTTGAAGAGAGCAGTCTGTTCACAGCCCTGAACTACTCTGCTATTTACCAGCTGCAAGAGGAGCTGGGATTTTAGAACAGAGGAAGAGTTTGAAGCTCACCTTACCTCCCTCCCCTAATTAACTTTTATAAATACCTGAAAATGCAGCATCCCTTCAGGGAAAGGGAGTTTGTCCAGCCCTGCAGCACCCTGCATTAAAAACTGGGCCTCAGCAGCAGACATGAGTGTGCTGGGTGATTGCTGCCAGTTAAATTCAGGTCAGCCAACCTGAAAAATTATGCCAGCACTGGTGCCATTTAAAGCTATATTTTTTATCATCAATAAGTTAATATGATTTATATTAATACCATCTTCCTTGAAAGAAAAATAAACCTCTCAGCAGAGAAGCTCTTCTAAAGCATCCTCCCTCACTTCAGCATCAAACCATTTAGCTGTGATTAACTCAGTCCCAGTGAGGCCAATGAGGAATTTACCAGTAAAACACAGGAACACAGTTATCTTGTTCATCACCTCTGATTTCTGGAATCCAAACAAAACAATAAAATTGCTGGTTTCTTGCTTTTTTACCAGCATGTCTTATTTTGCAATAATATTGAGCTGCTTGCCATCTAAGGGCATGTATATATGCGTGTATATATATATATAAATTCACTGTCATCTGGAAGTGCTAGTGCAACGTGTGTCATCAATTAAGAATGTTTTGTATGTGCATTAGTTTTTATGAATTCTGTGTTTATTAGGTGTTAGTTAAATCCAGTTTTCCAACTGATTTTAAAATAAATACCTTTGTATATTCCCAAGGAATGAACTGCCATTTCTGGCCATAGGAAAACTCCGTGACTAAAATGTTTCTAACAGAACATTTCTAATTATTTCAATTCAAATGCCTTCCACTGTGGGAGGCAATTTGGCTGTGGTCTGAGAGCTCTATCACCACAAATGTCCAAAGATATCACTTTAATACACACTCAGAAAGGAACAAATGCTGTTTATAAAAGGTGTCATTCCCATAGAGACCAGACTGGCAGGCAAGTCTGTGTTCTTATAATTCCATTCTTCCTCAGGGAACAATTTCTGCCATAAAAGTTTTATTCCCATTGAACAATTTTAACTTCCCTTCAAGAGAAGAACATTCTCTCGCTGCAAGATAAACAGAATTTTAAAGATTCAGGACTGCAGTTTAACTCATTCCACGCAGGGTCCAACATCACACTGCAGCCAGACATTTCCTCTGTCCCCAAGCTGTGCATTGCCCTGCCCCAAACCAGGGGAGAAGAAAACCACTGTGGTGTAGGGTAGGACCCTGTGAGCTGTGCACTCCTGGAGATGAGCACTGGGCATTGGTACAGGAAAGAGGCTCACATCCTTATGTGCTACCGTGCAGTAAAATAGTGAAGATGGACTGAGAAATGCTCATTCCATAAACAGCTAGAGCTCTGAAAAGAGAGGCAGTAATAAAACACTACTAAATATTCAGTGATTCCAAAGAAATCTCTCAAAAATCTATCATCACAGAATGTGGGACAATATTTTGAATCAAAGATGTAAACACACCAAGAACTGAGATCCAAAGTACAGTTAGGTTTTCCTCTTCCTCTAATTGTCTGTCTGCTGTCAAATATTCTTCTCCTATCTGTGCCAAGGCCAACCTTTAGGTAGAGCTGGCAGGTTCCCCAGATTTATCAGTATTACATTTCTACCAACACTGAAGCTGCTGTATATGCTTCCTGTCTGTTGTAATAGCTTCAAAGCACTAATTAAATAATGGCAGCAACTCTTCTGAACTTGCCAATGAAATCAATAGGGATCAATGATGTCAAACCATCCAGCTGTACAGAAGGTCAGTCTATGAGCAGCTCTGAATGGAACTACCATTTCTGTCACTCTCTGGGTGTTATCTTTTGATAACATCTGTCATGTCTTTTTGTCAGTGATACCTTGAACTCGTAGGGCTGTGATTAACCCTTTCTGTGTGCTGTCCACTGACTCTGCTGCACCTAATAACTGATGCACTGATACCTAAACAGAACTTGTGTTATAATTTAAAGGTATGCTTGCATGTGTTGAAGATTGGTAAAACCAGAGCCATCTCATCCTTGAACACTCTCCATTCAGTGGTCCTAAATACAGAGAGCCATCTGCTCTTGCCTTCAACAGCATTTCATTCTCTGTTTCATGATCCTGATCCATGATGAGCAGCCAAGCCTAATACTTAATACCTACCTGAAGAGAGTATTAAGCCAGAGACTCCAAGATCAAGCATTATGCTTGACCTTTTAAATTTTGCTCCAATCAATACCTCAAAATTTGATTTTTCTCTTATTCAGTATACCCAAATGGTTTCATTGAACTGAAAGATGACATGACCTCCCAACAGGGAAAGGCCACCAGAACCTATTCTCTAGTCTGTGTTATATAAAAGCCCTAATCAACAACCAGAGAGTATCTGAGAATACCAAACACATCCACCTCAATTTTTATTCAACAATCATACCAGCAGTGCTGTTCAGAGGAAATTACGGCCAGAATATTAAACAATCAAATTTTTAGACTTGGTCAAACATCTGGCAGCAGAGCACAGCTGGATTTGGGCTGCACAGGGGTGCAACATCAGCCATTGCCAGTTCATTGTACAGAATGAGAACATTTCCTGAGTGAAATGCAGCCAAGGACTCCCACACACCAACTCCCTGGGAAGTGATGACTTCCCCCAGGGCACTGTTAACCTGCAGTAAGCCAGGTGAGCACCTTTGTGCCTGTTTGTCCCCATCAGCAATAAATGCTTTACTCCTAGGAGGTGGTGAGGCCCAAAGGACAAATCCCAGGTCCCTTCCCAGCAGCTTTCCAGGCACTCTGCCCTCACCTGTCACAGTGCCCAGGGTCACTGTGTCCCCAGGACAGCACTGAGACTTTTGTGCCACCCACTGGGGATTGTGCAGGGAGCTTTGAGGGAGTTACAGATGGGAGCTCTGAGTTGCTTTGGATGATGTGGTTTATTTTTTCATATTCTACATAGGTAGGAAGGGTGAGTTCAGCTCACATCTCTACTGCATGGTTCAGAAGGTCACAAGAATCTTACTTACAAGACTTTTCAGGATTTATTGACTAATAAAACACTGCTAACAAGGATATTTATGGTTTTGACCTAATCTTTAAACATTTCATCTTATAGACTCATGGTACAGTGTAAGCTTCCTTAGTTAATCATGTTATGACACATAAACTTACAGTACTGCATTCTAAACTCCTTGTTTACCTAAATACTTTTTTTTCTGTATCTTAAACTCTAAAACTCTAAACTTTCCTTTACTTAAGGTGTTTCTGCTTTAAACTATAAATCTGCATTCTTGCATCTAGCACCTAAGTTTGGAAGATTTTTCCAAGGTCTCAAATCAAATCCTGTGTTTAATTCTAAGCTTTGGCTTACAAGCCCAAAGTTCTGAGAGCTCCTTCCATTTCAGATTCCAACATCTCCCCCTTATTTTGTATTAAGAATATTCTTTTGATGGTTTTGTTAGTTATTTTTTGTATGTACTGCAGTAGGTAAGGTATTGTTTTAAGTATAATTATGATGATAATTAATGCATACATGCTTATCTTTAAAATCTCTTTTTATTACAGTGTAAGGTTTAATTTATCAAGTATATTTTTAACTATGTTTTATTATTAACTTTGATCTTAGACTTTTTTAAATTGTTGTATGTTTTTATGAATAGTTTCTGAATTATTAGATGGGTTTATGTAACACATTTTATTAAAATTTTTACATTTATGTCTATGTATCAGTAAAAGACAATCTATTGTTTTGTTTTGTAGAGTTGTGTTTCATATTTTTGATGCTGGTTCACAAACTAATGCAAGAGAAGTAGCATTGGTTTGTTTATTTAACTAGTACTTTAATTGATTAAATTGTTTTAGGATTAAGTTGGGGCAAAAATACAGATATTGAAAATCTTTTTCTAAAAGTTCTAAGGTTTAAAATTATCTTTATAGTCTGATTTATACTGATGGACAGACTTTTTTCCCCTGTGCCTATTTATACTGGGAGACAGTAAAGTAAGCCTTCTAATGCCACATGGACTAGTTATGTTTGATGGGATGGCTGGTTAAGCTCCATCTCTGTAAATGAAAACCATTTCCTGTGGCAATTGTACAGGGGTACAATTCAGTGTTGAGAACAGAACTGAGCCATAATTGCATTAGGAATCTGTATTTTTATACACAGACTGATAGGGAGCAATATTTGAAGTTTTGTTTTTGTTTCGTACAATCCCAAAACCACTGGATTTGATGCAAAAATCTCTTTTCACAGAACTAAGGCTCTTTAATTCTTGGGGTTTAAAGGATGCTTCTGGAAGGAATTTGGTCTAAACACTCTGTCTACCAGAGGGATTTATAATGAACCAGGAAAGATGTGGAGGAATGGGTTTTGGTATTGCCTAATATCTACTGGCACACTGACTGAACAAGTTGGAAATGGTTTTTCAGGGTTTGAATGAGTTAAGCACACGGTATCTAACTCTGCTGCACTGGGTGAGGTTACTCAGACATTGGTTTTGGTTGATGAATGGGTAAAGGTGCATTGCTGAAGGCAAACAAAAGGAAAAGACATAAACATGACACCAGATTGAGCTCTGTGTTCCCAGTTCTTGCATGTGAAGTAAGAGGTGCTAGTTCTCAGCTGTTCACATCTGTGTGCTGTTTTGCTCTCAGAGCTGTCAGGGTGGTTTTGTGTTTGGTATGGTTTTACATTCTTTGCTGGAACCCACTTTGGTCCTGAAGAAACATGCTAGATCCTGGATCCTGGCACTGGTCTAGTAAGTGGGGAGTCCTTCTATTGAAATATCAGAGGTGCTGTGGGCATATGTAAAACAAAGAGAGAATGAGAATGGCCTCGAGCCTTTCTGCAGTGTGCAATCAGCCTTTTGTTTGTGTCATTCCCTGAAAACAGGCTCTCAGAGTAAGCTGACCAGACAATATTTTCTGATATCTGTCCCTTGTCCCAAACCCACTTGTTTTGTACAAACTCTTTGCTTCAACTCAATACCAAAACCTTCTCCACAACTCTCATCCATTCCTGGAGGTGTCTATTCCAAAGTTACTACAATTCTAATCCATGCAAGAATTTTCCCTTTATACTGCAAACCCTGTCTGACAGAGCTCCCTCCTCATCTTCTGCCCTAAACTGCTTCAGTCTCTCATTTACAAGAACCAGGCACTTTCATTAAAGCTGATTACAATTAAGAAAAATTTTAATATTTTTTAAAAATCATGACTTCTTGGTGCTAAAGAAACGGATTTCTGTTTTTACTATCAGAGGTCCTGCTTCTGCTTTCTTCCAAATCCACTCTTCTAGATGCAGCAGTCATCTTTCTCTTTCTTTTCTCCCATGCTTTTGCCTTTGCACTTTCTGGATTGATGTTCCTCTACCCCAATTGCACAATGCCTGCAATCCAGAACTCCTTTATGGCAGCCCCCCTCCCTTGACCCTTCTCAGCAGTAGCTGTTCTTTCCCTGCTCCTCACCCCAGCTAAGCTGATCAGGGCTCTCAGGGTGAGGATGTCTGGGTGCAGGCATGGAACGGGAGCAGAATGAAACAACAGCTTTAAAAAAACTCTACCCAAGACAGAAAAAAATAACCTGAGGAGAGGAGCATTGCATGGTAGATGTCCTGAGTATTCATGCAAGCTCAATAGCAAATACATGCCTTTGCTTGTTGCCTACCAAAAAAAAAAAAAAATACCCCCCCCAAACAAAAACAACCACAAAACACAACATTTTTGAAACTTACATTTCTTTCAATAAAATAATTGTAGAAAATATGAGTTAGGATTAGCCTGGTGGAAAAAAAAGTCAATTTTTTCAAGCAGCCCTCAAAATATCAAGCACAGAAAAATAATAAAACAGAAATTTTCAATGTGCAGTTTAACAAATGTTTGATCTCAGTGAATCATCAAGTCAAAGGAGGGAAAAAACCCAACAAAACACATTTATTGCATGGCAACACTGAAGTGGTGGGAGTTTTATCTGGCACAGAAGAAATAAGAGAAGGAAGGTTAACCATTCAGTGCCTTAAATCAAAGCTGTTACCTTTTTTTTTTATCCTTAGTTCATTCCAAACATGCCTGTCTGAATATAAACTGTGGGGGATCCCAGGTGTGAAAGCAGGGATGCTGTAACACAAGGGCAGCACCTGGGCTGGGTCTGGCTGAGCCTCACTCACCCTGCCAGGCCTGCAGCTCCTGGGCGCTCCCTCCAGCCCTCCTGCACACGGGTGTGCCATGGGTGTGCCATGGGTGTGCCACGGGTGTGCCATGGGTGTGCCACGGGTGTGCCAGGGTGTGCCATGGGTGTGCCACGGGTGTGCCACGGGTGTCCACAGCCACAACTGCTGGGACATGGTGCAAAGGGCCCTGGGCAGTGCCCCTGGGTGGGTCCCAGCCGTCCCCACGGACCTGTGTCAGAAGCATCATTACTGTTGCAGCTAAGGGGAATTTAGTTACTGTTGTAACTAAAGGGGAATGTCGAGGAGCTGGATAAAAGGACTGCTGCACTTCCCTTGGAGTCCCACAGCAATAACATTTCGCAACAACCTTGCAAATATCAAAACATGTCTCTTGTCTGCCATAGTAGAACTCCTGTATGAAAGATCATGTGGATGTTTAATTACTTCTTTGTGCATTACAAAGTGATTCAACCTGGATTTCTATACAGATCAGCAGACATAGCAGGGAGAAAGAAAACGCCTCAAATCCCAGAACGTCACTGCCATGAGGCTGTGAGGAGCCTGAGGGCTGGTACTGGTACAGGGATACACACACAGAACTCCTCCCACAGAGGTGCAGTGTGGGTGAAAATGCACAGCTCAGACTGAGCTGTAGCTGTGGGGGCTGAGAAAGGCCAAACTGCCCTCCTGGGTTCTCATCTCTGTGGCACAAAGGAACCTCACACACAGAGGTTTGGCTGCTGTGGGGGGACCTTTCACCAGGTGGTGTTATCTGGCATCTCAGCCTCTTTCCCCAGGGAGTGCTAATCCAGAATAACAGGACACAAAGGCTCCCCTTTGGAATGTCACATAAACTGCCTGCTGCAGTTCCAAGGTAACTGAGATGCAAATTGGAGACACAGTGCTAGAGCCTGTCTCCCTAACCCTACAAGAAGACATTCAGCAGTGTGAGGGATAGCTACCTACAAGAGAACAACATCTTTCATGCCAGTATGTTCAGACCAAACAGTTTACAGCCCTTGTGCTACCACAGCCAAGAACATTTCAGCTGTATGCTGCCTTCATGGCTCCTGACTCCAGCAGGCAGACTGCATTTAACAGAAGAGTCACACTGCTTTTTCATCACATAAAAGAATCCCCTTTCACGGGGAAGTCAAGAGAATGAGAAGCCTGATGGATGTCAAAACCTATTCCATTAAATAAAGGTAATGGCAAAACTCAGGAGAGGCAGCAGCACTTTATAGTGAGTTCCCATTTATTCACTTTGTTTCAAAGCCAACAACAACTCCTATAGTCTTAGACTCCAAGAAAAGAGAGCATTTGCATTTCAGATTTTATCAGACTTCTAAAGACACTACCTACAGCACACACAAGCATGTCTAATGCATACTCACAAGCTCTTAGGGAATCATTATGCTCAAATTCCAAATGCATTAATGGAATCAGTATAAAATAAGATAGAATAATCACCCTGAATATCAGCAGTAAGCCTACCCAAACAGTGACTACATGGAAGATTTACCTCTGACCTCTGTAATAATCAGGTGAAGTACAAATTAGAGACAAGCAGAGACAGTAATTAATTCCATAGGGAACAAAAATCAGTGAAACAGACGCCCAGTAAGTTAAACCATGTTCTGTTAAACCATGAAACTTGGTCAGTATGTTCCTGCTAATGTCCTGTGACAGACACAGCTGTAGGTGCAGGAGGACACTGCTGCTCTGCCACACACATCCCCATCCAGCCCTGCTATTCCTGTTATCAGCACTCCTGGAAGGTGGGGAAATAGTGCATCTCTCCATACAATGATGAGTAAAGCTCTTCACAGTTTTTTAAATTCCTTTGTGTTTGAGAGCATGAGAAACACCCTGATGAATTCATAAATGCTTTCCTATGTGGTTTCTGCCTTTCCTGAACAATAACAATGGGAAGAATGGGAAGTGAAACAGAGCAGATTCCTTTGCTGCTGCTGCTGGCTGCCTTTGCATGAGAGTGTGGCAAGTGAAACAAGGCAGCAGGAACACACAGGACACTTGGAGCCAGCCCTGACAAGGCAGCAGCGCGTGGCGCCAAGCAAATGGTGCAGAAAGCAAAAGACAAACAGCAGCAAAGCATGGCACAGGATGCAAACTTGTAAAGCACTGAAAACATTTACTCTGTCAAATACATTCTGGGCACAGTGGGACGTCAGGCATTTCATACATTTTTGCTGCAAGTGGCCTAAAGTAAAATATACCAGGTAAGTGGCAACCTAAGCAAAGAATACAAATGTCCTAGAAAAGCACTTGAAAACAAAACAAAAACATAGTTGTAAAGTACTTCCAGTAGCTGAGAAAAAGAACAGCAACAGCAGAAAGGTCACTGGCATACCTATCAAACTAGATGCTGAACATTTAAGAGGATAATTTTGACATATTTAAGAAGATCATCAACTCTCCAGCCCTTGATTTTTGCATGTAACATATTGTATTAGTTCATTATATGAGCTGAGATTTAATATTCAAAAAGAGAGAGAAATACACCAACGGAGAATCCTCTCCCATTGTGAAATTCTGCAACTGAACCACACTCACATGATAACTAATTCTGTTAGCAGTTAAGTCATTTGATAGAAAAAAACCCTACAAAGAGAAGGAATTTTCTCATTCTCAGCATCCCTGATGCAATTTACAACAACCTTTTTTAAGCAGAAGATCCAAGTTTGAAATTTCTCAGTACTACAGCAATTCCCACCACATTAGGAAAGGGCAATGACAGAAGGAGGCTGCTACAGTTCTCACTAATGGTACACAAACCATCACAAGCAGATCTGTAGTTTGTGAATAACCCCAGTAGTAACAGTTATTGGAAACCTTTTCTAAAGCTGGATTAGGGTAAAACTTTGTTTTATCAAAAATAAGAAGTCTGCAGCTCAATTGTTACAGAGGCTGGCACTCATTGTTTTCTCCCACGTTCCTGTGTTTATGAAAGGGTGAAATATTAAATCCTGGTCTTTACATGAACATAAGAATTACTGTCTTCTTTAAAATATTCGTCTTTTGATCAGCAAGTATCTGACACAGAATTCCAAAACCATGGTATTTATATAAGGAGCAAACGCACTCAAGGACATTTCTTTTTGGAAATGCTGTGAGGCAGTGTGTTCTGATACAACTCAAAGACTTTCATCCGTTTACAAATATCTCAATTCCAAGCATAGTTCTACTTGACTTTAAATCCCACTGAGAAGAACACTGAAATTGCTGTGTCAGATAAGAGCACTGGATCTCTTCCAGCTTTGTCTCAGAGCAGCAAGTCCTGGGTGTTTGAAAGGAAACTGCAAAGATCTCCATAGGAGACAGCTCTTGTTCAGTAACGTGGCCATACAGCACCTTGCTTTTTTCTTTTCCTACAACCCATCAGTTACTTTAGGGCTTTTACAGTGAAACAAGAGACTTTTATGTCTTTTAGCTTTTACTAAATACCCTGTGAACTCTTTATGCACTTGAACAGCACCAGGGCACATCACCTTAGAAGTCCCTCAGGAAGTGCACTGTGGGCTTCAATTATCATACTATGAACTAAACTGTGCAACTGAAATGGGACATACTGGTGATGCAAAGAAAAAAACAAAGGTACATTTGGCTTTCCCTTAAAAGTTCCTCTTTCCTAGTTTTCTTATGAATTTCAAGCTAAATAACACTGCAGCACCACTCTATTTAGAGCTGCTCTGTGTATTAGATTTGTACACAGTTATTTTAAGATTTGGGTTCTTTTTAGTCCTGCATTGATAGAATAAAACACATTCATTTCCTAGAAGTTTACAGACTTACAAAGAAGGAAGGAAATATAGGAAACTGCTTACATAGGAAACTGCTCCACCCAGAGCAGCAGAAATGGCCACAGGCAGCATTCCTGCTGTGTTAATTACATTGGCACGTCTCTGTTCCTGCTCTGTATTTCACCCTGGTCCATCTGTGTAAACCACAAATAAATGGTGACACAAAATTCTGCTGGAGACCAAGGCAAGCAGCCACTCCATCTCCCTATGACACACACAGAAGATCCTCCTGAGACAGAAGAGGTTTCCTGTTAGAGCACGTGGAGGGAGGGATGATGGATGGATGGATGGATGGATGGATGGATGATGGATGGATGGATGGATGATGGATGGATGGATGGATGATGGATGATGGATGGATGATGGATGGATGGATGGATGATGGATGGATGGATGGATGGATGGATGGATGGATGGATGGATGGATGGATGGATGATGGATGGATGATGGATGGATGGATGATGGATGGATGGATGGATGGATGGATGGATGGATGGATGGATGGATGGACGATGGATGGATGATGGATGGATGGATGGATGGATGGATGATGGATGGATGATGGATGGATGGATGATGGATGGATGGATGGATGGATGATGGATGGATGGATGGATGGATGGATGGATGGATGGATGGATGGATGGATGATGGATGGATGATGGATGGATGGATGGATGATGGATGGATGGATGGATGGATGGATGGATGGATGGATGGATGGATGATGGATGGATGGATGGATGATGGATGATGGATGGATGATGGATGATGGATGATGGATGGATGATGGATGGATGATGGATGGATGATGGATGGATGGATGGATGGATGGATGGATGGATGGATGGATGGATGATGGATGGATGGATGGATGGATGGATGGATGGATGGATGGATGATGGATGGATGGATGGATGGATGGATGGATGGATGATGGATGGATGGATGGATGGATGATGGATGGATGATGGATGATGGATGGATGGATGGATGGATGGATGGATGGATGGATGGATGATGGATGGATGGATGGATAATGGATGGATGGATGATGGATGGATGGATGATGGATGGATGGATGGATGATGGATGGATGGATGATGGATGGATGGATGGATGGATGGATGGATGGATGGATGGATGGATGATGGATGGATGGATGGATGGATGGATGGATGGATGGATGGATGGATGATGGATGGATGGATAGATGGATGGATGGATGGATGGATGGATGGATGGATGGATGGATGGATGGATGGATGGATGGATGTGCCCCTGCTTTCCGTCTGCCTGGATTCAAAGTGCTTTTCAAACCGAGTCCCAGTCCCTGTTTGTGAGTGTTTCTGTTTCCTCTCAGCTCTGTCACCATGCAGGGACACAAAGTGCAGCTCAGCTCAGGCTCAGCTCTCCAGTCCCCCCACATGGGCAGGCCACAGTCTGTAGCTGGTCACCAACTGCAGCATTTCTTGCTTTCTAACCACTGCTGTATGCAACTAAGCTGCAAGAGGAAAAGGTGCCTCTAAGCCTCTTACCTACTTAGGAGATAAAGAATGCTGGCTAGAAGGATTTACAAAACACAAAAATACAACATGCCTGTCCTAATGTTCTTGCAAGAAAGAGAACTAAGAGTGAAAACTCCAACTGTTCTTTCCATGTCAGCTTCCTCTCCTCTACCCTTCAGCACTGTGTCCATCAGCAATTAGCAGCTTGCAGATATTTACTGTTTTCACATGGATTGAGTCATTTTGAGTTGCATTGTCATTTGTTTGCTGTCCTGTCCACTGGCTGAAAGACACTTAGTTTTAATAAACAGTAGAGTACATTGTCACAGAACCCAAAATAAATATGCAGGAACCCAGAATCATTTTTTTCAATTAATTAATTACATGGAAGTCTGTTGCACTTTTTTACAATCAACCAAACAGGCTGGGGTTTGGTTGTATGGGGTTTTGTTTTTTTTTTTTTCTGTTATTAATCACATTTAATTTGAGACAATTATTATCTTGGGTAGACATGAGAAGAGGAGCTAACAGGTCATTTAAATCACATGTTGTTTCTTCAGAGCTCTGTGTGTCAGACACCCCAATAGGAAAAGACAAAGAAGGATGGCAAATACAGACTGGAACTGTTAAAACATACCTGCATGTATTTTATTTTCTTTTCAATCATGAAGTTCTAGTCCACCATTGCTGGCATGGATGAGTGACCCATGCCCAAGCAGCAGCTGATCACAGGCTGGTTAACTGAGACTGTCAGCATAATTAACATTCTGAGCCTGCTCAGGAACACCAGGCTACCAAAGCTGCAATATCTACAAGCTGCCACAGCTTGCTTAATTGAAAAAAACTTGACTGAATTACTAAAAGCTAAAAAATCTGAAACTTTTGATGCAAAAAAGAACAAACTTCTTTTTGCAAGAAAATGACAGAAAAGAGTATCAGGCTGAAGCCAGGGAAGGAAGTGACTAAGCATGCAACTGCAGCCACTGGGAATAAATCATTTCTATGCCAGTCACGGTGGCAATGAGCACAATTATATGCTTCTTAACTTTGTTCACGTTTTCTCCTTTCTGTTGCAAATCTGCTCAACTGTCACTTTTAGCTTTCTCTTCAAAATGTTGCTAATGCTGTCTAATAACACATCACTCTGTCTCAGCCTGGAAATCACAGCCTCAGAACACAGCAGTGAAGCCCAAGCAGCAGTCCTAACAGAGCAGAGCTGGAAAGCTTTTTTCTCCGTGGAGCTTTTCATGCATAAGCAAGTGAAAGGAGAGACTGGAAAATATTTTGGAATATTTCAGCATGTCAAATGAAATCATTCTACTCTGCCCTCCTGCCCCCTGCATGCCTGTTTATGCTGAAGAGCAGTAGGACTGGGAAGTACACCAACAAACATCTTCTACTAATTCAGGTCTGATCCTAAGAAATTACATCTACCTTTTGTTTCAAGAAGCAGCAAATATGTCAGTTGCAGTTTTCATATGGAAAACTAAAGGTAATATTCAACAAATATTGCAGTCATTTTCAAAACAGTACTCTTGTAACATTAGAAAGGTTCTGTAAGTAAACAGATATTGGCAAACTTATTAACCACAACTAAAAGATAATTCTGCATTGTAAATAGAAGTCTGTATTTCTGTATTTGACAACCACACTGTCCTCACATGGAATTCTGCTATTTGGACACTCAAGCTCAAAAAAAGGCATCAAAATAAATGATACCCATAACAATACAGATAGAGAATAACCTGTGCTGGAATTCCAAAAAGGAACAGACAGCTTAACTGATGGCAAGGGTATATGTTTGAATATAACTAGTGTCAGACAAAAATCATCTATTATGCTGATAAACTTATAGAATAATTACATGCCACTATTCCTCTTTCATAAGTGAAGATACTGAGAAGCCAACAAATTAGAATAAAAGCTCAGGTTTAGACAAGTTATAATGGTTCCTTATATTATGTGGATGTCATGGGTTTCCTATAATGAAAGTTCTCGCCAGCTGCCTTCCTCCAGCAGTCCAGGAGCCACTGCAGCAAACAGGGCTGACCTGACAGAATAATTAATTCTACAGCCTCAGCACATCGTGAGACACGAAGGCAGCTTCACCTGGGGCCCCACAGAGCTAAATGCATGGCAGGGTGCAGGTCTGAAACTCCTAAGAAATGTGTGAACATGCATCACCTACGTGTGCTCCGCGCTGTGCAAATGACAAATACTAATCTCAGAGATGTGGGCAAAGGGTAGGAGTGCAAGAGGAGCAGCTACAGGCACAGGCATGAGGGCAGAGGGAACAGCTGAGGAGGCAAGGCCAGCCCGGAGGGATTTAACTACACGTACACATGAAACACTGGAAAGGTCTAAAGTTTGGTGAACATCAAAACCGGGCAAACGGCCACACGGCTGGCACTACCACCAGCTCGTCTTTACTCACACGTTACTGTTCCTGTTCTTACCAACATGACATGCTCACAGCACGCTCCTTTCCCTTGGCCAGAACCGGACACTGGCAGCATTACTGGTTTTCCCTGGGACCAGGCTGCAGCCCTGCTTGGCTTCAGTTGTGCAACGCCTCTACACCGATGTCCCAGCCCTTGAGGACTTCTCCTTGAACAAAACTGTTCTATGAGGCGTCCATGTAAATCTGGCTGCCCGGGACGTTCATTCCCTTTGCCATCCCTCACAGGCCGCCCCTGAGGCACGTGCAGAACTCTTCTAGCAAAGTACAAGTCAGATCCCGCAGGAGACTCTTGTGGCTTTGGGTTCTTCGGTGAAACCCGTCCCATCTGTTACCTGAAAAAATGTTACCTCACGCTGTGAGGAAAGGAAGCTGCCGCCCGGGGGTTGAACAGTCGGCAATTGCCATGCAAAAGAACTGGCCAATGGCTCTAGCATTCCACCGAAATCTTCCAGGGAGGGGGAAAGGGGCATTCGGCACTCTCTTAGCTGAGGGGGACACGGCGGCTGTGCGGGGAGCGGAGCAGTTCGGTTGGTTTCTGGTGCTGGACTTGTCCTGCTGAGGGTCTCGATGCTGCTGCGGAGCTCTCCTTGCTGCCCGTCTGACTGGGGCTTCTGGGCACCAGCCAGCGCCGGGAGACCCTCACCATCTCCGCGGCTGTTCGGGGGAAACCGGGCCCCCAGCTTCTCCCTGGCTCCGGAGAGAGCAGCTCCCAGGTGCTGGCCGGAACCCCGGCGCTGCCATCGCCAGGATACTCACAGCGCACACATGGACGCCTGGGGAAAGCGAAGGCCGTACCTGCTCCCTGCCCCGGCGCTGCCGTCCCCCCGAAAGCTCGGGGCTCGAGGGGCTGCCCCCGAGGCCATGAGGGGCTGCCCCCGAGGCCATGAGGGGCCGCTCCCGAGACCATGAGGGGCAGCCCCCGAGGCCATAAGGGGCAGCCCCCGAGGCCATGAGGGGCCGCCCCCTAGACCATGAGGGGCAGCCCCCAGGCCATAAGGGGCAGCACCGCGGAGGCCATTGAGGGCAGCACCGCCGAGGCCATGAGGGCAGCACCACCGAGGCCATGAGGGCGGCACCACCGAGGCCATGAGAGCCATGAGGGGCAGCCCCCGAGGCCATAAGGGGCAGCACCGCTGAGGCCATGAGGGCGGCACCGCCGAGGCCATGAAGGGCCGCCCCCGCGGCCATGAGGCGCCTCTCCCTCACACGGCACAAACAGCGCCCCCTGCCGGCCGGGCCAAAGCCAAAAGTGCTCAGCGGATGGGAAAAGGCTGTTAGCGGGTTTCTTTGGGGTTGTTTTTTTATAGTTTTCATTGTTGCCGTTGTTCTGTCTTGTTACATATATGTGTGCATATATATACATACACACACACATATATATATATATTCTAGTAAGGAACTGCTGTTGTTCCTTTTTCCCATACTTTTGCCTGGAAGCACCATAATTTTTAAAGGGAGGAGTCATCTTTCCAGTCCAGGAAGGTTTCCATCTTCCTTGACAGATATTTGTCTTTTAAACGAAGCCAGACAGATCGTTCTTCCCAGACAAGCACAGTTCATGGTGAGAGCTCAGGATCTCCCAGCAGTCAGGCCACCCAAACCCCGGCAGCACTGGCTTCACAATCACACAGGAGGCGTTCTTCCAGCAATGGCATCCCAGCCCATGGAAGAGTGGGAAGCATTCACAACAAGCCTGGGTTTATTCTAACCTGATCTCTCTGGCACCTTCACACAGACTGCAGGCACAATCACAAGCAGAGGCCACCAACATGGCCTTGCATATCACCCCTACACATCTCCAGGGCACTGATGGTGGGGATCATTCATGCTCTGCAGGTTGAAGCACTGTGTGGAAGATGTAATTAATTTTTATTTCCATGATCATTCATCCTCCAGCACCTTCTGCTGCTTCTACTCAATACTAACTTTTCAGGAAGATGCTGGAGGATAAGCCTGAATGGAACAACACTAAATCCAGTGAAACAGAAGTGGTCATATGCATTGCAGAGAGTAAGTAAAACAATAGCTTTGCATCTCATGTGCTGTCCCTGGAGGATGAGACTGAAACACAGGCTGCTTGCCCTTGACAGGAAAATGAATCCACAAACAGCAGAGGTTTATGTCCAAAAAAGAGACAGAGGAGTCCTGTAACTTTATTCAAATACAGGGAGAGGCCATGGGGCATTTCCCCTGGTGTCTCTCAGAATTTTGGAGGATGCAGCCTCCTTTTTATCCTCATTTCCTGGCCCCATGTCCATCTCTCTTCCCCATTGCCTGAGGTACTTCAGAGGAATAGGCTTCCTGAAATGTCTCATACCTGAGACCCCCGTCTAATGTATAACCCTCCCCCTTTTGTTTTCTTTGTGTCAATCCGTGGAATTCCTATGGAATTTATGGTTGTTCCCATTGCTTCTTTCATCTCTCAGTACCCAGTTTTATTTATCAGACCTACAGTTTGTAAGGACAAGTCTCTTTCATTCCATTCATCAATCAGTGGAATCCTTCCCATTGTTTCTTTTCTCTCTCACTGCTAGTTTTACCTACCAGCAGACCCACAGTTTGTAAAGACAAATCCCTCACTCCTTTCACCCTCAAAACAGCTTCAAAATCGCAGGACAAAAAGCCAGCCTGGGCACAGTTATGTGTTTAGCACATTAAGGCTAAAGACTCTTGACAGGTCACAAAACATCCCGGCCTGGATGCTGTGAACAAAGGTTTGTGTGCAGCCTCCCCTTCCCCAGGGCAGCTAGAGGCCCCTGTGACCTGGCCACAATGGACAGGCATAAGCACAGTGCCCAGCTGGAAAAGCTGCCTTCTCTGACAGTGTGTAAGTGTGCATGAGGGGAGCAATAGCCCCGGTGGCCCTGTGCCAAGGCCCCGAGGGACCTGATGGGCACACACACAGTGACAGATGTGTGCTGGTGTCCTCTGCAAGCCGTCCCACATTACAGGGCACACTGACCCCCAGAGTGCAGCACGGCTCCCACGCTCCTCAGCCTGCTGGTGAGTGGAACATGGGATCCTTTCACCCTCACAGAGGTGGGGGAGACCTTGCAAAATAATACACCCTAGGAGAAGGGCAAGAGAGCATTTCAATTTATCCATCTGCCTCACCTACCACTGACCACCACGCTCCTTTAGGGCAGTGTAGTTCAACTCCTGGGATAAGATCCTCTCTGGTCTCAATCCTCTTTCCCTATTTCTTCAGAAAACGTTCTGTTGCCTCGATTTCCCTCGCCTGTTGTACCCTGAACCTGGCTTTCTCACACTTCCTCTCGCTGCGTGTGCCTTCAGCCAGCGCTGCATCCTGAGTTTCCCTTTGCCCTCCCACGCTCTGATATTTACCCTGGGAGTTACACACCCCCACTCTAATCTGATCCTCATGGAACAGCAGGTTCATTTAATCACTGGCTCAAAAATTGCAGGCACATTTTATTAGACTTATCTCTCCTAACGATACAGGGATAGCACACCACAGTACCACTGAGAGCAAGCTCCAACTGCTAACCCAGCTGACTCCTGGCTCCTTTATGGGGGAATAAAGCCAAGGGAACGACACACGGTGTCACTTCATAAACCCAAACAGAGCGCAGCGCGGCACTTGCTAACTACAGCTCCCCAAAGGGATGTGTGATTCACACACAGAGGCACTCCCAGGCCCGAGAGCTCTGGCTGTGAGCAGAAAAAAGCTGTATTCTGCTCTAGTCTGAATTCCAAAGTTTGTGCACTATGAACGTAATGCCCTGTGTCTAGAAAAGCTCAGACTGCATTCCTGAATGTACATTCTGTTACTCCTTCTCACAGGAGTAACAGAAACTTTTCCATTTTTTTTTCTTCTCTGTAACATCATCATTAAATGCATTTTAAAGAGTAAGCACAGAATATCCCGAGGAAGGCTAAGGTGAACCATGTGAGAGAACAGAAGAAGGCTTTTCATTGATTTGCATGGAATCCCCCCTGGTTTCTTACACTCTAGGAAGTTTACATCACTTCCCTACCCCCTCACTCCCATTCTACTGATATCTGATAATTGTCACTCCCCCTTTTCAAATGTACTTAGCAAAGAGATGTACCTGGCTATTACAGGTGCCTTCTCATAATCCTAAAAAATACACAATTTGCATTTTCCCCTTTTCTCTGTGCAAAGTTTCAATTCCAACCAGCTCAGGAGAAGAACAGGCTTTCACAGTGAATGCCACCTTTTCTTTCACAATTTACAATTTTGGCTGCAGTTCATACTAAGCTTTCCATAGGGAAGTTTCATCTAGGTACAGAGAACTCAGCCAGAATAAATGGAAAAAGAAAACACACTATAATTTAACCACGTAAGAAAACCCAAAACCAAACATGAAATTAAACTGAAGCAAATTAGTGCAAAATCAGATTGCAGAGAAATAAATCTGCTAGATTTATTAGCAGATAAAGTTTAGCACCAAGAGAAAAATCTGGACTACCACTACCTTAGCATAGTGCATAATTTCCAAACAACTTTGAACTTCTCTGTTGTGAAGACAAAGAAAACTACGTGCTCATCACAGGCTCTGCCCAACACATCTCTTTTCATCTGAATGGATGTTAAGAGTTATCTAGTAAAACATTTGCCACTGTATTTCCTGATCTATGCCATATTCCCCTCAGAAAAAGCCCAGGAAAAAATTAGGAGTGGTAATGGAGTCATAAAATTCAAAATTTAGAAGCATCTCAGGTTCTGTGGTGTCTCAGTTTATGTTTAGGGCTGAAACCCCAAAACACAGACTTGAGCTTTGTGTTCAAGACTACTCAAATAAATAAAATATTTTTCTTAAGATGTTTTTCTTTGCACCTGTAACAGAATCCAATCACTTGGGCCTCGAGGTCGCATTGCCCAATTCCATGAGTTGAATGGGGGTGCACTGACAGACAAGGTATAGCTGATACAAGGCAAAGGTCTCTTCTGATGCAAAACACAGCTTTAACTTAATTCTTTATTTGTCATAGTTTACATGGGCAGATTGGCCTAAAATTTTATAAGAAATGTTTCATACTGGGAGCTTTATTTCCACAACTGGAGAAGAACTTATTCTGCTGTATAAAGATACAGAAATGTAATCTTAAAAAACTCTGGCACTTTTCCTGCTTGTGTAATTCAAAAAGGATCTCAGTAAAGAAAATTCAATTTGGCAATCCATTAACGTAGATTTGATGCTCTCTCTGTTCATATCTTGATGTCTCACCCCTTTCAGAAAAATGAAAATAACTCTTGGTAAAGAGTGGCTGTTCCCTCTTATTAGCCCAGTATATTGGCAATTATTAAAACCCTAGGAAAGCTGCTGAAGCTCTGCTGACTCATGGTGGCCAAGAACTTATTTGTTAACTCCATAACCAAGGTGGAGGAGGGAGAGAAAGAAAAAAAAGAAAAGGCAGAGAACAGGCAAAGTTTGGGAAGAAGGCTGTGTGCCAGGCGTACACTAAGTTGCATCAATTCTTCAGGAGAAAGGATCTGGATGTTATTGGAAATTTAACATGCTGTGTTTGAACCAGGTGAAGAGACAAACCTAATTTCAGCCCATTTAAGTTTAGGAACCTAAAAGAGTAATTTCAATGAAGAGTTTACCTCTCGCAGACATCTACTGTCAACGGAGGAAGAGCAGCGGTTCCAAAAGACAAACTGACTTACCAAAGGTCTGAGCTGTCTTCTCCCTGCTCCATCAAGAACAGAGACACCCCAGGGCAGTGATGGAAAGCCTGTACCAGGACAGCAGCCTGGCACGTGGCACTGCTGTCAGCACAAGGGCTCAGTTCCCACTGCACTCTGCAGTTTGTCACTGCTCCTCCACCCTACAGAGCAGCCTGCAGAGCCCCAAACAAGCTGCAGCAGAGCTGGGGGGATGGAGCTGACAGGGATTAATGGAGCAATTAACCCTTTCCCTCCCCACCCATCTGCCCCAAGGAGGAGAACTCTCACAGAATGTGCCATGACGCAGGAATATATTTCTGACATGAAAGATGTTGGTAAGTGTTAGCCAGGAATGACTGCACTCCTCATTTGGGAGCTCTGGTTTGGTTCATTAATACTTGTGAGATTACTGTAAACCTGAGGTCATTCACAGCCTAAGTACTAGCAAAGGTGGCATTTTAATGCATGGAAAATTTTAGATTTCATCTCATTCTAAGTTATTCTATTCTCACAGCAGTGAATAATTAAGGAAAAGCCAGAGGACATTATTCCCAGGGTACACATTCTCCCCCAGAAAGGCAAAGTGGTTCTCAGCACTGTCTGGCTGCATTTGAGGACTGCACTCTGCACTCCTAATGAGCAGCACAATTCTTCCCAGCCCCCTGCCCATTCCTGCACAAAAAGGAACCAGGATTTTCCACTTGCCCACCATCATCTGTGGTCACATCTTTCACAGCGAAGGAAGGCTGCCAGCATGGTGGATTTGCTGTGACACCATCTTACCCTTGCTCTGCCCAGATGAGAGCATGTGTTCTTTCCCCACTGCACGCAGGGAAGAAGGGAAAACCAAGCAAAGACAAGGTGGCTCTCCTGGTGGTATTTGATGACTGTAGAACATCACACATATAAAAAGCTCAGCATTACTGTACCTTCACATAAAATCCTGTCCCTGTCCTGAACAACAGTAAAACAATTCACCTCATTAAGGTACCACACCAAGCTGCGTAGTCGCTGTGCTGTAAAGGCTCTGGAAGCCTGTGGTTGAAGCGTTAGTGTTGTGGAACAAAGTGACAGCAAGTTGGGAAATAAATGAGCACAGTACTCACTTCTAACCTCCTGGCACTGAGTCTTTTAACAGAGAAGAAAAAAGCAAAAATGGAAAATGTCAGCCCCAAAAACATTTTTCACGTTGTAAAAAATAGAGTCCGCTCTAAAGCACTTGATAAGAGACACACTGAGGGGTCTGAAAAATAGTGAGTGGAACAAAAAGGTTATGTGAACACATCTAATGTAATTAAAAAAAAAAAAAATCTTTCCAACCAAAATTTGTATCTGTGTTGTACAAACGTCACGTCAGCCCTTAAGACGAAAGTCTCGGCAGCTCAGGGATGCAGGGCAGCACTCGGGAGCACGCAGGGAGGGTCGGGGCAGCCCGGCAGGCCGGCAGCGCGCACGGAGCGAGCGGCGCCCGCTCTCCGGCAGAGCTCGCTCATTTGCAAGGGAAGGCGGGCACTGCACATGCCCGCGGTGCCGCCGCCGCTGGGGGCAGCTTTACATAAGGCTGCGCCCGGCGCCAGCCCGCTCAGTCGGCCGGAGCTCTCGGCATGCCGGGCCGCGCTGCCCGCAGCTGGCGCGCCCGAGCCGCGGGCCCGGGGCACGGCGGGGCAGCGCCCGGAGCGCGGCGCCGCGGGCTGCACCCACCCACGGGCGCTCCCATGAAGCGACGCTGCGAGAGCCGCGCTCCCAACTAGAAAGATGCAAAACCGTAATATCCGTGAAGATCCTATTACCTAGGAAGAATTTGACGTTTTGCTGCGAACGCTGTGTTGGGATTGATTTATACTTGGAGTGCTCTGCACGGCTGGCAAAGAATAATGTTCCAAAATCGGTCCGTCTCCCAAGGGGTCCAATTTTTCTTCCTGGGTGTCAGCGAGCCCTGACTCACTACAGTGCAGCTGACAGGGGCTGCCATGCTTGTGGCACACTAAGCAAAAAACAAAAGACCTAAGGACGACCTTTGAACAACACAAAGGATGGGTATGTTTTTCATGTTGCCTTTTTAATTTATAGTTCATAGTTACTGCATAGCCTGTGCTTTAATTGCTCCGTAAACTTACCTTGATGTGATTTGTTATTATACTTAAATGGCTTAGGGATTACACCTTTTACCCAACTATTTGCCAGTAGTTATATTGAGGTATTCTTAAAACAAACCAAAAAAAAGCCGAGTTTAAGAAAAAAACCCGATGTGAAAAGTAGTCGAGTCAAGCTAGGGCTTTGTAAATGATTGCTGAAGTAAAAGATATTAGCATGATTGAAAAAAATGACTGATGTGTGGGGGGATAACTTTTCTAAGTTGTTTTTATTTCCAGGTTTCAATGTAATTAGGCTACTGAGCGGATCAGCTGTAGCTCTGGTAATAGCCCCTACTGTATTACTGACAATGCTTTCTTCTGCTGAACGAGGATGCCCTAAGGGCTGTAGGTGTGAAGGCAAAATGGTATATTGTGAATCTCAGAAATTGCAGGAGATTCCCTCAAGTATATCTGCTGGTTGTTTAGGTTTGTCCCTTCGATATAACAGCCTCCAAAAACTAAAATACAATCAATTTAAAGGTCTTAATCAACTCACCTGGCTCTATTTAGACCATAACCACATCAGCAATATTGACGAAAATGCTTTCAGTGGAATACGCAGACTAAAAGAGTTGATCTTGAGTTCCAACAGAATCTCCTATTTTCTTAATAATACCTTCAGACCTGTGACAAATCTCCGGAATTTGGATCTGTCATACAATCAGCTGCAGTCTCTGGGATCTGAGCAGTTCAGGGGCTTAAGGAAGCTGCTGAGTTTACATTTGCGGTCCAATTCCCTAAGAACCATTCCTGTTCGAATATTTCAAGATTGCAGGAACCTCGAACTGTTGGACCTGGGTTATAATCGCATCCGGAGTTTAGCAAGGAATGTGTTTGCAGGTATGATCAGACTGAAAGAGCTTCATCTGGAGCACAATCAATTTTCTAAGCTCAACCTGGCACTTTTTCCAAGGCTAGTCAGCCTTCAAAACCTTTATTTACAGTGGAATAAAATCAGTGTGATAGGACAAACTATGTCTTGGACCTGGAGCTCATTACAAAGACTCGATTTATCTGGCAATGAAATAGAAGCTTTCAGTGGACCTAGTGTTTTTCAGTGTGTGCCCAATTTACAGCGCCTCAACCTGGATTCAAACAAGCTCACATTTATTGGTCAAGAAATTTTGGATTCTTGGATATCTCTCAATGACATCAGCCTTGCCGGGAATATATGGGAATGCAGCAGAAACATTTGCTCTCTGGTAAACTGGCTTAAAAGTTTTAAAGGGCTGAGGGAAAATACAATTATTTGTGCCAGCCCCAAAGAGCTGCAAGGGGTGAACGTTATCGATGCAGTGAAAAACTACAGCATCTGTGGCAAGAGTACCACGGAAAGGTTCGAACTGGCACGAGCCCTCCCAAAGCCAACGTTTAAACCAAAACTCACCAGGCCTAAGCACGACAGCGAGCCCCCCGTGCCCCCGACGGCGGGAGCCCCCGAGGGCGGCCCCGAGCCCGAGCACGACGCGGAGCACATCTCCTTCCACAAAATCATCGCCGGCAGCGTGGCCCTCTTCCTCTCGGTGCTGGTGATCCTGCTGGTGATCTACGTGTCGTGGAAGCGCTACCCTGCCAGCATGAAGCAGCTGCAGCAGCGCTCGCTCATGCGGAGGCACAGGAGAAAGAAACGACAGTCGCTGAAGCAAATGACTCCAAGCACACAGGAATTTTATGTAGATTACAAACCCACCAACACTGAGACCAGTGAGATGCTGCTGAATGGAACGGGACCCTGCACGTACAACAAATCGGGCTCCAGGGAATGCGAGGTATGAACCATTGTGATAAAAGAGCTTTTAAAGGCTGGGAAATAGTGGTGCTTTATTGAACTCTAGGGACTATAAAGGGAACGTTTTTCTCACTTTTCTGGCACAGCTCTTCCATGTCCCTTTTTTGTACATTCATAATACTGGTCATTTTACTCTCATACATAATCAGCTCATTGAAATTTAAATACCGCAATCAATGTGAAGCCTGAGCTCTGGTTTAATACAATACCTATTGTGCAAACCCTCTACTGATCTCATTAAAGTCTCTCTTGTTTTTAAATAGAAAACTTCCTTCATAAGTAATCCACTGCACCTGCACCAACTGTGCCTCTGTTTAGGGAGAAAAATGACAAAAATTAAAAAAAAAATCAAACTCAGGGTATCCCCCTCTGCCTCCCCAAACCCAGTCCTTGCTCTAAAACTCACTTTTTGAGCCCAGAATGAAGTAAAGATCCAGGTGCTGTAGTATCATATGAATTCTGAGTTGTCTGAGGGTAGAGATGGTGCAGGAACAGCTCTGAAAAAATGCCTGATTGCTGCTCTACACAAGAGAGACTAAAAAGCACCCTTAAGAATCACACCAGAGGCAAAGCAGAGGGAAACCTAGGCTTAATAAAAAATTAAAAATAAAAAGGTACAGTGGTATTTACTGTACTGCATTATACCCCAGTGTTTCTAGGGCCAATAGCTAGCAATTGAAACCTGTTTATGTGACTTCATACAAAAGGTGCCAGTGTTTATCCCTACATCCAGTTGCCTTTCAGAAAATAGTCAAAAGGCATTCATTAGATGAGGAGCAGAAATTCCTTATTGATGCAATTAGAGGAACTCAAATGTGCAGCAGCAAAAGCAAGACCACTTCCTGCACACATTTGTTTCAGCTCTCATTAGGAATTCCCTTTTCAGGACTGTCAAAGGCATTTATGTAGCTGAGGAAACCATTAAAATCCATCATTTTCTTCTGTTTCTGTTTATTGGCTGGGCTAGGCTCGCTAAGGTTGTGTGTTATGTTTTGCACAGTGTCCCTCTAATAACTAAATAAAGCTTCATCACTTAAAATGCCAAACACTGTGCATTTTAGACATACTACAGCTGCACAGAGCTTTCAGAGAAAACTGGTTACTCACTGATGTGAGAGTAGTCCACCCAAAAATCCTTTTACACAAATCAGTGACAAATCATTTTCCTCTCTTACCAAAACCCTAATGACATTACAGAATTCACACATATTCAGTTTTAATGTCTAGTCATACAGCAGTGGTTGTGGGCAAAATACAGATTTGTAACCCAGCTATTCCCTGCCTTCCTTCTCCCAAAATCATGCATTTTGTTGGCTGCAGAAGAATAGAATATCCCCCATATTTGCAATTAAATAATACCTCTTATTTTGATAATCAGGAAGGGAGGGTATGAAATAACACAGCAGCACCTTTATAGAAGTCAGTAATTTAATTATCTCCATTTTTGCAACTTGATTTGGCTTTGTAAACTGCACATCTTCAATCACTTGGGAAGGAATATTTCTACAAGGCAGTTTCACTGCAGCAGATGAGAAAAAGCAAAACCTTAACAGAAGGTTCTCCTGAATTGTTACTGAAAAATCCCAATCATAGAAAATCACCTTGAAACGTGCTCAATACAGTGAAAACAAAGATAGAAACGTCTCTTAAAACTACTAATACACTTGGAAGGGTTTGGGCTGGGGTTTTTTTCACAGAATGAAACCATTCTCCTTTTCAAGGACTGTAGTGAGGAAATAGCTGAGGGTGGAAGCTGGAGCTGTGCTGAGCCCTGCAAGAGAGACCCCATTTCCCTGAGCACCAGGACCCCCCAGCATTCACAGTGCAAGTGCTTGAGACACTTCAGCAGCACAGCAGAGCTGCACCTCACTTGTGCCTGGGAAGCTGCTATTAAAAAGTCAATACACATTTAATTACCCAGGCTACTGCAGGATTCAGTTTTCTACCAGCACATCCTGCTTATCTCTGCACTGAAGCATTAGAGTTTGCTATAAACTTCATGTTAACAACCATCCCTGTACTTCAGGGGCTTCCATCTCTGCAGTGGTGACTAACATTGGGCACAGCCAAAACATATGGATGTTCATATATACATACATACAGACACACACGTGTGTGTGTGTACAAATATAAATACACATAAAAATAAAATTAATTTTTTATATTTCATTTTAGGACTGCTAACTGCAATCAGAAAATAATCCCATACTATTACTTAAGAATTTTTGTTATTCAGAAATATTCAATGCATCTTCTAAAACCTCTTAATGGACTGTGATTGTGAGAGTTGTCTATAATTGAATTGGACTTATTATGCTTTGTGTTTCTTTAATGCCTTGTTCGAAACATTACTCAGAAAGTGCTACCTGTAAAACCATCACTAGCTCCCTTTGAATAATCAATTATAGGCATGAAAAAGCAAATCAGGCCAGTCTGCCATGAATCCTGGATGGGTCACAAAAACCCAGCAGGTGCATTCATGCACAGACATGCTCAGATCCCCAGTCCCCTCCCAGCCTGGGAGCTGCAGGTGTCCCCAGACACGTGGGTCAGTGTGTGATTGCTGCCATGGCCACTGGCAGTGCAGCCCCTGCCTGGGCACACACCAAACACACCCAGTGCAGCTCTCTGAACCCTGTGCACAGCCCAAGGCCTGGCAGCCAAGGTTTTAAATCCCACCCTGGTGCCCATGGCTTAGAGAGCATTTTGAACCAGCTCCACAGCCCCTTCAAACACATTATGAACTCCATGTTTTCATGTGGGCAAACCCCACATGAACTCAGCTAACCTGAGCCTCACCACTGGCAAATGAAATACTCCAGCAGTGACTTGGTTTGTGTGGCAAGGCCACCAGAGTCACAAATTCTGATAATCTTGTGGGAATGACTTGGTCTTGGCTGAGCAGCTCTAAGTCCCCATGAAAGGCTGCCCCTCTCCTGAATACAAATGAAGTGCTGAAGCCTCAAAGGTTCCAGCAAAGAAATTTCTCCTTTGCTTCTCTCCAGTATCTAAAATCTTGATCCCACTTAGTCCTGGTTTTTGGATAGTTTGGCGCCAGTCTCTCACAAACCTGTTAAAATCTCCCTGGGGTGATGCCAAGCAATCCTCAGAGGATGTCAAAGAGCCACAGCAGCTACCATGGCTCTCACAAACCTGGGAGCCTTCACACAAGCATTTTAGGCACTGAGTTGAGGAAGGTGTGACCAAATGCCTCCAATGACTTGGTTCCTCTTTAATGGAGCTGATACCACCTTCATATTCCAGTTTTAGGAGAGCAGCAATGGGTGTTGAAGATGTGTGTAATTTCTTTTTTTTCTGTTTGTTTTTGGGATCTGTAGCCATTTACTGTTCCTTTTCCTGGGACATGTATGGTGTTCTGGGGCTACCACTGCAGACCAGGGCTTTTCAAGCTGCAGACAAAGTGCAGGACTCTTCCATGCCCAGTGTCATTGTCACTGGGTTGGCATCTATGTGTGTTTAGACAGTGTTGAGACAAATGTTAGGTGGAATCACCAGACTGCTTCATTTCATTGTAGCACCCCAGAAACGTTGAGGGCAGTCAGGACTTTCTGTGAGACACAGAGAGACCATGGCAAACAGAGTGAGAGATCTGAGGGGATTTGCTGGATCACACAGAGGCTGAGTGCTCTGTCTGTGCTCTGGGAGTGTAACCCAGCCCTTGCACCCAGATCCCCTCCTTGCCTCTCACAGACCCAGCTCATGGAACGTTCAAGTGCCATTTCAGAGTCACACACCACACAGAATGCACATCTTTGGGAAAATAACATAACTCATGCACTGAGCAAATTGGAGGAGACTGGTAATGCTCATTCACCATGTTGAGATCACCTCCAGCAACTGCAGAGTAAGAGAATAATAATGAGAACAAGTGGCTTGAGTATAATGACTGCCAGCTCCTCTGCTGGCTGGCTTTCATGACTCACTGTCTGCACCTCCAGAGTCATCACAGCTGAAGCTTTGGCAAAGCTCTCTTTTCTTATTAGTATAAAATGGTGAGCCTTCATATAAAATTCAATTGCAAAATCAACATAAATAAACAATATGCCTGCACATACAATTAGAAATTTCCAGTTTGCTGCAAGCAAATGGTCTTTGCTGTCAGCCCTCAGTGCTAGATAAATATTCCATGGGTGAATTTCTGTGGAACAATAGTGACATCCAGTGGGTAGGGAGCTTAATCACAGGTACCTCCTGCATAAATCAATTCCCACTGAGATGTGTTTGCCTCTTCCCTTGGCATCCTTCTCTGTCCCACAGGAGAAGCATCAAACCCTTGCAGCACAGTGAGCACTCAACTGGAGCTGTGTACAGCAGCCACAACCTGCATGTAGTGAGGACATGGAGAAAATAAGAGCAGGTGAAAGCTGGCAGGGAATGGTGACTTCCATCCAGTGTGGGGGTCACTACTGCCAGAAAAAGGCAAGGAGTATACAAGCAGCTCTAATGAGTTTGTGGCCACTGGTTTAGAACTTATTATTTAGAAAACACCACTTTAATAGACTAGAAAATAAACTCAGGCCACAAACAACTCATTCAACCTCCTAGTAGCAGAAGACTAAAAATGTTTTTCTTCAGTTTATAATAATGAGAGAAAGATTTTATTAGACATTAAAAGAAGGACAATTCAATACCTGGGAACAAGCCCAAGTAAGAACTTCCTCTCAAAACCACACAATGTCCAAAGAGACAAGAGGAATATGATGCAAGATCAAATTCACAAACAGTAGCAAAGTCCTACAGTGGCAAATATGACATGGATGTGCAGCACATTTGCTTGGGCACGACCTCAGGAGCATTTTGCTGTACCTGCACTTGGTTTCTGACTCTGTGCCAGTGTTCCTGCCATGGTCCTGAACCACAGGGAGGGACAGAAGGCAATGAAGTCAGGATTGCAGCTCTGTTGATAAGATTCAGGTTTCACTGCCCCACAGAAGGTGCACAGGAGCTCATTTCCCCCCACACTGGAGGAAATCCAGCTGCAATTCTAACTTTTGATGCTTCAGGTGGCCTGGGAGGTTACCTATCAGTCAGCCCATGCTCCAGTGCTTTCCTTTTCAAGGCTTTGGAGAGTGGGGATCATCACAGGAGGATAAAATTTCTGATTGTGGTGTGATTCTCAGGGCTACAGCCAAACTCCTCCCTGGCATCACCACCAGCAGAGCACAGCAGGGCACACAGACACAGCTCAACAGGAGGGCATAACAGAACAAAAAGGGTTTTATCCAGGGCCCTGTGGGACAATTAGCTGGGAGCTGATGGCCAACGTTTTACCTACCAGAGAACCTGCAAATCTCATTTGGGACGAGCACAAACATCATAAAAGCAAGAATGAAAAAAGATTTGCAAGTAGGCACTATCTTTTTATCCCACCAATCCATCACAGAAATTACATCTCCCTGCAAGTCTTGTCTTGCTCACCTGTGACACCACAATGACCACAGCACTGGCATTGTAATGGAAGAATGAGCATTGTTTACTGAGAAGGGGCAAAAGGCCAGCTAATTCATATTTATTAGCTTCTTCCTAAAGGGCTTAATGACCTACTGATGTTATTACAGGAAATACTAGATATTCATGTGAAAACTCAAACATTTAAGATTCTTCATCACTAAAATCAACCAAACTCTTTAACAGAACAAAACAATTCATTCTTGACTTACTGTTTGTTAATGTTTCCCACAAACTTTTGTTTGCCAAAAAGCAACTGAATAACTGGAGGTGTAACCTTGAAAAAAAGTCCTCCAAAAACCCTTCACATGTCCTCTTAACCACTAAAGCCATTCCCTTCCTGTGTTCATGCCCAGCATTCTCGTGGGCACCTCTGTTCATGGCCATAGTTACACTGAGAGATGGAAAAAAAACAGGGAAAGGGCTGTGTGTGGCTTACTGCACAGGGAAAAAGTCAGGAAGGGTCACTCAGCTTCTCCAGAACTTAAAAACTGGAAGTAAAAGATACAAAATGATAGATAGATGATAGATAGATAGATAGATAGATAGATAGATAGATAGATAGATAGATAGATTGATTCTGGGCATCTTTAGACATCAGACAAAAAACTTCTCTTTTCTTTCATACCTTACTAAATGACAGGAAGAAAATACCTTCCTATAATGTAAGACATTCTTTCCAAAGCTGTGGGACTGAGCTGGTGTTGGAAAAAGTCTAAACATATTCCATCCTACTGTTGTTGTTTCTGATGTGATTATTTCCAGCAGCTGCAGAAGTGGTAAGATACAGCTCACAGGTAACATGTGCATTATTCTAGCTGAGCACATCCTCTGGCCTTTATTTCCAGCTTCATGGCAAATCCTAGGTTGTGCTGTTGGCTCTTCATGTGCCCTTTGTAGTCAGGAACAGCTTACTGAATGTTGGAATGCCAGTTCTTTGCCTGTGTATGCAGCAGTTGGCACTGGAGAACTCATGGTTCTGATTTTTTAGGCACTGGTGTTTTCTAGTTCCCTAAAGGCTGCAAAGCTCACAAACAGACTCCAACCTAAAGTCATGAGATTATCATCCCCTTCCTGGTTCAGCTCTGAGCCAGGGGAGAAAAGGTGCCCCAAACATTCAAAGGTGCAGCCAGGATCCCAGTGAAAGCTGGGTGCCATGATCTAGTTGAGGTATTGCAACATGGGTTGTGATCTTAAAGGTCTCTTCCAACCTAGAAATTCTGTGATTCTGTGAAAGTTGGGCACCCCAAGGGTCTGGTGGACACCCCAGGATCCTGGTTGGGCATCCCCAGAGCCCTGGTGGGCATCCCAAGGGCCCTGGTGGGCACCCCAAGGGCCTGGTAGACACCCCAAGGGCCTGGTGGGCACCCCAAGGGCCTGGTGGGCACCCCAAGGGCCTGGTGGCTGCTCCCTGTGCTGCCCTAGGGAACACTGAACAGCCCAGGGGAGATAATGAGCAGGAGTAGTGCATTAGTAATACAAATCCACTGAAAACACAACCATCAGAAATGGATTCCCTGTTCCAAAAATACAGACTTCATCATGTATGTTCTAGCATACACACTGTCTTGTTTGATTTAACTTGTTAAAATGCATTATTTAGCACTGCACAAGCATCTCTTTGGTGCTGTGGTGAGTTGTGCAAAAGCTGCAGGTGATGAAAGCAGGGAAAGGGAACACAGTTTACAAAAAGAGTCAAACAGAAAAACACTTCAGACAATCCTAATTAGTGTGCTGTAACTCTTTTTTCAGTCTCCTATAGATGATCCTGTTTATTTTAAAACAGACTGCAGCAAAGGTTTTCAGACCTGCAAATGGGAATTTCAGCACCCAAATATCACCCATTTGTTGCACCAGTTGAGCACTTAACCTTTGTTATGAGACATTATCTCCTCTCCATTTCTCCCCAGAACTGGACATTTGAACATGACTCAAGGGTCACAAAGTGCTCTGGCCACCTCCATGAAGCTATTTTGAAAAATTACCTCCCCAGAGATTTTGGCAAATCCTCTTGCAAGGGAAAGGGAGCAGCTGTGCCTCAGTGAGTGCAGATGGGGCAGACCCACCTCAGTCACACTGGGAGGGCTGCAAAAGGATGGAAAAGGATGTTGATAGCTGGGGAGCTGCCTTCTGACCTGACTGGAACTAATTCCTGGCACACAGTTACAGTGACCTCACCTCAGAAAATAATCAAGCATGGTTCACCTTAAACAGCTACAGATTCTCAAGTCTGGCTTCTTTTAGCCAGAAGAGTTTATTCCTCAATTTCTCACTAATAACAATCATAGTAATCTTACACAAACACTTAGTCAAAGTATGAGAAAAGGATCACCTTTTCCTCTTCAATAAAAAAGTAACATCAAATAACATGCCAGCACATCAGAGTTTTGTTAGCAGTGCACTGTATCTTGTAATGTGACACTCTCAGATGGCAGCACTGCCTTGCAGCCATCTGGGACATGAGTCATATCCTCAGAGCAGTCAGCTTCATCCTGCCCTGCCCCAGAGCTCCCAGCTTCTGTGAGCATCCCTGAGCTCCAGACACTGCACTGTGCTCATCCCAGCCATATCCATGTAGGACACACATCCCTGTGCTCCAGACACTGCACTGTGCACATCCCAGCCATTTCCATCTCAGACACTCATCCCTGTGCTCCAGACACTGCACTGTGCACATCCCAGCCATTTCCATGTAGGACACTCATCCCTGTGCTCCAGACACTGCACTGTGCTCATCCCAGCCATTTCCATGTAGGACACTCATCCCTGTGCTCCAGACACTGCACTGTGCTCATCCCAGCCATTTCCAGCTGGGCACTCATCCCTGTGCTCCAGACATTGCACTGTGCTCATCCCAGCCATTTCCATCTCAGACACTCATCCCTGTGCTCCAGACACTGCACTGTGCACATCCCAGCCATTTCCATGTAGGACACTCATCCCTGTGCTCCAGACACTGCACTGTGCACATCCCAGCCATTTCCAGCTGGGCACTCATCCCTGTGCTCCAGACACTGCACTGTGCACATCCCAGCCATTTCCATGTAGGACACACATCCCTGTGCTCCAGACACTGCACTGTGCACATCCCAGCCATTTCCAATGGGACACACATCCCTGTGCTCCAGACACTGCACTGTGCACATCCCAGCCATTTCCATGTAGGACACACATCCCTGTGCTCCAGGCACTGCACTGTGCTCATCCCAGCCATTTCCATGTAGGACACTCATCCCTGTGCTCCAGACACTGCACTGTGCACATCCCAGCCATTTCCATCTCAGACACTCATCCCTGTGCTCCAGACACTGCACTGTGCACATCCCAGCCATTTCCAGCTGGACACTCATCCCTGTGCTCCAGGCACTGCACTTTGCTCATCCCAGCCATTTCCAATGGGACACTCATCCCTGTGCTCCAGACACTGCACTGTGCTCATCCCAGCCATTTCCAGCTGGGCACTCATCCCTGTGCTCCAGACACTGCACTGTGCTCATCCCAGCCATTTCCATGTAGGACACTCATCCCTGTGCTCCAGACACTGCACTGTGCACATCCCAGCCATTTCCATCTCAGACACACATCCCTGTGCTCCAGACACTGCACTGTGCTCATCCCAGCCATTTCCATGTAGGACACTCATCCCTGTGCTCCAGACACTGCACTGTGCTCATCCCAGCCATTTCCAGCTGGGCACTCATTCCCTGTGCTCCCAGGGCTGTGACTCACACTGTGATACCCTCACCATCCTCCTTCCAGCACAGGATCCCTGCAGGAGGGATGGACACCCAGCTCTGGAACTCCTCCCAAGGCTACTTGTACCCAGCTCCAGCAGCCTCTCTGCTCTGGGGACTAAATGTCTGTCTCTACTTTGATTTATCTGCAACAGCAGTTCCCAGGTTACACCAGTGACACAAAATGCAGGCCTGCAGCAAAGCCCAGCAATATTATGACATGAGTTCAGAAGCCCCAATTACCAGACAGAAACTCATCCTTCATTAAAGAACACATTTACTCCAAGCACACTGGACAGCACCTCCCACCCACCCCTGCTGCTGCTGCTGGCAGCACAGACAAGAGTTTCATTTTTCTAGTGAGCAAGCAACAAGCACAGAGGGTATGAGAGAGAACATTCCACAAGGGAATCCTGAGCCCTGGGTCAGGCTGGGCAGAAAGCAGCAGCAGTGCAGGGAAAGGGGCTGGGAGGGCAGTGCAGCTGCCTCAGTGTGCAGGAGCTGAAGTGCAGCAGTGTCCATGGAGGTCTGATTTTATGGAAGTTCAGAAAAGCACAGGAACTTAGGCAGCCATGCACAATTCCCTGCTACCCAAAGGACAGCTGGGCTGCAGCCACAGCACATTATGGCAAGTTCTGATGTGCAAGAGCAGTAGAAAAGGATTTGAAATTGTAACGTGAGGGGTTGCACTGTCAAATGTGAAAGCATGTTGGATTTGGCCTGTGTTGGTATCATAAATAAAAAACATCTGTACATCAGTAATATCAATAGAATGATTCAGTAATATCAATAGAATGTATCAGTTATATCAATAGAATGTATCACTGATATCAATAGAGTGTTTCAGTAATATCAATAGAATGTATCAGTAATATCAATAGAATGCATTTTCCAAAGCCATGAGCTACTGATATGTATGCTTTGGCTTCATGTATAAACTGACATGGCAAGTTCTAAATTTAGCCAAGCCAATTTCTTTTAAAGCCTCATCACGCTAATTACATCCATCAAGTGTGTAAAATACATTTTGTCAGCTAAGAACAGAAGACTTAAATGAAATGTAAATCCTTACTCAGCACTTTAAGCTGTTAATGGCTCTAAGTCGTTAATGAGATGATGAAAGGAAAATGCTCCTGCAGACTCTGTAGTGAGAATTTATTACCAGTACTCATTACTCCCAGCCAGTGCAGATTCTGAAAGTGTCCCACATTTGTGCCAACACCCCAGTACCAACAGAGAGATCCCAAAATAATCTTCTTTGCCTGCAGATGTGCTCGTGTGTGCAGGTGGGGCTTTCAGGCAGTGCCAGGGATGGGTGCCCTCCCTCCTGAGGCACAGGAGCTTTCCCCATCCTGCAGCAGGGCACAATGTCAGAATGGCATCTCAGCTTGACTTGCTGGCACTGTAATCCATCAAACAGTGTGAGCACTAATGGCTGACTGCACAGCATGCCTGGGCTTATGTGTTTTTGTAATGAATTTTGATAGATCCCCCATTAGAATTAGCTCAGAAGAGCACTGGAAAGAGATTTACAGGACTATGGATGTACTACAGCAGGATGGGGGAGAACATGAGAGTTAAAGGGATATATCCCTGTTATCCAAAACTTGCAAATTTCGTTTCAATTCAGTAACATCAGGATTTATGAATTTTCATCCTTTTCACCAACTACAGGATTTCCTGTCTCTGCCTATAACCTTAGGGAAGGTTATTAAGGGAAATTCCCAATTGCAGAAAACCCCTAGATCAGGCTTAGTTCTTACTGAAAGGAAAAATATCATTATTTGATTTCTTTCTCAGATGTCTCTCTCCCAGTCTAGTCCCTTTCTTTCCTTCAGTCTGAGCTCCTCTCCTCTCTTGATTAGCTACTTCACAGAAAGAGAAAGAAAATCCAGGAGCTACATTTAAATGTAGCAGATGCCCTTGAATTTGCACCGAGTTGTGCCCTGTAAAGCCTTGTTTACAACCTCAGCTCCAGCAGCAAGTGAGCTCCCAGGAACAAAGAAATGTTAGAGGCATTTTCACAACAGTTTTAAATTGCTTCCCCAGTAAAGAGGACTCACTGATCAAGTAAATAAAGTGAGGTAAAGTGATTCATGCTCAAACACAATGAAAATTAATAAAATGAAGCAGTCTGGAATATTTGCACCCTCTGCAGGAACATTGTCCAATCAACTTTTAGAGAAAATTAACATAATGTTCAAAAATTATTATGCATGAGAAAACAAAAGCTATCTCAAATGATTGCCCTGCTGCAAGAGGATGCTGATTAGCTACAGAGAATTGAATTTCTGGTATCAGTGCTTTATTGGGTCACTGTATGGATTTGACAGTCAAGACACCTCCTTACACTGCAAAACCAAAGCAGATTTGCCTAAGATTAATTCCACACTAGCTTAATTATTAATCAGTCTCTCCCAAATGGATTTTTTTAAATGTACTTGAAAAGGCCAGTGCAAACAGAAGTGCTGTGTGTAAGGATGGCCAGTTCTGCAGGCAGGGATGCTGCAGGGGGCAGCCTGGGCTGAGGGTTTCATTACCATGCATGGTTCTGACAGGCTCTGGATAACCCCTGATCCCTCTGCTCAGGACCACAGAGAACTTTGTGTCTGTTTAATAGGGCTGTTTCAGGCTTTAATCAAAGATTTACAATCTACACCCTGGAACAAGGAATATTCCCCTTTTTAAAAGGTTTCAAATAAAACACTTTTTTTTTTAGAGATTTTTCTTGAATATCTGTAGCCTATGCCCCTTACCTGCACCTTCTTACAATTTAATACCTCTTTATACAATCTAATGCTTCCTCTTCCACTTCTCTGCATCCCCAACACAAAGAAAACATAGACACTGTCGCATGTTCTTTCCAGCACAAATCTGTATGTCCAATTTTACTGAATGAATTAACAGCTTTGAAGGGAAGGAGTAAGCAGGGAAGTGCAGGAGCTGATGGGAACCTGTGCCAGGCAGTAGAAGGAGCAGGACTGAAATTCTGTGGAAATCCAGCTGCTCTGTGGCATTTGCTAACACACTGCAGTGGTGCTGCATGCTAATGGCAGTGAGAGAAAGAGGGGTTTGCAAATCTGTGAAGCTGTACTGGCATTAAACTGTTTGGAAAACAGCCTGGAAGAAAGGAATGCCTCAAAGTCAACCAGTCAAAATTACGTGAAAACTCAGCTCCTCCCTGTTCTGTTACACATCATAAAAACTGCTGTGATAATTACAAAGCTCATTGGGCCAACAATGGCAAAAATGTGGACAGACACCTGAAACTTCATCCCCTCCAGCTCAGCTTCAGCTCTGACTGTGTCTGAGCCAGCTCCTTCCCATTTTGGAGCAGTTGGTCGTTCCCCCAGATAATTTCTGGCAGCACTCTGAAATGATCCTCCATTCCAAGGCCAGGCTGGACAGGGCTGTGAGCAGCCTGGCTCAGTGGAAGGTGTCCCTGCCCATGGCAGGGGGCTGGAAAGAAATGGTTCTCCAAGCCAAGGCATTCTGTGGTTCTCTGAGTCTCACCCCTAACTCCCAAGCTCTAGGCAAACTCCTTCACCAGGCTGGCCTGTGCTTCTGTTCCAAGCAGTACTGGAAGCATCCAGCAAGCTGGGAACTCCTGCATCCTTCTGGGAAAGTCTCCAGCAAGCTGGGAATGCCTGCATCCTTCTGGAAAAGGTTTACATCTGCTTTACATTTACCTTTCCAATGAGCCTCCTCCCAAAATACTGACAAGAAGCTGTTGTCTAAAGCCATATTTTTCTATCCAATGGGCAAATTCATTAGGGCTCCTCTTGCAAAAGGGGACTGGCAGAATCCTGCTGAAAGGGAGTTGAGGGCAGCCTGACAACCTCAGCCAACACCTTTGCCCTCTGTGTATGGCCTGAAGCAGCACAGGTGAGGGAATTCAGGGCACATGCCCCTGCTGCTGGTTTCCCTCTGTTCCAGAGTGCAGTGCAGGGCTTGTCCCAAGGTGTCCAAGAGCAGCTCTCCCAGGATCACTCTCAGGGCAGGTGTGTTATTTTTTAGCAAGTGTTGTTCTGCTTGCCAGTGCTAACACTGACTGCAAGAACAACAATATATAACTGCTTGTGCCTTCCTGTTCTGTTAGTGTTCCATACATCAGAGCTTGCAGAGCCTGTGGGAAAGAAGCCAGTGACCATTAACCTTCACTTTATTTTATGCTTTTATAATTTCAGGAGTTTAGTTTCAGGCTTGCAGCCTTCAGGGCTGCAAAGCTGAGACTGGAGTAAAATACTGCAAAGCAGCAAATGCTTAGCATAAGATAGAAGAGCTTTTCCTGAGTCCCCATGTCGTTTCTCCCAGCTCTAATGCAAACTTTATTTCAGGGGATTTAACAAGTTTTTTCTTGACTTGAAGTAAATGCACCAGAGATGCTTTCTGCTTTTGAAACAAAGAAATAGCTCCTGGATTTGACAGTGGCCAGTTCACTGAGTTCCCAAGAGGTCACACTGAGTAGGCAACACCTGACTGTCTTTCAAACCTTGACAAGACAAATCAAGGCTGGAGGGATGGCCAGGACAGCACATTCACATCTTTGTTTCTACCACCCATAGGAACACAGCTGAAAACCCTATTGCTATTAAAAATCAGGAAATCCCTCTTGTACCTTCATGCTCCCCTTGTCTTTGACTCAGACTGGCCCACTGAAACTCAAGACAAAAACACCTCCCAAAGGGTAAGTGTGCCACAAAATCCCAGGACAAAGCTCAGGGAGAATCCCAGGACTTTGAGGGCATGGTTACCAGAAAGTCCTGAGGCTGTTTCAGGAAGTTTACCCTTCATCCATCATTCACACAGCAGAGCACTCCCAAAGGTGAGGTGAATTCCACAGACTCCCATGTGCTGCAGTTTGTAAATCACTGCCATGAAAGTAGGACAGTAGTGTCAAGCTGACAAGAGGCCTTAGCATTTCAGAATTTCCTCACTGAATAAGCTTGACTCGTGGTGCCTGCCACAAATGCAGTGCCCCAGCATCAGCTGTGCAGCACAGCCCTGCCTTGGCAGCACAGAGCAGCTGGGAGTGCCCCCACAGCACTGGGGACACACAGAGCACCAGGAGCTGCACTGCAGCTGCAGCACACCAGGCAGGCATGCAGCACTGCTCTGTGAAACTGGGGCCCTTTGTTCAGCTTACAGAATCATTCCATCTAAGATTTATACAACTTAAAGGCTGGACAAGGGGCAAGGTAAGGCAGCAGAGCAGAGAAGGATGCTTTCATCACCAACAGCCCTTCTTGCATTCTGTTTATCAAAGGCCTGACTGATTAAATAAGAGCCATCAGTTCCTGTTACACAGCAAGCTGCAGCAGAGCCAGCAGCCATCTGCAGTGGCACCTCTGATTCTTTACAGCTCCTACACATCAGGGTCAGGCAGTTCAGCCATCCTGACCTGCAGGTGAAAAGCAGATAATAATAATACACTCTGTGTCCTGTCCACATTCTCCTCAGGGAAAAGAGCCTCGAGCCAGCACACAGTGTCACAAGGGCTGGGTTTCCTGAGTGCTGCAGGGATGAACTCTGTGAGCCCTGCACTGCCATTCCCTGTCCCTGCCCCAGGGAAAGCCTGGCACAGCATGCACTGCTCCCCCTGTGCTGCTGTCAGCAGGGCACTGCTCACCACTTCCTCCCAAATCACAGGAGCCCAGAAACCACCACATCATTTTCACTTTTCCAAGTCAAGCCAGTCCCCCGGTGAGCCAAGTGTCTGTTGTGAACTTTGCTAACCTTCAATTTGCTTATGTTCTCAGAACTTAGTACATAGGGACATAACGATTTCTTCCAGATTACATCCTCTACAGGAACTCTACATCTCTTCTCTTTCATTGCTTTGCTTGGTGAATGCAGAAATCAGGGCCATCCACTTGGAAAATATTTTCCTTATTTGGAGTTTTAGTATCAAATATGGGAAAAAAAATTTTTTTTCCAGCAATTCCAATCTGGAAATAAACAGCTCATCAAGTCAGTTATCTATCAATTAATAAATTAAAGATAATAACGTTTCTCCTCAACTGCTTCAACAATAGAATTAATTAGTTCTAATTAGAAATAAATGTCACTCCTTGAAGTGCCTCAACATCAAAAATGTTGAAGCACCTTTCATTAGAGAGTCTCTAAACACTCTGCAAGACATTATCAATGCCATTTGTACAGAAATGAGGTTCTTTTCAGGCCATGGCAGCACTGGGAGCAGATGCTCAGCCTCCCACGGGCATTATTTCAGTGATTGTTTTCTTACTCACAAAGAAAGTGGAAGCTGGGTGGGAGACATGAGTCATGTGAAATGAGAGCACAGCATCGTGCAGCAGCAAGGGAGCAACCCCAGACACCTCCACCCACGTTCAGAAAGGTACAGAATTTCCTAAACTAAAACATAACCTTAATCCCATAACAGCACACTTCCACAAATGCTGCTTGAAACCTATAGCCTGTCAAGCCATAAAATACAATTAGTCAGTGCTGATAATCACCACTGTTGTGGTTTGGCAGGCTCTCCTCCTCCAGTGTCAGATGTAAAACAGATGATGGTGGCCTACAGAACTTGGGGGAAACATAATGCCTGACAGCAGAGCAACACTGCATGGAAAAGAACTGTATCACCTCCAGCAAAACAAACAAGCCAGAATCTCACAAGATTCATACCAGCAATCATCACCCCCAGAATAAATAGAGGGTTTCATTTTACTTGTTTTAAAAGGCTTATTCCACTTGGTGAATTATGGCTGTTTTTTCTGAAGTGGCTCCTAATCTGATTGCTCAGAGATTTATGTACAGTCACAAGGTTGGGAAATTATTATTGGGAATGTCTATTCAGATGAGAACTTTCTGAAAATTGAGATAGGGACTAAAATCAGATTTTATACCTCTCATTTAACAATCTGTTATTAATAAGCTTTTTAATTGATGCCAGTGGAAATAATAACTTTGCATTCACGGTGCCAGACAAAATTCTGTTCCATTGCTTAACCATATCTGTCCTTCCCAAGATGACTTAGCAAAAGCAGATTGATGCTGTGGTGTTCATTCAAAAAGAGCCCAGCCTTAAAAAACAACCCACTTTTATCCCAGTGTTTGTCCATGCCTGTCCATGATGAACTGCTGCCATCCAGCTGCAGTGAACCCAAGCAGTGACCCACACATGGGGCAGTGAAAGATGTGTCCAAAACTGGACCTCACCAGGAAAGTGCCACCCCACATCCCCAGCAGCTCAGGAGAGCTCTCCTGCATTCCCAGCTGGGGTCAAACTGCCAAAGGCTGCTTTCCCCCAGCATGGGGAGGTATAAACCTCCCTGTGCTTTACAGGTTGAAAATTCTGCATCACAAAGGATGAGGGGTGGCCCTGCAGAAACTCAGAATCAAACCTGAACAGATGCCAACAGGAAAACTGATTTCATTCCATTGTGCCTCTGTTTAAAAAGCTCAGATTGTGATGGTACATGATACAATAACCTACCTTGACTGTGAGGATGTATTTGCATCAGCACAGAGAACTGCAACAGCTCACAAAGGAAGGGATTCATCCACAGAGCACTGAACTGTTTGTGCTCTCTCCTGAACCAGGGATATCACAATCACAGTAGGAAATGTCATATCAGACATGCCTAGCAGGCTTTCTGACTGGGTGCAACCGTGTATAACAAGTACAAACAAACACATACCAAAAAAAACACCAAAAACCCAGAAGAAGAAAGCTTATGATAGCTAGAAAATGATGTTTTAGCCCTTAACATGCCCATGCATGAATGTGGATCAAGTATTATACTTCAAACAACACACCTGTAAGTGTTCTCATTATACACATAGAAATGAAATCTTTTTATACAGAATTTCCACTAAAATCTTACCATCCTTGAGGTCTGGCAGCAAGTTCTACAGATGAATTATGGACTGTGAATAAAAATATTTTAATAAGCCATTTTAAAATCAATTCCCCGTCCCTTGAATCAACTGGTCCTAAACATTTTCCTCAGCAAATTCCAAACCATTTCTGTTTCAGCTAATCTTCCTTGGTAATAGGGAATTAGAATTGACCACAAACTGAAGAATAAAAGGCAAAATATTTACACAAAGGCATTGTTAATGTACTCTTAACAAGCCTTTTGAACTGTGTGCCGAAGGACACAACGTTGTCTTTTTTCACTGGTAACACTTTGTTAAATACTAACAGCAGAGCTCTGCCATTAAAATCATTGCTACCATTGCCAACAGGGAATACTCCACATTTGTGAATTGATTCTGCTTGTCCTCGTAGCTTTGCAGAGATCTGGAAGGTCCTGTTTGCATTCCCAGACCTGACTGACCCAAACAATTTATATTTCCTGCACATTTTGCCATTTTCCCTTTCCCAACGTGCAGCACATGAATGTACCCTGAATACCTGGGGGCTCCCTGCTGTCAACCTTTGGCCATGTGGAGAACTGACACCTCATTCCTTCTCTGTCTTCTGTCTCCAGACACTTCCTACCCCAGAGGAGCAGCTCCCCTCGCACTCCAGCACTGTTCAGCTTCCCAAACAGCCTCTTGTGATGAATGCTAGCACAGGCTGTCTGAGCCCAATGAATTCTGTCAGTGTGCTCTCCTTTACCTGGCAGACAGCACTGATGAGCTGCTGTGCTAGAGCTGCCCTAGAAAGGAAATATTCTCTGGCTGCTGCTGCTTGAAAGCACCCAAGGCAGCAGCAGTTACCTCTCCCCATTTACCCCACCCCTTAAATGACATTTAGCAGACTGACAAACTGCAGCACCTCCTTCACCTCCCTCAGAAAGAGTGAGGGGAACGTGAAAATTGAGATTTAGCATGCTAAAAACTACCCTTCAGTAATGGGTGTAGAATCAAATTTGATTAGGGTCTTACTGTTGTACAGTGCAGAAGTGTGTAAATTGCACAAATTAAAATCTGTTTGTTTGTGGCTGGCAAATGGGAGTGCATGTAATACTAGACACAAACAGCATGCAAGTTTACAAGCATAGCAAATGCTCAGATAAAGGCAGAGTTACTTCAAGTAATTGTTATTATTCTAACAATCCATGCATGACTGCCTCCAGAGTACACCAAAAAGAGAAGAAAAATAACATGTAAAATATTTGGTTATAAAACACATGAAATCTGTCACATTTTTTGTTTATCTTATTAAAAGACCATCTAATGAAAACTAATACTGTCTTATCTGAGCTAATTTTCCCTAAAAAGAAAAAATGGCCTCTTTATCCCACAAACAAACACACCACAGATGAACATACACTAAGTGAACATATTCTTAGACACCCTACACATATAAACCCAGGAGCCACTGCTTATTAACCACAATAATTAAATACCATTAAATAACAAACTCTTCCCTAAATTATGAAGGTTCCACTGTCATCCACTCATCCCAATCCACAAATGAGACACAGTATCATCCCAGTCCTGCTTCACTCCATCAAGCTCAATGGTGATGGATGTTCTTGAAGGAAAATTTGGATGACTACTTCATTAGGGGTTTATTTAAAGATTCAAGTTTCCATTGGCAGTTTCCCTTTAGGTGGCCAAAACAGGGGTTTAGGAGTTTAGCTGAGGTTTGAACATTGTCCATATTTGTTTTCCCTTCACAGTTCCATGTAGAGTTCATTGTTAATGTGCTCCATTATCTGCAGATGTGTATTTGGAAAGGCATACCCTTCCAGCATACCAAGCATTACAACAAACCTGTTGAGAAAAGCTTCAGAAAATTGCCTGATGTGCAAAGGCAGAAGTATAGCAATTTTCACAGTAATAAAATGCAGGCCTTTATTTACAAAGAAATAGAGCAATATCTATCTTGCAGGTGCTATCACAGAAGGGGTTATTTTTACTTCCTGTAATAAACTTAAGCAAACAAAATCTAAATGAAAAACCATTTGCAACTAGGTTACAGAAATTTGAACGTAATATGGAATATTGTGAGTTCATTGCCTGCTATCATCAGATCAGGATTAGGTGTATTTGTGCTAAGGCTGTCCTTGCAGCCCTGTGGAAGGTTTAATGTTCTTTCATTTCTGGAATAAATCAGCTGTTCTCTTCTCGCACATAAAATGTTACATACTTGTAAAACAGCATCTGGTGGAGAGAGAAAGGAGGGGATGTGATTGACATAGGAGTCCAAAATCTGCTGTACTCAAAATCCCATTTTATTATACAGCTTTAGGCATCCACTGCAAAAGCAAGACTGAAGATTTGCTTGCATTATTCTCCCCATGATACATTATTGACAGTAACAGCTACCATTATTTGGGGAAGTGATTTGGACAAGCTTCCCGAGGAAAGAAGCATGCAGAAACATTTTACCCTAATTGCTTGGGGCTTATCCTTCAGTAGCCAGTGAAGCATTCTCTTTCCTCACAAAAACCACTGCAGTTCCACTTGGCCTTGCATCACTTGCCTTGCATTTCCACAGTGAAACCAAAACAGCACCAAAAATGCATCAAATGCTGTCAACAACCAGCATTTCTCACAAGGTTCAGGGCAAGTCTTTATGAGGTTCAGGGCAAGTCTTCAGCCTCTGTGTCTGCAGCTGAGCTCAAAATCCATCACCAAAAAACATTAACTAATTCTGACTCAAGAACAGATTTAAGCTGCCAAGGGAAACAAAATTCACTGGAGTCCCCCACTCCCATAACATAAATCCATAACAGAGCACAGACACTCCCCAGTCTGACTGCAAAATTCATCTGAGTAGCCACACTTGCAAAAGAAGCTGAGAACCCCCAGAGAAAGAGACACACGTGGGGAGACTTTCTGTCTCCTTTTCCCCATGTGTCTACAGGCCCGTGGGCAGAAAATGCACTGGCCAAAGGCACAGGTGAAGCTGTTTCCCAAAAGAGGCAGAAGACAAAAAAACCCTCACCAAATATGAATATGTTTCTATACAAATGCTGAGAAGGTTAAAAAAGAGGTGGCTAGACTGCAATGCCTACCTGTAAGGGTGTTTTGAATAATATCAAACATTGGAGGAAAGAGATAATTATTGGTACTTTAGTATCTAGATAAAGGATTTTAAAAATGCAATAACTCGTGTCAGTACAGGAATCATGTCAATAAAGCATATCCCAAAAAGCTTAGAATCATATCAGAGCTTGGTGAAATGTACCAACAAGAAAAAAAGAACCTCTACAAAACTCCAAGTCCATGCTCAAATACAGGAAAAGTACATTATTAGAGACAATCTAATCGTTTTCATTTGAGAAGAGCAACCCTGTTGTGTGCAGAGAAACTGGAATGATTGCTAGCACAGGAAAACAGCAGTAATGGTAGGGTTTCATTATTTCAGACATGCTGTGTGACAAATCTGATCTGTAGATTGTACTTCAGGGAGAGGCAAATAGGGGACCCACTAAAAAAAGCCACTTTGTGACACAGCCACAGCAGTGGCAAGGTCCTCATCAAGAATATTAAGAAAGGCAGTGTGTAAGAGAGACCCTGATACAGCAAGATTCAATATCTCTAAAGTAGACAAAAGTTTTTTAAAAATTCCACTTGATTTTAAAAAGGTGATGTAACTAAAAGTGAAAGCTTGTTAAAATAAATGGAATTTCAAATGTTAAGCATGTGAAGGTTATGCAAGCCCAGCTTGCAGGGATGTGAGCCTGTCCCAGTCCCCTCAAAGCCCTGTTGCAAGGGTAACAGCAAACCAGCCCTGGTGCTGGAAGGGGATTAGGAGAGGGTACAGCAACAACAGCACCAGAAAATGTCATGGCATATGCCTGTAACAGAAAGGAATATAAACCATGGCAGGTTAGCTTACAAAACACAGTCTGACAGGCCACAGAAGAGTTTAGGTAGAGAGAACTGCAGCACTACAAGAACCTTTAACACACCATCATCATTACATCAGGAGCAGGATGGCTGCCAGAGCCTGTGGATCCAGCTGGGCTGCCCACAGAACACAGGGACAGCACAAGAACCAGATGGGTCCTTGTGCACTTCAGTACAGAAATCACTGGGAGGTTTCCATAGATGAAAGAGTGATGCAGCTGAAAATGGGACCAAAAATGAACTGGCATTTTATTGCACAATAAACTGCAATAGTAAACTGTGAGAACTCACTAGGACCAGCCATAAATCACCAAGCAGTTCACAGATAAAATAATAACCTAATCACTATAATATACATTCTAGTACTTTAGAACCTCACCAGCATCAAAAGAACACAAGACAGCACAAATGACAATTCTTATCAGGAAGCTCTGACCACAAAGACCAGCACAGATAACATCCATCCAATGTGGATTGTAGCAGGAGCAACAAGAAAGGACCAAAGTAGGAGGCAAATGGACAAGTCCTGTGTCAATTATACTGGACAAAGGCTCAGGGAGAGCTTTTAAAAGAAAATTCATACCTCACAAAGCTATTGAAACTTTATGTAGGACTCAAATAACAGCTGGGAGAGCTTTATAGCTCGTTCTTAATTAAAAGATCTAAAAACCTATTAAAATTATATCCATGGAGAGACTGACTTGTAAAATGTAAAATCAAAATTGGCACACACAGAGAATAAAATGCAGCTTTCAATCCCACCTGTCTCACCTGGGACTTTCAGAGGTTAACAGAACTGGGCACCAACGGGTAATTCTTTAAATATTGGAATTGAAAATTTTCTGACGTGGTTCTGTGACCAAGTGAGCTCCAGCCATTCCACTAACAACTTCCTCCAAGTCACTTTGCTATTTCAAGGCAAATTGATTCCTGGAGTGGTGTCACTTCTCTGCTTGAACATTGTAATTACACAAATCCAGGTTTAATAACCCAAGCTATTCGAGTTTAAAATAGACACATTGTTTTTCTTTTGCCATCACTGTTTCTCTACTTTCACAACCTCTCCAGCCCTGATTTACCCCAGTCCCAGGTATTCCACAGCTAACACCAGGACAGACACCTCACACAAAGACACTTTTACAGTCTGCAGACAGAAGATTTTGCAGCATGACAGAAGTCTCCAGGCAGGGAAGGTGCAGGACCTCTCCCTTTTCCCAAGCAAAGGGAAGCCTGTGTGAGCTGCACCCCAAGAGAGGCTGAAGCAGGAGCTCACCAAAGGTAGAAGGAGATGGGTGGGGACCCTGTGACACAAAGGACCCTTGGAAGCTCTGCTTCTCCTTCTCAGTGTCCCATTCAGGGGGCAGCTCTTGTCCTTCTCCCCTGCACGTGTCCCCAGCAAGCCACAGCATGGCCCTGGGAGCTCTGAAAGCAGCAGGGAAGGCAAGAATGAGGTTCAGAGTGTGGGGAGAGAGCAGGGAGTGAGTGGAGAAGTAGGACAATGAAGTGGGCAATCCAAGCACTTGTGGAGACACAGGGGAGCTGGAAGAAGCAGGTGAGTGCAGCTGAGCAGTGAACACAGCAGTGTGAGTGAGTGAGTGCCCCACTGAGACACAGGCATGGGGCTGCTCTCTGCTTCTCCTCTGCAAGGGCACTGCCTTCATCAACATCAGGCACAAAGCCTTGGAGACTCACTAAAGCCCTGCAGTTTATAAATCTAAACAAAAGTGCCTGCTGTGCCCTGCATACACTCCAAAGAAAAAAGAAATTACAGATGGATCTTTAAACCTGTGCTAAAACCAGGAGTGTAGAGAACAAGTCATACAGGCACTCTTTGCAAAACCAACCCTTCACAGCCACCATCTCCACTTCAATCACCATTTCCTTAACCAGACCCTTGGGGGAAATGGAACAAACTGATTCAGGCTGGTTTTAAAGCCACTCCCTCAATGCCTGAAGCCGTGCTGGGTGCCAGCCTTGGAGAACACCTCGGTCTGTGGGTGCCCCTGGGAGGCTCTGCCTGGCAGCTGTGTGCAGCTGGCACCCCAGCACCCCTGCTCCTCCTGCCTGCCTGCCCTTCCCCTCAGACACAGCCTGGGACAGGAGATCCCCCAGGGCTGGGAGGCTGCTCAGGACACCGAGGGCAGCCAGGGATGCATTTCCTGCCCAGCCGCGTTGGGCAGCTCACAGTTAAACCTTCTGCTGCAAAGCTTGGGAATATTTTTGTATTAAATTCTGCCAGGCAGTTTTTGAGCAGATCTACTTACAGACTACCACTGTGACTTCCAGCAGAAACATTCATTTCATATGCTATGCTAGTACTTCCCTCACAACAGCAAGACAGCAAAGAAAAAGCTTTATAATGCAGAAGAGATCTGGATATGGCAATTAAACCTTCATTTGTATTTCATTTAGCAATATGAGAATTCTGCCAGCATCTTCAGAAGGCTTTTAATCTATCTGCATTAATGCCCAGCTCATGAGGCAGCAGTGCTTTCATTTCACTGAGCACTCGAGGGCAGCTCCAGTTGCTGCCCCGGCTGGCTCATGGGGACAACATGCCCTGGGTGGGACTGGTTTGTCCCATCAGCTCCAGGGACACACAGCAGAGGCAGCTCCAAAGGCAGCTCCAGAGGAGCTGAACATGACACTGGCTCCTCGTCAGAAGCAGAGCATCTTCCAACATACATTCAGTGACCCAACACTGCTGTTCAGAGAAGCAACAGTAGGACATGGAGCCATTTCTGTGTGAAAACAAGAGAGTCTTTCAACACCAGGGATGACATGACTGTAACCCATCTATTTGTTATGCTTTAAAAGTTACTTAGAATGTAAAAAGGAATGATGCAGTGTTTGCTTTAAAGCAGAAAGGAATAATGACATTAGTGACATCATGGTATTAGTCAGCCACAGAAAGGGCCCCATGTCCACAGAGTCTGAGAAAGCCAAACCATTAAGTTAAAAAAAAATCTGAGGGAGAGTTTTGCTCAGAAAGATGCTTACAAGATCTGTATTGCCTCATTATACAAATGCAAATTCAAGGATCCATGAAAAATGAAGATTAGCTCAAGGAATGTGTTCCCTGTCAGCAGTGCAATAGAAATCCATCCTGCTTGCAGAACAAACCTGCACACAGGCACAACCTGCATTTCCTTGTCTCAATTAGGACCTCCCAAACCATGCAGATCTTCCAGAACAGCCTCTTAAAACTGACTCCTTATTACCAACCACTCTACTGTCAGCTTCCAATACATTCATGAGTGATAATGCTTTCCTGGCCTGAGTCACAAACTTATTCTTTTAAAACATTTTACATCTGTATGCAAGCCAAACTGGCTATCTTCTTGAGCAGCCAGGAAACTTGAGTCCTCCCACATGACTCACCCAGATAATACTACTATAATAACTTTTTTTAAAATATTTGGAATTAAACATCAAGACAGAGCAATTATTTTATTGCTCATCAATACTGAAAACAAAATTATTAAATCTGTTCTTTTCAAAGCAGGCAGAGCTATGATTTCAAGTTTGTCACCCTGTTCCAAGTGTCTTTATCCAGTTACCCACTCCCTCAAATACCTTGGTCCATTTCATCAAGCTGGTGTTGTTTTATTTTCAGCTTAACAAAAAGTAATCACATAACAAAAATAACCACATAACAAAAAGTAACCACAATTCCCTGTGCTTTTGGTTTCCTTTTTAACAATGTCAGCTTTCCAAAGCAAAGCTTATGTATTGTCCCCAAAGCCTTGAGGAAAATTAGCAGAGTAGATAATGAGAGAGAAACTCTTATCAAGGAGGAGAATTTACTGATCATTTCCACTGCAGGCTGCAGCTTCACAGTTACTTCAGGCTGACCTAATTACAAACTGCCTGATTTTCTCTCTCCCTTGCCAGACCTGGTACTGAGCACACTGAGCAGGATCTGGGGTTTCACACAGGGCTGCGATTCACTAGAAAAGTCATTGTTGAGCTTCTTCAAATTCTTAACAAGTTACTGCTAGGCTGGATCAGCCCCTTCCCCTGGCTCAGCCCAAGCACCCGAAGGGAACATCAGATTAAATGAGGTACGAAATTCCATCTGGAGAAGAACTCAGCTCCACCTAGAGCAGCAGAAACACCCTGGGTCCTGGGCAGGACTCCACCCCACAGCAAATGACAGCAAAGCCCCTGGTTCTGAGGGAGTCCCAGCCTTCCCAAGCTGTTTGCAGCACTCCATCCTGCTCAGCTCTTCCCCACACAGGAGGCTCCAGGGCAGACAGGCCCTGTGTGCTTCCAGACTGCAAAAAGCAGCTCCAACACAGCAGCGTGCAGGGATGGCAGATCCCAGGCTTCCAGAAACATGACACAGCTTAGCAAGATGTCAGCAAAGAACATTTGGCTATCAGTATTCCATAAATAGCCAATTTGAAAAGAGCTGCTCAAGTTCTAGAAATCCATCACTTTTCTATTTTCAGGGTTTTTTCTCATTGTTTCATGTAAATGTCCAGAACAGACTTCATACTTCCAAGATCTAAAATGGATGTCTTTGTGGTTTTGGGCTGGAAGACCACATGCTTCAGAGGTACAAATACTCACAAACCAATCTGTGTGATAAATGAAAAGAGGAATCCAATGGCAGCAGCTCCAGGTCTGCAAATCAATTAGAAATCATTCAAAAAATTAGGTGGGAATATCTTTACAAGCAGAATTGCCATCTTCACTTGTTTGCACAGGTGCCCAGAGCAGCTGGGGCTCCCTGGGTCCCTGGGGCAGGGATCCTGTCCAGGGCCAGCCTGGCACAGTGGGAGGTGTCCCTGTGGATGTGCCACTGAGTACTGAGAGCTCACCCTGCACAGACAGGTTTAGGAATCATTCTGCAGAATCTCCCTGCTCATTTCCTGAGCCATAATTCTGACAGCTTCTTACCTTACCTGCATTTGCCAAGAACACTGAAATAACTGGAAATACCCAGCATTTTCTTGGATCATTGTTGCCATGAATACACCACACTGCTCAGGTACACTCCAGTCTGGCCTGGGCTCCTCAGAACTCTCACAGTTTATTGGGCAGCAGAGAAAGTACTTTATCCTGCAGGCATAGAGCACTCCTAAACAAGGCTTGTATGAAAGATGGTCCTTCACTCTGAGCATTCCAGTACAATTTGTTGTGGGATGATGAATAATAGAAGTGATTATAGCACATGTCTTAATCCCATCTAAATCAGCTTCTTGGGCTTCACAGAGAAAAAATAAATAAGTTATAGAAGATCATTTAACCAAATGGTTTTTGAGATTGACAACACAAAGTCCCTAACATAGCTGCTTTACTGAAAAAATGGAATAAGATTACTCTTAGGAGAAGAAAAAGTAGTATTTTCCCATATTTCTTAACCACCAGGAAATATCCTTCCCCTTTTCATTTCCTATTAAAATAAAGGTGAAGTTAGTGACTCAAAGAAAACTAATGCTGTAAATTATTGACCTCCATAGGTCTGAAATGATGGCTGGTACCACTGAATCCTTGAAACATGGTTGGAAGAAGTAAGTGGAAAAGTTTTCTACACTACTGTAGAATTTTCTAGTGGTGTGAAAGTGAAGTCTTGTGAAGTCTTAAATATCTGCCTGACAGTATGGACAGAAGTGATTTACAACAGCCAAGCTCTATTCAAAAGCAGCTTGCACTGAGCTGACTGATCTTCATTTAACATGATTACTTAGCCATGAATTAAAGTTAGAACTCTCTGCCTTTTCAATGTGAAACTCAATTTATCCCAGAGTGTCTTTCACACTTGATGAAAAGTGAAAAGATAATTTCTTTCTGTTTTTTTATGTAATGTAACCACAGTGAACGTGTATTTGCTGCAACATTTCATTACCCAGGTTAACATGCAGCATGGAATACCCTAGCAGCATGTTTATAGAAAATAGAACTTTTTAAATGTCACTGAGTTGAAAGACAATTGGAGTAAGATGAGTGAAAAATTCATTTGTTCCTTCTCCCTGAGGACAAAGCAAATGTTTTCTTCAGTGGGAAATGAAGAGAAAAGCAGGGAAACAGCTTTGCAAATGAGGATGTATAGAGGCCTAATTTACAAAAGCAAAGAAGAACAGTTTATTCCATTAACTTCTGCCAAAAAGCAGCTTAGGTAGGATTCTTACAAATCTTCAGCTTCACAGAAGCCCAGAGCTTCTGAGGAGGCTGGATGAGAAGGCCTGGAGTGCCTGTAACAGTGCATTCCCAGCAGAGCTCTCAGCAGCTGAAAGCCCCCCTGGAAATGGAGCCTGGAATTGGCTGTGCTGCTGCCAGGGGCTGGATGGCCACACACAGGAGCAGACATGGGCACACTCACACTGGTCATGCTCAGAAAGGCTCTGCTGTCACATCTGCCCCGTTAGGAACTAAATGAGCACACAATGGAATCTCCATGCAGAGATGAGAGCAGAGCAGCAGAACCTGCGTGCATGGAGGGCAGGCACACACCCAGCCTGCTGCCCCGAGGCCACACCACCCACCATCCACCACCTACCATCCACCATCCACCATCCTCAATCCACCATCCTCAATCCACCACCCACCATCCTCAATCCACCATCCACCATCCACCATCCACCATCCTCAATCCACCATCCACCATCCTCAATCCACCACCCACCATCCACCCTTCACCATCCTCAATCCACCTTCCACCACCCACCATCCACCATCCACCATCCACCATCCACCATCCACCACCCACCATCCACCACCCACCATCCTCAATCCACCACCCACCATCCTCAATCCACCATCCACCATCCTCAATCCACCACCCACCATCCACCACCCACCATCCACCATTCTCAATCCACCATCCACCATTCTCAATCCACCATCCACCATCCATCATCCACCATCCACAATCCACCATCCTCAATCCACCATCCACCATCCACCATCCACCATCCTCAATCCACCATCCACCATCCTCAATCCACCATCCACCACCCACCATCCACCATCCACCATCCACCATCCTCAATCCACCATCCACCATCCTCAATCCACCACCCACCATCCACCACCCACCATCCACCATCCACCATCCACCATCCTCAATCCACCATCCTCAATCCACCATCCACCACCCACCATCCACCATCCTCAATCCACCATCCACCATCCACCATCCATCACCCACCATCCACCATTCTCAATCCACCATCCACCATCCTCAATCCACCATCCACCATCCTCAATCCACCATCCTCAATCCACCATCCACCACCCACCACCCACCATCCACCATTCTCAATCCACCATCCACCATCCTCAATCCACCATCCTCAATCCACCATCCTCAATCCACCACCCACCACCCACCATCCTCAATCCACAATCCACCATCCATCATCCACCATCCACCACCCACCATCCACCATCCACCACCCACCATCCTCAATCCACCATCCACCACCCACCACCCACCACCCACCATCCTCAATCCACCATCCACCATCCTCAATCCACCATCCTCAATCCACCACCCACCACCCACCATCCACCATCCTCCATCCACCATCCACCATCCACCATCCACCATCCTCAATCCACCATCCTCAATCCACCACCCACCATCCACCATCCTCAATCCACCATCCTCAATCCACCATCCACCATCCTCAATCCACCATCCACCATCCACCACCCACCATCCACCATCCTCAATCCACCATCCTCAATCCACCATCCTCAATCCACCATCCTCAATCCACCATCCACCATCCTCAATCCACCACCCACCATCCACCATCCTCAATCCACCATCCACCATCCACCATCCTCAATCCACCACCCACCATCCACCATCCTCAATCCACCATCCTCAATCCACCATCCTCAATCCACCACCCACCATCCACCATCCTCAATCCACCATCCACCATCCTCAATCCACCATCCTCAATCCACCACCCACCACCCACCATCCACCACCCACCATCCTCAATCCACCATCCACCATCCACCATCCAAAATCCTCAATTCACACCAGCACAAGCGAAAGGCAGGCACAATAACTTCAGAAACATGTTTGCAAAGTGCTTTGGATTTACCGTGCAAGCAAGCAGGCCTTTGGTTCACACAAAAAGAAATAAGACTTGTTAATTTTAAATGAATACTAAGTTTAAGCAGTGCAAGCCAGCATAATGTTGAGGTGTTTATTGCTAATATGCTGATTAACCATAACCAGAAAAAATTCCTGAGCCTGTAGCACGCTACATAAATAGAAGTGCCTTCAGTGGGAATGCTGGATAAAATCTAACACAGGACACAGCTCAAGCTGGAAGCCTAAAGAAGCAGTCCTCCTGCTGTTGAGATGGGAGAGCTGGTGTCACTCTGAAATAGCCTCCATGGAAGCTCCTAGCAGAGTTCCAGGGCTCTGCCATGGGAACTGGGCAGTGCCTGAGCTCTGTCCCACTGCCAGAGGCCATCAGTCCCTCCCCCTGTGTTTCCCAATGCACCAGGGAAGGCAGCAGGCAAAGGAGAGAGGGATTCTGATTAACAAAGAAAACAACCCTCTGAGAAGCTGATCCCCATAACAAATATCTCAGAAATCCTATGATCCCCCTCTAAGAATTCACCCTGAAGGATTTAAAAAATATCTGAGAACAGGTCACAAGAAGGTTTAGAGATATTAAAAGTACCTAATCCGTGGTGCATGACTATTATGGATAGGGGTCATTAAAATTTATGTGCATGAGACATTGTAATCTTTGTTACTTAATTACATTTCAGTAGAACTGTGGATGAACGGGAGCATCTTTAAAATTCTGCCCCACCATTCTAATTAGCCTGGTACACTTAAATTTAGGAGGGAAAAAATCAAGAAAACCTGAAAATAATGCTGATGGGAATGATTATATTAAAAAAGGAATTGGGGGAGGAAAGAACAGAGACCAGAGTTACCTTCAAGTTGGATAAGCAATTAATATTGGATCCAGGATATTTTATATAAAGCACAGGAGGTCTAGCAGAATTATTTCACCCAACTGTTGTGAGCTAACCCACTGCACTCAGCTGCAGATACTGCATTTTAGAGAAAAGAAAGAAAAAGGTAAAATAATCTAGAGAAAAGAAAATTAGAATAAATATTCTTTTAAAATTACCTATGATGTGTTGAAGCAGTTGCATTTAGAAAAGACTGACAGAAACCACACAACATTTCCCCCCTTGTCATTATCATTAACAAACTGGAGGGGGAGGAACAAACAAGGGGGGGAAAATCCAGTTATCTGCAATCAAGATTAGGCTGGGTGACAGAAAGTTCTTTTTCAAGCTCCATCTGCAGTGTTGCCTGCAGCCTCCAGTGCCTCCCCTCCCGGGGCACAGAGGCTGGTGTGTCACAGACCCCGAGCAGAAGCACAGTGCTGGCACTGGGGCACACACAGTCTGCAGCTCAGGGCAGCTCCCAGGCAGTTCCAGCCCAGCTGCTGAGCTGCCAGATGTTGGCACAGAACACTTAAGCTTCTTAGCAGCCACAAATAAACCCCACAGTTTATCTGAGCTTCTGTGCAACTTTATTACTTCCGACACGAGGCTATCAAAAATATAAAATATAAAAGTGGTCTTAGGCTAAAGCAATGCCGTGGATTACAAATTTGTCAGTGTAAGTAAAAAAACAGGCTTAAAAAAAAGATTTGCATGTGCACAAATGATACATCCAGAGGAAGTGGAGGATTGCCAGCAGATTAGCAGATGAGGTGAACAATGAGGTTCCAGGACCAAGGAATGACAAAATGCCCTAGAAGTTTCTCTCTCCTGGATCCAACAGTGAAATCAACACTCATTCCAGTAAAGAGAGATTCTAAACCACTAAATATAGAAACTACAAATCACAGATTCAGCACAGTGAGTAATAAAGATGCCTCAGACATACAGGAAAAAGAGAAGTAGCCAGATATGATGTCATGGAGCTCATTTAAAATCTACCTAAGGCTAATTGCAACAGGCCAGGCTCAAGCACCTTTCAGGATAAATCAAGTCTGTCTGCTCAAACATGGTGAAGGGGTAACACAGATTCCCAATTCCATGCAGGTCCCTTAACTGGGAATAAATTCAGCTTTTCAAGGCACATCCTTCTCCACAGAAATGGCAGTGGTGTATTCCAAGGCAGCTCAGTGAGTGAACACACAGTTCTGAGTGTTTTAGCATGCAGAGTTGTTTAGAGATGGCTGTGACCTTTTGTCATGTGTAAATACACATAGTTGGAAGGTATTTAGCTTCTAGAGGCTACAGAAAGATAACATTTAGGACAAGTGACGTGCATGGCACTGAGTTGTGGAGTCCACTTTGATAGCTCAAGTGTCAAAGCTAATAAAAAAACAAAACAAAACATTGGCTACCCCATCAGGGAGTTCTGAGGTATAAAACCACATCTGCATGAAGGGACTAAAACTGACAATAAGTTTGCCTTTTCAGCATGTCTGCCCCTCAGATCCCAAGAGCAAATGGAACCAGACTTGCCTCTCATGTCCCCAACACACAGCACAGGCTCCAGACATAATGGGCAGATCCCAAACCTGATCCTTCCAATGAAAATGGAGTTAAGGATTGCCATTTAACAAATCCTTTCTGATGTTCTCACCTTCCTTCCACCTGCTGCCAGCCAGTGAAATTAATTCAGCAAGCAGATTGTGTAAAGGCAACAGATTATCTGAGTTTAGTTTTCCTCCCTTGTGCCATGTGCTATTTCTGCTACCAGCTGGTTGGAAATGCCACCTAGGCAGTCCTGGTGAAGCCATGGAACTTGACAGTGCTTTGGAATTCAAAAGCTGCAGAACATGAATAGAAAATATGATTAGAAATATCGACATTGTGAAAGAAAATACAGATGGATTTCCAGAACAGGAGCCTTATACAAGTCTGATGAAAGGAAATATGAAGAGAGAGGATTTGTCTGAATCCAACATGGCCCTGCAGCACGTGGACAGGACAGCCCATCTCATCCATGGCACTTGCACAGTTCTTAGGTCACTCCAGCAGCATTCCATGTTGCTCTTCCAGAGCCCAAAGGTGTGAGAAATGCTCTGAGAAGAGCAGCCTTTGCTGTAGTGCATGTATGTAGATCCTACAAGGCCTAACAGCTGCTCTTTGCCTGGACAGTTTGGCAAATCAGGCAATTTGGGCATGTCCTGTATCGAGAAGAAACTCCAGTTCTCCATTTGCCCATATCATCAGGCACTAAAACTGTTAGAAATGTCTTATTTACAAGGACTGAGTAGTTCTGCTTCTCAGTCCATACATAAATTCTCACTTCACAAGCCAACTGCCATAGGTCTTGCTACAACCAAACTCCATTTCATGTAACAGAGAAAACAAACTGCAGCAGAGAAGTGACCTTTGTGAGTCCTGCAGGTCTCTCTCCTGTCCCTAAACCAGGAGAAGAGGGCAGGCCTGGCTGTTACATGGCTTGTGAGGGTTCCTCAGGGTGAGAGAGACAGACGAGAATCTTGGCTTCATGATCAGAAGGCTGGATTTATTAATTTATGATATATAATACATTATGACTATGCTAATAGGAATAGAGAGAAAGGTTCAGAAGCTGCTAAGCTAAGAATAGAATAGGAATCTAAAAACAAGAGAGCTCTCTGTGAATCTGTTCCCGAGAGCTTGGTCCTGTGATTGGCCCTTAATTGTAAACATGGAACATGGGCCAATCACAGATGCACCTATTGCATGTCACAGCAGCAGATAATTATTGTTTACATTCTCGTTCTGGGGCCCCAGCCTCCCAGAAGGAGAAAAATCCCAAAAGAAAGGATTTTTATGAAAGAATGTCCGTGACACCTGGCTGGTCCCAGCTCAGCTGCTGCTGAGACTGCCCAGACTCCAGGAGAAGTTCTGGGAAGCTGTGGGAAGCTGCTGCCACTGGGAAGCTCACGTCCCACAGAAGGGCACTGTGTCTGTGCAGGTTCCCAGCCAGAGCACAGCCCATGGAGCAGCCAGGCCAGGCCTGAATAAAGCACTGCACGTTAGAGCAGCAGCAGCAGCAGCAGAGCTAAATAAATGCCAGCCAGAGCAGCTCTTGGATCTGACCAGCAGCTGGAACTTTGCAAAGTCTCAGTGCTGGACAGCTCCCCTAAGCAACATGCTGCCAGCTCTGTGATCTATCTCCCTCTGCTGAGAAGGCTGCTGGGGGCAGCTGGGGCAGAGCAGGGCATCCCATGGAGAGGCACAGGCAGCCCCAGCAGGGTGATGGTGGCAGGGCAGGGCAGGGCAGGCACAGGCAGCCCCAGCAGGGATGGTGTCAGGGCAGGGCAGGGCAGGCAAAGGCAGCCCCAGCAGGGATGGTGGCAGGGCAGGGCAGGCACAGGCAGCCCCAGCAGGGATGATTGTGTCAGGGCAGGGCAGGCACAGGCAGCCCCAGCAGCAGGGATGGTGGCAGGGCAGGGCAGGCAAAGGCAGCCCCAGCAGGGATGATGGTGGCAGGGCAGGGCAGGCAGTCGCTGTGTGTCCCTGCACCAAAGGGCACTGACAAACGAGGTGTGTGCGCAGCACAGCGGGTACAGAGCTCTCTGCAAGACACAAATTGTCTGCAGCTCAAACATTTGTTTCCAGATGTTGTCAGGGTCCTCTCCCAACAGGTGAGAGAGACAGATATGACAGGTATGATAATGGCTCTTGCAGCACTGCACATTAAGGCAGTCTGGGAGCCTTTGCCCTGTGCCTGACACACCCTGGGACCCCAAACACTGACTGAGAGCCCAAACAGAACTGCTGCACAGCCCCCAAAGGCATTCCCTTCTCCCCAGTGCAATGCAGAGACACCCTGAAACCAGCCTGCGTGTGACAGCTGCACTGCCCTGGGCATCAGCGTGTGGGGGCACACACAGGGATCACACACAGGGATCACACACAGGGATCACACACACACACAGGGATCACACACAGGGATCACACACACACACAGGGATCACACACACACAGGGCACACACACACACAGGGATCACACACACAGGGATCACACACACACACAGGGATCACACACAGGGATCACACACACACACACACAGGGATCACACACACACAGGGCACACACACACACAGGGATCACACACACAGGGATCACACACACACACACACAGGGATCACACACAGGGATCACACACAGGGATCACACACACACAGGGATCACACACAGGGATCACACACACACACAGGGATCACACACACACACAGGGATCACACACACAGGGATCACACACACAGGGATCACACACAGGGATCACACACACACAGGGATCACACACACACACAGGGATCACACACACACACACAGGGATCACACACACAGGGATCACACACACAGGGATCACACACAGGGATCACACACACACAGGGATCACACACACACACAGGGATCACACACAGGGATCACACACAGGGATCACACACACACACAGGGGTCACACACAGGGATCACACACACACAGGGATCACACACAGGGATCACACACAGGGATCACACACAGGGATCACACACACACACAGGGCTCACACACACACACACACACACACAGGGATCACACACAGGGATCACACCCACACACAGGGCTCACACACAGGGATCACACACACACACAGGGATCACACACAGGGATCACACACAGGGATCACACACACACACAGGGCTCACACACAGGGATCACACACACACACAGGGATCACACACAGGGATCACACACACACAGGGATCACACACACACACAGGGATCACACACACACACAGGGATCACACACACACACACAGGGATCACACACACACAGGGATCACACACACACAGGGATCACACACAGGGATCACACACACACAGGGCTCACACACACACACAGGGCTCACACACACACAGGGCACACACACACACAGTGCTCACACACAGTGCTCACACACACAGGGCACACTCCCCTTGCCAAGGGCTGTGCCCTCCAGGGCTGGTTCCCACTGCAGTGCCCTCCCCGAGCAGTGCCACAGCAGAGAGTGGCACACACGAGCTGCCCTCTGTGTGCCCAGCCTGGCACAGCCCCACAGCCCCCAGGGACTGCAGGCAGGGTGCTCCCCACTGCCTGTGCCCCAGGAACCCCAGCTCAGCAAGGTTCAGCAGCTCCCAGCACAGCACAGGGAGCCACCACCCCCTTCCATTTCACATACAATTCATTGCTTTGGACTTGAAAAATAAACACATGCATTAAGATTGATCTTCCTTGTAATTACACACCAGCCCTCCTTCTAACTTTACCAGACATTTATCAGATCTTTAGCTGCAGGTTACTTAGGAAAGGCCTTATTCTGCTGCCATTATTATTGTCAGCTAATTCAATCACATTTAATGGCATGATTTGTTTAATGGGACGCTGCCCAAGATGAGAAAGAATGGATAAATGCAGCTCCCAGTCAGGTTTCTGCCTGGTCTCAGCTGGAATTATGCCTTTGCTAACCACACACACGTTACATGGCAATTTCCTTGCATCCTTCCCCTGTGCTAGCTCTTCAAGTGGTTCTTAATTAGCTCTGGTTTATTTATGAAGGCATATTTTGCTAGACTTTCCCCAAGAGCTTCAGTAAACAGCTATATTAAGCTTGTATTTACTCTCCACAGCTCCTGCAATGCTTCCAGGGGAGGGGGAAGGGGAGGTGGCTCAGAGGGGCAGGGCTGTGCTTGGGCTCTGAAGGTTTCTGCCACTTGTGATCCATCTCTTCATGCTTTGCCAAGCCTGCCTGTGTGCAAGAGTCCATTTGTCTCCTTTCTCACTGGTTTCCAGCCAACGAGCCTGTTTTGGCCTGATTTGGTGGAAGGCAAAGCTCTTAAAAATACAAAATTGTTATGAATTCTGTGAACAGAATTTGAGAGAGCACCTGCATGAACATGCCCATAAACACCAAACATCTGGTAATGCTTTCTTCCCCACACACACTTCAGCAGTGATCCTCCCATGTCCTCTTGTCTCCTTTCCTGTCACTTTTAACCAGTTTAAAACCTGGCTAAACTGTTTTGGCTTGTTCTGGCCCAGTTTGACCTCTATCTGTTAGCTGATTTTTATTTTGGAGTTATAGAAGGTGGCACAATTTGTGTCATTAAAACTGTAAGTTCAACAGAACAGGCAAATGAACATGAAATTTAAAAACTTTGATTTTTTACAATGCTTGCCATTAAAGCACTTAGAAATTAAATTAAACTAAATTGATCAAAAAATTGAGTTGCAAAAATAATTTCACTTCTTTTTTAGATCCCTGAAAATTTCAGAAGTTGACAAGAAGAAGTAGGCTAAAAGGGAAAAAATTAAAATATTATTTGATATTTCCCAATTTTTAAAACATTCTTATCATTATTTTTTTTGCATTGAACAAAGAGTTTAATGAGAACTTCTTTAAAAAGAAAATATGCTGACTAAAATATAACTTTTAAATCAACACATTAAAAAAGGGTCGTGTAATTAGACAGCACTCCCATTCCAAGTGCCAATGCTCTGTTAAACTGAATGGAGTGAATAAGCTCTCCCCTATTCTTCTGACCTTTTATGAGTTGTCTTCCATGAATAAAACATTTTTCTGATAGACACCAGGGTTTTCTAAACAAATATCACTGTTTTCAACTCCTGTGAAGATTCCTCATGCAGACTCCCCACTGCTTCAAAAGAAACCTCCTGCATCTCTGGCTTTCAGTTGTATTTTAGTTTCAGGATATATGAAAGCTAGAAGCTACAGCAGACACAGACAGAAATAAAATAAATATGTACTTTAAAATAAAAAATGGACAAGTGCTACCTCCAAGATTTTAACTGAAGTGAATGGAAAAAACCAAGAGCATTGACTCAAGTAGGATTCCACCCACATGGTCACAGCACTGGATGCTGCAGACTTTGTGTCCCAGAGAATCTCTCAGGGCCACTTCAACAGCTCCTGTTTACATTAAGCACCTTTTGGGAAGATTTCTCCTAAGTTTTCAAACTTTTAGCTGGCAAATTTCTCAGTAATGTCCCAGAGCAGTCATTTCTTACTGTAAATCAGCATCTCCTGACCCTGCATCCTGTCCCGTGCTGGCACGGGCCTTGGCACAAACACAGGAGCCTTGGAGGGAAAGAAGGGACACACAGTGCAGGCACAGGCTTGAGATGCACTCCCATGACTCTCTCCAAAGTGCTGAGAAAGTCAGCTCACTCCTTTTCTTCAACTCCCCCCTCTACACAAAGGGAATATTAACATTTAACGACTCGGAGGGATATGATGAATATTAAGGCTCTCTTGTAAACTGCTTGAAGGCTAGAAACACTATCTAAAGGCTAAGTGTCACCCCCATCATCAGAAATTCATGGTGTAGCCTTTCCTCCTCCGTACACATGAAGGCAGGAAATTATCTTACCGAGGAGACTGATGGCACCTGGAAATTGCAGCAGCCACCCTCTGAGTGATGGTGCATGAGTCAAGGTATTACAGCTCCTCCCTCAGACAGACTGCACTGGCTCCAGCCAATTGTCAGAAAGGGATTCTGGGCATGTTTGGGAGAGGAACTGGAGCACACAAGAACTATCTCTGACTCTTTCCAACAATTCCCAGCAATTTTAAATATTCTCAGCAAGTTTGAATTAAGGTTGTTTCCTTGATGTTAGGGGAGCTCTGCTGCTAAACAGGGGATGAAGATCAGGGATTTAAACTCTAAGAAATAACTAAAGCAACACCTGAGGTATCTGCAGACAAAACTGCACTGACATTTCTTTCATAACTTCATCTTTTGGGGGTCTGTATCTGTCAGTCTTTGCAGGAAGCAGCTTCCCTCTGTTGACTCTGTCACAGCCACAGTGAAATGCTTGAGCCCTTTGGGTTTGATCTTGTGTAAGTGAAATAACATTGAGTGGCATTCCATGGAGCAGTGTCAGCAGGTTCATTAAGTTTAGAAAACTACATCAGCACCCTTGAGCTATCCTGACACCCACCCTGTGTGCCCAAACTCTCATTCATTACTCTGGAATACACCATGAGACAATCAAGGGCTTGCCCAAAGACCAAGGACCTTTAGTTAAACATATTTGTGTGTCACAACCTCAAAATGTGCTCATATGCATCTCAAGAACAGAATTCTAAAAAGGAAACAATGAAATCCAGAATGTTTTTTCTTACCTCACCTCATAAGGCTGCGAAGTGCCTCAGATTTTGGTTTTAGACTTTAGGTCTGGCACTTTGACTTCAAGGGTTAAATGTGAACTGCTGGGATACATCATCTCTGAAGGCACTGAGCAATTCAGCAGTGCTGAAAAACTGGTTTCTTCACTTTTCATGCTATGGCTTCTAGACTTAGCAAGCCCAACTCTTTCAATCCTTCCTCACAGGAATTATCATCCAGGTCTCTTATTTCTGCAGTGTGTTCACATCCTAACAGTGATGCCCAAGCCCAACACAATGTATTTCCTTTCCATAACTCAGGAATATCCAAACTCACCTTGTCCTAGGCAGGACTATTATAAATTTTTCAGCAATCTCTGTAACCTTTGTAAAAACTGATACAAGCCTCCCATCTCCTGAGATTTTGTTGTGTGTGTGTGTATTTTCCCAGCACACAATGGTGAGAAAAGTGAATTATATGTTACTATGTTAAAAAACAAATCCAAATCTTGCTCTCTTGGCTCTGAGGAAAAGTCTGAAAATTTGAAATGAGCAGACACTGAAGACTCCAAAATTGAGGTGAAAAATAAAAAAACTTTTAAATACATTTAATTACTTTAAAATTCCTCATTTCCATTTTTCAAGCCTTATACTCTCATTTTGGACAGTCCTGTTCATGACTTTTGACCATTTCTGAGAAATTGCCAGAGCTTCATATAAGAACCAAAGCAAAAGGCATCCCAGAAAATTCTTTCCTCTGCTGCATTTAGAATAACAAGATGTCTACTGAGCTGGTGTTCTCCCAGCACTGGAGTAATGCAAATCATGAGCAACTCAATCCTTATAATGAATTTTATAACTTGGTTCTTAACATCACTTTGCATTTCCTTTTCCAAAGACAAATGAACACTGTCCCTCCCAGCCCATTGAGAAGTGTGCTAGGCCACTTTACACACCAGGATTGATGTTGGGAAGAATACTCTGGAAAAACTGAAGCTGAAAATCTCATTTGGATTAAGTTCTTCCATACAATCTCTAAAAATGAAAAATGGTTTAAGGCCAGAGAAAGCAATTTCCACAAGTATTTTCACTGTGCACAAAAGACATGTGAAGTTCTGTCTTCAGCAGATGCAGTTCTTCAATTTAACATTGATTTGGACTTGACAGTTTTAGGGGTGACATGAGAAAAGTAATGTAAGAAAGCAGAGACACATAGAATCAGAAGTTGTTAAAGGCTCAAAACACTTCTCAAGAGCACAAGGTTAAGAAAACCTTTCTATTCATCTTAACACTGCATAGAAAGAGGTGCCAATTTATTCCTAGCAAGCTTTTTTCCTTCAGTTGGGCTTGTTTCCACAGGCGAGAAAAAGCAAATATATTTTAAACCAAGCAGCAACACAGCATAAAAAGACTGCAAAAAAGGTGAGGAACAGCTTAATTCTCAACCTGTCACAGGCAAGCATAAGCTTTATTTCTATCAGGAAAAAATAGCAAAATGTTGTTGAAGAAATGGTGAAGAACCCACTCACCTTTTATGTTCACCAGTATCCAGTGTGTACCAGTGCCAGCCCTCCACACCCTTTAGAGGTGAATTAATAAATTCTTACTATTCATGATGTTTCTTAAGACTGCTGCCGACCTAGGAGAGTTAAAATGGAAGAAAATGACAGGAAACATTTCAGCCCCAGCAGGGCTGCCAGACCTTGGTGAGCACCTTTCCCAGGCAGAGAATGGTAAGGCCAGCAGGAGGATGTGCATGTCAGCAGCATTAACTCTGATCAAACCTCTCTGTTCATTTAGTCCAGAAAGAACCATCTGGCAACACTGCTTTTCCTCCTCTCAAAGAGCACCTGAAATTGAGGATGTTCCAAGGGCTGAAGGAACCTTTACACTTGGAGACTCACTGAAGGGAAGAATCCCCTGGTCTCAGCCCAGTCTGCCTGCACTTAAAGCAATCAGTGCCTTGCTGACAATACAGGTTTAAAAGGTGTTAGATTTATGGACACAGCAGGAGACAGATAAAAAGGTGCTGCTCTCTATCTTATACCAGATAATTCCACAACCCAGCTCTCCAGGAAATAATCTATGACTAGAGCCAGGCAAGTCCTTGCAGCCAACTCTAAGTGATGATTTTAAAAAGATGCAGTTTCTGTAATGGCTTTTTTCCCTTTCCAAAACAGTTACTTGCATTTAGAATCATTCTTTCCCTGACCACTGCAAAACAAGTGCAGTGTAACCCCACTGAATGCAAAAAACGGGAGGCAGAAATGCTACAAGCTCAAAAGACAGAAAGTCTTTGCTGCCTGAAGAAAACACCAGGTAAAGCACTTTGCTGGCTATACTGTGAGCAGAATTAGCATCATTTTCACAGCCCTCCATTGTATCCAGCATGCCACAACCTTCAGCACAGCCCAATTTCAGTGCTTAGGAAGCTGTCTGGATTAGGGCAGTGGTCCATCAGTACTTTCCATTCCCACTGGTCTGTCTTCCTTATGGCCTGAGAGCATCAGGCACTGAAAGCACTGGTGAGCTCCACCTCCTGCAGGCTCCTGGCTGGATTTTACACTCACTCCTCTGTCTTCTCACCCAATGCTTCTCTCATACAGCAATCAGTGATTTTACAATCATTCTGTGATTGAATAGGCATCTACCAGCATTTTCTTAAAATAAAATATTGCAATTGGGTTGCTTAGTCTCCCAAATAAATTATAGTGCCAATACAAGGAATTAATCCTAATGAACGCTCTAATAATGGGCCAAATCTTTGGATGCTCTAAATGTCATCAGTGGAATTTTTATACTGGCAGAAAATTTGGCCCTACAAATTCAATAATGCATCAGCAGACACTTTTCAGCATTTTTTGGAGGCACAAATTGGAACTCACCCGGTTTCTGCCTAATGGAAGTAGCTGACAGCCAAGGAACTCATCAGGAGTATTTGAAAATTAACTTTATTCATCCCCTCCATGCATTCTGAGTGTGTTGCCTTCTCCCCCAGCTGCTGGAAGTCATGCTTTTTGTGGGGGACCCAGAAACCAGGAAACAAGGGAATGGCTAAGCCAGCCAGGATTCATTTAGCACATGACAATGTGTTAAAAGCTCAGCCTTATGACACATTTCTCACTAATGTCACAATAGTTACAGAGGAAGGATAGCTTTGATATGTCAAAATGTTATACAGCTTGTCTGTGTTCCCACTGAAGTTCATTTAAAGTGAGCTTCTAAAAGGATAAATTACAGTATTTGTAATTTTCTTTCAGATTCTTACTATCCTGTTCACATATAAACTATAGTGGCTCTATTTAATAAAAGTAATCAGATTTACACTTTATCCACACATTTTTGTAACAAATGCTGTGGAATAAGGTCAGACTTCCAATATGGAAGTTTCTCCCCACTGTGTAAGAATAGGAAGAGCAGAAGACAAAAAGCAGCAGGTTCAGCTCATGGCCACTTGGTGTGATCTGACTGAGGATTGCAGGAGCTTCCATGAGGCAGCTTCAGGAATAAAAATGCATCACTTCTTGATGCTATGTTAATAGTTATAATCCAACTACTTCTAATTACCTAAATACTAGAGTCTAAAAGAGCCATCATTTCCCCACTGAATACAGTCACAGCACTCTGACCTGGTTTAACATTACAGCATCAAAGGCAGAGAGCAGTGCCAGTCAGCAGCAACAAATTCATTGCATTTTTCAAGAAAAGAAGCAGCTCTGATTGCTGAATTCTGCCACTTTAGGACAAGTAATGTATTTTCAGTTTGATTTCCTACAGGAGGTATCAGTTAAGGGTGAGGGATTTAGCACAGTACAATTGCCAAAGCAGTATTCATCACCAAACTTCATCATTTAGTCTAAAGAGGCAACACTGGCTCCTGAACCAAAGAAAATGGAAATCAGTTTTACATTCCCTGCGTGTCAGCTGATTCCCTTTCCAAGGGGCTGTAATACTGCCCTTGCCCCAAACTCATAGCTTATAATTTCTTCTAAAATCTCACTGAGTCCATCAAACTGACCTCGTTATCAGCTCACTCTGACACCACTGCTGCCCTGTCATGTGCCACAATTAACATCCCATTTCTGCCCCTCATCCCCATGAAGGACTGCTATTCACTCATCAGTTCTACATTCCACCTCTGGAACTTCTTCCCCTCCAAGACACACCACTTTCATAAACCAAGAAACTAAAAAAACCTGCTGGTTTTGATGAAAATATGGCAATTAGCAATGAGAATAAATGGTGGGTAAACTTTAAAAGATAAAGTTTAAAAATAAGCAAAAATTCAGCGCTTGAATAAAAAAGCAAAGGCCTGGTGAGAGACTGTAAGGTCATTAAAAGTAAATTTATACTAATGAAATTTGATGATACACAAAGTTATGCAGTATCATCAACACAGGGGCACTGAACTATTATGCTGAAAGAGGGAGATGGCACAGAACAGTGCAGCAGAAAGAAAAATATTAAAATTGATGGGAAATAATACAGTTATGCATTTAGAAACAATTTTTTCCCATAAACATTGGGCTTATTCACAGAGATAACAGCAGGGAAAGAAAAATATGAATGTATTCATCAATTCCAACCTTAATATGAAGGAGTAATGCAATATGGCTTGGAAAAAGGTGAACCTGATTCTAAACACATCAATTGAGTAATTTTCAGTAAAGAAAGAGATTTGTTAACATTATTATGAGACATACAAGTAATTTCCCCTGGATAATACGTGAGGCTGTTCAGCTGTATTCGAGAAAGGGATTCAAAATGAATTCCTGATGGAGAACAACCTTTATGACAATCACTAGAATGGATGAAAGGAAATTAACAGCTTGGAAATTTATCATACATAAATTAAGGACAAAGGAGAAAATTTGGTATATCTCAGTAAATAAACCCCAGAGCAAAGGCAGATTAGTTTAAATTGGAAGCCAGTGAAATGTCTTTATATTGACCCTATCACAATGTAATCAGAAACTGAAGAATTTCTAAAGCAGGAAGATGAGGTCCTACAACAAAATTAGCAAAAGAACAGGGAAGGTCAGAAACAGGAGTTTCAAGAATGAGGTGAAGCAGGAAAAGAGAGGAACTCCCACATTTATATTGATAGGAAGCAGTTCCAGAGCCCTTTGTGTGGGAGTCAAAAGCTGGATTCAGCAAAGTGACATTCTGAAAATCCTCCTCCTCCTCAGATAAAGCAGTTTCCCCCCAGGCTGTGTCTGACAGTATCTTGCACTTGGACTGACCACTCAGGATTTCAGGCTAACCCACCTCCCCAGGTTCTCCTGAGGAATTTCATGTTCATCCCAAGCAGCATCCCTGGCTCCATGCTCTGCGTCCTGGGGCAGCTCCAGGCTCTGACTCTGTGCCAAACTCTGGGCTTCCACCACACAAGGAATGCTGACTGAGCTCGTTTCAGGGCATCTCTCCTGGGATTTCAGATGCAGAGCTCTTTGGCCATCACAAGATTTATCCAACAAGTACCAGCAACACAGACCTTTCTCCAGTCCCCAAGAGGTCCCCTTTAAACACAAATGAAGATTACTATAGCAAAAGGAGCAGAGCTAACTACAGAGCCTGGAGAACATCCTCCAGTGAGGCAGGGCCTTTTGACACACGTGTGATACATTCCACTTTGCACACAGAATGCTCATCATCATTATGGTTTCTACAGTGAATCCTCAATTATGAGCAGAGTCAGAACAGGTTTTTATGGCACTACTTCACTCATTTACCAAACTCCTTCAAGGTGAGATTTGCCCTAGGTGCTTGCTTGTCTGTGCTGCTCCAGAAGTTATACTAGTATAAAATCTGGTTTTTACTCTCAGTGATTCGAGATGATGAATGACAAGCCTTAGCCTTTAAATATTCCTGAGGCAATGTGGATGCCAAATATCCCACTCTGTAATGCTTTAATACTTCTCCAGGGAACTTCAGGGCTATAATAAAACCTGAAAGCAGGGGAACTGATGACTTTCCTGAATTCACTGACTTTTAAACTCTCCTGTTTACAGAAGGAAGGTGTTCTAGCTTTCAGACAGATCCTAGTAAATGATCAAGGCACTTGAAGTATTTGCATGTGAAAAAACCAATGGCAATCCAGGAGCCATAGGAATCATGGAGTTTTTTAGCAGGAACACAGTCCAACAACAGCAACACCAACCCAGAGCTTTGCCCAGGGGCTCTGGCACAGCCTGGAACACTGGGAGCTAAAGGAAATCAATAATCAGCCCTATCTCTTTCTGCCTAATGAAAGATAGAAGTAATAGTAATTTAATCTGGTACCACATCACATGTGGCTGTACAGCAGAGGAGACCCTAAAACAAGATTAAAGAGTAGAAAGAAAGAGGTCATTTTCTCTCAGAGCACCATGCTGAAACTCAGAGCCACTGTCCCCACAAAACAGCTCTAAAGGTTCAAGCTACCCTGTGCACTACAGGCCATCTTATATAAGCAACATTCCTATTTTCAATTCTTTAACCAGTTCCACAGCAGCTGCAATGACTACAAAGTATGAGAGGCTGCAAAACCAGGCCACATTAATCTTCCAGTAAAATCTGACACTTGAATCAACCACATAAACTGAGTCATCAGATTAACAAAGGTGCATAAAAAAATAGCTAATTGCAACTTCCAAAACTTTCATCTGATAGAGTAAGGAATGCTCTGTCCTTCATGTCACATCGATTTCAGACTTTTTTAATAACAAAAATTAAATATACATCAATACATAGATGCACAGACTATCTACCACCACTGTAGAAATTTCCAAAAAGAAATATATCACTGGTCATTTTCTTTGTAGAACACTGCCTCTGCAGTAAAAGAAAACATTTCATATGCTCTTGAGCAAAAAATTCCTCAGCAATATTTCTTGTGCCCTTGGCCAGCTGGTATCCCTGCCAGCCTGAGCAGGTGCCCCCGGAGCAGGCACTGCCATGCCAGGCTGGGGATGGCACCGTGGGGAACCACACTGCTCTGCACAGTGAATTGCACTGCCTGCCATCCCAGGGAATTGCTCACACGGGCCCAGCTGCAGAGTGATGGAGCATTGACTCAGCAGCACTGACTCACCAGCGCCATGAAATGATAAACAGTGACTCTCAAAGATGAGGTGTGACAAGGAGGGAAGGGGAATGAGCAAATTTCTTTGTACACAACCGCTGGGAGAGACCTCCCCAACCAACAGATTCTGCATTCATCACAATTACAAACAGGTACATTTATTTTGGGGGCATTTGAATTATAAACTCATATGGAGATCCCAAGCACTACAATACAAATTATGTCTCCCAAAACTCTGAGAAGTAAGATGTTGGGATCTGGATGCAAATTTTTCAAATCAAGTCTATTTCTACTAATATTAAATAAATCTTCAAATTTCCTGAAAGCACACTATCCAGGTACACACCTAATGAGGGGCAGGAGAAGTAAGAAAGAAAGAAAAAAAGAGGAGATAATCAGGTAGCCATATTTACCTTCTAAAATACTATTAACTATACAAAACTCTTCAAGTAAGGATTTACCTTGTTCTTACTTAGACAATGCATAAATTTTGTTTTCCAACCCTTCTAGTGATAGCAGTACAGAGTAAATTTTTATGTATTTGTGAGATTAAGAAAACCACTCCAGCACCAAGGTGTTTTGCAAGTGCCATACAGGATTGAATGAACAGAGACAGCGGGCAGAGGAGAAATCTCCTCTGGATCTCTGTCTGAGGCTATTGCAGATCTGAGAGCAGGTATGGACAACCCTTCTGCTTTGCCATCTCACCTTTCTCAGTATGCTGCATGTCCCTGCTTGAGATTCACTGCCAACAGCAATAGCCTAAAGAAACAGGATTTTGGTGTGATGTGTTATCCAGGGATGTGTGATAACTCATATTGCAGGAGCCTTTCAAACTCACATTCTCCCCATAAGGCATGGCCTGTTTCAGTCCTAAAAGCTCCTTAGGTAATTATTTGAAGATGTTTTTTCTAGATTTTGTTGTTGCTTTATTTTTGTGTGAGACTTCACAGGGTTGGTCCTTGCCTCCTTTAAAACAGAAATGCAAAATCCTTAAGACTCTGTGCTTATTATGTGCACATACTCAGAACATAAATGCAAAGCCATGAGTGTGCAGCTCGAGTTTTATAAGAAATGTATGACAGGAATGAGGGCTTTATTAGAGGAGAGGAAAACCAAATGTTCTCAGGCAGGAGAATGACGCTCCTGGAACCACCAGGACATTGTTACTGCAGCAGGGCACCTGTGCTGTGCAAGTCCCTGAGCTGCTGTGGCAGCTCTGCCTGTCCCTGGTTCCACTGCAGCTGTGCCTGTCCCTGGTTCCACTGCAGCTGTGCCTGTCCCTGATCCCCTGATCCCACTGCAGCTGTGCTGTGTCCCTGATCCCCTGATCCCACTGCAGCTGAGCCTGTCCCTGATCCCCTGATCCCACTGCAGCTGTGCCTGTCTCTGGTTCCACTGCAGCTGAGCCTGTCCCTGATCCCCTGATCCCACTGCAGCTGTGCTGTGTCCCTGATCCCCTGATCCCACTGCAGCTGAGCCTGTCCCTGATCCCCTGATCCCACTGCAGCTGAGCCTGTCCCTGATCCCACTGCAGCTGTGCCTGTCCCTGGTTCCACTGCAGCTGTGCTGTGTCCCTGATCCCCTGATCCCACTGCAGCTGTGCCTGTCCCTGATCCCCTGATCCCACTGCAGCTGTGCTGTGTCCCTGATCCCACTGCAGCTGAGCCTGTCCCTGATCCCCTGATCCCACTGCAGCTGTGCCTGTCCCTGATCCCCTGATCCCACTGCAGCTGTGCTGTGTCCCTGATCCCCTGATCCCACTGCAGCTGAGCCTGTCCCTGATCCCCTGATCCCACTGCAGCTGAGCCTGTCCCTGATCCCACTGCAGCTGAGCTGTGTCCCTGATCCCACTGCAGCTGTGCTGTGTCCCTGATCCCACTGCAGCTGTGCCTGACCCTGATCCCCTGATTCCACTGCAGCTGAGCCTGTCCCTGATCCCACTGCAGCTGTGCCTGTCCCTGATCCCACTGCAGCTGTGCCTGTCCCTGATCCCATGGCAGCTGCCTCTGCCACCAATCCCACAGTGCCAGGACCGAGCCCACAGTGCCGGGACCGAGCTCAGAGTGTCAGGACCGAGCCCCGTGTGCCGGGACTGAGCCCACAGTGCCGGGACCGAGCCCCGTGTGCCGGGACCGAACTCAGAGTGCAGGGACCGAGCCCACAGTGCCGGGACCGAGCTCAGAGTGCCAGGACCGAGCCCACAGTGCTGGGACCGAGCTCAGAGTGCCGGGACTGAGCCCACAGTGCAGGGACCGAGCCCACAGTGCCGGGACCGAGCCCAGAGTGCAGGGACCGAGCCCAGAGTGCAGGGACCGAGCCCACAGTGCCGGGACCGAGCCCAGAGTGCAGGGACCGAGCCCACAGTGCCGGGACCGAGCCCACAGTGCCGGGACCGAGCCCAGAGTGCAGGGACCGAGCCCACAGTGCCGGGACCGAGCCCAGAGTGCAGGGACCGAGCCCACAGTGCCGGGACCGAGCCCAGAGTGCAGGGACCGAGCCCAGAGTGCTGGGACCGAGCTCAGAGTGCAGGGACCGAGCCCAGAGTGCAGGGACCGAGCCCACAGTGCCAGGACCGAGCCCACAGTGCCAGGACTGAGCCCACAGTGCAGGGACTGAGCCCACAGTGCCGGGACTGAGCAGAGGCCAGGCCGGCAGCCCCGAGCCCGGCAGGGCCTGCACAGGTTCTGAGGAGGAGGATTGAGAGCAAAGCAGAGGAGGGGCTGGGCTCAAGTGGAAATATGATAAATCTAGAGCCATTCAGGGCAAGAAGATTGAAGTCTCATGCATTTACTAAATAAAGATAAATTTGGGATTTTGAATAGTTAACATTTGTTCTCTTCTTCAGTCTGAGGCCCGCAGAAGGCTGGCCATTATATCATGCAGTAAAATTACATTTACAATTTGCAGTGGAATTTTGCAAAGAAACAAGCAGCCCCTCCTGAGCAAGCAGCCCTGAAAGCAGCGGCCGGGCAAGGCGCAGCCCCGTCTGTCTGTCCATCCCTCTGTCCGTCTGTCCCACAGCCCCTCTCAGAACCAAATCAACCCTCTCAAACCAACCCTCTCCATCTGCTGCAACACAAACTGCAGTGAGACTGAGATCTGCTGGGCCTGTCACTCCTGCACTCAGGTGGTTCCTGTCCCACAATTTCTTTTATATGGGTTGATTAGATATTGACTCAAAATTTATTGAACAGTTACTGTGTTAAATGAGACATACAATAAAAAGTTATGCTAAATACTAACTTTATAATATTCCATGGTGTGTTTAAGCCAATAACTTGGAAAAGCCCCCTTGCCCCCTCATGTAAACCTTCCTTTTAACACTGAAACAAACAAACAAACAAAAAAATTAAAAACACCGTGCAGAAGGTAAACTTATGGAAGTCCATATGAATTCCAAATGAAATTTGTGACTATAGTTGTGACTATCTCTCCCCCTTTTTTCCCCCTTTTTTACAGTCATTCCACTACTACCTTAGTATCTGAAAAAAGCAGTTTTTCAAATACCCACTGCACATTCTCCAAGTAATACACATTAAACAACTGGGAAAATGTGGCACAATTTAAAGAAGCACAAACCTTTCTGTTATGCCTAAATGATACATATTTCAGAATATGGAAAATATTAAAAAAAGAGTGATAAATCCCTTAACTCAAGGCTACTCTTATTAGATTCGCTTTTCTCTGAATAAATGGAGTCTTAATGAAAACTGTCACTAGAAAATGGAATGCAATCATTAGATAAACTACTGAATTACAAATTCCACCCACATGTGAATGGGTACATAAAGTTTTACAGTATTATGAGAGTATATTTCTGCACCAGGATTATTAAGGAGCAGAGCTAAATGATTTTTCCTTCCAAACTGTTTAATCACCACCAAAAGTCACCCAAATTTCCTAAAATTATTTGACAAATAAAACTTGAATCTACCTTTTTTTTTGGCCACAATACTAAAAAATGGGGGCAGGGGGTTTATTAACAATACTAATGTAACTCAAACCTTTTTTCCCTTATTTAGGTTTTCCAACTCTTCCCATAGTTAACTGGAATTGCTGAGAAAAGGTTATGGGGAGATTTCAGTAAGCACAGTAAAATTGTACTGACAGGTAGCAATTTAATACATTTACAACTTATTCATACATCAGGTGTTCTAATTGCCACCACTGAAAAACTGTACCCCTACAAGTGGCCCAAAATATCACGATCCATACTGAAAAAGTAGCAGCAGCCTTGATGTTGATTGTACCATCACTTCTGCTTATTTCTTTGCAAAATTCCACTGCAAATTCTGATAAGTGTAACTTTACTCCATGACACAATGACCAGCCTTCTGTGGGCCTCAGACTGAAGAAGAGAACAAATGTTAACTATTCAAAATCCCAAATTTATCTTTTTTTAGTAAATGCATGAGCCTTCAATCTTCTTGCCCTGAACGACTTTAGATTTATCTTATTTCTACTCTAGCTCAGATACAAAACATCTGTTTATGAAGATATTGGTGTGACTTCTATTCACATTTAATTTACTGTATTGCTGTGACTCTATCATAAACACAGCCATGCATGAGATTAAATGCAGTTTATGAAATAAGAACGTCCCTTGTTTAATTTGTTTCAAGTAATTCAGCCCTAGTGGGTTTAACAATATAATTAAGTTAACACTAGTGCTGTTCTCTGCTGCCTTGTGTCAAGAAGTGCTGCACTTAAACCTGCCTCAAGGTCACCTTCCCCCATAACTCTCACATTCCCAAATCACCACACAATAAAAAACCTGCTGTCAGTGACTGAACAGATTGGTATTATTTTTAACAGCCTAACAGAATTAAAGAGTTGTGCCACCTCCAAGAGAGGCCAGATTTTAAGGTACTAGGCATGTAGGAATATTAGACACGTACTTAAAATGAATTACGACACTTCTCACATTCCATAAAATCAGCTTCCTCCCAGGCCTCTGGAACTGCACAAACCTTGCTGGGAAAGGAGCAGTAATGACTCACTGCACTAACACTACCTCACCTAGATGCATTTCCCCACCCTAAGCACTGTGAGGGGTGTTCAGAGGCACTGCCTGCCCCCAGCAGCAGCACAGCCCAAAGGCCAGTGTGGAACAGGGCACTGCAATCAGCTCCCCACTGCTGCAGATCAATATTCATCAAACAGGACATTTTCTAATGTCTTCCAGTATATAAGGCATGGATGGAAATACATATTTGTACTTACTTCCCTTCAGTCAGCTGCTGCTAGATTTTAAAAGGCTGTGAAATTATCAGGATCACAGAACAGAATTTGTTATGTTAAAGGTCACAGTCTCAAAGATTTTGTCTGTCCTCATTAATCTTCATCCAGCCCTGTCCCACTCTGGGGCCTAAATTATACTTTCAAGCCTTGATTCCTTGAATTAAGGCCTCCAGAAACAATACATTCTGCAGTGGTACCAGGGCATTTGCCTCCATGCAGATTTTTCAGGGTAGCTCATTGAAAGCATCCATTCCTGCCAGCTGTGCTGCACCTCCCCAGAAGTGGCAGTCTGTGCACTCGTGGTGCTCAGATCTCAGCCCACAAAGCCTGTGCTGCTCCTGGGCTCCTCCTGCTGCACAGCCCTGCTGGCAGCATCCTCCAGAGGCTCCACCAATGACAGCCTCCATTCCACAGGAAAAAGTCAGAAATCATAAAATGAAATACGGAGACTTTTACAGATCACACTACGTGTCACTATTCCATTCCCCAAGTCAGTCACAAAGGTAAATGTAAGTTATTAAGTAATGTTTTTACTGACTTAGCATTTCTGTAGCTCACTCTGCAGGACAGCAGCCTCCGTGAACTGCTAACTTGAATAGATGATAAAGAGCACAATCTTTTTGCTGTACAAGTTCATTTTTTTTTCACTGTACCATTAGTATAGAAAGGCTGGAAGAGAAATCCTTTGATCCAGCAGGATAATACTTTAGAGAAGACCAAATGATATTTTTCTGAATTCCATCACTGGGTAAGAAAGATTGACTTAATTAATCTGGATTTCTGGAACTACTCCATTTCTGCTCTTCTTTTGATCAAGCTGTATGTGTAAAGATGCAGTAACTCCAGGCAGGCCAAATTTATGCACCAGCTTCTTTGAACTTCAAACGAGCTTGCTGGACCCTTTAAATTCAATTTTATCTGCAACTCAATTACGGAGAAGTTGTTCTCTCTCCTCTGCCTAAGAAAGTATATTTCCATTTGCAGCATCTCATAATTTCATATAACCTCCTGTGGAATCCTATTTCCCTTGTCAGGTATGATCAGCTTCCCTAGGAAAGTTATAGACTGGAGTTAAAAAAAGTATTTACCCACAAAGCTTTCTGGTAGTCTTTGCTCCAGTAAAGATGATTTCAACATTTAAAATAACTCCATTCTTTTCATATATGAAAAACTGAAAACATAAAACATATATGAAAAACTGAAAACACATCTCCCAAGTTTTGTACAACGATCAGTTCAGTTCTCCCTGAAATGCTGCAGGAAAATCACCTCCTTCAGCAATAAAATGCCTTGTTGTAACCTTCCATGCCAGAGACTGTTCCAGTCCCTGTGGCACACCCAGGAGGTGCCCCCTTGACAGAAATCCTCACCTGCCCTGCACAAACTGCTCCCACAAGTTGGTCCTGTCAGGATTAAAGCAAATGAAGCTGCCCCAGCAATGCGAGCCCCAGAGCTGCTTCCAAGCCCCTGTTGTGGTATCCCCCAGGACTGCTATCAGATAACTACAGTTCCAGCCAAGAGTGATGCTGATAAGAGAAGCAGAGATGGGAACTCCTCCCATGCTGTGCTTGGGAAGGGAACTCGAGGTAGCTGAGCTGCAGCTCCACACTGATCCCCTTGCACACCGTGCTCTGCCATTCAGTCTCACTGCTGAGGCCAAAACTGGGAATCTGCTCCATTTCATTAGCTGGATTACAGAAAACCAATAAATCTTTCCCAATAAAACTCCGCTGACTTTGCCAATAACTTGCCTCTCTAAAAGCCTGGGCAAAACTGTTACAGAGAGATGAAGATAAATCTTGAGCCAATTAACAGCTCCTGAATTTCAAGCTGAATTTTCACAATTGTATGGACCTGAGCTCTCAGGAGAAAGTACATAGAATAGACAGCAATTACAGACACTCCCCACTGCTTTATATGCAATTACAGATATCCCCCAGCAACTGAATAATTTTCCTTACAAACAAATCTGACAGTGAGAACTTTTTAATCCTTTTTGAATTTGTCCTTAAGCAAGTAGCCTGTGCCAGCTCTACACTGCTTCCACACTCGCTCTGCCCCATAGTGCAGCACACTGAGTCCAGTGCCACTTGCAGAAGAAAACAGGACCTGGCACAGAGAGCACAGTGCAGGAGCTGAGGTTTCTGAAAGGTGCACCAGCCAGGAGATGCCACCTTCCAAGGAACTCAGTGCTCTAGAGGTGCACATTTGGTTTTGCAAATTACCCAAAAGTTATCTTGGCAATTGTGGTGGATTTATTAAGCCCCAATGAAATATATCAACAGATTAACCCCCTGATTTCCTTTTACATTTACTGTGCTATTGGCACAAACCCAGTTAGATCAGTTTTGATTTATGATACTGAAAGTAGGAGAATAATTAAATCCATTAACCCACTCTCCCAGAAATAAACCTGATATATAGCATTCTAAGTGGCTTGATGAGGAGGAAAAGATTGCATCTAGCCCAAATCTTTTGTAATTTAAACACGAAAGCCCCTGTGCTGTCCATCCTACGTGACTCCCAATTACTGCTATCACTTTCGTCCTCTTTCTCCAGGACAGGGGAAGAGAGAAACTCTATTAAAACTTCTACAGGGAGCACACAGAAATGGCAGACATGTATTCTGAGCAAAATATTACTCATCCAAAGCAGTTCAAGATCAAAGGGAAATAACTCCTTCCACTAGGAGTGCCTCCCTCAAGAGGCAATATTCTCCCACTGCTCCCGTGAGCCACCAACAACCAGCACCCAGAGATATTCCTCAGGGCCATGCCCAAGGGTGCTGGCTCAGTGCAAATGCAGAATTCCCCGTGTTGGAAGGCTGCTCCATGTGCCACCTCTCAGTCCCTCAGCCTCTGCAGACATTCCCAGGCTCCAGGCTAGCCAGGCCTTCCTTCTGACACAGCTGGGCCATGCACTGCAAGCCACACGCTGGCAACAGAGGATTCAGCCCTCAGTCTTCAGGCACATCTTCTCCCCCAAGTTCTCCTGAGGTGGAACTCTAATTTTTCACAGTTTAAGTCAAGGAGGAACATCACAGGTGTGATTAAAACACACTAAGGGAGAGATTTTGCCAAGAGTCCTGAACACACAGTTTCCCAGTCTGGGCAGAGGGGTTGTTATCTCTGTCCAGAACAGAGATTGTTCCTTTACCTGATCCCCATTTGCTGAAGACAGTGTCTGAGGCTTTCCTGACTCAGATTATTCCTGGTGATTTTACCACCAGTGAAAGCTCTCAGAAAGTGAAAACTCAGTTGCTCTTTGTGATCCCTGCATTTGGAGAGACAGCCAGCAGGACTTCAGCACTTCAGTCAGACAGCAATGCCTCCTTCTGGAGTGCAAGCACAACAGAGAGGTGAGAAGAAAACAGAGCTGAAGAAAGACTGAACAGATGGGACTTTGGCAAGAATGTCTCTGATCCCACACAAAACACAGCTATCTCCAAATTCTCTTTTAACCTACTTGTTGCTCTATTTCTCTTACAAGTACTATCCTCACTCAAAAGTCTATTGCTTTGATCTACACCTCCTTAATTCTGGGAACAATCAATATCTCTTACTAAGCTAGGAACTTTTCAAGACTAAAAAGTGGTGTTTTTTCTCTTTTGGAGGGTTGGGGAGCAGAGGGCATGCAATGCCAATGCTAAATTCCAACAACAAAAAGCCTTCCACCCAGAAACCTACTGAGAAAATGTTTAATTCAAATCAGACTTGAGAAAGACATAAGAGAATTAGCTTGGTTCCAATTCAAAGTGGTATTTTAGAGGGGGCTGAGAGGAGTTGGGGAGATCACCTTTCCCATCACTTGCCCCAGCAGCAATGGCCACAATGCATTCCTGACAGGAGTCTGGCTCATCTGTTTCTGGCTTGCTTCCTGTGAAGTACACTTCTCTATTTCCTCTGGCAGCTATTACAGAACTTAATTGCTCCTAACAGGAGAAGTTTAATCCAATTTAATCCTATTTGAGACCTGCTTCTTGTTTTGCCCACCACTATGATGGAGAACAGATCTTCCCTTCTTTGCAGCAGAGATCTGAAGGGGTTTATCACATGTTACCTCATGCTCTCTTGACTGAAGACTCCAAATCATTCTTGTAAGTTGTCATTTCTAGATTCTGACTTCTCCCAGTGCTGTCCTTCAGGAAATAGTGTTTGCAGCTTCTCTGGCTCCCAGGAAGAAAACCATGATGCTGCCCCTGTGTGCCACAAGTGCCACAAGCAGCCTGAACCAGCAGGACATTCTGGTGTCCTGGCACTTGTCCTGGCAGAGCTCCCAGCTCAGGAACATCCCACAGCTCTCCCAGCACCTCCTGGCCCTGCTCTGCATCCCCGGCACAGCCTGTGCTCCGTGCTATGTGTGCAGCTCAGCAAACATTCACACAGGCACCTTGCAAACCCGCTCCCTCTCATTCTGAAGCTTGAGAAGTCACACAAGAACATGCAAAAATCAAATAGATAAGAAAAGCCACTGTGATTATAATAAAAGCTAATTTACCTGCCATGCAATTGTCTACAGCTGCTGTGAAAATTGCTTTAACCAGTCCTGAGAACGAAATACATCTTCTGAAAGCTTATCAGGCATTAACGAAACACTTTGATTTTTTTAAAAAATAAGAACACTGGCAATCAAAGTTCCCAAAGCAACTAGGAGTCTGTCAAATTGTGTATGTGTATTGAAGTGAAAAATTAAAATATAGATATGCACAATGGAGAGACTTAAATAACTGCCATGAAAGAGTGTAACAGCACAGTACTTCTTCAGGGCAGCATTAAGAGATTTCTGTTTCCCTCCCCACCTGGAGAAACAGCAGACCCCAAAAGAACTGAGACACAGGTCCAGACACACAAAGGATTCCCCTGAAAGTCAGAAAAAGCGTAGACAAGTTTGAAACCAACAGTATCCTTGTCAATGAGAATGAATGTATCTGTCAGTCTCTCACTGTTAGTTCAGGAGTCAGCTGAAAATATTCTTTGATCAAAGCTGAAAATATTCTTTGATCCATAATGCTTTAAAGGCCTGTAACAGATCAGATCCAATACTGAGATGAGACCTCAACCTTCAATTCTTACCATGGATTTGAACAGAGATACAACAATGCATCACATTTCAGTAGGTGCCACAAAAATGGGGAATACCTATGAAACTGGTAAGATACCAGCAATCAAAAGAATAAAGGAATGTTTTACAGTGACTAGTTTAAAGATCCCCATTCCTGTACTTACAGCAAGATAATCTGGCAATAAGCAGCCAATAACATTAGGAATAAACATGTATATAATTCTCTAGTCTAAACATTCTTTTCAGTCCAAAGTCTACTGGTGTGTACAGAAAACACAAGCAAGTGTTTAAGCTTCAGCCAAAAAACCAAAAAAAGTGTAGCAGGAAAAGTGTTATGCTAAAATCTTTCTGCAAAAAGATTCTCACTTTTAAAAAAATGTAAATTAAATGGAATTTCTGTTATTCAGTCCAGATTTATCTGTCAGCAAGCTGCCAGCTCCTTAGCTGAGGCTACAAAGGCTGAACTCTAATGGAGGACCCAGTTCCCCCTTTGGTGGCAATCAACATTAGGTTTGCTGTGAACAAAGCACTTTGGGATCCCTTTTCTGACATCTGGGAAAGAATCTCTTTGCATACCCTATTATCCAGAACATGAGAAAAGTACTTTACAGTTCAGAAAAACAGAGATGGTATTTTATAGTATAAGTGTACCAGACTTCTTTTATATTTGTCACATCTGTAGAAACAGCATGGTAATGGTAGCATGGCAGTTTTTGTAAGTAGGTCACTGTAAATACTTGGAATTATTATATTACATTTCTCAAAGCTGAAAACTAGGACCTCATCCTGCCAGCTGTGCCTCTTGGCACATCCACCTTAGACTTGCAGCAAACACTTCTGCAAATGTGAAAGAGTCAAAAGTAGAGATTTTAACATAACCTACAAACCAGCTGGTTTGCAGAGCCTGTATCAGCCCAGAGTCACGACACCTTCATGGTTAACAGGGCTGTCAGCACTGTCTGATAGGTGATGGAGGAGTCCACATTTTCCACTGGAAACTAATCCTGACTCCATCATCCAGGAGCTCAATGATGGCTTACAGGCTAAAAACCTCCTGAAAATGAGCTCTGGGCTGGCTGCTTTGACAAGAACTTGCCAAGAGGAAGTATCCCAGAGGTTCTGAACACATCCTGAATTACTGAGGGGAAAAATGGACTTTGTGTGCACACTGGGCCTCTTGCCCCTGCAGCTGAGCCTTTCCCTTCCCTGGCAGCCTTTGAGGAGCCAGGACATGAGGGGGGACAGCACCAAGAGCCTCTCCCTGTGCCCCTCTCAGGGCCTCTTCACTTGGTGTTCCAGTGACACCCAAGCCAAGCAATCCTTCATGCCCTGCCTTTGAGCACCCTGAGTGAGAGTGTTTTGCAATGGAAAGGTGCAACCACATGTTTAATTTGGGGTTTTCCCCCTGAAACAAGAGGAGATTGGTATCATGAAAAGACATGTAGAAAACCAGGAAAAGCAGGTCCCATCCAGACTTAGGGCACCTTAACATCACAACACACACAAGAAAAGTTTGGGTGATCTGGGTGAAACAGGGCTCACACTGGAGATTTTACTGTTGCACATTCTGTCCAAAGCAGTGCTGCAGTGCTGAGCAAGGGAAAAGATAGCTGGCAGGGGCACTGTGGGTTGTTTAATTATAAGAAGCTATGTCCTGCCAGGGCTTTATGTTAAACAGTTTGCTGTTTAAGCAACCACCTGTTCCATCAAGTTAGAGTTGGCTCTGATGGAAGAAAAAAAATTAGAGACTAAGCTGAGAAGCATTCATAACTCTCCAACACTGAAGAAAAATAAAAAGTTTAATAGGACATACAGTTTATCCATCAAAGCAGCAGTTTCCATAAAATCAGTATAAACCACATTTTAGATGTCAGAAAACCCACAGAGCAGGCACATTGCTGGTTACAGAATGAAATGAAAGCAGATAAGACTCTGCCAATCCCCATTCCAGCACATGCACACAACAGAGCTCTCAGGAGTCGGTGCTGAGCTGAGGCACGGCCCAGAGGGACGCCCAGACAGCACCAACACACGCAGCAGTGTGAGCAGCAGGGCTGCCTGATTCCCCAGCCACAGGGGACAGGGAAATGGGCCAGCAGCTGTCCCACCAGCTCCCTGGTGCTGCACACAGCTCAGTGTCACAGGCCCAGCACAGCAGGCAGACTGAAAAGGAGCCCTGGCCCAGGGGAACGACACTGGAGAGATCCATCAGGAACGGTGGCAAAGACTGGCACAGCTCTGCCACCCAGCATTGAGGCTCCCAAACACTCCTGCTCTCCCTGCACTCGTTTTTTCCAGTCAGACACCTAGACAAGCTGAGCTTTTTAAAACCTTCTACCAACACGTGCACTTGTGCTGCTGTTCAGTGGAGCTTCCATCCCAGCAATGCCATCATGCTTCCCATCTTTTGGCTGGGCTGCAATTCCCTCACCTTCCTCAGCTTATCCAAACAAGCTGCAGGAGCTAAAGCCTCCCTTGCCCTCCCCTGAGACCCCTGTCCAGCTCAGCCAGGCTTCACTCCTGGGCTGTGGGCACAGGAATGCCCTGAGAGCTGGGGCAGCACAGCACTGCCAGTGCGTGAGGCACAGCAAATGCAGCACCCAGAACAGGCTGAGCAAATGCAGCACCCAGAACAGGCACAGCACATGCAGCACCCAGACCAGGCACAGCAATTGCAGCACCCAGAACAGGCTGAGCAAATGCAGCACCCAGAACAGGCACAGCAAATGCAGCACCCAGAACAGGCACAGCAAATGCAGCACCCAGAACAGGCACAGCAAATGCAGCACCCAGAACAGGCTGAGCAAATGCAGCACCCAGAACAGGCTGAGCAAAGGCAGCACCCAGAACAGGCACAGCAAATGCAGCACCCAGAACAGGCACAGCAAATGCAGCACCCAGAACAGGCACAGCAAACGCAGCACCCAGAACAGGCACAGCAAATGCAGCACCCAGAGCAGGCACAGCAAATGCAGCACCCAGAACAGGCACAGCAAATGCAGCACCCAGAACAGGCTGAGCAAAGGCAGCACCCAGAACAGGCACAGCAAATGCAGCACCCAGAACAGGCACAGCAAACGCAGCACCCAGAACAGGCACAGCAAATGCAGCACCCAGAGCAGGCTGAGCAAATGCAGCACCCAGAACAGGCACAGCAAATGCAGCACCAAAAACAGGCACAGCAAATGCAGCACCCAGAACAGGCACAGCACATGCAGCACCCAGAGCAGGCTGAGCAAAGGCAGCACCCAGAACAGGCTGAGCAAATGCAGCACCCAGAATGAGCACAGCGAATGCAGCACCCAGAACAGGCATAGCAAATGCAGCACCCAGAACAGGCACAGCAAACGCAGCACCCAGAACAGGCATAGCAAATGCAGCACCCAGAACAGGCACAGCACATGCAGCACCCAGAACAAGCACAGTAAATGCAGCACCCAGAACAGGCTGACTGCTCAGGGGCAGGAAAAATCCTTCAGTGCAGAGACTCTGATAGGTGCAGGGAAGCCAAGAGGTGACACAAACAGCAGCACCATGCTCAAACCCCTTCAGGAGTGGAAAGGAACTGAAAGGACAGGTAGATTAAGGATTGAGCCTAGAATGATTTCAGGATTTGTTTGTTTGTCTGCCTCACCTGCTTTTAGTCAGACAACATATGTGAAAACACCACATACTAATTGAATAAAAACCAGAAAATAAAGAATATCAGAAACTGAAAATCCATTAGGCTGTATGTATTGCTCTTAAAGAATAAAGATAATAAAGAATAAAAGAATAAAGATATAGAATAAAGAATAAAGATAATCTGTTAATGAAGAAGAAATGAACATATCAACAATTCAATACAAATCATCAGCCCAAGCAATTGCATTAGCTTCTCTGAATGGCAAATAACTTTTATTCTCCTCATTTTTGCTCTTTAAAGCTTTTCCATTTAAACAACAACAACAACAACAAAAAAAGACAAAGCACGTTATTTATTCAAATTACATAACTACTTCTCAGAAAATGAATTTATTAGAGTGTTTTGAAAGCTCTACTGCAATTTTTTACATTTACTCCAGAAAGTGAATGATGGCATGTACTGAAAAAGTTGGCTATCTGGGATGCTAAGTGGTTTGTCTTAGAGATACAAACCAAGCTTAAAATTAATTATTCCTCCTTTCCTTGCTGCACTCTTCTCAAGTTGCCTCCTTATCTCTGGAGTAGTTCATAAGATAATTCTTTTCATCCCTTTTCTCAGTAACATCAAGGAAAAGGTTATCTCTGAATATGGTGTTGTCCATAATTTTACTTTCTCTTAAACCCTCAGTTATTACTTTTATATAAGCCAACTTTCATCCACCCCAGTTTTGAGATGTGACAGCCAATCTGCACTGCAGAAGAGAGGGAGTAAATGTGTAGCCAAGGCAGGGGGCTGGCAGTGCCAGCCTGGCACAGCCCCTGTGAGCACAGCACAGGGAGCCACAAACACAAACACAGAAAACCCAAGGTGGAGCTGAACAGGCAGGAAAGCTGCAAAGCACTGCTCTGTGCTGTGAGGCAAGAGCATTTTCTGGGGCAACCACTGCAGCATTAATCAATCCACACACCAATTTCCTTTAAAGTCACTTCACTCTCAAGCCAGCCTTTGCTTGCCACAGAAATTCATAGAAGTGAAATAAGTGCTTCAACAATCAGCAATTTGGCTGTCTTTCCTAAATCATGATGCTCAAATAATTATTTTATTGCCTTTCTCTTCCAACACACTGCCAAATTCCACATTTCCACTGAGTCCTCAAATAATCCTAGGAAAAGGCAGTATTTTCTGGGCAGCACTTGGCCTTCCCCAGACCCATTTCCTGCCAATGCCAGGTGCAGAGTGCAGATCCAATCAAAAACTTTGTGGAAGGCAAATTGCAAGTGCTGCCCAGCCTGTGTGGCTGGGACACAAAGTGCCTGCAGAAGCACAGTTTTCTAATAAACTCCTGGGGGAGCAAAGGCAGCTGCCTGACTCAGGAGCAGTGCCACAGACTCAGTGCATGACGGGGACAATGAGCAGCACTGAAATCTTCATAAACCTCCCTTCTATAAATCCTTGTGCTTGGAAAATCAAATAGGAGTTACAAAATGTGTTGCTAAGGCTCATGAGGTTGGAGAATTTTTATCTGTACAACTGTAAAGCCCATTGCTAGAAAACAAACGTGACCCATTGCAGTTAACTTCACCAGCTCTGGGGTAAGAGGTCTTTCATAGGGAATTTTCCAGTAGAAATTTGAGACTGGCAGATTTCTGCACCAGCCACCTGCATCTTTGGGTGGCTCAGCTGAATAGTTCTCTGTTCATCTATTTTTAATGTGCAAAGCACATTACCAAAAGGAACAAATTGATAAATAGCAAACTATTCTTTAAAAAGGTAGAAAACATCTCTGTCACATAAAGTTCTATCAAATATTTCTCTCTTATTCTAAAATTCCCCTAAAGAACTTCTGCCCAAATACTTAAAAAGAAGGTTTGTAATTAGATGTGACCTCTCTTTGACATCTGATTATGAAATCTGGTCAGCTTATCAGCCCACCTGCTGCGCATATTAAACAACACAGACCCAGATTTTGAAAAAGCAGTGCTGGAAATTAATTTTGCTTTAGTCTTCTCATGCAAATTCTTGCAGCCAAAGTTTTCCACAAAGGTTTCCAAGGCACATGGCTTTAGAGAGGAGTTTGTGAGAGGTAAAGACAATTCTCTGTGGTGTCTCCAGAGCTCTGTCTCATGCAGCAGCTGTGCTGAGATGAGATGGGATGATACTTTGTGACCACCATCCTGCTAATGGCACGGCTTGGCCTGAGCAAAGGAGCAAATAATTTCAACCAATCCTTCAAATTATTCTCAAGGTACTCAGAACTGGTCAAAAAGACATGGATGGATTTTTTGCAACAGAAAACTGCAATTAACAAAATTAATCTTAAAAAGAAAAAGAAGAAGAAGATATACACAATATCTCACTAAGAAGTCTGGAACAGTTGGATTAGACTACAATTTCTCATTACAATTTTAATACACTATTGCCATTTTACAGATTTAATCAACATTTCAAAAATCAATTTTGATAATCCATATTGTTGAAGGTTTAATTACTAAGACAGCATGTGACAAAAACCAGTTAGAACAAAATATTCTAATTCAAAATGAAAATATGTCAAAAATGTCAAAAAGTCCTTAATTGTTTTTTTCATTCTAATTGACACCAACATTTCTCAGATTCTTGAATTTCCATCTAAGTGGAAGTTCATGTTCCACCACCAGGATCTGCCTAGAGCTAGTTAAGGTAGAGCGTGCAGCACTTTCTTGTCATCTTTAACAGGCACAGACCCTGTGCAGGTGGCTCACACAATCCCATCCTTGTCAAGCACAGAGGGAAATCCTTTATTACCAGTGCAGCTTTGCCCACCTTGCAGCTGCAGGCAGGAAATCCCAGCCCCAGGCAGGCAGCCCAGGGGCATCCTGAGAGCAGCTGCACTTTCCTGCCCCTGAGCCCTCCAAGCTTGTCCTGCTTGCCACAGGATTCCCTGACCTGTTCACAGAGCACAGAGACCTCTGAACAGAAACACATCCTGCCTTGGAAATTCTGTGAAAGCTTCCCTACAGAATTACATAAACAAATGTATTTACTGCACTGTCTGTACTGTTATCATTTGTTTCAGAAGAATTCAGACTCCATTCTCCTTCTCCAGCCCAGACCTGCTAGAAGCACTGCCAGTGCTGCTCCCATTTGGTTGTTCCCCCATGTCCTGTGGGCTCTTGCTAGACCTGGGGAGTTTAATACCGCTCAACATCTCAGGCTGCATGAAAAGAACATCCTCTGACTAAAATCACTGCAAGCAGCTTCTTCTATCACACAGCAACCTGACCCCATTTTCACCTGAAGGACACATGGTGACCCAGAACAGCCAGGCAGCCAGGGCTATAGATTGCTCTCTCCACAGCTGCAGTAAGAAAATAAACATATTTGTATGGGTTCTAGTGAGGATCAAAGGGACTGGGTGCAGCTGGCTGGCTCTAAAGAAACACCCCGACCAGTCTGCCCTTCCCTCACTGCTCAGGATGTCTTTGAAGAGGAAATGCTCTTTACCTGTACAAATCTGAAAGGAATAGCACTGGCACCAAGCGGTGAGCAAGATGGGGCTTAAAGCACCCCTTGTCAAAAAGGCCACAGAGAGGCAGGACAGCCTAGAGAGGCAGAGAGAACAGCCCAGAGAGGCAGGACAGCCCAGAGAGGCAGAGAGGACAGGCCAGAGAGGCAGAGAGGACAGGCCAGAGAGGCCAGCCCAGAGAGGACAGCCCTGAGAGTCAGGACAGCCCAGAGAGGCAGAGAGGACAGCCCAGAGAGGACAGCCCAGAGAGAACAGCCCAGAGAGGGCAGCCTAGAGAGGCAGAGAGGACAGGCCAGAGAGGACAGGCCAGACAGGCAGAGAGTCAGGACAGCCCAGAGAGGACAGCCCTGAGAGTCAGGACAGCCCAGAGAGGCAGAGAGGACAGGCCAGAGAGGCAGAGAGGACAGGCCAGAGAGGCCAGCCCAGAGAGGACAGCCCTGAGAGTCAGGACAGCCCAGAGAGGCAGAGAGGACAGCCCAGAGAGGACAGCCCAGAGAGAACAGCCCAGAGAGGGCAGCCTAGAGAGGCAGAGAGGACAGGCCAGAGAGGACAGGCCAGACAGGCAGAGAGTCAGGACAGCCCAGAGAGGACAGCCCTGAGAGTCAGGACAGCCCAGAGAGGCAGAGAGGACAGGCCAGAGAGGCAGAACAGCCCAGAGAGGACAGCCCAGAGAGGCAGGACAGCCCAGAGAGGCAGAGAGGACAGGCCAGAGAGGCAGAACAGCCCAGAGAGGACAGCCCAGAGAGGCAGGACAGCCCAGAGAGGCAGAGAGGACAGGCCAGAGAGGACAGCCCAGAGAGGCCAGCCCAGAGAGGCAGGCCAGCCCTGTGCCTCGGTGCCCCGAGGGCCGTGCAGGACAGGCCAGAGCTGTGCCCGGGGCCTGCCGGGCCAAGCCCGCACCCCGAGCCCTGAGCCCCGGCATGGCCCACAGGGCCGGGCAGAGCTGGGCAGGGCAGGGCAGAGCCGGGCAGGGCAGGGCAGGGCAGGGCAGGGCAGAGCAGGGCAGGGCCGGGCAGAGCAGGGCCGGGCAGGGCAGGGCCGGGCAGGGCAGGGCAGGGCAGGGCCGGGCAGGGCAGGGCAGGGCAGGGTAGGGCAGGGCAGGGCCGGGCAGGGCAGGGCAGGGCAGGGCAGGGCAGGGCAGGGCCGGGCAGGGCATGGCAGGGCAGGGCAGGGCCGGGCAGGGCAGGGCAGAGCCGGGCAGGGCAGGGCAGAGCCGGGCAGAGCCGGGCAGGGCAGGGCCGGGCAGAGTCAGGCAGGGCAGGGCTGAGCCGGGCAGAGCCAGGCAGGGCAGAGCCGGGCAGGGCAGGGCAGGGCAGGGCAGAGCCGGGCAGGGCAGGGTAGGGCAGGGCAGAGCTGGGCAGGGCCGGGCCGGGCAGGGCAGAGCAGGGCAGAGCTGGGCAGGGCAGGGCAGAGCAGGGCAGGGCAGGGCAGGGCTGAGCCGGGCAGAGCCAGGCAGGGCAGAGCCGGGCAGGGCAGGGCAGGGCAGGGCAGAGCCGGGCAGGGCAGAGCCGGGCAGGGCAGGGCAGGGCCGGGCAGCAGCCACCAGCAGCCGGCTGATCCCCGAGCAGCCCCAGGGCATCCCCAAGCACCGCTCCGGCCCCGGCTGTGGGAAATGATCCGCTCTGCCAGAACCTGCCCGCACACCCCGCACACACGGAACGGCCTCTGCCCCTTATTTACTACAATTTGTTCACTCCAGTTTTCCTGAAACTCTCCGAAGTTACTCATTAGCACAGCATTTAAGAGTGGAAAGGACAGCCTGGCTATCAACAAACTGTCACTTCATATTTGGAATGGCTGGCCTAGATTTTAGAGGAGTTAATATTAAATTGACCAAGTAATGCTTTACTGCCCTGAGAAATTTGTAGTCCTAAAGGGAGGAATTGTTTAGGTTTGGACAATTCAATACACAAACAGCCACCCTCAGTGCCACACAAACATCAGAGCAGCAGTGCAACTAACATGCACCACAGAAATATTTTCTTAACAAGTGCAAATAGTAACACATCTTAGAAATAAAGAAATCTAGCATATACTGATATACTGCTTGTCACAGAGCTTTTCCCCTCAAGAATTGCACAGTGATAAAATATAGCATGAAGGCCACTCTAAGAGGGAAATAAGCTTTAAAAAAAGAAAACTTTCTCATTTGTATAAATATCAAACAACACATGTTCAGGATGTGATGGTTAAGGAAAAGAAACAATCTTATTACTTCCATCACATCAGAAAATAACAATTTTTTATCAGTCAGGTATATACAGTAACCTTATTAAGAACCTTTACTGAGAACTGAATGATCAATATATCTCACACTCCCCATCCATGAAATTTATAAATTATATTAAGTACTGCTTTTGCTTTTCTTAAGCTGTATCTGGTATTACTCTTCTGTTGTAATATCATTCAATTTTTAACCAATATCTTTTTTTAATTTACTTAAATAATTACACAGAGCCCATTCAGTAATGTAATCGGAAATACTTCACTCAGAAGAGTTTTATGAAACTATACTATTCTGCAGAAATAAACAAAACAAACACTGCCCATTTCATGGTAAAGTCTAAGAACCGAGTCTGACATAGCAGTATTTTATTTAAACATTAAACATAAATTTCGCTTTTCTTTTAGATATATTCTTCTATATTATTTTTTTTAATTTTCAGTTAGAAATTTTTTGTTTAAATTCTTCTGTGTTTCAGGTTGTTTCTCCCAATATCCATTAGGAAGTCTCTTCTCTCTGTATGAACATATCATTTCTCCTACCACTAACAATGAACAAGGACTCGATTCCAGGAGAGCCTCTGCCAAAACTGCAGTAGCATTTTGGCATCATTCAAAGGGTTTTTTCAGATATATGAAAATGCTCTTGTTCCAACAATTAGAAAATATCAATATGCTAATTTTTCAACTGAAGAGCAATGGTAGCTATGTGGCAAATTGGTATTTTGCCTATTTAAAATATTCTTTGAAAAGATTCTCATCCACTCCTCTTTGAACAAGACAAACCCACCCCACAGAACAAAGGAAGGATGAGAGAAGAAAATCTGGAATTCTGTGCAGCATGCATTACATTTTCAATGAGAACAGCTGCATCACACAGTGCAAAATAGACTTCAAACAGAAAGCACTTCCTGCAATAAACAAACCATTTTAGTTTTAGCAAATTATTAAATCCCAAGGGAATCTGTCTGTATCCTTCAACTAATTTAAAGATTTGCATGCAAAACTCAGCATGTGGGGCACATTTGGATTTGAGTCAGGTACTTTAAGGGACTTTGAGACCATAAAAATCAGCAAATGGATTAAAGCAGACTCAGTACAGGCTTTGCATCTCTGACAGGTATGCCTGGATTAGTCACTGGAATAATATTACTCATAGTCTAAGCTGATGTAAGCTGTTAATGTTTGATTTTTAAATAATTTGAGAACGCTGTGCACAAAGCAACACCACTCCACAGAAACAAATTGTTTGAAATGTAAAGAGGAATTTCTATTGCAGCACGCGGGGGACTGAAATCAAACCCCCATGATTAACACCCTCATTGCTCAGGATCAGTTTCCTGTGCCCAAGGAGGCACTTGGATGTCCTGCCTTTCCATGATCTGCTCGAGGTGAGCTTGGGCTCAGCACAGCACCACAAACGCAGCAGGACACACAGCACCAGGGCAGGGGAACTGAGGGATGGGGGCAGTTATTGTTTGTGCTTTTCAACCCTTCCTATGTGTGTGTTTTCACACACTTCCTGTGGCTCTGGGGCTTGGGATGACATGGGAATATCCCTGATGCTGCATCACTGACCACTGAACGCCCCAAATTCCCTGGCACTCGGTGGGAGTGCTGCAAGAGCAGCAGAACAGTGTGAGTGCAGCAGCTGAGGAACATCCTGCCTGACACACACCGAGCTAATGAAATGAAGCATGGCTGCATCTGCAGCAATGCTGCACCAGTGCCGTGGCTTCAGCTACCAGAACACTGTGGGCAGGATTCTGTCAGATGTGACAGGAAAATCTGTCCTCCAGAAATGCCAGGAGAAAAACACTGAAAACATCAGCTTTGTGGTTTTTTTTTGGTACCCCATTTTAATTGGTACCCCATTTTAATCTCAAGATACCTGTAATACAGAATACAAATTAAATACATAGTTTGTCTTCAACTCAGTTGCTACACACTAAATTTTGGGAAAATCAAGCTAGCAGAGTAAATAATGCCTCCTCCTTGCTCTCAGACACAAGTCCCTCTTCCTTTCAGAGGTGATGACACTGCATGTGCTTGGATCAAGTGGGATCCCACAGTGGTTCCACTGCTTGTCTCAGCACCACCAGACCCTCCTGTGCCTGAAAGCCTCTTTTGGCATCTAGCACGTAAGGGAAGAGGGCATCGGGGCACCTCAGTGAAAAGCAGCCAAAGAGGCAGTGCAGACTGCAGGGAAGGCAAAGGTGAACGAGATAACAGACCCATGGCAGACAACACCAATGTAACTGCAAGATGGAGAGCTTGCGCAGATTATTAATATGGTCAGTAGTAAGAAGGATTCTTCCTCCCTAAGACAGAAATAGAGGGAAAAGCATAAAACAAAGCAAGTAAGAAAGGTTAAGATTTGGAAGGTAAGAAAGACAAAGGGGTCAAAGCACAAACAGGACGATGTTGACATCAGTTTATCAAGTTCCTTGGTATTTCCTAAACCCCCTCTTACTGGGGTTTTAATAACTTCAGCTTTCACTAAATTTACAATTTAGCCTTCAGAGTTATCAATATATATATCAAATTTCCCAACTGTTCACACACTGAAAAGCAAAGAACCAGCTAAAGATTGTATCAATAAAAATACTTTCCTCTTCTTAAGGGAAACTCATGACTGTGGAGTCTGAGTTGTGGTTCTGAATACTCAGAGTAGCTAACACTTCAGCTTCTGGTTCATTCAGTGTTGTTTATTCTGCTGCTGTTTTATTTCTCTGTAAACAAGCCTGATGAAAAGTAATGAGATTGCCTGTTATAGTACTTAGGGGATATGAAAATTGCCTGTTACATTAAAATAATTAGAGAAGAAAATAAGATCATATTAATCGTACTCTACAGAAGCCTACCCAAGGTATGCAAACCCATCCTTTGAGGATCACAAAAAATTCTACTTAGAGCCCACTGATGGCCAGAAAGTTCAACCATCAACCAAAACAGGAGCAATTAATAAAAATCTGTGAAGCTAACTGCAGGTGGTGCTGTAAATGAGTGGGTACCGCAGCTGGCAGTCCGCAGTGGGTGTTGCTCATTATGAAATATCCCTGATTGCCACGTGCAGCTCCTGCTCCCCACAGCACCAAGTGTGCCCTGGCTGTGGGGAAGCCCTGCTGCACCAGCAGCCCCGGGCTCTTTGGCTGAACCAGGCACCCTGATGTCCTGCTGAGCCTGGCCTTCTGAGGAACTTTGAATCACTGCTTGTTCTACTTGGTGATACAAGGGATTTGGATTTAGGGGAGACAGACCTCCCCTAAGCATGAAACGTATCTATAATATAAACTCAATTAATTTCAATGGTTTTCTCCTTAGCATTCTAGAACTTTCAGAGGAGAAGGTCAGCGCACCACTGACCACTCCCAGGGCCTCTCCACATGTGTGCATGAACAATGTGCACACAGTACCTACACATTTGGCTTAAACACACATTTTCTGAGACATCTCTACAAATTCACTTTTCAAGGGTGTCTTTTTTAATGTGCTTTTATTCATACAATTCCCTCATATTTCAAGATAATCTACTGATTGCTAAGTAGAGAATTTTAACTAAGATACGGCACGATGCTCAGGTTCTCCAAGCTGCAGCGAGCCTTACAAAGACAAAAGACAGCTCCCTCCTTCTACCTGCAGCAAAAGCTTGCTAGGCAACACTTCCATTTGAGTCCATTATTCATCCAGCATCTTAAGTAAAAGCTTTATCTGTGTTGATTCACTTTTAGTCCCACGAAGTTCAGCGCTGTTGTTTTTAAATGACACCTGGGTAATTATGCCTGCAGAGCCTATCTGATAAACATCAAATTTTGCATACAAATTAAAAACAAATGAGAAGCCTAAAAAGGTTAGTGCTCAGTTAGATATGGATCTAATTGTAATAACATTTTAGAGCTACTTTAGGATAATGTACACCTCTATTAAATATTATGAACCATATTTTAAGCAACTGAATGGATTAATCTTTGTTTAGTCATACACTCTCACACCTACTTCCTTAATTCACTTTACTACATTAGAACTTGAAGGACTGCTATTAAAAAGAAACAAAAATCCAAAACTGCAGGTTGTTCAAATTAAAAACAAAACAAAACAAAACCAAATGAAAACCCCACACAACCAAAGGAATCCACACAGACAAATTTAAAGAAAAAATACACAAGGAGACATTTACGTTGTCAGGCAGAAGAGTATTTATAACTTGTTCATTTTTCTAACATTATTAGCAAGCATAAGTGTCTAACTGAAAAAATGTAATACACACTCCTTTCAGAGTCAAGCAGGCAATTAGAGCTAATCAAGACACAAGTTGTTCTCATCTTACAAATGTCACATTCTTTGCAGGAAGGAAAGATCCTAAGTAAATACCACCCTGAACAAATTTTAGGAAAATTAACAACATGAAAGACAGAATGTCCAGCACTAGGAAACCATGGCTCATTATGTCTCAGCCTGCACCCAGTGAACTGAATCAGTCAGTGGAATACAAAACCTTTTCCTTCTGATTTCTCCTCTTCATTATCATTTTCCTAAAATTAAGAAGAAAGGGCTCAGCAGCTGTTAGCAGCTGTTCACTCTGGCATTTCAAAAACTGGTAAAGGTGACTGTCAAAATTAGTATGTGCAAATTGCTGAGAATTTTTTTCAATTCCTTCTACTTTAAGGTATCAAGTCTACACTGACATAACAAAAAAAAAAAAAAAAAGCTTTGTTTTCCCATGGAACCTATCTGTGGTTGAATGCCCTCTACACTCTCTTCCAATCCTCAGAAAACCCCACTTTACTGTTCAAGTGTCCAACATTCAAAACAAAGCTTCAGAAGTTCTGGTCTTTGTTTGTCAAGGTGATTTTTACTTTTTAACATCACCCTCCCTTTCCCAGGGAATGTGCTGCATTATAAATTACTGAAAAGTCATGTTGAACACAGCACAGGAAAGATTACTGTTCCAGATGGACTGTAATTCTAATCATGCACTTGGTAAAGATTTTTTTAGTATCAATATAAGCCTAGGGCATTCAGTCACTGAAACTACTGAAGTCTAGACACAGCAGCCACTTCAGTAAGAGATTCTTCTGTTTGTACTGGCATGGATCAATGGCTCCTCCCCTTGAGAGTGACTCAAGGGATGGTGTAAAAGACTTTAAAGGATTTCAGGTTCCTCACCTGCCCTTTGCTTCCTCACTCTGCTCTCCCTCTGCCAGGATTGTGCCCTTTGTCTGGCACAGCAGTGAAGGCTGGGCACAAAGCACGTGGTTGGATCCAGCTGCATTGTTTCTCACTGTGTGGAACCCCAAGGTAACCACAGACGAACATGTCAGAACAGAAATTGCCAAAGCCAAGCAGGACACGTGGAACATCCCACAGTTATGTAGCACAAAAAAGGCAAGAGTTCCTCAGTACTGGAAATTTGTACATCTGGACAGGTGTGCCCTTTGAAGAGAAAATACAATTCTCCCTCACCAAGAGGCCATTAACATTTGTGTGAAGAACAATTTTGCTGGTCAGTGAAAGCTATTCTTGCTGCTTATACCCTTGGTAGGTTTTTAATTACAGCCTGAACTGAGCAGAAAATGAGTTAGAGAGAAGCAGGGAAAAGCCTGAAAACATCTTTCCTTTTGCACTGAACTCCTCCTGGCACTGACAGGAAAACTGGTGGAGCTGATGCCTGTCCCTGGGACATCTCGTGCCAAAGCTCCCAGCTGCTGCTCCAACACTCCACTGCCCTTACCAGGCCCTCAGAACTGCGACTTGGAAAGGCTGAAGGGTGTAAACACCAAAGAACCACCTCAGAACTGAGAAGTCTGAAGGAAAACAGAGGCCTTAGGAGTGACTAGAGATTCCTGCAGCCCTCTCTTATCAGCACTTTCAAGGGACAGCTATTCAGCACAAAGCACTCACTGCCTTAGCGTGGTCTCCTCTCAGAGTGTATGCAAATTACCACAAAAAGTAACTTCAGGTAACTTAATTCATCCAGCTGAATGAATTCGTGGTAGGGGAGCCAGAAGGATCTGAACTCTAAATCCATGACCATCACAAATTGGCTGTAACAGATTTATCTGTTCCTGTAACAAAAGTTTCAGTATCTCCCTTGTTTCACAGCATAGCAGTTTTAAGTAAGTGCACGCTTGAAAAAGCAGACAATGAAAGAAAAGGGACAAGATGATAATCAGATAGGTATTTTCTTTCCATAACGGGCTATCAGACAGCTCTAGGGCATTCTGGAGAGAAATAAAGAGACTTGTTTAAAGACAGTTACAGGAAGAACTCAAATGCAGGGCTGCAGAGGCAGGAGACGTAAATGTAGGTACAAAATATTTTGTAAATGTAGGTACAAAACATTAGCCCTGTCCTAAGGCTCCTTAAGGAAAAAAATTCACAGAGACAAACTGATGGATGGTGAAGTACCAGGTTTGTTTTGAAGTTAATTTGAAATAACAAGACTCTTCCCATGGCCTCACATAAAGCATTACATTTTGATTTGTGTCCATAAAAGCTGTATAGTTCCCTGGGATGTATTATAAGGGCGTGCTCCTTTTTTTAATTGAAGGCAACAGCAAAACTTGAATATGAAACAGATGAAATTCTCACCTATTGACCAAATGCTGATATACCACATTCCCATGCCTGTTCTGTGTATGACACTCTCATTACTCTGTAATTCTGTACATTTTCAGAATGGCACATCACAGCTCTATCACTTCTATTTCTTCCATCCTTCAGCTCATTTTGTTTTCCTGTTTCAGTGAGGTTCATGTTCATCCCTCCTCTTCATGATCGTCTGGTTTTCAGCTCTGTTATCTTCATGGAAAATATTCCATTGCCCTATTGTAATTTCCCATCACAACACCACCCAGAACTGTGGCTGTCCCCTTATGCCTTTGTTTTCCAAGTTTTGATTCTCAGGATTCTATGGCTGAGTCTTGAAATCACCCCGAGAGGTTTGAACACCCCTTGTCCATGAAATGTAACAATATACCAAAATCCTTAGGCTGAAAATATTGCCACTAATTCCAAATACAATACATTCAGAAAAAAATGCAATTTTGTGTCTTATGAAAGGGCAGTCGAGGTCAAGCAATCAGGTAGCAAGACAGGCACAACAGCAGAAGCTTAATAAATGCTGTAAGGCCTTTGCAAGAACCTTTCCCACCTTTGCCAACTGCTGAGATATTCATCTGGAGCTACGAGCCTTCCTCCCCAGCCAGTTCACAGCTGCTGAGAAGTAAATGCACTTCTGCAGGCTAGAGAAAAAACCCATTTCCTGCAGATCCCTGTAATTGCTACAGAGACCAGAACCAAATTATCTGCCTCCTTTTTTTAAAAAGAAAAAAAAGGAGTTTTCCTTTTAGTCTGTGGTAACCTTTCAACTGCCAGCGATGATCAAAAGAACAATGAAGAAAAAAAAAATCAACATTCCAAACTGGACTACATTCTTTTCAGGACTGAACAGAATTATTTATAAAAATATTCTGGTTTGCCATACAGTTTTGTAAGTACAAACTTTTAGCTGCACTTTCTGTGTAAAGTAAGTCTAGAGTTTTACACTTCCTGACTGAAAAGACAGAGGGTTGCCAGAAGCTCCCCCTCACTGCACAGAAATGTAATATATGCAATGAAATTCAGCCTGCAGAACAGATGCCCCTTGAATAGAAACTGCAATGGGAAGGGTTCTGTACTGTAAATCTAAGGTAAGCTGGGGCATCCTGATGCTCACCTGAACCTGAACTCCAGACAATATGAAGCTCACATATCACTGGTAATTAAACACTGCAGTGGCTTTTACTCCAGAATTGCTGTCAGAGATGAGAACTACTACAATTGCTGTGATATTATTAGATTATTTATTAATTTCAAAGAACTTCAAAGGAGGTTCTTCATAACTAGAAATTTTATTGAGACACACCCCAGAAGGAATGAAAAGGGAAGGAAGGCTGCAAAGGAGCAGATACAAACAGGGGTGTTCCCTGGTTGGGTACAATGCCAGGAGGGCTGAGGTCCCCTTCCCCAAGCCCTTCAATAGCAGGAACCCTCTCACCTGTATTTCCAAGCAGACCAAAGGTATCACACTCACTGACAAATTCAAGCCACTCACTTGAAAAAGCATTTACATTTAATGTGCAATATTCCCTGTCACAGTGATTATAGCTGAGGTTAATCACATTCTAAAGATAATTTAACTTGAATCACATCTTAATCTTCTCAAACACATTCAAGCATGTACATAGCCCTGGGCTTTGAGATCCAAGGTGGTGGAGGTGAGGGTTAAAGCACCCTGGAGAAGAGCAGGGTTGGGGTGGAGAGGAGAGGGACACAGAGAGCAGCCAGCCTGGTTTTCCAACCTGCAATTCAGGCAATTTAGTCATGTCCCTTGGTAACTGCTGCTTCTGCCCTTGTTTTTGCCCAGATCCCACTGTCCATGAACATGTCAACGTTCCTGGCCTACGAGCAGCCCACGCTGAGCTACTGCGGGGTGCACCACGAGCTGCTGGCCCACCAGCCCTACGAGGGCAGCAGGCAGGAGGAGCCCATGGACACGGGGCTGGAGGCGGAGCTGGACCTGAGCACCATCACCACGGCAGCACGGAGCCGGGAGCAGGGGCAGCCGCTGCCCTAGGGAACCCTGGAGCAGGGAACAGGGACAGCAGCTGCCCTAGGGAACCCTGGAGCCGGGAACAGGGGCAGCAGCTGCCCTAGGGAACCCTGGAGCCCCTAGGGAACCCTGGAGCCCCTAGGGAATCCTGGAGCAGGGAACAGGGGCAGCAGCTGCCCTAGGGAACCCTGGAGCCCCATGGGAACCCTGGAGCAGGGAACAGGGCCAGCAGCTGCCCTAGGGAACCCTGGAGCCTCTAGGGAACCCTGGAGCCCCAAGGGAACCCTGGAGCAGGGAGCAGGGGCAGCAGCTGCCCTAGGGAACCCTGGAGCCCCATGGGAACCCTGGAGCAGGGAACAAGGACAGCAGCTGCCCTAAGGAACCCTGGAGCAGGGAGAATGGACAGCAGCTGCCCTAGGGAACCCTGGAGCCCCTAGGGAATCCTGGAGCCTCTAGGGAATCCTGGAGCAGGGAACAAGGACAGCAGCTGCCCTAGGGAACCCTGGAGCCCCATGGGAACCCTGGAGCCCCTAGGGAATCCTGGAGCAAGGACAGCAGCTGCCCTAGGGAACCCTGGAGCCCCATGGGAATCCTGGAGCAGGGGCTGCATCCAAACCCTGGGGGAAGCTATGGACACCAGTGAGCAGGCAGTTCTGTGGAGTGTAGGATCCCTGTGCAAATTAAAAGTCAATCACAAAGATTAATTGTTTCCAGTCTACAATTTGTAATTAGTTCAGTTGTGCAGTATTTTTTTGACTTCAGAGTATGACCCTCGAAAGTGAATCTTTTTCAAAACTCATCCTACCTACCTGTATAAACTGTACAGATGTAATGTATTTTTCATATTGTAAAGTTTCAATTACCAAGAACAACTGGTATGTACAGTGCCATAATTTAATTACATCTTACTTTACAAGCTTCAGTTTCTAAAGCTTCAAATTAACAAAAGTTACTCCTTGTGTTATTAAGTTACTCTGTTTTGTAGGGATCATTTTGTTACTGCTTTTGTGCCCAGAAAACTTTAATCTAAAATTCTGTCCTTTGCAGAATATGCACCATTTTTACTGTGTTTAATGTGTAGAATTTTATCTACTGGTTCCAGAGGGAGGGTTTAACTATTCAAACTTCTAAGAAATTCCTGAAATATATATATATATATTTCCTAGAAATGAAAACTAAAAAAAAAATTAATTCTTCTCAAACTTACCTGTTGCCTTGAAATACAGCCTGGTTTTTAACAACAAAGCTTGGTTATGCAACTGGTAGTCAAGGCTGATGATATTTTATTAAGTCTCACTGTTCTGCAACGACAGGAGACTTCAACAGGCAGCTACAAAATCTGCTGTGAGAGCCTGCCAAATCAGGCATTTGTATTTCTGCTTAAAGACAAAGGGGTCCAAAACTACTTCTGTCACAGGCAGCTGCTGACAGAAGTGGCAACAGAAACAAATCCTTATACTACTCCTAGAATGTAAAATGTCACTCAAAAGAAACATCCACTTGCTGAAAAATCTAGTAATTTGGAAAAAATGCTAAAAGTTTACAGTCCTTTAACATTATGATAAAGCAAACAAAGAAAAAGCCCAAAACCTTTAAAGAAAAAAAAATAATGTAGTATTAAGTCTTTAACAATTACTACATTGCTTATTTGTCTGTCATTTAATATCTGGACTGAAGCATTCTTATACCCCATTCTTTTGTTTTAAATCTTCAAGACTTCTCAACACTGTATGTGAGTAACTTTTTATACCACTACACACTACCCTGTAATCATAAAAGATTACAGAAATTAGGAAGACATTATATCATGCTGACTCTGTGAAAAACAAAATGGGAACACAAGCCTTCCAAAATATAGGAAAAAAAAGTTTCATATGGTGAAGCAACTTTTTTATAATAAAGAGAAATTATATAACCTCAAATCTATTTTTCTGGATCTTTATCCTACCATATTTTCATGTAGTTTCAAAGCAGAAGATTGAATTTTAAAATTACAGGGCAACTGTTTGTACAAAACAAGGTGTATAGAAGGAAAATCAGCTTCAAAAATCGGTAACAAATCAATCTGCATTCAGTACCTGTTAAGTGGAAACAAAGTGTCAAAAGCAAATACATTGTACTGCTTATTTATTAGCACTTCAATTTTGTAACATATTTTGCATAAATTATTTCCTCTTCAAAACATTAATTGTCTTTTTAAGACATCTCTTACACCTGCACCCTCCAGCTCTGTATTTCCTCACTACACTGGTTCTTGAGTCTGTTACACTGGTTCTGGAATGTGTCACCTTCCCCAGTGCTGGAATTTTCCTACACAGGAGTCTGAAAACCCATTTTGCTCATTGCCCACGGGTGACCAACACCCAGGAGTCACTGTGGAGCTGTGAGTGACTGGGGGCTGCTCAGGCTGCAGGAAGGAATGACCTGAATCCCTCCAGGGCTGCTTTGAGGTGCAGTGTTGTGGCATTCTGGCCACTGGAGCAGGCCTGGGCTGGAAGGAGCAAACACCACCCTCCCAAAAGGTGCTTCCAGTTGTTCTGCTCTGTCCTCCCTCCTGTGTGCTTGGATCCTGGAGCATTGCAGTGTGTGAACAAGGGCCTGGCACCAAGGGAGCTGCTCCCAGTGCCCAAATGTGTTCAAAGGTTGCAGCCCCAGCACTGGGCAGTGGCCAGCTCAGACTGGGGAGCATGAGAAAAGATTCTCTCATGCAGAGACACAAGGAGGTTTGGATGTGTGCTGAAAGAGGAACAGCTGGGCAGACATTCACATACACACCAACATTTCCCCTTTTCCTCAGTCATGAATCAAAGGCTCCCAGTTCCAGATGCCACGGGACAAATGGCAGGAGCAGAGTCACAGAATCAGCCCCTGACAGGTTCCTCACACTCTCCCAATCACGTCCCAGGCATCTGAATCACCAGGCTCTGTGTTACCCCAGAATGGCAGTGCTCTGCAAGATGGATTGTTGCATGGCTTTGCAAGGGTTCCTCAGGGTGAGAGAGACAGACGAGAATCTTGACTCCATGATCAGAAGGCTGGATTTATTAATTTATGATATATATGTTACATTATGACTATGCTAATAGGAATAGAGAGAAAAGTTCAGAAGCTGCTAAGCTAAGAATAGAATAGGAATGAACAACAACAGAGCTCTTTCTGATCTGTCCCAGAGAAAGCTTGGTCTTTGGTTGGCCCTTAATTGTAAACATCCAACATGGGCCAATCCCAGGTGCACCTCTTGCATTCCACAGCAGCAGAGAACCATTGTTTACTTTGTTTACATTCTCCTTCTGGGGCCTCAGCTTCCCAGAAGGGAAAATCCCAAAGAAAGGATTTTCCACAAAAGATGTCTGTGACAATGGATGCAGCACCCAGGGCCCAGAGCAGCAGGGGATGTGTGCCCACCCCAGTCCCAGACTGCTAGCACATATTCAATGGATACCCTTTTTTGACATGGACTACACCAGCCTGAAACTTGTTATTCTCAGGAAGACAGATGTCTCCAAGAAAGCTAGGTGGCAGGTAGGTACCTTCTCTAAAGGATCCTCATGATGAAAAAACCCAGGTTAGGCTAGCCCAGAAAAGGCCCAGTCCTGAATCCTGACCTCAGCCTGGGTACCCCTGCTTGCCACCAGATTGCTGCCAGCTGGGCTCTGATCCTGGCTGCACACCAGGAAATGCTTCTGTTCCATGGATAAAACACAACAGCCTCCCCAATAAAGCCCCAGGCTCCCAGCTAAGGTAGCAAGAAGAAAGGAGTCTGTGGGTTCAAGTATTCACCAAGAGGGGGTCACTCCCATGTACCATTTCCCTGTGCAGCAAGAGCCACACACCAGGAACAGAGGGAGCCAAGGCATCCACCCGTCTCACTTAGTGACACCCCCAGAACCAGGCAGCTCCTTTCACCAAGAAAACGCTGGGGGAAGTCATTAAACCTGCAAAATACAGACTGAGAGACAATATAACCTCTAGCAGTGAAAAACCCCAGACAATGTTAAAAATAAACCGGGCTGCAAGCAACAGTTCCCAGCAGCATCCATCAGTGGCTCACGCTGGGGCAGCAATGCACAGGGCTGGAACACCCAGCAGCAAAGCAAGCCCAAGCAGCTGGATGGAGCTCCTCCCTAGGGAAGGGCTGGATAAAAACAATAATGACTCATTTGACAAATTCCTGCATGTATCTCAAGACTGTAAAAAAAAAAAAAAAACACCATCTATACAAGAAAGCAAATGACTGCTTCAATTAAAAAGGTATGAAAATTTGCAGTACAAACTACTCTCAAGGGATCTGAGAGCTACCACTAACATAAAAGTCCCCAAAACATACACAGTTTTCAGACATACATCCTAAGTATCAGACTTCTTTTGGCAGCACACAACCAATGGAAAATGCCAGCCTCAAAAGCTGTGTACTAGGCTTGCTCTACTCAGAGTCTCTCCCTTTCTCTCTCTCTCAAGGCATGCTTTATCTGTCATTATTTCCTATCCTCAGACAGGACCTGAGAATAGAAATTGTGCAAAAACGGTAACATGAAGACTAAAAAAACCAAAATACAAGTGCAAGGGCAACACTATGACCTATGAAATAAGCCAGGATGCCAGTGTCACTGAACCGCAATAAATTCTTGATTTTGCTACACTAGCAATGAAAGCCCTCAAAGATGGTGAATGCTAATTAATGATAGGATCATTTACAGTGTCACAGACAAGCAACTGGATTCAGTTCCCATACTTCACAGCAGATGTTCCTTAAATTCCTCAAAGAAAGTCTAACATTTGAGTGAATCAATAGCTCTATTATAAAATAACAAAGCCCGGTTCCATTTTATTGTTCTACCTAATTACAGAACCTGATTAATTTCAGTTGTAAAGTTTCAGAATAAGGTGAACATAATCAGAGTTCATGATTAATGTTATTCTAATGAACCCCCAAGAAATTAACATTTCACCACCGGAACTTTGCCAAGAATCTTTGCGTAAGCTGCAGTGCAGTGTGTGCAAGTGTGAAAATCCCACATGGCACAGAGCTTCCATCCTCGCTGCTCACCATCAATCAGGGATGTAAATGAGCTCTGCCTGTTAATGGCAGCCTCAGAGGGGCTCGGTGACACAGCTCTCAGCCCAGCCCTCTGCCAGCCAAGCTCCACGCATCCCTGACACTCAGAGTACACAAATGAGCATTCATCAGTGCTGCATTAACACAGCATTGGTTTGGATAACAGTAACGTGTGATGATTGCCTTATTAATTGCCTTAAGTCAGCTGACAGGAACAGGATGGATGGTCTCCCAACAAACAGCACAAGAATTCAGTGTGCAGTTATACAAGAGTGTTTCTTCCAGCTTTCATAGAGAGTATTTCCCACTCTGTATTCCCTAAGAAACACTTCTAAGGTGGCTGCATTTCAGCATTGGTTCCATCTACAATCTAATCATAAAGTGAGTGCTTCAATGAAACATCTTTCAAAGCCCAGTCATTTACACATTCTTATACACTAATTCTGTGTTTCTTGGAGAACAAAACCTCATCAACTTTTGCTGAGAATACTCATTAAAAGAAAATGATGTGTCTCTGCAGCACTGTGCACTTCAATAATTTCAGTAGTTTTATACAAGAGTGTGTCATAAATGAGGCAAGGAAAGCCATTAACTGAACAATTCATATTGAACAGTTTGTTGTAATTTATGCTTTCAAAAGAAATAATGAAAGTTATTTATTTTTCTAGTAATAATGATGCACCTCCCTTTTACGTCTTGCTGTTGGTAACTTTATTTTTAAAGAACCTGTAAACTTGCACAATTAGTCCAGCCTCCACTGCCCAAAAGCCTTATTCTCATTGTCAGGAAAGGAAAAAATATAGCTATCAATGGTGTATCTGAATATGCAAATAGGATTCATGAAAAAGATGTATTTTTGTCTCCTGCTTCAGCATTACCTAGACAGTTCATACTTCTCTCTGCCCTCTGCAGTCCAGCTCTTTCTCCAAAGTCCAGCTGTCACAACTGAGGGAGGCAGCAGTAACACAGAACGATTCAGACTGAGGTCCTGGAGGGAAATGCCTCTCAGGTATCACCTCCAGGGCTGAGCAGCTTTGCTGCCAACCAAGCACATGCTGAAGCTTCTCTCACTGCTTTTCCTCATCGCTACCTCTTGCAAATATAGAGTCATAGATATAATAATGCTAGAATATGCTAATAAAAATCAACCCTTTTTTTTGTTCATTCTCCCACTGCACAAGGTGATGTAAAGGTTTGGGGGTTTATAACCTTTTTGCACGCTAAAGCTGTGAAGAGATATGGTTAACGACTGTCAGTGTGAGCTGCACTAACCCCACCTTCACCAAGTGAACATAATAGAAACTTTTCAAGTTTCTGCAAAGAACGAACACATTGCCCTGCCCATCTCAAAGCAAAAACTGTACAGGTGTGTCCCGTTCCACGGAGCCAGAGCTGGGGAGGATTCTTTTGACAGATTTATCGGACATAAATAAAGTGCATATGCGGCAATATTGTATCTGAGAAGCGTTTCTTGTTGGGAAAAAGGTGAGTGTTCCTACTGAAGGGGGAAAGGACAAGGCACAGAGAGAGGGGGAAAGGAACAGAAGACAGGGACAGCGCTATCACAAGAACCCCGGCGCTCTGTCAGCATCAGCTTAGCAGGTGGAGTGGGGAAAATGCCCGTGAGTCACAGAGGGACAGGCGGGGACAGGCGGCCAGGCCCGGGACACACAGCGGAGCGCGAGGCCGCGGCGGTCAGGAGCCGTCCCGCAGGAGCGGGGAGCGGGCAGGGAGCGGGGCAGGGAGCGGGCAGGGAGCGGGCAGGAAGCGGGCAGGGAGCGGGAGCGGGCAGGGAGCGGGAGCGGGGCAGGGAGCGGGCAGGGAGCGGGAGGGGGGCAGGGAGCGGGGCAGGGAGCGGGGCAGGGAGCGGGAGCGGGGCAGGGAGCGGGCAGGGAGCGGGCAGGGAGCGGGGCGGGCAGGGAGCGGGGCAGGGAGCGGGAGCGGGGCAGGGAGCGGGAGCGATGCAGGGAGCGGGAGCGGGGCAGGGAGCGGGAGCGGGGCAGGGAGCGGGAGCGATGCAGGGAGCGGGGCAGGGAGCGGGAGCGGGGCAGGGAGCGGGGCCGGGAGCGGGGCAGGGAGCGGGCAGGGAGCGGGGCAGGGAGCGGGAGCGGGGCAGGGAGCGGGCAGGGAGCGGGGCCGGGAGCGGGGCAGGGAGCGGGAGCGGGCAGGGAGCGGGCGGGGAGCGGGCAGGGAGCGGGGCAGGGAGCGGGAGCGGGGCAGGGAGCGGGCAGGGAGCGGGAGCGGGGCAGGGAGCGGGGCAGGGAGCGGGGCAGGGAGCGGGGCAGGGAGCGGGAGCGGGGCAGGGAGCGGGCAGGGAGCGGGGCAGGGAGCGGGAGCGGGGCAGGGAGCGGGCAGGGAGCGGGGCAGGGAGCGGGAGCGGGGCAGGGAGCGGGCAGGGAGCGGGAGCGGGCAGGGAGCGGGGCAGGGAGCGGGGCAGGGAGCGGGCAGGGAGCGGGCAGGGAGCGGGAGCGGGGCAGGGAGCGGGGCAGGGAGCGGGGCAGGGAGCGGGCAGGGAGCGGGCAGGGAGCGGGAGCGGGGCAGGGAGCGGGAGCGGGGCAGGGAGCGGGCAGGGAGCGGGCAGGGAGCGGGGCAGGGAGCGGGAGCGGGGCAGGGAGCGGGGCCGGGAGCGGGGCAGGGAGCGGGCAGGGAGCGGGCAGGGAGCGGGGCAGAGAGCGGGGCAGGGAGCGGGAGCGGGCAGGGAGCGGGCAGGGAGCGGGCAGGGAGCGGGAGCGGGGCAGGGAGCGGGAGCGGGGCAGGGAGCGGGCAGGGAGCGGGCAGGGAGCGGGGCAGGGAGCGGGAGCGGGGCAGGGAGCGGGGCCGGGAGCGGGGCAGGGAGCGGGCAGGGAGCGGGGCAGGGAGCGGGGCAGAGAGCGGGGCAGGGAGCGGGAGCGGGCAGGGAGCGGGCAGGGAGCGGGCAGGGAGCGGGCAGGGAGCGGGGCAGGGAGCGGGAGCGGGCAGGGAGCGGGAGCGGGCAGGGAGCGGGGCAGGGAGCGGGGCAGGGAGCGGGCAGGGAGCGGGCAGGGAGCGGGAGCGGGGCAGGGAGCGGGGCAGGGAGCGGGCAGGGAGCGGGCAGGGAGCGGGCAGGGAGCGGGAGCGGGGCAGGGAGCGGGGCAGGGAGCGGGGCAGGGAGCGGGCAGGGAGCGGGCAGGGAGCGGGAGCGGGGCAGGGAGCGGGAGCGGGGCAGGGAGCGGGCAGGGAGCGGGCAGGGAGCGGGAGCGGGGCAGGGAGCGGGCAGGGAGCGGGAGCACGGCAGGAAGAAGAGCGGAGCCCTCAGGCGAGCCCCCGGTCCCTCAGGATCCGCAGTGCCGCGGATCGCGGGTTCCATGCGCTGAGGCTCCTCCGCAGGGGCAGCTCCCGGACACCCGCCCCGCCAGCCTCGGTGTGTGTGTGTGTGTGTGTGTAGGTCTCTGTGTGTGTGAGCACTCACAGCCCGACCCCGGAGCTCTCTCTGCCCCGCCGTGCCCTGTGAAGCCTCTCCCGGGACAGGGATGCCAGCACAGCCTGTTCAGGTTCTGTGCAGAACCTTCCACCTCACGTGTAACATACACTGAGGCATAAATAAAAACTAGATGGTCTCTCTCAAGGTGCTCCTCTAACTTCTTAAAAGCCCTGCAGTCTCTGGGGAACACAGCAACCTGAGTGGGAATAACCATGTTTGATAAAATTTGCTTTGGAATCCTGTCTCCTGCCTGGCTTAAATAGCTGCTTCAATGCTCCCTTCTCCCCGAAACGTTCTTCCATTGCTTTATTTCCTTGAATCCACAGTCACTGAAGACCCCTGGATCCCAAAGGGGCAGAAGAGCAGAGCCCATCTGGTGGCTCAGGGGTGAGGAGCTGCCCCTGCACTCATCCACTCCTTCCTTCCCCACCTGCATCCTGAGGCCCTGCCTTTGCTTTAGCAAAGAAATTAAAATACCCACCGAAATAAAGACATTAATTCAGATAATTTATACTGCTAAATTACACTCTAAGATTCCTTCCTGTAATATGCAAGCATCTTGCCATAAGATGTAAGTCTTGTTTGGTGTTGTTTGGTTTTCTTTTCGCTTCCCAGAAATAAGACTAATGACCTGTTTTTTGAGAGTTTGTGCGTAAGTTTTTCTTTTACAAAATACAGAGGGAGGGGAATTTATGCAGGGGTATTGTTAATGCCACAGAAATACAACAGTTACCAAAAAAAAGACTCACACTGCTACCTAAAATTTGAAGATTCAAATGCAAAATAATTCAGCATTACTCCAGAGAGAGGATGTAAAGAAAGGAGCTATAAATGCAACTAACTTACGCTTCAGGAATGAAAAAAAATGTATTTTCAAAATTTATAGGGACCTTGAGAAGATATTTAAGGTTGGTTTTTAAAAGGAGGTACAGGCTAATAAGGCACAACATAAAACAGAAGATGAGAAGAATTAAATTTAAGTCTGGACTGGATATACACAGGCAAACCATTAGAGAATGGGATCTGCCTTTCTGAATGTGAAAACCATTTCCATTTTCTTTAGTTCCAAGTATCTCCTGTACATGGCAGTAATCAGCAGCATCGTATCTGAATGCAAATCAGAAACAGGGATTAAAAAGTTGGCCTTACAAACATGAACTAAAAGTAAATGACCCGGAAAAAAAGAAGACAGACCCAGATCTGCAAAACTCCTCAGGGAGGTTCTAACAGACCTATACTAGACCCTCAATCAAGTGCTTTTATGTCAAAAATAACATTGCTACTGGCCTCTTTCACCTAGGAGGACTTCAGAAAAACCAAGGGAAGTGGAAAAGTAAATCAAAGGCAGAACTATTAATAAATAACAACATGGGTAAAGACACCAAAGTACTACCCACATGAATATTAATTCAATTAGATGTAAAGACAAACAATTGATGTTGTCCCTTCAGCCTGAATACTTCCTTCTGTCTGGACATCTCAAGGTGGATCCATTCTTTTCCTTCTGTCTAAGAGAGCTTTCAATTCGCAGCAAAAACTTGCAAAAAAATTAAGGTTTAAAAAATGGATTTTTTGCCTCCAGTAAAAACACACCAAACTCCATAAAATATTCTGCTCCCAAAATTTTTATAAAAATAAGAGCTTTGCAATCAGATATATATGATTTAAGGATAATGAAGCAGGTTTTATGGGCTGCAGAATATTATAAATCTTTTCTGATTTATTTCAGGGTAGAGGGAAAAGGGGAACTGTTGAAGGAAAAGATGATAGATCACATCTGCCTCTGGGTAATAAGGCTTCCTATAAGAAGAAATGGCATACTCTGAATAATTACATGCAGTCTGAGGCCAAAAGAGACAGAGTCTAGTCCTGGTCAGAAATTTCAGCTGCCACAAAATACTTGCAAAAAATGTGTGAGGAAAATATGATGAATTCTCACTGGTTATCAACCGTTTTTCTTTTGCTAATTTGCTCAGCTTCAACACTAGGTCAAACCATAATTTCACCTCTCTGCTTTGCAGAAATTCTTCCCTTTTGCATCATAAATGTCAGCAGAAACATCAAAACCACAGCACCACTCAAAGAAAGAAAAACAGGGGAGATATAACCAGGACTGTATTTCAACAAAAAATACCAAGCATATTTTTCTAATGAAGTTTGTAAGACACTACAATAAACCAGAGTGTCAGGCAACATAGGCAAAACCAAAAAAGAACAGCATGAAATATTCAATACAGACCAGAGGCTTTTAAAAAAGTAGTAAGAGCCCCAAGAGCTGAGCTTAATCCTTCAAACTAGGTGATGCTCTGGCTCCATCAAAGCCAGCTCCACCACTGGCTTTGGAGGCTTTGATGCTTTCAAGCATTGGGTTTTTGCATTTGTACAGGAGATAATCAGGAGTCAGCACTGGAGATGAGAATGAGAGCTTTGTGCAGCACAGCATACAGAGTCTCCTGCAAGTGAAACCAGTCCCCAGCCTAGCAAGTTCCAGAGGTTTCTTTCTCTCAGATGAGCATTTTCAGCTGTTCCCTAGGAAAATGCCTTCTCCCTTCCTCCCACGTAGCTCCACCTGAGCAAGGGCTGCAGCCCAACATGGAAACGAAGTGACCTTTCTCCCTGCCTCTGAGCCAAAATATAATGCACTGGAACATTCAGTAAAGAGTAAACAATTTAATAACAAAATTATGCTATCGATCACACCATCCCAGAACATCAAAAGTCACATTTTGTATCACAGTTCATAGATCAAAAGCACCACAATAACTCCTATTTTTCTTCTTTGTAGTTTCAGGAACTTCAGGCTATTTTCTAGGTTGCCATATGTATGACTTCAGCACAAGCTAACGAGATATTGAGTGAGAAATCATTAGCAGCTGGTCAAGTAAAACCACTCCATCAATCATTTTCATTTCCTTAATGTCAACAATTCTAATTTCAACTTTGGAAAAAAAACCTGTGCTTTAAACTGTGAAATACATCACATAAAACAGTGACATTTGACAGTATGCTTTTAGATTCTCAAGTTTATTGCAAAAAAGTCAGTTCAACACATAATGAAGTCATTCCTCCTTTATAACAACCAAACCCAATTGTAGGGAGGGGAAAAAACCTGCTTCATCTAGATCAGGCAAACAAACTACCATCTATTCCAGAATAAATCCATTATTTTGTACCTAAAGCACCAGTAAAAATTCTGGAAGAACTGCAAAGCTGTCTTGTGTCTTCTATTTACACAGACACATTCTAGGTTGTTCCTGAATTCCAGTTAGTGAAACCAGCCCTTGACTACCAAAGGACTTGTTTTATAGTTCACATCCATTCTCCTCAGAAAAACATGTTAGTATGAGAGAACAGCTCACATATTACATTACACAAATGCAATTTGTTTGCTAAAGTTTTAATCTTGTAGAGCAAAATTCCTATTTTCTATTTCTTGTACTTAAGTTCCAGTTTATGAACAGATTATAGGATGTAAAATGGTTAGGTAGATCCTGAAATACTAAATTTAGATAAATCTTTCCAATATACTTATAAATTTTTCAGGATACAAAAGCTCCTGCTGATATGATAAGCTGAATCATTGTTAAATGTACTGTTTTCATGCAAATAGCTCATAAGAAAATAAACTCCTACTATGCCTACAACTATTAATAGCTTCTTTTATTAACCAGCCTTCCCCAGATGCTTGAACACAAAATTGTAGAAAGGACAGATTATTATCTGTATATGGCCTGGAAATCTGAAAACCCCACCAAATTTCACTCTAGTTTTGATCACTGCACAGAAAAACCATTCACTGTTCCAAACCCTACACTAACCTGTGGAAAAAAGCAATCTGTAGCAAGAAAACACAGTATGAAGAGTGGGAATGCTGCTTTTATAGAACTGTAAACCCATGATCAGTGGGGCTAAGTGTTAGCATTCAGAAACACATAATCACAGGGATTATATGCGGTGCTTTTCATTAAGAGCTCTGGGAATCGGGGTGTATTCAACCCAAATCTGACTCCAACCATACATCCAAAATGATCATGTTTTATACTCTATCGTTACATAACTTTCATGTTAATTATTAAACTTATATTGTTCTATTGTATACATAAATTTAGCCCCTCTCTGAATTTCCAACATAGTTTCTCACTATTCTTCTTATGGTTATATAATAATTACATTTAATTACTAAACAATCACATCTAACAATTATATAATTTATCATACTGCTTACACAGGTGCAGTTGATCTGGGAAAGCACAAAGCCTAACATTTTAGATTCTGTCTTTAACTTTTTCCAGGGTCCCACTATCATAAGGGGGAGCCCAGGGTCACTGTGCACCCTGGAACAGCCCAGGTGCTTCCTCACCCCCATGGCTGGGCTTTGTATCAGTGCTGCACAGATTCTGCATCTTGCCACTGACACTTGTCTTCCTCTGCATGGATACAGAGAATAACTGAACAGCACAAACCTTATAAAAACCTCTTCCGTATCTGAAAATACCAGCATGTTCCTCTTCTCCTCCACCTCTTCCTAAGCTACACAGACTCAGTTAAGTCAGCTGCTTCCTACTTTCTGTAAGTTCTAAAATCCTTGCTCCATTTTGTTCCTTTTACCAGTCCTTGTTATTCTTAAGCTGTGATGCCTAAAATTTCCTACTGAGCTGAGCCCTACTGCCAGTTCATTTCATTTCTGATTTTCACATGGCACTGGGAGCTGTAGAGCAGTACCACTGTTAAGCCACAAATCCTGCATTTTTACCTATACCCTGAACTTCTTCCCAAGAGGAATGTTTTGCACTTATCATTTCAATCTGCAGATTCCAGACCGTTTCACCAAACAAAAATAAAAAGAAGAAAAGAGGGGCAATGTTTTTATTGGCCTTTAAAATCCTTTGGGGTTTCATTCATTGCTAATGGAAGCACACCATACACATGGGTCCCAGGCCAGTCCCTGCAGAATCACACTTCATTAAGCCATCCCAAACTGACCTGCAATGGATGAAACACCAATTCACCAGGAACAGTTTTTCAGTGACCTGTATTTCCACTCATTATACAACAACTATGCTTCTCAAGTTTGCCTATGAAAACATCCTCTCAGTGTGCACTGCTGTGTGTAACGTTACAGCATTTCCAGCTTCCCTTTTAATCCCCAGCCAGCTATTCTGTCACAGAACTACATGTATTTGACAAAACGTGCTTTCAAAATAGATGCTTGTGGCTCAGCACCACTTTCACATCCTGAGCAGTTTTAGGGAATGAATATATAAAGATTTCCTGCAGCATCTTCATGGTAATCCAAGTTAGAGGGACTGACCTATTAATTCCCTAGACAGAGGAATTTATCTGTTAAGATAAATTTGGCTTTTTGGTTACCTGGAAATACTCATCTCTCACAGATTTTTACAATCAAGGCAAATGGTTCGCAAGCTCCTTTCTTAAATATTCCTGGACTCTTCCTGGCACATATTCACTTTGTCTTATTGACTGCATTAATTTTTCAAGCTAGCTATTTACAGGAAGCCTGAAGCAGGCAGGAAAGAGTATTTTTGACTTCCTCTCCCCCATTTAGAAAGGTCTTTACTTTCCGTCCTGTTATTTCCTTCTAAATCCCTTCCAGTGCCCAGATTTCCACCCTTTTCTTCATTATTAAATTTGCAGGTTACTTCCTTCTATTGACTAAGCAAAGAAGCCTTTGGTGCTGATCAGGCTGATCAGACTGTGCATTGCTCTTGCCTCAGAATGGGTTATCTGGGCAGAGGAGCCAAGAGCCACCTAAAGCAATCTGTGTCTGCAGCAGCCAGGGGCATTCCCAGCACCCCACAGTGGCACAGAGCAATCCCAGGACACTGCTCATCCTCTACTTCACCTCATTCACCTCCTCACCCACAGGGAAAATGAGGACAGTGTCATATTCCAGCTGTTTGCCAGCAATGGATGGTTCCAGATTTACAGACTGGCCCACAGACTCTTCACTACAAGAATAAGCTAGAGGACAAAAAAAAAAAAAAAACCACAAAACTTCTTTCCTTCCTTAATTAGTGGTCTAAACAATGATCTAAAGCCATTCCTCCTGATCATTTTCTCAGCCTCCCTATTTTACTTGAGTTATAATAGCTATTGTTGTAATAGATCTGCAAGAGCACTTTACCAGATCTGCATCTGAATAAATGCCAAACAAGTAATTTTAATATCTGAATTTTGCCAATCGCATTCCATCCAGACATGGAATGAGAAACAAAAAGCTTTCTATTTGCTTGTAATTCTATCAGACATTTAAAATGGCACTGACAATGCTACAGACAAACTGAAAAACAGAGCAAGAAATGAAGCACAACATCAGAAATCAGGAATATAGCTGGAGATTCTCCAGAGGAATCTTTCTTCTATTAAATTTTACCAATCTATCAAAAGCAGAATCTTCCATGGAAACAGAGAAAGCACAACAGATCTGACACAACACAGGCATATGGCCTGCCAGCCCTGTGAGACAGCCTTGGGACCAAACTCTGAAAGTTTCAGCCCTGCTGTTCCCAGTCCTCCTGGGAAGAACGTGGAGGTGCCGGTGGCTGAGCAGTCCTGCTCTACAAAAGCTCCATTCTTGGAGCTGAGAGAGGCAGGTGTTCCAAGGACCAGCAAAGCAGGAGCCAAACAGCCTGAGGAGCTGGCAGCCTCAGCCAGGCCTTGCTCAGATGCTGCATGCTCAGTCACATGCAGCAGCACTCTGCTCTGCCCTGGGATCCAGGAGAACTGTTCATCTCCACAATCTGCTCAGCACAGGACAGGCAGAGCCTGCTGCCAGCCCTGGCAGTGTCTGCCAGCACCACCCCAGCATCCCAGGGCACTGCATTGCAAGTCCTGCTTTCATGGCACACAGGAGGTGGCTGACAGAATCCAAAAGATTATCAGGCCTCTTGTTTTTCAAATGAGAAACAAGTTTTTCTGATCACTTGAAAGCTAAGCAATAACAGCTCCATTTCCTTGCCAGCTGTGGGACACATCCCAAAAGCCATTTTGACCTTCCCTCCTTACAAACAGCTCTGAGCAGTCACAGAGCATTCCCTTTTCTTTTACCTACTCACTGTCTGGACTCCTGCAGTGCACACCTTCTACAGGAATTTTGCAGTTTTCCCCAATTTCACCTCCCCATTGCTGCAAGCAGTAGACTGGGAACAGCACTGTAAACCCAAATGGTTCTGGCTCATGTGCATCTGCTCTGTCCTGTGTGCAGGAGCACAGCAGTAAAGGCACATTAACAGCACAGTGATCTTTTGCTGAATTAAGCACAAAAGAAGCACTAACCAAGCTCCCAGAGAAGAGATTTACCTCGGGCTCCAGGTTTTTTTTCCATTATCTGCTGCCAGGATGTTTGTAATTATTTTATTTCTTATTTTCTCTTATTTACATGGAATAAAAAATTATCATTATTCTTCATTTCTCCTGCAAAGAGCTAAATACATTCAAGAAAATGAAGGGAGGGATTCCTTTGCCAATTATCCTCTTTTACAGCCTGATAATTCCTCCCCTACAATATCAGGGTTTAGAAAAAATTAGAATCATCACTCCTTGATAGAAAAGATAATCTTAGATTATTCCTGAGTACAGCTCCTAGTCAAGTAGCTGATTTATCATTTCTTTTCATCTTTGTATAAATTTCCTTTGTTTTTTCTCCTGATAATAAAACAATGGTTAAGGACAATTAGAATAACCTAAGGTAGTAAGGATTTTCCAGTAAATACAGCAATTAGAATCATTTATTTAAAGTATTCTACTAAGCACTGCAGCTCTCTGACTTCAGACATTTATTTTCTTTGCATATTCAAAGAGAAAGAAAATGTGCCAATTGGCTACACTGGCTTAGAAAACAACCATGAAAAGCAGTTCTTGAGAAGAGCTGATCTTGAAAGGACCAAAGCACATCTTTTTTATTAATGTGATGGGGGGATGGTTCCATTGTTTACTTAGCCAGCCTTCTGATCATACACAATGGTCACAAATGCAATTATACAAAATGATAATCTTCCTTTTTATTTTACTTAATTAAGGAAAGAAGAGTAGCATGTCAGGCAGGAACAACAAACAACAACTGGAAAAGAATTCACTAAAAGGAAAATTAAAATAGAAGGGAAGTGCCAATAAATGCTGTTTGTGACCAAAGACAAAGATGTGGTTTTGTTTTTGAAGTCTTGTTTTGGCTTTCTTTTCAGAAAGAAAATGAAAATGTGGAATTGGATTTAGATCTTCAAGTTCCTGATCTCCTTTACCTCACTGTTTCAAGATCTGGCTGAACAACTGAGACCAAGAATTACAATTTTTCTGCAATATGATACAGTACTGATTTCATGAAAAGTGTCCATAAGCTACTTCACTTAAAGCTCCACTGTTCATTCTTCATAACAAATATCAAGAGAAGCTAGGCAAGAAAAGAAGCCAGCTGACAGCTCTGCAGGTGTCTCCACTTGCATCAAAGTGAAGTCACTCCTGGTACTCTACATGAACAAGTGCAGCACCTCATAGGCTGCTGGCACACAATACCCTGGATCCAAGGAAAGCAGGGAAAGCACTTCCCTTCAGCCATGCAATGGATCTCTGCAGTCTCAGAATTTCATCTCTGTGATGAAACTCTGTGGGAGGGCTTTTAATCAACCACTTCCCAAATGAATTCTACAAGGTATTGTTTTATAGAGAGGGTTCATTACAACAGAATTTAACACAGTAACTCTCTTCCTTCATCATCTCAAAATTACCAGAGATTCCTGAAATGAAACTTTCCTTTTACTACTTTATGTAATTTCTTGTCCTGGCTTCATTACCTGAATATCTTTCAATCTTCCATTAGTAAATAATGGGATTTACTGTATATTAAAAGGAGCTGGCTGGGTCATCCAGGACATTGCACAAACACTGGAATTTATTCAGATGTTTGGGATCAGACTCCACAGACTGAAGACAGCAGCAAGGTCTGGCCATTATCCAGTCCAGCAGAGTCAACTCCAGCCAGGCTGGTTTGGGGTTTCCATGGGCCCACAACACCAACATTCCATGAAGAGTCCCCTGAACTATCCAGTTATGATTGATCTTTTCAATTAGAACTGATACATGGACAAAAAGTAATTTTTAACCTGCAACAGAATGAAATTTAGAAATATATTTGGACAACAAAAATCAGCTGCGTTATACCAGAGGACAAAAACCATGACAAATGCACCTGAAACAGCAGACTTCAGTAGCATTCCTAGAAATGGCACCCTGACATTTCAGAAAATGACCAGTCTAACATCCTCTAAAAAACAGGAAATCTTATGTAGTAACAATCATTTCCAATAAACTCTAAAAATAGGAAAATTCTCATAAACTAAACAGCTAGGCAGAAGCTGAGTTAACAAATGCTTGATTATTTTTAATGCTTGTTTATTACCATAATCAAGGATTTATTTCATCTTGGGGAGAGCAAATGCTGCTGTGTTGGAGGTTTCTTGAACAAAATTTAGTCTTGAGCCCAACGTATTTTCATATATTGGTATGGTGCTGCCAGGTATGCCACATACAAACTGCTGACTGCTGCAGGGAGTCACCCCCACAGAGGCACGAGCTGTGGCACCCAGTGCAGAGCTGATCAACCCTGACACAGCTCAGAAGCAGCCCAGGAAAAGCAGGGCTGAAGGACAGAAAAGCTGCCATTATCCTTCTCCAGCTCACGTGCACAGATCCCAGATTACTGCAGGGTCTGCAAGGGCATCTATAATCAGGTACATGTAACTGCAGCTTATTTTTCAGCTGTAAATCTATTTGGGGAATTCACTGGACTACTTCTGTCTTTTAAGTACACTTAAGATCCTCCTCCTTAACAATTCATATCTAATTTCCCCATAAAACAAAATGTTCACTGAAAGTTAACATTTAAAAATGATTTTCAATTACACATACTGCATACAAAACAGAAGAAAATCCTCTGTAGGAGTGTTCAAAGTCAACTCAATCAACTACTCAGACAATGTGAACAACAAAATAATGAAAACTACATATTTTCTTGCATAAATGCCAGCATAATATACCATATAGGCATACCAATTTTACTGCAATACATCCTTTTTTGAAAAACATAACACTCAATAAAGTCATAAAAAAACCCAGCCATGAATAAGAAAAGAACTGAGTGACACTTCCCACCCACACATGGAAATTCTTCTAGTTTACATTTTGACATACCTCAATTTCAAACTTCTCTGGAACACCAGTTTTCTTAAGATGTTTAAGTATGAAGAGGACAGTAAAGTAAGCACATTCCAATCCACTCTTTTTGTAAAAAGGCACAAATAAAAGTGGGTTTCATCTGCTCAGAAATAAAAAACAGATTTAAAACCAAGGATTTCCAGAAGTCAGTCACTTCAACCCCTTCCATGAATAACCAGAAGCCACTCTGTTCCTGAAGACTTTAACATGGAATTTCCTCAAACTCCTTGTTACCAAGGCTGGGGTCGGTTCTCCAGAGAGCAGCTACACAGAGCTTTGCAAGCTGCACACTTGTGAAATAAGGTGGAAGTAACCATAAAGCACAAGTCAAACATCCCCTATTTTACCTCCTCAGGTGCCACTGGCAACCAGGAAAGTGTTAAAATTCTTCCTGGGGAAACCATGAAGCACAAGTAAGGCCAAGCTGAGATATCAGTAAGCTTGAGGCATCTCCACATCCCTCCACTCTCCAAGAGCAAGAATGGCAATAAAAGAGCATAAAAAACCATTATCAATCCCAGTCTCCACATGCAGACAGTGGGTCAGACCTTAAGCTGTTGTTGAAAACTCCTCAATACAGAGGTGGAGCAAGGCATTAGAGCTCCACAGCCCCCAAATTTAAGAGCTGAGACCAAGAGCAAGGCCCAGAACCACACCACCAACAAAAAACCCTCCTGGTTTTCCAGCCATTTTCTGGTTTGAATTTGCAATGCTCACGTTCCAGTAAGTGATGAGAGGCTGAAACCCAGAGGGACACAGCAGCCCAAGTGCCAGCTGCCCACTGTGTCCCCTCTCCCACAATGGGCCCTCCCCATGGCTATCCAGGCTCTGCACTGCCCACCTTTCCCAAGGGCTCACCCAGCCCAGCTCCCTCCCTGCCCTCAGTGATGTGCTCACCCCCAAGCAGGTTCATTCTCCCATTGCCAGAAGCTGTGGACACAATCTGGTGGTGCAGGACAAGGCTTGGCAGCCTTGAGGGAAGCCAGTCCCATAAAGCTCCAGGAGTTGCACTCCCATCAAGGTTCAGGTGTGCCCTACATGCAGTCCAGGGCACAGCTGACCATTGCTGAGCTCTGTCACAGGGCACACAACACTCCTGCTCAGGCTGCACGGATGGCCAGGGCTTGATGAGCAGTGATATAAATGTGTACTAGGTGGGCAACTTCAGTTCACTTGCTGGTCTGCCTCAAGGTAAAATGTATCACTGCTCTCCTCACAGCTTTTCATGGAAGCACGGCTGGAGAAGCAGGGCTGGCTTGGCTCTGCTCCCTGCCACACACACAGCACAGCTGTGGGACAGCAGGACACAGCAGCTGCCACCACCTGTGGCACAATCCAGACTAAATTACCCATGTCTGACCCAAACACGTAGGTAATCATGACACAAAAACACAGTTAAGAAACGAACAGTTTTAGAATACACAAGAAGGACGTGAAATCAGAACTGAAAAATCAGAAAAATACACACATATGTATCTCCAACCTATAACCATACTAATGAAGCTCAAATAGGATGGAACATTCCAACAGTAAGGGGATTTGAGTTCCAGAAAGCAGCTCTCACAGCAATGTTCTGACCTGCCCTAGCACTCCAGGAGTGATCTTTGCTGCAAGCCAGAGGAAGATGCAGGTAATTGCTCAGGCACACCTCCCTCATTAATGGTGGCAGACACAGCAGCACATGCAGGCCCCGAGTGCTGCTCCAGCAGCCCCTTCCAGCCAGGCCCAGCACAGCTGCACCATCCCTGTGCCCCCAGGGAAGGGATGTCCTCACTGTGACTGAGCAAAAGCACAACTCACAGAACAGGGAGCTCGGGTTGCTGCACTCCTCTGAGCTCAGCAACTCTTCATTGCAAAGGATGAAGAGACAACAGCTTGTCACTAGGAAAAAGCAAGTGCTTATTAGCAGAACAATGTGATTGCTCCAGTGGATACATTATTCCATTACTGTCCACAGGACAGTATGATTCTGTCACTTATAAGGTATCCAAACCCACAGTAGCAATTCCTGTTGCTGGATGTCCTAAAACACAAATGTATCTGCTAACAATCTGTGTCTATGAGTAAAATTCAGAAAGGTTAACAACAGTACACAAATAATTTTGAAGAATTTTTGGAACAATTCAGAAAAAAACCTGCTGCCTTTCAGAAGAATTATAAATGTGTTTGCAATTTCCTGTGTGTCTGAATTACTCTGTGAACAGAAAAACGTTTAGGTTCTTGTGGAAAGCATTTTGCTTCACTTTTCATTGTATGATTCACTGTGATAAAACCTCTGTGAAAAACACTCACATTAAGGGAAGTATCTTCTGAAAAGATGTTTCTCCAAGCTTGCATTAAAAACTCTTTTAAAAAAAAATTAAAAATTTATCTCACTGACACCAAGAAGCTCTTAATCTTTGATGCCTTTGAGGCTTATTAGACACTTTAAATAACAGAGGAAAATAAAAGAAACAAATTTAGGAACACAAAAGCAATACTCCTTATACTCATTCAAATGTTAGCGCTAATAAATCCTAAGTTCTTGTACAGTTTGTCAGGAAAATGAATCCACAAACAGCAGAGGTTTATGTCCAAAAAAGAGACAGAGGAGTCCTGTAACTTTATTCAAATACAGGGAGAGGCCATGGGGCATTTCCCCTGGTGTCTCTCAGAATTTTGGAGGATGCAGCCTCCTTTTTATCCTCATTTCCTGGCCCCATGTCCATCTCTCTTCCCCACTGCCTGAGGTACTTCAGAGGTACAGACTTCCTGAAATGTCTCATACCTGAGACCCCCGTCCAATGTATAACCCTCCCCTTTTGTTTTCTTTGTGTCAATCCGTGGAATTCCTGTGGAATTTATGGTTCTTCCCATTGCTTCTTTCATCTCTCAGTACCCAGTTTGATTTATCAGCAGACCTACAGTTTGTAAGGACAAGTCTCTCCCATTCCACTCATCAATCAGTGGAATCCTTCCCATTGTTTCATTTCTCTCTCACTGCTAGTTTTACCTACCAGCAGACCCACAGTTTGTAAAGACAAGTCCCTCATTCGAGTTCAAGCACCGAGGCCCAGCTTCAAAAGAACAGAGAATGCACTTGCCTGTGGAGTACAACAGTGATCCCAGGGAGAGGAAAACTGAATTGTGCTTAAATTGTGCTCTGATAGCAAATGGCTGTCATCATCTTTACAGCTCACTCAATTCCCAGGCCTGGCTTGCTGAAACTACTAATAGAAGAGCCAAAAAGACACTGATAAATCAGCACTGTTTCCTGGATCTATCATCTTTTCTTCAGTGAGTTAGAGCTGTGAAATAAAGTAACTGACATCTGGTAATCCTCTCATTGGAAAACTTATTTAACACAGTCTCAGTAATAGCCATAAACTGTTCTCAGTGAGTATTTCCATTCATATAAGAGCTCTAAAAGAAACTAAAAACTTGTCATTCCCTCCTGTTATGTAACCACATGCCTTTAAATCTTTTGTATTTTCTCTCTTCTGCTTCCTTGTCTCTGCCACCTTGTGCATTCACTGTGTTCTGCAGCAAATTATATGGCACTTTCCCTTACTGTCATATTTCAATAGCTGCTGTCTGACTTTCTCAAGTCAGTGAGCTGGGTTATGTATTATTCTTTTCCACCTATTGTACATTATATACCCCTAAAACCATGATTATGTCCGAAGTAGAAAAGATCATCACAATTTTGTTTCAAGAGTCTAAAAATGTAAGACCATTTGAGTTAAAATCTTGTAGTTTCACACCAAAGATTCATGGGAAAGCGTTCTTGGGACAAACCCATAGAAACCTTTTGGACTAATATGGGATGCTGTTCACCACATCTGCATCCTGCCACGTGCTCTGGACAGCATCAGAGAGCCACTTATGTTGGAAAAGCCCTTCAAGATCATTGAGTCCAACCATTAAAGGTGGATGCTTTCCTGTATAAAACCTTCAGCCACTTAACAGCAAACCCTGAGCCACCTTTGAACAGACATTGCAAGAGAAATCTGCTACAAGAATGTACTGAAGATTTACATTCCAAGCTAACCAGAGCTGAAGAAATCTCACTGGCTAACCCATGTGTAAAGCACTTCCAGAGAGCTTCAAGGATTAAGCCTGCATTCAACAGCATTTTGATTAAAACTTTCACAGCATCTTTCTCTGGTGTAAGGGCTGAAACACAATTTGACTTTAATAAAGCATCTAAACTTCTAATAAACAATGAGAAATATCAAAAAGTACGATATCTGTCAGATGAAAAAAAAAACCTGACATGCATAATTATTTTAGTCCCTAACCTATATTATCCTAAGGACAATAGAATAAGACAAAGTAAACAGTCTCATTAGAACAGCTTTCAGTTGTGTTAACTGCTATGACTTACAGAACAAAAGGGAATTTCAGCTCCCAAAAAGGGAACAAATATCTGTATCACACAATTGTTCCCTCAATATGCTCAGTGAATCATCCTGAGGTATCTTTAGAAAAGAACATTATGCCTACAGATAATGTTTACAGATGAAAAGCATGAGATTAACATTGTGTACCCATATTAACAGTATTGAGTCTCCACTGTTTCAACATTTACCTGCCAGATGTAACAAGTGTCAAACCCATTCTTCAAATCTAAAAGAAAAATCAATTCTAAAACGCAAACTACGTTCCTTTTCTAATTCACAGCTACAAGCATGTCAGACAATCAGATTTCTGGATTTACCCAACACTCCTGTCTTCCCAATATAGCAGTTTAGTCATTCTAACACTTGTAAATCGGTGCTCTTCTCCTCTTCTGGTGACAACACCCTACTCAAAAACAACACTAACAGATTGCTTACCTTTTAAGAAATTCTTATTTCAATTGTTGCATTCTACAGGAGCAGAGATGACATTTCCCAGCTCTGGGCTAGGAAGTGGTATTACCAAAATTCTTGTTTCTGGCATATGAAAGATTGTCTGTTCTGAATCAGTGACAGTTCACAACAAGCATAAAATAACCCTAATGTACATTTTACCTGTGGTACGGCATTTTCCACAGACTTAATATACACAACACAATTAATACAATTTATACTCATGCTGGGGATGTGCATTTAGCTTTCGCTTAGATTTCTGGAGGAAAATGTCCCTTTCAACCTTTTAAAGATCATTTTGTGAAATGCAGGTTAAACTGCACTTCAATGCTTAGTTAAATGCTAAGCTCCCAGAGCAGGAGGTGCTGAGGCAGGCCTGAGCTGGGCCCTGTGTTACTCAGTGGCCACGCATTACTCAGTTGCCCTGTGTTTGTTATTCAGTCACCCTGTGTTTGTTACTCAGTCACCCTGTGTTTGTTACTCACTTGCCCTGTGCTTGTTACTCACTTGCCCTGTGCTCATTACTCAATCGCCTTGTGTTTGTTACTCACTTGCCTTATGTTTGTTACTCACTTGCCTTGTGTTTGTTACTCACTTGCCCTATGTTTGTTATTCAGTTGCCCCGTGTTTGTTACTCAGTCACCCTGTGTTTGTTACTCACTTGCCCTGTGCTTGTTACTCAATCACCTTGTGTTTGTTACTCAGTTGCCTTGTGTTTGTTACTCAGTTGCCCCATGTTTGTTACTCACTTGCCCCATGTTTGTTACTTACTTGCCCTGTGTTTGTTACTCAGTTGCCCCGTGTTTGTTACTCAGTTGCCCTGCATTATGCAGTGGCCCTGTGTCTGTTACTCAGTTGCCCCCTGTTACTCAGTCCCCTGTGTTTAATGTCACTCAGTTACACTGCATTCCCTACTCAGCGCCCCAGTTCAACACTCAGTGCCCCGTGACTGTTACTCAGTTCCCCCATGTTCATTACTCAGTGCCCTGTGTGTGTTAGTTCCCCCTTGTGTGTCCCTCAGCTCCCCCACATTCTCCACTCAGCTCCCCCATGTTTGTTACTCAGTTCCCCCGCATTCGTTACTCAGCTCCCCCATGTTTGTTACTCAGTTCCCCCGTGTTCATTACTCAGCTCCCCCATGTTTGTTACTCAGTTCCCCCGTGTTCATTACTCAGCTCCCCCATGTTTGTTACTCAGTTCCCCATGTTCGTTACTCAGTTCTGTGTTCGTTACTCAGTTCCCTGCATTCGTTACTCAGTTCCCCCGCATGTGTTACTCAGTTCCCCGCATTCGTTACTCAGTTCCCCCGCATTCGTTACTCAGTTCCCCGTGTTCGTTACTCAGTTGCCCGCATTCGTTACTCAGTTGCCCCCTGTTCATTACTCAGCTCCCCCATGTCTGTTACTCAGTGCCCCATGTTCGTTACTCAGTTCCCTCCATCTATTACTCAGTTCCCCATGTCCAGTACTCAGCTCTCCCGCGTTCCATACTCAGGTCCCCGTGTTCGTTACTCAGTTCCCCACGTTCGTTACTCAGCTCCCCATGTTCATTACTCCATTGCCCCGTGTTCATTACTCCACTCCGCCGCGTTCGGTACTCCATTCCCCTGTGTTTGTTACTCCATGCCCCCACATTCATTACTCAGCTCTCCCGCATTCATTACTCCATTCCCTCATGTTCATTACTCAGCTCCCCACGTTCGTTGCTCGATTTCCCCGCGTTTGTTACTCCATTCCCCCATGCTCGTTACTCTGTTCCCCGTGTTCATTACTCAGTTCCCCTGTGTTCATTACTCCATTCCCCCGTGTTCATTACTCAGTTCCTTGTGTTCATTACTCCATTCCCCTGCGTTCACTACTCCATTCCCCCGTGTTCACTACTCCATTCCCCCGTGTTCATTACTCCCTTCCCCCGCGTTCATTACTCCATTCCCCCGCGTTCACTACTCCATTCCCCCGTGTTCACTACTCCATTCCCCCGTGTTCATTACTCCCTTCCCCCGTGTTCACTACTCCATTCCCCCGTGTTCACTACTCCATTCCCCCGTGTTCATTACTCAGCTCCCCGTGTTCATTACTCAGTGCCCCCGCGTTCATTACTCCATTCCCCCACGTTCATTACTCCACTCCCCCGCGTTCATTACTCCACATCCCCGCATTCATTACTCCATTCCCCCGCATTCACTACTCCATTCCCCCATGTTCACTACTCCCTTCCCCCGCGTTCATTACTCCATTCCCCCGCGTTCATTACTCCATTCCCCCATGTTCACTACTCCATTCCCCCGTGTTCATTACTCCATTCCCCCATGTTCATTACTCCATTCCCCCGCGTTCATTACTCAATTCCCCCACGTTCATTACTCAATTCCCCCATGTTCACTACTCCATTCCCCCGCATTCACTACTCCATTCCCCCGCGTTCATTACTCCATTCCCCCGTGTTCACTACTCCATTCCCCCGCGTTCACTACTCCATTCCCCCACGTTCATTACTCAATTCCCCCATGTTCACTACTCCCTTCCCCCGCGTTCATTACTCCATTCCCCCGCGTTCATTACTCAATTCCCCACATTCACTACTCCGTTCCCCCGTGTTCATTACTCCATTCCCCACATTCACTACTCCGTTCCCCCGCGCCGGTCACTCACGGAGCGCAGGTACTCGGCCAGCAGCTCCTGCAGGGCCTGGCGGATGGCGCTGCACTCGGCGATGATGCGCTCGCGGTGCGAGTCCCGCGTGCACGAGGAGTCGGCCAGCAGCGCCGCCCCGCTGATGATCGCCTCCAGCCGCTGCTCCAGGGACGGCCTCACCTTCTCCTCGCTCGCCGCCACAGGATCCAGCACTATTAAACTCTGGAAAAAAAGAGGAGCACGGGTAAGAAAAGTCAGTTCAATTAAGCTGCTGCTTTACTTTGTACTTGCAGGAACTGCAGTGACATTATGCTTCCCAGGTGTGCTGCTGGCCCTTTCCACTGGAAGTATCCAAAATCCTTTTGACCATGGCAGATTTGCTTTTCCCTAGTGGGGCTAAACACAGAGGTCATTTGCAGACAAACCCAGGCTCTCTCTGCCATTCAGAGTCTCAGACCAGAGATTAAGCTCTGTTTCAAAGAGGGGTTCAATGCCTATAAACTTTAGTCTTCTAGAGATCAGGAGAACCTCTGGATTTAACTCAGAGCCAGCAGTGCTAGCTCACAGCTGAGAAAGCTGAGTCACATTACACGAGGAGTCTGGTTCTGCTGACTTTTAGTCTAAGCAATCCCACACTGTGGCAGAAAGTCACTGCTGCCACTTTTAACAGGCTTAATATGGGCAAAGATAAAAACTGCAGCTTTTGTTTAACAATTATTTTTCCAAAGGACATAGATATAAGTGTCCTTTTACTTTTCAGTAGGTAGGGCAAACAAAAGCAGACAATTCTTTTGGCTTGATAAAATTAATTACATTTGTATGGCAAGCAAATATTCTAAAGAGAGAGAAAAGGAGACTATGAGATTTTCATAAAACAGCAAAGTAAGTCTATCTGAGCTTCAGCATTTGAAGAAATTTACACTAGTAACTGTTAATATAACTGAACATCTGAACCTGTGTCATTATGGTCCTAATCTCCAAACCTGGATTCCACATAAACCTGTTCACCTCTTACATCATATCCATAGGTGGTGTCAAGCTTTCAGGAGAAATATTAAACGAGAAAACTATGCCAGATACCATGATAGGGAATTTAGGTAAATCAGAATTTATCTGTGCTTATCCACTAAGTGCCAGACTAACTGCAAACTGGAGGATTTGAATTATTTTTTTCAGTTTAGATTTAACAAGCCAATTTCAGGGACTATCTAGCTTAAACTAGAAATGAGTGTTATATCAGAACACCATAAGATAAAAGCTTAAATAGTGAGGCAAGGAGACTTGAGTCACAAGCTTGTGTGAGAGATTTGAAACTCTGCCTCCCTCATTGCTGTCAGAGCCCTTAGCACCCAGGTGCTCTGGGGTCACTCACACCTGCTCAAGCTGTGCCACAGGGCCACCCTTCCCTGCAGCAGCAGCCCCTGCAAGCTCCTGCATCTCCAGCAGCCCCTCAATGCCAAGCTGCACATGCAGTGTCCATCACAAGGCAAAACACACCTGGCAGGTACAACACTGAAGTGCTGCTGCAGAAAAAAAGCTTCATTGTCTGGGGAAAACTCAGACACACGTGGTGGCCACAGCCAATTATACAATCAGCTGGAAAAATTACTGCCTTCAAATCTCAGCTGACCCAAAACAGAAATGTCCTCCTTTGGGAGACAATTAGGAGAAAGTTTACACCAACATGGACAAATAGCACTGGCCAAAAAGCTACTATGGTTCATCTCTGAATAAAAAATAATCTAGGCAGTAACAGCCAGGAAAACATGATTTCAGACTCTGCCCTACAGATAAAATTCTTCAAATAATTTCATTACTTATTCATAATCAGTACAGCTACACAGGAAAGAGAAGACACAATGAGAAGACACCAGGCACGTGGGAAGCAGTCTCTGGTGGGTTTGATTTAACAGGCTGAACACTGGTCAGCTACTCTGAAGCAGCTCAAGCTTAAGAGAGCATTTAAGAGGAGTGATTAGATCCCTGTTTTCTCCCTCACTGGTGTGAACCAGGAAAAAAAGAGGGCCCATGGGAATGCAGAAACTTGGTTGTATTTGGTGAAGTTCTGCAGTGACTTACAGCCTCTTGGCATCTCACTGTAACTGCTCAGCTGCATGGCCACAGTCACCCAAGGACCACAGAGACTCAGGCATGCAGGACCTGCATCATTTTGTGAGAAATCTCTTTGCACTCACAAGGTGAAAGACCAGGGAAAGGCATTAGATAACCTGCACCCAATATGCTCTTAATATGCAATTAAATTTTGTGTTTATTTATAAATGACACAGTAGTTATAGGGAACCTTTAAGAGAAATTGTGGAGAAGCTACTGATTTAAGAGTTAGCTGCTCTAATTTTACTGGTGGTTTCCTCACCTATAAATCTCTAATAACTTTCACAGTGCCAGCACTGGCAAAGGAAGAATGATATTGCAAAACATCTAGATACTAGATTGTTGGGTAAGCTCCGAGATACATTTCCACACTATAAACATTTAATGAGATTTGTTCCCACCAGACTATTTACTGCATCAATCTATTTCATGGCACTGTATTTGCAACAAGAAGATAGAGCAAAGGTTATTTCAGGTCCTTAGCCAATAGAACTTTCTGTAAAGCGAGAAAAGTGTAACCATCTAACTCATAAAATCATTTCTGAAGTTAAATGCTCTATAAATTGTGCTTTATCTAACTCACACAGCTTCAATTCCCATTTGTGCTACCCAGGTAAAAATATATTTACAACTTGATAAACAAATGCTTTTTACAACCATCAGACTTCTATGTTCTTACATTTCCAAGTAAAACCAAATTCAATTCAAAATGCTTTCCCCCATTTTGTGTACATCAAAAATTTCAAATTTTAGAACAAAAATAAATCTTACTGCATTTTTAAACAATACTGCTTACACAGAGTCAAGATTAATTCATCTGCAGTAATAAAATGCATTCCTTTTGATGTTTCCTATTTTTTTAATTTTTAAGCAATCCAGGTAAATCCAGGGTCTCATATAAGGAATCTCATTTGTCATTCACAGCTACATTGTAACATGTTATGTATTACACTTACATGTTTCTTTTTACTTCCATTTATTAGGGAGATAGATTAGGAACTGTAATTTCAAAACCTGTAATGTGCAATTGCAGCCTGCTCCTTTGTGGGGAACAACCTGTCTGCTTTGACTTTGAGCACGCCAGAGAGGCCTTTTTTTGATCAACAACCTGCCACTACAAAATCTGTGTCATATTTCTATGTATTTGTTTAATCTTCCTTTGAAAATTTTAGATAAGAATCTACTACCATCAGTCCTAACATCAGTTATCCTGAAAATGTATCACAGTCTTAGCACTGGGACGCTGAGATCTGCTAAGTCCAAGAATTCACAATCAAAACCAGCTATATGTGCAGATGTGTTTAGAAACATACATTGCTCGTGTTGATCTGGGCCTACATCAGTTGCACCCCATGAAGATCATGGTCTGCAGCCTCACCTACAGGAGATCTTTCACCATTTCTGGCAGGACAATGGAAAATTACCCTGGTGAGAGCCAGAGCAGCCATGAGAAAAGGGAAAAACTCCATAGAAAAACTTCAGATGAGGTCAGGAACAAAGAAAGTGCTGCCTTCCCCCAGATGTTTGCTTCAGTAATGGAAGCAGAAATGCAGAGGTGGTGAAAGCATATTAGCTATGTCACTTTATTTAATGGTAAGCAGCAAATACAATGAGGTTTCTGAATTGCTCGATTATAGAAATGACAGAATGATCCCACTGACACATTCTGGAGACAAGGACTCAGCTTGCATGGCAGCAGCTCCAATGCAGCCAGGGCAGCAGTGGGCACTGTCAGCTGGGAATCACTTCAGGGCACACTGAACTCTGGGTTCTGCCCCCTTCCTGCAGGATGTGTCTGTCTGTCTGTCTGTCTGTCTGTCCCAGCAGCAGGGACACAACTGCAGCTGACTCTGCCCTCTGTTCAAAGGGAGCCAAACACTGAACACACATGAACCTTAACTCCAAACTCCTCTGAAGAAAATGAAATCATTTCAATGAACCATCTCAATGAATCATTTCAAGTGATACTACTTAGACTAGGACTAAGCAGAGCAACAATCTTTAATGCCTTTAGGCTCATCATTTATGGTACCAATAGTTGTTAAAAAATTGAAAAACTGTTTTCCAAAAATACTGCAATCTCACACGTTTACATACCTCAAGCTCATCAAGTGCACTTCCCAGAGTAGCTGTACGAGGTGCAGGTTGCTCCACTTTATTTCCAACTCCTTGGGAAGCATTAGAAATTACATTGAGAGCATTCTGTATTTCATTGCAAATTGAATCCTTGCTGGCTGTAAGGGATGCAACATCTGAATGTTCCAAACAAGCTGAACATATTGAATGTAGGAATGCAGAATTTTCCTTCAGGGATACACGTGCTGCAGCAATTTCATCTCGCTGATTGCTAGATTTCAAATCCTGCCAGCAAAAGAACACGCTGTTTATTTCCAAGAGCACTCCAAAACTGACACACGTAAACATTTTTTCATTTCTATCTCTGCCCTGCTTAAGGAAACATCAAGTTAAATTCATCAAAGTTTGTGAAAACAGACTGTACCGATAGTTACAACTGAATCATCATTACCTCATGAGAAATGAACAAAGTATGTGTAAAACAACCACCATTTTTAGTGTGTCTTACAACCAGCACCACGAACTGTGATTTCCTTGTTTTTAAGCAGTTTTCCTCTGAGCAAACTGCCCTGGAAATGAGCTGTCTTTCATCCTAGCCATGTCTTTCCTTGGTGGCAATGGAGAAGGACAGAGGTGCACACAGAGTTAAGGCATTCTGTAATTGCTGCATGTGAACAAAGTCCCCGTGTTTGTTTCCCTGCCCCAGCAGCCTCTGTATTGAGCTGCAGAACAGCAGGCAGGTCACGGACACCAATCCTGCCCTCCCCAGAAAGGGGAAGCATGGAAGGTGTGGAAATGAAAAACCTGCTTGAGAGAAGCCACCCTGAGGTGCCTGAGGGGGCTGCCTCCCCCCTGACCCTGCTGCCAAAGCACTCAGGGATCTTACCACACCCACCTTGCTCCTCCCTTGTCCACCAGCCCTCTTTGAAACCCTACAGCCTCCCAGCAGCAGACACAAGGGACACAGAACACCCCAGTCCCACTGAACTGGCTCCAGGAATCGATCATGGGCACTGCTATTTGGACAGCTGAAAGTTCCAGACTTTGGGACAACCACAGAGTCGACATCGGGCTGTGTGGAGCCTCCTGCCTCATCCTGTTTTACTGCAGACGTTTTCCCCTGCTTCTTCTGCATCCTGTCCCCTTGAAGAGAAAGCTAATAGATATTTGTAAAATGGCTTGGCTGAAGCAGACAGCTAAATTCAGGGGAAAAATAAAAAAGGGAAAATAGCACATCTGAGCCTGTGGCACCAGATTCAAATGATGAGAAGAGGCACAATGAAGAATGAACAAGTAAATGCATACAAAACTTCTCACAGCCTGCCCACAGGCAATCTGAAGTCTAATTATTTTCCTTTGCATTGCATCAGGCTCTATATGCATTATTTACAAAAGCATCACAGTACCCACTTCTCACTGCATGAAGTTTTTAAGTTTATGGCTGTAAAGCATTTGATATTAAATGAACCAGTCCTGTATTTTTAAAATCTCATTTAGTCCAAGATATGCATAGGACATAGGATTGCCTCTTACTTCCTCAGGCTAACTTAGAAATCTCAGGGATATAAGTAACAAAAAAAAACCAAAAGCAAACAAAATGAAAGAGATGTAGTCTTAAGCAGGAACAGACAACAGTTTAACCAACTGATCATCTGAATCAGAAAACTGTGTTTTCTTTAGTGTATTAACACATCGTGTATTTTTAAATTTTTAATATGCATATATAAATGAATCACCACTGTGCAAGAGAGATTTTATTGCCCAGTGTGTTCAAATCCAAATGCTCCTGCATCTCCAACCTCAGCAAAGCAGCTGCAATTTGTCCAGTGTGCTGGACTTGCTCAGAAAAGAAATGTTATTTAAGCACTGACTCTGGTTCTAATTAGTGAATCTATCTTTCCTGCAATTATCCCAAGACAGCAGACTGCCCTCTTTTCTCCTGTGCTACAAGGAAGTCACAGACACAGAGACACGATGGAAAGTCAATGCAGCACTCCAGCCTAACTGGCTTCTATTGTTAACCATTTCTTACTTTGCCACATCATATGCAAACCATCAAAACCAAATTTAAAAATTACTTTTTCCCTCTAAAACAGCCCTGTCTAACCAGGAGTGAGATGATCATAAGAGAACCAAAACTGGTAAACCAGTAGCACAAAGCCAGCAGTCAGTAACAACATCTGGAAAGGTCCAGTAAATGGATGTTTTTGTTTCACACAATACTGGAGAGAGATTCAGAGTCATGGCATTGATAAATTCTCCTACAAAGAGCCCGAGTTTTGTTCAGAAATATGTTAAATTAAAAAAAAAATGCTTATTCCTCTGAAATTCATCACTACTTTGTTGTTTAGCTGTGAGCTTGGAGAGCCCCCAAAGAAGCTGTAGAACCATCATTCCCTTCCATATTGAGGAAACAATTATGCTTTGAGATTTTTCATTGTAAAAACAAGAAACTTCTGATAATCTTAGTCTGAGCTTTTGCATAAATGGACCAAAAAAACCCCCTAAGCTTGAGTGATTTGCTATCAAAGCTCTGCACATGTGGATTATCAGAATAATGAACTAGTTCTTTGAAGGAGGAAGGTAGTCTCCACCAATATCTGCTGTTCACCCAGCTACTTTACTGCACTTCAGGCTGTTTTATTTTATCTTCATGGTTTAGCACTTCCATCTTATTCCAACTTCTTTTTAGACTGGTGTACTATGTTTTTCCACACTAAATCAGTTACGTCACGTGAGACCAGCTGAGATTAAAGATAATTCCATTTCCAAGCACTGCCAATCCAAGAGGCCAACTACAGACATTTCCCCAGGCTGCTGTCCCAGTCCTTCCAAGACATATTTCTGTGTCTTCCTTATATCTGGTTGTCCATGACAAGAATGGAAAATGAAAGGATAATCAGCAATTTCCAGCTGTGGATTGTTCCAGCTAAACCCAGTCAATGGACAAGAGGACTTTTAAGAACTTGAAAATTACCTTCTCATTGTTAAGTCTTGACTGCACTACTTCAATAAGGAGAAAAAAAGGAGGGAAAAAATTTGTTCTTTATCCCAAATAATACATCTGAGGTTTGACAGCTCAATAGACTGGGAAGGCAGCTCCTGCTCCCTGAGGGGGCTGGGATCACCATGGGTACAAATCACACTGCTGGATTCTGCACCAGCTGCAGCTCCCCTGGGCACTGCAGCACCCAGCCTGTCCCTGCACAGACAGATGGTACTGAACCCAGTGCTGTAGCCAGGAAAAGCACAGGCACACAAACTCCACCATTTCATGCCACTATAGAAATAGGGGACAAAAGCATTCGTTTTTCATCCCAGCTTCAACCTGGGCTTTGGCCTTCAGCTCTCAGTCAGAGCGGCTGCCACGTCGTGCAGAGCTGCTGATTCAAGGACCATCATGAAGCTCAAACTCTTCCAAGTGCATTCATGCACTGTTCATCTGGGCAAGGCTCCAGAGGATAAATTCCATAAGCATTGTGTCGTCCTTTCCAGTGGAAGAAAGATCTCACCAACCAAAGCAAGTGAAAAACACCTGGGGGTGACACTGGCACTAGAGGTCCCTCAGCCCTGTCAGTTCTGCCAAGGGAATGCTGCTGTACACAGTGTGAAAGCTGCCAGCCTCAGGCTCTGCCAGCCTCAGGCTCTGCCAGCCCCAGGCTCTGCCAGCCCCAGGCTCTGCCAGCCTCAGCTGGGAGCTGCACCCACACCCGGGCCCGGCAGCCCCAGCTCCACACGGCCTGGGACCCTCAGTGCCCCTCCCAGCCATGCCACAGGGGTGCCAGGCTCCTGGGACCCTCAGTGCCCCTCCCAGCCATGGCACAGGGGTGCCAGGCTCCTGGGACCCTCAGTGCCCCTCCCAGCCATGGCACAGGGGTGCCAGGCTCCTGGGACCCTCAGTGCCCCTCCCAGCCATGCCACAGGGGTGCCAGGCTCCTGGGACCCTCAGTGCCTCTCCCAGCCATGGCACAGGGGTGCCAGGCTCCTGGGACCCTCAGTGCCCCTCCCAGCCATGGCACAGGGGTGCCAGGCTCCTGGGACCCTCAGTGCCCCTCCCAGCCATGGCACAGGACCTTTCCACATCAGCATTTACCATCAGCAGGGATCTCCTGCTCTCAGCTCCATGACAAACCTGCCCCTGCCTGCTCCACAAACACTCCATTTGCCAAGCTGCAGACAGCATGGCCTGGTGGCTCCTTTCTTCCACACAAGGCCTCCAAATACATCTGAACTGATGATGTACACAAGTGACTGCAACCACACCAAAAGGAGACACAAATAAACACCGGGACAAACACCTGGCAGGATAAAGGCATCATTAGCACAAATGAAACACCAGGAGATGATGGAGCTGTGCTGCACTTCCCTTATGTGCATTCACAGCAAGTTAACACCACTCAGCCTATCCTTACCAAGCATGATCACAGGACGTGTTAGGAATTCCAAGCTAACTTTTAATACTTTAACTTTTTAATACAAAAGCCTTACCTGGTCTCTAAAGCCATTTCTTCTGACCTCAGAAATCAGAATCAGCAGTTTTAGTGTCTCATGGTACCATTACAGCACAGCATGTATAGGGCACAGAAACACCACATACACAAGATACAGACCCTGCATGGCCAGAAGTGCAGGCAGTTTGCACCACATGCACGAGTACACAAAATATCAAGTGTTATGTGCACAACAAATGCATATCAATGGTACCACAAGCCTCCAGTAACAGCCCCTGTCTCTAGGCAAGCCAGCAGTGTGCATGAAACCCAGCTGAGAGCAGGCAGGGAGGGGACTCCCAGGAGTGAGGTGCCAGCAGAACTCACTCTCTGTATCAATCCCTGAGCACTGCTCATCATACAGGAGTGACAGATAACAAACACCACAGACCAGCACAGTCACCTCACACAAACCATCACTGGATTACACCCCTGCTCCTGCCATTTACTGATGTTCTCCAGGAATTTCCTGTTCAGACAGGGAAGGATGCAGTTTCTTTTGACACTGCATGATTTGGTTGCACCAGATTGCAACCACTGCACAACACTCTGAGTCCCCCTGTGCTCCAGGAACTCCCAGCCCATTCACTGATCATGGAGCAACTCTTGCTGTCCCTTCTCTATCTGCTACTCCACTCCAAAACCCTGCTGTTATCCTGCAGTCCCCCAGATGAAGTAGCTGATTTGGGAAGGTAGCAAAGCAATTTTTTCCCTGTAAGAATTGATATATAGCTCACAAAGGTTCTCACCCAGCACAGCCACAGTCCCATTTGTCACCAGTGAGCTTGCCTAGAACTAGAGCAGGAAGCATTCATCAAGGAGAGGGCTCAGAGGGTAGGAACCTCCACAAGGTCTTATCACATCTGGAAGCTTTAACTAAGCTGTTAAAGCTTTCAGGAAATGTTCTGGCCTGCACTTTTTTCAATGGAAGATGACTCACTGAAAAATGCAGCAGAATGGCCTTCCTCCACAACTATTTTTTTCCCATGGTTTTATTAAACTGTCATAATACCATATGTGACTATTTTACTTGCTTCTTTTCTGAGGTTTTAAAACTAGAAGGGATTTGGGGATGTTTATTGGATTGAAAACTTGTTTCATTCTCTGCCTTAGTGGCAGTAGGCTACTTTCAAATAGCCTAAGTAAATTATTACTGCTGGCAGACGACTTCATACAGGGTCCACAACCAATTCCACTGATACAGTTTATCAGACAACAAACAACTCTTCCACATTTAGCCTGTTTGAGTCATCTTTTTATATAAGTGATCATGCCAGAACATATCACAGTTGCCACAAGAGTTCAGGATCTCTTCTCTGGCATCAGCTGAAGTTCCTTCCCCAGGTACAAGTTTCTCTTCATTTCTAGCAGAACACAGTTCAGTTTTCCTAGATTTATTATTATGAAAGATGGGAAATCATCAACAATAAAGAGGTACAGGACTCATATAAGGCAGTCTGTTCCACCTGCTCTTTCCTCACAGATTATATAGTCAACAAATCTTCATGGCCTTTGCCCCTATTCTTCTGTCAAACTCCAGGTAAACTCTTTTTAATATTAATTATAAGTACTTCTGAAATATTTGAAACAATGTACTTGTGGTTTTTCTAGTTAAAGCAGAATGAAGAGGCTCAGTGCAGCCCCTGCAGCCCAGGATGCCCCCGGGGAATGGGAAGTGTCTCCAGCCTCACACACGTCCCAGCGTCACTCAAGCAAGCAGCACTGAAGTGCTAATCCATCAAAGAAGCTGATTAGCATCACCCATTTCAGCAATGTTAGCAGCAGGGCTTGCTTTCACTGCTCAGCTGAAACTGCAAAATGAGCTGGTTTCAAGTATTTATCATGGACAAGCCCCCTTTTTTTTCTGTATATCAATTTAAGGTTTTTAATTTTGTTTTCTGCATACCTTGCAAACACTTCCAGAACAGAAAGTCAGAGCAAGAAAGAAGCAGCCATTAAGCCCTTGAGCTCTGAACTGAATGTTAATGCATTATGTGTGATAGATTTAATACAGAACTGAGAATAAATGACTTCCAGCAGCTGCACTCTGGACCTATAAATTGCTGTGAGTACTACAAAATCCATACAGAGGAAGAACAACTCTATAATTTACAGCATCAGTATCTGTCAAGAAATGCTGCAAATACAGGACTTGATTTCTTCCTTTTAACATTCCTATTAAAATTAGACATTATCCTTCCACAGATTCCATTTAGATTAGAAATTTTATTCATCTTCCCTAGTGGCATATCAATGCAGAACACCATTTAATTCTTACCACTGTTAAACTCAATTCAAAAAGCATAAACACCAAAAGAGTTGGATAAAATAAACAGGTAACAAGCTAAGGATTAGCTTGGGTTTTACACTGCAAGTGCTTTGGGAAGGTGAGGAAAGGGCAGCACTCTGATGAGACAGTTTATCCTGCACAGGCACACAAACCCAGAGCAGCAAACCTCAGGGGCAAAGGTGTGCACTGCTGGGTTCTCCTCAAGCTGCATCCTGACCAGCAGCACTGACAGGCACACAAACCCAGAGCAGCAAACCTCAGGGGCAAAGGTGTGCACTGCTGGGTTCTCCTCAAGCTGCATCCTGACCAGCAGCACTGACAGGCACACAAACCCAGAGCAGCAAACCTCAGGGGCAAAGGTGTGCACTGCTGGGTTCTCCTCAAGCTGCATCCTGACCAGCAGCACTGACAGGCACCATTCCCACAGTCCTGTTCTGGATTCTGCAGCCCCTTCACAGCACAGTGAGCAGCCTGAGAGTTTGACCCAATGTACTGTAATGCAGAACAGCAGCCATAAAAATGGAATAAACTGTAACCAGTACCTGCAAACTGCACAATGTCGTTCATTTTATGGAAACACTTCTAAGTTCTGGGTCCCAAATTCACATATCACTCAAGAGCTATAAATGGTTGCTAATCTGTGGGCACCAAACAAGGGATTGTTAAGGGATGAACCAGACCTGAGTTTTTCATTAAGGAAGTACCTTCCATCAGCTTGTGCATGCAGATCAGCAAAGGGGAAAAACTTCCCACATTTTCCAGTCAACAGACACTGTAACAGTGACTTTTATTAAAACAAACAAACACACACACACACCAAAATTAACATCCTTATTAACACAAGTAAGTCCAAAATCCATGGACCACAAGGGTTCTGTTTTGCTGAGGACATTACAAACAGCTCCAGGACTGAGATCAGCATTGCCTGGTACATTTATTGCCTTCAGAGACTACTGTCTGTTAACAGTGGTTTAAACCTCCAACTTAAATTATAAGTCAGCTTCAAACTTTTATAGTTGAACTGACCCAAGTTTTACAGTTTAATTGAGTCAATGACTTCCAGGTCTCCCCAAAGGGCATTTTTTATGAGGCAGTAAAGTTGGTGAAGGCTGTTTTCCTGATCTCTAAATAAGTAAGAAATAAGGTGTTCAAGTCCCACAAAAAAATCCAGCTGAAGTATACTGGTATGAAATAAGGCATTTAATTACAATTTTTTTGGCACAAAGTCAGAAGTTTCAAAAGATGATTTCCATTTTCCTAAAATGAATGCCCTGTCAGAGGTTCAGTCACATGAAAGCCCTTCAAATTGGTCAGAACTCAGCCTTACCCCTGCGTCAGACACACAACACTAAAAACAAAGCCTGTTTGTAAGTATTACCTCACATGGCATTATTTTCATAGATCTCTCCTCCATCCCCTCTCCACACAGAACTTCAAATTCCAGTAAAGTTTGGAGAAACTTAATAAAGAAAAATTTGCAGGTGAGAAATTAAGCCTGAAAAAAATTTGGCTTACTTGGCACTGACTTGTGTAACATTTTCCATTACAAAACCCCTGCTTTCACCTGTTCCTAATTCTGACAAATTAATAGGTTAGGCTAAAACTTCTCACATCAGATCTTTGAAGAGGGCTGTTGATGCTTCCTTACTTGATGGGTTTTTTGTTCAGAGAAAGCATGGGTTCAAGCACTTCCAGGTTAAAGGCTAAGGAAAGCATTCTCCCCATGTTAATAAAGCCTGAGCAGCATTTTCTGGAGAAAACACACTATTTGCAAGTTTTTTGGAACAGCTGAATTAAGATTTGCTTCCTTTGATATCACATGAAGTTGAAATAGTTGCAATACATACAAAGCACAAAACACTCCAGAGGAATGGTCAGAGAGAAGAAAACACAGGATCTGTGCTCCTGGGGGCTGCTCTGACAGGATACACGAGGTGAAGGAGCAGAAACAGCATCCCCAGCTCTTCCCTGTTTGTGTTGTCCAACTGAGAACACTTCTTAACTTTAACTCTGTGTCAGAAACTCAATGTGAAAAAGCAATTTTCTCTAAATTGGTTTTAAAAACTCTTCTTAAAGAAAGTAAGTTATTCCTCCCTACTAATTATAAGCCTTGGTATTGAAGCAATCACATACTATTCTTCCAATTATTCACTCAGTGCTAAGCTTGGCTATTTTGCACAGAATTAAAGCAAAATTGTACAGAATTAAAGCAATTCTCTTTAATTGCCACATTAAAGTCTTTGGAGGCCTGATGGTTTGCAGCCTGCAAGCTCTTCTATTTCTTCAGTCTGCATGCCACCAAAGCCCATTCAGCACCAGCAGGCACATTTCTTACCCCTGCCCTGATGATTTCAGTCCTGGCACACCCTGGCCAGTGCTGAGTGCCTGCAAAGAGCCCCTGGCTGCTCCTGCTGGGCAGCTCTGGGGCAGGAGAGGCTCCACACTGATGTGGGAACATCCACAGCAGCAGCAGCTTCTTCCCTCTCACCAGACACTGCCTAAGAAAGGCATTTCCTCCAGCCCTCCCAGACTGTCCCCATGCTCCAGAGAGGAAGAGACTGACTGTCAGACCTTGCATCCCAATCACATCAGAGGAAGCAAAAATTGAGGGGAAAAATATCTCATGGCCTTTGCCCCTGCTCTTCTGTCCAACTCCAGGTAAACTCTTTTTAATACTAATTATAAGTACTTCTGAAATATTGAAAATAATACACTTTTGTTTTTTCTAATTTAAAAAAACCACAACCAAAGCAAGCTGAATGAAGGGAGTGAACCAAGTGGCAGCCCCCTGCAGCCCAAGATGCACCCAGCCCACAGTGCAGGGAATCTGAGGTGTATCCAAGAGATAAGGAGGAAGAGAAGGTGGCTGGAAGGTCAGTGACAGAGCAGGAATGGTAAATGAAGAGCCAGGGCACTCCTTGAGGCAGCAGGCAGCAGCAGAGCAGCATGGCAGAGCAGTAACGTGCTCACCATGGCCTGGGCAGCCCCTCTGGGGCATGGGGAGCAGCAGCCCCTCGTGCCCAGGAGGACAAAGCCATTCCAACATCCCCAGGCCAGGAGCTCAGCTTGTCTGTCCCACCTCCCTCTGCTCAAGGCTCTTTTTGTCTCTCCAGCTGTGTGTCAGAGAAAACAACATTTGGCTATTACTGCGCCTGAGTGGGCGCTGCTGGTGAGAGAGAGATGGTGAATCTTGTTTCTTGATCAGAAGGCTGATTTATTGAGATATCATATATAATACATTATGGCTATACTAAATAGAATATAGAGAGAGGTTTGCAGAGCAGCTAGGCTAGGCTAAGAATCGATAGAAAGAATCTATAACAAAGTTGTGCCCAAGGACTGAGTCCCTGGCTTACACTTTGTGATTGGCCCTTAATTATAAACAAAGAAAATGAGCCAATCAAGGTGCATCCCATTACATTCCACAGCAGCTGACAATAATTGTTTACCTTGTCTTCCGAGGCCTCTGGCCTCCAGAAGACGCAGAAATCCGAAAGAAAGGATTTCTGTGGAGAAATGTCTGCGACATTTGGCAGACAGGAACAGAGGTGAGCACCCAGCACTGAAATTACTCCCAGAAGATAACCTCGTGGTTTAGATTTCACCTAGGAAGGCCCCATTAGCAAAACAAGGCTAAGAAAATCAGCCTGTGCAGTACCAGATTTCCCAACAATAAATAATTTCTCACATGCAGGATTTAAATACTTAGTTTTTTCCCATTTCATAATGGGAAAAATCAACTTCATGCTCAAGGATGAGGACTTTGTGCTACTGGGAGCTTCTCACGAGCAGCCACTCCTGTGAGATGAACCCCACGTTACCAATGGTCCCATTGTTCTCCAGTGTCACAATCTGTTAAACACAGATTAAATCAAAAAGCTTCTCAAGCCAAGTGGGAAGTACTGCATGAGCCTTTGCAAAAAATGTGAATAAACAAGCACAACATGAACATCAGCAGCCTTCTGTATTTCTGGATCTGCTCTTTCAAGAGTTGACTTAGACATTTCTTTCATTGACTAGCTAAGTATTGCTCGATTAGTTTAAATGTAATTACTTTCTTCTCATTACAGCATCAAGTCTTTTGTTGGCAGCACACCCACAAATTCCAAGGTTTACAAGTATCTACATTGCTTTTCACTTACAATTCTGGACAAGTGCTGTAATTTCCCAGCTTGCTGAGACATATCATCTTATAGTTTCAGGACTGTGAATTCCACTTATATAAAAACTGCAGGAGAGTTCTTTTGTCTTGTAAAGTTTATTTAACATGAAAATAACCTTTCTGAAATGTTTCCTTTCTTCTAGATCATTCTTGTGACATATTAATGCAGCACTAAAACTTTTTTCATAAGACAATACCTCACTGTTAAGATGATAAATCACACTCAATGACTACCTAATCAATTTAGTTTTTAGAGTATTATTAGAACATCGTTTCTGAAAAGTGAACAGAATTTTTAAAAAGTGCAATCCTTCAGAGACCTGATCTTCAAAACTAAGAAGCATAACTGCCACCTGAAAGGGAACAAATCTTTTGTATTTCATTATAATAGTCAATTTTTGCACAATATTGAAGACATTACTCTTGCTCAGGGAAAAAGTTCCACCACTTCTAACACAAATTTCTTTCAGCGGCAATGTGAGATGAGCTGTGCATCCGTGTATTTTAAAAGTTTCCTGGATTTGAAGTGTGTGGCCCCCTCGGAGCGAATGCTGCAGAAGCAGAGGGAGGGCAGAGGTGAAGGGCTGAGGGACTGAGAGCAGCAGGCAGGGCCCAGCCCCAGCACTCAGGCACTGGAACCCAGCAGCAGGGACACAGGGATCTGCAGCACCTCGTGGCCTTCACAGCAAGGGAAACGTGGCAAGGAGCACATCAACACGGCAGCAGGGGAACCACCACCCCAGCCACACACTCACCATCAGGCCAGGGGGAGAAGGAATGGAATAGCAGGGAGCAGGAAAGGGCTGGGACTGCAGCAATCCTTGCTAAAGAAGGCTGGCTAAACACATGTGACATGCTCAGCATGTCAACGATGGTGACAAAAATAAATGTAACACTCCTTTTCACATGACAGAAAGGGAAGAAGAGCAGCTGGCACAGGAGCACCCAATGGAGAAGGAAGGACCCAAAGGGAAGGGCAGCCAGGCAGGCTCTGCCAGCCCCCAGCCTGCCCGGAGCCTCCCCTGGGCACAGAGCACTCACCCCCAGCCTGGCACAGGGCTGGGGAAAGGGCTGGGGAAAGGGCTGGGGAAAGGGCTGGCCCTGGACCCCACAACACCCCACAGCCACCCTCCTAACACCCCACAGCCCTTCCCTCCCCTTCCCTTCCCTTCCCTTCCCTTCCCTTCCCTTCCCTTCCCTTCCCTTCCCTTCCCTTCCCTTCCCTTCCCTTCCCTTCCCTTCCCTCCCTCCCCTCCCAGCATTTCTCACTCTAAGCAACCACCAGTACAGCTGCTCCTATCTCTCTCAGCCATAGGTACTTCCTGCCATTGGTCTCGGGGTTTTTTTAGAGGGTTTTTTTATTCTACTTGAGGCTTTTCTGTCATTTTAGATTGTGTTGCTTGGGTGTTTTAGAAACCATCCTCCGAAACCAAAGAAATCTGTTTCGAAATTGCCCAAGTCTTCAATATCATTTTAATGTTCTTCATCATACATTGTCTCTACAAAATTATCACCAAACTGGAAACTTTATCAGTTAAGTGTAGCATGGAAAACATTCTCCTGTTGAAGTGGCAGTCATACACTAACAGCAACAACAAGAAAAAAACCACCCAAAAAAGCCATTTAACAAGTGCATACACCTGCATTCTGTATACTTACTCTTCTTACAGCACCCACACAGCAGCTGTGGCATGTCTGTTATTAACTATTTTTTCCTGCTTCTTAGACACTCTTCTCCCAACTTAGACAAAAATAATTTGTCCTTGTTAAGCAGTCACAGAATGACAACTTCTAGATTTAAAATTAGTCTCATCAATCACTTCAGCACAGAAAAATGCCCCAAATTCAAAACATTTGAAATTCTATTGAGCAGTGTATTATACAGCTAGCCCTGAAAACTCAGGTTTGTGAAAGTCACTGAAGTGTGTTCACATCTGCTGCTGATTCAGCCTGTTAATGCCACAGTAACAGAAAACTGCCAAAAAGCCAACCACATAATAACAGTTGCCCTGGAAAACAATTTTGGTAATTACAGTCTTCTCAGATAATCAAGTAAAAAAGCAATTTACAATCTCTATAAGATGATTTTTTCCTAGCATAACAAAATTATTTCCATATAGCACTTGGATGTTGCATTCAATGGGTGCTACATTGCAAGAAACTTCCTGATCATTCGTGACCATTTACAGTAATTACACAATAAGCAGCAAAACAAAAATACAGATTTTATCTGAGCTGGCCCAAGTGGCAGCTTCAGTAAGTGACAAGAACAGTGGTGTAAGTGCACCTACAAGCCAGAGAAAAGGCAATCAGCATGGGACAACTCCACAGCAAACCTTCTGGGAGGGGGAAACACAGACTGAAACAATGCCTGCCTTGCTCCATGTTTCCCCAGGTTTCACTTCTCAATGTTCTTTACTGCTATAAAACAGGAGGAAATGAGAACTTCAGAGGATAAATCACTAAAATAAGTTTTAGCTACTTTTGATGTGAAAAAAAAAAAACCTGCTTCAAAAATGCATTCATTCACCTCTTAAAGAGAACAAAGCCAAAAGATGGATGTGACTGCTGTCCTGCTCTTTGTAAGAGCTCCTTACCAACACACAATGTCCTGGCCTGCTGGTCTCTGTCAAGCTCAGCTCCCACAGCCAGGGCACCAGTCCAGGAGAAGCTGAACAGGGTGACTGAGCTTCAAACAATACCAGCCACAGCACGACCTTCACACGAGGATTCATTTATCTCCAAAGAACTGACCCAAACTTTACCATTAGGTTAAGCAATAATTTATTTGGCAGCTCCTCTCCAGGGAAAGGCACAGAATTTTCCCACAGACTATCTATCTATCTATCCATCAAGACTGGGGAAAACTCTTCCAAAGCCATTAAAACTGGTTCTTTTCTTTCTGCAAGGAGCATTTTTTAGAAATACCTCCTCTAAGGTAACAAAGGGGCCTGATTCACGAGGTACTTTGTGCCCACTCACTACTGAGATCAGCTCTTAGTCAGGCTCTGATTCAGCACAGCCCACAGAGGTGACTCTGGGGAATCAGTGGCACCACAGACAGCCCTGCTGCTTCATTCACAATCATCCTGCCGTGGGAGCTGGCACACCAACAAATGGGCACACGGAGAACAGCTGCTATGTGCCATCTCTAATCATCAGGAAAAAGTCAGATCTGAACCTCTGCACTTCAAACAGGCCATACACTGCTATCAAATCCTTGGACTGCTCATCAAATACCACATGTCAAAAGTCAAATACTCTAATAAAGTCTTCATAGTCAGTAATGAATCCCAAAACAAAATTCATTCTATCACTTAGACGGATTCCTCAGAATTTTCCACATTCTCCTATTTTAGAAAAGGTTAATTAATTTCTTTTTAAAGGAACGCAAGGCTTCAAATTGATAGCTGGCACAAAGCACAAAGCAAACAGCTCATTAGAAATACCACAGGTAACAAGCTTATCATCTTTCTGTTGTTCAGTCAATAAAGAAAAACAGACATTTAACTGAAATGAATAGAAGGCATTAGCTTTTCATGAGTAGACAATTCATGATACCAGTCATGAGAAAGCCAAGAACCAAATGATCACAATATGGTGTAGTTGACACAGCCAACAACTCAAAGCAGCCTGTCTTGTATATGAAAAAAAAAAAAAAAAAAAACAAAAAAAAAAAAAAAACCAAAAACAAAACAAAAAACAAACAGAAATAGTGAAAATTAAACTGCCTTATTTTCCACTTCCCACATGAGTGCTCTGGATCTCCAGTTCTCACAGCCAGACATTCCTTTTTTGTCAGGATTATGGTTGTATACCCTTGCACCAACAGATTAACTTCTGTAGGACTCACTACTCTAACTCTGTAAACCCTCCTGATACCTCTTTGCTTGCAGTTAAAGGAGGATAAGAGTGTTAGGATAATAGCTATACACAACTACTTCTCTATTTATGTCATCCACAGTTCTCTAAATCACATGGATGTGTGCTTTGAAGAATATTATACTTTTGTATTTGCAGTTCACTATCACAGTAAAGGTCAAATGGAGAAGCTACAGTTGAATAAATTACATTATGCTACTGCTTCATTAAGAAGTCTGATGCACAGTCATGTTTTAATGAATTACTCACACTATTAAATCATTAAAGAAAAAAAAAGCCTTACTATACTCAGAAATATTCCAATGGGTAACAAGCTGAAAAAAACCACATTTAGTAACTCATTTCATCTTCATTTTAAGCCAGAGAATTTCTGAACAGTTCCATTTTCTCAGTTTCACTATATTTGCTAAGGACAGTCAGTAAAAACATTTAATTTGTTGCAGCAGCTTCAGTGCCAAGCAAAACCTGATATGAATAAATAAACAGGTGAAGTCCACAGAGGAGGAGTGCCATTATAAATCAGGCTAAGTACAAATAATGAAGCTACTACATCCAGGAGACACCAACACTTGGTTATACAAGGATACAGAACTCTCCCATGCTGTTGCTGCTGTACAATTGAGACATAAACTTTAAGTTATTTACAGATTTTAGAGGAGCTAAGATTTTAGTTAGAGATAAGCCTTATTGGAGTTAATTAAAATAAATGGGTAGGCCTTGATGAAGTTAAGAGTTAGTAGCTAACTAATAATTGATTGCTTGTCAACACAATGTTTGGTGAGCTTGATTTATAATAAAGAATACAGAAACTGATAAATAGCTTTTGGGAACATCAGACAATTGTGGCCTCCTCTGTTCTGAAACCAGTTGAAGATGGGGAATGGGAGTTCTACCAAGGGTTCATTTGTCATATTTGCATTGGAAAGGCAGAAAGGTCAGAATGAGGAAGACTTAATTTATTTCCTCATTTTGGGACCCTTCCCCATGAAAGGGAGCACCGACCCATTTCAAGGAACAAACTACACATGGTTAATGGCTTTTGAACTAATTACCATACAAAGTGGGGAATGAGATGTACCAAAGTTATCAATATGCATTTGTATTTTGGGTATTTGTACAGATAAAAGGGTTCTGTAATCACTTGCAAATCACAGTGTGTATTTGGGAGCTATCCCACAATCCACACACACTTTCTAACTTTAAACTGTTGGAGAGTTTTTGTGTGTCACAGTTGGATATGGGTACCAGATCAATATCCACATTTTCAATAAATCCCAACGATGGGATTGCCCTGAACAGCAGCAGTTGTCAGCTGAGCAGCAGAAGCAGCACGTGGCCCAGCCCTGCCCTGCTCACCACCCCAAGCTCCCAGCTGCTCAGGAGGAGCTGCAGCTCTGCACAAGTGATTCCCAGGGGATGCACATCAGCCAGCACCCACCACACCGAGAGCTGGCTGTGCTGCACCTTGGAGCTGTTCAGTCTGACCAATCCCCCTGGAAATGCCTCAAGGCCCCCTCAGCTCGGCACCACTGGGGCACCTTGGACACCCCCAGGGTTCCAGCTGCAAACCAAGCTCAGCACAGCTCCCACCTGCTGCTGCCCCGCTCGCCTGCCCTGGGCAGATCAGGCCCACAGCTCTGTGCCCTCTGCAAAGGACAAGCTCTGCTTCTCCAGCAGGGACTGCTGCTCCTCCTGCAGCCCCACCTGCTCCAGCTGCTGCCCCCGTGCAGCACAGAGCCTGTGGGTCACAGCTGCTGCTGCTCTTTCAGGCTGCACACCCCGTGCACACAGGATGGCTTTGCACTCACACGTTTCACTCTGCCACGGTACAGGTTTGCTCAGCTTTGTCCTTCAGCAAAATAAAAAGGATGCCCCTGGAGAAAGATGACTTGGGCAAACATGGAGTGACCTATGACAGTCACACTGGGGGAAATTGAGAGAAAGAGACCAAATGGATTCATCATCAAGAATTTCCTTTCCTTCTCAGGAGAATGAAGGTACCCTACTCAAAACAGAAACTCTGTCAGATATTAAAACTAAATATAAAAGAGCAAGTCAAACACATAAAGAACAAAAAACAATACTAGCAAAACATTTTTTAAAAACTGAATTAACCACAGACACCAAACATTGCAAGAAAAATTCTGGAAACATTGACAGAATAGGAGGAAGTTGAAGCAAATGCTGCAGCACTAAAGGGAAATCTCTAGAGTCAGAGTCTTCTTTGAAAGATAAGAAGTTCACTGCATTTTTTTCCAGACATTACTTCAAAGATCAGCAGCAATCATAACTTAAAAACAAGAAAGAATGTAAGAGTTCAGATTAATACTGGAAAAGAACACATTGACAAATACTTAAGACAAGCTGGTATGTTTCAAATTGCCTAAACCTGTTTGTTTCATCCCATCTTACCCTGGATCAAGCCTGAGAGTTGCAAGTGATTCACCTGAGACCCTGCAGGAATACTGATGAGGTAATCAGAGAACTAGGGAAAAACAATTTATCCTTAAAGCGAAGATTCCACAAAAAGAGGAAAACAAAGAGGAGCAGTGGAATAGAAGTCTAATTATAACTCTTAAAAGAAAAATCCACTGCAATCACAGAAAAAGGAAACTGAAAGTAAGTTACACTAATTTGGGCTGGCTCAGGCAATCTCCTTTCTTTCTCTAACAGCACCAGGGAGTGTAACTAAAAGGAGATGGCAATAATGTATATAATTTCTCTAGCATGGCTTTTAACCCCATGGCAAGTGAGGCTCAGCAAGCAGGTTCAAAGAACATGCTCTAAATGAAATTAGTGTAAGGATTGTACATCAGGAAAAACATCCTGGAATAGACAATGAAGGACCACAATCAAATAAAAATATGTATTAAATTAAGACTCATCAGAACTTTTTTCTGCAAATGGAAAATACCCTAAATATTCTCAACCAAGGTTATGAAGAAGAGAGGAAGCTGAAAGAGAAGATTACAAAGAGCAAGATGAAAACTGCAACAGTCTCAATAACTAGCATAAACAGACCTGCACCTAAAAGCAATTTAAAAACACACATTCCAACATGCACAAATGTCTATACTCAAATTGGAAAAAAAAAAAACTGCCAGCTATATTGCAGTCCTACAAAAGAGCCACAACAGAGAATTCACATCTTAATGGAAACATGCAGCTCTGTTTTAAATCCATCTCCCATTCTGCCTGAAACAAACAGCATTGAAGAGAAGTGAATTAATAGATTTCAGCCTGTAGAAACATCTGTTTACCTTTCATCATCTGTAACAATGATAAATCCACAGCTGAAGTGATGTGGAACAGCTGTGGGCACTACAAACCCTGCTCTCTGCTGCTGTGAAAAACTCTTTCCAAAACAAGAGGGGAAGAGAGCATTGGACACACACAAGAGTCCTCAAAAAAGAGCACTTGGGTTTAGAGAAATGAAGAAACTGAGGCTGCAAAGAAAAAATTGACAAAAATTGTGGATTATTTTGAGTATATAAAAAGGAATTGAATCATCTGTTCTCCATGGACAGGAGAAATGAAAAAAAACCCCATAAATATTTAAATGGAAGGAAGAAAAACAAATAAAGGGGAAATACTTTAACAAGAAGGATAGTGAAATACCAGTACAGATTGCACTGAGAAGTTGCAGCACACATAGGGACAGACATTCTACAGAAAAAACCCAACTGCTGGAATTGCTCTCTCATATACAGTTCTGGTTTGGGATGCAAGGATTCTGGAGGACTTCCTGTGCTCCTTTCTCACCTACTTTTCTGATTCTATGAACACACATTTTGAAACATAACAAATATCACAACTCTCCACCAGACTAAGCAAAAAGAGATTTCACAACCAGTACAGAAGGAAATGTGTCTGACTGACAGAAGAGTGTTATAAAGGCATAAAGAGGTTTCCATTATAGGTCAGTAAACCGATCTCAGTTATTTTGGTTGTGACCAAAGCAAGCCTTGTAGAGACTTGTGTAAAAATATCAAACACGTTGTCAGAACAAGCCAGAAGCACACAGAGTCTGTGCTTTGTGCTTCTGCTCTGCTCTGCAGACACACACACAGCTTTGAGGCTAAAAAGACCCCAGCACGTGAGTTTTGCTCAATGAAGCAACTTACAGAGCACCACATTAAATGCTGCAAAACACAGCAACTAAAACTAATCTCATGAGTAAGCTGCAGGTGAAGTACAATAATCTCAAAAGAAGACATTAAAAACAATCACTTACTAAACATACACACTGTGCCTGAGCAAGCTTCTAAGCTACAGCACAAACTAACACAGTCTGCAGTGCCTGTGTTTTGGGTCCAGGCTTTAGGCACCCTCATTTCAGCAGTGCTCACATCTCAGATCTGCTGGAAATTTGGAATTATTCCACAGAGCACCTGCAATGATTCTACTGCACTGGAAGGTGTTACTGGAAAGCCTGAACATTCCTCCTGTGCAGGGCAACAATCCAGAGATGTCTGCACCAGAACAGGCCTGGGGAAATCCAGGGTACAGCAGAGACACAGAGGGGAAAGAACTCTCCCTGCACAGTGAACTCAACTCTCCCTCACAGTGAACTCAACTCTCCCTGCACAGTGAACTCAACTCTCCCTGTGCAGTGAACTCAACTCTCCCTCACAGTGAACTCAACTCTCCCTCACAGTGAACTCAACTCTCCCTCACAGTGAACTCAACTCTCCCTGTGCAGTGAACTCAACTCTCCCTCACAGGGAACTCAACTCTCCCTCACAGTGAACTCAACTCTCCCTGTGCAGTGAAATCAACTCTCCCTGCACAGTGAACTCAACTCTCCCTGCAGAGTGAACTCAACTCTCCCTCACAGTGAACTCAACTCTGCCTGCACAGTGAACTCAACTCTGCCTGCACAGTGAACTCAACTCTCCCTCACAGTGAACTCAACTCTCCCTCACAGTGAACTCAACTCTCCCTCACAGTGAACTCAACTCTCCCTGTGCAGTGAACTCAACTCTCCCTGTGCAGTGAACTCAACTCTCCCTGTGCAGTGAACTCAACTCTCCCTGCACAGTGAACTCAACTCTCCCTGTGCAGTGAACTCAACTCTCCCTCACAGTGAACTCAACTCTCCCTCACAGTGAACTCAACTCTCCCTCACAGGGAACTCAACTCTCCCTCACAGTGAGCTCAACTCTCCCTGCACAGTGAACTCAACTCTCCCTCACAGTGAGCTCAACTCTCCCTGCACAGTGAACTCAACTCTCCCTGTGCAGTGAACTCAACTCTCCCTCACAGTGAACTCAACTCTCCCTCACAGTGAACTCAACTCTCCCTCACAGGGAACTCAACTCTCCCTCACAGTGAGCTCAACTCTCCCTGCACAGTGAACTCAACTCTCCCTCACAGTGAACTCAACTCTCCCTCACAGTGAACTCAACTCTCCCTGCACAGTGAACTCAACTCTCCCTCACAGTGAACTCAACTCTCCCTCACAGTGAACTCAACTCTCCCTCACAGTGAACTCAACTCTCCCTGCACAGTGAACTCAACTCTCCCTCACAGTGAACTCAACTCTCCCTCACAGGGAACTCAACTCTCCCTCACAGTGAACCCCAGCAGCACTCTCAGCACGGTGCTGTGCCAGTGCCTGGCCCAGAACAACCTCTGCAGACACTGAGCACTCACGCTCTGGGCTCTCTCACCAAGATCAGGAGGGCAGGACAGGAAATCCAAGTGGCTCAGCCTTGTCCTGATGCAGCTGCACAGCTCTGGGATTGCTGACCATCTCTGTACAAGTGCACACACATCTGACAGCTTGGACCATCTCTCTTAGTTGTGGTTCAATCTCTTGATTTCCTCCTACATGTGAATAACATTCCATACACTTTGTATCCCTGAAATATGAATTCCAGAATTTTTACCAAAATATATGCAGCAATGTTTGCTTAGAAGTATATTTATTTTTTTTCACAGAGCCTGTGCAAAATAATGACTCATAGTGGCATTCATTTTATTGTTAACAGTAATTATGTAGTGATGTATCTTCCAACCTTTCACATAACCTGTTCAAAAGCTACTACTCATATTCTGGAATCTGCAATATTACAGTTCTCAAGCTTAGCTCCAAACACTCTATCAGGCCTAAGAGCTTCTCAAACATTCCTGAACACATCTCAAAACTTATGACTGAAAAATCTCTTGGAAAACACTGCTTCCAACAGTTCCATGAATCAGGTGCATATCCTGGCACAGCTTTGCACACCACTAATGCACAGCATCTTTACACATCACAAGAGTGCTGTAATTAGTGCTCTACAAACTGAAAAGCAGCACAGAGACCTGGTTAAACATCAGCAGGGAAATTATTTAGCTAAATGTTAAAGGTTGCATAGAATTCAACAGGCATCCATCCCCATCAAGTGGTGCCTTTTCTCCCTCACTGATTAAAATGATGTGCCTCTGATGAGCCTCTGCCATCATCTGCCATCATCCCTCCTCTCCAATTTCCTCATCTGAGAGCCCTTTCTTTGCTTGCTTTATTGGTCTTGTGAGTGAGCAGGCAAATCACAGACACTGCATTAATCTGCTTGAAGGGCAGCACAGGTCTCACAACCCTCTCCCTGCAAGCCTCTACCACACAATGTTTACAATAATCTGTTATTATGCTCAGACCACCCTGGGTCCTTTTTAACACCACCAAACCAGTAATCACCCTGAAATATCTTCTCTGACAGCACACCTGGGTCACAGCCAGGGCAGCTTTGCATTTAGTGATTGTGAGGCCTCTCACCATTACTTTCTTGCAAACAGAGTCCTTCAGCAGGGTTTAGGCTCAGGAGCTGCTTTACTGACACTGAGGAGCCCCAGTCATAATTCATGACACCTTCTAATGCTCAAATACAACATTCCTCAAGCATCTCCCTGCTCCCCAGTTTCACAGCCATCCATAAAGCCAGATCAATCCATATGTATCCCATTTTCCATCACCACAGCAACTTGAAAGTAGACAAAGGGGAGGACAGTTAAACCACTTCACATGCATTTCTTCACTATGTGTCTGAATAAATCAGCATGACAGTACAAAAGTGACTGCTTTTTCAAAATTACATGTGGAAGGATAGAGGGCTAAGACTCAGAGCATTTAATACATCTTGTTTTCTATTTCATGTTTACAGTGAAAGAGTCACCTTCCATTTTCGTTTTTTGGAAACTCTGGGTAGATCACTAAATTGCCATAAATACTGACATACTGTTTGCACTAAGATCTGAATAGCTGTTCAACTCTTCTTCTCCTTATTTGGTTGTGCAGCAGCTGATTTTGTAAAGCCTGTGCTAAATGTGAAAACCTGTGTTCCTAACCTGAACACCTCAGATCCCTGAAGTGATTTTCAGAGAGCTTTTCCCAGTTTGGGAGTCAGTCCCCAGGCTCACATTTCCATGGCACAGGCTCTCTGCAGCCCTGTGAGTTCTGTTGTCTCAGCTCCCCTGTGCAGGGCAGCACAGCGATGCCTGCTGAGCTCACATGGAACAGGCTGACCCTGGGGGACAGCCAGGTTTCACTGCAGCACTCACCCAATGTGCACTTTGGGAAGAGAGAACCACCAAATCCAGCCTTGGGAACACCCCACTCTTCAGCACCACAGCCCTGCCTTCCACACAGAAATCACAGCTCACATAAAGGCCCTGAAGCTCATATAAAGGCCCTGAAGCTCTCCTCACAACCCCCAGCCCACCAGAAAGTAGGAAAGAACTCTTCAGAAAAGTCAAGACTGGTTGCAAAGACTGAGAGCTGAAAATCCTAAAATTAAAGCTTCAAATAAGTTATTGTTGCGATTGTGAAAATTCTGATAGAAGTTTTGAGCTGAGAAAGAACAAGCTTTCACACATCTCTACACATTTCATAAACAACAGTCACTGCTCAGCAGACTGTCACTTGCAGTCTTCCTTCCTTTCTTCTTTTTTTTTTTATAATTATTTTAAAAATTATTTCCTTAATTTCCTCAACACCTCCCTACAGAGGCAAGGAACAGCTTTAAAGGAACACGTTTGAAATACTTGTGCTGGCACCCTCATGCCAGAGCTTCAGCAATGACTGAAATAAAAAATGCACTTTAAATATCATTTATGAAGGAAAAGACTTGTTGGTCACAAGGACATTTTGCAGAAGAAAAGAAAAAAGGCCAAGACTGCTTTCTTCTGCCTGACGGTAAGGAACTCCAGCATGTGTGAAGCCTGCCCAGCCAAACAAAAAGCAGAAATGTCTGCAGCACTACTGAGCTGGCATTTTAATTTTAAAAATTACTCCTAGAAATATTATAAAATCAAAAAACTCTCTAGAAAATAATTATTACAGTTAACCTACACACAGTTTCAGTCCAACCCCTGCAATTATGACACAACACAATTTCAAATCCCTCCAACAGCCTTACTTTGGAGGGATCAAACTTAAATCAGTATGTTACAGCAGCAGAACAAACATCACATTCCATCTTGAGTGCTAAGATCAAGAGTTAGGAAAAGAAATAGAAGGGTTTTGACATTGCTTTGAAAATCTTTCAGTAAATAATGGAAAATACACCTCCTAATTAGTTTACTGAATGTTAGATTCCTTGAAAACTTTGTAAATAAGATACAAATTTATGTTCAGTAAGGTAACCAGAAAGGCCTACTTAGTAAGTACACATTCTTTGATAAGCTGCAAAGCTAAGCAATTTTTGAACACCATAAAACTATTAAGGTTAAACTATGTCTTAGAGAATGTCCAGACAAGTATTTATGAAATCCAGTGAGTGACAGATAAAAACCATGGCACAAGGGACTCCTCCTGCAGTGCTGTGTCACAAACACACCCTGGCAGCACACAGCAGGGCTGCTCTTCAGGAAACAGCTGGAAGGTTTATGGAGTCCAAACTCCAGCTCTGGAATTTACCAACACCTTGCATCAGACATGGCAGAATTCTCCAGATCCATGCTCCCACACACCTGAAAGCCACTCCTGCACACCAAGCAGTTTCTTCATGGTGCAATATAAGTGCAATCTTCTTCTCCTGGAGCCCTGTTTTCTCCTCCTCTACCCTCAATGCACCATTCAGCAACTCAGAGGGAAAAAAAGAGGAAGTAGCTGTCTGACTAGAAGAAATAATTAGGCATTTAAGATTCAAATATTTATCTATTCACATTAAAAAATTCCAAGCTTATTTATGTAGAAGAAACCCCAGGAAAGGCACAGTTGCACCACTTTTTCTGAATAAATTATGCATACAAAAGGACAGAAAAAGATGTGTATTATCTTTCATGGTCATACTAATTTAACAAAAGAAATATAACAATACACTGAAAAGAGCTGTGTTATATCACAAAGCCAAGGAAAAACCTGAGAGGTTATTCACTAGAATTTAAATCCATGTTTCCATTTGATTCATAAAATCATCTATGATATTGGAAATGTTTCTGAAACTGCAAAAATATGGGACCTCAAAAGAGATCTATAAATACACCTAAACACTACCAACACCAAGCTACATAATAAATTTGGAGCAAAAAATTTTAAGTACGCTTTAGTCTTCTGGTGTTTAGACTTCAGCTGAATCTGCAGGTCAAAGATGTTAACACCCAGAACATCACTGCTCATCATCCTTTTTATTTTCAGTTTGTCATTGAAAACAACCTGGTATAATATTGTCTCACCAGCTTTTTGTTCCCAGATCCTATAACCTTATCTCCCTAATGGCTGCTGTGACCAACCAAGTGAAAATTATTGCAGCAAATGTTGAAATTGGAAAAAGAAAAAGATTAATTGTGGTTGTACCAGAAGGGATATGTAAAGCACATCACAGCTCATTTTTAAATAGGTCACAAGCTAGGAGGGAAACGAACACCTCTCATGCACCAGGGAGCTGGGAAATGTTCAAAATCCTACATTTTCTCTGACACCCTAGAATGAACAGAGACCTACTGCCTTCTGTATTACTGCAACAACACTGGAGCAGTTTATTTAGATAAAATTTATTCATTTAAAAATTAAACACTAAAAAATCCAAAATAATTTCTCCTTAACAAAATGGAAAACAGCCACATCCAATGGCACCCAGGAACAGACTTCTGTTCACACAGAACCAGATATGGTGTGGCTCAACTCTCAGATTTTTTCACCCTGAATTTCACCTGAAGCCCTGGAAGATTTATAACCAGTGCACATCAGGTATTGACTGCATGGCCCTCATTTACTTTTTGAGAATGCTTTGGAAAGAACGGGTTCTGTTCCAGCTCTTCTTCTGAAATGCCAGCCATGAGGATTTAGGCCAGAACAAACAGGAATGCTGACAACTTCCTGCTAAACCCAGTTTGAGCCAAAGCCCAACAGACAGAGCCTTCTCTGAAAGCATCAAATTCTGCATTAGTCCCATGGGGACATAGCTGCCCTTATTTTTGCATTTTTCAAGCTCATGCAGTCATTTAACAGTGAATAGATTTTTCAGGGAAGGTCAAAAGTCCTAAGGTTTACAAATCTCCCAATCTGTGCTGTAGAAGACAATCATGTCACTACACCATTTGGCATCTGTCCCAGGGTGACTCTGTGATGCTTGTGTCCCCAGTCTGCTCTGCATTGAGTGCTGTGCTTTCCAAACTAGCTCTGAGAGCAAAGGGGGGAGAAGGAGAAGGAGAAGCACTGGAATGTCTGAGGCAGCCCAAAACCACAAAAGCTTCAGCTCTCACTCTCTCACAGACACTGCTGCCTGCAGCACACACAGCAGCAGAGCTCTCCTTTACTTTCAGTTTGTGTTTTAGCCAGCTGAGGCAGAGAAACTCCCTGAACTATGGCTTTTCTTCTGCTTGGAACTGATCAGCCTGCTCTGGACTGAGCACCCAAAAGCACCAGGAGCTCACACCTGAGACCCACCAGGGCCAGGGTGTGACTGATGACAGACTGAGCAAGCCCAGCTACACCCCACAGAAAGGACCCTCTCCAAACCTGCCATCCCTTCAGAACAACACAAAGCTCCATTCTTTAATATTATTCATTTTTTGCTTGTGAATACTCTGCTTGTTAAATAAATAGGTTTTTCTCACTTTTCTCAAAAAAAGTTTACCTCCTTAAAAAAACTACTTGGGGGAGGAGCTGCTTGAATTTCCTTTCTAAAAAAAAAAAAAACACTCCCAAAATTTGCCCTAAACCAAAACAAATACAGCATCATGCTGAGCTCTCCCTTCACTGATTACTGAATTCTTGCCAGGTTATGCCATTCCCTTCATTTTTCATCATCATATGACCACCAAAAGCATTACAATCAGTTCTTAAAAAGACTAAGTGTGGTTTTAACTTTTTCATCACAGATGCCTGCCCTCTTCCACACTTCTTCTAGACTCTGTGATTCCAAACAGCTTTAGCTTTATTAATGGGTACTGAGCACTACTGCAATTCCTGAGTAAACTCCTGTGAAGCTCTGAAATACTTTCATAAGCAAGAACAGTTCCAATTCCTTCTTCAAAATAGTTACCACAAGCCAGCACATCTTTCAAACCATTGGAAGAGTCAGTGCTAGCACTGAACAGAATCTGTGTTCCCAGATCCAGAATCTTATTTCAATCTGACCCCAGCTGTCACATCTATTTTAAATGCAAAAGATGCCTTCCAACCCAAACTATTCTGTGATTCAAAGATTCTGTGATCATTAGCTGAGGACCTGCCCCTGGAGGAATGCTGCAACAACAATGAAGAGAATTTATGCAGATTTAGAAATATTCTTACACCAAATGTCACTGAAAGAACACTGCTCCCATTCTCAGCCTAAGCTACTTTCCTAAACAAAACACTTCAAGTACAAAAGTAAAGTGGAAGTGGCATTATCTAAACTCCTCTGTTTTATCTAGAGACAACCAAGCTTTCTGCCCTCATGTTTTTGATGGATATCACCAACAGAAGAAGACAATTAAGGCTTCAAGGAGAGGCACATTCACCTACAGAGAACACAGTGGAGCTCAGCAAAACCCAAATTCCTGCACCAGTGAGAGACCAGCCAAAGACCTCTTGTAGTTACTGGGATGGCTGAAATGACTCTGCCTGAAGCACAGACCCAGAAAGCTTCAACTGCTGCAGGGAAGCACAAGATCTGCATGTCTCAACATCACACCGATGCAGTGGCTCTAAAATTGGTTCCAGTTGTACTGATTTATCCAGGCCCTGGAGGGCTACTAACCAAAATCACAGGAAATTCCATATATATTCTCTTCTGGCTACTGTTTTAGGAAACAAAAATCCAGGAGAGCAAGAACAGCTTAATGTGTGTGGAAAGAGACAATGATCACTTCGACCAGAAAACATAAATTACTATAATTAGAGAAGTTACCAAACACATTCAGTTTTACCTCAGTAAAACTGAACAAGTAAAGGAAATATTTATTCATATGTTTCAAACATAACTGCAGATACAATCTCTGGATTACTTCCATTTCATGTGCTGCTGCAAAAGCTTTGGGTTACAGCACCTGAAGGAATCTTTCAATCTGATTTGTTGATGCAAAAGGTATGTACTGACAGAGCAGAGCTGCATTGTTTTCACCTGATTGTTTATTCTTTAATTGGGAGTGATGAAGTAGAATCTGCAGCAGTTGGTTTGCTCTCCCACAGCTGCTGTTACCCATTTTCAGACATGAAGGGACTCGAGATAGGCACCACTCAATATTCTGCAGGAGGATTATTCAGCAACTCCCCTCCATTTGTATGTGAGCACTCATTTTGTCTGCACACCACTCCCAGGAGAGGGGGGCAGATGGACAATGCCACAACTCCTCGGGGCTGTCTCAGCCTCCCTGATCACAGTGACAAGTGATTCTGGTGTGAGAAGCATCAGGAGCTATGTGAGCAGCAGCTCAGGATCAGGCAGCAATGATGGGTATGGTGTGTGATGGACTATTAATGAGAACTGCTACAATATCTGCAGAAATATTCAAGTAATAGAAGAAGTAGGATGTAAGGGAAAAAAAATTCTGTCTCAACTGATTGCTTCTCCACATTGCTAGTCCCAAGCTGGCACAGCCACATGGCAATGGACTGGCAGGATAATATCATTTCAGTGCCACATGGTGCTAAAGCTGAAACTTGAATGGAGTTCTTTTGTCTAAAGCAGAAATGGTTAAGCAATGCTTGGATTTTAGTCTAGAGAAGGTAACAACCCCTTATATGCAAAATATAAATTCAGTTCACAAGTCTAGCCAGTAGTCAAAACTTACTACATTTTGCTGCAGCTTTAACATTGCTAATAAAGTTTCTTCTGATTTCACTAACAAGCCAGAAACTAAAGAAGCATGGAAAATTAAAGCTTTGTACAGCCTGCAGGCTGTTTTACATTTGCATCTATTTGAAACACCCAGATTCCTTGCTGTAATTTTTCAGTAATTGCAAGTAGGCCAGCACATCAGAAGTAGGAGGAGCAGCTACAGGACGTGTCCATGTCAGCACCCAGCACTGCTCCCTGCACAAAAACAGGGCTGCACAACAGCTTCCCAAGGATGAAAAACCATCTCACTGCAAACCTGTGCAGCAAAGCACTACAGTTAGCACTGTGGATAACTCCTTACAACAGTTATCTCCATGCAGGTGTCACTCAGCACTGCTTTTTAAAAGCCACTTAAAAAAAAATCCAGCCTTCCTGTGACAGACATCTTTTGTGGAAAATCCTTTCTTTAGGATTTTTCCTTCTGGGAAGCTGAGGCCCCAGAAAGGGAATGTAAACACTGGTTATCTGCTGCTGTGGAATGCAACAGGTGCACCTGGGATTGGCCCATGTTGCATGTTTACAATTAAGGGCCAATCAAAGACCAAGCTTTCTGAGAGAATCAGAGAGAGCTTTGTTGTTGATTCATTCATTCTCTATTCTTAGCTTGCTAGCACTCTGAGAACTTTTCTCTCTATTCCTTTCAGTACAGTCTTAATGTATTTTATATCATAAAATAATAAATCCAGCCTTCTGATCATGAAGTCAAGATTCTCGTCTCTCTCTTCACCCCTGAGGAACCCTTGCAAGCCCTGCAACATCTTCCACAGCACAGCTTTAAGTTCTGTCAGTATGTTTTTACCCAATGTTCCCCTTTTACCACTAATTTTTCCTCATTATTTCATCATCCTTTCAATTCTGTGGAAAGGGGGGGAAAAAAGAGTTTTTTGTTCTCTCTGCACCTCCTGCCCTGCGCTCCTTAGCTGTGCACAGACGTGGCCTGCAACAGGGAAGCTGTGAAGGACAGGATTCAGGAATCAGCTGGAACACCTGCCTGGCTGCAGCTATAAAGGTGCCCAGAGGACAGGCTCACTCAGGACTCCAGCAGCTTCAAAAAGCAAATGAACATTAACAAGAGCCTCCACAGTTCTGGGTGGTAAGATAAATAAGGAGCCCTCATTTAGCCTTGGGGAAGTTTACTTAAAAGGGAAAGTGTGTCTGCCTGTCTGCAGCAGCTGCTGAGATAAAAACACCAGCATTACATCAATCAGCCAAGAGGGAAAACTGGAGCAGGCAATTCTTTTCAAAAGTTACCTTAAAATGATGCCTGAATGTGGATGTTATGGTTCCTTAAGAATTCAGGGATTGGCTAAAATCGTATCAGAAGGAGTAATACAGACTTGCAAGGTATGTACTGTCTGCCATTTTAAAAAGACTTTAATCCTGAAAGCACCAAAGCACATATCCAGACTCTATTCTGAGTGTCAGACACACTCAAAACTAACTTTTAACAATCTCACAGAGTAGATTGAACTTCTGTCTTCCCCATAACTTTATGAATAAAGGGACTAGACAGTGGTTTTATTCAGCATTCAAAAATAAGTTCACCTTCGAGAACAGGTCATCCATGAAAAATTTCAGCCTTAAGGATGAATATTTTGAAAGCTCTGAGCATATAAAATAGAATGCCAAAAGAAAAATAGTGCTTCAACTCAAACCACGGACTGGCATTTTGAACCAGCAAGCTTTGAAGGAGAAACATCTTCTACTGCCACTGCAATTTTCTCTTCCCGTACTAAAAATAGTGACTGACAATAAATTCTCTTGGAAAGCAACTCATTTCAGAAAATACAATATTTTATTTTAAATAATTGTATCAAGGACATATTAATTCCCCTCTTATAGATAAAATGCATGCAATAAGGGGGAAAATGCACACTTATTACTGAATTTGTTTATAGAAATAATATTAATAGCCTGTAGGTAGCATTTTTCCCCCCACAGAGAATTATAATTAATTACATCCTTGTCTGTTTTGCACTTTCTTTTAACAACCCCCAGCAAAGACCAGGAAATCTTTCTCTCATACTTTCCATTCTAAAGATTACAGCCTGAAATTTCACTTTGTATGAGAAAATAAACTGAAAAAACTCTCATATAATTAAATTTATCTATTTAGTTAAAACCTTTTAATACAGTTTCAGGATTACTATCTCCCATTCCAATGTTGCAATTAAATGAACCAAAACCTTCCAACCAAGACTAATTAAAGCTGTAGGTTCTCAACTACAAAGTCAGTATACACTGTAACCTAAGTACATTTTCCTGTATTTTTCTTGTATACATTTTCAGTGTCACTGCTGGTGGTAAATAAAACACAAGCACAATATATACATCAAAACCAGAAACATGGCAAAAACCCTTTCTGCTCAGGCCCTTTCAGGAACAATCTGCAGGAAAAGAAGATCAAGAAAAAAGCTGAAGTGTGTTTCATTTCAATGTGCATTTTAAATAAACCATTTGCTCCACAGTTTGCACTGCCAAGTGCTAACCCACTTGGTCCTTACAGAAATTCCTATGTAATCAAATGTGTGGATAGATTTTATCAAACACAGGTCTTTACATTGTATCTTCAGGAGTAGATTCAGACACAAGCCAGCCCTCAGCACTGAGCGCAGCCTCTGCTGCAGCCCCCCTGCCCTGGCTGGAGGGGACACCCCTATTTGTGAAAAACACCTTAACCTGAAGAAAGAACACCCCTATTTGTGAAAAACACCTTAACCTGAAGAAAGAACACCCCTATTTGTGAAAAACACCTTTCCCTGAAGAAAGAACACCCCTATTTCTGAAAAACACCTTTCCCTGAAGAAAGAACACCCCTATGTGTGAAAAACACCTTAACCTGAAGAAAGAACACCCCTATTTGTGAAAAACACCTTAACCTGAAGAAAGAACACCCCTATTTCTGAAAAACACCTTTCCCTGAAGAAAGAACACCCCTATTTGTGAAAAACACCTTAACCTGAAGAAAGAACACCCCTATGTGTGAAAAACACCTTTCCCTGAAGAAAGAACACCCCTATTTCTGAAAAACACCTTAACCTGAAGAAAGAACACCCCTATTTCTGAAAAACACCTTTCCCTGAAGAAAGAACACCCCTATTTGTGAAAAACACCTTTCCCTGAAGACTGTACTTGCAAGAAGAGCTGCCAGAGACAGTCCTCAATTTCAGAGCTGGACTCATTGCCAACCACCAGAACTGCACCTTCTGGAATTCCTCTGAACCCAATGAACAGTGGCCCCAAAGGCTTTTCAGAGCTCTCTGCAGCACAGGAGAAAGAAAAAGACAAAGAACCAACACCTCTGTGCAAGTTGTTCTCCTTGTTGTACTCATGGTGTAGCTACAGGTACCAAAACAAAACCAATCTGATTCTTGGGATACAAGTTCAGAGGGTTTTGTTTTTTCTGCTTATTGACTCATTATTCATTGGCTTCACAATGACAGATAATTCCTACAGATTAAAACTGCTTGGTTTCACTGTGGTGCAATTTATTACTGTGTGAACATCTAAAGGACCAAGCTCCAACCACATGCCAGTTTTAAGACTGGAGATTATTTTGGTGAATTTTCTACCTCTGCAGTAAGAATATTCAATGCAGAAGCCAGTGAACAAATGTACACCTGTACTGTTCCATTGTTATTAAATCATTTTTCACAGAACCACAGTGTATGATTTAGCTTCTTTCCAGAGTAGCTTGACAGCTCAGATCAAAGTGGCACCCTGTGATAAAATCCCACAAATGCCCTAAAGAACAATACCAGGTACTTGTCACAGTTTATGAACTTTAAGAAAAAACCACCAAAAACCATGCACAAAACCTAAAAGCACTGCACACCATGAACTAGTGCTACAATAATTTGCTTTAACAACAAAAAATGCTAACAGTATCACTGCATTTCTGTCACCTGCAACCTTCCATCCTTTCATGTGTTAGAAGCAAGTGTAGCAAATCTGACAGCTGCTGTAACCTCTTACTCATCTAACCAAGTGTCAGGGTTTTGTTTATCTGATTAAACACAGAAGGGCACAGTAATTCCCTGTTTCCTATAATGGAAGATTACAAAAAGAATTTTCTCAGCTGTCACTCTGTGCATGCATGTGCAGTGACAGTAGTAATTTGCTACTGAACTTACTAATCATTACTACAGGAGTTCTGTAGGACCTTACAACTGAGATACTTTGATGGCTCTGTTGAGTCACTGGAGGGACTCTGCAGCAGGGTTCAACTGTCCAGTGCAGCTACCTGGGGATAAGAGGCAGACTTTTGTTTATTTGTCACTTGCTGGACATTACCAGAGGAGGAAAATGCCTTGAGCACAGCACATACAAGGTAGGTGATGCAAGAACATTGTCTGTGTCACTACTCCTTGCTGCCACAAGTATCATGGAAGAAGAAATATCATTATGCAATGAATTTAAAAAATCTCTTTCTCGTCCTACCCCCTAGAAATAATTCTTAAATTTACTGTTTTCTTTTATTGTTAATCTTTACATAAAGAATTAGGATGCTTTGAACAAACACACTGTTGAAAATGAAGGTATAAAATGCTTTGACTTGTGTTCTAATAAAACAGGTCTAGAATCTCAAGCTCTGTTGTGAACCTAACTTCCACAAGTTGTTGCTACCATTGGAAGGGTTAGTTAAGACTTGTTTTCATCTTACAGACTAGTTATATTTTTGATCAGTCAACATGGTTCTTAGCATTTACTTTTTATTACTATGATTTCATTATTTATCATGTATTTAAGTACCACAACCTCCATTCTTTCTGTTCCCCTTTGTTTCAAAGCAGATACATCAAGACAGATCATGAAGTGACCCAGAGAATCCATAAGTCCACATAAGTCCATTTCTGCTTCCAGTGCATAAAATTTCAAAAATCAGGAGCATTTAAGATCACAGCACCCCCGTGGATGTCAGGAAGGATTCAGGAAGGAATCTTGTTCTGAACAGCTGACTGTGGTCTTGCTCAGTAAGTGGCTGAGCTGTGCCCAACAGAACTTTCAAACCTGCTGCAGCTCATTAACATTGCCTTGACAACCAGCATCAAAATGCAGCAATTCCACCTGCTCAAAACTCTTCCCTTCTCCTCCCTGCCTTTTTTTTTTTTCCCTTTTCTAGCAAGTTTCTCAGAGACAAACTGTTAACAAAATTAAAATAATGTCGTGCAAGCTACTTTCAATGGAAATACACTTTTAAAAACAAAATTATTTTCCAGGTCTTTTCAAGGTAAAAACAATTCATAATCTTCTAGAGAGCTCCTGCACCATTTCATGCATGTGCATCTACTTACACATGTAAACAGTTTCACTGGATTATGGCCATGAAGACTGATGCTTAAAGTCTCTGTGTACAGAAGTCTCATTTGACACAACAGGATATTCATCCACTAAAAAACTGCAGAACCAAAGCCATATGGCCTTTTGGCTTGGATTACAGCATCAGAGGAATATTGTCTTTTTACTGTCTCACTAAGTGTGAATTAACATAGTCATGGAATATGACCCTAAGGAAATATTTGTGCCCAAAAGCACAAGGCAGCTCTTTAAAAGCACAAAGTCTGTTCTTTCACATGAGTTTCCTGAAGTAAAGCACTGGACTTCAGTCCAACAGTAAAAATTGTTAAGAATGGTTAAATAATTTACAAGATCAATATATAATGTAGTTATACCAGTTTGGTTTGTGTTCCTTATCACAGAATCATAGAATGTCCCATGTTGGAAGGGACCCTCAAGGAGCAACAAACTCCAACTCAACAAATCTGGACATGGACATGACAAGAACCTCTTGCTTCAAGCACCCACTTTGGAGGTCAGCTGTTCCCTGGTGCTGAGGTGGATTAACACAGGACCCCAGTTGTGTGAGTAATGCTTAAATTAGCAAACCATTAACAGCCCACAGGCTTCACAGACAGCCAGGAATGGAGTAACAGTTCATATTTCTAAGCTGTTGATCTTACATCTGTCATAAATAAGTGTAAATCATTTATATCCCCACTAATATTCAACTTGATAAAAGGCCACAATTCACTACTCCACCAGCCCTCCCCAGTGCACTGTAACTCAGTGCTGGTATGGCTGCCCTGTTACAACAGTGCAGTTCTTCCAGTTTTCATCACTGAATTTCTTAAAATGAAGATGAATGTTGACTTGTGTAAACCCCCTGCTGCTCTTTACACCTGCCTTATGCAGCTCCCCCATTGCCCAGAGCATCTGCTCATGTTTTACCTTCAGATTGTACTGCTTCTTCACATTCTGATTTCTCCTGCAACACCTTAATAAAATCTTTGTAGAGTCAAATGATGAAAAATTGTTAAACCCAGCAAACTGTCTTTTTCTTCAATGGTAGATTTTGTAGTACCTGAAAAACTGCTCCACTTCATCCCCTTCAAATACTGGGCTTTTGTTTATTAATACTGTTTAATGCAATTAGGGGCCACTGAAACAACTTGTTTCCCAGAAGCAGAAGACATAATCTGAAAATACAGAACACTTACCATCTAAGATTTATTCTGCCTGTATCTTCTAATTCCTTTCTGAATTTCTTACAACAGCACAGTCCATATAATTAAATTCCCAAGAACATATAAACCATTAAAATATGATTACAAGAATTTGTACCATGCTAAATAGTTACAGTAAATTCTGTTGAGTTTTACCAGTACTGCAAAAAAAGACAAGTTATTAAAAGGTGACGTGCACCAAGTTTATCCTAGTCAAATTATTTCAAATGAGTGAAATTATACAAAAAATGAGTGTTTTCCACATAGAAATGCATCTGTAACAGCATTCTATCTTCAATCAAGCTGACATGTGGCTTAGGGGTTTGCTGTGAAAATGAAGTGTATTCTAACCATTCACAGAGAAGGAAGACCCTCATCTTAAGGAAAAAGCCCTACAGGCCAACAGTTAAAATATTGTGTGCCATGAGGCAAATAGATGATAAATTAAAGGGAACAGCACATCCTGCTCACAGAAGCAAAGCAGTGCTGGACTGGAATCCTTGGATTAGAAGTCTTGGTGCAGTTACACAGTTACATATCCTTTTTTAACAGTCTGCATTTGAAGAGACCTTTCTGTGGGATCAGAATTATCAATACCAGAAAAACAAACCTAATAGGGAATGTACATGGCAGGCAGTGTAAGACAAAACAGAAATGCACACATTTCTTTGCACTGTCTGGCTTTAAATGCAGAATTAGCAGCATGTGTATATCATAAAGCACTCATCTCTACAAAAATAAGTAATTGTAAAAATGCACTCAACACCACCATTTCACTAAGCCACTGTCCAGTTCATGGAGTACAAAGCTTACAGGAAACAGGTGTGAGGACTACTAGAACTGTCCTAAAATCCTGTTCATAAACCACACCTAAAATTTCTGGTTTCTTCTTTAGAAACTGCACTAAAATAACAGTGAACGATTCTCTGTAGCAGGGAATTATTGCCATTCATTCTTCCATTACACTGCAGGAGCTGCATTTGTCTGTCCCTGTCATGACAGCATTGCACTGAATGGACATGATATGAAAATACAATTTTACATTTTCTACTACAAAAATAACTTCTCCACTGTGCCACACAGAAGCAATGTCTAAATGAATTACAGCATACAGGTAAAACCATGTCAATTAAAAAACTTCTCCAAGTCTCTACTCACCATCTACAGAAATTTAGTAGTGGAGGTGGCAGAAATTCTGTTTTATGACAACTCCATTACATCCATAACATATTTATTAGTGCAGCATGAACAGATCTACAGCTACACAGCTGTGAGTTCTACAGCTCTTCCAAACTATACTAATCTACTCTACATTCAAAAAACTTATGGATTAGACATACTGGGAAAGAATTCATCTTCCAAGACAATTGCAAAACAATTGTGGGAAAGGATTAAAGGATCAAAACATGCTGGACTGACAATTGATTCTACCAAGCTACTGAATTTTAAGTCACTTGGTCTGCCACTGCTGCACATTACAAAAAGAAAGCAGTGTACAGGACTGCAGGAGAAAGTTTCCTCAGGTGGAAAAAAATAGAAAAAGCAGCTTTAAGACACAGCCTTTAACAAGCCCTGAACCATAAACACATCTAGAGAAGAGAATTTATGAAGCCTATGCACTGTACTTCATTTACAAGTATCTTGCACAGGAGAGATGTGCTGTAAGGCAGAGCCAAGGCCTGCACAGCACTGCATGGCAGCAGAATGAGACACAACAGGCACAATATGGAAAAGAAAGCTACAGCTTAGATAAAAGCAAAATCTTTTTCCCTGGAAGGATGCCCCAGCAGGGGAGCAGGTTGCCCAGAGGGGCTGAACAGTCTGATCCTCATAAAATTTCAAGGCATGCCTGGATAAAGCTCAGAGTAACCTCACCTGACCCCTGAGCTGATCCAAGCCCAGCAGGAGGCTGTACCAGGACCCTCATGAAGTCTCTTCCTAACAAAATTATTCTGTAATTCTCTAATTACAAAGAGAAAGCAGAGGAACTGACAGTCATAAATAAATCATTGTGACGATTTTGTGACATGTAAAATAATATTGCAGCAAAATTATTATGCAAGGGTATAAAGTCTTTATATGAAGGTCCATAAACCATTCTTACAGTATGCATAAACACAGTAAAATTTATGTGGATGGTAAAAAGTCTAATTTAAAACTTTTATAAAATTTAACTACTTACATTTTATTAGCATTACCTCTTTCCAAAGAAAGAGAATTAAGTATTACAATTAAGGACATCTTGCTAAGAGGCAACTATGCATTTTATTATTTAAGTGATGAACATGCTTCAGCTTTTAACTTTGATTTTCTAACTAAATAAATTTTGTATATGCCTGAGGATTTTACAGAACAATTCCCACCAGTGCTAGCACTAGCACTAGCACTGCCCCTACAGAACTCACATTATCCATGTGAAAGGAAGCTCTGTGTCAAACTACATTCTTTGACTAGGAGCACTTTCCATTGTGCTCCCTATGTCCATCATTCTAATTTAACTACCAGAACAGCAAACGTGCTGCAACAACCTGAAGGCTTGATTAATTTACAGCTAACCTCAATTCACCTAGACCCACCAGAAGAGGGCTATTTTGTTGTGTGATTTTTGTGGTTTGGGTTCTTTGTTTTGATTCTGTTTTTGTTTAATGAATGGTGTGAGATGTGCCTCAAGTGTTTTTATAGCTGACTACCCAGAGCACAGTCAGGTCCATCCCTGAGGCAGCTTTTAGAGAGCACACAGTTGTGTTTGCACATGCACTTCCTACAGCTGGCAAACCTGTACCAGAAAGCCTGGAAACACCATCCTGGCAGAGCACTTCAGTTTGACAGGACACATGCACTGTGCAATAGCCATAAAGGAAAAAAAAAGAATAACCTACATGGATCAGACTACACAGATATTTAGTAAAGCATCCTTGAAGGATGGAACACCTCCTAAAGGCCCAAGAAGAAAGACCAACATTTTAGCAGGGCATGTTGCAACAGGACAATGGGAAATGGTTTCAAACTAAAAGGAGTCAATTTAAGAGCAGATTGAAGGATGAAATTTTGTACAGAAAGGGTGAAACACCAGCACAGGTTGCCCAGAGAGGCAGCAGATGGCAATCCCTGGAAACACTCATGGCAGGGCTGGCCAGGGCTCTGAGCAGCTCGATGTAGCTGAAGATGTCCCTGCTCACTGCAGGGGACTGGGACTGGATGGCCCTTACAGGACCCTTCCAAGCCAAAGCCTTCAGTGACCCAGGGCCCCTGATGTGTGAACAGGAGCAGGCCACTCACAGCTGCCCCAGGAGCAGTGCTGAGTGCACCAGCTCAGCTGTTCTGCCTGGGGCTTTACAGGAGCTGCTGCTGGCATGTAGAGGAGCAGTGTGTGAGCAGAGCCCCTGCAGCAGTGTGTGTGTGTGTGTGTGTGTGTGTGTGTGTGAGCAGTGCCCCTGCATCAGTGCCCCTGCATCAGTGCCCCTGCATCAGTGCCCAGGAGCACACACACCCACACAGCCCAGGGACACACACACACACACTACCCAGGAGCACACACACACCCACACACACACCCACACACACACCCACACACACACACTGCCCACGAGTGCGCACACACACACACATGCACACACACACACACACACACACACACACACACACACAGCCAGCCCAGCTCTCTGGGGCTCTGGGGGACGGTGGCTCAGCTCCACTCCCTCCGTGCCTCCCTGGAAAGGTGACAGCTCCCTGCAGAAATGCTCCAAGTGCCAACTCCAACAACATTTGTCACAATCTCATTCCTAGTAACACCCTTGCAAGGCTCCTGTAAGATGGGTTAAGGCTTATCTCTGCTTACAAGGACTTTAGGAGCTGCTTTACTGACACCTTTAAAAGCAGTGACAAAATGAGCTACTAAAGGCACTGACTGAAGGGTATAGAGAGAATTTATTCAAGTTATATTGAATTATCTTAAAATACTTCTCTACTGCATCTTCTTCAGAGGATTCCAGTATTGTTCACATCTTTTTTTACATTATTACTGTCTGTAATTTGTTTTCACAATTGTTTTTTCTCCCTCCCTTGATCATTGCTTTAATTTTGTAACTATGTCAGAAGTTCTGTCATTTCTCCTCTAGACTATTACATTCACTTAGGATGACAACACACTGCCTTTTTAGACTGTCCCTACTACTGAGGCAAGATTCATACAGCATGCAGGCACAGGTACACACACTTCTTTAAATTCATCTTCATTTGTTCTAACCTTTTCAAGATTCTTAACAGCTTCTCAGCTAGCTCTTTGCAATTCTAATGAAGCATTTTCCAAAGCAAATAAAAACTTTCCCATTTCATTTTCACTAAGTCAGGAAGGTGGCCAAGGCCAGGATCAAGAGCACTTTAGCATGCCTTCAATGATTGTTCTCACTAACAGGTTCTGTTCACACCCAGCAGGGAATACACCCACCCCTCCTGATGACAACTTCACTCCTCCCACAGACACTCCCAGTGATTTCACAGGGGAAAGGATCAAGTGCAAACGGACTGGCTATCACTTTACTTGTGTTTCAAAAGTATAACCTACCCCTGTAACTGTGGGGCAGGAAATAGAGAAGCAATAGTCTTCCCTTGTATTGTCCCTGTACCTATCCTCTCTATTATTTTAGCAATAAAATATCATCAGCATCTCCAAGGTTTTGGTCTGCAATCAAATGTTAATTACAGGGAATTTAGCTCTCCATTTAGGTCCATATCTTTAACATATAAATTACTGCTCTAAGAATGCTCTAAGAATTTAGTGAAAAATGTCACTTTTGCCAGGGACATCACCCAGAGACCAGGCACATCTGTTATCGGTCTCCAAATTAATAATCAGTAAGAAACTTTAACAAAAGGCTGCACAACCTTTTCAGATCCTGAAATAATTTCCTGACCTCTACTAACTTAGCAGAAGAGGCAAATGCTGCAGTATTTTCTTAAGATAACCAAAAAGACTCTGCACTTCAGACACATCTTCTGCAGGAGCTGCTCACACCCCTCCCTGCCAGCTCCCAGAAACAGAAGAGGGAATCACCACTGGGAGACTGAGGCCTCCAGTTCCCTTCACCCAAAAGATACAGAACTGTACTCTTTGACTATGTGCTCTCTTAACCTCTTGCACCTCAGGGAATCCAGTCCTCAATTTCAGAACTGCAGATAACATAAACTGATAAATGCACATTTGGTTTTTTTGCAACCATTTGTGATCTAGCTAAAATAAACTACATAAAATTGTCCTGTGGCACAGTTTGTACTTCTCTCTCCCACAAATCAAAAAGAAGCATCCTCCCTCCAGTGCTAACCAACCAAGTTACAGCTAAAATTAATGTAATTGTTGTTTCATTTAGAAATCTTGGCTGAAGTAAGACTTCATTACATACTATCTCTTGTTCTTACAAAGTTAGATCTATGGTCAAATTAATGCAGAAAAAACCCAAATGTATTTCCTCAAGGAAATAAACAAATTTAAATTGGACACAGGAAAGCTTTCAGTGTCCCACTGCCAGCAGAATTTATTGTTATGAGCTATAAAAGCACTGTTACAAGTGTCAAAATCTTACCTACAGAGAAACTTTTGCTCCATAACCACCATCTATAAAGGCCCAACTTCACTAAATCACATAAAGGCAAACTTCAAGATAGATCAGCTGAGGAATAGCCACTGACAGCTGCAAAGTAACCAGCTGCAGCACACTCAGACCATGAAGAACTTACAATGCAGGCTCATGTTCTAAAAGAAGCTACCTAGCAAATAAAGGAAAATATTAGAGCCTGATGAGGCCCATCAAGCAGGGCCAAGGTCTGACTGCTCTCCCAAACCCTGATGGGAAAAAGAGCCAGTGATGACAGGCCCATATATCACAATAAGATGCATTTTGCCTGGGTTGGGAATATGGCCTGAAATTCCACAGGGATGGGAAGGAGGAAGTCAAAGTCAGGAAGGTCAAAATGAGGTTGGGGCAGTGCCCTCTGTCCTGCCCCATCCTCTGCCCTCCTTCCTGCATGCCCAGTATCCCTGTGAGTGTTCCAGGAGCTGGTGATCCTCCAGATCCTGTGGGAGCAGCTCCCCAGCAGCAGGGTGCTGTTTGTGCAGGGACAGACAGACAAACAGCAGACAGCAGCACCGGGGGTGGCACTCCTGGGTCTGCCTGAACCCACTGTGAAAAGCACCTTGCTGTGAGCAAAATGAATGAGTCAATACCTCCAGAATGCACCGGCAGAAATGAGGCGTGGATGACAGATGACAAAGGCTTGGAGGGGGAAGGAGACCAAGTAAGCAAAAAGTGATGCAGAGTGACTGGAAAGGAAATTTAAGTGCTAATGACAAGAGCGTGTTTTAGAGGGAAACTGCACATGGGATTATGCAAATGAAAAATATAGAATGCAACTTGATGCAGAACATGCAGGACAAGGGGCAGGGATGTGTACAGGAGAGACAATATAAAATAAAGGACTAAGTGGCCAACTTGACAAGGTCACACAGATTACAGAGTAGGAATATTGACTTGGACTTGAGACAAGAGTAATAAATAATTTGTCAGGGTATGTAACAGTGGTTTCTCTCCTTAGTTTTTTTTCAGCTCTGTGTAGCATTGCTCCAGCTCACCCAGAACAGCTGGAATCCAAAGGCTGAGTGATTACCAAGGGTCAGAACCCTCACAAACAGTGCTAACAAGTTCTTCCCTCAAAACAAGGTTGTGAGCCAGGGAAAAGCTAAGAAGCTCCCCTGGTACATAATCCTATCTGGTTACAGAACTTGAGTTTCACAGAAGACAGAGATCCCCACCTCTACCTCCTAACCTGCTACCCCATAAGAAAAAAACCCTTACACCCTGCACAAAATGCAAGTTTTTATTTCCTGTGTTGATGTTCTCTCTACTAAGGCACTGAGGAATGGCCAAGTGCTGTGGCCACAGTAACTGCACCCCAAGCTGAGCCCTCAGACAGAGACAGCCAGAGCCAGCTGCTCCTGGCAGAGTCTGCTCAGGCTGCTGCCTGCCACCAGCTCCTGCAGCAAACACATCAGCAGCAGTGCTCCTGCAGGGTTTGTCCACCATTCCCAAGCTTTATGCTCTCAAACCATTTTCCATCTACAGCTCAGTTATTCTGCAAGGCTTTGCATTTCATCTGATCTGATTTTTACGAAGCACCAAGGCAGTGAAACATTTTATATGGAATTTATTTTTCTGTGAGAAGCTGGTGTGTGTCTGTCAGGCTGGGATCAATACAATCTAACATTCCCCTCAGATAACTCTTTCACAAACTACTATTACTGTCATTTTCACCAGGACATAACATCACTCATTAGCCACTCTTTAGTAATCAGAGCTCTGCATTCCAAACTGTTATTGCACTTCTAACTTGCATCCTTTCAGCATCTAAATAGCAGTTTTTCTCATACTAAGAAAAAAAGCACAAAAAAATGAACCAATCCCCAAACAAAAAAAAAAAAAAAACTCTCACCACAAACAAAAACAGTAGCTCAGACTATATGGTACTTACTGTCTCTGAGCCTGTAAAAATGTCACTTGTCCTCAGACTGAACTTTTTACCTAGACTGACATAAATCTGTTAAAGCCTGAAAAAAGGAACTTCAAATACCCACAGAACCTTACTGGCAAGTCCTTATACAGCAATAAATCTTTAACTCTTGGATGAAGGCATTTAGTGATGTCCTCCAGCAGATCTGGTACTAAGAGGCTTGCTGAAGGTCACACAAGATAGCTGTGAGAAAGCAAATGTGAAAATGTTTACAAGACATTTATACATCTATCGCCCACTTCTCTTTTTTCCTTTACAATTCAGTAAAAATTTTTTTTTATAGTTACCACTCCCTACTGCTCCAGGCCATTTAATTTCAAAAAAGGAAAGAAAAGCATGTCAAATCAAAATAGCACATCCATCGTTTTTATAGTGTTCAACAAAGGAAGCATCCTCTCTAAATCCTCCTTTTTCTGTAGAATATGCAGATATGTTACTTCCCAGAAAATTAGGGAATGCATTTTCTCCTTCAATTATAGCCAAGAACCGTATATCACTTTACTAGGTGATGATTTCAACCCATAAAAACATACAAAGCTGTAGATCTAGCAGAGGGACAAAGAACTCAGCACAGTCTTTGAAAATAACATTCCATAATTATTTCCAGAGAGAGGAAGTCAGCACTTAGACCTCATCCACACAGAAATACTGCTTCTCATGCACCACTATGAAAGTGTTATGTTTTATAACATTTATAAGATTTGATTGTGACAAAGGAGGAGGAACTAGGTGAAATTCTGAAAGGCACTGCAGTTTAATGCTGGCTCTCTTGGGGAGGCATGACAAAAACCTGCCAAACAAACAGCCACGTGTTCCACATGGAGGGGGCTGGATGAACCATCAGGGCCACGGAAATGCTGCTGAACACCCCTTGCTCCAACATCCAGTGTGAGACAGTGCAGATCTGCATGACTACAGGACACTGCAAGGAAACAAACCTGAGCCCTCCTCTGCCAGGGACAGAAACTGAGCAACTCATTCATCAGCCACACTTCCACTCCTGAGCAAAAACAATTACAGCAAATCACGACAGACACTGCTTTATTCACCTAGAAATAAATGCAGCAATGAGTAACAGCCACCACAGCTCTGTCCAGATCAAGTCTTGCCAAATTAGCCCGGGCTTGTAGTCATAGTATTAGTAGCAAGTATCTCATTATATGACTAGATTCTGACATCCTTCACAGGACTTTTACATAAATAAATGGGAAAAATTGATTCAATTTCTCTGGAATCAATGGAGATTTCAGAACACTTACCCGTGAGTCTCAGCAACTACAGAAATGCATTAAATAATTTTCTACAGGGGTCTGTTTTGGTTGCCTCACTACTGAGCATAACTTGGATAAGAAAAAAAGAAGGGAAAGGGAAAGGGAAAGGGAAAGGGAAAGGGAAAGGGAAAGGGAAAGGGAAAGGGAAAGGGAAAGGGAAAGGGAAAGGAAAAGGAAAAGGAAAAGGAAGAGGAAGAGGAAGAGGAAGAGGAAGAGGAAGAGGAAGAGGAAGAGGAAGAGGAAGAGGAAGAGGAAGAGGAAGAGGAAGAGGAAGAGGAAGATTATTTCCTGAGGGGGAGGGAAGACAAGGAGCCATTAGTCACTGTAGGGCAGAACCTGAACTCACAGCAATGTTCAAAAACAGGTGTGCTTTTCTCAGACAGGACACACTGAGGATGAGCACAAGTCATCACATGTGGGCAGGAACAGTCAGCTGCACAATGCATGATCTGAAACAACCAAATAGGCAACACTTCACAGGAAAGTGAAAAAGCTCACCTCACTCCTACTGTATAAAACTGCAGTTTTGTTTTTCCCCTTGAGACACTGCTGCCTAACAGAATACTGCAATTGTCATAAAATCAGTTATCAGTGCCTCATTGGGAACCATTCTCCTCAGACTCTGACCCCATTTACAACCCCCAAATTCTGGCTTTATCCCACAGTAGCATAAACATATCACCTGAACTATCATTCTATTTCATTAGGAGGAAAAAATAAATTGGTTTCCAGTCAACTGGAAAAACAGAGTTTCAATCTTAGCCACTACCTCCCACTGAGATAAACCACCCAACACATCAAATTTCATAGGTCAATATTTCATATTTCACAATGGTTCCATATTCATATTCATATGGTACCATTATGGCTTACAGGAGATACACATGGTACCATAGCAAATGTTCATGGGCAAAATCAGTGGTGTATCCAAGTCCCCCCTGGAATGCACACAAAAATCTCCACAGCTTTTGAAGTCATGCCCTTGTAACATTACTTAGTTGTCTCTGTCATTTAATTTCTAGCTGAAGATCTCATTTCCTTCCCACTGTAACACTCAATTTTGTATTGTTTGTTTGTTGTTAAATTACCTGGTGACTTCTTGGTTGAACGTAAAGCATCATCCATCCTTGGCCCCCAAGACATTTCAGCTACATTTATCAGACAAGACTAGACTGGAATCTTTTATCCAAACTGAAGATATCTTGGGCACAGCCAAAACTAATTCAGTTTCATAGAAACAGCAGCAGTCTGAGCTTTGGAAAGATGAGGGGAGGCATGACTTTTTTTTCTCAGAGGTTTAGCATGCGGGCAAAGACAGAAAATGGGGAAGTGTTGATATGAAAGCCTTCCCCCTACAGCTCCAAATACATGTAAAAATTGTAAGCACAGGGAATATGAGCACGTTCAGGTGAGCAGGGAAAAGGAAAACCTCTTCACCCATTAGCAAGCCACAGAGATACACAGGACAGACAGAAGCAAGGACCAAATGACAGAGCCATAATCATGGAATTACTAAAACAAGTCAGGTGGCTGAGAACAGAATTGTCATAATTTTTCACTATCTTAGCTACTGAGACTAATTTGGTGTTTGCTTTTTTAAAAAAGGAATGCATAAATCAACCATTTTAATTACACAACAACATGATAGATGTTGCTCCTGTGTCAAGGGGAGATAAGCAGCTACAATACTGGAAATAGAACCTATAGTCTCATTTTGTAATCAATAGTGTGTGAGTACATATTAAAGGAGAAAACGAAAGAAGGCATTTTCAGAAATCTAATGGGAATCAAATCCCTATATATCCTTAAAATTACTCTGGAGTAAAGTACAAGGCTTCTTTGAAAATTCCTAAACAAGATCTCAACACATCCAACCCTAAAATCTAAAACATTAGACAATGGTAGAGTGGTAAATACAAAACAGAACAAATTCACCCATTTGTTATTCCAGGATGGCAATTCAGAAGACAGAATTCTGCCTTTACCCTCCAACAAACAACCAAATGTAGTGTCATTCTTAAGTGGAGGGGGAAAAAAGTGAATTCCCATTCAAATTCCCCCAATAGCATAAGCCACAGAAAGATCCATAATTCCTGCCCTTTAATTTGCATCTCAGTGATTTCACATCTTTTCAACAGGTATGGACAATGGACACAAAGGCTACAAGCAGTGATTAATGTACTGCACCTCTTAACTGAGTCCTCTCAGGAGTTAATGGTCAAAAATGCTCATTTGTTTTCTGGTTTGAACTTGTCTGACTGCCATCCATTGGCTCTTCTCATATTTCCCTGTACTAGAATAAAGATTTAGTTAAGTCTATTCCTGACATTTCTAAGCCATAACCTTTTCCAGATAACTTAAGGAGCTCAGTCAGCTTTCTATAATCATGCTTGTTTTCTTGACAACAAAAATTCACCTTGAACTCCCTCCAATTTCCAGCATACTTTTAAAGGGTCTGCCACAAAATAAACCTGCCAGTTGATAAGTGATAATCTCTTTCAAAAACTTCTCTCCAGCTGCTGGAGTGGAGCACTTCAGTGAACAAATCTCATACTGTGCTGTTTTTGCTGGGGTAGAGTTCAGGAGTTTTCCACAGAGGCTGTGCTTTGGATGTGTGCTGGAAGCAGTGTTGGCAGCACAGGGATGGTTTGGGCATTGGTGGCACAGGGATGTTTTGGGCATTGGTGGCACAGGGATGTTTTGGGCACTGGCAGCACAGGGATGGTTTGGGCATTGGTGGCACAGGGATGGTTTGGGTGTTGGTGGCACAGGGATGGTTTGGGCAGTGGCAGCACAGGGATGGTTTGGGCACTGGCAGCACAGGGATGTTTTGGGCATTGGTGGCACAGGGATGTTTTGGGCATTGGTGGCACAGGGATGGTTTGGGCACTGGCAGCACAGGGATGTTTTGGGCAGTGGCAGCACAGGGATGTTTTGGGCAGTGGCAGCACAGGGATGGTTTGGGCAGTGGCAGCACAGGGATGGTTTGGGCACTGGCAGCACAGGGATGTTTTGGGCATTGGCACAGGGATGGTTTGGGCATTGGTGGCACAGGGATGGTTTGGGCATTGGTGGCACAGGGATGGTTTGGGCATTGGTGGCACAGGGATGGTTTGGGTGTTGGTAGCACAGGGATGTTTTGGGCACTGGCAGCACAGGGATGTTTTGGGCATTGGTGGCACAGGGATGGTTTGGGCATTGGTGGCACAGGGATGGTTTGGGCACTGGCAGCACAGGGATGTTTTGGGCATTGGTACAGGGATGGTTTGGGCACTGGCAGCACAGGGATGGTTTGGGCATTGGCAGCACAGGGATGGTTTGGGCATTGGCACAGGGATGTTTTGGGCACTGGCAGCACAGGGATGGTTTGGGCACTGGCAGCACAGGGATGTTTTGGGCATTGGCACAGGGATGTTTTGGGCACTGGCAGCACAGGGATGATTTGGGCATTGGTAGCACAGGGATGGTTTGGGCACTGGCAGCACAGGGATGGTTTGGGCACTGGCAGCACAGGGATGGTTTGGGCACTGGCAGCACAGGGATGGTTTGGGCACTGGCAGCACAGGGATGTTTTGGGCATTGCTGAGCAGAGCTCACACAGAGCCAAGGCCTCCTCTGGCCCTCACCCAGCCCCACCAGTGAGGGCTGGGAGGGGACAGAGCCAGGACAGCCAGGCCCAAGTGACCCAAGGGATTTCCAAGCCCATGTGGGGCCGTGCTCAGCACACAGAGCTGGGCAGGAGGAGAAGGAAGGAAAGCACATTCAGGGTGATGGAGTTTGTCCTCCCCAGTCACTGTCACACGTGGTGGGGCCCTGCTCTCCTGGGGATGGATGAACACCTGCCCAGCCATGGGAAGTGGGGAATCAGTTCCTTGTTCTGCTTTCCTTGTGTGCATGGCTATTGCTTTATCTGTTAAAATTATTTTATCAACCCACAAGTTCTCACTTTCACTCTTCTGATTCTCTCCCACCAAAGTGAACAATCAAAGCTGAAGATTACAAGTGCCTTTAATCCATTTTAACAAAAAGAAGTACCATTTGACTGAAGTCTTCATTCAAAATTAAACCTTTCAAAATGCAAATGTGACCTGTATGATCATGAAGGCAGCTGCAGTACTGGCAACAAGGGACTGTGAGCCAGAACAGGGAATGGCTCTGCTGCATCTTCTGCAAGCACTATTTCCCATGAGCACACTAAATCACCGTGTGCCCCATAAATGTCTTTGATACAGCCCTTATCTCCTTCTGTTTCCAACATAACTTTTTAAAACATTTCTAAATCTAACAAACATCAGAAAGAAATCCTAAAATTATTTTTAAAATGGATTAACCAGAATTATTTCCCATAGATTCAGTCCTTTAAAAACAATTTCCCTGAAGGCATAAAATCAACATCAAACAAGCAAACCTTAAATCAGAATACTTTCCAACAGGATCCTGCTTTAGTGTGTGTGCACATACTGAAGTCCTGTTGTCAGCTATAAGATGACACGTTGATGGAGGCTTCTAGACAAAAACTGAATGTCTCTGGATTGCAGCCAGCACTGCTCCAGGCATCCTAAAGGCACTGTTGGCACTAAGAACAGCAGCAACGGTGGCAATTTTTCAGTTTGACAGGTGCTAAATACCACTGAACCTCACTGTAAGTCCATTTTTATTGCAGCTATTGCCCAACTCTCCTCAAATGACCCTACAGTAAGATAATTATAATAAACCTTAAACCAGTGCCATTCCAGCTGAACACTACATGGACAATTTCCCTCCAACAGCAACAAAGACCAAGGGAAGAGAAGAGGAAGGGTGCACCTACCACAGCATCCCAAGAGCACAGCTGGGATCTATCACCAAGTGCCACCTTATCCCCAAGTGCTTGAACATTTTGTCCTGTCAATATTCATATTGCAAAGGTGGTAATATTGAGGTTGATACAAACCAATGTAAACTTTACTTAGCTTTTACTGGAAACATTCCACAAAGTCACAGAGCAAGAGAATAAGTTCTAGTACTCATTGTGGCATGCAGCTATTCTTTTTTGTCAAATTTCAGAGATGAGAAAGCATCCAGGAAATGAAAAGCTTGCTTTAATTCAAAGGAATTGCCAGACTATCTCCTGGAAAAGAAAGCAAATCTACATTTCTGGGACGTAGGCACCTGCTGGCACATTTCAAAATGGCAGCCTGGCTACCAACAGATATTCCCAACCCACAGGAATTTCCCTGGTGGGTGCTGCCCAACCATCACCCCAAACAAGTCTGCCACTCACAGAAGTTTGGTCTATATTTCTGAATCAGAGTCGATGTGGGACATTTTGAACACCCTTTAAAAAGCCCAGCTGTGATTTCCCATCTGTCCTGCAAACCTTCCCACTGAAGCAGGACCTTGCTGTGCTGCACTTCATGGCTCATGTCTGAAGAAAAGGTACAGAAGCAGACAACTATTTCTTTCACAGGCAACATTCATTGCTTTCAGCATGGAAACCCCTTATTTTACCAGCACTAGATTCACAGTCATTTACAAAAATTTGTCTCCAAACAGATGCAGTTACTCAGCATTTTGCCATGAATATACCCTTAACCTAATACAAGTGTAGATAAATTGTTATCAATGAAATGTGCTATCAATTAAACATAATATCAATTAAACACTCCATAAATATCTCCCAAAGTCACAACAGCTTCAGTCCCAAAGCAGGTCAGCAATTTTTGCACAGTAATCCAAGCAATTCTCAATCTTTTCACAAGAAGATTACTTGCTCTTTAAAGCAGAACAAAATTCAAAGCATCTTCTACACTAAATACATCCATGCACTTTTCAAATCCCTCACTGCAGGTTCTCCAGCAAGTTCTACTGACATGAAAATCCTGGCATCAACAAGCAGGTAAAACTCTCCTCCCCATAACCAGGTAACTACTGCTCAGGTAAACAATGCAAATTAACTAAGACAAATTAATCTAATCAATTACCTGACACAAAGAGCTGCCAGTGATCTGCCCCAAGCACAGGAACTGTTTGGCAACACTGACACCAAGTGACAGAATCCAGGAAAACACAAACCACAAAGACCCTCATACAAATGTTGCAGCTTTTACCCTCATGCTGTGGAAGAGGTAAATCTCGTTTTATCATCAAGAGAAGAAAATTAGTGAATACCCATAACAATATTTTCACATCAGCTATGTATAAGTGTCAGAACATACAACATTAAACATGTTTTAACAATTCAACTTTGATCTTGCAAATACAAGTCAAAGACCATGTGCATTTCAAAGTTTGATGCATACTAACCTCAAATTCATTTCTAGAGGAGAAAAAATTAGTGGTTTGCATGCATAGAAAGTATTGCATTCCACTGACTTATGTGAATTTGGCTAATTTTTCAAGTAAAAGACTGCAAATAGTACTTCTACACACTTCCATTTAGATAATAACATGTCAATGCAGTTTTAATGCCTGCTGAGTCTCACTCACTGGCTTTGCCTGTGCTTCTCTCTGCTGCAAACCCAAAACCCAGCAGTCCAGCACCACAGGCTTTAGGCAGACCTGCCCCTCCCACCCCCGGGCACTGCACAAAGCACAAAACCCAAAGGCAGAGCAGTGACTCCACCAAACTCAGCAGCTTCACCACCCACCCTCTTCATGCCCAGCATCCTGTCCTCTTACACCTCCATGGTCTTACCTGCTGACGTTTGTATGCCAAGTAATCCAGGTTTTCCAGATCTTTTTGAAACTTTTGGTAGGTTTTCTGTAGATCAGATTTACTGGATACATTTTTTAAAGACTCAAATGTTCTTTGAAACTGTGAGGAAAATAAAAAAACGAAGCCAACAAAAAATCATCATTCATACAGTTGCTGTGTTTCATTCTGTATTACAATTATTTTCTACTAAATACTTATGCTATTGAGCTTTGTCACCTCTAACCTTCCACACATTCCTGCAGTTTTGTTTTGAAACCAATCACAGAATTCAAAGCATTGCACATATGCCCTCCTCAATTAAATGAGATCCTCTCATTTCATAGTCAGACCAAACACAAGCAATCAATCTCTAAAGGTGAGTTCTTTTTCTATGCCAAGTTCCAGGAAGTAATAAATTCCCACAGATTTAAATACTTTCTTTTCAACCAAGAAAAGTGTATGCAACTTTATACAGGCCATGAACTCATTCTATCAAGTATAACAGTAGAACTTAGAAATCACAGGGTGCCTCTTATCAAGTTAATTTACTTAAGAGTAATTTAATACCAGATAATCACCTCAGGCAACGTGCCCACATTCTGCATGAACACTGTGACAACTCCAATTATGCTGCACTGCAGACCTCACTTTTAAATTTAAAACTTCTTTCACGCACACACTATTATTAAGAAGAGGACTGGTATTTTTCAGAGATGCACAACGCCAGCCCAGCTGTAGGAACTGTAACAGAAAGGTAAAGATTTGTGTCAGAGGAGAACTGGAGGTCCAGCTTCCTTGCTACCTTCAGGAAATCGTGAGCCTTTCCTCTTGCTGTTTTCCCAGCTGTAAATTCCCTTCTTCACCTCATGAGCATGTGATGGCTGCAGGTAGCTCAGGAATAGTTTGTTATCACTGTGATTACCATAGAGTCTATCAACATATATTTACACTGACACAATCAGGAAGAACTGCACACTTGTAAATCCTTCCAAAATACTGACTGAGCCTCTTGCAGTTCCAGGGCCTATAGGTGAAGGCCACCTGTGGTATCAGTGCCCAGGGCATGAGGCAATGCACTGCTTCCCAGTCAGTTCTGGACAGCCAAGCACTTCTGTGCTGCCCACATTGCTCTGTGCTTTTGCTTAAACTAGACACTGAATTTGAATAATGAACCACAGGAGCAGAAGGAGAAGAAAAAAAAGAAAAAAAAAAGAGAAAACAAAGCCAAACCTCCACTCATCTTCTGTCCCTGTTTAAGAAGCTGACAACATCACTGACAGCCCATGCTGATCATGGATGTGGAGTGTTCCAGAGCCCCTCATCCCTGAGCAGGTGACTCAGCTCAAGCTGCAGCTGATGCTGAACAGCCCCAGGTACCTCTCCCTGGGGATAATAAGCAACTGCAGCTGCAGTGGATTTCCACTGACAACTTACAGCAACTTGCCTGCAACCTTCAGGCAAGTTAGCACATCTTGTTTGCTGCTCTGCAGCCTTTATTTCAGCCTCACTGCCCTCATAACCAAAAGGCAAGTTAAGGCAGTGTTTCCATCTATTTGTAATTTATCTTACTCTCTACCTCATTCAGTACTACTAGAGGTTAACTGGAGACTTTATAGCTGAATTTAAATTGTTTGCTACCAAAAAAGAAAATAAAACTTTCTCACCCAAAGTTTATGTTCCTGAATTCTGTACCAACATGGCTGACAGACCACACATGCTAAGACAAAACTGCAATATTCTCTATTCTTTTCTGTTTGACTTCATTATCTTATTTTTGTGTGATTTGTTGTTTTCAGATTTTATCTCTGCTCCAGAGCTGACCTGAAAGCCTTGCATTTGCAATGTTTGCTTTCATCAATTCCCACTCCTGGCTAACCCCTTAGCTGGAAGCAACTTCACTGCAACATTTGCAAGCATGACCTGAGTTCATTTTAAGGTGACCAAAAGCACCCCATAGTCTTTGCTTTTTTTCAAGTGTGTAAGAAACTGCTCATTATGTCTCTGGCAAGTTCATCATGCACCTTCTGCTCCAAACCTTGACATGTTTCTCCAGAACTTAGCCCAAAGCTGTTGCACCCTGTTGTGGGATTGAACAATACAGGGAAAAAGTCTCCAATGATTCCCAAACTCACTCAATAAACATAAGGTACAGTCTCTTCTTGAGGGGTCTTTTTTTGTTTTAAGATAATCATCAACATGTTAGACTATAATACAGTTGTAGAATCATCATCATCATCCTTTTAAGGATGTGCTTAATCCCACAGCTTCCACTCTTCATTAACAGGAGCTCTGCTAGCAAGATCACTCACTTCCTCATGTCCTGCAGCAACCTAAGCATTAATAATGCATTTGGCTCTCTGGAAAGAGATATAAGAAGCAGCATGAGAGCACGATCAAATACAAATCAAATGTGTAACTACAAGGGCAACATGCTTCAATAAAATTGATGGGTAACGGCCGGAACATCCACATCTGTCTTTAGATCTAAGGGAGAAACACTTCTTGAAAATTTAACTCAAAAGTAAATAAAATATCAACCAAGCAATTTTAAGAAAACATAGATATGCTCTTTCCACTGTCATCAGCAGGGAATCAGAAAATTGTGCCTTGGACATTCAAAGGTTATCAGCACATATGTTAAAACTAAATGTGGATCTTTCTGCATCACACTTCTATCAGAGTGAACCAGCATTCTGGGGTGAGTGGTAAAAAATCCTCTCTCATCTCCCCTGTCTAGAGGTGAAAAGAAATATCAGACTTCTTGACTTTTTTTTCTCTTACCAATAACCAAATATAAATAATCCTAAAAGATTTACAGAAGCTCTTTTCTGCCTGTTACATTTTCAAAGTGCTTTGAACAGTTTCTGGAAGCTGAGGAGTAGCATTCCTTCCCTACTTTTGCTCAGTGGCACTACTTGGTAGCTACCTGGACTCATTTTCCCTCTGTGCTAAAATCATATCTCTATGATTTATCAGAGCTGCTTCTGTTTGTCAAGTACCACAGGTAATTTCCCAGCACTGATAGTGGCACAGACAACTTTGTAGCTCAAAGAGAAGAGCGTGGCTTTATATTCATTAACATCACAGCATTCCTGTCACAGGAAACCCAAACCTACCAAATGCAGAAGCAGAGCCCAGCACCTGGCCCTGTAAAGCAGGTGGATGACACAGCAGCCCCCATGTCCTGAGCAGGCACCATCAGCACATGGCTGAATCCAACTGGAAAGCAGCACGGTGAATGCTTCACTCAAGTGACACAACTCTCACCGTCCCATTTTAGGTACCACAAAGCAACAAACACCATCAGAACTCTGCAAGGGATGAGGATCACACTTTCAGAGGATGTGGATGGGCCAGAAGAGTGCTGCAACACAGCCTCCATGCCTGGAAGTGTGATGTGCCTGAGTAGGGTAAGGGGGGCACCATTTGCTGCTGGCTGATATTTACAAACGAACGGAGACAGGGCAAATGTGAACTAGTGTTGTGAGCTGTTTATTCAGCACATCAGTCTCAGCACATTGTTAGGACAATGGAGACAGGACCTTCACAGCTCTCTGATTTAAAGGAAATGCTAAGGGGGTGTGACATTACAGCATAGTATAAAACTATCTCAGCTTAGATTTCAGCTAATCACACATGGAGCAAAACATATTGACAAGAATTCTATCTAATCATATGAAACACACGTAATGGTAGTTAACACAACGATTCGTTCATAAGAGACAAAGTACAGAGATCTATTCATGCTAACTTTCTAAAGATATACATTAAATAACCTTGTTGCAATCTATAAGCTAGTTCTACAGAGGTTTATTGTGCTATTTGTCACCTCTGCTCTACTGCTTAGAAAACTTTTCGCTGTATTAGCAATGTTCACAAAATTTCTCTCAAAGGCCTGTCTTTTTTAACTATTTTCTTAAAACTCTCTAACTTTATGAATCTCAGCAATCCTGAGCCTCCCCTCAGATACTGACACAGTTATCAGATTAGCAAGTGTGACTGTAAGCAGCAGGACTGCCAGTCCTGTGGTCTCACATCTTACTGCACTGTCAAACATGAGAGGTGAGCTCTGGCTGAAGTTTCTCCTGCAGTAAAGCAGATTAACAGCTCAGAATCCTCTGCTGTCTTTATGAGCTTCTGACATAGCATTTTTGAGGGTTTTCTCCACTATCCTTCTGCCTACATTCAGGAGCCTTGGAACTTTTGCTCTGCTGTCATATGTAACAAAAATGAGGCACTGAGATCAAAGAAAAGAGTGGCTGCACATTTCAAAATGAAATCATATTAAACTAACTAATCATACTAAAATTTTGATACTGCTTAAGCCAAAATTTACTATGTTTCATCTTCAATATGAGCCATGAAAATTAATGGCTTACCAGCTAAAGAGGGGGCCAGGACACAGAATTATGAGATTATAAACATGCAGGGCAAAGTGCTTCACTGCTAATAATTCAGAAATGTGGGAAGTAACATCACTGAATACAGAGCACAAAGCCATATTCCTGGTAAGCATTTTACAATTCCCAAATAAACAGGAAGAGGGATGGGGGCAGCCCATCCTGCCTCTCCACTCTGTTATTCACAAATTAGAAGAAATGGCTCTTTTCTGTCCATCTAGAGCTGCACAAATCAGAGTATTTGTATTTCAGAGTATCAATATTACCATCTTCCACTGCACAGGGCAGTACAGTAGCACTGAGCTACTTTCTCCATTGGTAAAATACTTCTCTTTACTTTCATATGGATTAATATGAATTGAATTAAGGACAAGAAGCAAATTTTATTTCCATTTTGACATAAGGAAGCTGTCCATTGAAAAAATATCCCTTTCTGTTTTGAGAAGGTACTGATCCTTTAAAAGACTAAATTATAACTAAATGTACTGTTTAAATTACCCAGAGATATGGCTGGAAAAAAGCCATTCACAACTCCTCTTAAATTCCAATTACTGAACACACACACTTATGAGAAAAAAAGCTGCACTTCTCCTATTTTGCTGTAATGGAATGGGCAATGTGCCTTCTTTGGAGAGGTTTACAGAAAGCAGCTCACAGCTTTTTCCATTCAGAAAATATCAGATGATTTTGCTGTCATTTTAAAGAGGTCTGAAGACACACACTCTGATGATAAAGCAGAGACTGTTTATTTTGCATGCATTTCCTCATTTCTGCCTCCCAAAGCACAAATGAGTTATAAAACACATTTCTCTAGATCAGAATGATCTCTGCATGCTTGAATTGTTGATCAGACAAGCCATTCTACATTACACCAGCTCTGCTGCTCCACTACCAATAAATAACCTGCCAGGAGAAGATAACTTCCCAAGATTATTTTCCCAGCCTAGATTGTGCCTTCCAATATTAGCACTCTAGAGAAGGAAATTTCAGAACATCACTTCCAAATTCATCTCCTAAAAGCACAGCACTTCAGTGGTGATGCCTGCTGCTGCAGAGGGCAAACACAGCCACAGACACTCCCAAGGGAAGATTCAGCCACATTCTTTCCCTGACAGGTTCCAACAGAGGCAGCTGCAGTGGAGCACTGGTCACTGACTGCAGCTGCAATGGAGCACTGGTCACTGACTGCAGCATGCAGCTGCAGTGGAGCACTGGTCACTGAGTGCAGCATGCAGCTGCAGTGGAGCACTGGTCACTGACTGCAGCATGCAGCTGCAGTGGAGCACAGGTCACTGAGTGCAGCGTGCAGCTGCAATGGAGCACAGGGCACTGACTGCAGCATGCAGCTGCAGTGGAGCACTGGTCACTGAGTGCAGCATGCAGCTGCAGTGGAGCACTGGTCACTGAGTGCAGCATGCAGCTGCAGTGGAGCACTGGTCACTGAGTGCAGCATGCAGCTGCAGGGGAGCACTGGTCACTGAGTGCAGCATGCAGCTGCAGTGGAGCACTGGGCACTGACTGCAGCATGCAGCTGCAGTGGAGCACTGGTCACTGACTGCAGCATGCAGCTGCAGTGGAGCACAGGTCACTGAGTGCAGCGTGCAGCTGCAATGGAGCACAGGGCACTGACTGCAGCATGCAGCTGCAGTGGAGCACTGGTCACTGAGTGCAGCATGCAGCTGCAGTGGAGCACTGGTCACTGAGTGCAGCATGCAGCTGCAGGGGAGCACTGGCCACTGACTGCAGCATGCAGCTGCAGTGGAGCACTGGTCACTGAGTGCAGCGTGCAGCTGCAGTGGAGCACTGGGCACTGACTGCAGCATGCAGCTGCAGTGGAGCACTGGTCACTGACTGCAGCATGCAGCTGCAGTGGAGCACTGGGCACTGACTGCAGCGTGCAGCTGCAATGGAGCACTGGTCACTGACTGCAGCATGCAGCTGCAATGGAGCACTGGTCACTGAGTGCAGCATGCAGCTGCAGTGGAGCACTGGTCACTGACAGCAGCATGCAGCTGCAGTGGAGCACTGGTCACTGAGTGCAGCATGCAGCTGCAGGGGAGCACTGGCCACTGACTGCAGCATGCAGCTGCAGTGGAGCACTGGTCACTGAGTGCAGCGTGCAGCTGCAGTGGAGCACTGGTCACTGAGTGCAGCTGCAGTGGAGCACAGGTCACTGCAGCATGCAGCTGCAGGGGAGCACTGGTCACTGAGTGCAGCATGCAGCTGCAGTGGAGCACAGGTCACTGAGTGCAGCATGCAGCTGCAGTGGAGCACTGGGCACTGACTGCAGCATGCAGCTGCAGTGGAGCACTGGTCACCAAGTGCTGCATGCAGCTGCAGTGGAGCACTGGTCACTGAGTGCAGCATGCAGCTGCAGTGGAGCACTGGGCACTGACTGCAGCGTGCAGCTGCAATGGAGCACTGGTCACTGACTGCAGCATGCAGCTGCAATGGAGCACTGGTCACTGAGTGCAGCATGCAGCTGCAGTGGAGCACTGGTCACTGACAGCAGCATGCAGCTGCAGTGGAGCACTGGTCACTGAGTGCAGCATGCAGCTGCAGGGGAGCACTGGCCACTGACTGCAGCATGCAGCTGCAGTGGAGCACTGGTCACTGAGTGCAGCGTGCAGCTGCAGTGGAGCACTGGTCACTGAGTGCAGCTGCAGTGGAGCACAGGTCACTGACTGCAGCATGCAGCTGCAGGGGAGCACTGGTCACTGAGTGCAGCATGCAGCTGCAGTGGAGCACAGGTCACTGAGTGCAGCATGCAGCTGCAGTGGAGCACTGGGCACTGACTGCAGCATGCAGCTGCAGTGGAGCACTGGTCACCAAGTGCTGCATGCAGCTGTAGTGGAGCACTGGTCACTGAGTGCAGCATGCAGCTGCAGTGGAGCACTGGGCACTGACTGCAGCATGCAGCTGCAGTGGAGCACTGGTCACTGAGTGCAGCATGCAGCTGCAGTGGAGCACTGGCCACTGACTGCAGCATGCAGCTGCAGTGGAGCACTGGTCACTGAGTGCAGCATGCAGCTGCAGTGGAGCACTGGGCACTGACTGCAGCGTGCAGCTGCAGTGGAGCACTGGTCACTGAGTGCAGCTGCAATGGAGCACAGGTCACTGACTGCAGCATGCAGCTGCAGTGGAGCACTGGGCACTGACTGCAGCATGCACCATCTGCACTGCCCAAACAATTATTTCAACCAGGCCTCTGCTTTTCTAACACCTTCCAACTTCCTCACCAGACACAATATGGAGTTCTCACACTCACCTGTACTTCTGATGACTTCAAGCATTGTATTAACCTCTCTACAAACCACCTTTATGTTACAGATCTCCCCAAGCTTTATTTTAAGTTTACAACTCAACATTCCAGTCAGAATTTATCCCCCCACAGCTTGACAATTATTTCTTTTTACAAGTTACAAAGGAGCAGTCAAGGGGCTCATGTACCAAGCACAGAAGTGGATCCAGATTCCTACTCACTCACTTTGAAAAAGCCAGCTCCAAAAGCAATTCTTTGGAAGCTGCTTTTCCTCTGTTATTTTCTGCACATCACAGGGTGCCACAGAATTTGCTAATCACACAGTGTGATTATTAGCACTGTAGCCCTGATTCCAAACAACTGCACCCCATGCACCACAGACAAGCCTCTCATTGGCAGCAGGAATCTCAGTTTGATGAGAAAATAAATAGGAGTGGGAACCAAAGGAGAAGCCAAATCCTCTCTCAAAGACTCCTGTCACCTTCTTAACACTCCTAATGCTCCAGAAGTCTCCCTGCCACAGGAGTCACCCATGCCCAAGTAAGGAAGGTGGCAAGAAGTTAGAATTTATTCTGGCTACTGCTGTAAAAACCAAGGTTTCTATAAACACATCAGGAACAAAAGGAGGGCTAAGGACAATCACCATCCTTCACTGGATGCAGGGGGACACAGAGTGACAAACAAAGAGGAACAGTCTGAGGTACTTCTCTGTCTCCATCTTCTGCAGCAGGACCAGCTGTTTCCCAGGTACCCAATCCCCTGAAGCTGAGCACAGGGATGGGAGCAGAATGAATCCCCCCCAGCCCAAAATGAAATGTTCAGGGACCAGCTCCACCACCTAACACTCCCACCAGTCCACGTGCCAAAGTGATCTGCTGGGGGGGATCTGGATCAATTAACAGCTCTGGGAGCTGAACCATGCCCCAAGACCTGAAACACAGGGCAGCCCAGGGTGACTTTCCCCTTCATTCTATGTACCCCTACTGAGCTCTTGCTAAGAGCATTTTTAATGCTGCTGAATACTCTGCAGGAAAGGGAGGAACAGACACCACTTCACTCACAGGGCCCAGCTTCACATGTTGCTTCCTATCTGTAGCCATTCTCTTTTTTTCCCTGACAGGAGTTTTAAAGAACTGCATTTTGTAAAGATCATGCTGTCTGAGGCATTCATGAGAAATACGAAGACTTGCACAGTAAATCTACAAGCAGGACATGAAGAGGAAAAAGGCAGCTAAAACATGTTGGCTCAGCAAGATCTGAAACTGATCAGAGACAGACAGACTGCCAATGCTCTTTGAATGAAATTCTCCAAACTTGTTACTTCCCTGCTGTTCTCTCCCGATCAATAGATTAAGCAATACCATTAGTCTGTTAATTCACTTAATTAAATAATATCGAGCATCACTAACCATAATGGATGAGCTGCTAACACAGCTCTGAATCAGAGAGTGCAATACAGAAGGCAGTCCTTTGTCTGACCACATTTTTCAGAACTCAGTTGTTTCTTTAGAGACCCCAAACTCTTTAAACATGGAAACTCAGACAGAGATAGGTAATTATTTTAACTGTTCCCTGTTTAAAAAAAAATATATTTAAGGAAGGAAAACCTTTCTTTATGGTGTGATGTACTTTATTTTTTCAGTGAACTCCAAAAGGATCTTCCTGTTTGCACTGCACCCTCAGAGCCTTATAGGACTGGGAATTCCACAAGTGGCCAGGAGTGTTCTGTGCCAGAATGTGAGCAGTCACTGAGGGTTTGTACTGGCATCTAGTAAGCATTATTTACACACCCATTTATTCACTTTTTGCTCAGGGACAATCTGATAGAATTCATTAAACAGCCAAAATTCGCTTCACTTTATTAGCAAAACTTCTAAAAAAGGTAATTTCCTATTCACAAAGCTGTGGTTGTGAACATTCAGTTTGAAATTCTTCCCAGGATTACCAAATCCTTTCAAACTCACTTACCTGTTATTTCTAGTTTACAAAGTTACATTCCAGTATTTTTGTGAGGATTTTCAGAATTACACACTGTTTAATACGAAGGCTTGATTACACAGAATTGAAACCCAGTCCTAAGTCTAAGCAGAATGACCAGAAAACAACATTGTTAGAGACTACACAAAGTGGAAGGAGAGAGCAGAGGTTCATCCTTTTTTCCTAGATATTCATCAACAGGCAGAGGTGACAGGTAACAGTAGGTGAGGCTTTCTATGACAGCCAGTCACATTGTCTTTGTTTTCCTTCTATTTTTATTGCCATGTTACTGAGGAAATTAATGACCCAGAGTGTATTCTGTCAGTAGAAAAAGCTATAGTTTTAAACATCAGTGTTGGAATTAACTAATTTTAGTGAGTGACCAAGACTAAAAACTTACAGCACTCTTTGATAAATGGGTTTGAAAAATATTAGATACTTGAATAGGTAATTCCTCATTAAATACTTTCATATTCAGCAAGATCTCACTAATACTGTACAGCATTCTTTCATGATGCTGAACCAACTTCTTTCATTTTATACATGCAAATAAGGAAAAGGGCCTTGATTAGAATTTTTATGCCTTTTATTCTGCTATTACTTTTTTTTTTTTTAATTTTTCAAATCAATTTTGTCTACCCCATAAAAATTGCAGTGCTCAGAGACATGGAAATAAAGAGCAATGAAATTTCCCATCTCTTAAATGATAACAGCTGTAACACCCCTGTCTAAAGAACAGGGTAATATGGTAGAAGTATTAAAGCTTTAGAACAACTGCAAAGAAAAACATCTGAAGACTTTTAAGGAGTTGATTTTCAAGGCAAATGACCTTGAAAAACCCAAGAATATTACAGCTGATACAGCAAAGACAGGGTCTACTTTGACACTGTGTGAATACATCATCTTCTTGTGGGAGCAAGTCCATGCTGAAGAAAAACTGAATTCCCAAGGAAGTTTTAAAGTGTAATGATTACAGTTAAACACTTAGAATGGAGCCATGTTGAAATTCATTAAAATATTTAATTGCCTTTAAATCTGGCTCAGTTAGCTGTGACCAAAAGTTGTTAGAAACTGAGGGATGTTCAATAGCATATGATGAAATTACATTAAGTCAATTTCCTAATTAGATGTCAACATTAAAGACACCATTACAGCTAATACCACTGTTGGCAAGTTCACCAGCCAGAGCAGAGACTAAATAGATATGCAAAATATAACACACTCTCCTCTAACAGCCAGGGTGAATCTTTCTGCACTGGCTTCACTGAGAGTGTTTTACCACACTAATTTACTCCAAGGGTTCATTTACAAATTCAGTTCTCCCTCCTATTAAGAGGAAATATGGAAGAAGATGGCAATTTAATGGCCCTCTGCAGTGCTGGAGTTGTTCCTGAATGATGCTCAGCATTCCTTCCCCATTTTCAGTTATTTTTTGTTTTCATTTTCAGATGGAAAACATGAAGTCAATTAGACAGCCATTTAGAAATACTGAAACTCTAGTAAGGAAAACCATCTAATTTTAGCTCTCTCATGTAAAACATACTCAAATACATCTCAGAAGAGAGCATCTGGGATTATGAAAATAAACATTAAAAATGTAATAGATTACCATGAAAAATATCATAATTTAAGAACATTTTCCATAAGCAGTGCAAAAGACATAGGTCATTCCTGTTACAGCTGACAAATTTCAACATACAGAACAACACAGAAGCTTCTGCAAGTCAGTGTTAATTTAGCCTGTGGTGCATCTCCAGCAGTGGAGATTTTTCAGGCCCAGTACTGAAACCCACTGTTTTATTATTAAATACTTTTCCCAGTCTGATTTGGAGCCAAATTTTCATTCTCTCATCTTCATCAAACTGAGCTTGCTTCAACATGGTCCTCTAAGTCACTGTGCTCTCTCGTGGCACGAGGCATTATGAGAGGTGGCACTGATTACTCACCTCTGCCCTGAAATATTAGGAAGTGAACAGAAATTTGTGGTTTTGTCAGTCTCTTATAAATTACTGAAAGTATTAGTGGAAAAAAAGGAACCAAAACCAGATCAAATATGCCGAGCTGCATGTAAATGAGTTTTTCTGGTCCATTCACAAATCTCACCTAGAATCCACACTTGCCCCAGCTGCCCAGGCGCTCCGTGCACGAGAGCTGCAAGGCTCAAGCACACAAAGTTCCGTGCCCGGAGAGCCCTGAGCAGAGCCAGCTGTGGCTCCCGGGAGCTGAGGAGAGCAGGGATCACTCACCACAGTCAGGTGCTGCAGCAGATAGGCCACGTCCACCATGTCGGCCAGAACGAGGAGCCGGGTGACGGCGGCCAGCAGGGAGCGAGCGGCGGGCACCACAGCCTGCCGCCGGGGCAGGGAGCAGGGATCGCCGGTGAACGCCTCTGCTGACACCTGCAGGGCCCGACCTGAAAAGAGACACAGCCTCAGGCGGGAGCACAGCACCCCAGGAAAGGAAACCACGGAATTCCGGCAGTTGTTTGCCGAGTCACAAGCACTGCCAATAAATCTGCTATCTCTTTCTTGCCCCAACGCCTTGAAATGAAGGTCGGTGATAACAGATCACGCAGGTTAATGTTCACATCCTCCATTCTCTTTCCCTTTCTCTTCTACAGCACCATTTAATTCTGAAATAACTCCCTTGGCCTTCACATGATTACTCCTAACTGCACACAACAAAGCCAGCAGCTTTGTTAAACTTTCCTAGTCACTGCTTGTTATGTTACTGTGTACTTTGGTGTCCTTGCTATTAAATAATTCCTGGTCACAGAGGGAATCAAATATTGCTCTTCTCATTACAAATATAAGTTAATGGAATGAAAACCTCATACACTCAAACATCTGACTGACATAAAGGGAAATCTGTGCCATGGAGCTAGTGACTGCCAGTCACAATATACTGCTCTCCAGTGAGAAGTTTGGTAAATGAAACTCAACAACACAGACCATAGTGACAAACACCATAAATTCCTGAAGGGAGGTGAAAAGGAGATGGAGCCAGACTGCTCACAGTGGTGCCCAGCAGCAGGGGGGTAGCAATGGGCACAAACTGACACACAGGAGATTCCATGCTAGCATCAGAAAATATTTTTTCACTGTGAGAGTGACTGAGCAGTGCACAGGCCAAGCAGGAAGGCTGTGGAGTCTCCATCCTGGGAGATGTTAAACACCTGACTGGACATGGTCCTGGCCCTGCCTGACCTGGGGCACTGCACCAGACCACCCTCAGAGGGCCCCTCCACCCCTCAACATTCTCAATTCTGAGAGCAAACACAAATCAGAAGGCTCCGAATACGAGCAAGCCCTTAGAAATGAGCGTGACATGAGCTGGGATGGCCAGATGAACACATAAAATCACAACCCTAAAACAGAGCCATGAGATGCAGGCTAGACAGATAGGAGCTGCAAGTACAAACAGCAGAAAATGACAGCTCCAACAACAACATAATGTTGAAACTTTCTTAAATTGCAGTGGACAGCATGACAATCTGATGCAATTTAATCTATTTTTATTTTAATTCCCATCAACTGGATATTCTTCCATAATTATATTTGTCACAAACAATGAAACGCAAAAAATGTCCTTTTAGTGGCACAAATAGGAATTCAGACAGACAGCAGCATTCAAAGTATTTCAATTCTTTTAGACAACCAAACAAAAAGCAATTCAAAGAAGCAAAGCCAGGATCTATCATAACTGCACAATTACTGTCAGGCAGATATTTCCAAGACTCTGTTCAACACACCCAGATAAGATGACTCCCAAAGTAAATGTTGCTCTACCATCAGCTGATCAGCTACTGACAGCTACTGCTGTGGCAAATACTGTTACTTACAGTGCCTACAAAAATCTGCTCAGCACAGGGAAATGTAAAAAGCACTGTTCAGCCACAGGTAGTTTTTTAAATAGTTAGAGAATTTATCCAGCACCAAAAATATCCAAAAACGTGCGTGAAAATTCCTTTAAAAACAAGTGAACTGTGAGCCTGTTGGCAATCAGCTGGCAGCTCATGCAGGCTGCGTCTGCACAGACACTGCAACAGTGCCACCAAGTGCAGGCAGTGAGCACCCTCAGAGACTGCTCAGCATCACCCACACCAGCCAAGGGCTCCTCACTGGCTCAGGCAAGATAACAGAGTCATGCTCTCTTCTTTTATGTATTTGAATAGATTTTTGTTCTCCTTTTGAAATCCCATCCAAATATCACATTTTCCTCTCTTCTGTTTGTATTTACAACTGGCTTTCTCATCTCATTTTTTAATTTAACTGCAGCAGTGTGAAATGCACATGGAATGCAGTGAATTTTAGGCCATTCTTTGTGCCCTCCCACAAGGAGGTCTTGTTGCCAGGTCAGTCCTGTCACCCACTCCTGAACTGCTCCGTTAGAGGCTGATGGCTTCACAGCTCCAGAGAAACACAGCTGACAACAGGAGCCCGTTTACTAACGGGGGCACAGACACACCAAAGTTAGTAGAAAGAATTTCCAACATTTCAGTCTCAAACTTGAGAGAACAGAACTCCAGACAGACAAGAAAAAACCCACAATGGTTTATAATCCAGAATCCTAGAGTGCTTTGGGTTGGAAGGGACCTAAAAGATTATCTGGTTCCAATCCCCCTGCCATGGGCAGGGACACCTTCCACCAGCCCAGGTTGCTGCAAGCCCCATCCAAGCTGGCCTTGGACAATTCCAGGGATGGGGCAGCCACAGCTCCTCTGGGCACCCTGTGCCAGGGCCTCAGCATTTTCATGGTGAAGAATTTCTTCCAGCACCTAATCTAAAACACCCTCTGTGAATTTAAAGCCTTTCCCACTGTGGAAAGTCCCTCTCCAGACCTCTTGTAGGTCCCCCCTGGGTTCTGGGAGGCTCCAGTAATGTCTCTCCAGAGCTTCTCCTCAGCCTGAACAAGCCCAGCTCTCTCAGCCTGCCCTAACAGGAGAGGTGCTCAGTTCTGCTGAACATCTCTGCAGCCTCCTCTGGACTGGCTCCCACAGCTCCACGTCCTCCTCATGCTGAGGGCTCCAGAGCTGAACACAGTGTGCCACAGGGGGTCTCACCAGTAACAGAACACTTATGGCTCTTGCTGCCACCAGAATGTGCAGCCTCAAATCATGCAGCCATGAACTAACACATTGAGCAGAGTAAGTACCAGAGAAGCTTGGGAGTCAAGGTCACAGCACAGCACAGAACAACCCACCCTTTCTAAAAACAAGATGAAACAATCCAAGCCACCAGGACAATCACCTGTTCTGTTCCTACAAATCCCAGAAAGGGTTCTGCTCCAGGCAGGCAGCTGCAGTGACACTATCAGTGTCAGGGCACAGCAGATCAATACCTCCTGCACGTCCCCAATATTCACCACTGTGGGAACTCAGATTCTCACAACAGCTTTCTGGAGCTGTTCCAGGACATTTCTCTCCTGCCACACAGTCTCTTATCCCACTCAGATACCACTGGATTCTGTTGCATAGCAACTATTTCACCACTGCATATCAGGAAGTTCCACTTCCACATCTCATCCATTTCTTGCTATCATGTAATGAGAGCCACCACACATCCCCATCATGCCTCACACCCACCTCCTCATCCTCCCTGTCCCACTCAGGGCACCTGATCCTGTGATGCTGAGGGCAAAAGCTGCTCTGCAGGGGATCTGCTCTGGCTCTGATGAAAGGAGTGTACAGCACAGACCACTTTAAGCCTCCCAGAACAGAAGTCCCTTAGATGCAGAATCCAGGCACAAACCTCTTCATGTAGAATGAGAAAGTTTACTTTTAAGATGAGAGGAGGGACAAACAAGAACACAGTGTAATACAAAAGATCCCCATACCCTTCCTTTAGTAAATGCCCTTCTAAGTAAGCACCCATTTCTTGCCAGGAAATGGGAGTGTCTTCCATGCCATCAAACTCTTGCCTCCCCTATTTAGTATCAAAAGACATTAAATATGGCCATTCAAAACATCAAAGTATTTGTTAGAATTTCCTTTTAAAGAGTAACTTAAGGCTCAAAATGTAACTCCAGCAAGTAACTTGCTTTCAATTCACTGCTCTGTGTGATGACAGGTTTATCTGGGAACACACTTGAGCCTGATAGCAGCTAAACACAAGGAACACTGCCACTGCAATAGATAGAAACAAGGCAGACAACAACTGTTGTGTTTCTGACTATATATAGTCAGTCAGCAGTGGCAGTAAATACCAAACATTTCAGTTATGCCCATGCAACTGTTTGAGAACTGCAAGGCATCACACCTTCACATAAATGCAAAAACTCATCCTCCTAAGGATAACCTCAGACTTCAGTTCAGACTTCTACAGTAACATTTCACCACATGAACAGCATCACTGCTTGCCTTCAAACTGGTTCAATCTCAGAATCAGGACATGAATTTGAGACTGATATTTAGTGCCAGGAGCACTCAGGGTTGAACAATGCTCCTTACACTCTTTGCACAGGGCTCAGGGATTCCACAGAAGATGGAATTAGAAGACAATCTTTTGAAATGCTGCACACACATGAAATCCCTCCGTGAGAGTTTTTCAATTTACTTACTTTGGGGTTTACTACACTATTTTAGAATAAAACTCTGGACATATGTAGCCTCTAACAAAGCTTCACTCAATCAGATCAACAAAAATCATGGCAGTTCTTCAGTTACTAGGCCAGTGGATTTCTGGATGAGGCATACAGTCCACCCATAAACCTTCCTGCTGACCCATTCAGCAGAGTTCCAGAAGATGTTATCAAGATGTGGGCAGGCCTTAAAAACTACTTTCTTTTTAAGAAAAGGAAAATGCAGAGAACATCTATTTAAATTAGGCTCCAAGCCTATAAATCTTTGATAAAACTTTGCAGATGTCAAAGGAAGCAGACACTGTATTTATCCAGGTAACATTATAGTAACACCTTTTTTCAGAGGTCACTTACAGAATCCAACTGAATTTGAGACTCCAAAATCTCATCTACTGACAGTGCCAAGAGCAAGCTGTAGTCAGTGAAGCCATATCCATGCCATCATGATTTCTGAAGGCCATGAATTACACACAGATGAATTAGATACACCAAACATTACCCCCACTCTTCATTTTTATCCCACCCATTTGCTCCTTTATTCTCCAAAGCATTACTGTAAATAGGAATATCAGAAGCAGACTGAAAAAAGTCAATCATTCCCTTAAAAGAAGCCCCAGATTAATGAGCTCCAAAAGTAATGAAGGGTTTTTCACACTGGCAATTGACACTCAAAAGGAATAAGTGTTTAATGCTCATGATGCATCCCCAACTGAACAAGTTCAGCAGGTGACATAAGGTAAAACACAAGAGGAGGTGAAACAGAATTTATTCTTTCCAGATCTCAATGTGCAAATCTGAGTTCGGTTGATGTGAGTGAAATTATCTAAAGCATTTCTTCAGAATTCCATTACCCAGGAAATACCAGCTGTAGCCACGTGCAAAAGTTTGTAATTAACTGAAGACTGCATGAATAAAAGTCCCTGCCAGTCAGCACAGTCACACAGGTGAATATGCAGGCACCACATGCAGCCATGGCTGATGATGACCCACATCCCCCCACAGAGCCTGAGGTCAGTGACAGCAGACATTCAACAGCAGCACAATGTGGCCTGAGGAACTCCAGTTACACATGATGGGGCATGCCACAAATTAAAAATAGCACACGGCTTCAAAGGTTAAAAATATCTGCAAAATTGAACAACTGCTACCTTTTTTACAATTGTTTCAACAATTTCTTAAAACTAACCTGAGCAGTTTGGCAAATCCTTGAAGGGATATTGGCTGCAACCACTCACTTCATCATTGCATAATGACAGGTGATAACATGGACTTAACTTTCTTTTAAAATGTATGAGGTCCATATAACCTACTTTATGTATTATTTATTTTTGTAGTTACCTCTGGTCTTGGCTGAGAATCAATAAGTAATAAAAAAAATATTTCACATTTTCAGTTTCTCTATGTATAAAAATCAATAAAAAACTATATATTTCATTCTTACCTTGTGTTATCAGCCTGTAATGGATGGGCTAACATTTTAAGAGTACTCCAAAATGAATGATTCTGCAAGAGCCTCAGCTGCTCAGTGTGACAGATAGCAGTGATACTTGCTGGTCATAAGGCTTTTAATCACAAAGGACCTCAAGGTATCTCAGACACCATCTGCATAGATCAAACTCTAAACCACAGCCATCTCCACATTCAGAGGAAGCCAAAAGAAACTCATCACTGCCCTGAACAGCAGCAGAGACTCGGAAACCACCCCAGCTGCATGTGCAAGGTGAACAAATAAAATAAATTTCAATTTAAAGAAAAGCCTGACTAAGTTCCATCTTTAGTTAGGGCAGGATGATATAATTAAAACATAAATGAACTTTAACTTGTGATCTCTGCAGGAACACATTAAGGACGTTGGTCGTGCCACTCATGGCCTTCGTGCTCACCCAAATATTCCCAGTTTCCATGGGGAAAAGTAAAACTCAAGAAAACAACAAAGAACCTGCAAGAAAATGGCTACAACATTCTCTGCAGATCACAAAAACTAGCCTAGTTCTGGGGATCAGGTTCAAAACTGAGAGATTAAGTCAGGAGGACACAGAATATGCCAAAACTCACCTGAGAGGAGCTGCTCTGTCAGCAGGGGATGACTCTCATGGTAGGTTAAAGGATCCATCCTCCTCCTACTCCCAAAACACACCCCCACACTGGACTATTGTACCTCCCCAAAAGAAATCCTTATTAATGCAATAAAGAGGGAAGATTTAAGAGGCCTTAATCTGAGATTCAGGTAAACAGTTCTTTTCAAGAAGTCAAAATATACGTTAACTTTTTGTCGCCAACATTTTTCCATAAAAATCCTTTCTTTAGGATTTTTCCTCTTCTGGGAAGCTGAGGCCCCAGAAAGAGAACGTAAACAATAATTATCTGCTGCTGTGGAATGCAGCAGGGGCATCTGTGATTGGTCTTCTGTGAGTGTTTGGATTTGCTGACCACTCACAGGAGAGCTTTCTTGCTTTCTGCCTGGACACAGAACTTTGTGGATTCCTATTCCTATTCTGTTCTTAGCTTAGCAGCTTCTGAACTTTTCTTTCTATTCCTTTTAGTATAGTCATAATGTAACTTATATAATAAATTAATAAATCCAGCCTTCTGATCATGAAGCAAGATTCTCGTCTGTCTCTCTCACCCTGAGGAACCCTTGCAAAGCCATGCAACAACTTTTAGTCATGCTTAACAGCCACTAAAATGATCAAGAGGCATCCTCTCCTCATGAAAAGAAAAACCACCTACATTCCAAACAACAAAACTTCCACTGATATATGTACTTTTTCCCAATGGGGCCCAGCTTGCACACTTTACCTCCTAATAGGTTGGTACAGGGCTTTGCAAGGTTCTTTCAGGGTGAAGAGAGAGACGAGAATCTTGACTCCATGATCAGAAGGCTGGATTTATTATTTTATGATATATATGTTACATTATGACTATGCTAATAGGAATAGAGAGAAAAGTTCAGAAGCTGCTAAGCTAAGAAAAGAATAGGAATGAACAACAACAGAGCTCTCTCTGATCTGTCCCAGAGAAAGCTTGGTCTTTGATTGGCCCTTAATTGTAAACATGGAACATGGGCCAATCCCAGGTGCACCTGTTGCATTCCACAGCAGCAGAGAACCATTGTTTACATTCCTCTTCTGGGGCCTCAGCTTCCCAGAAGGGAAAATCCCAAAGAAAGGATTTTCCACAAAAGATGTCTGTGACAATAGGTGGTATCCCAGACTATGTAATTAGACAACTCCAAGTTGAGACATTTGCACATCTCAACACATTTCCCACAGATATCCTGGTGACACCAGCATGGTGACACCAGCCCTGATGTGCCTGGACTGCTGGCCAGGTACTGGTACTCACTCTCTGTGCGCACGTCGGCGAGCGCCGCGTGCAGCTCCTCCCTGAGCACAGCTGCTTCCCTGGCAATCTTCTCTCCCTTGTCCAGCAGGTTCCACGTGGCCTCCTCCACTGAGGCAAGCAGGACACGAGCTCTTTTGGAACGGCCCTTCTTCTTACTAGAAGGATTCTGTGGGCAGTTCACTAACGTCGTAACCTACATTTAAAAGGGACAAAAGAGACAATGATGGTTTAAGTTCTACAAGTGAATTTATATTGTTATTAAAATAAAAGAATATATAATTATGAATAAGCTAAGAGATTCCCTCTGCTTTGGAGACAGGCAAGCTCGGCATAATTACCAAGAATAGGCAAAAGTACTGAATTCAATCTAATGCAATTTTACTCAGTATGCATCATCTTTGTGTTCCTCCTTCTGCAGGATCAAAGCAAAGTTAACAGAAATGTCACTATTATGTTCTATGAATCCTGATGCCAACTCCTGCCACTGCTTGTTTTAAAACCTGCTCGTAATAAAACAAAAAAATACCAGTGCTATCTGAGGAGGCTTCAGCAAGGCAGGAATCGGGGAACCATTAAGGCAGGAAAAGAGCTCCAAAAGCACCAAGTCCAGCTGTCAAGCTAACATTGCCAAGTGCATCCCTAAACCACATCCCAAAACCACCACACCCACGTGCTTTCTGCATGCCTCCAGGGAGGGTGCCTCCACCGTGTCCCTGAGCGGCCAGTTCCACCGCTGGACACGCCTTTCAGGGAAAGAATGTTTCTTAACATCCAACCTAAACTTTCCTTGGTGCAACCTGTGGCCATTTCCTCTTCTCCTAGCACTCATTACCTGGGAGAAGGGACCATGCAGCCACAGCCAGAAGGGTCCCTGAGCCTGCTCTCCTCCAGGCTGAGCCCTCTCAGCTGCTGCTCCTTTCCCCAGCTCTCGGCCCTCCCCTGGACAGGCTCCAGCACCTCCATGTCCTCCCTGTCATGAGGGGCCCAAGACTGAGCACAGGGCTCCAGGTGTGGCCTCCCCATTGCACAGTCACTGCCCTGGTCCTGCTGATTTCTGATCCAAGCCAGGCTCCCACTGGCCTCCTTGGCCAGCTGCCATCAGCCAGTGCCCACAGTTCTCTCTCCCCAGCAGCACTGGGTGTTCCACACCTCCAGTGCAAGGCTTGCAAGGTGTCCCAGAACAAACACCCAAAATGAGTGCAAACACCTTTCACAACGCTTTCTCTTCTCACCTGTGGCCACAGCTCAACACCTCCAAATTCTTCAGTGTGCTCTCAACATTAATATTGCACATCAATTTGCCCAGAATTTATATTTACTGTAGCTTAGACCAAATTTTATTTTTACCAATGCACTTCAACACCCATAAAGAACTTGTTTTTATAGACCATCCCACTCCACATTCCTATCATCTGAATACAGCCTCCACACTCCAAGAGAATGTTTCTGAGAGACTATTCTCTAAGGCATTGCTTGAGCTGCCACACTAAGGAAAGACTCCAGAAACGTTTTTCTTAAGTGTTGGACAGATATTTTAAAGCACACCTTATTTTCATAAAGCTCACTGATCCTCTTTAATGCTCCTGTTCCCTGAACACAGATAGCACAGTGCTCCATGTGCCTTAGCTCACCTTCAGACCCCATCCATGAATTCATGCACTTGAGTGCTCCTCATGAATCACTGCTTGTAAACACAACTGACAAATATCCTGTGGGTAACATTTCCATAAACACATCTACAAACACAAAAACCCTGACCCCTGCACCATTCATGCAATTTAGGGGGGAGAAGGACCATCCACTTGACATCAACTGCTTTGGCATGCCACAAGGGAGAGAGCAACATAAAGAACTCTGCCTCAGATTGTTAAAGAAGGCTTGGGTATTTTCCTGACTCTGGCTCAAAGGAAGAAAATGGAATTATTTATTGCACATAAATCAGCCAGCTGGTAGAGAATGCACTGGGAATAAAAATCTTTATCTTTTATTTTTACAAACACTTCAATGTCAGTTTTAGAACATGTAAGACAGTTTCAATGTCTATACTTTTAAGAATGAGTTACAGATTACAGGCTAATACTTCCAATAAGAAAGGCATAAAACACCATCAAAAATTAGAAGTGGCCCCAAAAAATCTATCAAATAGAAGGGTTTTTTAAAATTTTAAGTATTTAATCACTATTTCAGTAGAAAATAATGTATTCTACTTTGCAGATTTTTACTGCAGTTTTTTTCAATGTTAAATATCATTCTACATACTGTTCATTAATATGTGGAGGAGGAAAGGAAATAAAACAAATGAAAAAGTATAAAAAAATAATTACTCCTGCAGGTGAAAACTCTTGACTGTAAGACTCGGCATCTTCAGCATCACTCTCAGGAAATACTGGAGGTGGCAACTGATCTCAAATACAACCCAAAATTTGTTAGATAGCTCTTTGCTCATGGAGATTATGGGAAACAGAAAAACTACTCTGAATTCTCTAACACAGAACCCCAAGGAGGAATGTAAAAACTTTATGCAATCCTACCCAGAAAGAACTGAAGCACAGAGTAACACAGTGTGCCATTGTTACCCTGCACAGAGATCCCCAGCCCTGGCAGGAACAACACAGCTGTGCAAAGGCACAGTTGTGCTAAAGGAGTCTCTCAGCCATTTTCCAGGCCATGTGCCTCCACATTTACAGGGCTGCCTCGTGCCACTGCTGCCTGGTATTGCCATTGGTTATCAGGCTGAAGGGTGGGTATTTGGTTATGCCAAAACTAAGTTTCTAGGAACCTCTGAAGCAGCTCTTCCAATGCTATATTCAGTTATTGGCAGCACTTTGAGACAACCTCTCAATACTGCAGTAGTTCAGGAAGCAATGTCTTGATACCTTGAGTATCACAGTATTTGGTTCACCTTTATTTTAATACAAAAAATATTTTTAAGCATCAATCATAAAACATTCTTTTTTGTTAACAATGTAGTTCAGTGTAACTCAATGTCAATCCCCAGACATTTAGGAAAACCAAGACAGGAACTCTGATCTAATGACAGCAGCAGAACCCCTGTCCACTGTTTCAAATCCAGTGCATTTGTGTTATACACAAATAAACACTGGCTAATCCCACCCAGTGAGCAGAAGGTAAACTCAGCCTATAGAACTAAACCAACAGTGTGTGCTTTCCCTGTGAGCCAGCATCTGTGGTGTGGATGACAGATACAAGCCTTCCAACTTGCCTGGTTTCCATCAGTGATCCAAGGGACTCCACAATGCAGGGATTTTCCACACACTGTGTCAGCTGAACCATGCTAACTTGGACAAGTACCTTCTTTGGTGTGCCAGATGCACTGGTTGAGAACCAGACTGAGAAGCCTTCCTTCCACAACTACCATCCTCCAAACAGCTGGAATACAACAAAGGCCACAGACAGGGGGAAACACCCAGGGCAATTTAGGGACAGGGTTGTATTCCAGGGAGAGAGAAGCTGCCAGCTCAGAGAGGTTTTACACAAAACAGCTGCTGTACTACTTTCAGAGTTTCACAGCAATCAGCACTGCCAATTCACATGGCAGGGAAGGGAGAGGGTTAATTCAGCAAGTGATCTGCAGCTATTGCCACAAGGGCTTCCTAGGTACTGCCAGGCTGGCTCTGCCTCAGGATTTTCCTGTACTGATGCTGTTAATCCAAGGACTGCCTCACACTGAGCATACCTGGCTAGGACAGACTTCAGAGAACCTCAAGCACTTCCATTGTTTCTTTCCTGCCACAGCAGTACAAGGCTATTAAATAAATAAATTACAACAGGAATCTCAAAATAGAGTTAAATTGCATTCCAAGCAGCAGTTGCTAAAGTGAATCTGGCAAGAACATCATTTTATCTGTGACTGGTCTCTTTCTAAGGACAGACTAATTTTCATTTATCATCTTTCCAGCCTTTCAATCACCTTTCATTAAGTATGAACTTTAATCCCTGTTCTTATACTTTTAACATTTTCTTTTGAAGGGTCCACTCAAAACATAAGCTTTCCTTCCACAGGTATGAAACAAGCAAAGCATTAGGCTTAAGAGAGGGAAAAGACAGTCAAAATACTCTCTTAGAGCCAAAGCATTTCCAAGTGAACAGGCTCAAGCTTTTCAATGGTTGAGAAGAGCTGGGAGGGAAAAAACCCACAAAGCTTAGATGGTTTCTTTGTTTTATTCTGGATCTGCACTTTCTTTGTTTTGTCAGGTTTCTTTGATCTTGCCAAACTCAAACCAAAATTTACTTTTCTTTACCCCTCTAAGAACACCCACGGTGCTGCAGCTGCCTCAGCACAGTCTGAGCTACTGGTCTATAGGAGGTTTTTAAATTCAGTCTATCAAGACATCTATTCTTACTACTTTGAAACTAATTTTGTGACCAACCACATATCCTCAACAACTTCCACAAATCACTGACCTGTTAACTGAGGGTTTTCACACCATCAATCACATCCAGGCAAAAATAAATAAAGAAAGGCAGACAAAATGAGAGAGAGGCAGCTCAGTTAACAGTAGCGGGAAATAAAGTCATGACAGAAAAGAAAAGGTCACTTTCTGAGGAAAGTAACCTTCCAGACAGGAAAACTGAGTAAGGGAAGAAAATATCAAAAAAAAAAATTGGGAGAGGCAAAGCTTCAAAGGGGAAAATACAACTTTCTTTTTAAAGAATTACTTACTTCACACATTGGAATTCCATTTGCAGTTTATTCTACATTTAAGCATCTCCAGGGTAACACTGTGCAAGAGACCAGCTAGAACATGCAGCATTTACTAGGACAGACTGGGGGCAAAGCTGGAAGTGACCAAATGAATGCCCAAACCTGGAAGGCAGAGCCCTGGGGAGCTCCTGAGCCAAGTGCAAGTGCAGAAGAGCTGTGGGTGTGACTCTCAGAATAATGTCTTCAGTCAAAAGTTCTTCAGCCTTTATTCCCTCCCTCTATGGTTATCCAGCTTACTTTGTGCAACTGTAAAATACCTGAATTATCAGTGGTTCCAGTAATTTCTCCACTGTGAAGGTCTGGATCTGCAGATTCCGAGGATCAATTTTCAGTTTAATGTTGGGCGCTTTTGTTGACATTTCACCTGGGTACAAAACAAGAGAAGTGCAATAAGCCAATATTAACCATGACTGCAAGCCTCACTGCCTTGTGTCAGAGCACAGAGACCACCTATGTGAGTATACACTTGTTTCATAACAGAATCTGATCCCAAGAAATACAATTAACTTTCCCAATTCCCCATTTCTAAACCGTTAAAAAAATACACTGATACTCACATAATCTGTAAAATCATAGACTTAAAGTACATAAAACTCCTTATGTTCACTCACAGATTAACTGACCACATGTTAAAAAAAATACAAAGATAATTCAATTAGAATACCATTAACTAAAATCTTCTACTAGTCCAGAAAGGATCTTTGAAGCAAAAACATTAAATTCCATTACTGAATTTATCACAATGCTATGTGCACAATATGTTATCTTATTCCACGTGCCAAATTACAGGGGTTATATAATAAACACCTTAACAACAAAAAGCACATACAGCAGTCCTTAAAATTTCTGGAAATTAACAGCAGGAAAAGGGAAACATTTTGTTATTTTATACCCTGCAAAAACAAATATTTTTTAAGTGTCAAGACAGATTAAGTTGAGAAAGCCTATTACTGAAGTCAATAAGATGGAAGTAAAGCCAAGTAAGGTCTTTAAAGTGAATAAATCATTCATTAGGAACTTGATGCAGAATCTACTGATGTGAATTAATAGTTTCCACCAGGTTCACTGGGCCATGGCTCAGGCCATTAGCCTGAAATGTGTGTGTGCCAACAAAGAATTACAACTGCTTTAGCTGGATTGCAACCCATTATTGTCCCAAAATAAAAGACACTTTAGATTTTGCAGTAACTCAACTTCTTACAAAACACAGCTTGGCAAAGCCTTTTTAGCCAATACAGACTTCAAATACACAAATAATGGGTATCTGTCCTTTGTAAGCAAGACTTATTCCAAGCACTGCTGCTGCATAATGAAGTAACGAGGCACTGCAATTGTGCAGGCTGAAGAGATATATTGTCACCTTCCAGTGAACCTGGCAGTGATTTCATAAAACACAGTATGGGTTAGAAAATAAACAAAACACGTTCTGGGTTCCTGCAGCACGGGGTGTAGAAATGCAGAGAGTTATCCACATTTCACTTACAAGCAAAGATAGTATGAGCAATAATTAAAGAATTAAGGTATAAAGCAAATTAGAGTTTTGCCATTCTCATTAAAGGTTACACAAGTGGCAACTTTTTCTTTAATTACAAACTATACTAGTGGCACAAATTCAGCTGCATCCAGGCAGGCAACAGCATATGGAATGAACTGATTTTGCAGTTTTAATTCTGAGCCAAAAGAGAAAGAAATCTGAGATAAGGCTGACCAGAAAAAACCACTTATCCTTCCACAGATATGAATGGAAAGAGAACTCCAGAAATGTCAGAGCAAATTAACTGCCCATATTTCACACATTTAACATGTAGATACTTTCAAACAGAAGCTCCTGAGCTGGTTCCCCTGTGTCCACCCCTTAACCAAAAACCTTTTCATTCAACAAGATCCTTCACTGGGATTGCATCACACCACACCATTCCACACTCTGGGTAAGGTACATCCTTTTCTGCCACCTGCAATCCACTGGTTTTCTACATCTTTGGCCAATATGGCAACGAATCTGCTTTTCATTCACATTAGGAAAAATAATAAATATTTATGATGGTGTTGGTTACCAACCCTCATCTTCGATATTTTCACAAGTCTCCCAGAATATGGGCCCTGACTGAAATCCATCACAGCAGCTGCAAACAGGTGGCAGGGATCCACAGTGCTGTGCATTTTTCCTGCTCAGACACACATCAGGGACAAGGGGACAGGTAAAGGATGGGAGCTGTCCTAAAGAAGCCACGAGCTGACTCAGGTTATTTTTCTGCAGATACACTTTAAACCTTGCACACGAGGGGCTTCCCCACAATTGTGGGGCTTCCCCACAATTCCTTCATTTCTATCAAGGGTGTCAGCACCTGCTTTACTCAAAATGGAGAAATTCAACTTTTCTGCTGCTTGCTCTCCATTCTCACAGCACTATCTCCTCTGCTACATGCTATCTGCAATCATCAGGTCTTTTCTAAATTTTGGCAGATGAGTATGTATGGTAATTAAAGTCAAATCCTGTTACTAAAGGACTACAGTGCTCCAGAATCCCACCACAGAGCACTCCCAAACTTGGAAAGTATTACCAATCCAACCCCATCTTTGCAGGTCAGAAAAAATGTGAATCCATGTGTCATGACTTTCCCTACTCTGGGCTGCTCTGAGGTTTTTGCTTGTTTGTTTGTTCCTTGCCCTTAGCACACTGTCCAACATCAGCATTTTCATCCTTTGCTTGAGCCCTGAGTTCAAAAGGCAGTTAAGGCAATAAAAGCTTTTAGCCTTGAGTCATCAGCTGAAAGTCAATTGCAAAAACTATTGTCTCTGAAAATTTCAATTATATTCTAAGATATAAATAACCCACTTAAGGGCTCACTTGCTGATTCCAGCAATATTTTTAGGTAAAATTCTAATGCTTCCTGAAACTTCCTTTTGTTTCTAAAAAGACAGAAACAGTTTTGCAAGCCAATGCAGCGAAAACCACAAGACCTTCAATTATTTTGATAATCTGACTACATATTTTTATCTTACCAGGCTCTCCTTGCTGTTATATACCATATAGGGTAATCAATATTTCAATTGGGTTCTTTAATTATTTCTTTTTAACTAAGGATAAGAGGTGATAGAAAGAAAAATAAACAGATCATCCTGGGATTTTCTCTGGCATTGCCACTTACTAAGTGAACCTCTGTCCTTCTACATCATATTCATTAAGATGACAAAACCTGATGTTTACCTCAGGAAAAAAGGGCAAATCAACACTCCACCCTTCCTTTTTTCTTTTTTCTTTTTTTTTAATGCATTTGTCTGCTGCAGCACAACATCCCCCTAAGCACAGCAGGGGCCCTGCCTGAGATGTTTTGGTAGAAGGCTGAATAACCTCACACTCAGCCAGATTAACCTCCACAGGAGGCAATCTCAGCCCTGCACACCAGCAGCTCTCACAACACTCAGGATGTTAAGCATGTGTTACAACAGCCAGGAAACCAGCACACTGCAGTACCACATGCTACCAACCTCAGGATCATGGAAATTCTGTCTTTTCATCAGATGTCAGAACTATGGAGTCTGTTGGTGTAGTAAGAAAAGCAGCCCAAGTCTGTATCCCTCCAATGCAACGTGAACACAGCACCTTGCAGCTTTTTTTAGAATCTGTAAGTGCCCTTACACAGACAGAAACTACCAAGTGTCAGAAAGCGGAGCCAAAGCCATTCTGCATAAATTAGAAACCCTGTACTCTAGAATCCATTCGCTGCCAGATTGTTAGAAAGCCAACAGTGCATCATCACTCACCTATGCTAGCAAACATATGGTCCAAAAGCAGCACTAAAGCACTGTCTATGGAATTCCCTTGAGCCAGGCACTCCAGTGGCAGTGCCCTGGCTGCCTGTGGGCTCTGAGGCATCTGCAGGCACTGCCCGACAGGCTCCCAGTGTATTTCAGGGTGACTGACAGCACGCAGGCTGCCAGGGGGATGGGCATCCTTAAAGCTGTACGCTGGAGCACGAGCCTGGCAGCAAAGGTCAGGGCTGGAAAGGTTTCCAACAATTGGATGGCACAAGGCATGATATGACTTACACTTGCAGTGATTGCTCCTGGAATTTCCAGCACAGAACCCTTTTGCCGTGCACTCTGACTGCGTGCCAGCTCCAGTGTGGAGGCAGTGACTCGCTCTCAGCCTCCTGAACTGGACAGCAAAGGGATTCACAAAGCTCTCACCCAGGGACTTGGCACCAAATTTGTTTTCTCTGTTGTTTTTTTTCTATTGTATGGTGCCCTACAATGACACACAATCTATTATCCTGGCAGTTTCAGAAAATGCAAAGGCCTATTGCCTTCTAAACAATGAAGAAAAGTTAAAGTAGTCAGGATTTGTATTTTTTACCAAGATATATATAGACAGGGCACCTGAGGATTTCCAAGATATGAAACATTGCTGAGAATATATAACAGAATTTTTTTATTATTTGTTCTTAATTTCAGTATTTCCTATACAGCTTTATTAGTTGTTACAACAGCACTCTGGGAATAAAACTTGTCATCCTTTTTGCTACAGTCAGTACAGCAAGTACAGCAAGTGCAAATCAGACTTCATGGAAGCCACAAAAAAACAATTACTGCATTTTCCTTTCATTCTCTAGCTGACACACAGAATAAGACACTCAGGATGCTAAAATCTTCTAGCTCAGGCAAAGAAAACTCCAGGCTGCTGTACTCTGCAGGCCAGAGCATGCTCTGGAATGGAGCAGGATCTCTGACACCTGGCCCATCTAACACCAGGTAAAGTCTGTAAAGCACCTGCTGAATTATTGAAATCTCCACACAAAGCTGACAGGCTACCCCACCACCATCTCAGCTTTCATCATTTCTTACCACTAGCAACAAGAAACATTATTGATGCACAGACACCAAAAAGGGGAGCTGGAGAAGGTGGAAAGATTCAGATCCATTAATAACATTTATTCACTGAAAGCCCCTTTATTTAAACAGGCTTTGCATTTAGGTGAAGGTTGGCAATGAAGTAACTGGAAGATTTTTTTAATGTTAGCCCCAAAAATTAAAACCAGAAAAACACAGCACTTCTTCTTTGCATTTCAATTCTGCCTGTGTTTACTATCTCCCTAGAGCACTTTCTCAATCCACATCTGAAGAGCAGCAAAAATTCACAAGAAAATAAGATTTCCACCAAGTTCTTCAACACAGTTCTCAGCATAAATAACGTGATACATCAAACCTTACAGACAATCTAGCAAGAAAACAGCATAAGCCTAGTTCTTTGTGAATATTGGAGAATCCCCATGGCAAGCAATGGTTTCTGATTAACCTAGTGGCATTAAAAGGTTTTATTAAGGTTTATGAAAAAAAAACAAAAAACTTTTGAGGTGGGATAAAGCATCACACCTCAACAAACTTGTCTCATGAATACTTTCCTATACCTAGTGAGATGAAAATTTAAGATTTTTCCCAGGTTTATAACATTCAGAACAAGCTCTCTTTTCCTTGTTTAGTAATCATGATTATTTTCCCTACAGTGCTGTCTGTCAAAGCACTGCTTCAAGCAGAGGTGCTGCTCCAGTGTCACATCAGGAAACAGAATCCCAGAGGAAAAATGAATTCCTCCAGATCAGAGAGAATGCCAGTGGCAGAGCCCTGGAATAAAACCACAACTGAAGCACCTCACCCTCACTTTCTTTAACTGAGGCCAAAAAGCAGGCTGAGGAGAGCAGAACATTTCCAGAAACAATTTACACTATAAACCTACAGAATCATCTCCATCCCTTGCTCCCATGCTAGGGCTCCCCTGACACTGGCATTGCTCATTCCTAGGAAGGTCAGAAATCCTCTCCCTGACATGTCCTCTGGTGAATGCACACACCTCAGGCAGCTGCAGCACCAACAGATTCCAGATGTTCCAGCAGCAGTGGGAATCCACAGCCTGAGCAGCTGCACTTTGCTTTCTGCTGCCACCCTGCACTGTTTCCCAACCAACAGCCACCCAAAAAACGTGTTACTGCCCTAAACCTGCAGCCCCTGCAGGCAGCACCTTCCCACTGAAGTCTGGCATGGAAACTGGGGACCTGCCAGTATCTCACTGCCAGCAAACCAAATCATCTCCCTCACCAGAGGAGCTCCACTGCATGTGCACCACTGTGGGCGACAGCAGAATTAAAGCAATGCTGCTTAGGCCAGAAATACAAAAAAATTAATATTTTTGAACCTATTTTAAACTCTTAAATAAAACCCCAAAATCCTTCCCCATGAGCCCCAGTGCTACTTTCACTGCAGGCAGTTTGAGGCCAGAGCAAGGCCTCCTCCACTGAAGGGGCACACAGCTGACAGGGATGGCTATCTGAGCCCCTCATGATAGGTTAAGGAGGTCTGGCTCCAAGCCCTCCCTTTTGTTATCACATTTGAAGTGCTCCTATCTGTGCTCAGAACCAGAGACCCGGCTCAAATAAAGTTCAAGTTGACCTTCCACTAAAAATAGGATATTGTTCAACTCATTGAAATAATAGACAATAACAGAAATTCCATGAGGTGCTACTAAAAGATTTCAAATGTTATTTATTTTAAATACAGTTCCCCATTTCCCCTTGCTGCTCTTTGCTCACAGTTATCTATGACAACACTACACTCTGCTGTTTGGCCTTAAAAATGTGTCTCAGCTGCAAAGAGGTAAAAAGCCAGGGTTCCTTCTCTTTGGAGAGCTGATTTTGCCAAGAGATGTGGTTGTTTCCTACCCCAGGATGCTTCACCACCACGTACCATTTTATGTGACTAACTGATATAAATGTTATAAATGTTTGTATTATTTGTTTTGTCCAGTGACCTGAACAGTGCTTTAGCATTCTGGAACAGTATTCTTCTTCTTCCCCACTGCTTACAGACATGCCCAACACAACCCCAAAGCCCCATCTGGCTGAAGTGCAGTCTTAAGAAAAAACAACCAAACTGTGTTCCAAGGGGAATTAATTTCCCAACATCCATCAATGGGTTTGAAGCAGGAGAAAACAGTAAGAGTTCACTATGGTTTCCTCCCAAATGCCTGTCACAAGGCCCAGTTCTTTGCTGCTGGTTATCTCTGGGCTTCCCTAGGTCTGAACACAGCTCTTGTCTTCAATTTAACCTAACAGAAAAGGGGTTTGAAATGTACACAATGTTACACTGAATATAACAGCTCTCCTTCGGCCCTCTCTTATAATAACTTTTTTTAAAATATTTTGGAATTTTTAAAAAGTGGTATAAAATTGTGCAGTAACTCATTATTTTCCCACTGAGGCGCGATAAAGACACATCTACACAAACCTTCCTTCAATCAGGTGCAGCATCCAGCAAAGTACCAGGAGGCAAGCTAAACTTTCTTAAACAATAGCACCCGTGCAACATTTTATCCTTCCTTTTCCAATCTTCCAAAACGGCTTCTCATATTCGGAAAATAGGCAAACACACTGCACAACTTCAGTTGCTGGCTTGAAGCGATAACAGACCACGACGATTGAAATATTTAGATTTTTTTTTTTTTTTTAAAAGCTGACCAAGAAACCCAGCCATTTAATTTTTTTTTTTAACTTATTCGGAAAATAGGCAAACACACTGCACAACTTCAGCTACTGGATTGAAATATTTCGAATATTCAGAATTTTTTTTAATCATGTTTAAAAGTTTTTTGGGGTTTTTTTTTTTTTTTTTTGAAAGCCATTTAATTTTTTTTTTAACTTATTCGGAAAATAGGCAAACACACTGCACAACTTCAGCTACTGGCTTGAAGCTTGAAGCGATAACAGACCACGACGATTAAAATATTTAGAATATTCAGAATTTTTTTTAATCATGTTTAAAAGTTTTTTGGGTTTTTTTGGTTTTTGGTTTTTTTTGAAAGCTGGCCAAGAAACCCAGCCATTTAATTTTTCTTTTTCACTTATTCGGAAAATAGGCAAACACACTGCACAACTTCAGCTACTGGCTTGAAGCGATAACAGACCACGACGATTAAAATATTTAGAATATTCAGAATTTTTTTTAATCATGTTTAAAAGTTTTTTGGGTTTTTTTGGTTTTTTTTTTTTTTTAAGCTGGCAAAAAAACCCAGCCATTTAATTTATTTTTTAACTTATTCGGAAAATAGGCAAACACACTGCACAACTTCAGCTACTGGATTGAAGCGATAACAGACCACGACGATTAAAATATTTCGAATATTCAGAATTTTTTTTAAATCATGTTTAAAAGTTTTTTGGTTTTGTTTTTTTTTAATTTTTTTTAACTTATTCGGAAAATAGGCAAACACACTGCACAACTTCAGCTACTGGCTTGAAGCGATAACAGACCACGACGATTCAAATATTTAGAATATTCAGAATTTTTTTTAAATCATGTTTAAAAGTTTTTTGGGTTGGTTTTTTTTTTTTTTTTGAAAGCTGGCCAAGAAACCCAGCCATTTAATTTTTCTTTTTCACTTATTCGGAAAATAGGCAAACACACTGCACAACTTCAGCTGCTGGCTTGAAGTGATAACAGACCACGACGATACAAATATTTAGAATATTCAGAATTTTTTTAAATCATGTTTAAAAGTTTTTTGGGTTATTTTGTTTTTTTTTTTTTTTTTTTTTTTTGAAAGCTGGCCAGGAAACCCAGCCATTTAATTTTTTTTTTTAACTTATTCGGAAAATAGGCAAACACTGCACAACTTCAGCTACTGGCTTGAAGCGATAACAGACCACGACGATTAAAATATTTTGAATATTCAGAATTTTTTTAAATCATGTTTAAAAGTTTTTTGGTTTTTTTTTTTTATTTTTTTTAACTTATTCGGAAAATAGGCAAACACACTGCACAACTTCAGCTACTGGCTTGAAGCGATAACAGACCACGACGATTCAAATATTTAGAATATTCAGAAATTTTTTTAATAATATTTAAAAGTTTTTTGGGTTTGTTTTTTTTTTTAAAGCTGGCCAAGAAACCCATTTATTTTTTTTTTTTTAACTTTTGGAGAGATTTTATTATCAAACAGCTCCAGTTCCATTTATAGCTTCGTGTGCTTCCACCACGGAGAGGAAAGTTGCCCACGCTGTTGTTCAGCTTACCTTTTGAAGCAGGGCTCCAGGGAAGGGAGCAGCCGGGACAGCTCTGTGGAGAGCTCCACCCGAGGCAGCCGCGCTCCGGGGCAGGGACAGCGAGGCTGCGAAGCCGCCCGTCGGTCCCGGCTGGAAGGGACAAAGCGGGAGGGCAGCGCGGCCCCGAGCTCCTCCCGAAACGGCAGCGCCTCTGCTGGGAGGGTCACCTGGAGACAGCCGAGCCCACGGCCCAGCAGGTCTTCACAGAGCTTCGGGAACCTGCAGCGACACCGGGGAAGGCAATTCCTCAGAAACCCGTGAGGTTTGGGCTGAATGTGAGAAGGGAAAGGGGAAGGAGGAAAGCGAAGTGTGGTTGTAAATCCACACTCAAATACAGATGAGTACCTCTCCTTCATGCACCTTCACAGAACGCTCAGAACACACTTCCAGAGTGATGATCCCCCATTTGTAAGATTTTCCACCAAGGCAGACATTTATAAATGGATGTGAGTTAAGTTTTGCTAATCTGCTAATTTGCTCTGCTAATCACAGAGCAAATTAGATACAATACACACAGAACAAGAAAACCCTCCTAAAACTCCCAAAAGGCAGAGGCTGCTCAAGGTTTGCATCCATTCTGCTGGAGACTGGAGGCCTTAGATCACTCAGTCTGAACGTCTGCACGACGTCAGGCTGGATTTTCATTTTGGAAAATCCCAACCAAAGCACTGTGGCTGTTTGTGGTTGATTAGAGGTAAAAAGGGCACAGACAGCCTCAGGCTGGCACTGGGGAGACTCAACAAGGAACGAGGGGAAAAACACCCAAACCTAAGGAACGACCACATTGTGAGTACACAGAAGAGAGAAGGAAAAAAAAAATAAAAATACCTGAACATACATAATAGTACTGAAACAGTTGCAAGGAACAGGGAAAAAATCACATTTAAACCCTGTCATGCAATGGCCAACTGATTTCAAAAGTGTCTTCTGCACTTAGAGATGCAGAGAAGGAATGCAGCAAAAAGGGATTGTGGATGCAAAAGCATCAAATATTATTAATATAAACTAAGCAGACTTTCCTAGATTATATAATAATTTATTATGAAGAAATGTACGTGGTATTGCCATATTAAGCTTACAATTTTATTCATAATTCATTCCTCTCATGATCATATTTGAAGCTTAAACTCTGAAAAAATCCTTCTTTTCTCACCTGCAACTCATGAATTTAGAAGATATGAACAACAACAGACAGTTAAAGCTGCTGGAGTAAGATTTAATTTTCTGAGTACTGTATTAAAACTGTATCATGCAGTGCAAGAATAAATCTCACCACTTGCAGTTAGTATTTCTCAGCTCTGTCATTTACCTCATGAACATTATTTGAAAGTTAAGAACAAAACCACAGTTCACTTCACTGCAAAGGTCAATATAGACAAGTGGATTTATGTAAATGATCCCTATTGCACTTTTCTAACCATCAGATCTTTGTAACTGCATCAGTGTTTTATTTATGAAGCAAATTGCTCTAGAGGTGAGCAGCAACCCTCTTTGTTTTGATAAAGTCACTAAGAAGAGGTGTTAAAAATGCTCATTTTATTTCAAGTTTTTTGACCCATCATTTTGAGTTATCAAATGAGGAATGGGATTCAGCTGTTCAAGCAAACACCTAAAACTAATTTATATACTGTAGAATCCATCAGAAAAACCTCTTAGACACTCCAGGTATCCCACAGACTTCAACCACTTATCAAGGGCTGGATGTGGGGATGCTTTAAAAGGCTAAAAGTGTCTAAATCAGTGCTAGACACCAATGTTCAGACCCCTCTCACAACTGGAGAGGAGCTGCTTCAAATTCTGGGCGCTTATTAAGAGGGATTGCTTCAAAAGCTGTGGTAACTTCATGGCAGCAGTCAGAATTAGCAGGGTTTGGACAAGGTTCTTGCCATCCCAATAAAAATAAGCACTATCTTACAAAAGACCCTGAAAGCATTTTCAGATGTTGCTGAGGCAGTTGCTGGCAAGGCTGAGAGGAGTGTTTGTACTAATACACCAAAAATGGGGCAGCAGGGACAACTGTGCTCATTTCTCTGGCAGAATGGACGAAAGCAGAAGCCACTATACTAAAAGAGGCCTCCCAAAACCCCTGTAAAAAATATATTTTTGCCTACTTACATACTCATACCATTCATGCCACAGAAAGTCAGTGTGAAATGCTCAAAGTTCTGAACAAAAGGCAGCCAGGTCCAGGATACACCAGAGTACCCAAAAACACCGGTCTGAGCCACATTCTCCCCTCAGTAAGGGGGGAGACATCCATATCCCTCTTTGGCCCGAAATCCTCCCCAGTTTCTACACTGAAGGAGCCGTCTGCCTTCTCAGTGTCCTGAATACACAGCACACCTGCTTTCCAACACGCCCAGCTCCCTGCTTGCCTTCCCTTCGCCTCTTCCCCTCCCACAGGACAAGCGCTCTTCCTTCGTACCTGGAGCCGGCCATGGCAACCCACCCGGGCCAGGGCTGACCTGAGGGGAAAAGGGCGGAACCTGAGGGGGGTGTCTGGTCTGACCTGAGGAGAAAAGGGCGGGAACCTGAGGGGATGGAGGGGGTCCGACCTGAGGGGAAAAGGGCGGAACCTGAGGAGATGGAGGGGGTCTGACCTGAGGGGAAAAGGGCGGGAACCTGAGGGGATGGAGGGGGTCCGACCTGAGGGGAAAAGGGCGGAACCTGAGGGGGGGTGTCTGGTCTGACCTGAGGGGAAAAGGGCGGAACCTGAGGAGATGGAGGGGGTGTGACCTGAGGGGAAAAGGGCGGAACCTGAGGGGATGGAGGGGGTGTGACCTGAGGGGAAAAGGGCGGAACTGAGGGGTGTGTCTGGTCTGGTCTGGTCTGACCTGAGGGGACCCGACGGGTGGCGCTGACCTGAGGGGAGGGATCCTGACCTGAGGGGCGGAACAGAGCGGGGCTCTGGCCTGCGGGAGCCCCAGCGGGATCTCGGTCTCGGCTCCCCCTGTCCCTGCTCCTGCCCCTGTCCCGCCGCTCTTCCTTCGCCCCGTGACGGGTAATTAGCTCACAGAAGGAACCTGCGCACTAAGCCTATTTGTTAGGGTTGATTTAAAATCATTTTATGTCAGCGTTCACGTATCCTCCCTCCCGATGGACACTGTTTTTTCAGGTACTAGGTTGTTCCGGTCTCCCATGATTGCCCCTCCAGTTTGATTCACCAGACGAGGTTCTGCTTTTTTATCTTCTGCTATAAAACTTCGGGCAGTTTCATAAACTCATTTCACAGCTGTGAATGAGAGCTAGACCTATTGACACACTGCACTTCTGGCAAACACATTTAAAATTAATCAAATAAAGTACCCATGAAAACAAAGCAAATTTTAAATCAAATCTAGTATTCATATCTGCGTTGGGTGAAGACAATCCCAGTCTTGGCCTGTGATCATCCAGGTAAGGAACCTGGCCGATTCACCCTTCCCACATACCTGGATTTCACTCCCACAGAAGGCAAATGAGAAATTCCCAACTGGAGAGTGGGTAAATGTACCCCAGAATGGCAGCAGGGCATGGAGAGGCTGTCTGACAAACACAGGACCTCAGACACATCCCTGTGCCCACCAGTAGAGACCTCGTCATGTTTTCTAAAATTATTTCAATTCAGCTAGGCAAAAGAAAGTTTTATAATCAGATTCTTTAACAAAATTTCATGCTCCTGCAATAACTTTTGATGTTAGCCCTCACTTGAAACAGTTCAGAAATAACTCTAATTTTTAGGAGGGCACATTCAAATATTCAGACTCTCCATTTGGTTTCAGTTATTATCTGTAAGTAAGCCCAGTAATTAGTAATTTCTTTCTATTTACTTCTAATAGAAGCACTGAGTTAATATATTTCATATTTGTACATTATTATTTAATCAACCTTGTCAGAATTATATTGAATCCCTAAGGCATAATTTTATACAAACAAAAAATAATATTATCTAAAGAGATGACTCTTAAAAACAGCCTGCTTACAAGGCACTAATTCTCATTCCCACTGAGAAACCATGCAGTATGAAATTAGTAGTTTGGGAGTTTAAATTGCAAAATTAATCATATTGCCATAAGTGTCAGAAATGAAATAGCAATGACTGAAATTCCTAAACTTAGTTCTTGAGATTTACACAAATCTCAGGACCTCCATTGCTCCAGATTTTGCTTCAAACTATCTTTTAGAGTTTTCACCTGGCAGATTTTTCTTGCATGGGAAATGTAAGAAAAATCTTCAGGTGAGATAACCAAAGACTGAATAAATAAATGAAGCATAAATAAAGTTGGTTTTATTCTATTTGTTACTGAGTTTTAGCTTTCCTTCATTCAAGGTGTGGCAATTCAAAATGTACAAATATTTGATTTTGAAGAATTGGGAAGGTTTATTACTGGGATCTGTCTCTGAGGCATAGTAACAATTAAAGTGGTCATTTACCCAGGACAGTTGCAACCAGCCAAGACTGCAAACAGATTTAAAGTTTGATTTAAATTTAAACAGATTTAAAGCATAAATGTGACTAACCAAAAGGGAGATTTTCTGATTAAGGTTTTTTTCAAAACTGACCACGACCTGATTTCATTCCTAAAGCTTCTGCTGATCTGGAGGTACTAACACAAGGTGCACTGCTGATGCCACCCAATGTCATAATTCCTCTCTGTAGTGACAATGGGGAAAATAGCCTGTAAAACTCAGCAAAATAACAGGTTTTAACCACAACTATTTTAAACAGGGTGCAGATATTGCTTTTATGGGGGAAAAAACTCCAACAAACTGGAAAATAAATCAAACAAAAAGTCATGTAATTTAAGATTTGAAGCATACAAAAGGTGAGTGAATCAGGGTCTCCATACCAACATCTGTGCTCAGAATGGGGACAAAAATGAAGCAATACAGAATGGGAGCCAGATGCCTATTTTACTTTCACACAGGTGGAAAGAATATTACTCTTTGTGGTGTTGCAGATGCATTGTAAAAGCCAAGTCTCATTAATAAACCTACCAGGAGGGTGATTTTGGCCCAAGTAGCATTTTCCTATGATATTCAGTGTAGTTGGATATTGAATGCATATCCATTTACCTTCTGTTTTCATAAAAATGTAGGAGATGTGTGGATAAACCAGTTGCAAACAGGAACATTCTTTTTGTTTAAAACCCAGTAAATCTGGTAAAGATGTATTAAAGAAAAGGGTTCCAATCCAGTAGCACACACATGCCCAAATTTGCCAAGATTGTTTATTAAAATAAGAATGCAACAGAACATTTGGCTGCATTGACACCTACAACAACATTCAGTGATATCATTTGATAATCTTGTGACAATGAGCCTGTAATTTCATTAAAATTTAAGTAGAACTTAATAGCATTTTTCCAAAAATGATCTGTTGCTGAACATTTGAGAGGATTAGAGGCAAAAGCTGTCAACTTTAGGAGCCCCATTTTCAATAGTAAAATGAAAGCTTTGGGATAAGACTGTATGCCTCTTTTTGCAGATGCAGGGTGTTCAGACACCTTAATTAACATTTAGCTGCATGAGCAGGGTTAGCAAACTGTCCATGTCCATTCACACACTTGTGGTGACAGGTGTCCTGCTGCCTTCACTCCAGATGTGCTGTGAGGGAGGTGACCAAGCAGCTGTGAGCAGAGCCAGAGGCACGGGGAGCTGCAGCTCAGTTTGCCTGCCCTGAGCACCATCAGGAGCAGCAGCACCTCCTCAGCCCTCCCTTGCCAGCAGCCTCAAACCCAGAGCACAAAGGACCAGCACCAGGACACTGGGGTTTACCCAAACAGCAGAAATTCCTTCTTGTTCCTCTAGATAATGTTTATAAAAATACCAATATTAATTGGGATACCTCCTCAGCCCTCCCTTGCCAGCAGCCTCAAACCCCAGAGCACAAAGGACCAGCACCAGGACACTTTGGTTTACCCAAACAGCAGAAATTCCTTCTTGTTCCTCTAGATAATGTTTGTAAGAAATACCAATATTAATTGGGATACCAATGAATTCCATGGAAGCTGCCAGCAGCCATTATATCTCACCAGATTTTGTCATCCTTGGCAAACAAACAAGGAAAAGTTTGACGTGTCCTAACTAAAGGAGTGAAGCCACTTTTGATTCTCTACCTGAAACTTGCCCCCAGATCCATTCTCAGGCATTCACAGAATGTGACATTTCAGCCATACAGAATTTTCCATGGTAAATTTAATGAAATTAATTTTACATTCTTATTTTCATTGTCTGCATGGTTTCAGCTTTGTTAAATGATCTACAAAGCTAACAGACACAACAGGAGGAATACAGATGAAATACTCTTCAGTGTGCAGCGTTGGTTTTCCTGCTGTTATGTGTTTCTTGAGGGAGAAAACACAAAATTCTGTAGCCTTGTGGTGCAAGCATTATGTGTAAAACACAACTTATGTTGGAGTCATTATTTCATTCAAATTCTTCAAAGGTGATGTCAAATTTACTCTTGAATATTCAAAGTTACACATAAGCACAGAGTTGCTGGTCTGCCAACATTGCTGTAAATACTTGTTAACTTAGGCAGAGTCTAACCTATTTTTTCTGTTGCAAGCATCATAAACTTCTTACAGGAAGAAATGTTCAAACTAGTGAATTTGTAAAGCTGACAGAGATTGATTAAATAAAAGGGCCCAGAGCAGGTGGTGGTGAAGGAATGGAATGAGCACTACAAAACTGATATTGCACTTGAGGTTAACTAACATGAGAAACCTGAAGGATTGAAATGCCTGGGGCTCAGTCCCTGTATTTCTTAAGAATCCACTAGTGCATTTTTGATACTGGCTGGTTAATCTGTCCATGTGCTACTGAAAATATTTCAGTATCTGTCCTTGTTGCTTGAAGAAATTAAAAACTTGAGAAAACACAGGCAATTCTATCCTAGCACCATTACTTTATACAACAGACCCAAACCAGACTTTTCTCTGTTACCTGTTCTAATCTCAAGACCTTGCTACCTTTAAGCAATTAATAAATAAAACTTCTGAGATGCCTTGGGGAGATAAATTCACAATCTAAATACACTTACTCCAGTGGCACTCTGCATGTGTCCCTGACCTTCTGCCAGTGCTGCTGGGCAGGGATGGGTGTGAGATGCAAAGCTGTGTTTGGTGTCAGGTACAAACAGGCGACGTGTGGACTTGTGATTGCAAAATGTGTGGAAACCAACAAAGGGATAGTTGCAAATTCTAATAATAACTGAGGAAAATAAAGCATGGGAAAAGGCCTTTGAACCTATCTTTTGTTTGCAATTAACCCTAGTTGATTTAGGAGCATTGGAATTAAGGTATTAAGGATGTTGCTTTTTGCTTGCATTTAATCCATAAAAAGCTCTGCAATAATAACCTTTTGAAGTATAATTTTAGAATATTGCTTGTATCCTTGAAACTATAGCTTTGGAATATATATAAAGGAAATTTGTTTATCTCACGCCTTGTTGAAGCAGAGAAAAGCAGCTTGAGAAAGGAAGGTGAACATCACCTCAAGGGTTTATGGTTTCGACCAAAGGGAAGCTGGACATCACTGTTATGAGATTTAGAGTCTCTGCAACTAAAAGGTGGACACACATCTGGGGAGCTGGACCCCACCAGATGGGATTCGTCTTTCTTCTTTGGAAACTGGACCAGCACCATCTGAGGATACTCCTTTGAGATACATCCTGAGAAATTAAAATCACAATAGTGTATAGAATTGTGATGTCATAATTTGGAATAAAAATTGCTGATGAGTAAAAGATTGGAAATAGAAACTGCTGAAAAAACCTGATGAGTACCCCTATAAATACCTGTAACCCTCAATTATCAGTGTGCAGTTGGAGGGAAAACTTCCCCCACTGTACCCAGCGCTGTATTGCTCACACTTTACCATATTAATTAATGAATTGATTGCTGCTTGTATATTGGCCTAGCCAAGCTTCTCATTCATAACACGGGCAGCCCAAGGAGCTGGGGGCTGCTCTTTGTGAGCGCTCCCGGCTCTGCTTTGGTGCAGCTTTGGCTGGGAGCGCTGGGGGTCACTGCAGCTCTGCTGGGAACCTGGGATCCCCCAGACACACCCGGCGGAGCCGTAAAGAGCTCCGGGTGTGCCCGCACCACCTCCATTCACTCTGTCTGAAATTGCACATTTCATCTCAGTCCTGTGCGTGAACACAGAGCAGCTGGTGTTGGTGAAAAACGCCAATCACGTGGCTGTAAAATTTTAAAAGTTTAATAGTAATAAAATGGTTATAAAAAATCAGTAATACAATTAGAGTAATAATCATTTGGACAATTTCAAATAGGACAATATGAGACACTAGAAACAAAGAGTTACAGACAGTCCGGGTACCTTTTCTGGGCAAAATAAGCCCGAAAAAGGACCCACGGTAACAGAGGATTAACCCTTAAAAGCACCAGCCTGTTGCATATTCATACACCTCATCCATGATGCATAAATTCCATTCAAACACAGGATTCTGTCTGGGCAGTGTCAGCTCCTTCCTCTGAATCCTGACAGCATCGTTCTGCCTGAGTGAGGTGGGGAGAAGTTCGTTTCTCCTGATAATGGAGCAATAAATTCTCTTTCTCTGAAAGATTTGGGTGTGCTGTGGCTGCTATCTCAGTGCGAGTCCTTTCTTTAGAAAAAAAAGTATCCCACATAGCTTAGTTTCTATTTTAACATTTTGTTATAACCTAAAACTATATTTACCACACTACTTAAGAGAATCAATACCGCATAACTTTCTAACACAACACGTATAATATTCATTTTAATATTTGCGAAGCGCCAATCATACAATATGCATTTTCCACATTGTTCAAAGTATAGATTAAAAATCAGGAAAATTTATTATTTTTACCCATTGCAACACAGGTAGAAAGACAAATGAAATTTAATTTTCATTGTACTACTGCTGGCATAACAAACTGCTGCTAGCATAAAAAAAAATTATCTACAGAGAATTAAATTACATATAAAGGTCGTATGACAGAGACCTTTCGAGAATTTGTAATAGAGATTTTGCAATAACTGAAAGAAAGGTAATGCAGCGCCTAATGGCTGCTGTCTGTGCCTCCTCCCTGCCAGGCCCGGGTTCCATTCGCAGGGGCGGGCACGGCCCGGGTCGCTCAGGCCGGGACTCTCCGGTGTTCTCTGGGGTTTGCTCCTCCTGTGCTGCTCCTGACCAGCCGCGGCCGCCATCGCTGCGGGGGCCGGCCCGGCTCCCTCAGGCCGGGACTCTCCGGTGTTCTCTGGGATTTGCGCCCCCTGAGCCGCTCCTGCCGAGCCGCGGCCGCCATCGCTGCGGGGGCCGGCCCGGCTCCCTCAGGCCGGGACTCTCCGGTGTTCTCTGGGATTCGTTCCCCCTGAGCCGCTCCGGCCGAGCCGCGGCCGCCATTGCTGCAGGGGCGGGGCCGGCGGCGAGGCCGGCGGCGGCCATTGGCTGCGCAGATTGTGGGCGGGGCCTGCGGCGGGCGGAACGCCCTATAAGGCTGCAGCCCGAGAGCCTCAGCAGCATCAGCAGCGATGGCCGAGTGGTTAAGGCGTTGGACTTGAAATCCAATGGGGTCTCCCCGCGCAGGTTCGAACCCTGCTCGCTGCGGCCCGGAGGGGCTTCGCTTTTTTCGTTCCGGCCGCACTTTTCCTGCTCTCGGCTCCTCTCCGGCAGCGGCAGCGCCCTGAGGAATGGGCCGGGATAAGAGCACGGAGCGGGGCAGGTCCCGCACAGCCATCACCCCCTGCTGCGGGTGCTCCCGGGGCACCGGCAGGGCCGCATCAGCCAGCCCCGGCACATCGCCCTGAGAGCCCGCACAGCCTCCCCGGGCAGGCCGGGCCGCCGCTCGGGCACTGCGGAGGAGGGAAGCGCGTTCAGATGGCACTCCCTGGTCACTGCCTCTCGTCCCATTGCTGGGCACCACCCGGCTCCACATTCCTGACACCCCCTGTGGATATTCATACACAGTAAGGAGCTCCCCTCTCAGTCATCTCGTCGTGAAACTGAGCAGGCCCAGCTCCCTCAGCCTTTCCTCATGAGAGATGCTCCAGTGTCCCATCATCCTTGCTGCCCTGTGATCTTTATGCCACTGCAGCTCTTCAGGCCGTGCCCACCCGCTCCTCCCGGCCCTGCCAGCAGGAACAGCAGTGCCAAAGCTGCAGCAGGGCCCGGGGCAAGGTGCTGGCATTGCACCTGCAGGCAGCGATGGGAGCCCTGGATGGAGGGGAGAGAACAGCACCTGGGGTTGGTGCCTTCTCAACAGCCCAGCTTCCAGGCCCTGCAGGAGGACAGACAGCGTCCAGCTGCAAAGCTCAGGGTTCATCCAATGCCTAACACACAAACAGCGTCCTGGTTCACCCAAGGTCTACTGCTCTGCCCCCACGTCCTACGGCTGACACAAAATAAATTAAATCTTGTCAGCAGAAGGCTTCTCTAGAAGGAATGGAGCTGCTCTGTCAAACCTTGCCTTTCCTGAAGGAAGCTGCTCTGATTCTTCCTGGACCTCCAGTGAGGGGGCCCTCAATCCCCTTTTCCTGCCTTTTATGTTCCTCTGCACATGCAGGACGCACATACACGCACAGAAGTTATTATGCCATTAATAACCAGGAAAAACAGACCAAGGCAGCATTCCCCGACCGTCCGGGATTGGTTTAAACTGAGCTCTCGCCCCCCAGGTGTGTCACTGTCCCTGCGTGTGGCCCCAGCACCAAGGAGGGAAGGGAAGGGAAGGGAAGGGAAGGGAAGGGAAGGGAAGGGAAGGGAAGGGAAGGGAAGGGAAGGGAAGGGAAGGGAAGGGAAGGGAAGGGAAGGGAAGGGAAGGGAAGGGAAGGGAAGGGAAGGGAAGGGAAGGGCTGCCAGCCCTGCCGGCAGCAGGGGGAGCGTGTGCACCGGGCTGAACAAACCCCAGCACGGAGGAGCTAATAATCATCAATAACCATCACCTGCCGTCTGACAGTGACACAGCCCGACCACCTGAGGAGCGGCTTTATCTTCTGCTGTGTAATTTCATCAGCTTTGCAACAGCCTCGCTGCTTACACTTTCATATCCTGAAATGAGAGATGAGCCTGCTGGGAAGGTAAGATAGCAATGTTGATGCTCAGGAAATTAAAGATACACAGTATCTCTTTTAATAATCATCTTCTACTATAGAACATATAAACTGCCTTTGTTAAAAATCTCATTTAAAGAGAAAAACAAACGACCTTACCTATCATTCAGCATTACTCAGCCTGAGATTTTAAGTCATGTACTGTCTATGTTTATTGTCCAAATAACTCTTACACTGTCACTTGGCAAATGTTGGCAAAGCAACTTCTCAAATACTGGCTAAACAAAAAGGTTGAGGATGTTTTAGTTCTTGACAATCTTACATATCCTGCACTTGCACAAGTATAATATCGGCAAATAAAGATATAATAATTTTATATAAATCCAGAATCCCACAATGCTATTCAGTTTCACTGTAAATAACTGGCTAAGTAGTTGCTTAATTTCTGTTTAAAAATAGTTCAAAGGCCTGGGGACACAGCACTGAACAACGTTCCCTGTACTCTGTATTTTATCATCATACACCTGCACCCCATCTGCTGTCTCGTAACTTCCAGATGAAAACTCCTCAGCCTTCACAAGTCCAGTAAGGGCTGGGTTTCACCAACACTTTTGTCTGGACTCCAGAGGATCTGGGCTCACCTCACAACTCTGTTTATTTTCATACCAAATCCTTCAGAGCTGTGACACAGCACAGTCAATCAGAGCCCTCACGTACCCAAAACCATCAGGACCCTTTTACTGCTCACCTGAGCTGCTCCCGAAGGGAGGTCAGGAAGAAAGAGGAGCTTCCCACGTCCCCAGAGGGCTGCCCTGCTCCAGCTTGAGACTCCTGGGCCCTAATCTAATAAATGGTGTCTGGGCTTGCTGTTCCCCACCCCCTCTGCCGCTGTCTCCACTTTGCAAAGAGAGTTAAAGATCTCAGTGGGCCCCTGAAAACCACGAGCCTCTGACTCTGCTGCCTCAGTCACACCTGCACAGAGCCTGGGATGCACCACAGCCCTGCCCCAGTTAAAGCTCCAGCGTGTGAACCACATTTGGTGCTGGCCAGAGCAGCCCAGAGCTGCTGCTGGAATGCCACGGGGACATTCACTGGATCTTCTCACACCAGTAGCAAAAAGCTTCTGAAAGTGCTGTATCTTCAAAGAAGCAGATAGGCAGTTTCTGCTTGGGGTGTGGGCCCTGGATGATCTAACACTGACTAAGCTGTCAGGTGCTTTCTCTGCTTTCTAACATGAGGGAGAACTGGGCTGCCCACTCATTCCAGTAACTCTTGTTACTGGCCAACAGGCCAGGTCCCACCTGGTTCTGGGCAATCAAAAGCAGAGCAGGGAGCACAGGCTCCTCTTGTTTTCCAATCAATTTGACTTTGCTGTGCTAGGAATAGATTCATTCAACTCAGGAAATACAGAAAAATGGACCATTTCAAGTTTAACATGTACAGAAATGGAAAAAAGTAGTCTGTGTCGGTGGCACTGTGTACTGGAGCACCAGTTAGAACCTGCCCTCCTCATGAGGACAAGTACAAATTACAGAGCAGGTTGTTGCAAAACACAACTTTTGCCATGAGCTTTTACTGGGCTAAGAGCCTTCCAAATGCCTGCATTTATTCATCCAGAACAAACATCCAAAGGTTCTTCGCCAAAACCAACCACGCAATAATTGGCTAATAATGACATCAGTTTTAATGACACAAACTATTAGTTTGCTGTTCAAAGGTCTATTGTGTGTTCACTTCTCAAAGGAAACCAGCTCATTAGGTGCTAAATCATCCACCCAACTACCCCCTTCTACCTTCAGCAAGTAAAATGGGCAGAGGAGAATCTGGGCTGCCATCTGATTCCAAGTGCTCCAGCTGGCTGCACTTCCATCTTTTTGTTGGAGGGAGAATTGTTCCCTATTACTTAGTATCCTTCACATACGGTAAAAGTTTCTTCTGTTACAATTGTTTGACAGACATTCTATAAAATGGATTAAAGTCCTTCTTGAGCAAATATGTATGAAGTAAAGCAGCAAATGCACCAGAAAAAACCAAACCAGAGGCGTTTAACAAACATTACAGAGCATTATTAATCTCACGGTGTTTGCAGCTGCAAAATATGCCAGGGAAAAGCGTGTAAAATGAAAGATGGTGTGCTGCAGAAGTGGCTCTGGGCAGCAGTGCCATGCACTCCAGGCCAGCGTGGCTGCAGGGCACAGCTGCCCACCAGGTCACTGAGATCCCCATTCCTGGGTTCCAGTAACAGCAGGAGGCAAACAGGCCCCAGGCAGGAGGGGCACATAACCCAGGCAGCACAGAGGCCAGACACACACGCACCCCCAGGGACAGACAGACAGACAGACAGACAGCAGATTGTTCCCATGTGGGCACAACACTGCACTCACCAGGCTACGCTTTCCATTGCACTGCCGGCGATTCTCAGCCGGACTCTTAAGATGACAAATAACAAGAAATTCCAAAGGAATCTCTGTGGTGGAAGGAGTATTTAATTAAAAAGATGAAAGAAACCCCTTTTCTGTATACATGAAGTTTTATTTGCTGCTGATGGAATTATCTGCCTGCACAAAACCACAATGTCAATACCTGACATATTAGCCAAGCTTGCAAAGAAGAAAACAAACACAAAATAAATAAACAACAGTGCAGAATTTGAAAAGTTGCCCAAAGTATCAAAAACTTTCATGTGAGATTTTGTACACATTAGTGCTGACTAGTCTGATGTTTCACTCCTCACTGTACAAGACCCTGGTAAAACCAAGTCTAGCAGAGCTGAGCAGGGAGGGGAATTGCTCTGAAGCCACGGGACAATGTTGGCACACATACACAGGGGATCAGTCTTCCACCAATACATCTTGAGACAAAAACTGCTATCTGGAGAAGTAAAGTTCTGCAACTGCCTTCCAAAACAAACATATTGCTGATGCAAAAAGTGTCCTCGTTAAGGTAGAAAACAAGTGATTTTCAGGAGTGCTTGATCTGTCACAGAGACCTTGGATAACAAGAACCTTCTTATTTCATCTATAACATAAGATCACAACTCTCCTACAAGTTAAGTTGGTAGTGAGTACATTATAAATCACTGCAGTGAGTACAAGGCAATGGAGAAGTGAAGCAGAGCACAGAGTTAAGCAGAGCTCTCTTTACAGTTCATTGACATAAAGCTTTTGGAAGATCCTCTCTGATCAGGATACCCTGGAGCCCAGAGCTCTACTGAGAGTATGTTTTTATAACATCACACTATTGAACAAAATATTAATCATTACACAATATTTGAGAATATGAGAAACGATATACAAGATGTTAGATTACTTCACAACATCAATTTATATTAATACTGAAAAGGTTATTGAACAGAAAAGTTTCCATCTGTAATGCTCACAGCATGTGTGATAAATCAGTATTTGGACATTGACTACAACAACACATTTCAATAAAGAATACAAAATACAAATAACTTATAACTGCTGTTAAAAATACAAAGGGAATGGTGAAGAGATGATCTCATGCTCCTGAGTGTTTCTCATTTCAGATCTCATAGTTCCTGAATTTCCTCAGAAGGTCTGACGGAGCATCGCCTGACCAACGGAAACGCAAGTGCCAGTAATTCCCCTCTGAAAATCCTGAGGGGAGAAAACAGAAAGTCAATTAAATTATTGTAAACATGCATAAAATTTAATTTTCTGAAACAGTACTCGATGGCCTTCCCAGAAAGAAGTAAACAGGAAAGTGGTCACTTCCAGGGCTCTTGCCTAGCAGGGACAAACAGAGCACTGAGTCCTTGGCAGGCTGGAACAAGAACCAAACACCAACCCTCAGCAGAGCTCAGCTGGGAGGGTCCCAGAGGAGAACAGCAAGGACCCTGGCAGCCCTGCAGGGACTCACAAGGCAACACTGGCAAATTGCAGTGGCCTGATCTAGGGAAGGAGATGGAGGTGGTGATGGGATAAATCTGCAAGTGTGATCTGGGGCCTTCTCAGACCAAAGTGTGACCTTCCTTTTACAGCAAACTGAATCCTGTGAGTAGAATTAGTGCTCAAATCTGTTGTTTGAGCTGAAATAGCCACGTAGGTGGCAGTCCAGAATTCATCCAGCCCAGTGACTGTCACTGTCATATTTTCTGGAAAAATCCCTTCACCAGGATTTCTTCTCCTGGGAAGCTGAGAAGCCCCAGAGAAAAATGAAAACAAGAATTATCTGATTGCTTCTCCCTCTTTTGCTGCTTTGGAATGTGGTCTGGACATTGTTTACCAACTGGTCATTAATTGGTTTCATGTGAATTGTTTTGACTCATTGACCAATCACAGCCAGCTGAGTTGGGACTCTGGTGAGAGTTAGGATTTTTTTATTATTATCTTGTTAAGCCTCTGTAAGTATCCTTTCTCTATTCTTTAGTATCATATCATATCATATCATATCATATCATATCATAATAAATTAGTCTTCTAAGAACATGGAGTCAGACTCATCATTTCCTTCCTCCTCTGTCTGGGGACCCCAAAAATGCCACAAGTGACAGGAACAGACAATGCCATGGATTCAAAGGGGAACCCAATACATCAATTTTTGCTGGACCAAAACAAAAACATTATCAACCCCCTAACATGGGGTATAAACACTGAAGTGCACACATACCCTGTCAAACATATTATACCATTAACATTTATTCATGTGAATATATGCCACTGGATAAATGAAGTAGGCACTTGATGAGTTTGATGGTTTTTTCCATTCAAATATCTGGAAATTAAATTAAAACTTTAAAAAAACCAAACTTGAGAAAGAAGATGCCCAAAAAGAAAATTCACCATTACAAGGAACAAGATAATGCTTTCTTTACTTCCAAATTTTACTGTTCTACAAAGGATACAGTGATGATTAATTACTAAAAAAAAAAAAAAAAAAAGGCAAATAGTATGAAGTTATAGAGCATAATTTTTCAAAATCAAGTTTTCAGTTAGGCCTTGTGTACACTTCCTTGTAGAATCTTCTCATCAATTTCGTGCATTCCACAAATGTTTGGGATTACATTAGGTTTTGCTACCCTCACAGTTGACCCTAATTTTTTGTTTGATCAAACTGGGGGGGAATGGCAGGATTTTGTTTAACAATGACCTAAAGCACAGCCAGGAAATGCTGACTGCCAGGGGACACTTTTGAAACACACATTTATTCTGGTGCACACACTACTTAGAAAAAACAAAACTGTTTGAATATAAAAGAAGACTTCAAGTCTCAAATTATAGACCTGATTAACTCATCAGATGAAAACTGTGCAAAAGCACTGAATAATGGATAAAAAATCACCAAACAAATATTTTACTTAACAGTTCTAATATTTATTTTAAAAAGTCACTGAAAATAACTGCCTTCTCTTTTTACATTTTTATATATCAGAAAAACTAAACTTTCCATTTTGGCCGAAGCATTTTTTTTCTCCTTCTCCAGTTGCAGCTTTTACCAGCAAACAAACAAGGAAACTTGGGATAGGGAGGAAGGAACATCTGAAAACTTCAAAATTAAATAAGTAATCAAAAGCATAAAACCCAAACCAAAATCCCAACCCCAAACCACATTTAAAAAGCTAAAAGTTCAACACACTGTTCTGGAGAAGACTTTCCCATGACTGAAATCCCCCATTTCAGGCCAGCCCCTGGATACTGCAATTTTCTGTACGTGCTGTTTTCACTTACTTGGGGAGTCTGGATTCTTTGAAGACTGTGCTTGCACATCAGGGATTGCAACATCTTCTTGTTCCCTGCTCCCTTCCAACAATCCCTCTCCACTGCTTTCCCTCTGCTGGGCCCACATCTCGTTGGTTCTGCTGTTGGTGTTACCAAAGCCAGGAGCTTCCAGCATTTGGTCCTTCTTGCTTTGGGCAGCCCAGTGCATTGACTAAAAGAATGCAAACAGAACAAAGAACTAATTTTTTAAATGACTTTAAGGGTTTAAATGACTTTTTCTTTTTTATATTGCTGCAATAAATGGTTAAACAAAGCACACTGAGAAGCCTGCAGGTCAATGGGATGGGGGAAAGTATGGTTACATGTCACAAACAGCACTGGAGAGGACACTTTATGGCAGGTGGGGGTGAAGAACAAAAGGTACATCACAATTTTAAGGGCCTTTTGTCCAGTTCCTTCTGTCATGAATTCAGACTTTCTTTAAGAGGGCTTGAGTGACTTCAGAAATGTTCATTTTCAAAGCTGTCTTTAACTTCAGAGTACCTTTTGAAGGCAAGGCAATTTGAAAATATTTAATATTAAAGTCTGTGGAATAACATCTGTCTGGAACTGAACTAAGCTTAATTGGATATTTCCACCAAACATTCAAGCTCAGGCATAATGCTGTACCTGAAGTGTCAAACTTTTCTCCTAAGCAGAATTGACATAGGAAAGTTTTATTCACCTGCCTTGAAATATGACCATGTAGCCCAAACCAATATTATGGAATTGAGCTCTACTAGGGCACGCTTCCAAATCTTCTCAATAGCAAAATCAGGAAGGAAATCACCCAAAAAGCTCCTGCCTCTGTCCCAGATGACCCCACCAGCCCTTCAGGGCCCCTCCAAAGCTATGAGGGAAGCCCAGGGTTCCAAGGAACCACCCCCTGGATTTTTTCGATGACATCTTTATTTAATCAGACAACATGAAAACCTATCTGATAAGCAATATACCAAGAGGAGAATATATTATAAAAAGATCCCAACTTTACCTTAACTTCAAAAAGAAATAAAAGTTTCCTACAAAAGCAAAGTGAGCTGAAGCATTTGAAAACAGCCCTTAAGTTACTTAAATTTCCTATAAAAGCAGCAACTTGATCAATTCACACTAAAGCTACTGGCCTAATGCCCTTCTGTGAATGGGCTCCTCAAGTGCTCCAATTTTCCCTGAATTTCCTTAACATCCTGCCCTAGGCTGACTATATGATGCTTTTATCCCCAATTGTCTGTTCTGTTTATGCTGAATAATAATTGCACTTTAAGCCTTGTTGCAGAGAGTGAAGGGGGAGAGAAGAAGCTGCAGTTTGTTTTCAGACACTGCACTCACTCCTCCACATTCCTGCTCCTGCAGTGTGCTGTCTGTGGATGGACAGACAGCGGGACAGAGCTCTCCTTTGCTTTTAGTTAGTTTAGCTTGCTGAGGCAGAGAAGTTCCCTGGATTGTGTTTTTTTTTCTTTTTCCCTTTTCTTTGGCCCTGTTTTGGCTCTGGACTGAACACCCAGGGTTGCACTGGCAGCTGCAGCTGCGGCCACAGGGCTGGGCCTGGCCCGTGAGGGACTGATCAGAGCCTGAGCTGAGCTGCAACCCGGGGAGGGACTTTCTCTGTTCGTCATCTCTTTTGGAGCAACAAGGGGTTTTATTGGTTAATATTGTTGTATAATAAACAGGTTTTCCCCACTTTTCTCCAAGGAGGCAGTTTCTCTGGGCCTGGCTGGGAGCAGGGGCCGATTGGATCTGCTTTCCTAGAGGAGCCCTTCGGGGGTTCCCTCCCAGCTTTGCCCTGCACCAGGCCACACGCCCGGAGCAGGAAGGTGCGCGCCCCATGCCCACGGCCAGCCGCAGCAGAAGGAAGGCAGAGCCGGGACTCCCCCCAGCCCAGCACGGACCGTCCTGACGGAGCTGCTCAGCGCCTCCCAGTGCCGGAACGGGACGGGGACTCGGCTCCGCCGCCAGTGGTCGTAGCGGGCCCGGCGCTCCGCGTCCGTCAGCGTGTCCTTGGCCTGCTGCAGCCGCTGGAAATCCTCCACTGCCACACACAGAAACCGCACTGAGAACAAGGCTTTTGGCAAATACATGAATTCAGACCCAAAAGGGGCCTGCCAGCAGTGGCTCAGAGCAAAGGACAAGCAAGCGGCCAAGGGATGTGGCTCTGGGTCCCGCTTGCACAGCTCTGGCTGGCTTCAGGATCATCACCCCTTTGGTGGACTGATACCCCTGCAAATCAGGACTAAAATGTTCCTTTGTCTATGAGCTTCAAAAGCTCCTGAACACAAGGTGAGAGAAACTTAGAGAGTGCACAGCCCCTGCAGACCACCTTAAAAAGGGAAATTCGAGCAGCACTGCTTAGAAGGAGCACACCGAGATCTGCAGCAGCACAGGGGTCAGAGAGAGCACAGCAACAAGAATCATGAGCGGCAAGAAAAAAAATGAACAGGAACAGACAAGAATAATAATCTAAATATAGTTCAGATTAATTAACTTGTGCATTTTGTTAGGTGTATTTTCCACGTATGCTAAAATGTTATCCAGACTGGATGAGTAAGAACTCTCATTTCTCCCTACAGGGTAATTTTTCACGGAATGGTTACTAAGGATGCAGCTGCATGTTACTATTTGTGGAAGGGTCATAAAGATTTAGACTTTATCTATGACTCACCTATGTAACAGTGATCTAATATTATTGCTATTATTCATTTATTCCAGTTTACAAATCAGAGAGAGTTCTTTTGAAATACACTACACCCAAACACTAATCAAAAATGATAACAATAAATCAAACAAGAGACAACAGGCTGAGGGAACAATTGTACTAGGTTTTCATATTCTAATATTACTAGGTTTTCTTATTCTAATGTTACTAGTTTTCAACAAATAAAAGGTCTACTTTTTTACTCTTTATTAAGCCTTAAGCTGATGAAATAAAACACAAAGTAAACTCTCACTAATACTGTAAAAGGGTACTTAAAGTAAATATTGTATGTTGAGGTAGAGTATAACATTTCTTTGTGCCAAGCAAAGCTGCTCTGATATTTGGCACTTGGCTGCTCTTTTTTTGTACCTCGGCCTTGCTGAGCTCTGCCCAGGGCTCTCTGTGGCTTTGAATGGGCAAAGATTGGCTCCAGATGACTCAGGTGCTGCTCAGCCCTGCCAGCTCTGAGGAGCTGCCCCCTCTCATCAGCACAAACATCAGCTGCTGCTCTGCAAACAGAGGCGCCTGCTGGGGCTGCCTTCTCTTCCCTTCCAGCCATTCAATTACATTAAAAGAAAATAAAGCACATTTATGTGCTCCTCACAGCCTCATTCCTGACAGTAAATTAACTGACTGATGCAAGTGTGGAACTTGAGGGCCACTGAGCATGGAAGTGCACCAACTGTGTAGGTCTAGAAAGGGACACACTCCAGAAATCAATTCTGTATCAAAAAATGATCTACTGTAGAAAGAAAAAAGATTCAAGGTCTTAGAAACAAAAAAATCCAACAAGTGTCTTCCTTCACTATCACAAAGGAGAGTGCAAGTCTTAGAAAGAATATCACAAGTTTGCTATTTAAATAGAACGTGCTCAATGCACACCATGATTAAAATGTACTGAGGGGAAATAAAGTTTTAAGGCTGAATTTTTTATCTTGCCATGCTAATAGAAGAAAAAAAAATAGATTGTTTTTACACAGGAAAGAATACATACCTGCTTTGGGGTTTCCAGGATGCTTGTCAGGATGGCATTCAAGGGCCTTAATCTTATATTCAGCAAGAATCTGTTCAACCTAAACAAAACATTGAGACAAAGCGAGTAAACACAGAAAAAATTAGCAAATTTTCTTTTTGAAAGAGGCTGGGAGAAACAACAAGGAATGCTGAAAGATTTTGTCCCATTCAATTTTACAAGCTTTAGTGCAAGCAAAGTACTTTAACAACAACCATCTGCCAGTGACACTGCTTATTTAATCTAATTTCCATCCTTAGCCTTGTTTTTGTGAGGCTCAGTCAGCCAGCATGGCTCAAGAAAAATGTGCAAGGACATTTGACCACAGAGGCCAAATGCATCCCCTTCAGTTGCTCTTTACTTTGCTTAATCAACTCCAACCTTCAGCAGAGTCTCAGAGCAGGAAGCTAAGGCTCTCTGCATTGCTGAAGATCAATTTGTGTGTTTGGGTGGCTTCCTCCACACCCTCTCCATAGGAAATTCAGCCAGCACCCCGTGGGGTTTCCATCGTGGACGCCACAAGATAACTCACTCCATAACCAGTAGTGCATATTCTTTCTTCAAGTTAATTTTCCTTGCAAAAAGGTTGGCTTGGAGTAGAATACATCTATAATCAATGTGAGAATATTGGCAAGTATTAGTTTATCAGTTAATTGCAAATTCCCACAGTTTGTTATACCATAAAGTATTGCAACCACTGGAAAAACTAACACACGTGGAGCCACGAAGCCACTGGAGTGGGCATCAGCTTAGATTTTCAAATATTTAGTGCTTTTCGAAGTATCTTGCTGGTTCTTATAATTCAGAAGCCAAAACTTCTTTATATCACTCCAGTTCAGCTTAAGCTTTCACAATTCACCCTAAGGAATCAAAAATGACCATTCCTTCCCATACTACAAAGGCTCTCTATACAAATTCATCATTTGTCCAATGATAAAAGCCACATACAATTTAAATTATTTACTTCAAAATTAAGTCTCATAGCATTTTTTATTTAGAACAAAACTACAGTTCACCCAACTAGCTGGACAAATCTTGTTGGCATATTCTGGGAAAAAAATGTGATCTGCAGTAGTATCTTAAGAATTCTACACTTTTCACTCTGCTCAGAAGCTCCTTCCAGAGGGACAGATGTAATGTGGTGTGTCTGCAGTCAGTCAGACACTTTAAAACACACACAGTGCACAGAGAACTTGGTGAGACTGGTTACTGTATAGCCAGCTATCATCTCAAACACTTAGTTACTGAAAGGGGAACTTTAAAGTTAAAATGTGTACAGAGGGTTAAAATTTAGCAGAAGGGCAACATAGAAGTTTTCAGCTTAAAAAAAAATCAGCAGAAAGAAAACTTTATAGGAAGTTTATAGAACATACACAAAATTAATATAAAATATATAGTGAGGTGTTTCACCAAGAAAGACATCCAATACCCACTATACAAAACCAGCATTGTTCCTGAAGAGGAATGGAGATTAAATCTCCCCTCTTCCTGTCACATCTGAACATGAAGCAGGTGTCTGTCAGCTCAATGCTACCAGAAGCCACGAATGAACTTGGTTTGTGTTTACTTCAATACAGCAACAAGCCTGTAGAAACTGGGAGTATTTCTGCTTAAATTTAACCAGGTCCAACCAAGAGCAGGATGTTGAGCAGTTCAGATGAAAGTGCTGCAGCTGGGAATGTGCTGTGCATGCTGTGCCCAATGCTCGACGCTGTACAAAGCAGTGAGGCTGCAAAATCCCTGTAGTGTTCCAAATTCCTGTGAGACCCCAGAAGGGCTGTGCAGGTCCTGAGGTGCACCTGGAGCTCAGCCAGCCTGGCATCTCCGAGTGCTTCCTCCCGTGTCAAAAGCAGGGCAGCAACATCTGCTGCTTCTCCCAACAAACAGTACTCGAGAGCTTGTTTTTCAGGACCCATTACGTTTATTCCAGCTTTTACATTTCATTTTCAAGCAATGTGAAAAATCATTATCACATGTACTTGAACTGTTCATTAATCGCTAAGCCCTTAAGGAATTAGTGTGAGGTAGAAAGTGAGAAAGAGCATCTGTGAAACAAGGCTGCGTGGAGCCCTGAGCACTGCCCTCTGCTGGGATCCCTTCTGCGAGTGTCCTCGGGAAAAGCTTCACGTTTCCCTCCGGGACACACCGAGGATGTTTACTCCCGATCCTTACACTTCAGGTGAGAGCATCCGATTAAATTTACTGAGCAAAAGACAGACAGCTTTTATCTCCACTGAATACATCCCTCATTACAGCAGAGTAATCGAAAATCAGCATACTAGACTAGCCAACAAAAAGTTGTATGGACACCTTTGACATGATGCATATCACTCAAAAATAGCTTAGCTAAATCTCACTATAAAGCATGTTTCTGCTATCGAAACAAATTAGTAAAACTAGTATTTGAATTTAATTTAAAACAGCGTTTAAAATATCAATATGGTAAACTATAAAGATATTGGTTTTGTTTTCATCTGAGCAAGTGAATATATTTAAAAAAATATTATACTATGTATAAAGCCCAAGAAACTCAGCATTATTATTATTACCAGAAAGCTATGAACTTTCACTGTATTACTTGTACATAAATAGCTCCTTTTCAGTTTTCAAAACCAATAATACCTATTCCAAACTATTCAAAGACATGCAGTTGGCTCTCTCCATAACCCAGTCCTGTTCTACACGGCATTTTCAACCTAAGCCTCACTCCAGGCTCTTAATGCTGGAGAAAACACAGGAGATAAAACTGAGCTTTCCAAGGGAGATCCTACCAGCGGCAAGAAAGAAGGCGCACAAGGCGTTTCAAATACTCCTGCTCGCAGATTCCCTGCGGACACAGGAGCACGTTCAAACCGCGAGCAAGCCGGCGAGGAGGCAGAGGCTCTTACCGTCGATAGCTCATCGCATCCCAGCAAGTTGTAGTAATCCTCCAGGTCCTCCGGCTTGCAGTTCAGGATGGCATCCATCGGCACCGTCCCCAGCCGGCGGGGAGGCTGCGGGGCACGGCGGGCAGGCAGAGCTCACACAGGAGCCGGAGCAGAGCCCGGCGGGCAGGCAGAGCTCACACGGGAGCCGGAGCAGAGCCCGGCGGGCAGGCAGAGCTCACACAAGAGCTGGAGCAGCCCAGCCCCGCTCCGTGCGGCGCTTTTGAGCGCTGGCAGCTGACCCGCACGGAGCCGGGAGGGCCCCGCTGCCATTGGCCCCGCACGGAGCTGCTCTGGCGCTGCTCCCTGGGATTTGTAGTTGCCGCGGTCACTCCAGCGTTAAACCGCGGCTCCCGCGCACACCGCAGGGTTCCGGACGCTGAAACGAGCCGGAGATTTCTCTCAGCATCGCCTGTGCAGCCACTGCAAACAGGCACGCATCGAGAGGCAGCCCTGCACATGGGCCATCTGCTGTTCAAGTTTTATTTACAACTTTTGCCACCACCTTCACTCTCTGAAGGCTTCCTCGGTGCACAGACACCGCTCCTCAACACCGAACAGCAATGGTACACCGCTCACTGACCAGCTAAAACTACCCGAGGACATGAAACACTCACTGCCTACTATCACATTGAACACTCTTTCTCACGCCAAGTTACTTTCAGACTGAGTGTTGAAGGTCTGTACAGTGTGCAAAGCACATTCCTTGTGAAACTCATTCTACATTGAGGTGAAATAGCAACTTGACACATTTTGTGTCCCCCATGATCTGCTGATTTCAAAAGATTACTTCCTAACCTAACCACATGCTGAAGTCTTTGCCCTGGAGCCTTAGGAGCTCTGGTATTGCATTTCCCACCCCTGCAAGACCTCTGCAACCCAAGATGTCATTAATGTCATTTCGTGTCATTAACTCCTGATGTTTCCCTAGCAGCTGCAAGTCGATGCTGTGAGTGGGTATACAGCTCTAGATGCAGTGACCCTGTAGGAGATCAGATGCCCAGGATGTGACCAAGGCTGGAACAGGCCGTGTGTGAATCAGTGAAGGGCCCAGTGACCATTCAAAGCTATTTATGAATAACAAATATATAATTTTTGCATCCACAAGAGCTTTAATACCTGCAATAATAATGTTCTGCAATGACATTTAATATTAATCTTCCACCGTTTCCTCTTCAGGGTTGCATCATCTGAAATTTTCTACTTTTACTGCATGTTCAGATAGCCAACTAAGATTATAAAATATACAACGTAACTAAAAGCAATAATATTAAAAGAAAAAGCACAATCTTTGGTTAAACCATTTGAATCTGATAGAAAACTCTACCAACATATTTCTCTGAGTAAATAAAACAGAATTTTTTTTTCCAATGTTACTACAAGTGGAAGAATTAGCAATTACAAATCTGCCCATCTCCACCATTCATAACTTAATAACCAGAAAAGCACAGAAAAGAAAGGAGTCTTTTAATAACAGAACATGTAAATATTTAAATAGCTTGTACTCTGTGGGAGGACAGAAAACAAACAGCTGTCCCTTCTCCCAACAGCATTCCTGACAGCCCTTTATTTTCCAGGTATTCCTGGCGTATTTGCGTCAGGTGAAAGGGAAGCTCTTTAACCCTCCTCCCCTGCAGCTTTCGGTGCTGTTTCTGTGCTGCCAGGGGCTGCAGTGACAAAGTGGCAGCTGGCAGGGAGCGTTGCTGGTGTTGCTCGGGATGTACAAACTGTTCTGGAGGTGAGGAAATCTCGTATTTGTTCTCTGTACCCAGCCACCAACAAAAGGTGTCTCTCAGTCCCAACACATATTGACGATTCTGTTTGTTCAGAGCCCAGAGTGAATCGAAATTCTGCTTCGATGTAACAGGGCATTTACCAACAACCTGGAAAAACCATAAATAGCCCTTTAAATAAATCTCTATCCGAGTTCATTCCTGTAAAATACGTTAAATACTCCAGGGCCTGTCCTCAACTGACTTCAGGGGTTTTGCTTCCTGAGGGCAGAGAGCACATTTATGACAAGTCCAAGGTGCAATATAACTCGCTTGAGTTTTGCCCCATGCCTGTCCTCACACAAGCTCAGAGCTGCAGAAACAGGAGAGGACCCAAGCACTGCCAAACCACCCTCCCACAAGAAGGCAGCTCCTGCAGTGCCATCACTAATGTAGGGAAAAGGCTGCAGGATCAGAGGAGGCTCTGGGAGCCCTGAGTCACTCCCTCACCAATATCTTCACGGAAAGCCTCAGATCCTACCTCTGCAGCACTTGGATTATTTCTTCCTTAGAGCTGTCTTCACAAAAATAACCACCAAACCAATCTTAAAGCCCCACCTCCCCTTTATATGCTGACAAAAGCATCTTGCGTGTGCTCTTTAAGAAATGCGGATCTCGCCTCAGCTTCCAGAGGCAAGCAGGAAAGATAATGCTTCCATACAAAGTTGCACAGAACAATAAAAACTTTCTGATCTGGTTACTCTGCAGCTTGCTTTGAGAAGCAGGTAGTGGGAAAAACCAGTATGTACATATTTTTCAGGGCAAAGACCACCTATAAAGTTAATTATCCATAAAGTAATCCCTTTGAAGCCGTATGTATGGCTTCAAAATTTTTAATCCCAAGGTTTTAATAAAAGCTGTTTGTTATCAAGGCCTGCAAGGGGGAAATTCTACCTGTCTAACCTGGGTCTTGCCACTAAATTTAGGAATTCCATTGTATTAAAGCCGCTAATACTATTCTGCAAATAGCTCGTGACGTTCAACAGTAACAACAAACCAGTGTTTAAATGTCTATCCACGAAGGTTAGACCAAAATTCTAGGCTGGTGGCAGTCCTGGGAAAAAGGCCGAGTTCTGTCCAGTCCAAACTCCCGGGCGGAAAGAAACCACGCCATGGAAAGCCCAGGCACGGCACCTCCTGTTCGCTGTGCAGGGATGGCCCGGCTGGGGCACCGGGGGCTGCTCCGACCCTGCACACAGCGAGGGATCCCGGGAACGCAGGGAGAGCAACGCGCACAGCCCTGCCGAGCTGGGAAACGCGACAGGTTTGGGGCCAGGATTCGGACAAATCCCAGCTCCGGCCGCTGACCATCGGGTCACTCCTACACCACGCAGGCTCCTTTCCTAAAGCAGCACTGCTTTAGACGGGTGCTGACCCCCTAAAAAAGCTCCAGAACCGCGATGCAGAGCTCCAGGTGGGGCCAAGGTGTTATCCCGGAGCACAGGGGGCGATCCCTTACAGCAGCCGCGGTGCCGGTGCGCTGTCCGGGCAGACAAGGGCCGTGCCCAGGGCTCACCCTCATCCTCACCCCGACCCTCACCCTCAGCTCCGAGGCCGCTCCGCGCCCCCGGCCCCGCTCAGGGGCAGCCCCGGCGGGCGGGTTCCCCCGGCCAGGTCCCGCACAGGCTCTGCAGCGGGGAGCTCGCCCTCGGGAAGGGGCACGATCTGGCCGATACCCGGAGGGAGAGCGAGCCCCGAGGGCTCCTCACGCGGCTGCCGAGGAGCAAACAGCGGAGCCGCCGTTTGCCGGGAGCCGCCGGCCGGGGAGTGCAGAGGAACTGCAGGGGCGGGCTGTGAGGGACACGGGCAGGGACGGGAACGGAAGGGAAGGCAGGGCTCGGGGCAGGGCTCGGGGCAGGGCTCGGGGCCGGGCCGGCGGCGCCCCGCGGGCCCCCTCGGGCTCCCTCAGGCCCCCTCAGGCTCCCTCGGCTCTCGGCGCCGCCACGGCGGGGCCGGCGCAGGGAGGGGGCGTGAGGCGGCACGAGCGCCACGTGACTCCGGCAGCGCCCCCGGTCACGTGCTCTGGTTTGTTGTTGCCGGTCACGTGGCGCGGTCACGTGCGGCGGCGCTGCCCGCGACGGGCGGGGGGGGCCGGGCGCGAGGGGGGCGGCGGCTGCGGCGGCGCCAAGATGGCGGACGGGGACGCTGCGCCGCTCCGCCCGCGCGGCCCCGCCGGCCCCGGCAGCGACAGCGCCGAGCCCGCGGCCAAGCGGCACCGCCGCGGATCGGGGAGCGCCGCGCCCGCTCCGCGCCCCGACCGCGCCGCGGGGCCGCCGCCCGCGCCCGCCGCCGCCGCCGCCGTGCCCGCGGAGCCGCCGGGGGAGGAGGCGGCCGCGGCGGCCGATGGCGGCCGGGCGGAGCGGGAGGAAGGCGGCGAGGCGGCGGCGGCGCGGAGCGGCGCGGACGGCGGGGCCGGGCTGCGGGGCCTGCCCCGGGCGGAGCCGCCTCCGCGGCGGGACCAGGGGGAGGGCGCGGAGGCGGCGCCCGGCGAAGACGCGGCGGAGGCGGCCCCGGGCTGCGGGCGGGCGCAGTGTTCGAACGGGGCGGCCGCGGTGCCGGCCCCGCATCCCGGTGAGGACCGACCCCTCCCTCCCTCCTCCCCTCCTGCCCGCACGGGGCGCGCTGTCACGGCCGGGCGCGGGCAGCGCTGCGGGCCCGGCCCCGCGCACGGAGCGAACCCGGGGCCCTGCGGCTCCGGCGGCCGGGGCAGCGCCCGGCCCGGCCCGGTACGGCACGGCACGGCTTGTGCCGCACGGGGACAGCGGCTCGGCTGCAGCCCTGGAAACGGTCACTCTGCCGTGCTGCTGGCCATAAGTTATTAAAATGAGAAATGATAAGCACGGTTTCCTTTTCATATTCTCTGCCGTGTTAGTTATTGTATTTTTGATCCTTAGAAACTTGCACGCAGGCTGAGGAGCAGCAGCCTTGACTAGTTCTCTAAAGAACTCTAAGTGACAGCCTTGGTTAAGGTTCGAGTGCAGCAGAAAACTGAACTATAATCTTTCTGAATTCTTTCAGATCATATTTTAAGTGTAGTGGTGGGCAGCATCGCTGTGAAAGTGCCTCACAGTATAAACTGCTCAGGTTTGAGTTGTGTTTTGTTGGAGTTGGTAATTTTGGCTTTTTTTTTTGGAAGGATATATTAAAATATATCAGACACTGCATTCTGCCGGTACAGTCTTTGCATTTTATCCTGGAATGCAGTTAAAGGTACTTTAACTCTTGAGTAAAACTCTACAGAAGCTTTCTCTCAGTGCAAAAGCAGTCAAAAAGGAACAGGTACAGAATAAACGTGGAGCAGCCTCAGCATTGAAATCCTCCATTGGAGCAGCTCAGAGCAAAGCCAGTGATCTCTGACCAGTGCCTTACACGAAGCCTTTAGCTCAGGCTTCGTGTTTTGCTGTGCCTGGTTTGGTTGTGGCCAGCATTACCCCTTCTGTCCTTTGAGGAATGCTCAGGGAGTGTTACAGTTTAAAGTGTTACTTTATCCTGCTTGTATCTGTCTCTGTTTCCTAAATCCCAGGCTCTGTGTGTGAGGAGCCTTTCACAGTGTAAGCTTTGCTGCTTGATACAGAAGCCGTGAAGGTTTCTCCAGTTAAACTTGCACTTCGCAGTTCCTCATGTGTGCTAATGCACTTTTTCCTTCTCCAAAATTTTCAGTATCTTCACTGACTTCTTGCATAATGAGATCGCACTGAAATGCTGTAAATAAATAGATTAATAATAGTAATGTCCATGAGCTCCTCAGAAGAACAATACAGCAAGAACCAACAACAAATTTCTGTCACTGACCTATTTCTTTTCTAATAAAAAATAAAGTATTTATGCCAACAAGGAGAAGGACTTGGAGAAGAACACAAACTCTGAATAAAAAATGATGGTGTTTTGTGGTGTTCTTTATTTGAGAATCAAGTGGAGTGACGGCTAAAATAGTGTGGGGTGTTCTTCAGTTCTTTGGATAAGAGGCCGAGAACCATGTTAGCGATTCTTTGCTTTGCAGAGCACGACTGGAATTTGTTCTTTGTTCATATCTTAGATTTTCAACAACTGTGAATCTACAGGTGCTGAGGCTGTTTCTACTAAAGCCAGTAAAAAAGGTTGAGTAGTCTAAGTTCTAATAAGCTGCTCAGGTTGGAATGTAGATTTCCCTTCAGAGTGAGCTCAGTAACACAAGTGCCTGGTTGTGCCCTGGGCTGGTTCACGGAGGGCTGAGGTGGAGTTAGATTGAGTTTCTCTGGCTTGAGGCCACGGGCTCAGCTTGGCTGACTGGCACCAGACCCAGCTGCAGGGGCACATGGATGAGAGAAACTCAGTGAAGGTGGTTCAGGGCAGCATCTTCTGTGTCACAGCTGAAGTAGCATAAATTGTGTATGTGGTCAGCAGATGCAGCTGAGCTGCAAGGTAACACCCTCGCCAAATCCTGTGAATTTGTTGTAGCAAATGTGCACTTGTGGGTTTCTTTCAAAATGCTGTTGAAATGCTCTTAAAACCTAGTCAAAGATCTGTCTGCAATGGTGGCCTGTTGTCATTTCACCCAGTTTTTCAACAAGCTGAATGCAGTGGGAATTGCAGGGGAAAGACATCTTTAATTATACTTTTAAAAGGTTTGGATTTTTTCTATGGTGAAATATCCATAATGCCAACACTTCAGAGAATGAGCTTTCACCAAGGCCAGCCTGCAGTCCCCTGAAGCCCAGCACTGAGCTAGCAAACCCACCAACAGCTTGGAAGTATACCTATACTTGTGAAGGAAAACAGACACTTTCTGTGCCTAAGTGACAAAAGTGCCAATTGAGAGTGAGATCTTTATTTTTGTGATCTGTTTGAAGCTACCCCGTGCCCCTGGGCTGGAGTGTAACCCCCTGCTCGTGCTGTCTTGCAGATAACTTCCTCCTCAGCGATGAAATCATTGCCAATGGCTTCCACTCCTGTGACAGTGATGAAGAAGACAGAGCCTCACACGCCAGCTCCAGCGACTGGACCCCAAGACCACGTATAGGTAAAAGCCTGGAGCATGTTCTTGGATGCTCTTTGCCTTTGAACAGCCACTTCATTCTCCCCACTATTCCAGTTATTTTTCCTGTTGCAAAAATATTGGCAATTAGTGCTTCTGAACAGCTTAGAGGTGTTGGCTGTATTCTGAGTGTTGTTTAAGGAGTTTCAAAATGAAACTTGCTGTGTTTTGGTTAAAATTGCCAATGTCTTATTTTGTTCCTGAACAGAAATCCTGCCACAATCCCTAGTAAAAGCATACACACAGGTTCACTAAATTAGACTAATTTATGGCATATTTCTATAGCCTGCCTACTTAGTATTCATTCTTTAGGTTCAAGAAGATGATCCATGTATGATTTTAGGACAGTGAGCCCTCATCTCAAGTGTTTTTGGAAAGATTGATTTAATGGCTTGAGGAGGTAATGTCTGAAATAGTTCAGACATTGTGTTAGATGACCAAAAACCAACAAAAATCCATGGATTTCTGGGCTCTATGTATCTGTTTAGAGTGATGGTTTATAATACCACTGGAAAGTAAATGCATGTTTGTTGTTTGTTTGGTTTTGTTTGTTTTCAGCTTATTCCTGTAAATACCAAATGTTGGGAAAGTACAGATGGAGACACATTGTGAAAATCCTGTTGTACCTCTAAAAGAGTTTTAAGTTTGCTGCAAACTGGGATTTTTACTTGACTGACTTTCTCTGAAATCCTTCATGGGTTAACATAAAATAATGATAAATAAATAAAATGCCCAGCTCTCACTTCAGAGTTTAGACCAAAATACAGGGGGTTTGATGAATGGAGCATTAAATTGGATTAATGAAACTGTACTAGCAAGCCTTAATAAATGGAACAATAACTATGATCATCTGCAGTTTTAAATATCTGACTCTGTTTTAAATATCTGTATTTTTAATTTCCTTAGGTCCCTACACTTTTGTTCAGCAGCATCTCATGTTAGGTACAGACCCACGGACGATTCTGAAGGACCTGCTCCCAGAAACCATCCCCCCACCTGAACTGGATGACATGACTCTGTGGCAAATCGTGATAAACATCCTTTCAGAGCCACCAAAGAGGAAGAAGAGGAAAGACATTAACACCATTGATGATGCTGTGAAACTTCTGCAGGAGTGCAAGAAGATCATGGTGTTGACTGGAGCTGGGGTAGGTGCTGCTGCAATTTTGGGTGTTCAGTGCAGCATGCAGGGGTGGGAGCAAGTCCCTGTGCTGGGGGAGAGTCCAGCCCACTGCAGGGACTGCAGCTTCCCTGGAGATTACACCCTCTCTCTTCTCAGGACAAAATATTCTTACACATAGAAACTTGTAAACAGCTCTCCCGTGCTAAACAGTTATAGAATGAGAGCACTTTACCTGTCAGAACTTTTTCTGTCCCAGTCCTCAGACAAAGGGGATGGCTTTTGTAAACAAAATCCCAGTGCATCTCCTAAAATCCCAGATGGAGCTTGAGGGACTAGAATAGGATTAGAAAAGAGCTGGGGGGCAGAGGAGGAGGATGATCATAGCGACAGTTTGGTCAGATTTCTGCAGACTGAATGTTGCTTTCAGCACATGGTGCTCTGTGATGGGATAAAGTTACTCACTGTTTGACTAAAGAACATTTCTGCACTGCTGCACATCTGCAGCTCTGTACCTGTGCACCAGATAATTCTTGCTTCTGTTGTTCACACACAGATGGTGTGACACGACTCAGAGCAGATGAGTAATTCCAATCAGCTTTTACAAGAGCACTGCTACTCTCAGTCCTGCTCTCTCCATACTTGCATGCACCTGTTTCTCCTCCTCTTCCCATGCTGTTTAGGGGTGGTCTGAGACAATCATTTCAGTCCTTATTGGCTACTACAATGCTTTGATATTTAATATCTATCAATAAACAACTTTTATCAAAAGGGGTTTATTCTTCAGAAGTAAGAATATATATTTTTTAAAAGCAAGACTATTCTGTTACTGTTCTGTTACTTAGCTTGTAAAAAAATTCAAAATATCAACCACCATATCTAAGCCTGAGTTGGCAGATCAGTGAGCAATTAATAATTAAATTTAATGCAGCAATGCTCTAAATTTTTGTTCACATCTTAGAAAACTTCCAGTGGTAAAAGCAAGTTCTGGTACCCTGTTACTACGTGTGCAGACTGTACTAAAGGGATTTTTGTCCACTTGTCAAATTTTGTTTCTGTGCTGTTTCTCCTGATTGTGATTTGGTAATTGTTATATTGGGCCAAAGGAAAAAAAAAAAAAAAGAAAGAAAAAAGAAAAGTAAATACAGAGAACCCAGACTGGTTTTGTTCTTAATGTTTCTGAGCACTGACCATACAGAAATGTGGTTTCCCAGAGTAACACTTTATGGTCCAATATGTAGTTTCACTTATTTCAGACTGCAAAAATCTATTTCAGGTGTCAGTGTCTTGTGGAATACCTGACTTCAGATCCAGAGATGGCATCTATGCACGCCTTGCTGTGGACTTCCCAGACCTTCCAGATCCTCAAGCAATGTTTGATATAGAATACTTCAGAAAGGACCCCAGGCCGTTTTTTAAGTTTGCAAAGGTATGGATTTCCAGCAGTTCTTGTCTTGGGCAGTAAAGGCAGGTGACAGCATTAAAATGCATAACTCAGATAAAAAATAGAAACTGCTCAGCAACATTCTCTCTTTGTAAAGCTTATTTTACTGTTCCTGTTGTGAGTTCATGATATAAACAATTATTTCAGATGGTTGAAAAGATCTCTATGATATTAAACAGTATCAAAAGCAGTGATTATGTCTCTTAGGCAAGAAGGAATTGTAGAAACTGTAGACATATGGAGAAACAAAAAAACAAAACAAAACCAAAACCAAACAAACAAAACCAAAACAAAAAAAAACTCCAAAAAACCAAAAACCCAACCAAACCCAATTGCATTTAGTCTTCAATTTCCTTGGGACCAAAAAGAAATCAAACCCAAGACATAAGAATTTCTACAGGACCAGTAAGGACTTGTGAAAATCAGTCACCACTGGTTGTGCTCATCTTTTCTTCCATTTCTCACAATTCATACTACTGGTCTGTCCTGTTACAAAGATTGGAAAAGAAAACCAATGCATTCTTTTTCTGCTTGGCTTTCTCTGAAAGCCTCCTATCCAGATACTAACAAATTTTGATGTTCATTAGTATACTTGGTTCCTTTGGGTTTTAATATTAGAAAACACCACCCCCACAAACAAAAACCCACCCCAAACCAAAAAACATCACAGCAAGCAAAAAAATCAACTTACTTGAAACCTGTCTACACACAGGTTTTACCAGAAAAGTCCAAATCTAATTTGGCTGATACTTTTTACTTTTCTGCCTTTTCACTCCTCCTTTTCTGTCCATCAGAATACATTTCTAGTAACAAATATTGAGTTCACTTGATACTTAACAAAGGAGAGAAAGCTTTCTATTTCATAATTCTCAAAACCAGAAAAGATCTGAGCATTGCTTTTGTGCTGTGTGGAACCCAAGCTTGCAGGGAGCAGTTCTGCAGGCAGGCTGAGGGGCTGGGCAGTGGGAGAGGAGCTGGATGCAGGGCACAGGGAGGGACAGGGGAGGGCTCTGGCATGGCTGGGACAGTGCCCAGCTCAGGTAAACTCTGCACCCACTTGCAGTGTCTGATGTGCTGCTGCATTCCCCAGGAAATCTACCCAGGACAGTTCCAGCCATCCCTCTGTCACAAGTTCATCGCCTTGATGGATAAAGAGGGAAAACTCCTTCGCAACTACACCCAGAACATCGACACCCTGGAGCAGGTGGCAGGCATCCAGAGGATAATCCAGTGCCATGGTTAGTGCTGTAGTTTCACTCATTTTCCCTGTGGGAGTTCTTACTGGTGCATTTGACAGGGTAATCACTGTTGGAATTAACCCTTCTTTCCTTGAATTCCTGTCTCTTGCCAACAAATATTCTGGTTTTTAAATGGTGAAGTTTTGTTTTAGACAGCTTGCATGTTTAAATCAGAAGTGTTTCAAGTAGAAATAACTCCTGTTAGGAATTGAGCTTGATGGTGGGTCTGTGTATCAGTGAAGATCCACACCCTGTTGGCACAAGCTTGGACTGTAACTTGGAAAATGCATTTGGTGCTTCTTGATCTGTGTGACAGCACGACATGGGAACCAGTCTTGCCAGAGGTCCCTCTCACTGCCCATCCCATCCCTCCTATGAAAGGGGAGTCTGGGTGTTATCTGATTCTTTATTTAGGTTATATTCCACTGAAATCTGAAAATATCCTGACACTTCAATGACTCCACCTCATGTATAAAACATTGAGGATTAATCACCAGTTCAGTTGAAGATCCTCTTGTTACACCTTCAGTGTCATACAGATTCTGTAATTATGAGGCCTAATTAAGTGGAATTGCTTTAATTGCTTGATATGCTTTCCATTTCCAAGGGCTTGCGTGTGTCAAGCTGAGAGTCCAAGGATTAATTTCCAAGAAAAGTATTCAGAAAATTAGTTCTTAAATGCATGTTTGGATCATTTAGTAAACTTCAGACACATAAATCATCTAAAAGCAGCACTGTAAGGCCCGTCCATCTAATTGCACCTTTGCCAGGGGCCAGACTCTCGTGGTTTCCACACAGAGCTCAGCTCAGTGCAGATCTGTGGGGTTGGGCTCCCCAGGCACAGCAAGCACAGTGCTCTGAGCAGAGCCCAGGCAGCACACAGCAGCTCTGCCAGCCAGCTCCCAGCCCCAGGGCTGGTTTCCATCTGTGCTCAGTGTGTCACACGTTTTCTTTTGGCTGGCATTGCATCTGAGGCATTTATCACAAACCCCTTACCTGGCTGGGTTTTTGCACATCACTGCAGGGATGGATCACAGACCATCTTTAGTGCATGTCCTGTATAAAGTGATTCTGAATGACACAGATGCTTTAAAAGCTTGTGCACTTGGAGATTTTGAGGCCTTTGGAAATTAGCAAAAGTTATTTTGAGCCCATCAAGCTTTATCTGACCTACAGCTGCTGCTCTTTTAACAAATGCTTGTTGCCTAATGACGGTAGCTGGAGAGAAACCAAACTCTTCTGTGGGGGCTCACACTGCTCTACTTATTCTACTTTATCCTGTGGCTGGGGCAATGGCAAGTTAATCATGAGCAGCTAAAAAAGAACCTTGCAGTGATTTGGGGAGTTCTTATGTGAGCCTTCAGCCCCATCTGTCACTGCAGACCTACAGTGCAGTTCCTGCTGTGAGAACTGTGGTGTCTGAGGTGCATTCTGCTGTATTTGGGATGGCTCTTGCATTCAACCCATGCAGCTGGAGTTGGATTGTATTCCTTGCCATTGCTGGAGCTGAGTGAGCAGAGGCCATGGCCTGGGAATGGCTCATGCATGGGCACCAAACTTGTGCTGCTGAGCAATAATTCACATCATGGAGTTGCAGAGAAGGGCAGCAGATGCCTCTGAGTTGGGTTTGTGAGCCTGACAGACTTCCCTAACGTGCTGTGTGAAGCTCTGAATTATTACAATCAGCTAATTAGAATGAGCCAATGACTGTCACACCTGCCATGGTCCTTGGAACCCCTGGCTCTGGGGAGCTGCAGTGCTGAGCAGGGTTTCAGAAGCTGTGCTGTTGGCAGGCCTGCAGTGATCAGCAGAGCTGAGCTGCCAGGTGCTCATAAATGATCTGCTCCAGGTTTTTCTGTGCTTTCACTCTCTTTGTCTTACCCAGATACAATACCCTGTAAGCATATTGTCTTTCCTAATGCATTTCCTCAGTAATTCTGTGCTCTGTGTGGAGTTGCTGTGCTGCTGAGGCTGTGCAGCACCACTGCTGTGTAATGAGAAGGGCACTTTCTGCTCTCTGCTCCTTGTCTGTGCTTGCACAGCTCAGGGGAATGAGAGCACACAGAATCCTTTGTGGTGACATGCATGTGCTGTATGGCTACTCCTAAAACAAGATTTCTGCTGACTAACACCTAGAACAACAACTTCTAGTATTACAAGGATCTGCTCTTAATTTTGCATTACCTTTTAAATGCCTGATTTCTGTAGCACTGCAGCATAACAGCCTTTTTGTGAAAACAGCTTGGCCATAACACCAGATCTGAATGACTGAAAATCCTGATGCTACCACTTGGGTTTTTCCCCTCAGGTTCCTTTGCAACAGCTTCCTGCCTGATCTGTAAATACAAAGTTGATTGTGAAGTTGTTCGAGGAGATATTTTCAATCAGGTAAAAAATCTACTTTAACTCACTGCAGCTTTCTAATTAATAATTATCTGAAAACCACCCCACACCAAACCCTGACCCATCATACTGGGATTGCTTACAAGATCTGCTTTTAAAAGCCTCCATATCTCTGCATGTATTTCAAAGAAGTGCCTCTCTGTATTTTAGCATTTCCTCTGGTATTCAGAATTGTACTCAAATACTGTACTGCAAAAATTAGGTAATGGCAAAAATCAGAACAAAACCTTGAGTCCATTTTTAACAGCTCTTCTGATAAAAAGTAGAGGTTAAATGGTAAGCAGAAAGTTGGGTTTATACCTGGTTTGTGTTGATCTGAATTTAGAGTCACACTGAGAAAGCATTCTTAGCTTTTTATAACACTGGATGTTATTAAAAATGTGTTTCAAACAGCAGCTGACACATGGAGAAATTGCTAACCACAGAGCAGGCTAGAGCAAGGATCAGATGGGGTGTTGGTGTTCCTGAGACTCCTGAGCTATTCCATGTTCCAGACTCCCCAGTCTGGGTGACCTGGGACCAAGGCAGGAGTTGGTTCTGCTCTGTCTTTGACCTGGAGGGATCCTCTGTGCCTTTGCTCTTCTTCCCCTTCCTTTGAAGGAACAGATTCTGTGATCAAAAAGATCTTGTTTATGCAAATGAAAGGGGCTCTTTCTGCAGGCTCATTGGTTTTTTGGATAAATGCTTCTGAGTCCACAGTTGCAACTTTAGATGAGAAACATGGAAGGGATGTAAATCCTTCATTACATTTGAAATGGAATTCAGTGAAAGCCTTTCACAAGAGATGTTTGAGTTAAAGCTTTAAGAATTGTGAATCTCATAAGCCTGAAGCCTTGTAACACTGAATTACTGAATGTGAAATTTGGTTTACTCTGCTATTAAGAATAGTATTTTTAAGAACATCCTACAGATATTTTTTGCTCCTTTACCTCCAGAGCCAGCTGGCTGGAGTTAGATTTTCTCTTTCTAATATATAAATATCTGAGGGGAAAGTTCAAGACTCATTCTAGCCATCTGCTCCTTTTTGGGAATCCTTTAGGTGGTTTCCCTTGAATGTGGGATTATTGAGTGCTTTCTTGCTTGGGTGCAGGGTGAAGGTTTCCACCACTCCAGTTCCTAGCTCTTGTGCCAAATTGCTTCTTATCCCACAAGGCATCCATCCCGAAAGGCTTTTCTTTGTTCAAACACTTGAATTTTGGGAAAGATCATTTGACACTAGAGGAAGGCCTTCTACTTGTGATATTTTCTGATTTGGAGAGTATTGTCTTCTGTCCCACTGCAGGCATCCATAAAATTAATTCTTTCATTTAAACTTTCAACATTCTGTATTATTTTTTCTGCAGCTGTTCTCTGTATAGTAGGGACTTGTTATGCATTTAAATGTCAGTTTTCAGGTATTTTTCTATTCCAATAGGTAATGTACATATCTTTTCACCTTTATAGCTCTAATTTGTAGCTTGTGATGGTTCCTATATGATTGCAGCTCCTTGGATTTATTGTGAAGTCTTATATTTTAGCACTACAGCTGAAAAAATTTGCACTATTAGAAGGAAATTGCTCCGTATTGTCTGTAGATCTATCACTCGCCTTGTTTTTCTTCTCTCTTAAAAAGTCCTTAAATAGGAAAGAATTGAAAGAGGTCCCAAAGATCAGAAAACTCCCTGGCTCAGGAAAAAAGGGAATCTACTTCTCCACAAATCTGACTAGTGGCCACTTTGGTTAGTGAAGCAGGATTCTCCTCTGTTTCTGAGGAATTAGAAAAGTTTAAAATGGAGACCAAGCAAGTTCTGGGCTCTGTTCTTGTGCTGGATGCTCTTGGCCAGCTGCCTGCCCCAGTGCCCTGTAGCTTTGTGGGTGCAACACCTGTAACCTTTTAGGGGAGGGACAGCAGGTAAAGCTCTGCACAAGACTCTTGGATCAGGACAGGGTTTGTGTCAGATCCTCCACTGGAACCTGACAGTGAAATCTCAGCTTTTGTTCAGATCAGACTATGAAAAATCTCTTGCTGTCCAATGGGAGGTGTGCTCAGTTGGTGTTGAGCACGACTGCTGGGCTTTGGTTTGTGTGACAGACCTGCCTGGCTTGTCCCTCTTTATTCCTGCTGTGGCTTCATTTCCCTGAGCGGGGTTCCAGTCAGCAGTGAGAAGTGTAGCTGTCTGTACATCCACAGAACAATGAAATGAGGAAACATCACTGAAACTTCCCTGTCTCTGCCAAAATAAGTGTCTGTGGCACATGTGGGTGTTTCAGAGGGCAGCTGTGAGGTGTGGGTGTTCCAGAGGGCATTCCTGCAGGCACTAACAGGGCTGTGGCACATGTCAGTGTTTCAGAGGGCATTCCTGCAGGCACTAACAGGGCTGTGGCACATGTGGGTGTTCCAGAGGGCATTCCTGCTGGCACTAACAGGGCTCTGTGTGCAGGTGGTGCCCCGCTGTCCCCGCTGTCCCCCCGAGGAGCCCCTGGCCATCATGAAGCCGGACATTGTGTTCTTTGGGGAGAACCTGCCTGAGCAGTTCCACCGTGCCATGAAGTATGACAAAAATGAAGTGGATCTCCTCATTGTCATTGGGTCTTCACTCAAAGTAAGACCAGTAGCATTGATCCCAAGTAAGTGACTCTGTCTGGTAATATTTTCTTTACAAATTTTGGATCAAAAGTGGGATTCTCAGTTAACAAACTCCAAGCTCTTAAGAACATCTTTGGTTCAATTCAGTGAGCACCACAAAATTGTAAGACTAAAGCTGCTTGCCTATGTAAAGCTGAAATGCAAAATTGAGAAAGGAACAAATTCTAAATGCCTTTTCTATACTCTAGGTAAATCTCAAGGTAATTAAATTATTATCTGAAAAACTGCTCTCTCAAACCTGAATGGCTCAGTTCTAAGATTCATTTTTCTCCATGCTTGTGAAATGCTTTAGAAGGGCTTGAAGGCTTTAGAAAGGAAGCATCTCAAAAGCAGTAATTCTTCGTGTGCACTTAAGTACATAAAGTAAACGCACAAAATCAACATAATTTGAAGGTATTATAGTACTAATTTTAATCTTTAATATTACTGTAGCCAGTATTTCTGTGCATATGTTTCTCAGTGATTGAGAAATGCTTTTAACTGGAAAAAATGGGGGGAGGGAAAATCCATCTAAGCAGGCTACAGTAGGCACAGCACCTCAAACTGCCATTGTTAAATTTGGGACTGGCTTGCCTTCTTCCTGACCTGCCTGGTTTTGTCTTGTTTCAAGTGAAGGCATGAAGAGAAGCCTGAGCTTCCTCAGCAGGTCTCTGCTGGAAGTAAAACCCAAGTGACCACCTTTGAATTCTCTTTTCCACCCGCAGGTTCCATCCCCCATGAAGTGCCTCAGATCTTAATCAATAGGGAACCTTTGCCTCATCTTCACTTTGACGTGGAGCTTCTCGGAGACTGTGATGTTATCATTAACGAGTTGTGCCACAGGTTGGGCAGTGAGTACACAAAACTTTGCTACAACTCGGTGAAACTTTCGGAAATCACAGAGAAGCCGCCGCGGCCGCACAAGGAGCTGGAAGCGCTCTCGGCTGAGCTCCCTCCAACCCCTCTGAACATTTCAGAAGGCTCCAGCTCGCCAGGGAGGATGAGCCCAGCCAGTCCTGCCGTGGTGTCACAGCACCCCCCTGAATGTAAGCTAGAAAACTGTGAGCCTGCCTCTGAAACGAAAGGGACCTGCTCAGAGGAGACGCTTCAGGTGTCATCAGAAAACCCTGAAAATCCTGCTAGTGAGCTAATGAACTCTGAAACAATGAAGGAAAATGGATCTAATGATGGAGAAAATAAAGAAAAGAGTGAAATATTGAAGAAGTGTTGGGTAAACAGATCTGCAAAAGAACAGATTAGCAAAAGGCTGGATGGTAAGTGTTAATGCTTTTCAGTATTTTGCTTCTTTTGGCAGATACATTTATGCTAGACTTACTTTAAAGTGGTAAATAAGTTACTCTTGACACAATCAGTGGGTTTTGGTGGCTATTTTTGTTCAGACAAGTGTCTACATAACTCTCATTGAACCATTTATTTCTTTTGGAGAGCCAGTAGGAAATATTGTTTGTATTTCACAATAGGTTTAAAAATCAGGGATTACATCCTCACCTAAAAGATCAAAGTTTAGGAGGCTGAAGGTAGGTATCAAAAAATAAATCCCTTCGCAACATTTTCAAATGTATTTTCAGAAAAGTTAGTTTGATCCTGAGGTGTTCAGAAGCTGGTCACAAGTAGAGCATGATTTGGTATTGCAGTAGAGCTGGAAGACAAAGTAATGACAGGACTTAAAAATCTCACAGCTGGAGTGAGGCACGTTTTTAAGGAATGTTTAGACTTTCCAAGGAAGCCCTCAAGTGTGCAGTCCTGTAACTGATGTAAGGAGTCAGGAAATAAAGTGACTCTAAATTCAGATCAACACAAACCAGGTATAAACCCAACTTTCTGCTTACCATTTCTAGAGGAAAGGCTGGGTTTAGACTTTGTCTGATGCTCCATGCAGGGGCTCCTGTCCTGCCATAGGTGGAGGAAGTCTAGCTGGGAACGTGTTCCCATAAAACAGCTGCTGAACAATTAGTGTAAATTCTCTTTGGTGTCAGAGGGAGGGGAGGAGGAACACTGAATTTCCAGTGAAGCATTTCTTCTGTCCTTTGTAATAAATACACATGCATGGCATAAATGCATTTCCATGTCATCTGATGTTGGAAACAGATCTATTTCAACCACCAGCTTTTGTACCCGGCAGTCCCTGACCGTTGCCACTGTGTTGCAGGCTCCCAGTATCTGTTCCTGCCCCCCAACCGCTACATCTTCCACGGCGCCGAGGTGTACTCGGACTCCGAGGACGACATCATCTCCTCCAGCTCCTGCGGCAGCAGCAGCGACAGCGGCTCCTGCCGCAGCCAGAGCCTGGACGTGGAGGACGAGAGCGAGATGGAGGAGTTCTACAACGGCGTGGAGGACGAGGATGCTCCCGAGCGCGAGGAGGAGCCCGGCTCCGGGGAGGATGGAGCCGAGCAGGAGGAGCTGGCGGCTGCGGAACCGGCGGAGAGCAGCGAGGCCGCGGGGAGGGAGCGTCCCGGCAACGCGCCCTGAAGCGAGCGCTGATGGTTACAGGAACTTCCCACCAGCAATAGGAGCTTTGGCATGTCAGAATGAATGTTTACGTCTGAATTTAGAGCAACAAAACCACAAGGATGTAGTGTTTATAAATAACTAAAACAGATTTTCATGCTTAGTTTTTTACCTTTTTCAATAAAAATCTATTACTGCGCACTCAACACTAACTCATCTTTTTTTTAAGGTACTAGGATTATCTAAACAACTGTCACTATGTTCACTTTTAATTTCATCTGTCTGATCAGGCATCCATGTATATAATACATATTTTTGCTTAATAAATTTCAGCTTATATTATTTTTAAACAGTTTTGAAAAAGCCATTGGAATGTTAAACTAATATAAAGGGAACAGCTAATTTAGACCAAAGAATGGTATTTTCACACCTCTTGCTTTGTAACACTTTGGTTTATTTAAAATCTTCTCACGCTTCTGCTAAACCTTTCATTCACGCCTAGTCTGTCATTAAACACTGGCATTTTCTAAGACCTACTGTGGCAGCTAATTTTTTTTTGCTTTAACAGTTCCTTTGTATGTTTGAGACAAACCTAATTGCAAGCAGATAGCGAGATGGAAACAAGACAGCAGCACTTGAGGAATCCAATGGTTTTTAGCTTGATCAAGAAGTGCTGTGAAAATGCTGAGGTTGCTGAGTGTTTGGCTTCCTGTGGACACGAAGCGTTGTTGACATTGGCTCCCTGGCAGTGAGAATCCAGCATTTAACCAGAAAGGATCCCCCCCAGTCAGAGGCTGCCACGCTGGATCCAGCGGTCACCTCTCGAGCAGCTTGCTTTACAAACAGCGTTTGAGGAATTGCCGAGGCTCCAGCACGGAACAGAGTTGGGAAGAGCGCTCCTCCCGGCGTGGGAAGGCGCAGAAATGAAGCTGTTCCTCTGTGCTCACGGATGCACCGAGCCCAGCAGAGACTGACTCCAGTGCTGGGAGCCTCTGTTTGTGCTGCCGAGGAGCTCCACGAGGATTGACCCCTGCTGGCCTGAGCCCCTGGCTGAGCTGGGAGAGCTCCAGCTGCCGGCACAGCTCCCACCCTGCTCTCTCACGTGCGAGGCTGCCTTAAAACTGGATCTTGCAGATGCTCAAGTGCAGATTGTTTCCAAGCCTTTAGAACTATTTTGTACAATTGCACAGTGCAGTAGTCAGTGAAACAGCATTTTTCTATAAACCACTTTTTCAACATTGGCCCAAATGATGAACTCAACGATGTAGATTATTCATATACTTTGCTTTAATATTTATTACATTTTGGAAGATGTATAGTAGCTGTTCTTTGAACATAAACCAACAGTTAATAAATATTTAAGAACAGCCTCCTGTATTCACGGGGAAATGTTGGCATGTCGTCTCATTGTCCAAATTTAACACGGCTCTTATTTGGCTACATAAAGAATGCAATATGTTTAGTTTTCACTTGCATGTCACAATGTATTAGTTTGTGCTATAGGAGATATTTTAAATTGAAATACTTTGTTTTAAATTATTTTTACAGTGAGGATTGGTTTCTGCTCTTTTATATTGTATATAGTGTCTTTTATGTAATCTACTGGCATATGTTTTGTAGAAGACTGTTTAAAATGACTGGCTATCTTCCTGCAACTTTTGAAATACAAAACCAGTGTTTTATACTCGTACACTCTGTTCTAAAGTCTATTAAAATTGTCATTTGATTTCTGGTTTCTATTAATTTCTAGCTATACCTTACAAACTTACCAAAGATGCCCTATAAAGTCGAGGCATACCCTGGCCAATGAAGGCATCACATTTGGAATGGCTTTTTTCCACCTGCCCGTGGCTCCCTGGGGGCTGCAGCTGTGCTGAGCACACCCCAGAGCCCTTGCAGTGGCCCTCAGGGCCCAGTTTAATCAGCTCCCCACTGTGGAACACCTCACTGTGTGGAGGGCTCCACTGCACTTCTAAACCACCACCTCTCTCACAGAAATTGATTTGTATTGGAAGAAAAAAAAAAAAACAGAGGTGATAAAACTCACATACTTGAGGCACAAAGTATTAAAAACAGTTAGACTCAGCACACAAGATGTTTTTCTATCAATTACTTACTACTCTGAATGACTTGAAAACACGGTGCTGTCTTCCAAGAGATGAGCCCAGTGGTGGGCACGAGGAAACATTTGCTGTCACAGCTTTGTGTTATTCCTTGCATGAAAGCGTGGCAGAGCATGTCCAGGTCCAGCTGTAATTTGTACCATCTCAAAAAAGGAGATCACTTATTTTTCCTGATAATTTACACAACTACCCTATGAAAGCATCTTAGCCCTTGTTATTCATATTGAATAGATGCCCTGAAAAAAAAGCAAAGTACAAGCATTTGTTTGCCATTCCCCAGCCACCTTCCAGCCTATTCAGGTACATTAGACAATAATGACCTTGCAAAAGTATTTAAAGAAGCACATATTTAAACATTTTCTCATAATTTCTTCTTAAAGGCTATGTATTTTATTTGGATCTGGCTTGAATTCAGTACATTTTTAATTAGTGTTTCTGATTATGGAAAATATGTAATATTTTAAAATGCCTAACAACAAAGGGACAGACAACATCCATTTAGGAGGGGCTACAGGAGCACAACATTCTAGTGAAACCAGCATCCAGAATCAAACTGGAAAAAAGTGAGAAAAGAAGACCCAGGGGAGTTCCTCAAGCTCAGTAATCTGTGCTTAAATACTGAACCAGAACAGCCAAACTGAAAAGCAGCTGCATTTCTTTGCATAATACACTTCTCTACAAAGTGACTGGAGAATAAAACCCCGTGCAAAAGGCTGGATTCAGGCTAAAACAACTGGCCATGTCTAGGTGACAATGGTGCACCAAGCTAGCTGTAAATCCTTGAGGAGTCATGGAGTTGTACCCTGGGTTACTCTGCTGGGCAGTTCCAAGAATGCACAGACTAGGACTCAGTAGGAAAATAACAATATTAATGATTAATGGTTGTTTTTACCCTCACAGAGCAGATAAACTCTGTTTCCCTACAAACCCCATGTGCCCTGGAGAGCAGCCCAGGCTCCCTGGGAGCAGCTCCTGCACCAGGATCACCCGGGACAGAGCCCTGCACAAAGCAAATGCACCAACTACACACTCGGTTATCCTGAAAGCCACAAAGAAACACAAACTGGGAGTCCTTAGAAACAAAACACAAACACCTTTGGGTGGGATTTAGTTGTCTGGCCGTGGGTTTTTTAACTCTGTACAATTATTATCCACCACCCTTTCCAGTGGCAGAACCCTGCTCCCAAGTCCAAGCCTGGGCTGGGGGGGACCCTCCTTCCTTTCCCCAGCAGGAGGGAGCCTGGATCCTAGAGAAGCTCCAAACCCTGGGTTCCAGAGACCACCCAGGGGTGCTGAATGCTATGGAGAACTGGCTTTGGGCCCTGTGGGGCACCACCACCCTCCTGCTCCAGACTAAAACCGAGCATTCCCTGCTGGGCACTGGCAGAAATCCCTGCAGGGCCTGACCTCTGCACTCACACCTCAGCCTGCAGGGCTATTCCAGCCACCTCCTCCTCTAAAGACACTGCAGGGCTTCCTGATCTCAGCTACCTTCCCCTCTGCTTGCTCCTGATGTCACAGTGGCACCTGGTCAGGATCCCCTGACGCTGCACAGCCCCAGAGCCTGGAGATGCTGCACCCAGAGTCCTCAAACTCTGCTGGCAGGGGCTCCCACAGAGCCTCTGGGCAGGGTCAGGCCACCAAAATTTACACTGATGGCAGCTACAACTCCCACGGGAAGCTGGTGCAGCTGCAGTCTGCCAAGTGTGTTCCTCCCCCCAGACATGCTTGGAAAAGGGAAGGAACCCTGACTTGTGCCCTCCACTCAAAGTGAACTCTCTGTGTAACACCCATCCTTTGTCTCCTGCTGCCATGAGGCTCACGGAGGGAGGCACTGAGCACCTGCAGACATTCACTGCACAGGTGAGGATCCATCACCTGCTGCCAAAACCAGCCTGGAGCACTGGCGACATCAAGGTCCCCACCAGCACTGCACACTCCAGCTACTCTGAAGTTACTAATTTGGTACTTCCTATGTGGAATGAGATTCCCAAACCTCATTTTCCTAATCTGAAACTGATGTGCCTTTGGCTGGAGAAAAACAATGATGCCAAGTGCTGTCCTGGCTAATGTAAGGGGGCTGTGATGGCACCCTGGCACCTGCCACACCGGATTTTGCTGTTTTGCAGAGTCAATAGCTATGTGCAAACCCAGGAGCTCAGGCTGTTCAGACCAGCAGGGCTGGGGATGAGGCATTTCAGCACAGTTCTGTGCCTGCCATGGCCAATGCTGCCCAGCCCCAGCTGCCCTGTGGTGAGAAGGTGACACATCTTCCTCATCCAGCACTTTGCAGCAGGGACAGGCAAAGGTTTGCAGCTACCAAGTTTCAGCATTCCCACAGAAAGGCACTCAGTGTAAGAGGTAATACCACAGAGAAAAATTCTGTGTATAGGCACAAACTGGATCCCTTCCCCAGGAAAATAAAAAACCTGAGGACTCAGTCAGGAATGCTGCCTGGTGGAGCTCCTCCATGGATTAACTGTGCATGCAGAGCAGGCAAACACCCAAAGGCATTTCCTGGGGCTCTAAGGAGCTGCATTGATCTGGAGACAGCCAGTGACAGAAGATGCTCTGCACCTTTCAATGTCTAGCTGGGGGTACTGAAGCCATTGCTCCAGACCTGACCAACACCAACAGCAGACTGAAGGACCAAACCAGCAGGCTGCTATTAGTGCAGCCAAACCCCACTCTGCCCTGGCAAGTTAGAAATACCCACCTAGTAAGCAATGGGACCCTGACTCTTGTCAGGGGAAACAAGTATTTTGTTTTTCCTCTTTTATCTTCTCCCCTTCAAAAACTGAGTAAGGCAACTCCTCACAGGATACACAAGTACATAGTTCTGGCTGCTCACAGAAAGTCAACACAGCCACTCTTGAAGGTTTCAACTCTCTACCAGAGCTGAAAACTGTACTATTAAATGAAACCTTTTATCTACATTTATCTTAGCAGCAGAACCTCATGTGCCTTTAAGGAGCTCTCTTTTACAGTGATTTACATTTGATTACATGAAGCTTCATTTATTATCAAGTTTATTGCAGCAGAGAGCAGTGCAATGAATTAAAACCCTCTTCAGAGTTGTTTATAAACATTCTTAAAGGGAACACCATAGCTCAAAGCTCTGTGATGAGTAACAGCCTCATTAACAGCAACTCCCACAAAGTGCCAAAGGACACAAACCATTGTGCTGAAGCAGGGCTCACTGCTTTAACAGCTCTGCACTGGGTTCTTACCTTGGCCCTGGAAAATGAGGGACACACATCTGCTGTGCCTGTAGCTCAAAAAGCCTGGGGATTCTGCCAGGCAAACTCAGCCTCCATCCCTGCACTCACGTGGAATGCAGGCCATGGCTGCACTGCTCTGGCAACAGCAAATCTCCCTCAGCAGTCATGATGGCGAGTCTGACATGCAACTGCTCTTCTCCACTGAGAATTCTGAATCTTTATCAAATGCTAATCTAATCATCAAATAAAAATACTTTAAAATAAATTATTGTAAAATGCTCCCCCGAATCCCAAACTGCTGCCATTCCCCAGTTTGTGTTACCCTTTTAGCAGAGGTACCCAAGGTTTCCTGAGCAACTGAAGGTCTGAGGAAAAGGAAAGCTCTAAGCTTTCTTCACTAACATCATGGCTATTTCAGCTACACACAAAATGGGGTTTCCCCCCTTTCTTACATGTTGCGAAGTGAGTCAAACCAGAGAAATCTCAGGTGAGTGCTGTCCTGAGGGAAGTGGCTCCAGCCTTGCTCTGCCAGTGGGCTCTGAGGTTAAATCAACCATTCCAGCACCACCACCCTCCTCCCAAACTCATGTCCACTCATGTTCCAAGAGACTAAGGAATGTGTCTGCCTCATGATGGAGAAAGTTTTGCAGCTACATGAAGCACCTGGCACAGCAGTTTAGTCAGCAAGAACTGCACATCAAAAACGAAGGACATCTATGATGTTTAGTGCATCCTAAATTGGGCAAGTGAATTACAGCTTGGATTCTGCCATTGAGCCCTCACTTACAGAATGAGGTTCCTTAGTTAACTTTGTTAACATTAACTTAGTTAACATTGACATTGACTAGAAATCCAATACAGCAAAAGCCAGAGAATATCCCACAGGGAAATGAAACACGTACATGTACCACTGGATTTGCATGATATGGACTAAATCACAACTGCACAGAAAGCCCTTCTTACTGAGCCAACACCAGCAGCAAAGGAAACAAGGCTCCCATGGGAAAAACCTAGCACTTGCACATGCAATAATACACAGGGGAGAAAGGAAGAATATAATTTACATTAGCCACTTCCTAACTTCTGAATATCTAACTTTTGGTGGTTTGGTATTACCTGGTAAAATGACTGCATAATACCCTTTTTTCCTCTTTCTTCTCTCCTTTTCTTTCTTCCATGTACAATGAGATTAAGCTGCTTTAGTATTTGCTGGTTTCTTGTTTTTTCCAAGAGGGAGGATTTCCAAGCCAGGTAACAAAAGTTGGAAAAGATGGACTATGGGCTGCATACAAAGAAATTACTAAGAGGTTACACTGTGCGAGAAAGCTGTAAAAAACAGTGTTAAGGAAAAACACTGATTTTAACTGTACTGACCTTTTTCTTTGTATTATATCAATATGTACTGCCAGCACAGAAACTGGATGTTATATAGCTTATTGCAATGACTGCATTTCCCTGCTTTTCCTAGTTGTACTCTCCAGTTTAATGCACTGAAGTTCCTCTCCAGCTGAAGAACTCTGCTTGCTGCAAGCATCCGTACACATCAACCAACAAAGGTTTTCATTCAAGTCTTTTATTATAGCTTGAATTTTTTCACTGCATTTAAAAATCTAAAAAAAATAAATATTTGTTTCACAGCTGCAAGTCACATATGCATTAACACCACAAAATCTGGAATTTAACCAGAGAAGGAAAAGTCAAATCCAAAAGTGTCCAGCTAAGCACAATCGTCTCAGGGCAATTATACTAAAAATAAAATCTTAAGAAAAAAGGGAGAGGGGTGTTAAAGGTTATTTCAAATGCATTTATCTGGAAAAAAGTGAAAATTCTATTAGAAACCATAAACTACGCTTTCAGCATTTAAAAATAAACGTTTTAACCTCTTGACAGCAACAATTGGCTGGTGCACCTTTTTCTTTTCAGCTGTATTCTTGACACATGACCGCAGAGGTTTCAAATAATGAGTTAACCTCTTTTATAACTGTGTCCACTTAATTACAGAATCAGTCCTTAAAAAGAAAGCAGTGTCTCAAGTCAGCTTGTCCATCCACAGATTAAAAATGCCATTGGCTGCGGTTTTGTATCGGCACTAAGTGACTGCTTCATGGATTGTACATTGTGAGGATGAATGTCTCTTGAACAATCACTTTCATTAAGGTTCTTAAAACAAACCAGAAAAATAGATATCTTCAGAAATCAGAGTAATTACTTTTTTTTTTTTTTTTTTTTGTTAAAAGCCATAAAATAAGCTCATATTCAATTACAAGCAATAGAAACCATACTGGTATTGGAACAGAACTATTTTATCACAAAAATTTATTATTTACAAAATGAAAAGGTACCAAGTGAATTTATCAGGGAAGAAGTTAAATGTTCTTACTAAGTGATTTGAAAAACTGAAGCAAGTCTCTCATGCACTCACACGCCAAATTGTTTGCTTAAGGTGAAATGTTAATTCTTGTTAGTGAAACTTGACTCCCATTCACAATACTCTCATTTTTATTGTAAGATGGCAAAATCCACATGGCTCTGTACAGGAAGGTATATGTATTAAGACAGCTCCTCAGTTTTGGAAATGATTTTTTTGGCTCTCATGAATATCCATACCACTGAACATTTTTTGCAAATAATCAGTTATATTATCAACTGCATCACTTAATCCACTGAATTTACCACCACAAGAAAGACACGAAAACTCAATGATCCCACGGTACACGGAACTTTCATTGCTCAAGTTATACTAAACTGAAACCTTCATAGTGGTCTATAGCCTGGATCAACTTAGACTTCAGGGTTTCTTTATCAGTGTATTTTGGAAGATCAAGAAGATTAAAGCAAGTGTGAGCTACGGGCAGGTAATCTTCTCCCCCTCCTGTTGGCTGGATGACCAGTTTCAGACACTTCATTCCGAGGATGGGGATCCGATCGCTGCCTGTCAGAAACACTGCCAAGGAAAAACAGAGCCTTGTAATATCGAGCTGAAGACTGTCTGTGTCACTTATGCTGCTCTAATCATTGCTGGCCTTTTGTCATCATTCCAGCAATGGCCAGCTTTTCACACCAGCATTCTCTGAACTCTGGGAAACAGGGAATAATGACTCCACCCTGTCTCTACCCTCTACATCTGAGCTCATAACTGTAACACAACAAGTGATCCATAAAGGAAAGTATTTCATTTTAGCATATGAAACCAAACAATCCTTCAAATACTATAAAGTTTTTCATGCAAGAGAACCTTCTAACTTAAAATCCACTGGCTGCATCTTTACTGAGCATTTCCAAGAATCTTGTAAACACAATTAGTTTGTTCGGTAATTTATCTGAACTGGAAACTAATCTGTGATCGATTCCAAGCAAATCCTCACTCACAACAAGCTTTGATTACTTTATCACCTGTACATTACCACTTATATCAGTACCTTGACAGATTCACAATCAGTTACTACTCCAAATTTCCATCTCTGTGCAGTGAAAAACCTGGAGGATGTGGACTATATGTCAAAGCACAGGAAAAGATATCCTAGTTACCAAATAAATGCCACCAGCAGATGAGGTTGTTGGTGTTTTGGGGCGTTGGCTTTTCTTTTTTTTAATGCTGTTCTGAGCTACTGTGATCTGTAACTACCCATCACCCAGAATGACTCAGGACACCCCCAAGAAAATCAGAGACAAGCTCACAATCAATTTTTTCTATCGTGCTTTTTTTTCCCAAATAGTTAATCACATCATTACAAATACTTACACCTGCCCTCGTACAGCAAGAGCCTGAAATCCCAGTGATCCTGCTCAGTTAGAAACTTCTGTGAAATAATTTCCAATACTTACACAAGAACTGCTTCTTCTTCTCCAAAGACAACTCGTGAAAAACCTCCCAGAATATTTTAATTGTAGGATGGTCTGCCCAGTATTCTCCTTTGTATTCTGTGTTCTAAAATGAGCAGGAAATGGGGTTACTGCTTGCTCACAGAACAGCTGGATAAGCTGGCAGAATGAATGCAGTTTGTGTGCAGGCACACAGCAAGTGACACACTACTACAACTTTTCTCCCTCCATTTCCTTCAGCTGCTCACTCTGAATTCAATACAGGGACAGATGCCTGTACTGCAATCCCAACAGAGACCAAGTCTCACTGAGCTCTGACAATCGAGAATATTTACTTTTAATAACTGTGTGCAATCACTTCGCTTTCTCATGTCTAATATGAAAGATTGTATAGTTGCCTCAGGGTTCTGTGGATTTTTCTGCCTCTCCTCTAAGTCTGATTTCCTTCAGAAATTAGATGGAAACAGTTAAAGCAGGAAGGTAAATAATATTTTAGGATCTTCATTCATTGATGTTTTAAGGTGTCAATAAATAACAGGAATCACATTAATTAAAACAGAGCTCAAGAGGACACCTAGCTGTGCTTTTGCACACTGAAATTAGAATTATACAAAAGCAAAAGCTAACTCTGGTTCTTACCTTCTCCAGCTCCTTCCAGTCATAATTTGTGTTCCCAATCACCATTGCCTGCAGCTCACTGGGCTGGAAGAGCTGAAGAACTTTGCCTCCACACACTTTGTGGAAGCCTTCATGGAATGCACTGTATAGGGAAGCCACAGATGTATTGAAGATGTAATCCACATACGCATCTACAAAATCTTGCCTGTACAAAGAGAAAGAAAAATTATGTTAAGGAAATCAAGAGGAAGCAGTACAGGTCATCCTTTTACCAGTAAACCAGTGGCCATTTCTGTACAGAACAGACAATGAAGCAACCAGGAGCCCAACACATTGTATTGCCTGCTTTATGTAACAACCACAGTGAAGATAAAATGGCACATGAATGTATTTCCCAACACACCCCCAAAGGCAGTCTGCAACACAAAAGCAGGAACATTTAATGTTATATACCTCAGGCACTACAAACACCTCCCTTGTGTGCACTGCAGTGAACTGGACTCAGTGGCAACAAGCTGGAAGGCCTGAATTCCAGGGAGTGTCCTGAAAGCCACTAATCAAACTCCCTGCTCCATTTTTTTAAATTAAAAAGACTACCATATTTGCACTAAAAATGCAAATCGACTTCAAAAGGACATTTGAGTCTTGCACAGCAAAAAGACCAGTGCCAAGGAGCTGGGATAGTGAGGAACAGATGGCCTGTTATCTGTGCTGGTACAAGGAGTTCTCAGATCCTGCTGGAAACATCTCCAGCAGCACTGAAGGGAGATCTGAAACTCCTTGGTGTGATACAGCATTTATGGTGATTTCTGAATCAATGCCAGTGCACAGTGTTTGGTTTCTGCACTGGCAGTGCCCTCAGCTGCACATTACAGCCATCCCACCAACACATGTTCACTGTGCAGAGACAGAATGCATTCCAACACCACCCCCAGCCCCTGAGCAGCATCACCAGCAGTTTACAGACTCATACAAACACATTTAGATGATGTGTTTACTGCAGCTGCTGCACTGAAAATGCTGGAGATGACCAAAGTGGAGATCCACACTGCTCCCCTTATCCATGGAGGGCAGGTAACTTGTGTAACACTAACAGGGCAAGGATGCTCCAGGGAAAAGTCACAGTGATAAACTAATTTATATTATAAAATTAACTGAAGCATCAGGGAATATTTAGAGCTTGAGAAAGAGGAATTCTTCATTACTGCAAGACAATGTGTGGTAGCAATGCAGCAGGCATTCCATAGGCACCTTGAAACGCTTCCCATAACTCAATTTTACAGTCTCTTAGTGACAGAACATCAAACCTACACCAGAGAACTGCAGAGCTGCAGTGTTTTCCCTGTGCATTCAATTCCATTCAATTCTTTCCATTCAATTCTCCCTTTAGCCTGGGAGAAGTACAAGCACAGAGAATTGATAAAGATCAAAGAACGGACTGGAAAATTCTGCAAAAAGGGGACAAAAGCACCAGCAGGTATGTTCTGCCTATCTTCCAGGAGCAGAAAGGGAACAAAGGGCAGGGAAGACTGTTTTTATAAATAAAAGTTACAGAATCCTTGACTGAGGAAAAAACCCTCCTGTGACTCCTCTTCTGACAACAACACTGGATTAACTTATTTAATGTTATCTACTCCACAAAGGGAAGACTGCACTGAAATCATACTCATGTATGAATGAGGAGTTGTAATAATGGCCCTCAAGTCAGAGTTCTCATCATTACTGAATTTCAGTGATATGCAGCTTCCTGCAGTGATGCCTTAAGACTTCAGCTTTTATTTTTTCACATCCTGCACTGCATTAGTGCACAACTCTGAACTCCATACACAGTGTTAGTGAACTCCCTTCACATTTATTTAGACAAAACAATCCCTCTGGGCCTGTGACCCAAAGACAGCCTCAGGCCCCAAAAAGTACAAACAACAGTGAGCTGGGGGGCAGCAAACTGGGGGAACGTGACTTCATTGCCTGAGGCTGCAATTGGAGCTTTAACCCCTCAGGTGCAAACAGACCAAACTGATCTCTGTCTGAAAAACTGGTGACCATTGTCCAGCTTGGGTGCAGCCTCTGGAAGGCTTCTGGCTGCCCAGGCCTTGAATAAATACCCACATTATTCCCCTAACTTTGTCTAGCCTCTGGCCTAGGCAGGCACTCCAAGGCATCACCAGCACCTCCAACATTTTTAATCTTATAAAATCTTATAACTGGGCTTGAAGGTGACCTCTGGAGATCCAGTCCAGCCTCCTGCCACGGGCAGGGACATCTTCAAGCAGAGCAGGCTGGTCCAAGCCCTGTCCACCCCCAGGGATGGGGCACAGCCTGTGTGTGTCAACACAGGACAACAGCAGAGAAGAGCTTGGGAAAACAGCCAGAGCAGCTTTGCCTCCCACAGCAGTGTCAGAGCCCAGCAAAGGGCATTCACAGCAGCCCAGTAACAACATCAACCCACACAACTCACCTATTTTGTTTGACTACAGGAATGTCAGCACCTTTAGGAACAAGCTCCTTAATTTCTGTTGTACCAAAGTTTTCCACAGTGATCTATTTGAAACAAACAAAAATTGTGCAAATCTTATTTATGGCATAAACACTTCTTCCCAACACTTAGTGAACAGCAACATGAATGGCAGGCACAGGAGCTAAACCCCATGGGAATCAGCTGCTGATGCTTTTGTTCAAACACTCCATCAGAGGCAATTAAAATAGATGGTGTGAGCTTGGCAAGACATACTTCAAACACTACAGAAAACTTACAGTAAAATTAAGACAAAATGCTTCTTCTATGTCATCCTCTGGATAGTCCAGTAGCTGTTGCATTCCCCTGCAAAATAAGTTACAAAATACTTGCACCAGGGGAAAGAAAAATGAATTTATTTTGAAGTGTTCTTTATGCTTTGATAATTCAAATTTTAAAAGTATCTTTCTACTGTTATTTCATTCATTATCTTACTGACTTGCAACTTGTGTAGTGCTGGGAAATTCCAAGCAATCATTTCATTTTGGTTATCCCATGGGGTGAAGAGAGAACATTCCTGCCCTAAGACTTCAGCTAAGGGGTTCCCAAAGCAGAGGCACGTGGTAATTAAAAACCACTGGCTGGCTCTTCCATTAACACCTTTGATTTCTCCTTGAATCTATGAAAACTTTGCCATCCACAACACTGAGGCAAGCAAGCAGCCTCTTCTGTTCATTTGAGCCTCCTACCTGCTAGTCAGTCCTATTCAAATCCCTGGTCAAAAGTAAATATTTAGCATGCATTTGTTCCTGAAATAAGCAAAAATATTTCCTTGATGGATTTAATTTAGGAATGAAACTATGTTCACATTTAGGCTTATAAAATTAGTGGCTAAAGCTCGAGGGGTTTGAATTTCAAGGGTTTTTTTTCCCCCTAAAATTCCTGTAGGATCATAAAACAGAAGAGACAATCACTAACACCAGGCACTGGGACACAGGTGTTTATTACATTTACACCAAATGACACAGTGGCTGCAATTTACTCTGAGCTGTTTTCCCAGTGACTGTGGAAAGGAAATGCAATGTTCCTAGAGGAAAATGCTGATTTCAAAATTAATTTCTACCAACACCCGTTTTTCTTTCTTGCTTACCTGCCAACATCTGGCATCAATTCTTTTAAGTCATCCAGGGATGGTTTCTGATTCAATAGCTTTTTGTACAAAGCCAGAGGAAAATGAAGGTCTACAATAGTAAAATTATATATTGCTAGCCCACAGACAACACCAATCAAATGAAACAAGTCACTGTCTTCAAAGGTCTAAGAACAGAAAACAGACAAAATGGTTTAAAATAAAGAAGTTATTTTAACCTTGCAGAGTGCAGGAAGAAATGTACAGTACAGTATAATCTGAGTGAATTTAATTAATATTTTCTTTAAATATGTATGTATCTGTAAGTACCAAGGAAAACAGAATAAAGTTTAACCAGCTGAGACTGAAATCCAAGGGAACAGAATCCTTTCTAGTTAAAATCAAAAAGGCTGAGCTGCAACATATCCTGTGTTACAGGGGACCCAGACTGCACTAAGGTTCTGCTTTTGTCAGTCACTTCCTATTGCACTGCTCAGTGATTTAAGATGTCAATTTTAAAACAAATTATTCTGGGGAGGAAGAGGGAGGAGTTCACTATTGAAACCCTCAGAATTAATTACCAAGGCTTTAAGCACGACTGTGGGAATGTAAATATTCAGGTATTTGGGATCCAGCCACCCCAGTCAGTGTTCTTTGAAAATGAATTAAAAGTCAGGGATCAAAGCTTCCAATAAAGTACAACTCCATGAGCACCCATCACCCATAAATGCAAGTGCACACAGGGAGCCCTGTTCAACAGGCCACCCCCAGAATTTGTCTCTGCACCCTGACTTCCTGACCCTGCCCTTGGAATCAGTTTGTTCTGGTTACTTCTTCCTAAAAATCTGGAGGGCTTGGGGACAACCAGTAAGGAGTAAACAAGGAAGGAGGGAAGTTTTGATCTAACAATGGCCAAAGAAATTTAACTTTTTTGAGAATACTTGCTTCAGCTCCTACTCATGAAATAAAACCGCCACCAACTACAATGTTTATATATTATTAATATAAATCCTGTAAATTAAAATGAGTGAATACAGACCACAGCCTACCTTATCAGAGAACCAGATCAGCCTGGACTCCTCGTAGTACCTGAACATTCCATACTTGGGATCTAGCAACTCCCTCATGATGAGCAAGAAAAACTCTTTGCGAACGCCTCCAGCATCGACGGCTTCCTCCCCTACAAAAATGACCTGAAACACACACCCCAGTGAGCACTGCACTGCAGACAGAGTGTCCAAAGATGCCCCAAAGCATCCTGCAGCCCCCTGAGCAGTGTCCTGGGATACCTTGAGGGGCTTCTTGTAGTCCACGTTCTTTGTTTTCCGGAGCACCTCCACGGCGTCGCCCACGATGTTGTCCCTCCGCACCATCACTATCAGGCAGGGGTTCACAGACTCAAACACTGGCAGGAAGAGAGAAGACAGATTCTGCCTGTGGGCCTGATCCACAGCCATCTGCAGGAAAACAAAGTGAAAAGCTCCTGTCAGGACCACCTGGCCAGCAGTCTTGTCTGCAGAATGCAGACGGCAATAACTACTGAATTCGCCCAACTTTTCTCTGCATTCCTTTTATCTCAGCGAGTATTTGACTTTAGGAAATATTTTTCCTTTACCTATTGCTCTCAGGGAAGTGTAAGAACTCAGGTTTTAACATTCCAGTCATAATACCTTGGATAACAAAAGGAAGCAAAAAGATCCTGCATTCCATCTAATGAAGAGTAAGCTGTTTAATATAAATGTGGCATGAAACCAAACATACATTAAAAACTAACTCACAGCATGAAAAGCAATTCATTTAACTTGCATGATAATTTCTGTATTAAAATTGTTTGAAAAAGAAAATGCTGTTGCAAATGTTCTGAATACGACAGAGAACTCTTGAGAGTTTGTGTGTTTTAATGCTATTTAATATTATTAATAGAAACATTCAATGTGAACATTTCCCTGAATCCATCAAATGTTGGTTACTGACTGTGCACATCCATTTTTAAAGGCACATAAAGGACATTTATTATTAATTAGCAAGGTAATATTTTCCTACACGAGCCCATTACCTGAGCATGACCTCCATCATCTGGTTATTTTCAGAGTCAGATCAATGACCAAGGTAATATTCCAAGTCTGCTCATATGGGAGGTGGGGCTGTTCCCTGGTTGTGGGAGCTGCTGGGGGTTTTATGTTTGTTGCTTTGTTTGGGTTGTGGGTTTGGGGTTTTTGTACCTATACTGTGGGTTGATAACACATAAAAAAACCAATCTCACTACTGAAAGGAAAAGAAGTTCCTTGGAAATGTATGGCAAGTACAAAACAGTCTAATTTCAATGTGATCCCAACCCCACTACCCTCTATTGTGTGCACACCCTGAGACTAAAACTAGATCCTTGATTTTTAGGGGGGAGAAATAGCACAGAGTTAAAAAAAACAACACCACAAAAAGCCAACGACAAAAAACACAAACAAAAACCAACAAAAACCCACAAACAAACAAAAAACCAAACAAACAAACCACAAAAAAAAAAAAAACAAACCCAAACAACACCACCAACCAGTCAAACAAAAAAATACAACAGGAACCCCCAGGGTCCCCAACTCAGGGAAAAAAAAAGAATGAATCTGAACCATTAAAAACAGAGCCTCCTACCTGCATCTGTATGATTGCATCTGTTTGCAAGAGAGTTGTCTTTGCCTGGGCATCAAATACAAATGGGTATGTGCAAATTATAACAGGAACCTCTGTTAACTGCAATGAGAAGAACCATGTCATAGCTCAGCTCATTCAAAAGCCACAATCCTGGTTAAAAAAACCACAGTAGCACTCATTTAATAGATCTATTTTACTGGAAAGAGAACTCAACCCTGACTTATTATCAATGCAGAACCAAAGCATCTAAGGAACATGAAGTAGATTTTTAATTGTTTAGTACTTCAGCCAAAAACAAACAAAAAAAAAACCCCAACAAAACTCAATCAAGCCAGGCACAAACAACACTCTCACTTAGCACATTTTTACTTCAGAACTGTTATTGCAGCTAGTGGGCACAGAAGTAACCCTTTTTTCCAACTGCTGTTCCAAATTTGCAATAGAGACAATTACATATTTTTACACCACAAGATTTTTTTCAGATTACAGCCATGGCTAATTTGAAGCTTTACTCCCAACAGAACACAGCAGACAATCCTTAACGTTTCTGATTTCCTTACATTCTTCCAAAGAAATCAGACTGCATCCAATCTTACCTCAGTTAATCCATGGTTGACATCCTATGACAGCATTTGCACAAAGGTAGCAACAATTAAGATGAAAAAGCAGCATTAGTGTCTGCATTAATTACTCATCTCTGATGTAGAATTCAAAAAATATTTATTTACTGCTTCCCCCCAAGAGAAGGTTTACTGAGAAATAAACATTAACCATAAACATTCTAATTCATTTATTAAATACAAGCTTGTCTTTCAACACCCTGTTTATCAGTCTTTAAAAACAGGGCTGCTAAAGTACCATGTTTGCTTGGATGCACAAAATTACACACTTAAAATGTTTACTTCCACCACACATTAATTAATGACATCTGCTGGTACTGTTGTAAAATAATAAAATATGGGTGGCTAGAGAAAACTTATTAAATTACTTACAATATTCTTTCAAAGCTAAAGTCAAGGAACTGTGCAAAAACCTATCCAACTCACTAATTCTCTGCACAGTCATTAATTTGCTCCCACTTATCACTCTTCTGTGTTTACAGATGCAGGAATTAATTATCTCAGTTGTGGCTGCTAAACTCAAAGTAGGAAATTCCATCAGTTATCTGCCCCTGCAGCTCCTGCTGCACTCATTACCCAAGAGAGCTGCAGCCTGCTCACTGACTGGACCTGTCTAATGTGGCAATGCAGATTATTCTGCATGTTTTCCTACTGTGGATTCTTACATTCCCAACGTTTTTGACATAGCAAGTGTTCAGTGAGAGCAATTCTGAATCACATTTTAACTGACAGATTCAAATACTGAGCAGTGTCAGTCCTAGGAATGACACCCCAGGAGAAAAACACCTTCTCAACAATTCCTCTTTAGTCAGCACCTGAGACCAGTCTGCTCAGCACTGCTCATCTCTGAAGGTATTTGTATGAAAAAAAAATTAAAAAATTATGAAAAAAAATCCCCAGGCTTAGAGAATCTACGGGTTTCTTTAAAGGGATAAAACAAACACAAAACATGGGAAGAAAACACCCACAAAAACCCAAATAAAAATCAACACAACTTACCATTCCCAACACCTGCTGCTGGAACCAGTTGGCATAGTCATTTCTGATATCTATCAAATCTTGTATCTCATGAATGTAAAATCTGTCATACTGTATAACTTGTCCTCTTTCATTTACCTAAGAAAGTGCAATTTATTTTTTATTAGCTTTCAAAGGGATATTTTTCCATGTTTTTCAAGCATTTCATACGTCAGCCACAGATACCCAGCTACCAAAAAAATTCTAGAAAAACAACAGTGCCTACAAGAAAGCAAAAAACAATGTTAAAAACATGGATACAGGGACTATTCAAAATCCCATCAAAGAGTGAAGGAAAATACAATGAACTGCACTACAGTTATTGCATAACAGGGCTGCCACTCTGAAACACCTCAGAGGAACAGTGATAGTACACACATTCATGTGCACAAGGGAATAAATAATAACCTGTATTCACACAGGTTAAAGAATTATGATTCAATAACTTTAGTCTTAGTTATAATATGGACACTATCACCTGTGAGCAGAGGAACAGTTTCCATCTAAAAACAATAAGCTTAAAAAAAGAGAGATGTGGGAAAAGTAACTTTGTACAGAGGCTTGTCTCTACAGTACAATTTTAATCCAGAAGCATCCCCATTTTCCTCATACACACTTCTTTTCCCAAGCACTGCTAACTGGCAAAGCAGCAAGTTTATCCTGCCTTTATACTCAGATAATCTAAGCCTACTTTTCACAAATACCTCCCACATCCCCCTCCAAACCCCAGATACTCAATATCTGCAAAATACCCCAGAGCTGCCACCCCTTTCCCCCCCTCTCACTTTAATCCACACAGAAGCAAAGGACTGGGTAACTCTGTGTTCCCAAAAACCAGTTAATTCCATCATCATCCTGTCAGGCTGGAACCCAGAATCCCAATGATTCATAGGTCCAGATGGAAGAGCTACAGATATTTCTGTAGGTGCAATTCTGATCCCTCACACTGATCAGTAACTTAGCTTCCACCAAGTGCCCAGCACAGAGATGCTGACCAAGCCAAGCAGCCCAGGAGCTGCTCAGAAACACCACAAACTTACTCTGTGCAGGATTTCCAGAACTCTGAAGGCTGTGTGGAGGAAATTGGTGAGTATTCTCCTGTCAGAAGGGGGAATGCCCATCTTGCACACCTTCAAAAGGTGCACCACGACATCCTTGTAGAGTTCCACTATCTTGAGGAACAAGGGAGGCTCAAGCACAGACCACCAATTTTCTGTCAACACATGGTGAACACATGAAATTTAGTACTTGTCACTGCCACACACTGTTATGTTATCTCTTAACTAACAAACATGTCTGGCTAGAAAGCACAAGCATCACTTACTGCAGACTCTGAAAAGAAAGCTGCAGCACAACAAATGTGCTATTGTTACACATCAAATCTAAGTCCCCTCAAGTCTGCTCATCCAGACAGTGTCACAATGTAACATTTGATAAGAAAAGATGGATCAAAACCTGAAATCTTAAGGGAACAGTAGTGAGAGCAACAGAAAATGATGGAAAAGGATCTAGAGCTCTAAAAACTGTCAGTTTGCTTTTCTTTACTCTCACCAAAAACTACTGAAAAAACCAAAGTGAGATTACAAGGCAAAGCATAACTGAGGAAAATGAAAGAACCCTCTCAAAAATAAACCAATTAATAGCAAAATATTCCAAAAACAATTCTTTAGGCTGAATTTCCTTAAGCTGAGGCACAACAAGAAAGTGTAAAGAAGTAGAGTTAAAAAACCAGAGCTATTCCCAGCTGCATATTTGAAGACCACATCTTGGCACCACCAGCAAGAAAAGATCAACTGCCTCAGAAGCTCAGAACAGGTGCTGCAGTCACAACCAAGACAATTTAACATCTGCTCTGCAACACTTCTGTAATTTGCTTAGAGCTTGTTAGCTGTCTGACCACATAATTTTCACTTTAAAGAGCAAAGACACATATCAATTACACTGAGCTACATGGCTTAATTCCTCCCAAATGGCATCAGTCCAAAAACTACAATAGCACATGAATTCACAGGGATGGCCTGCTAACTCACCCTGAAGCAACAGAATAAGTGTTTTCTTACACCAAGCAACGCTGAGCCTTAACTTTCTCACTGGGGAATTGCAGGGAACTGTAAATACACAGCAGGTGCTGCCAAGGCCAGGTCTCACTGATGGAATTTCTGTACATTTTCATCTGCAGATCCTTAGTTTTAAGAGTAAAAATTCAGTTTCTTACCAAGAACTTTCAGAGGAGCTTTTTCCAGGTTCAGAATAGCTGCTCCAAAAGGAATAGCTAACGTTGTGAAATTGTTTTCATCACTCATCAGTGGGCACTCTGGTAGAGTGAGATACAGCCTCAGAGCTTCAACATCTGGTAAGGAGCTGGTCAATTTGGGAATAAGGTTCTTCTCCAAACTAGCTGCCACCTACAGCACATCAGAAAATTCTGTTTATTTTAATACAATTGAGATTTTAAACAAAATGCCCATGTATATGAAAACGAATCTAGAAGACAATAATTAAGAGCTTCAGTGAAAACTATTATACATTTAGACAATGACAGTAAATATTAAAATAGAATACACTGGTGTATCACCTAATTGTCTCAACAAAACACAGTTTCACACATCTGCAGTCAATACATTATTGAGTAAATAAATCCATTTACACGGTTGGACCAAGCATAACAGAAGTATTTCTGGAGAGCTGTAACCCAGAAAGATAATCCCAAATGTGAAGAAAACACACAGCACAAACCTGTTGTGATATCTGAGTGTGCTCAGGCTGTATGAGTTTGTGGAAGAGTAGTCTAGCAGCATTCATGTCAACCCCTGAGAATCTAGCACTGGTTTTGTAATGATCATCATTGCTGCAGGAAGGGAAAAACCAGAAAGACTCAATCCTGTGTTCTCAGCACCTCAAGACTTTAACCCCTTGACTTTTAGACCCACTGACTAAGGATTTAAAATATATCAGACTTCCATGTTTTACATGGCCTTAGAAACAACTAAGAAACAACCAGAAAAAATCTCCTCTAAACACAAGAAAATCTCACAAAGAGACTTGGATGTGAACCATCCCACACAAGGGACTGCCCTGGAATTACCAACAACCCAGGGGTGACAAATGTGATGAGCTCTGCTGGCTCACATGGAGCCATCCTCACTGGGGCAGCTGACAAAACACAGGGCAGGAAAGAAGCAGGAGTTTCAATGGAGGAATGAGACAGGAATGGGACAGGAAACCCTGGGAAGGTGTCCCAGGGACACCAGGAAGGCAGTCACCACAGGAACACCTGGCAAAAGCCCACCACTTACCTCAGTGCCAAAAAGCTCCCATTCAGGCACCCAGCAGAGGAGAACGTTCCATCAATTTCACTGAAATTGGTCACACGAAATGTTACATTTGGTTTTCCTTTTAAAAATCAGCATTTGCAATAAATAAAAACCCCTGTATTTAATCCCTAATGAATTAGACTGTGCAAAGGATGACTCCAATGTGACTAGGCAATACTAGATTAAACTTCCATTCAAGACTCAACACTTAGGACAGCTCAAATCACAGCCAGTCTTGCTTTGCATACTCTTTTATTAAAATAGAAGCAATAATCTTCGAGTTGTTCTCATATTCCTTTAGATGTATTGCTAATATTCAATGTGCAATTAGATACTTAATTTATCTTGTATAATCATCTAAGCTGGAGCAGAGATGCCACAGTCTCAAGGATCTAAACTACTCAACAAGCACGACAATGAAAGCACAGCAAGAGCTCTGCACGTCCCAAAGTCAGTAATTACAAATAGTCCAAAGCCCCACTAATGCTCAATTCAGAAGCAGAATCACCAAAGACCACTCCTGTCCCTCCATCACTTACTTAGCTATCTCTACAGGAAGTCTTCCAGATGGGAAACTCAGCAATTTTTGAATAAACATTTCATTCACAGTCCAGATCTGCTTCAAAAGGTCAGGATTCCTAAAATCATCTGGTGGCACCATGTTCTAAATAAATTGTAAAGAAAACATAAAGAGTCAGGCACACAGAATTGATTTCCAGAAAAATCAGCCAAGGCTGAGCTGTCATAGCTGACAATTTGCCTACCCAGACTATTGCAGTGAAATACTCTGTGTTTAACAGCTCTGCCTCCCTGTGAAAGCAGAGCATGCATAAAACCAGCTGGATTAGGTGATAATTCACACACCTTGCTAAATGGCAACTCCCTGCACATCACTAACTGAGCTTCAGGTGTGAGCAGCAAGCATCTCTTGCCCTGCAGCCACAGGAGCCCCTCAGCTCCCTGCCAAGCTGTGAGCACACAGCAAAGGAGCCGTTCCATTCTCCAGACAGATGTTCTCCCACCCCACTGCCACCAGGCTCCTCTGAGAATGATCGTGCCTCTGTGAACACGCCCTGCCTCGTCAGAGGAGCTGCATTTGGAAGTGCTGCTCACAGAAAATTGAATTCCACTAAGAGCTGTGATAGTAAAGAGGAGAAGCAAGATCATTGTTTTCAGGAGGAGCATTGCTTCAAAAAGAGAAGGCAAATAGCACCAAAACCAAGATGAAACTATCAACAGAAAACATTCCTCCTGAGGATGCCATCACTGACTCAGTGTGACAATGGCTACCTGCTGCCAAAAATCAGCACTTCTGATCCCGTCCCACAGCATCAGCTCGAGGAGCACTTCTGCCATTTCCCTTCTGTCCAGCCAAAGGAAATAACTCAGGGAACTGAGCAGCCCAAAATGGATTTTGGCTGGGCCCCCTAAATGGCAGGGACACACAACCCCCAGGGGCACAGTACACACAGAACTAAGGAAGGATTCAACACAAATTACCAAACCAAAGAGTTCTAAAGGGATACTTCTGCAGCATCGAAGTTCATCTACTGCTAATACCTTCTGTACAGAACAAGCCACAATAACTGCATTCATACAGCCTCCAGTTCACCTCAATTAGTCAGAAACTACCCCAGTAATTATGAAAATTGCACATAAAGTTATTAAGGAAGCTTTAATAGACAAGTTTTGAATCTCTATTATAAGCAATCTTCAGGTTTACACCTGCTAAGCAAGTTTCTCTCAAATACAGCAATGGCGAAAACTCTACCAGAATTTAGACAGAGAATCCAACAAGTCAATCCTAGAAAAACTGCTGATTCTGTACACCCAGAACAGGCTGTGAGCACAAAGCACTGCTGCAAGTCTGACCTGCACTCAGTTTTTCTTCATAAGCATGCTTCCCCACTAAAATCCATTTTCCCCTGTGTCCAAATTAGTTTTCACCCTACATACTGAACTCTTGATGCTTCATTAATCCCCATGGTCTAATATCTGCTGAGCTGTACTGGAAACAGTCCCATGAATCTTCACCTTGTTTTTATTTTCTCTCCCAACTCATCCCCCAACAGCATTTTCCTTCCATCACACTTCCACATTGCCACTTTTACTGTATAGTCCTTCTAGACTCTTGTAGGTAGCAGAATTTAAACAGATCAATTCTTGTTACTTTAAAATGTAAGCTTTAAGACTGTGATAAAACTGACATAAACTATATCACCAGCAGTAATTTTTAGCAAAAAGCTCCATTTGTTTCCTTGCCACTGTGGTACATTAAAATGGCCACGGAGCAGAAGACACCAAAGGAGGTATGAGGAGGACTGGGCAAGGAGCAAAGAGCTCAAATATTCAATCAACTCTTCCCTTAAGACATACAAAGAAGTGCATTCATCCATCAAGAAAAAAGCTTATGCCAAAAAAGTCTCAATCTCACATGATTTCTGACAGCTAACACACACTAACTGGATCCAAGTCCTCCAGCTGCTACCATGACTTGGTGCCTTTTGCTTCCACACTGCTCCAACAAACTTTACAATACAGTCACATGCACCTTCAACATCAAAATAGTTTAAAATGCATCCAAAAAAACTAAAATCCAACTTTCACAAGCTTTGGAACCAAATTACACTTAATTTGTTACCTGTGGATAAAAGTAGTGTGCAAAACTTTGGTCTCCACCAGAGAAAATTCTCTTTACACAGTAGCACTCCTCACTGTCTGCAAGAGGAATAAAAATGTGAAACTGAGATACTGCAATCAACACTGGGTTACAGAAAGGCTCCCTTGTGGCAGAACCTTGATCCAACACACTGAAACACCAGTTAATGATACAATGGTCCATCTTTTTCTAAGTTCTAGGTCTGGTGCTACCAGAGGCCCCCACCCACCAGGCACAGGCATGCAATTCCTACAGCAGGAACCCAGAGCACAATCAGACTGTTTGGGAAAAATGATTACAGCCCATAAGCAGTTTAAAACTCAAGAATTTCAAGCCCTAGAAAGGAACAGGCAACCAAGCAGTAAATGCATCAGCTGGTGCTTACCTGTGCTCATTGGGCACTGGGTACTAAAGGGAATCCAGTTTCCTCTCACTGTGAAGGGACTTTTCCTGTTACTGGTGGTCCCTGTGCCCAGCTGCCCATTGCCTCCCAGTCCAAAGGAGTAAATTCTTCCAGAAGAAGGGACAAATGCAGTGGTGTGCTGCCTAGGGCAAAGAGAATTCAGTACCACAGACCTAAGCACTGGAAGCAGCTTTGAGCAGGCCTGGCCAGGACCGGGCTCAGCGCTGTGTGAAAGGTCCTGTCCTGCCCAACACTCCCTGCAATGCCCTGCCACTGGCAATATTCCACCCACACTCCAACAGACACCCCTCCTTTTGTATGGAAAGGTTCCCAGAATGGAGCTGCCAGTGCCCAGCCCCTGGCTGACCTTTAGAGCATATCAGAAATGAATGTCTAGAGACTGCCCGCACCTCCTTTCCCTCCCCATCCTGACTGCCCCTCTCCCACCACAGGCCTGTGAAGAACCAGCTGGCAATTTGTGCAAACTGCTTTGTACTTTCCCAAACACACTTGTTCTTCAACAGGAAATGAAGTGACAGCAACAAACTCTCACAGCTCACACTACTGTTCACACTGCCAGTTTAGAAAATCACAGCCTCTCAAATACACAGCTTCCTTTAGCTCTTCTATCAATGCTTTTAGAATCCCCAAAACATCACTAAATATCTTTTGTTAGGGGTCATTTTGTCTTCCCTGACCACAAAGGCTAAGAAAACCCCCACTTCATATTGCAATACACATAAAGTTTTATACAAAACAAGTTATGTGTAGGAGTCACAGGGTTAGCACAGAATAGACCTTACCTGCCACAGGTGATTTGTGTGACAACGCTCCCCATGAGCTCAAAAACTTTCCTGGGATTTATCTCGTGGCTGGTAGAGTTGTGTCCCAGCTGGCCATAGCCTCCAGCTCCAAATGTGAAAACCCCACCTTCCTAAACAAATAAATATTTTACATTAATATGATCATATATCTCAGAACAAGAAACTCCACAGAAATAGGGGTTTAATAAATCTTTTCTGGTGATTTTGGCATTGCAGGGAAAGGAAAGAAAATGAACAGAGTTCTGAGACACAGAAGAATTGCAAGTTAACTGGAGTTATGACAACATGGCACAGCTATGAAACATTACCTCACTTGTGTTAAATCAGACTCATCTAATTTCCTTATTATCATACAACAGTCCTGCCATTAATTTGTGTCATTTACAGATCCTAATCCTCATTTTCCCTCTTTTCCAGTTTTCTTGATGAACAAACTCCCACTATTAAAAGTATACTTCAGCTTTGAAACTCAGATTGCAAATGTTGAAGTGATTAGCCAGCAGGAAGCTGCCCTGCTCAGCAGATGATCCACAGTATGGCTGAAACAGCCTCAGTATTTGAAAGCATAAGAAACCAGAAATTTCAATATTATTGTGAGGCATGTAATTTTTGAAGAGTTTTTGATTAATCAAGAAATTACCAACACCTTTAACGTTTAAACCAAAAGTATTTTCAGAAATTGTAGACCTTACCTCACAACAACTTTGAAACTTGCCATTTTCAGATGCTTTGAAATTGTGACTGTTTCTTTCAAATCTAATTGCACCAGCCAGGCCCTCAGCTGGAAACCATCACCAGAACTGCACTGAGGAAACCCAAGAGCCCCAGTCACTGAGGCAGGACAGCAAACAGTGCCAGGCTCTTCTGAGCTTCAGGAGGACTTGGAGAATGCTCACACACACAGAGTTTCAAAGTTGTTGTGAGGTAAGGTGTATAATTTCTGAAAATATTTTTGGTTTAAACATTAAAAGTGTTGGTTAATATATTAATTAATTCATTAACTGCCTACAAAAGGTGTGTGAGCCCCTGGCTCTGCAGGGACACTGGAGCCATGCACATGGGTGGCAATCTCTGCAAACATTCACAGTACATTCAGAACCTCAACCCAGCCCATCAGCTTTAAAGTACGTTTGGAGTTAACTTCTATGCATGAAAAAGGAAAATAAGCATTTAGAAATAAAGATTTCTTGTATTTGGTAATTTTTTTCAAATATTTAACCATTCTTCCAATCTTTCCTCAACTTAATCCCACAAATTTACAAGAAATTTTATTTAGAATTTAGTTTATTATTTCCTGTTCAGGTAGCATCTTCTCCTTCAATGGAAACATTAAAAAATTGGAGCATAAACATATCCTAAAGTTCTGTACCTTTGTAAGGGCAGCAGTATGATCCTCTCCACAACATATATGAACAACCTTCTGACTTCTCAGGGACTTGAGCAGGGTAGGAACATACCTGTCTGAAAGGTTTAATACAGAAAGGTCACTTATTTTGACAATAAAAATCAAAACCCAAATAGTTTTGCTTATGTATTCTAATTTGGTTCTAGCCAAGCAAGCAGTTAAAATTTGTTAACATAACACAATCACCACAACTGGGTTTATGGATCCTGGAGATGGAAGTGTTGCTACAGAATAAGACAGGGACTATGACACTGAAAAAGTTTGTGGCCCATGCCCTCGTTTTCACTAGCACAGGATCATGTGTCAATACACAGACAACTAAATATGGAACATTACATTAGACCTGGCACTGGCCATGAGAAAAGATAAATTTACATTGTTTCTGTGTTTGAAATGAATTGTTTATGTGTTTCATGTTTTAAAATGTTCCTGTAAGTTGGTATTGACACCTTTTCCTTGGTCCCAAAAATGGAGAGCCAGACCCAGCTAAGGGATAAGGGGTTTCACCTCAGTGTTTAATTAGGATCCTTACTGGCCAAGGTGAATGTGCTGCCATGCTCACACATGACAGACCCCCTGTGCCATTTACACACCTTACAAATCAGCATTTCTACCAAGGATGCCCCAGTGGGAGGCCTGGATGAATGCTGTGCTATTCCCCCACGTGTGGAATTCTACCCTGGATGGGCCAATCTCTGTTCCACGGGGTGTGTTCCAGAGGGGTTGCAGCCTCCTGCTGCAAGGCCTTCAGGATGTTTGGCCTCCTGGCCTGGCACATTACCAGCACTATGCCAAGTTATCAGGCTTAAGGAATGCTAAGAACACTGAGGATACATAGAAAGTAGATAAAAAAAGGCAAAAAATCATCTTGGCATCAGTGTCAGTCGGGCTTCTTTGGAAAGTAAATTTATACACATTTTAATGTTACAGACTGCATGACAGAATGGAGCTCTGAACAAACAGGAAGCAAGCATAACTTCCCTCCATCACTAGGACAAGCCAACCTTGTACAAAGGCAACTCTAAAATGTCAGTGCTAATGTCTTAAAACCTGTCAGGCATGCTAACATGTCTGCAAGAAACCCTATGAAGACACTGAGAAGTGATAAAACCTAGGGTTACACACATTCCAAAGAATATGTAGGAGCAATTGAAGTCTCCCATGATTTCTGAAAAATAATTGTAATTCTCTTATTACATGAATGTGGCAATTTTTAAGGCATTCAGATGAGTATTTTATTTACAACCCATTTTCCCCATTTTAAATGGTGTTGACAACAATGAATCAGTAAGCAAATCTGAACTCATGAAACCATCTATAGATTATCCACTATTAAACTGTGTATTACAGCAAATACTGTCACCCTGGAGCCCTGTGAGCACATACTGTGCATGTAACACAATACAACCAAAAAAAGAATTTTTTGTCTAATCTAACCATTTGATAAAAATTATTGAGGGGTCATCCACCCAGCAGAGGAAATTTTGGAAATGGTTAGCCAAAAATTGTGAATGATTATCAAAAGTGGCCTGAGAAAGGAATGTAAAAGTAAATGGCAGTAAAATATGAAAATGGCCTAAATGTGACTACTAAGGACAACCAATTAGTTGTGACAGATTGCTGCTTTTGCCAAGCAATTTCATTCACTTAAATTCAGTCCAAACTGTAACTACTGCACAGTATTTCAATTCAATCCCATTAAATGACAGGCAAAGAACACAAGTGAAGCAGGCAAGAGCTTCAGCATAGCACTGTCAGCATTCGCACTACACTGAGGAAAACACCTCTGTGCCCTGTTTGTGCCATCCCACGTGGCACTGGCACACCCCAGCTGTGTCTGCTCCTTTCCAGAACACTGCTCACCTCAGATTCACCATCCACACCCCCCTGAGGCAATGCCTCCTTACCTGTGTCATCATTAACACCCAGCTGCCCAAATTTGTTGCGTCCCCATCCGAAGATGGCTCCAGAAAGAGTCAGCACAAAGCTGTGAGCTCCTCCTGCTGCAATCTGTGCAAAAGGGATTCCCAGCAGAGATTTAATCATCTGTGGGGAGGTTTGTTTTTTATACTCATAACCTAGGCCCAGCTGGCCATATTTGTTTTGTCCCCAGGAAAACACTTCACTTCCTGTTGGAAGGAAAAAATAAACAACCAAGAAACACAATTAATACAGTTTAATAATACAATGTTTATCCACTGTAAGAAAAGCTAAAAGTTAGACTGTCACTCTTCCAAAACTTTTGAGTTTGAAAATGCATACAAATTACTGACTTGTGAAGCTGAGCATTCTTGTGTAATTTGCAGGCATTCAACTCAAGCACTTAATCAGACTGGAAGTATTTAAATCACATTCAAGCCCTTCCAAACTGCTCTCAACATTCCTGTTTCCACAGTGCAGATCTACTGAGCTTGGTTATTCCAAAGCAAGGCACTGCTCCATGGGAAGCTCCTCTGCTGCACAGATGTTTATGCAGACATCTGCTGAAGATGGACATGGAAAATTTTCCTGCTTCCAATCAAAAGCCTCATTTAAGGTTTTCTAAGGTAAGATACTTAAATTTTGACAGACAATTTAAGAGATGTATATTTTTAAATACTGTCTTCATTACATGATCACTGAAGCACAAGATTTATAATGTCACTTGATAATTTACAAAGAAAAACATTTTAAAGAATGACAATCAAAGACCTATTGATGTTAAAACTGCTTCTAAAATAAAACACTCTCTTGAACAACCAATGTTTTGCCAAGGTATTTACTGTCCTAAAGATCAACACCCAAATACAAAATAATTTATTTTGCTGACATGAAACGTTTTCAAGAGCAATGTTACCTTCAAAATGCTTCCCATGCCTCTCCCATCTCCACCTTTCCAGTAACAGTTTTATCAAGATGGGGAAACAATGAAACCCATCCTCTGGAGCACGGGTCTCAGATTTTATTTATTTATATTAACAACTAACCCAAAACACCCTACAGCCCACGCCAAGAACAGACACAGAGCTGCAAACCCATGACCTGGCAATAACACAGTGATGCTCTACTTGAAGCCTGTGACTATTTAAATTTCAAATCACAAATTCCTGTGACATTCTCGCACCTCTGACCAACAGAACACTTGACAACACAACTCACAACTCTGCTGCAGATCTTAACTCAGGCAAAGGGTTACTCCTAAAGCTCTGCCTGCCCTGAAACAAAGGCATTCCCCTGGGTTATAATGATAATTACACCTGGGAATTCACAATGGCACAGGAATTGCCCAATAGGAGCCCATGAAGAGTCACACACAGAACCCAGGCACATATAAACAGCATAAACTATTGGATTTAAAGAATAAACATCAGTCAGAGTACAATGAACACCTGCCTCTCCACAGTTATTTGGCTCATATTTTGAACACACATTGTTAAGAAACATTAAAGGTGGCTTGTATGTGATATGGAATTTTAACTATGGAAGCACCAAAAACCAGAGGCTTTGCCATAATAAAGCACACAAGGAAGTCACTCCTGCCAGCCTCAGTAACTTGAGGTTACAGGTTAAAACAGACCAGTGTGAAAGATTTGGGACCAAGAAAAAGAAACAAAATAAAAAGGAAATCACATGAAAGCCAAATTATGAGAAAAAAACCAACATAAACACACACCCCGAAGAAATAAAAGCACAACTCAACATCTGTTTTTACATTTGATGGCAGCTTCCATCATTAAATTACAGAGCCCCTACCAACCTGAAATCCCATTTGTGCTAAGTGGTAGCATGTTTAATAATGAAAAAAAAAGAGATAAAATATATCTTGAAAACATCTGAATTCCCTGGTATGAAATCACACAAAACTTCAGGAGGATCTGGCTTACCTTTTGAGAGTGCTAGTGAGTGATAATAACCACAAGCAACTTGGACAATCTGGATCTCTGATAAACTTTTAATATTTCTATTGGAGTAAGAAAACAGAGAAACAATTAAGCTACAATGAAGCTTTACTTCATGGTATGAAATAAAGGGCAATATACAAAATGTGAATCCTTTTTACTGAAGTGTACTAAACATCCCAACTTTAATTAGATGCGAATTAGTAAAATCTGAAGACAAAACTGCTTTTCTTCTAAACCTTCTACGGTCAGGTTCTGCCTTATTTTCAAATAGATCAAGTCTGTAAAAGTCCATAATGAAGAATCAGGGAGGTTCACATGCTGTGAAGGTGATCTCACACAGCTGAAGGGAGGAATGAACACAGAATACGAGAAGAAACTCATTCTTACTTTCCAGTTTCCAAAACTTCAGTTTATAAACCTAATACATATTGCACAATATTCCAAAGAAGTTGCAAATACATGCACATGTGCACTAAAACTAATAATGCTTTCCACTTGGGAAGAGAAAAAAGTTTCTAAGGGCCTGTGGGCATTCAAATTGGATGCAGATAGAACATTTTTAATATGAATTACTAAGGTTCCAAGGAATTGTTACTTTTGTGTGTGGACTTCAGGTGGCTGCAATGCTTACGGCATTCTGAAAACAACCCTGGCCAACATGAATTTTTTTAACTAGAAGGTGTATTATTCAATCACAGCTGAAAAGCTTTGGGCTGAAAACTGAAGTACAAAGATAGGACAGCAAATGCACCTTCTTCACATTGAAAGTTTAACACATTACTTCTCTTAAATGGCATTCATACTCTTAAAATACCCATCCTACTTTTCCAATGCAAGTCTTATTGTTGGGGGAGGACTATTAAAAATACCAACAAACAAAACATCCCAAAAAGCAAGAAACCAAGCACACCTGTAAGACATTTCTCACAAGAGTTTCTGAGAAAGGAAACTGTCCACACACAGCATTCAAGTGTCACAGCTAATATACATTTTCTATATTTATATGGCTTTACCTGTAACAACAGAATAGCTTAACCAATGTGATTTAAGCACATTATTTTAAAAAGAGGCAAATTATCATGTACTATTTTTAACCTGGGCACTCTGACGCATTCCTCTGTTCCTGGCAAGCCAAGCTGTCCATCAGTAGCCAGACCCCAAGCATATACCTGACCTTTGTCATTTAATGCAAGAGTGTGGGCTTCTCCACATGACACAGCTACAATATTTTGGGCATCCAGTGCACCAACATGCTCTAAAAAAAGGAATAAATAAAATTAGTTGGTTAAAAAAAAAAAAAAATAAAAGCTACTAACAAGCTAGGCTTGTTCCAAGCAGTTTACACAGTACTAAGACATCAACTAAGCCCATAAGTTCTGCTGAAACACCCTTTATTTAAAATTACAAACATGCAATTATGCAATTCTAGAGAAATGAGTTAAATTTGACACCCTGAAGTAACCAGGTAATGAGTGTTTCTGGAGCAATGCACAAAGTGCACAAAACCTGCGCCTCAATCCTGACGGATCCCTCTAACGCTGCCATCTGAAAATGAGTGCAGAAACTCAATTAACAGTAAGGGCAAATAGATTACTGTCAAATGACTACACGTGTAAAACATTATGTAAGAGGAAAACATTCCACCACAGCAAATTAAATTCACCTATTCATCATTAAGAAAGAGCCTGCAAAACAAGGCAGGGCAAATTACAGACTAAAGCTACCGATTTTGCAATGAGCTACACAATGTCTTCTTTATAATGCAAAATACTGTGGAAATGGATCCTAAAGAGTAATTTTTCTAGACACACGGTGACACCTCTGAAAAGCACACACTAAAATATCTCTGATTTTTTTCCAGGAGCCTGCACCAATGCATTTGGAAACACTCAAAGCTTGGTTTTGGGCTTATGATTTGTGATCGGAATAACATTTCAATTCCAGCAATAAGCAAAGCAGAGAAATATCACCAGGGCCTGTCATTAAGGCTAGAACTTTTAACAGTTCCCTTAAATAAGGCACTGCTTGGACATTTTACTCCCAGTTTTCAAACACAAACTCCATCCCAGCCTGAAAAGCCTGTGTATTGTCAATGCTATGGGCACTCTAAACACAGCCCAGCCCAAGGCAGCTTCACAACAGTAGCTCACATTATCTGCAGCACGACAGGCACCCAGCTTCCAAAATAAACCGACACAGGCAGCAGATACAAGCTCTTTTTATTACACCCAGCCGGTCTGACTGAAGAGGTTGCCACCCCAATTCAGCCAGGAGAGCCTCCCACAGCTCTGCCAGTGGGAGAGGTCACCGAGGCACTCTCACTCTCCACTGGGGCACCAGCACACAGATCAGCTCGGGCAATCTCGCCCAGCTGCTGCACCAGCCAGCCTGACTGCCTCAGCCATGCGGTGCCCGTGGCAAGCAGAGCTCTAGGAGGAGGAAAGAAGAAAGGCAGTAGGACAAGGAGGCAGCAAAGACACCCAGTCAGCAACAAAATTATCTTCAGTTAGCAGGAACACATTTAAAGGAGAGCATCCACCCATCTATAAAGATACCAAGCCTCTTTGGGCTGTGCAACTGAAGCTATCCCAATTCTCTGACTTCATACAACACTCAGCAGTAACATCAGTAACCTCTGGGTGAAAGGAAGATTAGGGAGGACATTACAATCCTCGTGTGTCTGAGCATGTTAAAAAAAAATGCAAGTAGGTCCATTACATATGAAAGGTCAGGCAAATTAAATGTCAGATATTTTCATTGTAACCTTTAGACTAAAAGACAATTCAGCAAAATTTTTAAAGTGGGCAACAAGCAGTCGGAGTAAGTTTGACATGCTGAGTTTCTCTTCATGTTCATGAAGCAGATGTTTGCACAGGATTAAAGTTTATCAGCTTTAATATCCACATACTGTTTCCCAACAGAAGTCCACATTAGTTTAAAAAAAAAAAAATCAAGAAAATCTTTAATTGGCACCAAAACTGAAACTCTGTGTAAAGGAGAACTACTAAAATACCGCATGACACCTCATTTCCATTTGAAAAATTTGTGGCAAACACTGAGCCAAGCAAGTTGTGAAAGTGCTCTAGGAGTGATTAGCAGCAAGTCTCAGTCAGCCTTCCCAGTGTGCTGTGCTGTGAGCAGAGTGAGCAGCTCTGTTGCTGGCTCTCAGCACCAGCTATGACTCACATGCACGCTCTGAAGGGAGCCCATGTGCACACTCCTCTGCAGTCCCTGCAAGATGTTTACCCAGCTCTGCTCAGAACTGCACTAGCAGGGAGCACAAACACACACCAAACAGAGGTGGGAAGGAAAAAAGCCCAAACAAGTGTTACACAGCATCCTTCAGGCTTCTCCACATCCTCTCCCCGTAGCGCTGCTTGTGCTGATAAGTCTTTTATCAAAAGTTTTATTTTTAGTTCTCACAAAAAGAGAACATTGCTTCAATCAGACCTGCTGTACACCATGTATTAGACAACTAAAAACTGCATGTTTCCCTGCAGTGATATCCCAAATACTCATTTCCACCACAGTCCAACAGCCAAACCCATACATGAAGTACAACACCAACCCATGGACTGCAGCAGCTCAGCTCCCCTTGAGAGTAAAAACATCACTGAGTCTCTCACATCCATGGTTGAAATAAAAACCAGTGGCAGTGTCCAGCTGCACAGCATGCAAAAATATGGGGGGACTGCCACGTTTCACAGCTGGGTGTCTCCAGCTTCACCAGAACCCATCCCACAAGGCAATGCTTTTCCAGTCAAAAAGGTGTCCATTCTTGGAAGAACTGCTGGGCATGAGTTTGCCCCATGCAGACACCTGGGTAATCTTGGCTCTGACGAAGCACAACAAAACGAAAGCCACACCCACCACCCCACAGAATCCCCACAGTTCATCACTTCTAAACTTACCGGGTCTTTTCCTGCCTTTGTCATGCCCTAGTTGTCCCAGATCGTTGCATCCACATGTATAAACTGTCCCATCATCCAGGACAAAAACAGTGTGTCTCAGTCCACATCCTACATCTCTGACCCTTTTATTTAGGAAAAAGTCACTTTTTCTGGGTTCTAAAACAATCTCTTCATCAATTCCACCCAATCCAAGCTGTCCAAAAGATGCATTGCCCCAGCACAACATGTTTACACTTCTTGTTATCAGAGATCTTCCAACTTCACTTTTCTAGAATATTCCTTCTGCGTAGCTGTTGAGAAAAAAGGAAAACGTACATTTTTCAGTATTGTCCCCAGCATTTACATTACTTTCTACACAGCATGTAATCCATGAGCTCACCTTCTCTATACCAATGTATTCAAACCCTGAACAATTTTTAAGAGTGTGATTTGCTTTCTTGGACAGGATTTGCCTTAACTCTGCAGTAAAATGCTTTCAGATACAACTTTTAAGATGTGCAGGTCACTGGTTTTGCATAACTTTGTTTCAAAAACTTAAAACATCATTCTTCGTAGAACCTCTTTAATCCCTTATTCAGATTTATACAAACTTGCAGTTGCAGCCAGTCCCAGCCAGTGGAAACGACCCCAGCTATCTTCCAAGGGGACAGTGCAGGCTACTTTCTTTACTTGAGGAGTTGCACGACTCCAGCAAGGGCTGTGCACCGCCTCAAGATCATCACCAAAAACAACACTTGACTCACAGCTCGGAAAAAAGTGCTCAGCTCTGATCAATCCAGTTATGCAACACAAAGTACAACATGCTGTGTCAGTCGTTGCATTTAAACAACTAGGAGTCAACTGAACTCACAATTTAAGAGAAAATAAAGAGCTGAAAGTCAAGTCCCCAGTCCTGCACTGCAATCAGCTACAGCTTCAGTTACTCTGCAGCAGCAGCAGGCCACGTACACCAGCTCCCCCAGGCAAGTCCACACCCCTAATCCCTAAATTACAACTATCAGTATTTGTGCTGACAGACTCTGCACCTTTTTGGAAAGGATTCAAAGCTGCCCTTCTCTTTCATTTGCAGCAGTGCATACAACAAAAAAAATCGGTGACAAAGTTTTCACTACTACTCATACCCCGTTTCCACGACAGCAAGTTTCTCTGCATTTTCAGAGCAATTTAAAAGTCAATGTAATCTAATGAGAAATTACTACAAATTTTCATCTGTGACCATTATTCTGCAGGGTTATGACATGTATAAACTACCTAAATCCCAAACTGCTCAGAGAAGCAAGCCAACACTTAACATCTAAGTGTTACGTACACCAAAGGGCAGAATTCTTGCCAGCACAACCGGATAAACTATTTTTCTCTGCAAAAGACAAAATGCAATAAACAAGACACTTAACTTTGGGACCGCATAAAAAACCCCTAAAGCAATACCGAACCAAAACAGCCAAACAGCTTAAAATATATTGCATTCTGTTTACCTATCTCAGGAGGTGAGGCATGATCAAATATTTCCCTAGCTATATCCTACCACATTCAGAAGGGGACATCGAAACCAAGACGTCTTCAGTTAAGCCATAGCTATGCAGCAGCACATGTCACACATCTGGAGCGGTGACTTGCTTCAACCTGCAACACAAGAAATCAGAAAAGATGTATCACTATAGTTCTTCGAGATTTCTACAGTCAAGATTTATCTCCATCTCCAGCAGGGGAAAAAAATAAGAAAAGTTCTCCTTTCTGCTAAACTCTATATGTATCTCCACGGAAGGCGGGGTTGTTTTGTTTTGCATCATTTAAGAGCCAGTAGCCAAAGTTCTGTACTTTGATCTCAAATCACGGCACTCTTCCACCGCTGTGCGTGCCATCAGAGCCAACTGGGGCGGCCAGGGCCGGGTACCCCCGGTCGTGCGGGCGCTGCCCCGTGTGGGCACCGGAACCGGCCGGGGCAGCCCCGCACTCGCCCCGGGCCGCGGGCGGGCGCCCGGGAAGCGCCTGGACGCTTCTCGCGGGCTGCGGCGGCTGCCGGAGCGCTCAGGCCGTGCCCGTGAGGGGACCCCGCCCGCCCGGCGCTCGCCGCGGGCCCGCGTTCCCCCGGCGGGGCTCGGCTCCCCGGGCCCGCCGCGCTGAGCCGCGCAGGGAGCGGCGGGCGCGGCCCGGCGGCGGAGAGGGGCGGCGGCCGGAGCCCTCCGTGCCCCGCGGCCCGAGCGCGGCGCCGCCCGGCCTGGGCCCAACCGCCCCGGGCCGCACCTGCCCCGCGGCGCCGCCGCCCGGCCCGCCCCGCTCCCGCGTCCCGCCCTGGGGCCCCGCGGCCCGAGCGCGGCCCCGGCCACTTTCCCGTCCGCCCCGCGGGGCCCGAGGGCGGCGGCGCCCGGCTCCGCCGAGGCCCGGCGGGACTCACCGGTGGCAGCGAAGCGCTCCGCTGCCCTCCGCAGCCCGCCCACCGCAGGCGCTCGCCGGCCACGGCCGGGGCGTGAGCAGCGTGAGCAGCCCCGGGCGCGGTGACAGGGCCCGGCCGCCGCTGCCGCGCAGGCGCCGGCTCGGCGGGCGGGACCGCAGCGCCCGCTCCACCGCCCGCCCGGCCGCGTGGTCGGGGGCGGGGACGCGGCGCGGAGCCGTCACCGGAGCTCGGCCGGGTTCCCCCAGGGACGTTGCGCTCGGAGCACCGCGTGGTTGCGTTCCCGCCGTTGGGCTGTGCGGAGGCGGGGCGAGGAGCTGGCAGCCGGAGTGAGGCGCGGAGCTCCGGAGGGACGCTCTCCTCCTGCCCGTGAGCTCGGGGCTGGCGCGGAGCTCGGCCCTTCCCTCCGGCGGTGACCGAAACTGTGCGCGTTCTTGGCGTGGGGACAGTGTGAGCGCGAAAATACAGAGCCGCCGTTGTGTTACATCGCAGGTTTTAAACTGAGGATTAAAAAACTGGAGCGGGTTCTGGGGCAGATAGCTCCCACAGGAGAGGTCTTCGTATGGCGAGTTTCGTCCGCCTTGCGGAGTTCTCCAGACACTTGGGCGCGTGTTGCTGATCCTTATTCCTGATCTGCGGCAGCCTCTGCTCGGTCTCTGAGGGCACGAGAAGAATGAGCTCAGCGAGTGTGACGGAGCTGGATCCGCCGGGGGGATGCAGGAGGAACAGACTGTTCCCCACGCTCCCGTTAGGCGTCGTTGGCTGCGGGAGCAGGCTGCGGCTCCCGCGGGCGATCGGAGCCGCCGGCAGCGCCGGCCCTGCCCGGCCCCCCGCTCCCGTGGCTGCTCTGGGGCTCTGCCCTGCCCTCCCCAGAAAGAAATGCGGCGTTCGGAACGTGCCAGCCTGCTCGCAGGCTGCTCTCAGTGTCCGTGCCCACGATGGGCACCGTAAAACGTCTCTTTTCGCTGAACACGTATCTCTAGTGGAGCCGCTGAAGGAGAAGTTTACACGCCACACACATTTCTTAACTTTTTTTTCCCCTGGGTACTATGCTTGGGAGGAAAATCCATTGCAATGTGTGTAATTGGACCGGGTTGGCAATCGAAATGAGATTTCCTTATTTAGCAGCCTCTTTGCAGAAGGATCCAGCTTTATGTAGGTCGGGAAGTGAAAAAAGGCCAGGACCAGGCACGCGTCACAGCAAGGGATTTTGCAAACTGCGTGTGAGGAAAGTTCTGTGCTTGGTGAAACGGAAATCATTTCACAAAATCCCACTAAATGGGATGTCTTGGTCCAGCCGTTAAACACTCCTGTATATGTAAATGGGTAAGATTGCCCAGCACTCCTCAGGATTTGTGGCTGTAGATTCATCAGGAAAGATCCAAACCAGAAATATGAAATTCATGCCTAGGGAAAATGAGATTGCTGCACAGCTGACACAGGCTAAATGATGCAGCACTTTTCAGGGCAACAAATGCCCGGTTTTGCTATTTAAAGGAGAAATGTGAGTGATTTGCCTTTTGCCATTCTGCATCTAAGACTGAAAGGTTAGCAGGAGCTGTGACACAGAGCAAATGGAGGAAAACGTTTCATTTCTTACCTTCTAAACTTCCTTTTTCCTTTATTTGTGAGCCCAATGGAGTAGTAACTGTGAATAACTACTCTGTGAAATGGATTTTAAATATTGGCATTCATTGTGCAATGTGTCCTCTGACCAGCATGGGGGGATATGCCCAAGTACTTGAAGAGAACATTATATGCCCACTACAATTTTATACAAGGAAAAGTCACTTGGTATAACTGGCTTAACACATTAAATAAAAAACATATAACGCATGAAACAACATACAGTGTTGCACAAATCTCAACTTCCTTCTGCGATAGACATAGCTATTTTATTTTAAAGAATTATATTAATCCTAACATCAGATTACTGTAAATTGAATAATTCAAGTGTGTCTTCAAATAAAGAACGAGCCATATTTTTATTCCACTTATCGTTTATATTAGCAAATTTGCTTTTTTGTGCCCGAGGAGCCATATCCTAGCTACCATGCCTCAGAACCTCATGGGATGCCCTCCTTGGGGCTGAAGGCACACGGGCAGTGGAGGGAGGAGGATGTGTGAACCTCTGCAGTGCTCTGGGGAGCTGTGGGGTGCTTGCACCTCAGAATTCCCATTGTCCCTTCTAGTACCTGCAAATAAAACCTCAGAGATGCAAAGTCCAGTGAAAACAAGAAATGTAAATCTGCTTAACTCCAGGGAAGGAATGTGTTTCCTTGTAAGTGCCTTAGCCCTGAGGGTTTCCTGTTACCATTGCACAGTCTTCTTATTGATGGTCACAACAAGCAGGAAACTATTTTCAGTTCCCCTGCCATTATTAAAATAGCAATGCTTGGCTACTGCCTGGCGATAGCTGTCAGCACAATTGTGGCTCTTAAATTGTACCCCAGTTAATCCCCCACTGAGATAATACAAAAATGGGAGAATAATCATGTCTAGGGTTAACTAATATGTCCTTTATGCTCAATTACTAGAAAACATCTTTCAGTTAATATAAAGTTTTTGAAGGCTACAGTATTAGGGCATAAAACTTTCTGTGTAGTTAGTAACAGAGACAGACTCTGCTCTCTGCCTCCATTTTCTCCTGGCAACAGCCAGGACATACTTTATAAACTTCAATTTGGATTTCAAACCCCTTTGCTTTATACTTTGATGTGTCACAGACTACAGAAAATAGAACTGGGTGTCCAGAACAGCTGATAACGTGAAATTCGAGATGTCAGCATTTTGCTGTGAGAAATTACCCACCTTTGTGTGAAGCCTTTGTGTAGAATATTCTTGATGAAGACAAAGAAAAGGCTTTAAAATGCAAATAGGCTTACAAACAAGGGATGTTTTATGCCATTTCAGTTCTACATTTCATCCTTAGATTCTGCACAGTATCCATGCAGGGAGCTCACATACACAGAGGATGTGTTTTATATGCCCATAGCTCAGCGTGTTGTAGTTCTCTCTCTGCCCACCCTGCTCACAAACAGTTCTGGTCAGCTCAAATGCAAATGTGCTTGCCAGTAAGACAATTCATTTATTAATTGATGGCAACATGCTGAAACAAACTGAACAGTTTTTTACCTGTTTGTGAACATAAATCGCTATAAAAACACTAAACAGGTGACATTGTAAGTTCTGTGGTTAACTCAAGGCCTCTGATAAAAGGAGCTGGTTAAGGGAAAACTGAGGAGACACCTTCAAATTAAGATAAGTAAAAACAAAAACCTGCAACTCCCCTCATTCTCTCAGGCCACAAACCATAGCTGAAATAGCCAAAGGAAAGCTATTCATAGGATGATGAATGCAATAAAATGAAAAAGCAGTGAAGGGTGAGGAAGAGCCCTGGACATGAAGTCTATAACGAAGGAAAGAAGCTGACCTTTGTGTTGGGGATGAAGCCCCTGCATTCACAAACCCATTGTGGATCCAGGGTCCCCAGGCCCACAGCAGCTGGCACTGAGTGCCTCCCTGTGCCCTGGCAGCAGCCACACAAGTGCTGAGGCACCTGCAGGCTGGGGCTCAAGATGCTGAACATTTTTGAGCATCCTACACAGAGTGCTGGGAGTGCAGCCCCTTCCCACATGTGGCATATTTTCTTCCTATTGCAGTGGTGTTTCACACTGTTACATGTATTTTTCTGTTATAAATAGATCAGCAGGCCAGGTGCTAACTGAGCACGAAAATTCCCATGTAATCTTTTGGGTTTTTTTTTGGTTTAAGAGATGGATGCTGAGACACCAGTTGCCATGTCATGAAACTGGGTTTTGGTCAGGCCAAAAGTGACCTTTGATTTTTGAGATGCAGTCCTTCAGGAACACAACATCAATAACTGAGCGGGCTGTGCCCCGCAGAGACCGATTTGGTAACAGGCTGAACCTCAGCTTATAAAATAGCTGCAAGTGGTGCCACATGCTGCTGGTTCTGACATGACACTGTGTCTTTGCAAGGCAGCATGATGAAGCGCCCTAAAATTAGCCTTCTTACTATTTCGTAAAGAGCAGGCAGAAAGGTAGCAGCCTGCCCCGAGGAGAACAAAGAGCACAGGAGAGGAGCAGGACTGAGGCTCGCACACAGCCTGGCCACAGCACTTGATGGTGAGCACCCCTGGCTTCTTTGCAGATTTCCATGTGGGATTGTTCAGGGGAATGTCTTACCCCAGGCACAGGCTGAGCTGAGCGTGAAGAAGGAAAGGTGCTCGTGTAAACAGAGGTGGGGAGGAGGGATCTGTTCTCTCAGGGGGATTGGGGTTCAGGGAGTTTAACTGTGAAAATTACATGGATGGTCTCTTCTAGGAGTGTGGTGGGAGCTGGCATTAAATCCACAAAAACTGAGTTTGTTGTTTCTGGAATATAGCTGGGAATGGAGGAAAAAAATGGGCTGATATGAAAATCAGAAACAACATGATAAAGTCCCTTTCTGTTGAGCCAGACCAATTTTGTCCTGCTACTCCATTCTATCTCTACCCCACTTACTGCATGTTAAAGTCCTTTGCTTTACAAGGAGTGAGATTTGAGAGGAAAAAAAAAAAAATCACCTTCCAGGCAGTGGGAATACAGGGGTGTTGGAAGGAAGGGAAGTAGGAAGGTAGATGTGTTAGGGAAGTAGGAAGGTAGATGTGTTAGGGAAATAGGAAGATAGATGTGTTAGTGCACAGGAACAAAAACAGTGGAGGAAAAGATCCCAGCCCAGAGTAAGGCTTGCTGACGGGGAGAGAAAAAGAAACTGAAACATTTGGATATCAGAGGGCTGCTGGAATGAAGGGGGCAGCCCACAGCCTCTGGGACCAGAGCAGCCCCCAGCAGCTGGGTGGGACAGCCTGTGGCCCTGTGCCCCAACAATTGTCACTGCATGCTGTTTTGTTTTCTCTATTCCTGTGGTAGCACTCTGCAAGAATAGCTGGGAAGAAAATAACACTGTGGGCATAAACTGTGCCTGGTACATCCAAACTACATACAGCTGTTTCTGCTATTAGTTATCACTCAGAAATATGGGACTGTTTTGCAACACAGGTATTTTTGTTCAGTAAAGATGATTGGACAGTACTCTGCAGCTTTTATAATTTAATTCAAGACTACATTTATGATTTCACATGCATTACCAAAACCCAGAGAGGCATGATTCTATAAGGTCTCTTTTGTGCTGTTAGCAACCAACAGATATTTGGTGAAGCAAGGGCTGAAATGTGTCAAAGTGGGAGTGAATCTATGACATTTGTATCAACTACAGTATAGGATTTCTCTGTTCATAAAGGGGATTAAATATTCACAGTGGTTAAAGAGTCTTGGACAGATGGAAAGCTAAATTCTCTTGCAGATGTTCTTAAGGAGTTCCACAGAAATTGTATGTGAGCAGTCAGAGCTTGGAGTCCTTGAAGGACTGTAACTCTTAATTTCCTATGGAGTAAGTCTCAACCATGGCATTAGAATAAAAAAAAAATTGTAAATAGAAGGTGAACTGTATGAGCTGAGCAATCAAATCCTCATAACTGTCTGAAAAATGGAATCACTGCTGCTCCCTACACACAATTCCTATGTAGAGAAACCCATGACTCCTCATGTTCCCACAGGTCTCCTAAGTCAATATTTACTTTATTTAGGAAAGAAAAATTGCCACAAATTAGTAATCTTTTGTTTCTGTTTACTGACACTGGAGTGGTGCAAAGTGCTGCCAATTTTGTGGTTGATTTTTTGGTACGAGTGATTTGGATGCTCCTATTTCGCTGCAGAAGACTTTGGGTCAGTGTTCTGGGGATAACGTTTCTTTGTTTATTTGGTCTACCAGCACAGAACAAGCTGCTTCCATTTAGAACTTCAAGCTTGCAAGGGGAAGCCAAAGCAACTGAATATCTTTTGGAAGCAGAAAGAGCAGAGCAGCCACTTGTGCCAAGCCTCCATTGCTTTTAGCTGTGCCTTTTTCTTGGACAGGGCAGGAGGGAGCAGTGATTCATCACCTGTGTCTGCCTGGTGAAGGCTTTCTTGTCATTCATGTCAGCACACCACTAAATACGATCACTGGTCCCAGTCAGAAATTATCATTTCAGGGCACTGGATACTCCCCAGTCCACACATACAAACTTACTTTCATAGAAAATAGTGCAGAGATCTTTTCAGCTCCTGGTCAAGGTTCCAGAGCAGCAAAATGACTCCCAGAATAGACAGAATGGATTTGAGAGGAGTCCTAGAGCTCAGGACCCTGGAGATGTGAGTGAGATTGTTCCTGAGACTGTCTCAGGAAAAGACAGAGCATTTCAAGAGTGTCCAAATGCCACAGCAGCTTCTGCTCACCCCATGGCCCAGTGGGGACATGCAAAACCAGAAACATTACAGGAGAGCCAGCTTGAAACACCAGTCTGCTCAGAAAACAGTTACACATCCTATTTTAGCCAATAAACTTGTCAAAAAATACTATGTCCAAATGTGATATAATTCTGTATTCTGCAAATACAAACAATTCTATACAAACACTATAAGGTGCTTCTAGCTTGTAGCAAACTCAGCCAGGCAAAATGGCTTTTTAACAGAATCAATATTACAAATTACATTCCTTTGATTAAAACTTATTTTTTTTTTTAATAAAATGAAGGAAATGAATGCTTATTTATCTCATGAACAAGTGGCTGCTTTGTAGCAAGCAGCAACAGGATTAAAAATCACTTTTCTGAGAGGCAAATGATGTGGTTTTTATAATTTTCCCTGACCTCTTGTTCAAGTTTGAGTTTCTAAATACTTCATCACCATTATAAACCTGTTTGTGTTGTCTTCTGTGTTTATAATAACCACAGGCATAAAAATAGTCTGTTCATAACTATAATAGTCCTGCAGAATTATAACAGGCAGGAACCTAGAAATGTTCCATTTATAGCCATTACAAACACTTGTAATTTCCAGTGTGTTGTATCAGCAATGATCCCTCGGGAATCCAGTATTTGGGATTAAAGTGTCTGGACATTTTCAAATCAAATTTATGAACACTGTTATCTTCTGGCAAAGTTTTGGTCTAGGACAGTTGATAACAACACATACAGTTTTAAAATTTTCATTTTTGAAACTTCCCACACCAGTAGTTTTACAGCTAATTTTGACTGGACGCAGAACTAGTTGCCCAAGTAACAACAAAACAGATACTGTTATTATAATGATTTCTGATGTTTTCTTTAAAAAACCATAGCAAGTGGTTTTAAAAGAAATACCATTTGACAAGTGGAATTAAATGGATTTAAAAATATAATTTAAGTATACATATTTTGAAGTGAAATTTAAAAGCTCAAGGATTATCAAATAAATTTATGTTTACAGCTGTATTTCAAGAAACTTAATTTTTTTAAAATTACTTTTTGATAAATTAGAGATTCAAATTAGAGATTCTGCTCCCCTCCACCCCAGCCCCACTTACACTTCCCTATTCCCTCCAACACTGTAAATCCTATTTGGCAGCAAAATGCACAACAAATCCACTCCACACAGGAGGAACAGCTTTCATGCCCACAGGTTATAAACATTGTGATTGAGACTTCTTGAGCTCTGTGGCTTCAAAATGGGTATTGGCATTTTGAAAAAATGGTGAGTAAAGACTTAGGTGACTGCCTCCAGTCATTTTAAATCAAACTGTTGGCCAATATGAAGGTAAACTCCTCAAATGGGAATATACAAGTAGATCTACACAGGCAATACCTTAGATTTTCAACAAAAATGTAATAAAATTTACAGCTTATCTTTTTAACTATTTAATGAAAATATAATTGGTTTTCATATCCTTTCCAAAATTTCCAAACTAGTAAATATTTCTTCATAAAATTTCTTCTTGATTTACCATGTTGTCCTGATTTAACATTAAGAGCATTACATCTAAAATTTAATTCAAATGTTGAATTTCCACAGCCCCAATCACCAATTAAGCATGGCAGAAAGGTTTTGTTGTGCTTTAAAAGGCATTTGCTAATCAGATTAAATGAAAAGCACTTACCATGTTTGCATTTTCTTTCTAAGTATCACAGGTTGAAGTCTTCCAGTATTCTTCCTTTACTAAAGCAAAAGAAAAAAGTGAGACTCTTAAAAAAGGATTTCCAAAGGCACCCTTGCCCGAAAGAGAATTCCTTTCTATAACTGGTGGCATAGCACAAGGCATTAATATATATCACTGATGTACCAGTTGATCTAAACTTGGCTTGTTATATGCATGGTTTATCAGATCACAAGGTATTTTAAATCCTGTGATAGATCTTTTGACTCCTTCTGTTGAGTAAATAATGTTTTGACTGGTAAGAAATTAGATGGTTCTGGAGACTCAACTGAGTAAGCAGAACCACTGGCCTGGGAAAGTATTCAGTGATATTTCTGATTACAAGGTGACTTATTTGAAATAAATTAGAGGTCTTATTTAAGGTCCTAAAAGAAAAGGCATAGCCTCCGTTCTTTTACTTATCCTCACTCTTTTTCTGTCTTCTATATTTGTGAAAAAGTCACTTTGGCACAGCCAACCATCTGCTTGCCTAGCTGGAATGGCCACTGCCTCACACTGAGGGAATTTTCTGGGTCATGATCGTGTAAGAGAGCTTACCTTACCTGAAAGCCATTTGTTCTTCAGCTATACAGAATGGTTCTGACACTGATGGTGTTTCCTAACTGGTACTAACAATTCCCTTTTCCTAAGCTGGTACTAACAATTCCCTTTAATTCTCCTCTCTGTCGCTTCTGAGAGTTTGCTTGTGCTTGTGTTTTGACATAAAAGATCTTTATTTAAAATGAAATCCATCAAATCTGTCAGTGGAGTCGTGTCCCTAAACCCCCCTGGTGCTCTGGAGCTTCATCAGCATCTACAGATAACATTTTGCAGCACATCATCCACATTTGTGCAGGTTACGCTATAACGCGAATCAGTTTAGTGTTACAACGCGACATTTAAAGAGGGGAGGTGACTCAGTGGCCCGAGGGAAGCGTTCCAGACAGATGAGGCAGCGCAGGGACAGGGCCAGAGTCCCGGGAGGGGCCGGGATCCGATCGGAGTGGGCACAGAAAGGTGACACTGCAGCGCTGGGACACTGCAGAGGGCACAGAAAGGTGACACTGGAGGGCTGGGAACTCTGCAGTGGGCACAGAAAGGTGACACTGCAGCGCTGGGACACTGCAGTGGGCACAGAAAGGTGACATTGCAGCGCTGGGACACTGCAGTGGGCACAGAAAGGTGACACTGGAGGGCTGGGACACTGCAGTGGGCACAGAAAGGTGACACTGGAGGGCTGGGACACTGCAGTGGGCACAGAAAGGTGACACTGGAGGGTTGGGACACTGCAGTGGGCACAGAAAGGTGACACTGCAGCGCTGGGACACTGCAGCTCCAGCCGTGCAATGGGAGCACTCTGGGGATGTTACAAATGAGAAGCTTGACTAGGCCAATATTCAAGCAGCAACCAATTTATTAATTAATATGGTAAAGTGTGAGCAATACGGCGCTGGGTACAGTGGGGGAAGTTTTCCCTCCAACTGCACACCCATAGTTGGGGCTTACAGGTATTTACAGGGGTACTCATCAGCTTTCTCAGCAGTTTCTATTCCAATATCTACTCATCAGCAGTTTCTATTCCCAATGTTTATGTCACAATTCTATACACTATTGTGATTTAGTTTTCCTCAGGATGTATCCCAAAAGAAGAAAGACAAATCCCATCTGGTGAAGTCCAGCTCTCCAGATGTGTGTCCACCTTTTAATTACAAGGACTATAAATCCCATAACAGTGATGACCAGCTTCCCTTGGTCAAAACTATAAATCCTTGAGTTGATGTTCATCTTTCTTTCTCAAGCTGTTTTTCTCTGTTTTGTTAAGGTGTGAGATAAGCATGTTTCCTTTACATATATTCCAAAGCTATAGTTTCAAGGATACAAGCAATATTCTAAAATTATACTTCAAAAGTTTATTATTGCGAAACTCTTTAAGGCTTAGCTACAAGCAAAGAGCAACATCCCTAGTGCTTTAATTCCAATGCTCCTAAATCAGCTAAGGTTAATTGCAAACAAAGGATAGGTTCAAAGGCCTTTTTCCATGCTTTACTTTCCTCAGTTATTATTAGAATTCGTCTTTATAATGGTCAGTCTCCACACGTATCACAATCACAAATACGCACATTGCCTGTATGTACCTGACACAAAACACAGCTTGGTATTTCACAGGGATCGTACCCTGGCTGTGTTCTCATGTCAAAACGACCCCATAGCAATTGGAAGGAGGAACATTTTCACAGGGCTTTTCCCGTGTCGGAGCCGGCGGTCGCTGTGCACGGAGCACTCAGCAGCTACAGCCCGGATTCCCCATTCCCGATTCCGGGCTGGCACAGGGACTGCCACGCTTTCCTGCTGCCCCCGTGTGTCCGGGAGAGCTCCCCTGGAGCTGCGGATATAACCGGGCTGGCCCAGCTCTGTGCCCTTCCCTCAGCTCACCCTGCTGCACCAGCACTGCCACACACCACACACAGGCTCTCTGGGCATGGAGATTGCTCCTGTCCCCTTCCCTCAGCTCATCCTGCCATGCACCACTGCCACACACCCCACACACAGGCTCTCTGGGCATGGAGATTGCTCCTGTCCCCTTCCCTCAGCTCATCCTGCCATGCACCACTGCCACACACCACACACAGGCTCTCTGGGCATGGAGTTTGCTCCTGTCCCCTGTACTGCCACACACCCCACACAGGCTCTCTGGGCATGGAGCTTGCTCCTGTCCCCTGTACTGCCACACACCACACACAGGCTCTCTGGGCATGGAGATTGCTCCTGTCCCCTGTACTGCCATACACCCCACACAGGCTCTGCTGTCCATGGAGTTTGCTCTTGTCCCCTTCCCTCAGCTCACCCTGCTGCACCTGTACTGCCACACACCACACACAGGCTCTCTGGGCATGGAGTTTGCTCCTGTCCCCTTCCCTCAGCTCATCTTGCCATAGAACACTCACAGGCTCTCCTGTCCATGGAATTTGCTTTTGCTTCTGTCCCCTTCCCTCAGCTCATCCTGCCATACACCACACACAGGCTCTCCTGCCATGGAGCTTGCTCCTGTCCCCTTCCCTCAGCTCACCCTGCTGCACCTGTACTGCCACACACCACACACAGGCTCTCTGGGCATGGAGTTTGCTCCTGTCCCCTTCCCTCAGCTCATCCTGCCATACACCACACACAGGCTCTGCTGTCCATGCAGTTTGCTCCTGTCCCCCGTACTGCCACACACCACACACGGGCTCTTGGTGCATGGAGTTTGCTTCAGTCCCCTTCCCTCAGCTCATCCTGTTGCACCTGCACTGCCATACACCACACACAGGCTTTCCAGTCCATACAGTTTGCTTCTGTCCTTTTCCCTCAGCTCATCCTGCCATAGAACACTCACAGGCTCTCCCGTCCATGCAGTTTGCTCCTATCCCCTTACCCCAGCCCATCCTGCCATAGAACACTCACAGGCTCTCCTGTCCATGGAATTTGTTCCTGTCTCCTTCCCTCAGCCCATCCTGCCATACATCACACACAGGCTCTGCTGTCCATGGAGTTCGCTCCTGTCACATTTTAGCAAACTGGTATCACACCATGCTCTCCTGCCCCCTAAGCCACACATTTCTATGCAATCCACCTCACCAAGCTCTTCTCTCCAGCCAGCTCTCCTGGCCACCTGTCCTGGTTTAGGGCAAATTTGGGAGAAAACCTCCAAAGTGGGCCCCTCCAGAAAGCAAACCACATGGCTCCTCCCCACAACCGGGTCGGGAAGGATTCCTTGGAGAGAAGTGGAAAGAACCTGTTTATTTAACAGGCGAAGCACCCCCAGCACACAAAGTGAACAGTACCAGATGACACCACTCTGAAAAAGATGACAAATTCAGAAAGTCTCTCTGGGGGTGGTGGCTCTGTTATCAGTCCCTCCGGTGCTGGGGCAGCTGCTGCCCAGAGTAGGCCCCGCCAGGCCCAAGGTGCAAACTCTCGGTGTTCCCAGGGCCCAGCCCGGAGCAGGCTCGAGTGGTTCCAAAAAAGGGAAAGGAGAAACAGTTCAGGAAGAAATTTGGACTGTTTAGCTAAACTAGCTAATTAGCAGAAGCAAGAGCAAAGCAAAAAGCAAAAGCAGCACCATGCACTGCCCTGTCTGTATGTCCCACCAGCCGTGGGGGAGTGGCTGATAGCAAAAACAAAACAAAACATTCGCTCTGCAGAGCCAGTCTTGAAGGCACAGAACACGATATCAGGCATGAACAGAACACAGGGATGGGGATACAAGCATCAGAACGTCACCCTAGGACACCACCTCACTGAACAATAATGTTGCTGCTCCCCAGATTGTTTATCTGAGGTGATCCCATAAGTGCAGGTTCAGAGATGAGGAGGCTGTCATGGCACTACTGGTAAACACTGAAACTCTCATCTGAATGTGTCTGGAAAGCAAGAGGTCTCAAGAAATTATTTTTAAAATGTAGACTGTCCATGACTGCTCTCTCCTTTTTTTCATCTACCGACAACTTTTAAGACGTTCTAATTAGGGGTGTATCTTGTGAAGTACAATTTTGACAACTGAACTATTGAAGGTTTTTTCCTATTAAACATGCGATAGAGCTGGTATTTTGTACAGTTTTGCTTGTCTAGAACAGGTTGAAAACACCAGCCATTCTCATTCTGGGTGTGGGTTCTCCAAAATCCTAAAGGTCCTGATCTACAGTGCCACACTGGCAGCCTCAGCCTCCTGCCACCTGCCCAGCCCTCTGGGGTTAATTTGCTGTGGCCTCAGGGCCTCTGACACAGACCAAACAACACCGCAAAGACACTACCCCTAAGCAGAAAAAAGATACTGAAGATACCTATATTTTATACATAGGGTTCTTAGTTCAAACAGAAGTCAAGATTCTTTGAGCTTATTTTCCTCATTACCATGCAACTCACATTAATCAGGTTTCCACAAATAATTGTCACACTTTGTTTTGTTGTTTTATGTTAAAACCACTTGCAAATAGGCTCTCAGTAGTCTCTCAGTTCTTTCAGGGTTTGGGAATTTCTTTGCAAGGAGACTGGGTGAAATTCTGCTCTCTTTTCTAGATGTATGAAGCCATTTAAGTGATAAGAATAAGGAGTGAACTGTAAATCTCTGTTTGACAAATGTGTAATTGGAAATAGAGACTGTGGTTACAAAATATGCCTCCCTGAACTGACTCTTAACCCACTTTTAAAAATACAATTCACAACATGTTGCTGTGTTAATCTCAACCCCAAGTCAAAAGCATTCATGCTCCTGCCTCTGCACAACAGTAAGTGGTTAACAAAGGCAGACACTGCAGATGTCATATCTACTTAATACCAACTTAATATCAACCACAGAAATAGCCACCAGGAGAAAAAAAAAATCAATGTTTGCTACAAGTAACACAAGAAGAAGTCCAAATAATCAAAATAGAAATATATAATATGGTTTCCACTTAGCAATATTGCTGTATTTCCTTTTCCTTTAGATTTAGTTAAGCAGGTACTGCCACTCTGTATCAGCCACTCTGACAATGTGTTCAGTTGCTATTAATTATGGATATGAATTTATTATTATGACATGTTTTGGAGATGTATGTTCTAAAGAAGAGGAAAAAGAAATAGAAATTGATGGGCCTGTGTTTGGCTCAGTGCCCTCTCTTACACTGAATCCCAGGGAAATCCCAAGTCCAGTGGTGTGTCAGCTCAGAGAGGTGTTCACACCTGTGCCAGCATCAGGCTGAGGCTGGCTCAGCTGCAAACAACACAGAAAATAAATGAGCCTTGTCTGCTACACCAGGGTCGCATCAAAAACAAGAGAAGGAAAGACATGTAAGACAAGAAATAAAGGGATGAAGTAAAACAAGATAGGGAAGGAGAGGGGTCATAGGAGGAAGGCAAATCTCACATATCACAAAGTGTCCCAAATTAGGTGAAGACACCAGAACTGGTATTATCAGATCCCTTCTCTGGTCTCTTTGGTCTAATCATGCCTTGTAATGGAGACAGTGAAATCCTGTAGTGTCAAAATGGATCCCCCAGTCTCTGGTGATGCTGGGAGCAGTGGCCCTGACTGTAAATCTCACACTTCAGTCAAGCTGGTTGTGAAATCAGCTGGTATCAGTGTCAAATCAAGCTTCCTCCTGCTCCACTTGCCCAAAGAAAGTCATGAAGGGAAGAGCACATACCCAGTAATCAAACCCAGCTTCTGGTTATTAGTTTTAATCATTGTTTTCTGATCTTGTGTTTCCGTCAATCACAGTCTCCAAGACATTGAACTTTATAGATAGGAGCCCTCATTAGTTTTATCTCAATTTCTAAATTACTTCTAAAACCAATCTGATATAAGAGGTTGGAACCAACTTTTGCTTTTTTGGCAGCTGCCAGTCTGTGTGTGTTGGTATTTGCTGTGTGCTCTGTGAGTCACTGAGGCCTCAGGGTGCTGACCACGGGAGGAAGGCTGGTGTGAGCCAACCTCTGCACCCAGACATGGTGCAGGGCCACTGCCAGGAGATCCTGTCAGAACCCATACATCCCTCTGGCTGTGCTGAGCAGCCCAGACCCTGCCAGGGGGCTCACAGACCCTGGCACAGAGCCCAAAATGCCCCTGTGTGGTTTTGATTGTGACCCATGGAGCAAATTACCAACCTTAGATGAAGATCTGCAAGCCATGACAAATTAAGTAGAATGACAGTGAATTTATCACAAGGTGAAAAAGTAGATTTTGGGGGTTTTAGAATGGGGGTTCAGGAGGCAAGATGGATGGATTTGGGTGTGTCTAGTCTTCTTCTTCTTCTTCTTGGCCTCCATCTTCTGCTGTGATGGTGTCACTTTCAGATTGGTTTAGAGTAGAAGCTCACTGTCTAACATAGATGATAGGTATTGGGAAGTGATTGTAAATATTGTCCATGTAGTTTTTAGTATAAAGACATAACACCACCCCAGGGCAGGCAGAGTGCCTCTGTCTGTCCTGCTGGATGGACCTCGGCAAGGCAGGAGAAAGAATTTTATAGATAAGGAACAATAAACAACCTTGAGACCGAGAAATGAAGAGCCCTGACTCCTTCTTCAAGTGCCAGGCTGGGAAAAGAGACTTCCCAATTTTCTTGGGGTCATTGTGAGCAGCAAGAGACCCTGAGACAAGATCCTACTCAGCCACATGAGCCTTTCCTGGCAGAGGGCATGCATGTTCTATTGGAACCATAGGGGAAACCTATCCACTTAAAATCTGAATGCTGGCAGCTGGTAAAATGTTGGTTAAATTACCAACATTCAAACAAAAGTAATTTCCCTCAGAAAAGGAAGAATGTAGGAGAAGCTAAGGAAATATTAACTGTACAGGAACAGTGAAATGCCTGTGAACACTTTTTGCTAACTCTTTAGTATCACAGGCATTTTTGAAAGGCTGATATTTTACAAGATAGCATTGTGCAAGGGCTAATAACAGACAAGAAAAAATATCAGAATTTAAAATAAGGACATGGTGTTCTCCCTGTTTTTAGACAGGGAATCTGCCTTAAAGAACCTGATGCTTTTACAACTGAGTAGAAGCTTTTTACAAGAAAAGGGATTTTACAAATCACCTTGTATAATTGCCACCCATAACATCAATTACTTCATGTCCTGGAGATTATCTGTCTTTATAACATTTTTCAGCTGTACCTTGTCTACTGCAACAAAGCAAATTACTGGTATATTTTAACCTATTGAATAATTTTGAAAAGCAAATAGATGGAATACTGGGGTACAGGAGATTGTGGTCCTGTGTGGATGACTGGAAGATTGCTTTCATTACTGTAGTTATAACTTTCTGGAAAAGTCTGACTCCTCTCCTGTTGATGACAGTGACAGAACAAACTCTGATTTCATTTGAAACAGCATCAGGCCCCATAAATCACAAGTACATTTCATCTAAATAATGAATGACACTGAAAAATTATCTGGTAACACTTGGGCAACCCTCAGATGAAGTGAGGATTGAAGCTGCCTCATGCAATGATAAAGTCTGGTTTGGGCTGGGTGCAGAAGAAATAGGCACTCAAGGAATTTCTAACATCATTATTTGTACTTTCCATAGAAAAGAGGAACCATTTCTATCATCCTTCTAATATGTCTCCACTTCTAAAATTAGAATCCAAATTAGGATTACACAATACATGGCAGACTCATGGTAAGAGATGTGCTGCATAGTGATATGAATAGAAAATACCCAACTCATCTTGCACAAGGTTTGTAAATCACTTGAAATAGCTCTTCCAGGAACATCCAGAAATTTGCTGTTAACACTTTTCTTACCAGAGGAACAATGGCCTCACAATAATTTATTAAAGTCTATAAAGGAGAAATAGGGCTTGCCACTGCTGTTCAGATTACCCAGCCTCTAACTGTGGTTATTAAAGCAGCAACACTCACTGATGCTTCAGGAAAAGCCATGGCTGCTCTTGCCCAAAGCTGCACAGGTAGGGAGCAATTAATTCACTGCCCCTGGAACAGCCTAGTCCAGCAAAAGACAAAGTGAACATTCATCCTTGCCCAGCACAATGGTCACAGCCCAAGACATGCCATTAATAGAACAGTAATGATTTCATCCTAATATCTAGAAAATCAAGAATTTTCCATTTATGATAAACCCACAGGTTGACAAACACAGTTGGATAATCCTACTGAGGAATAACAGCCCACCAGCCATGTATAAAGTTCCATTTCAAACTCACCTCTTGTGAGTCTTGTTTGAGCTTGTGAAGGTAGTTTGGGCTTTGGGTTTTGGGCCAAAGAAGAAGGCTTTGGGCTTTGACAGCCAAGATCTGGAGGGAAATAGTGCTCATGTAATTTATTCTAGGACACTATGCCTCATTCCTGTGCCAGCCAGCAAAGACAAAGGGACATGAAGCTGGAGGTCATCATACTTTGAAGTGTTTTCTTTAGTGCTCAGTAGGCAAAAGCCTGATTTCATTTTTATTCTATAGATGCAGACAGAGGAGCCACAGTGTTTTCATGGGCTTTGCACTGTTACTTACAAACTAGTGAATCTGAAATTCTCTGGTGTTGCTCTATCAAAATGCCAGCTCTGCAAGACCTGGCACATTGTGTAGGCTCCAACTTTTTGTGGTTCTGGAATTTTTGGCCTTGTACCATCTGCTATTACAATGGCCTGTCTGCCACAGCAAAGGCTCATAACTTTTTGTGGTTTCTCAATGCTGTACTTTCTACATAACCCTGAGCTTATTTACTGCTCAGATTAGCCAATGATTTTGCAATTCTAGCATCTTAAACTCAGTCTTAAAGTGGAAGCTTTTTGCTTTTTTTGATCAGCTTGAATAATTTTGCTTATCATGCACAAACAGCAATTCACAAACAGCACACTGACAGCAAGACTCCAAGGTAAATAATTGCATCTCAGCAGAACTCCCCATAGATTTACAATTATTACCAGACACATCAGACTTCATTTTCAAGCTGCAGACTTGGTACAGACACTGTCCAAATCACAGCAGCACAGGTACAGCATCAACAGGCAGTTCCTGCAGCACTGTATGGCTCACATCTACTGTTGCAGATACCATGAAGAATATCTTAGATCTCTATTCCCAATATAAAGTCACATCACACCCACCCAACCCATAAAATGCCTCACCTGTGCCCAAAAGAATGGCTGGCTTCACTACACAGCCTTTCCCTGTCTTCACCACAAACTCATGCTCTAAGGTATTCTGACAAAGGAATTTGTGCTGGTTTTTGCTGGGGTAGAGTTCAGGAGTTTTCCACAGTGGCTGTGCTTTGGATTTGTGCTGGAAGCAGTGTTGGTAGCACAGGGATGGTTTGGGCATTGGCAGCACAGGGATGGTTTGGGCAGTGGTAGCACAGGGATGGTTTGGGCATTGGTGGCACAGGGATGGTTTGGGCACTGGTAGCACAGGGATGTTTTGGGCATTGGTGGCAGAGGGATGTTTTGGGCAGTGGTGGCAGAGGGATGGTTTGGGCAGTGGCAGCACAGGGATGGTTTGGGCATTGGTAGCACAGGGATGGTTTGGGTATTGGTAGCACAGGGATGGTTTGGGCAGTGGTAGCACAGGGATGGTTTGGGTATTGGTAGCACAGGGATGGTTTGGGTGTTGGTAGCACAGGGATGCTTTGGGCGTTGGTAGCACAGGGATGGTTTGGGCATTGGTGGCACAGGGATGGTTTGGGTGTTGGCAGCACAGGCATGTTTTGGGCATTGGCAGCACAGGGATGTTTTGGGTGTTGGTGGCACAGGGATGGTTTGGGTGTTGGTAGCACAGGGATGGTTTGGGCATTGGTGGCACAGGGATGGTTTGGGTGTTGGTAGCACAGGGATGGTTTGGGCATTGGTACAGGGATGTTTTGGGCGTTGGTAGCACAGGGATGGTTTGGGCATTGGCAGCACAGGGTGTTGAGCATTGGTAGCACAGGGATGTTTTGGGCATTGGTAGCACAGGGATGTTTTGGGCAGTGGTAGCACAGGGTGTTGGTAGCACAGGGTGTTGGGCATTGGTAGCACAAGGGAGGGATGGGATGCTGTGCCAAACCTGGAGGAAATGAGCACTCACAGATCCCTCAATCTGCTACACAAGGTGTTGGCTACAAAGCACCACACCTAAAATGTTTCCACACTAATGCACACAGTACCAGGAGCAAGCAGGAGCAGCTCCAGGCTTTGGCCTTGCCCCAGAGCTTGACATCATTGTATGGGTGAAACCTGGGGTGATGAGTCTTGTGCCTGGAATTCCCTGTTGGATGGTTGCAGGCCCTTCAGGTGGGAGAGGCAGGGCAGAAGAGGCACTGTATGGAACAGAAGGGTTGGAAGGCACTGAGCTCACAGCTGGCAAGGGCACAGCTGAGGGGCTCTGGATAAAACTGAGAGGCAAACAAGTAACAGAGATGTCATCCTGGGAGTCTCCTATAGACCTCCCATGCAGGACAATGACAGTGACAAACTTTCCTTTGAGCATCTAAGGGACACTTCCAAATCAACTGTGGCCTTATGGGGGACTTCTACTTGCCAGAAATGAACTGGTACAACCTGGGCCAGAAAATTCCTAAAAAATCCCGGATGACAACTTCATGGAACAGGTCCTGAGGGAGCTGACTTGGAAAGATCCCCTCATTGACCTGCTGCTTGTCAACAGAGAGGATCTTGTGAGCAAAGTGGGGATTGGGGCTGTCTTGGCCACAGTGACCATGAAGTGATTGAGTTTAAAATCTCTGTTGACAGGAGGGAAAGTGCCAGCAGAACTCCAGCCCTAGCATGAGGAGAGCAGACTTCAGGCTGCTCAGGGAGTTAGGAGGCAAGGTCCCCATGGAATATATTTGTGCAGGTGCTGGGGTTGATCTGTGCTGATTGCTTTTTAAACATCACTCCCAAAGTGCACAGGAGGAGCAGCTCCCAAATGCTGAAGCTAGGCTGGTGAGGGAGAAGGCCAGCTCGGCTCAACAGGAATCATCTCTCAGAAATAAGGCAAAAAAGGAAAGTGTATGCCCAGTGGAAGCAAGGCCAGCAGACGTGGGAAGAGTCCAGATATGCTGCTTGCAGCTGTAGGGATAAAATTCATGAGGCCAAAGCTCAGCTAGAGTTGAAGCTGACAGAACTCCAAGGGACAAGAAAAAGGAGTTTGTTTCAAATATAATAGTGGCAGGAGGCAGTGTAGAGATAACACCAGCCATTCCAGGGTGAGGCTGGTCACCTCACAATCAGGGACACGGACAGGGCAGGGCTGTTTCATGCACTCATTTCCTCATTTCCATGGATGATGGACCAAGGGGGTCTCAGTGCCTTGAGCTGGAGGACCATGACAGAGAAAATTATCAATTCCCAGCTAACTCTGACAATGTGCAGGATCTGCTGCTCCAGTTGGATCCCTACAAATCCATGGGACCTGATGGGCCCCATCCAGGAATCCACACAGAACTGATGATGTCATCTCAAAGCCTCTCCCTGATTTATGAGCTGTGTTGGGAATCCCAGGTAACTGGAAGCTGGCAAATGTCGTCCCAGTTTTCAAGAAGGGCAAGAAAGAGGACCCTGGAAATTAAACCTGTCAGTGTCACTTCAGTGCCTGGCAGTGTCATGGAGAAGATATTCTGGGAGGCATTGAAAACACCTGAAAGAATGCAGTCATTGGTCACAGCCAGCACAGCTTCATGAGAGACAAGTCCTGCTCATCAAATCTGATTTCCTTTTAGGACAAGGCAGCCCACCAAGTGATCAAGGGAAGCCTGTTGATGTAATCTTCCTGGATTTCAACAAATCTGAAATTTTGGCACTGTCTCTTCCAGGATTCTTCTGGACAAAAGGTCCATCCCACAAACACATTATGGGATGGGTGAACAACTGGCTCACGGGTCTGGTGCAAAGGGTGACAGTGAAGGGTGACATCAGACTGGTGACCTGTCACTAGTGGGGCTCCATCCTCAGCCCTGTGCTCTTCAACATCTTCATGAATGCCTTGGACACAGGACTGGGAGGGACACTGAGCAAGGTTACAGATGATCCAGAGCTGGGAGAGGCTGCTGACTCTGCTGAAGGCAGGGAGACCTCGAGAGAGACCTCGACAGGTTAGAGGACTGGGCAAGCATCAACCATATGAAGTTCAACTGGGAAAGCGCTGGATTCTGCACCTGGGACAGGGCAAGCATCTTTCCTCTGTGATGACCTGGGTGCACAGCCTGAAGCTGTGCCTGGATTTTAGAAAAAGGTTAATGACCCAGAGGGTGGCTAGGCACTGGAACAGGATCCCCAGGGAAATGGGCAGAGCCCCAAGCCTGACAGACCCTCAGGGAGGGTTTGGACAATGCTATCAGGCACATGACTCTTGGGGATGGTCATGAGCAGGATCAGGAACTGGACTTGATGATCTTTATCAGTCCCTTCCAACTCAGTTTACTCTGTGATTCTATGTGAAATTCTTGCTTTTATTTGCTTGTGTGCATAACTTTTGTTTCATTTATTAAACTGGCTTTATCTGAGTCCATAAGTTCCCTCACTTTAACTCTTCCAATCCTCTCCCCTCCTGCCAGGGGTTGGGGTGAGCCCCTGTGTGGACCTTTGTTATCAGCTGGGGTTAAACCACAACAATGTCTTACAAAAAGAGAGGGAAATCATAGAAAAGTATCTGCAATGCATCAGGAAGTTTTACACGAAATAATTGCCTTTCCCTCTGACTTTCCATACTGTTACAACTCATAAAATAGCATTCTGAAGAACTGCATTCCACAGATGAACTCCTTTTGTAGCACAGGTGCTCACTTGATAATGTTTTGAGAGGTCTGGGAGAAGGTCAAGAAGCCAGCTCTTACATCATTTGCTATGAAAAGGCTTACATATCAAATCCCCATCATGAATGCATAATATTTTAGTAATCTTTTAAAATCAGAATTTTTAACAAGATATCAACAACTGAGCAGCATGATGAACTGTTTAAAATTACAGGCCACTTTTTGTTGCTTGTGCGTAGGAAGAGTAGAAATGAAAATCTCATCTCTGTGTTTACCAAGTGGTGTTGTAGGTTTTGGCCAAGTCAAGGTTTTAAGCAATGAAATTCTATATAGTAACAGGGTTTCTCTGTGTACTGGTTCAAGTGTGTTGAAGTTATCCCACCTATGTTTCTTCCTCAGTTTTATTTAGAGCTTCGTTTCAATTGCCTCTTTGAATTGCTTTCCCTCCAACAGCTCATTTCTGTGCCTTCAGTAACAGATGTAGAAGTTCTAGCCCTTTGAAGATCTGTAGTTAAGGGTCACCCTGAAGGATTTCTGTGCTGTTCACTGTGTCTATTAAACTGAACACTCCACACAAGTCAGGAATATTTTACTATTTAAATAACACGTTTGCTAGGTTTGCCTTTGGAGTTGCAAAACGTTTATGTTGCTACCAGCTGATGGGTTTCCCTGTGACTGAAACCTTTGAGTTCTGATGGAAACGTAAGGAAAGAGCGATAACGAGCACTCTGAAAAGGCTGAAGTGCACAGCAGCTGCCAAGAGTGATCCAATGCCACTCCAGAGGCTCTTGGATGAATCAGCAAAACCCACAGATGCACCCATAGGGGCTGTTGTGTGAGTGGGGAGAGGGCAGTGGGTGCCCAAGGTGCTGTGGGAGCAGCGGATTCCCTGTCCAATGAGGTGGAATGCTCCGCGGGCACATGGTTCACGCTGCTCAAAATAACTTGGGACCTGCACACTGACAAATGCTGCTGCTCCGGTGGTGACAGGTTGTCCAGCTCCTCACGGCCATCCTCACAATAACCAAGGTTAACTCCCCTCACTGGATGGACTCCTAACTCTTTCTGCTCCTGAGGACTCGAGAATCCCCTCGCTGCCTTAACTTTAGCCTCGCACTTCTGGATAACTCTCGGCGCTACTCACTGCCACGCTGGGCAGCGACACCTGGAGCAATTAAAAAAGGTAATCCCTCCATTTCAGATTGGTCTGCATTTTGATTTTGCAGAGTGTAGCAGCAGGGTTTGATAAGCATGTATATTTGAATGCTAATTATAGCTGGTAAGGCATATACAGGGAACAAGTAGGTTTTAAACTAACGTAGATTATACTGAGGTATGTGCATTGCAGGGAAAGGGAAACTGTGTTCTGCAGCATTATAAAGGACCTGAATAGCAGTGGTGGGGTTCTCAAATCCCTCGGAGCCAGTCTGACTCCTCTGAAGAGTCAACGAGACTCTAATGACCTGAAAAGTTCCTTGCCGGGACTCTTTCCTCTTCCTGCTCATCTTCCCTTCATGGAACAACGGAGGACTGAAATATACACATTCTTGTACTCAGCCTTAAACCAAGATGCCACCATTTGGTAGTTCTTCTTAAGCAAAATCCAGCCTAATTTAATGTGACCCCCATAGTTAAATGCTTTCTATTTATTTAATTATTTATTCTGTCATGTAAAATGACCCCCGTGGCTATATTTAGTGCAGGGAGATCTGCTCTCTGGATTAATGTACACAACAGCTGCAGAAACAGTCCTGCTAGAAGGGCATAGCTCTCACCCTTGAGCTCACTATCTCCTTTGCTCTCTTTCTCTCTCTCAGAAAAGTATTTGACTGTCAGTAGCAAATGTTTGGCCCAATATATTGCAACATTAAGCAGTAATCAGAAGCCCATGTTAAGTTACCAAATAATACATCAACAATTGACAAGAGAACAGAGTAGCTCCTGAGCATAAGTTAACAGAACATTATAGAAATCATGCTAAAGACACTGATTACTTCATCAGCAGTTTTGTTTCAGTTGTGAGGTTTACATTTGTGAAGATGCTCTAGAGTTTAAGAGTGAAAACAAAATCAGCAAGTGTTAATGGAACAATTTCATAAACTTCAGCTCTGCTCTTCTCCCTCCCCTACACCTCCTGAAGTTTCCTAAGGTCAGGATATTTCTTTGGTTTTGTCTGTCTTTAATTTTTTTTTTTACTTTCAGAAACAGCTAACAAAATTAAACAGCAATAGTGTGGTAGTTCCTGTAGCTGAGCAGAATAATATTTACATATCAAAGAATATTTATGGTCAATTCAGGAGATAGGTCTTGTACATGGCAGAGTACCAAGCACAAAGGGGAACTGTGTGATCTGTGCTGGTTTTTATTCCTGTGCATTCTTTAGAGATTTTACAGCAGGTCTTGCTGTGGTACTGAAGGAATGTTTTTCTACCCACAGCTGATAACTATTAGTAGTCAAGGCATATTTGCACATAAACACAACATTAAGATAATTTGTCAAAAATACACACAGTACCATAAAGGTAATTGGGCAATGCAACCTCAATTGTAACCTAAACCACAGGGTGAGGGAGGAAAGAAAAAAATTAAGTTTACTTTTCAGTTTAAAGCTTAACTGGATTCGTGCTTGTTTTCATAAACAAGAATGGGCAAATTATTCCTGCAGAATATAATCCTCGTTTAAACATTGCAGTTTGAAAATATGACTAAAATATGAAGGCTTTTATGTTACAATGTTCTTAGGGAAGACTGTTGAAAAAACGTAAAAAAGAACAGTGGACAGAAAGAAATACAGTGAGACTGTGAGACAAGAAAGGCACAACTGAAAAACCTGAGGAGAAAAACACAATTCAGACTTCTTTTGTGTCTAATTTAACACTGAAGTTCCCTTTTCCACCGGGAACCTGTATTTGTAGAAAAACTGACTCTCATTTCGAAACCAACCAGCCCATGGATTTGAGATGTGCAAATGCCATGTGCTTCCACAGCCCTGCTTTTTCAGGGTGCACACACTGGCAGGGCTGCAGCCAGCAGCACTCGTGGGTGAGTCCCTGGCACTGGTGCCACTCACACACAGGGGACAACAGAGATTTCTGCTCAGCTTTTGGGCTGTGCAAACTCCCATGGCAGTGCCAGGGCAGGGCTGGGATGTGTCAGCCCAGGCTGAGCCTTTGAACACTGGAGCGAAGCTGGAGTTCAGCCCCAAGCTGAAATCCTCAGCCACGTGCAGGTGTGGATTTCTGCTCTGCTCCCACACACTGCCAGCAGGAGCCACAGACACGGCTCAGTTCAGATCATTTGGCTCACAATCCATGAAAATGCATTTGAGTCTAGCAGAGTGGTGTGTGTGTGTGTTTGAACCAGGATAAAATGAATATTGTTACCTGCTAGTTGTATTTTCATTGAGGACTTCCATGTGTACATTCAGCATCAAATTGTGGATCTCTGCTGCAACTCTTTTTTGGCCTTGCATATAAACTTTTTCTCATATGGGCAATCCTTGAAGGAAAGAGGACACATTACTTGAATCAATAAAAACTTGTCCTGCATTGAGAGCACTTGAAGTTCCCTCAGAATTTGTTCTCATATCTGAGGCCTGGCTGCACAGGGCATTGGGAAAGGAGGATGGACAACCATTCCAAGCAGGCCTCAGAGACATCACCTGTCTTCCTGCTGAACTTTTAATTTAAAAATCAGTTGAAAATGTACTTGTTTCAATGAGATGTTGTTTCTTCAGGATATTGTTTGCCTTGCAGTTCAAGGAGAATCACTGAGGAGGAAATGGGAACCTGAGACATGGGATAAAGGGTCTCAGTTCTCATTTTGAGAACTACTAAGGGACAATATTAATTATGAAATAAGATCTTTTGTGATCAGAGTGAAAAATCAAAGGTCTTGTCATTATATGAGAGTACAAAGGAAATGTTGACAAAGTTAGAGAGCTCTTAATGAGCTTTTCCTTTGAAGCAGAGTTGAGTATTTCCTCCTGCTCAGGGTGTCCAATACTGTACGGTGAGGTCATGGGCCAGGGCATGACTCCAAGTGCACACAGGGCTCCTGCAGTGTCTGCTGCAGAATACCTTGGAGAGAGGATTGATCCCATCCCATTTCTGAGGGATTTCGTTTCCATGAGAAGTTGTTACACTCCTGAGCCTGGAGATTCCCATTTTCCATTTTTAATTGCATTATTGAAACTGGGACTCTGGTTATCTGTCTCAGTGCAGGGAATGGAAATCAAAGCCACTGAAGTGTCTAGAACAGAAAAGTAAAGCACCCTCTTGCACACAGCTTTCTAAACACCATTTAAAAATACCTCACACCCACGCCCCCAAACACACAACCTCAGTCCTCCACCCGAGCCCAGCCTTCCCTGTGTCTGGAGCCTCAGCCCGTCTTGCAGCAGCCACAGCTTGTCAGCAGGCAGCACAGAAAGGGTGACAATGGCAACTGCTAAGTGAGAATTCCTGCAGGCCCAGAGAATGTGCCTGTGATCCTCCAAGCTCTGCAGGCACAGCACTTGTGTCAGCTCTTACCTTGTTTTCCACAGCTGCAGCCATACAGCTGCAACACCCCCAGAAACGTTAAGCTCTCTATGGGTAAATGCAATTTATGTGCAATTAAATTAACCATGAAGCAGACAGAACCTAGAATATTTGCTAAACTTTCCCCTTGGCACACTGAGGTGCTGGGCATGCAGAGTGCTGCTGTGCAAAGGGCACAAAGGCCTCTGGGCAGAGCAGGAGCAGAATCAGAATCAGAATCAGAATCAGAATCAGAATCAGAATCAGAATCAGAATCAGAATCAGAATCAATCAGAATCAGAATCAGGAGTTTGTGTGCTTGCTGCTCTGCTGCTGGGGTTTCACACAAAGGCACTCCCAACAGAAGGAATGGGAGCTTGAAAAGACAGGAACCACCAAAATTTCTCCTTTTAACTTCTGAAACACCAAGATGTTCCAATGCTTTTTGCATCAAATATGCTAATTAATAACCTCTTTATTCTGATAGAGAGAAGGAGAGTTTGAAAAATTATCTTTAGGGCATCAAGCATTAGAAGCTGTTCTCACCGAATAGAATGGAGACATATCAGATATATCTGGGATTCCCTTAAACTTGCTGAGATTTCACTAGTGCTATTTCTGTAGGAAAAACTCAGATTCTTTCAGTGGTGACTCAGGAATGAGTCTAAGAAAACTCAGACAAGAAGAAATGAAAGTGTTTGGTGTCACACTATGCAAGACCCCTGTGGTACACATTTCCTCCCTTCCATGCCAGGATCTTCAGGTCAAGTCACTGCCAAAACAAACTTTGGAAACTTATTCTACCTTTGTGAATGTTTAATCCTGAAGATCCCTTGGCTAATAAGAGAACATTGCCATCAGCAGAGGCTCCAGGAAACTCAAAGCTTGTTCAATTAGTTGCCTAATGGAAACTGAATTAGCAGAGTGAAGAAATTCCTGGAATCAGTTTTGTGTGTGGCATCCTCTGGTGCCTTTCAGGACAGCAGGAGCCCAAGGTCACTGCAGTTGGTGTGCCAGGAAAGCCAAAGATGCCCTTGTGCTGTGGTTTGGTGCTCATGAGCCAGTCAAGAGTGGAGAACTGCAGGCTGCTGGTGGCAGTCACCCCATTTCCCCTAAATAAAACAAGTTCAGAGACATTACTTGTAACCAACACTCGCTGAAACTTAACATTTTCCATTAAATTAAAAATACAAAATAATTCCAAATATTTTGAAATTTCAGTAGACAAGCACTGCCTCAAAGTGCTACATTTGACTAGAACCCAGAGACTTCATTACTAAAAATAGAATAAAAAGTTATCTTCTACACAAGCTGAAAATAGAGAAGAGTTAGATATAAAATTCTGAGCCTGGGTGAGCTCTAAAGAAAAGTGATGGCCCTCTAAGTAATAAGAATTTGGCATCAGATTAATTCCCATGAATATCTTGGTTCCCAGCTCTAGAAGGAGAACTCTGCTCCCTGTTCCCTCTTCTGCTCCAATGGGCAGAAGGAAGGAAATTGCTGCAGCTCCATTGCTGGGGAACTGTTTGTTTTCCTCCCTTTGCTATCAGACAGTGGCTTCCTCACTGGGGTTTTTCAAGCTAGAATTATAAAATTATTTTGCCTGAACACATCTTGGAGAGTAGCTCCTTCTGTTGTAGTAATACTCCTTAAGCAAATTGGCAGAAATTATTTCTTTCATGTGTCAATGCTTTTGATTCATCAAAAGATGAAGAGAAGACATGCAAGAACAAAGTGTCAAACATACCCAGGATGAAGTCTCTCATAACCATGCTGAACACTTTACTATGGTTTACTATGGTGCTTTACTATGGTTTCCTGCAGAAAAGCCACACTGTGATTAACAAGCTCTGTTCAAACAGACATAGCACTGTGAAATAACACTTATGTCTGTGCAACACAGCAAATGAAACCCTGAACACTCTCAGTCAGACAATTTTCATATACTCTTTAGACAAAACCATTAAAGGAGCTCTTCATTTGACTTCAGGTTTTGATCACACTATTCCTTCCCTCCTTAGAGCATCCAGTGTCTCTAAAGATCTGCATCATCTTTTTCCAGCTCTGATGACCTTTACAGGCACTGAGATGAAGATGTGCCATTCTGAAATGCTGCAGAAAGAGTGGCCAAGGAATGCAGCAAGCTAAATTTTGCCACCTTGTAAAACACACACTTCTCCAGCCATGTAAAACACAGCCTCCCATTATGTCCTGTGAAGCTGCAAAGAGCTGCATGCTCCAATTCAGCCAGAGCCTCACGTGGAGAGGATCTAGGCTGCAGTTCATTCATGGGACAGGCCTGTCCTGCAGGCTGTAAACTCCCCATGGCAGAATGTATTTCAACTCTGGGGAGCTGAAACTGTAGCTTTGGCAGTGACCTTTAGAGCGCAGAGTCTGTGATCAGCACATAAACAAGCAAAGAGAGCCCCTGAAACACGTTCAGCTGCACCGAGGGGGCACAGCTGCCCAACAAGTGAAAGCTGAGCAAGCAAAAGCACTTTCCACTGAGCAGGAGCTTTAAGCCTCATGGAGAACTCTTTGTACTCTTAAGAGGTTAAATAATAAACTCTGTGCAGTCATGAAACAGCTCACGATATTATCTCGTGTGGGATTCCCAAATCAGTGTTCTCTGTGTGCCAGAGCTCCGCTGAAACACTGCTCCAGATAATGGAATGCCAAGTGTTCAGTGGGTATCACAGAGCTGGCTCAGTGCAGGGACTCCATGGTGTGCTAAAAGCCTGCAATTTATATGGCATTTTATTTCCAGCTACAAATTTAGCAATATTTTGATCGGGTGCCTCTGTAGTCTTAGTGATTTTCTTTGTTTAATACTATGAAAATAAAGCAAAATCAATAAATATAAAATGCCCAATGTTTACATAAGGAAGAGGATTTCAGTATTAAGAAACTTGCCTCAAGCAGAGGGATTAAGGTCTCAAAATGCACATCAGATTATGATAGCTGGGTGTCCATTCATTGAAGAAGAATAGAAACAGTTTAAATTGAAATCTTCCTTTTTGTAAATAAGGAATAAGGGCTGGCACTCACATTCCTGGAAGAAATACTGCAGCAGTATGAGACATTACCACTTCATTTGTTCTTAAGCATCCCTTTTCCAGGGACAACTGTCCCACTAGAAAGCCCAAAGCCTTTCCCAGCAGCAATTCCTTTTTAACTTTCCCTTCCCTGGTCACTTCAGCTGCTACTCAAAGCTGTGAATGGAGATGGCCAATGTTGAGGCACGGATGTTCTCTTGATGTCAGGACAGGAACAGAACCTTCTGCAGGGTGACAAACCACACAGCTTGGGGCAGGAACACCTGAAACCACTGCAGCAAGGTTTGCCACACCATAAATTAAGCAGGAGGGAGATAATGAGCACTGAGAGACAGATCCAGGGAGATCATGAGCACTGAGAGGCAGAACCAGGGGGATAATGAGAACTGAGAGACAGATCCAGGGAGATAATGAGCACTGCATTATCTGAGACAGATCCAGGGAGATAATGAGCACTGCACAGACTGAGAGACAGATCCAGAGAGATCATGAGCACTGCATAATCTGAGACACAGATCCAGGGAGATCATGAGCACTGAGAGACAGATCCAGGGGATAATGAGCACTGCATTATCTGAGAAACAGATCCAGGGAGATAATGAGCACTGCATTATCTGAGAGACAGATCCAGGGAGATAATGAGCACTGCACAGCCTGAGACACAGATCCAGAGAGATCATGACCACTGCATAATCTGAGACACAGATCCAGGGAGATCATGAGCACTGCATAATCTGAGAGACAGATCCAGGGACCAGTCCTGCACTTGTTTCAGTACCTGGGAGCAATCGGCTCTCTCAGTGCTCATGATCTCCCTGGATCTGTACTCAGAGTACTCATTTGTCTCCCTATTTAGGGCACCAGAAGAGGAGGGTGTTATCAGGGTGTCTGAATCCCTCTGCACTCACCGTGGCTCATGTAAATAAAGGGAGAACCCCACACAGTTACACTTGTTCAAGTATCAAAGGGGATGCTTTAGCTTTGCTTACCAGGCATGCAAGTTAAGTTTGGCTTCCTGATGCTCTCATCTCATGTGGTACATTTTTTCAGAATCAGGACGGCCTAAGAACATGATTCTGAAAGCCCTGTAGTACAAATTATGTTTGCCTCAAATAATGACACAGTTCTCTACTTACTTTCAATAAATAATGGCATAGTTCTCTACTTACTTTAAATAGCTTATGAGAAATAAGGCTGGATTTAAGAAGCTGTGGAACATTTAGCACCATTATACCTTCCTATAGTGCAAGAAAAATTGTCATTATAGAATATTTTAGTTCTTTTTCCTTCCTCCTCACATCCATCTTATGATTTTGAGGGTTCATTTACTTACTCCTTCAGTGCTTTTCAAGCTAAATTTACTTCGCTTTAAAGTACTGTTATTCTCAACAACTTTCAGTCCCTGAAATATCCAACACTTCATCTAATCTGGTGAGATTGTTTCTTAGCTGAGCAACACACGTCAGCAATGATGAAGATTTGACATTGAAACTCGGTTAATAGCTCTGTAGTTGAAGTTTTGCCTTGAACAGAGTAGAAAACACCCCACTCTCAGTTGTTTTATGTGAGGTCACTGACAGTGGAAAGTGATGAAGGATGAACTTTGCTGGCTGAAGGCAGAAGGAGCCTTTAACACAAGGCCATCCTTATGCTTCAAGTACTACAAGTGCCCCCAAGTATTCAGCACACAGATGCAGTTTGAAAACGTTGTGTTCTGCTTTCCAGAAGCCTGTCATTGTGTTCAATCAAAGTAATTGCTATTGATAAGGCGTGGTCCTGTTTGTCCTTTTTGTTGGCAGCATGCAAGACGACAGTTTAGAAACCTCCACTTCAATATCTCAGCTTCTGAGAGAGAGCTATTTAGCAGAAACCAAGCACCAAGGGAGGAGTGAAAGAAGCAGGTCAGAGCCAGTTTCTCACAATTTCCACTATGGCAATGCTTCTGGTGATTCAGATGAGGTAGCTGCCCAAGATGACCTCCCAGATCTGTCTGCCTTTTTGAGCCAAGAAGAGCTCGATGAAAGCGTAAACCTGGCAAGGCAAGCTATTGACCAGAGCCCGCTGGAAACGAAGCAGGATGAGCTTCAGGCACACTCACAGTGCCCCCCAGAGCAGCTGAACACCACGGGGAAGCACAAAGCGATGGCCCAGCCCGCGGCTCTGAAAACTGCAGACAATGGCCTGCCCTCCAACTTCTGTCAGGAACACGTCAGAAACACAAAGGGGTCCAAAGGGAGCTCCCAGGACCTAAAGAAACACCACCTCCCTTCCGAATCAGAATCCAAAAAGGAGTTCCTGAACAAGGCAGCGGATTTCATCGAGGAGCTCTCGTCACTTTTCAAAGCCCACAACTCAGAAAGAATACGGCCCCGAACGTGCAAAAACTACAAGAGCAAAATTGAGTCCAAGAACAAGTCTGCTCAAAAAGGCAGCTCTAACCCGTCTCTCACATCAGAAAACAGAGAAAGGCTTTCCATTCCAACACCTCAAGACTTGGAAAACAAAGCAGAGAAAGCTTTGGAACAAATAGATGATCAACAGGCAGCACACCTGGAATCTCTCAGTCAATTAACAAGTGCAGAGCTGAAAGCAGAGTCAGAATCTGCCTCTGTGTATTCTGATGAGCCCCTTGGACAGCCACCACGCTTTACTCAAAAACTGAAGAGCAGGGAAGTTCCTGAGGGATCCAAAGTGCAATTGGACTGCATTGTGGTAGGAATCCCAGCACCTGAAGTCAGGTAAACACATTCTGCACTTGTCATTTTGTATTTCTGTAATGGTAGGTGTGTGCGAGTGGGGAATACCTTGCTTGGGAAGAATATTATTTCTACTATGTTCCAGTCTAAACTCACTGCTCTTATTAACAGTTTAGAGGCATTCCCATGGTGGAGCCATTACAAATGTTGTATTGTGTTCAGCCCATAAACTCATAGAGGAGTCTGACAAAAAGAGAAAACAGTGCCAGAAATTAAGGTGGTTTTTTTTTTTTTTTAACAGAAAACAAACATATCCCCTAGATATTAGGGTCACTCTCTGCTTACAAAGCAAGACTCTGAACACTTCTTTTGCTTATTTCTCCAGGCACTTGCCTTGATAAATCCTTTTGATAATAAAAATGTCAGTAGGATCCCTGGAAGTCAGGAATTATTTTCCCCCTTTTATCATTCATAGCTTATCATGCAAAGACAACAAGTGAAATCATCTTCTCTTGTGGATCTGAACCTGTACACAAACTCAGTCTGGCTTTCTTCATACTCAGAACAGGTGAACACTGAATTGCTTGTTCATAGACTTGTCACAATTGCTAGTCCACCAGAAAATATTCAATTCAGGTGTTTTTCCAGAAGGCCACAGCGCTGTCCTTATCCCAGCAGTCATGTCTGTGCTGTTGACATACATAAAAGTGACAAGGTGCTCATGTCAGCCAAGTTTAGGTGTTTAACAACCCCCAGAATTAGAAGCTGACACTGTGGAGTCACCGAAGGCTCACGAGGGCAGATTGGAGAAGCCAGGAGTGATGGCTCATGCTGCAGATACCCAGGGCTGAGCAGAATGCCTGCACACCCCATTCAGGAACCACTGATCCCACACAGAAATGGAGGATGGATATCTTTGTGACTTGGGTCCATTTGTGCCCCAACAATCCTGATGGTTTTTAGTTGAAATTTCTATTTCAACATTTGATTTTGTTAATTTTGATTAATTGCATAAGTGACTTATGTGAATACCATTCAGTACAGGAGCTACTACACCTCTGTAGAAGAAGTATCCATCAGATACAGGAAATGAGGGACAGGGAGAAAGAAATCCCCTAGGGAAAGTTAGTCCCAAGCAGTTACAGCTTAAGAAAAAGATCAGACTCAGCTTTCAGTTTCACAATTTTAACTAAAAAAATAAAAGATAAGTCACAAGGAGGGAACTCTGAACTCTCTCTCCCTTGTGTTTGTGTGTGTATGTATGTGCTATATGAAGGAGAAAGCTGGGAATGTTAGCTGCTGGAAGAGTTTCCTGATCATAATTATTTATTAACAAAACTTTGTCATGTTCCTCAAAGATCCTTTCACCTCCACCACTGTGCAGAAGGTGCAAAAATTGTCACTTGGCTGAGTGATAAATATTCACATGCTTCCATGTGTGGTGGCCTTGTTAGTCACTGCTGCAGCACAAGGAAACCAGAAACCAGACTGTACTTTGGGGTTTGTGTGCCATCAATCATGGGGACCAGAAGAATGTGGGGTTTATTCCCTAAAAATAGTGCTTATTTTTAATCTGCTTCTGAACGAGTGAGGTAGGCATCTTGCTGGCCATAGTTGTGGGACTGTGAGCAGAACTCTGCTCAGAATTGCCAAATGTCTTGCTTGGAGGGTAAGAGTTTTCCAAGCTTTATGGTGAGTTCAGAGTCTGTGGAGCTGGGCAAGGACAGAAGGATTTGAATAGGTAAAAGAAATAAAAAAAATCAGAGTCCCTGGAAAGGACCAACTGGCAAGGGAGCAAACTGCTGAAAGAAATCTCAATGACCTTTGACTTGAAATGGACTTCTGAAGCACAGAAAGGGAGCCCAAGTGCCTTAAATGCATATATTAGACACAATGACAAAGTGGGAGTCACTGTGGGAACCCAGAGCACTGTGAAACAAGAACAGGATTCAGCAAGCTCTGCAATGCAGTTAATCAGTCAACACCAGGAGCAGACTGATGTAATGGGGATTACAAGAGAGAAATTAGAGACAGGATATTTAGAAAGAAGCTGATCACAGGGATAGAAAGGACTGGAAAATATGAAGGGCAGATACCATGTTTGAAAGCAAGATAGTACTAAACCAAATTGATGTAAAAGATGGTGTAAATGACATTTGTGATGGATCAGGGTCAAAATACCATTTTGGTTATTCATCAAATAACCAAAGCATGGCAATGATAAAGCATTACAGGTGTGGTACATAACTATCCAGCACAAGGGCTCACTGAGGGAAAGAAAACTGGATGGTGGAGCAGGGGAAGAACTGGGGAACTGATCTGAAACACCAGGGCATGGAAAGCCAAGTCCTCTGGGCTGAATTCAGAGAGACCTGCCCAAATGTTCTTAAAGGTAACTCAGCCTTAGTGCAACGAGCCCACAGTTCAGAGGAAGCTCATTTGGCCAGCCTGTCCAGAAATGTGTGTGAGAAGTGACTCATTTTTCAGTGTGACAGCACAGGATGTGTGCCTCAGCTAGCTCCAACCTCAGCTGGCAGTTACAGAGCACTGCTGCAATTCCTGCTGGTTGCTTCGCTCTGGCTGCACTGTGGGCTAGAAACAAACCTCGAGAGAAATGCAGGGTGTACTTCCAAAGTGTTTGATGACCTCCTTCTCATGCTCCTTCTATGAGTAATGGTAGGTGTGACATTTACTCCCCTCTGTGAGGAGAGCACTCCTTTTTCCCTCAAGTTCAGAGGTGCCTACATTTTTCCAAACTGTTTGGCACATCACTCTCAGGTTAATTTTACTGATGAATCACATTGCATGGTTTGGCATACACAGCTATGCTGGAAGTGTCATGAGGATTTAATGTTCTAAAAACAGGCTGTATGTCATAAGGTTTCTATGAAAACATTCTTTAACATAGGCATACAAAGCCTAAAAGCTGCATTTTACGCTGCTTTGTTTGAGGAGACCAGACCTGCAAGTAATCACAGATTTTTAGAAACTCTGAAACCCTGCAAGATTAATTAAGATTTTTCTCCCCGGCTGCCAAATGAAAGCATTTCTGTTTTAGTGCTCTGTCTATAGCCAAACTCCTCTTACATTCAGCTGCAGTCAAGTGAGTGGATGAGGATCTGGGATGAATTTGGCACGGGGATGGCAGTGCTGTGCTGAATGTGAGCCTCCCTTGCAGGAGGAAGCTCTCCCTGCAATCCACGGCAGGGATGAAATGTCAGTGCAGAGCTCTGTGCTCAGCCATGGCACGTAGCTCAGGGCCAGGGCTGCTGGGGCTGACATTTCATTGCCACCACGTACAGTGTTCTCATGGCAAGTGTAAAACCAAATGTGAGCAAGGAAGGAGTAGCTACACCACCCCAAAGGTTTCCATGAAGCTTAACTTCACAGGAGACCACTGGTTCTGATTTATCAGCATTACAACCAGACAGCATCCACACAACATGCTCCTCTTTCCAACTTAATCTCAAAATACTTGAACATTGTGCTGAAAAGAGTCACTGCAGAACACACTGCACAGAGAACTAAACACAGGTTTATTCCTGAAGTTTTAAATTACTGATGCTGCAAATTTGGGACTAACCAAAGGAAAAAATAACTGCGAAAACCCCAATTAACTCAATTCACAGTTTGAGTCTACTTAAGGAATATAATACTTGTATACTAACAAGGGAAGTGTAAAGATTAGCTTACATGGTGTTTTAAAATTTGCTTGTAGGAAAATTAAATTGTGCCTCACAAAAGGACAATACAGACTTAACTCTGCACAAGCACAACAGGTTAATTGGAAAAGCTGATCAGTAACACAGTGAGTTCTACCTTAATGGCAATTATATCACAGCATTTTGTGTCATGTGTTTTGCCCAATGTGCCACTTCGCTAAGGAAACACATTTAAGTGGACACAAAAATATAATATCACTGTAGAATGCAAGTTATTTTAATGTTCTGAAAGGTGCTGCTGGAAATGAAATCAAATTCTAGAGCATGGGTATTCTCCTGAATGCTTATTGATGTCTGCCAGGGCTCACACACTCAAACAAGGCTACAATATAAGGAAGAGGCATGGGGTGGGAATATAAAAAGACATGAGTAAGTGCCATGACTCATGTCCCAAAGTACACAGTTGCCTACATGAATTACACACCTAAAAGGCAACTTGTACATTCACATACCAAATTTGTGCCTGCGGTCACACAACTGCATGGACCTTCTCTCCTGGTAATGTGACCATTTTCAGTGATCACCAACTGCAGCTCTTGAGAACAACAGTAGAATAAACCATAATGTAAACAGAATTTTTAAAAATTCTCTCTTCAGTATCACAGGAATCCTATGTAATTCCCAAGTCTGGACCTTGAAAAGGCACTAATAAATGTCACAGGATATTTTCAATGGACCCTGTAATGCACATTACCATGGTTCTCCCTTGGGGCTGTAAACATTTCCTCTGCTTGCCCCTGGTGGAGTTGTTCCTCTATCCCAGGCAGGGGAGGTTTCTGCCCTGGATCCCAGCTATGAGTTACGGTGTCTGTACCTGTGTGAGGACAGCACTGAACAGAAAGAAAAATGTGATCCTCACTTCTGAGGAACCTGTCAAAAAAAAAAAACCCTTTGTATCCAAGTATTAGTGGTAAAAATTCCAGGTTTGGGCAAGCCATCATGGGCGAAGTTTAAAATAGGTGTAGCTGCTCCTTCTGTTTGAAGGGTTTTGTTTTAGAGGATCTGACAGAACTGTGACAGAGTGTGACCACTAAAAGATGATCAGAAGAAGGTAGAAAGATAATTATTTTTAAAAGAAAGGAATTTTGAATGAAAAGGCAAACCAATAGTTTCAAAATAAAGATAACATAAATAAAGATTTGTATTTTCAAAATAAATGTTAGCAAGGAACCATACAGTCTAATCTATTGGAAAATAATGGTAATGGTACTGTGACCATTAAATTCTTAAAGGGAGAGGTAGTTCATAAATTATGATTTTAAGACCAGTGATTTCACATTTTTAGAAGTGTTTTTAAGTGCTGCTTCACACCTTGGGGAAGAAGTTAAAGAGACTGGTTACACACTCCGGGGCAATGAGTGAATATACACCCAGGTGTAGAATATACACACATGTATAGAGTGTACACACAGGTGTAGAATATACACACAGCTATAGAATGTACACACATGTATAAAATATACACACAGGGATAGAATATGCACACATGTATAGAATTTACACCCATGTATAGAATATGCACACATGTACAGAATGTACACACATGTATAGAATGTGCACACATGTATAGAATGTACACACATGTATAGAATATTCTATGCACACATGTACAGAATGTACACACATGTATAGAATGTGCACACATGTATAGAATATTCTATGCACACATGTACAGAATGTACACACATGTATAGAATATGCACACATGTATAGAATTTACACCCATGTATAGAATATGCACACATGTACAGAATGTACACACATGTATAGAATGTACACACATGTATAGAATATTCTATGCACACATGTACAGAATGTACACACATGTATAGAATGTACACACAGATATAGAATATGCACACATGTATAGAATTTACACCCATGTATAGAATATGCACACATGTACAGAATGTACACACATGTATAGAATGTACACACAAGCATAGAATATTCTATGCACACATGTACAGAATGTACACACATGTACAGAATGTACACACATGTATAGAATGTACACACAGATATAGAATATGCACACATGTACAGAATGTACACACATGTATAGAATATTATATGCGCACATGTATAGAATGTGCACACATGTGTAGAATATACACACAGGTATAGAATATGCACACAGGGGTAGATTATGCACACATATATAGAATATGCAACATGTAAGAATGTGCACACATGTATAAAATGTACACCCATGTAAGAATATGCACACATGTAAGAATATACACACGTGTATAGAATGTTCTATGCACGCATGTATAGAATGTACACACATGTATAGAATATACACACATGTATAGAAGGTACAGATATAGAATGTATGTACATGTATAGAATATGCACACATGTATAGATATACACACATGTATAGAATGTACACACATGTATAGAATATGCACACAGGTATAGAATATGCACACAGGGGTAGATTATACACACATGTATAGAATATGCACACATGTATAGAATGTACACACATGTATAGAGATACACACATGTATAGATATAGATATACACACATGTATAGAATGTACACACATGTATAGAGATACACACATGTATAGATATACACACATGTATAGAATGTACACACATTCATAGAATATACACACATGTACAGATATACACACATGTATAGAATGTACACGCATACATAGAATATACACACATGTACAGCTCATTTTGCTGTTTTTTCCCTCAGTGTCACTCTGGGCCAGTGCCAGCAGAGCTTGCTGGGTGAGGTGGGTCTGTGGTCTGAGCCACAACCCCCAGGGTCTTCCTCCTCCTCCTCCTCCCACCTGTGCCAGCTCACCTGGCACCCCTGGATCTGTGCTGCTGGCACTGCTCCCTCCTGTGGGAGCACAGCTGGCTCTGCAGCCTCCAGAGGTTTGGTTGGTGGCCAGAGAAAACTCTCTGCAGCTTCAGCATCTCCACTGGGGTTTGGGAAGCAGCAAACTGGGGTGAGTGAAATGCAGGAATTCCCTGTGTGCTGTGAGAAAGCTGAGTTGGATGGCTCAGACTCATGGGCACAAACAGGGCCTGCTCTTCTGCTCAGCTACACAATCAGCATTTAGTGCTAGATCTGTGTTCCTCCATACCTCAGGCACCCCTTGAGGCTCCTTCCTCAGTTCTGTGTTTTACTTCAGTTATATTCTGGGTTTCTGCTGCTATGGACTGCTTAGAGGTTTTTTTTCAATATATTAATTTGGTGTTTTCTTCATGCTTAATTTGTAGCACAAAGTTTTTAAAAAGTTCTGCAACCGACTCATCAAAAAAATTTATTCATGTTTTCTGAAAATATCTGAGATGGAAATGTATTAAAGTGCCTCATAGTGTAAGACAGGAGGTATTCATTATTACAACTTTTTACTTAAAAACCTATCCTTATCCTTTCCACAAAAATCTTATTTTCTGTAGTACCACTCAAATGTTGACAGGTTCTTTTACCAAGGTACCATAAAAGATGGATGAAATTATTAATAATTTTTCAACTCAATTGAATAAAATATATTGCCAGTATGACAGCCCCCACCCTCACATGCAGCAGATGCAGTAGCTAATCACATGTAATTAAGATAGTCACAGTAAGAAAATACAAATACTTTAGTGGCATTTATATCTATCTATATCTATCTATCTATCTATCTATCTATCTATCTATCTATCTATCTATCTATCTATCCATCTATCCATCTATCCATCTATCCATCTTCATTAGAAAAGTTACAGTGAAGATGAATGCACTCAAGTCTGGCTTTTCAAATTCAGCTAGTTATCTATAATTACAGGTATTTCTGAATATTATCTCGAACATTGAACTCTGGATCTTGATACACAGCACTTCATCTTCTTTATAAAGCCTAGATTTAATTTGAATCTGTTTCTGCAGACCCACCTGCTTTGTGTGCCTCTGTTGTGCCTTGCAACCAGCATCCATCAGTGCTGCTCTCCCTCCTGAACAGATCAACCCTCTCACCTCGTGATACACTTCTGCCATCTTTTATAAAAAGCAGATTGTGTTAAATATATCACCAAACAAAGACAAATTTCAGTCACATTCTGAATTAACATGAACTTAAGAAACAAAGTTTGAGGGATATTTGTTAACTTAGAGTTAGGTGATTTTTGCTGCACGTTGAGCCACTACACGGATCTGATTGTACCTCAAGAGAAATTCAGAGCTGGATTGACAGTGTTCCAAATTCAGAGCTCCTTCACTCTTTATTGACTATTATGAAAATCATCCATGTTTTATTCCTATGACTGTTGATTCAATACTTACCTGCAGTACTCTGTCAGAATCTCCAGGCTAGACCTACCAATTTTAACCATCAGAAAGACTTCAGACATTATCACCAACTTGTTTGCGTTGAAGAACAATTTCTTTTTGCCTTGCAGGTGGTACTGTGAAGGGAAGGAGCTTGAGAACTCACCAGACATCCAGATCATCCAGGCAGGAGAGCGACACTCCCTGGTCATTGTTGAGGCCTTTGAGGAGGACACGGGGCGCTACTCGTGCTTCGCCTCCAACATCTATGGAACTGACTCCACCTCTGCAGAGATTTACATAGAAGGTAATCACACAGCTGGTAATCCACAAACTGATGGTTGAAACTAAGATATAATTAGGTGCCTTGTTTGCTGACTGTGATAGTTTTGTCATTAAAAAGCCATGGCAGGAGTCAACACTTTCCATCGTTACCAAAATCATTATTATTTTCCTGTAAAATACTCTTCAGACAAGGGACCAGCCCTTACATTTTATTGTGTTACTTCCCAGAGGTTTTATGTATCTCACTGCAAGATTCAAGTCTAAAAATACTCAGATTCTGAAACTACCTTGTATTTTTTGTCTGTGGAACTCTACAGAAGTGTAAGAAACTAAACTTTGTGTCTAATTCTTATTAATCCCTTTTCCCTACAGTCATTATTGCAAATTGAATGTGGGACAGCTTCCTCTTAACTCTTTCTTGGGACCTTGTAACCAAAATAAATATGCCATCAGTTTTATATTCTCCTTGCCCAGTAGATGCTGTAAATCAAACAGAATATATATTTGCAGGTTTAGGTGTCCTTGCTTTCTCCTTATGCTTTTTACTGTACATAGTAGACCTAAGAGTGGTCTATGTATAATATTTCTTTTTACACTTTCTTGGGTAAGATTTGAGATTGAATCCATTATTGTGCTAGCATGACTACAAACTTAAAATAAACACATAGAATTTTTTTTCTTTTTCTCTCAGAGAAGCATACCATGGGCACCATCACTGAGCACAGTGGGGCCATTCACAAATTAAAGCAATGCCCAAAAGATGAATTTAGTTTTGCTGCTATTCTCCTTCCATGGCTCTAAGTTGACAGGGAAAGGACAAATCCCTTTTTCAGCATCTGCCCTGCCCTGATCAGAGGGAGATGTCTGTGCTTGGCAGGGATTTACAAGGCAGGGGCCAAGGTGGGTGCTGGAGTGGGCTACAGCAAAGCTGAATGAAGGTTTGTACCATTCAGAGAGAAACTCAAAACCTCTCTGCTAAATGATTTATTTTTATTTTTTCACAGGCATCTCTTCTTCTGACTCTGAAGGTGAAATCACCAAGGACGAAATGGATCAGTAAGTTTAAAACCAACTACACCTCCCAAATTTCTTACAGTAAAAACCCCACAAGTGCAGACATTTCAGCTTGCAGCTGCCAAGACATTATCATTCTGTTTAGGTTTAGTTTGGATTGGTTGTGTTGGGTTTTGTTTGTGCACTTGTTTGCTTTACAAATGGTATGGAACAAACACCAGTTTGCTTTTGTGTCCTCAACTTCGGATTAAGAACCGAAATTTCACTATTAAATATTAGTATAAAAGGAAAGGTGTTACCATAAATATTGAAATTCTAAAATTAATTTACTAAAACAAAAGGCATTTGACTAGATTCAGCTTAAATGCTGATTTAAGTGTCTGACTTGGACAAAGAATGCAGTACACTTTCTCACATGAAAATACACAAGGTTTTTGGCAGAATATAGGTAGATTGATGATTTAGATTTAAGATGAAGAAATTAATAGACATGCACTAGAGTGAACTGAAATGGTGTGAAAGACTATTTAATTATAAAAAGAAAATATGTCAGGTGTAACCTAAAATCTGGGAAATATTATTTATTCATTTCTTTATTTTTCCTAACTGAAATCCATCCCCTGATGATTTAGAACTCGATCCAATGCTGTTAAAAATCTTTCAGAATCAAAGTCCTTCTATGAACTAGAAAGGGAGTCAGACTGCTTGAAAACTAAAATAGTCAGTCTTTTATTTTGAACTCCTTTGTATGCACAGATTCAACATCAAAAGCAACCAGTCCCTGATAAAAGAGGCCCTAATCAGATAGATTTATGCACCCTCTTGGTTTTTTCCACCACTAAGGAGAATTACACTCATTACAAATGCCAGTTTTTAAAATGCAAAGAGAAGACATTTGCAGTGTATTTGACTGAACACCTCAGGCTGACAGCAAATCCTATTGTATGCAATTTAAACTTCAAGGTCATAAAGCACTCCAGATGGAATTGGTTCATGGACTTTGATAAATATTAGGGGTTTTATAAAACTTAAGGTTAAGAAAGTTTCAGATTTGGGATGTACTGCTAATCAGTTTGGATGAGTTGTGAAGTTTTCCATTCCAGCTCAGCCCTGTCCAAATGTCACAGGCAGGTTTTTTTGTTTTATTTTTTTTTCCCAATTCACCTCATTAGGTGTCAATGTAGGGTTGGCCATGATCCTGATCACTTGATGGCATCTCTGAATCACTTACCTCATCAAATTGTGAGGTAATTTTCTTCTCAGAATGCTGCTCTGACATCACAGTGGGCTGTCCCCAAATGATCACACTATGAAAGGCCAGTTTTGGGTGTAATGTCTTCATTTCTGCTCAGCTTCCACTGCCATCACACCAATCTGAGCACCTGTAACAAAGGGAGTTCATATGAGAACAGGTGCTAAAAGAAGTTCAAAAGAGAAATCAGTGATCACAACAGCTGTACCTTCACTCTGAGTAAAGCACCCTCTGTTTTGAAGGCTAGATTTTCTGGGGGGAATTCGAACTGAATAAAAAGACCAGCTGCTCACTGTCTGCATCATTTCCCCAAAAAGGGTCAGCTCTTGTATTTCCATATATAAACAACCACAAAGTGAAGAGGTGTCAATCTGCACACTAGAACTGATGATATGTTGATCAGAAAGCATGTCTCTGTTTTATTTTTGAGCAATTGATTACTGAATCTGTATCCAAGCAAACCGTGGTATTTGCATTACCTTAGAGGCCCAGCTCTCCCCAAAATGGAAAGCAGCAGCGTCCTCTGTGAAAGCAGCATTGCTCTCTCTTGCTGCTGTGAGCTGGTAAAGCCACAGCTGGGATAATCCAGGCCAAAAATGAGATCTCAGAGTGCCCAGGTGTGCAGGCTGACCAAATGCAGCTTTACAGAGCACAGCTCAGCCTGGAGGAGCTCAGTGCCAGCAGCGAGGCTGGAACTGAGACAGGTGTGACTCGGGGACACACACACAGCTCTGGCCTCCAGTCAGAGAACTTGTTCTTGTTAATATTCCACAGCAAACCAAAGCCAGCCAGCACCTCTGCGAATGCAGCGTCTCCTGCTGTCAGAGCTGCAGCCAAGCACCAAGAAACCTCCAGGGCCCCACCAGCTGAGCTCCAGCCCGTGTCTGTCCTGGTCCAGACTGTGCCACCACCAGTTAACCAGGTAGGGGGACACCATGGACTAAAAGTGAGCTCTTAATAAAGGCTTTCTTCTGCAGTTTGGGACTGAGAACCCCAAATTTTCTAGCATTTGCTTTGCTTTGAGCCTGGCAGCCATCCAGACACTGCACACGATCCAGGTGTGTTCATGAGGCTGCACAGGATCCAGGTGTGTTCATGGGCCTGCACAGGATCCAGGTGTGTTCCTGGGGCTGCACAGGATCCAGGTGTGTTCACTGATCTGCACAGGATCCAGGTGTGTTCATTGGGCTGCACAGGATCCAGGTGTGTTCCCTGGGGCTGCACAGGATCCAGGTGTGTTCATGGGGCTGCACAGGATCCAGGTGTGTTCACTGGGGCTGCACAGGATCCAGGTGTGTTCATTGATCTGCACAGGATCCAGGTGTGTTCATTGGGCTGCACAGGATCCAGGTGTGTTCATTGATCAGCACAGGATCCAGGTGTGTTCATTGATCTGCACAGGATCCAGGTGTGTTCCTGGGGCTGCACAGGATCCAGGTGTGTTCCTGGGGCTGCACAGGATCCAGGTGTGTTCATTGGGCTGCACAGGATCCAGGTGTGTTCATGGGGCTGCACAGGATCCAGGTGTGTTCATTGATCAGCACAGGATCCAGGTGTGTTCATTGATCTGCACAGGATCCAGGTGTGTTCATTGGGGCTGCACAGGATCCAGGTGTGTTCATTGGGCTGCACAGGATCCAGGTGTGTTCCTTGGGGCTGCACAGGATCCAGGTGTGTTCCTGGGGCTGCACAGGATCCAGGTGTGTTCATTGGGCTGCACAGGATCCAGGTGTGTTCATTGATCAGCACAGGATCCAGGTGTGTTCATTGGGGCTGCACAGGATCCAGGTGTGTTCATTGAGGCTGCACAGGATCCAGGTGTGTTCATTGATCTGCACAGGATCCAGGTGTGTTCCCTGGGGCTGCACAGGATCCAGGTGTGTTCATTGATCTGCACAGGATCCAGGTGTGTTCATTGGGGCTGCACAGGATCCAGGTGTGTTCATTGGGCTGGGGCTGCACAGGATCCAGGTGTGTTCCTGGGACTGCACAGGATCCAGGTGTGTCCCTGGGGCTGCACAGGATCCAGGTGTGTTCATTGGGCTGCACAGGATCCAGGTGTGTTCCTTGGGGCTGCACAGGATCCAGGTGTGTTCCTGGGGCTGCACAGGATCCAGGTGTGTTCATGGGGCTGCACAGGATCCAGGTGTGTTCATTGGGGCTGCACAGGATCCAGGTGTGTTCCTGGGGCTGCACAGGATCCAGGTGTGTTCCTGCAGCTCCGAGGCTGGAAGGGCACCTGGTTGTGCCCTTCTCCCATCCCAAACTGCCTCATGCCCCTTCCAGCCCAGCAGGATTTCCTCTCCCTCAATGCAGAGCTCACTTGAAGTCCTTTCCTTCCAATGAAACTTGCTTTAAGCGGAAGCGTTTCACTGCTATGTTTGCTTTATATGTAAATAAACTTGTTTGCCACATAACATTTTACTTTCCACATCAAAGGAAATTAACATTACCATGTTCTAATTAACATTGCCATGTTCTAATTAACATTGCCATGTTCCAATTAACATTACCATGCGTTGGGAGTGCTTTTTGTTGCAAACTGACAGCACATTCACAGCTGTGAATTATTTCCAGGTAGGAAAGAGTGCCATACTTACTTAAAACCAAAAAGTTCACAAGTTTCTCACTTTCCAGTGCCTTTTCAAAGCTTACAGCCCAGGGTTAGGTGGTAAGCAATGAACAGATACTGAACAGGGGACCTAATGCACGTTTGCTTTTGATTACAATGAGAATAGAGCTAAGAACAAATAGAACTAAGTAACACAGTTTCCAATTTGAAAGAAGATGCTTAAGGGTAATAGTTATCTGAAAAATCACTACTGTTAAATTTTGTTGGCTGATAAGGCACCATCTGTGTGTAAATTTGGCTATTTCCTGAGATACTGAATCATTAATTCTGCTGCTCTGAGGCACCTCCCGGTACACTAAAATAAAAAACTGTATTAAATACTCGATCCATATAACAAAGTTTCCCTGCAGGAAAACAATTCCATTCTGCTCCACTGAGTAGGATCAACAGGTTGACATCCCACCTCTGTAAAAGGTTTGGGTTTGGCAAAGGAGAAGAATTATAGTAGCAGTCACACACGTGACTTAACATTTCCTTATTAACATCAGTAACTATTTTGTAGATTAAGGAGTTTTAAAAGAAGAATATGACCAAGCAGACAACATATATTTGCCTTATTGAAGTATGAAAAAAAGATGTTCCAATACACTGTGCTAAAGCTTTTCTTGCCATGATGAACTGATTAAGGCAATAAATTAATAACATTTCTGCTGTTATCCCATCCAGGAAGATCACCAGCAGCTGTCCACAACAGAATTTCTGTTCATTGCATTAGTTATTTTGCTTTGGAATTCATCCACCAAAATCTCTTTTATGTCATTCCAAAAGCACATTTCTCTTGTATGTGAATAAATTCAATAATGTCTGCACACCTCAGCATCATCTTGTGATGTTTTGCAATCCACAGGCTCAAAGCCCCACTAACTATTTGCAAGGACTGGATGGAAGACCTATAATTGCTGCTCCTGTATTTACAAAGGTAATTTCTTCTGTGACATATTTGAAAAGTAGAGGTCAGATAACTGTAAAGAGAGATAACTAAAAATGAGCTCTCAAAAAAAAAAAAAAAAAAAAAAAAAGAGAAAAAAAAAGAAAAAAAGGGGAAAAAATATGCTTTTCCTAAGCCATTCAAGGGTTTAAGTGGCTTTATTAAATCTTAGTGAAATCAGTGTTTCATCCAGACCATTAAGACATTTACTGACTGTCTATTCATTTTCTCTAATAGATGTTACAGGATATTTCAGCTTCTGAGGGGCAGCTTGTTGTTTTTGAATGTCGGGTGAAAGGAGCTCCTTCCCCAAAGGTTGAATGGTATAGAGAAGGAACACTGATAGAAGACTCTCCAGATTTTAGGATATTACAGAAAAGTATGTTTCTTGTGTGAAAATATTGTGTCTAATTAAATACAGGCAAGCAACAAAACTGCTAACATGGCAACACTGTGAATTTCTTTTTACAACTGTAATTTTAATTTTCAAATGCAGTCAGAACATCTGCCATTTTCTCTAAGTCACTGAAATGCTAAAATTGTGAAAATTCAACAGGAATTCCTTAAATACCACACTAAGCTAAACCTAAGTGAAACAATGGTGCATCATATCTTGATTTCATGCGGGTCAGAGTTTCAGAAATTGTCTTCAAGACAAAATAAAATTGTGCCAATACTGGAAAAAAACCCCACCCAGCTACTTGGAGAATTTATTTCCTATTCCCAAGTTCCCAACAGTGTTCATAAGTGTTCACATTGTTCAACTGTGCCTTTGACATGTTATTGAGTAAAAGGCCTGGCTGTCTTCACCTCCCCTTAAACAGAAAATTGGATCAAAAAGAGTATTCCATCTTATTTAGAAGGTTAAACATTATATATAGTGCTTAAGGAAAAAGAAATATTGGCAAAAATAATTATATTCAATCTAACAATTCTGTTCTTCTTCCCTTTAGAACCACGATCTATGGCTGAACCAGGTGAGGTTCATAACTTTTAATTACATAAATGTGGTGGTTTAACTTTATAAAATATTAAATATAAAACTTCGTTATTTAATTAACATAGTTTCTTCTTTTCCTCATGTTCTGTAGCTACTAGTGGCACACATTTCACTGTAGGCTGTTCCACAAACATGTAACTTGAATTAATTCAGTCTCTTTTGCAGAAAATGCTTCCACTTTGCTTAGACCCAGTTTTACCTCTGGATGTAAACGAGCTAAAGATTAATAAAATGAATGTATGAGGCTCCCCTGTACATCTGAGGTCCTGAAGCACAGGAGATGAGGTAGAGCTGAGCTATTTTTACCCAGTTTACCAGTCAGGGAACATTGCACCAGATGCTCAGCCATGTCAGCCATTCCCCGCGCTCCCGAGCGGCGAAATGTGAGAGCAGCACATCAGGTGCTCCACCCCTGGCATCAGCAAATCCTGTAAATGTGGCTGGGCCTGCCGATGCCAAGGACCAGGGCAGAATGGGGGCTGCTCCACAGGGCTGCAGCACAGGAGCCCTGGAGCTCTGGGTATTTCTCCATGACAGATCCACTCTCCTCGTGGCTCTTTGCCATCAAAAATAAGAAGTCGCACCTGTCAAGATGCAAAATAATAAAAAAAAAATTATCAAGCCAGTATTAATCCTTATGGAATACAAACTTCTGTGTTCTCCTTGCCCTATCTGAAACATTTTTACCCCAAAGAGAGTCGTGAAAGAAAGTGCCTGTGTCTGAGAGTGAGGAATATGAAGATGGAGCCTCTGCCAGAAGGCAGTGCCACCGTTCTGTTACTGTGCACTGGCATCACTGCTGAGTAATGTGAGGCACTTTTCAGGGGATAATCAGCTGGGTGCAGTTGTCACAGCCTCATCACCTGCTGCTCATTCAGAAGGAATCTGGATTTCCATGCATGCAGTGGTTGGCAGATGCCAGCATGATAAACTAGATACTATAATGCCTTAAACTAGTTCTGTTATCATACTGCTATAATAAACTATTATTCTCCTATAGTTGATAGGAAACAATCTCTTTGTTGCTCTTGGGTTTTCCTTGGTGATGACATGAAACAATCAAGTACAAGTGTACAAAAGTACCCATAGAATATTTATCCTGTAGGGGTTTAGGAAAGTCTATTGCACAACTGTAGAAAAATAGCCACTGAGTAGGTGAAGGAATTTTATCAGCCCACATTTAAATTCACTTTAGATGTTGCTGTCCCTCCTCCTCCCAGCTACTCAGGCAAACCAAAAGACTTCAAATCCCATCATAGCAGGTATTTATTAGCTGGCACTGCTGCCCAGCCTGGTCAGACAGGAATGGCATAAACCCAGACTGACTTTTCTAGATGGAATATGGTTTTACCTAGTACAATTTTGCTAGCATATTTTTGGTGCCCTTTAGTCATCTTCACAAAGAAGTCAAAAGTTAACTTTCTGTAAGCACAGTTAGCACTAACCCCTCTATCTGCAAATCTGTACTTTTGAAAACAACAGGCTATATGTATGAGGTTTATATTTATCCCCATTACAGAGTGACTCCACTTGAATTGTTCCCAGTCAATTATAATTAATCTTTCAATCATCAGAGATGAAAAATACCTATATTTAAATGAGCTGAGAGTGTGGAGTACACTATATATTTTTCCAAATTAAATTTTCAGTTCTTTTAAGTCTGTACTTCACGTTAGGAAAACATTTTCCAATGTTTTCCACACTCTGCTGACACCTGTTCTTTGCTTCCATTGGGCATGCTGGAGCACAGAGGGTACCAGCTGCTGCAGACAATGCTGATAACAGCTGCTGCACACAAAGGCTGCCAAAACTGATAATACTGATGGAGCTAGAAACAAAGTGAGCAAGGTGGAAGTCCCAAAGGAAATCTCCCCAAAGGCAGTCAGGGTTCTGTGTGTTTGGTCACTGCATGCTCGCTCCAAGTGCTAACCCTGCTCTGGTGCTTTGCAGAGGAGATTTGTACTCTGGTTATTGCTGAAGTATTTTCAGAAGATTCTGGCAGTTTCACCTGTACTGCAAGCAATAAATATGGCACAGTGTCCAGCATAGCTCGTCTGACTGTCAAAGGTAAGAGCCAGTGAGTCCTTTGAAGCTCCTGGTAAATCCAGCAGAGCTGGGATTTGGGCTGTGTGCTGTTGGCTCCAACGCAGCTCAAGCTCTGGCACTGCTCCTCGTAACTAAAAAGTGGGGGAATTCTCTGGGGAAAAAACAAATACAAAAAACCAAATACATCTTTGTATTTCAAAGATGTAGGGGAATAATTCACTGGGGACATGGCTGAAGACCACTGACTGATTTTCCAAACTGGAGCAGTGTCCCTTTCCCCTCTACCTTTACAATATTCCCTTTTCAAGGGAATTTGTTCTCAAACAAACACGGCCAATCAAGCCAGTGCAACAGCTGGAAGGACAGAGCGAGTGCTTTCATTTCACTGTGATTTCTGGCACTTACACATCCCAAAGGTCTGACCTTTCCTCTTCCAGCTCCCGAGGACAGCAGCAGCACTGCTGCCCTTCACACGACGTGCTCCATCGACTTTGTGGCCACCGAGCACCAGGCTGCCCCCCAGGCTCCTTCCAGCCTGCACAGCCAAGCCCCCAGACCCAAGCTGGAGGGAGTCCTGGTGAACCACAACGAGCCCAGGTCCAGCTCCAAGGCAGGGCTCCGCGTGCACTTCAAGCTGCCCGAAGATGAGAAGGGCGGTGAATCCTCCTCAGAGGATGGACCTGGCACCGCCAACCAAAGCAGACCCAACCACTTCCCCGAGAAGATAAATGGACAGCCAGTGAAAACACCAGAGCCAGCATCACCATCCAAGGAGCCTCCCCCAGTGCTGGCTAAACCTAAGCTGTGAGTAAACAGAAGTTCTAATTCTCAGCAGCATCGCTGAGGTTATTTAGTATTTATTGACCACAACACTATTGCACCAGAGTGAAAACTCAAATGCAGGATAAAGAGATTACATGGTATTGGCCTAGCTGACCATAATCTTAGAAAACAAATTCTCCAGCACTAGATTATTTTTTCTGCATATCTCTCTCAGGAAAAGTGACCTCCGATTTAAAAAGAAAAATGTTTTCCCTTTGAAATGTTATTAACTCCACAATGCTTTCTGCTGCAATCAAGAGGTGAAGAACACTGATCTTATGCAGGCAAAATAAAAGTAGGTTCTTCAGACATATCTCACTCAGTTCTGGGTATGAAATACTGCCCAAAGCAGACACACTCAGGCTAACACACAGTACAGACTGTCATCCCAAAGGCCTCCTGACTCGTGTGGCCCACAAACGTCATCTCCCCCCAAAACAGATAAAATACTTGGAAATGCTTGATAATGGGAACACACTTGAGCTAAAAAGTGATTGTTGACCTGGGAGCTCAAGGGGAAATTTGAAGAAGTAATGTGGTTTTCTTAGAGGACAATTTATGGAATTCACACTGCAGTTTATTATGAGAAGTATTTTCAGCATTTTTTCAACCTCCCACACGTAATTTAACAAACATCTTCATTTAATTTCTTAAATATGCAGAGGCTTTTCCTGAGAGCTCAGGAATGACTCCATAATGTAATTCCCTGGTACTCTCAAGCCAGGATGTAATTCCATAGCATAAACATTACAAGGAGAAGACAGAACTTACATTCCTTGTGGCAGAGGCAGAACTCAGAGCACAGGGTTTGAATTGTGAAGCCCACATTCACAGCCCTACACACTTTCTGAGCTATAGTGAGTTTTGGGGGGACAGAACCAGTATTTAAGTGCCCAGTGCTTGCATAGAGCAGAATTTCTCTCAGGTCCCCCTCCCAAAAAAGCTGTGTTACAAAGAATTGCTTTATTATGCAGATGTATACATGAAGGGCACAAAATCAGGCCCACAGAACTACTAACTCCACCATTCTCCTTTATGAAACCTTGAAAGTGCTATCTTTATCTGCCTTTAATGTGGTTTTTGTTTGGTACATTGTATAAACAAAGTCTTTTAACTAAAACCAATTATGATGAGCATGTATTTGCTTTGTCAGGAGCTGTTGTGCTTGGTCTCTATATCCACATTTTCCACTTTTTATCAATAGATATTTAATACTCCATAGTTTATTACACAATCATTTTCCATCTCTTCCATGTCTTTTCTGGTTTTGGAAGGGAAAAAGCTCTCCTGTTTTTCATGTGCTGTATTTCCATATACATAATAACTAAATAAACCTCTTGACAAGGCAAAATTATTTTCCTTAACTTCAAAGTAAGAAAGCCTTGAAAAACTATCTAGTAGATAGCATCTAGAGAAACAACAACTGCATGGAATGCAGGTCCTCTCTGAGTTACCCACTCCTGCCTGTCACTGAGTGCCAACACCACCTAAACCCCATTGGTAGCATATCCTGTGGTGGATTATTACACAGCTTTAGCAGTCAAAGTGCTGGTTTCAGAAACCACTTCAGCAGGAGGTAAATAATGCAACCTGGCTTACAAACACTGATTTAAATTATGATACACCAAATCTCACTCTCAGTTACACAAGCAAGGAGGTACTAAGGTGACTTTGACAGTGATATCCCTTAAATATCTTTGAGTAAGATTTATATTTCATATACTAAAATGTGAAAATTATCTTCAATCAAATAATTTGTGGACAAAAAGCTTTGGTGCCTCTGGCAAAGAAGGGAACATGAAGGAAAAGGTTATTTTAGTAGAAAACTAACATTATACTTCTCTCATAATGTTAGAGAATATGCCACGTAGCAGTTTCCTGCCTCTTACTGTATCACAGGACACTGAATTTTCCTCTTGAATTCATACACACAAATGCAGCCAACTGGCTCACGTGGGGCTCGTAACCAATTCTGTTCATCTTTATTTCCTGTGCAGTGACCAGAGCCAGCTAAAGCAGCTCCACAACCAGGTGCTGCTCGAACAGCAGCAGGTGCACCAGGCGTCTCTGAGAGAGCTGTCCTTCGCCAGCACGCTGGTGAATTCTGCCAGTGCCCTGTGCCAGCAGTCGGGCTCCGTGCTCTACCGGCAGGGCTCGGCCTGCGCCCCCCAGACCTTGGGCTATGGGCGCCCCAAGCAGCTGCTGGCGCCCCAGACCCCGCCGGGCAGCCCCTGTGCCAGCTCCTGCTCAGGCTCCTTGGGCAGCGCCGCCGCGGGTGCCCCCAGGACGAGCCCCACGGAGAAGCTCGCCTCAAACCCGGCGCGGGCCTCGGGAGGCCTCGCAGGCCGCGGCGAGCAGCCCAGCGTGCCCAGCCCCAGGGAGGCCGCGGTGCCCCCGCTGGCGCTGCCCCCCGTGAAGCAGTTCCAGCCCCAGAGCGTGGCCCCCGCTCCCCTGTCCCCCACGGCGCGCATCCAGAACCCCGTGGCCTTCCTCAGCGCCGTCCTGCCCTCCCTGCCCGCTGCACCATCCACCAATGCCATGGGACTGCCCAGAAGCACCCCGGCCACGTGAGTAGCACCAAACGGCGGCAATGCTCAAGGGAAGCGGGGTGTATTTCTGTCCAGCTGTTCAGTGGGGAGCGTCCCGGTGCGGGGCAAATTCTGGAGAGAACTCACAGGCTGGGGATAAAAGCATCATACGGTCAACCCAGGACAGGGAGTCACTGAAATGCAAGTCTTCTGTAAGATAGAAAAGTGGGATGTCCAGATGTTCTGGGCATTTAATCCAACCTTTACACCCAGTAAAGAAAAGGAAGGGATAACACCTGCCGCAATACAACACGAAATGGCGCTGCGATGTCCAAGGCAAAAAGGGCTGGTTTATTTCTGGACCTCGATATTTATAGAATTCCAAATGTGACCATGGATTGGAGGATGAAATTGCCACCTCTCCAACCACACTGGTCCATCAATTCTCTCCTCCTCCAGAAAGGAATGCAAAACATCATTATTTACATGAAAAGTGTGTGAGAAACTCCATTACAGAGATGTAAACATCAGAAGGCTTAGAAGAACTTTAGAGGAACAGGGTGACAAATACCTTCTGTAGAAAGAGAGAATTGAAGATGGAGAGATGTGGGTGTACAAACAGATATACAAGAGTGTGGGGGCTCAGAGGTTCGTAAGACTGTACTGGTGTGAGAGAAGATGCTTCATGAGCTTGCAGGATAAGTCACTCCAAAGCTCTCTGCTTACACCAGGTATAAAAACATTCATACCTATTGTAAGCAAGAAGTAAAGTTTTAAAGGTATCTCATACTGCAAGGGTTTTTCTAGTCCAGGTGAATCTGAGAAATAACTTCTGTAAAGGTATTTTTCTGGTTGCAGTACTTTCAACATTTGAGGTGCCCCAGAAAAATCTCAGGAGAGTTAATGGTTTGCACATAAATAATTTAATTAAGAGCCAGCATGATTTCTATGACAAAACAGCTGGTAAAGCAAATAAGGATGATGGTGCACTGACAAAGTGGGGGCATTAGGATTCTCTTCTTTAGTGGTGGAGCTGAAGCAAATTTCTCTTTTGTGGACTACATGAACTCTGCATTAGCATGGCTAGCACCTGTACACTGGTACAACTGTTTACCAAACTATTCACCAGAGAACTCCAAATCCTGCACAAAGTGAGGAATATTTTCCCCTTTTATCAATGGTACAGCTCAAGGTAGTGGTAACCACCAGCAAGTCACAATCTCCTGGCTATCCTGCTGATACTAGATCAACCAAATTGTCATTACAGCAGAAGAAAGTGCCCTGTGTCTATAGCATTCACCACTCTGTGTGCCAAGAATCCTGCCTTCAGACCTGTACTCTTTACTTTACTAAAATCAAACACACATCTATAAAAACAAACAAACAAACAAAAAATAACCCTGCTGATATTGGGTGTCATAAAAGGGTGAGAGAAATTAAAGGAGTAAAAGTTCATGGAAAGAGTAAATGATCAGGGAGGATGTGATATAAAGATCAATGAGATGTGAGATAAAGATCAATTGTAATAACTTTTAAATTATTGCCTGATAGCAGTCAAATGTGCACATTGTACACCTCAGGTAACACCTGCACTCATTTCTTTAGCATTTACTGTGACATCATTATTGCAGGATAAATATAAATGGCACTTAGATGTTTATTGTACCATTACAACCCTTACTTTCATTGAGATGTGTGTTTTTAATTTCTACTGCATGGGAATGGGGTTATCTTACACATTAAGATAGTACCAAAAAAAAAATCATATCCATCATATCCTGTATTGTGCTTTGGCTCCTAAGTAAATAAATAACACAGGTTCCACCATAATGTATCATAGCATACAGGTGACAATATATATATAAAAATATATATAAATACTGGTTGCTGCATGTTAGTATCAGAATTTTCTTTTAATAGCCCAACCCAGGGATTAAAGAAAAACCTGAAGCCTCTGCCATTGGCAACAGAGGATTCCATTCGGGAAAACAAAGCTGCACTTGTAAAGGACCTGGAGAGAAAACTGCATTTCAGAGAGGATGCTAACCAGCAAAGTGGCCAGCAGGTAAGAAAATCAGGTGTTATAAAAGTAAATTTCACTCATGAACAAGACACATATGATGATGATATGGGAAAAAAGGTGTTGGTGTGGGTGAGCTGCTGCACAGCTTTGCAGGAGGAGCTTTCATGTGAGTGTTGGTTTGGAATAGCAAACTGGAACTTTAAATAGAAAGCATGAGGGATGCAGCTGTAGAAAATTCACTTTGTGACTGAGCAGCATTTCTCAGTTCTGATCATCTCAAAGGCTGGTATGAATGTAAAACTCCTTTATTTTCATGGAAGCTTCTGGACATTGGCTTTTAAATTTTTGCTTTACAAGTTGCTCAATTCATTGCACAAACACATTCATACACTCTGTTTTAAAACAAAGTGTAATGTAACAAACCAGTTTAGGATAAGGTTTTTGTTCTTCTTTCAGTTGAACTAAAATGGGCTTTCAACTTCCAAATGTATTTCCAAACTTCCAAACTTATATGAATTGACAGGGACTTCTTGGAGAACTTTTATAAGAATTTAACAAAATAAAAAACCTTTTACAAAGCTCAAGGAACAAAATATCAGTTCCCTCTTCATTGGAATCACTGGATCTGCGCACTGTCTATGAAACTAAAGAAGAAGTAAAAAATTAAATAGTATTTAGAGGTTGAAATTACTAAACCTGAACAAAATGATCACTACCAGTGTCAAAGTTAGCTGCTGACAGCAAAAGATATTTATACTCATACTTATTTGCTATTCTATATGAGACCAAACCTAAATCTTGATTCTCAAATTCCTCAAACACTGGAAAAGTTCAAAGGTGGCACTTCTGTAATTGTTACAGTAATTAGAATGCCAATGGCAATGAACTAAAATCAATAAAGGTTTCCTCATTTTCCTCTCAACTCCCAACTTTAATCCCTTCTGACTTTACTCTTCTCATCTGAGAAAAACCTACTCCAGCAAATTCAAGTCTGAGTTTTCTCCTCAATGAAGGCAGTGACTATTTCAACAGATGCCAGGATGGAGAGTATTTTCCAAAATTCCTCTTGTTTTACACGATACAGAATAGTCAGCATCATGAGAATAATAGGCTGGAGTGCTGCATTCACACCCATATATTCTGTCCTGGTTTTTCCTCTCACAGTTAACATAGAATTTTAAAAGGAGACATTTTCATTCCACACATGGAATATCTGTATTAAATCAATTATTGTAATGGTAGGGCAAGGATTACTCTGTCATAAACACAAATGCAAGTCTCCTCTGTGTGAGAGATCACTGCAAAATGGAGTACAGAATCCAGTTAGAATCTCAGATGTTGGTTTCCTTGTATTGTCTACATACTACCTTAAAAATTCCTCCTCAGAAAATGTGTCCTCTGGTGTATTTTCATTTAGAGCATTGTACTGGGACCCCACATTTCAATGGCAGAGTTCATTCCCACTTACAATACCTGCAGAGCATGCAGGGATCATCCAGAACAAATGCTGCAGATGACAAGCCTGTGCCTTAAAGTCCTGGTATTGTCTTGTACTGCTGCATAAAGGGCAGTAATGAACAGGAGGGATCTGCATTCTGGTGCTCTATTTATTATCTAAAATTGACTTCCATATGAAAAATGTTCAGCTCACAAGATGGGATTTTCCTAAGTGTCAGCATTCTGCACTCAGCAGGATATCTGATAATCCAGATGCACTCCTTCTGTTTCATCCAGTACATCATTCATCACCAGCAATAAAGAGATCCAGCATCAGAGCAGAGCTGGGAATTTTGCTGATGCTGCAGGAGACAGAGCAGATTCCTCTCTGGGCTGCCACAGCCGTGATGACCAGGAGGTGCTGACAGAAATACAAATATGACTTTGCCAAGATTCTAACTGCAACTTTGACCAAGTACATGCAACAACAAGCTGTCGTTTTCACCAGAAATAAAATGGCCGTGCCCCTCATTTCTGCAGATGGTGGCAAGTTCTAGTGCCAGGTGAAACTTCGTCACGGCCAGGAGTGCTGAAAAAAATGTGATCCAGTTACACCCAAACATATCAGGCAGATTTGCTCAGTTCTTTCCAACAAAAGGGGCAGCACTGGCTTTATGCAATCCCAGGAAGGTGTTAGGACAAATCCCAGGACAGAGCAGACCTGACTCAGTGTCTTCCTTGGCCTGAATACAATTGAATTCCTGACTCTGCACTCCCTTAAGGACAGGCTTCACTCTTTGCCACTGGGTGTGTGTTGTGTTGGTGCTGAACCAGGCTGCTCAAATAATTCAGCATTCTTTAACAGCAGCAGAAAAATGTGGAAATGCCACCTTCCAGAGCAGCTTCTGTAACAGGGGACCTGAGCTAGAAAAGCTAGGAAGAGAGCTAGGTGGTAGGAAACCACCTCCTCCAGCTCCAAGGATAAAACTTGAGACTTCAGGCACCAAGAGCAGGCCCCCAGCTAGCAGGACATTTCAAAGAGCATTTCAGCTCAATGATTAGGGTCCTCTCAGGAAGCTGTTAGCATTTTTTCTTCCAGATTGTGATGGAGAAAAGGAACAGAGGCAGACTGAGACAGAGAAATAACAAGATAATCACTCTACTGCCCAGGAACCAGGACAAAAATGTCCTGCATTCTTGTCCTTGCTGTGGTGGGTGTCTCAGTGTTTCTGCAAAGTGAAAGAGGACAAGAAGGACAAGGCAGATCCCATGCACTCCCCTCCAGCCCCAGAATGTTTTATTGGCACAGAGCTGGGAGTTTCCTCGTGGAGACTGACACTGGAGTGCTGTGAGAGCAAACATCCAAGTCTCATAATCTCAGTGAGGGTCAGGAACTGCAGCCCCTGAGGACAGGAGCAGCCTGAGCTCCACTCCCCAAATTCTGCCTCTCCAGTCCATGGGGCCTTTCATCTGCCCTGCAAGTGAAATATCTCAGTCATCTTCAGCTAGAATGAGTCATGTAGAAACAAAAAGGTGTGTGGGGAGAAAAGGAAATAAGGAGACTTTGGCAAATGGAAAAATACAAATGTCTAATGGAAACTAATTCTTTTCCCCTGGTATTTGAAAGCATTCACCAATATAAATAAACCTATAAATATTTCCTCTGTTAACAGAGGAAATTCAGCTTCACAGGCAAAACTTTAGAAATTAATGCTATTACCTCCTCAACATTTTGTTATACAAATAATATAAAATAGAAAAATTATATCATTAAACCTCAAAATCCTGTACAGAAATAAAACTAAATTAATTACTCATGCAATAATAAAGGACAGCAGAGTTAAACACCAGGGCCTGGTTTATACATTTTGGTTAAAAGAGCTACAAACCATGCTCACACATCTGTGTCATTTACTATGAAGAACATCAGGTTGTAATGCTGATTTTGTACATAAGAGTCAGATTGCAGCCTGATTTTTAACACATAGAAAAACCTACAGCTGTTTAGAAAATTATGCACAGCCCTCACATGAATATCCTTCACCTCTGCTAGAGCATGCTTGGTAAGAAATTTCAGAGCAGAAGAGAAGCAGGGTTTGTCCAAAAGCTTTTTGATCACTAAAAGCCAAGGACACATGCAGATGCCAGCTCACCACACAGGCCCCGAGTGCAGTAATTCCCCAACACTGATCACACAGAACCACTGGATCTGCTGCTTTTGACTCCCAGTGCTGAGAGGGAGCAGGGAGAGGAGAGAGACCCCAAGGTGAGCAGGAGATTTCAGGCAGAGCAGCCCAGATTGGACTGTGGAGTTAAGGAGTGGTACAGCTTGGAAACAGATGCTGACATGCAACACATGCCACTTTCTTAGATAAACTGTTACTCATCCTGCCAAAAAGGCAATCTAGTAAAACTTACAAAACTGGGATTAAATTGGGAAATTTGTCTAGTGTTGGCATTAAGTTGGCAACAGAATTGTTTTTACATAGTATATGGTAATCAACATTTGGGTAGAGCTCCCCTAGGCTTCCTGTTTGTGGTAATTTCCATGAGTTACTATCCTAATGTCAGATTATTTTGACTCTACAAGCTTCTACTAACTGTTAGTATGTATATTCACTGAATATATCTACTAAATGTATGTCTATTCAGTGAATCCTGCTAAAGATAAATTAAAATCCTGCTAAAGATAAATCTGAACTACAACAGATGCAGGATTTTAGAACTCATATTCATATAGAAAGGTGCTTGGAATCTAATGGGAATTACTACACTCTGTGCAATTCCCCTTTTTTGCCAAAAATGTTCCCAGGGAGCAGAAAGGCCTAGGTGTTAAATTAATTGACAAAACCTAGGAGAGCATGATCCAGCTCTGCTCTGTCACAGATTTTTGTGTTACCTTACCAGCTTCCTGAGCTTCTTTAGGTCTCAGTTTCCCACAGGTGAAATGCAGATGACAGCCCTGTGCCCTCAGATTGTCAGGAATGATGGTGATGGGGCCAAACAGATCCATCACAGAGACAAAATGCTGTGAACCTGCACCTTCAGCAAGGCTGGCACGCAGAGGAGATTTTGTTTGTAGTGCAGGACAAATACAGCCCCCAGCAGCAGGCACAGCAGCATTGCCAAGGCACAGCAAAGCAAGCAGGAGGAAAGCTGCATTCCACTTCTCCATCTGCCACACAGTCCCACCAGAACAGTACCAAACCACTTCAGATGCATATTCAGCAGATTTTCTAGCTTTGCTTTGGCCAGTTTTAAGTCCTTTACCCTTCAAACTACACTGTGACAATATTAATACAGGCACCACTGCCTACTCCCCTTTTGCACACCATGCACGCTAAACAGTGTGCATTAGATGCAGCAGAAATAGCCAGGTTTCCAAAGCTGCAATCTTCTCAGCCTACAGAAATATATACAATTATAGATGCATTGTATGCATTATACTTTGCACAGAGCATTACACCACTGAAGAGGAGCTTGAATTTTTAGCTGGTAGCTATAATAATTTTAAATATCTGGCTGCTGTAGTGAACAAGTGTGTGAATTACTGCCTGTAAAAGTTTCATGTTCTAGGAAAGCTGCCAAAAAAGGAGCTGCAATGCTACACTTCTGAGTCCAAACCAGGGCCTGAACCTTTGTGCTCCTTCCCCCAGTGTCCCCAGTATGCTGAACTGCAGCCTAGTTTTAACATTGTACCCGTGGCTACATGGGCTTCTTCTTTGTGTGACACTTTGTGAAATATTTGTCTGAACCACAACAACTCTTTGCCCTACACCACTGCTGTAACCACATTCAGAAATAGGTTCATGGCTTCTGTGATGAACACAGATCTTCAGAAAGCCATATTAACCACTCCTTTCTGTTCTTGCCAATCCTAAAAGAAAACCTACCAAACAAGCAAAAACCTCCAAGGTTATTCTCTGTATACAGAGGTGCATTCTCACTTCTGTCAGAGATTTCTATTCTTTATGAGAAGTTTGGTGTAACACCTTCAGCCTCTGAATGTTGGTGTTCAGATTCTCACAGCAAAGTTAGCTTGGTCCTGGTGGTTTGGTTGTGAATTGATACAGGCATAAATATACACACAGAACAGGTTTAGAAAAGCAAAGACTGAAGTATGAGGGCAACACACAGGGAACAGGGGCTGTGGAACCCTGACTTCAATGTCTTTAATTCAGAATGTATTTTTGAACAGAACTCCTCCAGGCTCCTGCAGAGCCCTGCACTTGTGCAAGGGCACCCAGGGCTGCCAGGGGCAGGGAGCAGCTGCCAGCAGTGACAGCCCTGAGCTGATGGCGCAGCAAAATGCTTCTGTCCTCACAAAGTGTCTCTTTTGTGCCTCTTTCTGTATACCCAGGGTCACATGCAAAGAAAAGTGGGAGGAAACCTGTCCATGATTCACCTCAAAGGGTCCCGTGAAATGCATTCCTTCCTCTGCTGTATTTTCTTCTGCAAGCAGACATTTGAAAAGGACCTAGTGCCCATATTTCTAAATGAAGTAGTCTGTAAGAAGTTAATATCCTCAGCACATCAGCCAGGAAATAAAATCATACACTGCATTCACTTTTTAGGATCTAAAGCAGACTCCAGGTTAATTTGGTTACTTACAACTTGAAAATGATTGCTCTAAGTTTTATTTATGTTAGTTGGTTAGATCACTTAACACAGATCTGCACTTTTTGAGTAGAGGGAAAAAAGATGTAATTGTTTCCATCAGCATTATCTGGTTTCATCTGTAGGCCATCATGGCTCCAGCAACCATTCACTATTCATTTCTCATAACATACCATGACTTCTTTTGGACAGCAATGATTCTAGAAAAAAATCCATATGAAAAACTGCTGACTAAACTCAGCTGCCTATAAACAACACCGGACGGTGCCATCAGCTTGCAATATTTCAAAATTTAACTCTGTTCTGCAGCACTTTGCTCTGCACATTAACGTGATGCCTTCAAAGTGCAATGGCAGTGCCTTTCTAGCCCATTTCTTCCCTCTGCTACAGCAGCCACTCCCTGATTGTTCCATGATTCTGCCTTCCTGAAAAGACACAGGGCTGTTCTCAGTGTCAAGGGTGAAACAGCAATGGCTCGATTTCCCTTGGAACACTAGAACCAGTTCTTGCCACCTGCGTGGGAAAATGATCCATTTGGTTGGTGAGGAATCAGAGAAACTCCAGTTCTACCCTGGCTTTCATGAGATGAGAATCTGATCCATGCAGCAATTTGCTGAGAGCTGCTGCATGAGGGCAGGAAAGCTGAGGAGATGAAACTCTATCGGGCTGTGGAGATGAAACTCTATCACCCCCAAGTCTTACAAACTCCTCAAAACTCCGCTGCAATATCCAAACTTTTGGCCACTTGTGTCTCCTTGGTCTCCTGAAGAAAGCAGAAGAGTTTGTCAGCTAAAATTTTTTTGCTGCCTCCATCTTTTCTCCCTTTTCTCTGGAAACTGTTGGTCAAGAGCACAATCAGCAGTGAGATGGAATGGCCAAACGATCAGGGAGGTAATTGCCAGTGTTTGGGGATAACTGCTGGCTCTTTAATTCACTTCCTATAGGATTTCAGACAAGGTGCATTTTCTGAACCTTGTTTTTTCAGCAAATTGAATATACCTAAGGATTGGCTACACCTTTATTTACTGCTTTCAACAGTAAATGGAAATTTACTAAATAGTAAATTAAATTTACTACATTTTCAATAGAAGCAGGAAATCTCTGGGCTTAAAACCTGCACAAATCCAGGTCTGAGCAAACTGATTTTTCTTCTACAGGTAATAGAATATTTCCCCCCAAAATTGCAGTGCAGCTGCAGGCTCCACATGCCCAGGACAAACACTTGCTTTGGAGGCACAGACTGAAGCTGGCTCCTGCTCTCAGGCTTCACAAGTCACAGCAAGAGAAATTTGGTCAAATGCCTCCTGGTCTAGACAGGAGATTTCCTCATGCAAAACAGCAAAGTGATAAGACATTTCTGATTGAATTCAGGGGATCAGGAGAAAGTTCATAATCACATCAAACTATCTGGAAATGTTCATTTATGTAGGAATATGCTGGGTTTAGTGCTTAATCTGTTTAATCTTTTAAGAATTTTAATGTAATATGTTTTGCATTCTCAGATACACCAGCTAGAAATCTGTCCAAGTTTAATCTGATGTTAATTACTCTGAAAATATTTCCCTTTCTTCCTAATTTTCTCTTTTAGTTGGTATAGTTTTCCTTATTTAATTATGAATGAAAATGTACAGCATTCATTTCTATAATTAGCAGGTGACTAACACTCGAATGCAAAATCCTCAAAACTTTGGTATGTTTTAATGATTTCTTTTGATCAACAGTGTGCAAGAGTATAATTTTTTTTTGACAGGGACTTAAGAGGAATTACATGTGTGATTTCTTTTGCTGCCTGTGAAAAAACTCAGTGTCATTACACTGTGCAGGCTCACTCTGCAGTATCTGTGCCTGCAAACCAAATTCAGTTCATGATGTCCTAGCTTTACTTAGGCTTTTTTATTTTCACTTGTAGAATTAGTCTAAAAGTGCTGCAAATACCCCAGTGTGCAATACTTTTTTCTTGACCTAGAGATGGGGCAACTGAGAGGAGTTTTAAAAACTACTATTTCTATTTTCAGTTTCATGAGAAGGGCGAGACAATACAGATGTTATAATTCACAGCATCACTATCAGAAGCCAGTTATTTCCTAATTACAAGTGTTTCTTAGCCTATCAGCTTTTGCCACACTATGCAGTAAATGCCTTAAAGGCAATAATCTAAAATTATCCCTTCTAGGTCCTACTACAGTGCATCTTTCATAGTTCTATTGCTCCAAAGTATCTAGTTTTATTTTTAAGGCCATCTTTTGAAACTTGTTTCTGGCTCCACTTGACTCCCAACAATATCTCTGTCACAGACACATTTTGTGAAAAATCCTTTCCTTAGGATTTTTCCTCCTGAGAAGCTGAGAGGCTTTAGGAACAAAATGTAAGCAATGGTTATCTGCTGCTGTGGAATGCAACAGGTGCATCTGTGATTAGTCCATGTTGGTTGTTTCTGATTAATGGCCAATCACAGTCAGCTGGCTCGGACTCTGTCTGAGACACAACCTTTTGTTATCATTCCTTTTCTATCCTTTGCAGGCCTTCTGATGAAATCCTTTCTTCTATTCTTTTATTATTAAAGAATGAAAGTTTTAATATAATATACGTATCATAAAATAATAAATCAGCCTTCTGAAACATGGAGTCAAGGTTCTCATCTCTTCCCTCTTCCTGGCACCCCTGCCAACACCACCCCACATCTCTGCTGTTCCACGGCATTTCTAAGTCAGCATTTTTATCTCAAAGCTTGCACAGTGTGTGAGCTCCTGTCAGGCCCTGAGCTGTCTCCAGCTGGGTTTGCAGTGCCAGGCCCTGGCAGTGTGCTCAGGGCTGTCCCTGTCCCTGTCCCTGTCCCTGCAGGAGTACAGGATCTCCAGCTTCGAGCAGAGGCTGATGAACGAGATCGAGTTCCGCCTGGAGCGGACGCCGGTGGACGAGTCGGACGATGAAATCCAGCACGAGGAGATCCCCACGGGCAAATACATTGCTCCCATCTTTGACAAGAGACTCAAGCATTTCCGGGTCATGGAAGGATTCCCTATCACCTTCACCTGCAAGATAGTTGGAATTCCTGTTCCCAAGGTAGGTCACTCTCGCTGGGACTGCTAAGGAGCAAAACCCAACTCCCCAGCAGTTTCTGTTCATCCCTCCTAGGCACGTGAGAGAGCTCCCAAATAAATCATTCCCCCACCTTCCTAAAAGCACAGTATCTGCTCCTGAGCATGCAGCAGGCCTTGAGTGCAACCCCCTGACTGCAGGAGACACAGAACTGCTCGAGCCCAGAACTTCCAGAGAGAGGAGACCTGATCTAAGCAGCAACGTGCTGAGAGCCGAGGAAAGAGAACCTGGCAGGCCCAGCTGTGATGTGCAGCTTCCTGAGCTCTGCCTGGAATCACTGTTTCACATTACAACTGACCTGCAAAGTTCATACAATTCTAAAATTGTATTAGCTGTCCCTCAACTTCTGTTATTTTTCTAGTCCCTGTTAAATCACGCGGGTGTGTCTGATCACCACAGGTCTACTGGTTCAAGGATGGCAAGCAGATTTCAAAGAAAAACACACATTTCAAAATGAGCAGAGAAGAGGATGGAACGTGTTCTTTACATATTGAAGCTGCTACTAATGATGATGATGGCAACTATACAATTATGGCTGCAAACCCACAAGTAAGGTGTTTTATTTTCTTTTACAAAAATGCTTGTTTCATCTTTTTCTAATATATATTAAGAAGAACACAAATTAGGCCACATGCTTTGACATCAAGTGGTGACTGTATCACAAATCAGGTGCTTCAGAGCACAGGAGAGGAAACCATGTACAGATGACTGATGAAACTACTCCCCTGTTCCACAGATGGTTAAAAGCACTAAGGACATTTTCCCATGTTAGTAATTCCTGCCCTATCCCCTTCCCACTCCCTGTTGCTGGTAGGTACCTTTGAGATGTGCTGACAAGACTGACATGATGTTTCAGGCAGAAAGAATAGAGCAGGAACAAACAGTTAAATCAAATTTGGAACTGTTACTAAACAATATTCTTTATTCAGGAAGCAAAGATATGGATCTGCAAATAGTCTCATTCCCTTATACCATTCTCCTTGACCCCATGTGCTAGCTTAGCTGTTTATTTAGAAGTACATTCATCAGGCAACTTTTTCCAGTTTAAAAGTTTCTTTTTTGAAATTATTTTTCTGTTCAGTTTCCATATGGCTGCATTTTAAAGCAGGCCAGTACAAAGGTACCAGCAGACAGTACCTGTGGCATGAATAAATAAAATCAGCAGGGACAGGCACCACTGCCAAATGCATTGGCACAGCCTGGAAGAGTTTGGGAAAGCCCTGCCTCAACTGCAGGCCGACAGCATTTGCTCTGGGGAAGTGGTGTTCTCACTATAGCTCAGCTGCTTTATAAAAATAATCCTAATGCACTGTAAGGCTCAATAGTTATACTTTAAAATGAAATAAGCCGTTAACCAACTATTAATTGTGTTTCCATTGTGAATTGCAGGGGAGGATCAGTTGTTCAGGACACCTGATGGTTCAGAGTGTCCCTTTTCGGGGACGAATATCCACAACTCAGCCTCACAGGTGAAAGAAAAAAGTCCTGCAGAACTTCTTTATCCTTTTTAATGGAGGCATCCAAAATAGCCACTGCATTCATTGAACTTCAGTTCTCAGTCATAAAGTGGAAATAACAGCAGCAGTTCCCTCCCAACAGGTCATTTCTATGTTTTTGAAGGGCATCCTCAAATACAGGGAAGTCTAAGTACGATTTCATTTACTTGTTGTAGTGGAGCTAAAGGCAAGGGGTGGATTAGCAAAATGAAATTCAGCCAAAAAAAGCAAAAATAAGTAAAGGCTGGCTTGGGAATCCAAGGCTACTACATGATATAGTTAACTGGATAATCTTTCTAAATGAAAATATGCAAGAATTAAATTACAATCAGTCCATTTCTTCCTGCCCTTTTATGTAACTCAAGCTATCTCTCCATCCTTTTCCTCAATCCTTTTCCTCAATTTCCTCCTTTTTTTTTAAGCACTGGGGGGAAAAACTTGCCTTCCAAGCAGAGCCGTGTGTGATTTTTGCTTTGCAGAACACGGCCCCGGGCGCCGGAGGGAGACAAGGAGGCCGTGCAGGAACGCTTCTTCAGGCCATACTTCCTGCAGGCTCCGGGGGACATGGTGGCACACGAGGGGCGGCTCTGCAGGCTGGACTGTAAGGTATTAACTGCTCCTCCTGGTCACTCTCACTTCACCTACCTCTGTACATGCAGTGTTCTCATGTTCTTGAATGCATGCATGAGCTCCATTCAAAGTCTGGACGCTTCATTTTCAAAACTATTTCTCTATGCCGTTGTCTCTGAGCTGATTCCAGGGATTTCTTTTGAGCAAATATTCCATGGGATGAAGAACACAGAAAACACAACCCAGAGACAGAAGGCTTGTCCAAATTACTAGATGTGCTCACTGTGTCTTTTACCAGTATGAACTCCAGAAGTTCTGCTCCATTACCAGACTCTTAAACATAACCCAGAATAGCACAAAACCATGAGAAAGAGAGGATTGCTTGGTGTTCAAACAAATGTTCCCATTGTACTGGACTGAATTACTGAAGATTAGTACTCCCTGAAAAGAGGGGATGCAGTCCAGTTCATTTTATGCTTCCCCAGCATGCACAGAGGCAGAAACATCCCAATTTACTGATTGAAATCCTGGCATGAAAGAGCTGTCAGAGGTTAGAGTATACAGAGTGAATATTGAACACCTTTAGGAGAATCATCTGCCCCAAGCTCTTCTGGAACCCTCTATGTCCCTGCAGTGCAGCAAAGGTGGCAGTGCTGACCCTGACCAAAGAGGGGAGAGGCTCTGAGGCACAAGTTAATACCCTGAGGATGAGCAAGACTCATTATACTTAATTTACGACGTGAAGTTTACAAGGAGCATGCCAGAGAATTTGGTTATTCCCAGCTCTGCTGGCCTGGCAGGGCTTGTGAGGCCTTCAAGCATGTCTGGCATTGCACAGAGCTGGGAGAGAGCAGTCCCCACTCAGAAAATTCCACTTCCCTCTGTCTCTGCTTTGTAAAGTGTTGTTTGGAAAGCAGTATTCTAGACATGAGTAAGTACTGCTCCCTATTGAAAAGGTTTTTAATACTGCAAAACAGTCTAATCTTGCAAAAAATACCTAATTTGTAGTGCTCTACAGCATGCAAGTTCAACAGCTATGAAGTATTATATCATTCTTCATCAAATTTTACAAAATACAAAGTAATTTGTATTTAAACTCTTTAAACTCTGTAGTATTTTACATCAAGGAATTCGATTTCTATTCATCACCAAAAAAAGGAAAACTAGCAGATTATTAAGAGTTTTTTGTGAATCTCATATTCTAATTTCATACTTCAAACCAAGTTTCTTCCTTTTTGACTAAGAAAAATGTAGATATTTAATGTACTTTTAAATCTTTTTACTTTTTTGCTTTCTGAGTTTCTCCCTTTCGGTAGCAGTCAGCAGAGAAACAAAACCAGAAATAATTTTAGCAGAATATAGAGAGTCTTTTGTGAATCTCATATTGTCATTTCATATTTTTAAGTTTCTTCCTTTTTGACTAAGAAAAATGTAGATATTTCATGCATTTTTAAATCTTTTTACTCGTTTGTTTTCTGGGGTTCTCCCTTTCAGACGCACTCAGCCGGGAAACATAAACAGAAATAATTTTAGCAGAATATAGAGAGTCTTTTGTGAATCTCATATTGTCATTTCATATTTCTAAGTCTCTTCCTTTTTGACTAAGAAAAATGTAGATATTTAATGTACTTTTAAATCTTTTTACTTTTTTGCTTTCTGAGTTTCTCCCTTTCGGTAGCAGTCAGCAGAGAAACAAAACCAGAAATAATTTTAGCAGAATATAGAGAGTCTTTTGTGAATCTCATATTGTCATTTCATATTTCTAAGTTTCTTCCTTTTTGACTAAGAAAAATGTAGATATTTAATGTACTTTTAAATCTCTTTAGTTGTTTGCTTTCTGTGTTTCTCCCTTTCGGAAGCAGTCAGCAGGCAAACAAAACCCGAGAAATAATTTATAAAAACAAATTTCTGGTGTAGATTTTGGCACGACTCAGGTGGCGTGTGCAGGCAGGGCTGGCTGTGAGTGTCCCCAGCTGTGTGCCCCAGTGGCACCAGCCTGGAGGTGTCCCCTGTGTCCCAGGTGAGCGGGCTGCCCACGCCGGAGCTGACGTGGCTGCTGAACGGCAAGGCCGTGCTCCCCGACAGCAGGCACAAGATGCTGGTCAGAGAGACAGGGGTGCACTCCCTGCTCATCGACCCCCTGTCCCTGAGCGATGCTGGCACCTACACCTGCCTGGCCACCAACAGGACGGGACAGAACTCATTCAGCCTGGAGCTCACCGTTGTAGGTAAGGAGCGCTGGAAAACTCACCTCAGTAATGACGTTATCTGCGTGCATTCCTTCAAACTCACCTACAGACAATTATAGGTCATAGTTAATAAATAGTTAATGCACTAAGAGTAGGAAAATCCCACAGCTGTAGACACAGACATGTAGTTTGTACCTATGTATTTCCCTCCCCAGCTGATGAGGGAAATGTGTGGCAGAAATCTTTTATGGAAAATCCTTTCCTTAGGATTTTTCCTCCTGAGAAGCCTCAGGAACAAAATGTAAACAATGGTTATCTGCTGCTGAGGAATGCAACAGGTGCATCTGGGATTGGTCTCATGTGGTTGTTTCTAATTAATGGCCAATCACAGTCAGCTGGCTCAGACAGAGAGCTGAGCCACAAACCTTTGTTATCATTCTTTCCTTTTCTATTCTTAGCCAGCCTTCTGATGAAACCTTTTCTTCTATTCTTTTAGTATAGTTTTAAGGTAATATATACCATAAAATAATAAATCAGCCTTCTGAATTATGGAGTCCGTTCCTCGTCTCTTCCCTCACCCAAGAACCCCTGTGAACACCCTCACAGAAATGCACCTGGTGCTCAGATGAGTCCTGCTACTAAGAGAGTGCCAGAAGAGTTCTGCCTCATTATCACCCATCCTCACTTTCTCCCCAGAAAATCCTCAGGGTTTGAATTCATAATATATATGTTGAGGTATTCCAGATTTCAGCCCAAATTTTATTGGTTTAAAAATGTTTTTAAATAGAAAAAAAAATTAATCTGAATATTGCTCTTTAATAAAGCCTTAAAATATGTGAGATATTGAAATTTATAGATCTGGCATTCATTTTCTGCAATGGTAGTATGTTTAGACTCATTAGACATGCATATATTCTTTCATGAACATCAGTTCTGCCTATTATTTACTTTATGTTCCCTTACAGAGGCTGTATCATGGCAATTCACTTCCCTTCCAACATCCCACTAAAAATTCACAACCTATTTTGCTATCACAAGAATAACTTTTAATCAAGCTCTCCCATACTATTCAAAGAGAAACAAAGAATAAAATACCTGTTGTTGAATAATTCTCCTTGCAGCAAAGGAAGTCAAGAGAGCCCCCATGTTTCTGGAGAAGCTTCAGAACTGTGGAGTCCCAGAAGGCTACCCTGTCAGATTGGAGTGCAGAGTTGTGGGAATGCCACCTCCCGTGTTCTACTGGAAGAAGGACAACGAGACCATCCCATCCAACAGAGAGAGGATGAGGTACTGTGACACCGTGCCTGAATTTCCTGTGCCTGGGCCAGCAGCTTCCATGAAAAGTCTGTGCTGAGGGCAGATCCCAGTGCTGGGTAACAGCTCCTTTCACCCACAGAAAGCTGCACAAGCCTTGCTTCCCTGTGGTTTGTCCCTTGGTTCAGAACAAAGGCACGATGCTCCCCTGCCTCAGAGAGTGGGGACAGAGCCTGCAGGGTGCTGGATCCCCTTATCACACACACCCTGGTGTGGTGGCACCTCAGGGCATTGCAGCACCTTGTTCTCTCTAAGCTGTGTTTTCCCACTTTGGTTCCAACTAGGTATGAATTCAAATTCAGAACAGTTTCAGTGCCCCAGGGAATGGATAATAGAGAATTTATCATGTCAAATAAAGAAACTTAACAAAGTTGGTCACAAACAATGGTAAAGCCTTTTATCCATGCTTACAAAATACAACAAAGTTCAGGTTCACCTCTTGCAGCCAAATGCAGCACTATTTTTTTAATTTTTGCAAAAAGAAGAGCTGATGAAATAATGTGCCTGGCTGTAATTAATGATAAGTGAAGTGCTTTCTTTTTTTAAATATTTCTACTTCAGCATCTATCTGATTTTTAGTATTTTATTTCACTTGGCTCCAAGTATCAGCTTGCTGCAGTCACTGGATCTTTGAGATCAGCTTCAAGAAGATCCCTTCCCACACAGGCTGTGAGTGCAGCAAGCTGCTCAGGGATGGACACCAGGCACAAGGAAAGCATTCTTAGAAAACTCTTTTATGGTCACCACCCAGAGACTCTCCAAAATCCCCACCCAACCCTGACCCTCTGCAGCCTACAGGCTCTATGGTTTGGGCCCTGTCCTGTTTAATATTAATATCTTTATAATCTGGAGGAGGGAATTGAGTCTGCCATTAGCAAATTTATGATTACATACATAAAGATGTTCCCCTTTCATAGGGATTGTGGTTCTACACACACACACATGTTGTAGTCGCTGGAAAATCAACAAGTCTCCTAAAATGCCACATTTCCAGTTGTTTCACAAAAGGTTAGAAAACAAATTTTGCTTCAGGTGAGCAGAGGAATGGCTAAGGGAAACCTTCCCAGCCCACAGGAGCAGGGATAAAGGCTGTGACAGCTCTGCTACCCCAGCCAGCTGAGAGCAGAAACCCCAAAGGCTCCAGTGGCTGTGCACAGACCCGGGGCAGCATCACCCCTCCTGTCCCTATCCCAGCTCACTGATTCCTGCCTGAAGCCAAGAGAGGCTTCTGTAGCACAGCAAGGACACACAGCAGCTCCTGCACCCCAGCACAAGGCAAACTGTGTAGTGCTGGGAACAAAGGGTGAAATGTTCCCTTTTTATTAGAGCACAAAATGTCCTCTTGTCCTGCACGCCCGCGGTTTCGTTCCAGTTCATATGGAAACAAAATCTCAAATTTCAGAACATCCTGGAATTTCAAGTGTTCTGAAGTGCTCATCTCACTTCTGTTCCTTTATAATGAGAGAAGCACTTGGCTTGATAAAAAGGACCAGGCTCAGCCTAGAGAGCAGAGGAGTCTCAGTTCTGTTACATCCTGCTGGAAAGTTTTTCCTGGAAATTGCAGCCACAAAGCCTCAGATCACTGGAGAGCCAAGGAAGTGAACAATGAAGCAGGTTTCTTTCAGAGTGTTAACCAAACAAATCTTTCTGATTTTCCCACTTGGTCATTTTCTCATGGAAATCTATTGAATGTAGACTGCTGCCTCTTTGGGAGCAGAGATGACAACATTTCTGTTTCATATTCAATATACATCTATTAAAATCTGAAAGCTGACGTGCTCGTGAGAAGTACTAATTCCCAAACACTTGTTTTCCAGCATGCACCAAGACACAACGGGGTACGTGTGCCTCCTGATCCAGCCTGCCAAGAAAGCAGACGCTGGCTGGTACACCTTGTCTGCAAAGAACGAGGCTGGCATCGTCTCCTGCACTGCCCGCCTGGACATCTATGGTAGGTTGGATTAGAACAGACATTTAAAAAAACCCCAAAAAACCAAAGAGCCCGTGTTTTCAAACTCGTATTTCCATTTTGGTTTTCAAACCCCAGCTAATCATCACAAGTGAGTCACCGGCACATCTCTGTCAGCCGCCTGCCACCTTGTGGTGGTATGGGCAGCATGGAAGGCTCGAGAGAGGGGAGGCTGATTTGAGAAAGGTGAAACAAAATTTAAAATTTCCTTAGGTATCTAAATGCTGAAAGGCATAAATTTTCAAATGAAGGATTCAAGGCACAAACAGGAAAAATACAGAAATCAAGAAATGCTTCCCAATTCCAACCACATTTCCTAAGATAAGCAACTCACACCCCAAACCCAGTGACAGAAGTAATTTTTCTTTGTGCTATTTTGCATGGGTGGAGTCAAGGGATGGTAGGCGTGGTCTGATATTTGCAATTCTGCATGCAAAGGAAAATAATAGTGAGTAAATAATGAGTTCAAGTAGAAACAAAATTGGCACTGCAAGAAAAAAGGAGCTTCTTTTTAAAATATTTCCAGATAGATAGGGTTAAAATTCAGCTTGGAAAGATATGTCCTGTCAATGCTTAACATGTAGATTGTTGTCTCCCACACTAAGTTATCTCAGAGCATTGGAGCCTGAACCTGACTTCCATTTTCATACCCTTTTCATTTTAACTGCTGACAGATATGTCTAATTGGGGGGCAGACCCAAATGGATAAACATTGGCAAAGATAATATCATTTCCCTTGTCTGAAGTGTTTTAGGGATATCAACTACTAGATATTATGTAATAAAATATTTTTACAAAATTTTAGCATGTAGAATTGTACTTTTAAATTACCAAATATGTGTCTTTGGAATACATTTCTTTCAGTATTTAAAAAAAATTCTAGAAAACATGTTAGTAGTTGTAACTACTACATGGCAATAAAAATTGCAATCACTTCCTTGAAGAAAAGCCATCCAGAGGATGAAGCAGAACAGAATCAGAGCCCTGGCCACTTTGTTCATCTCTGTTCATGCTATGGATGTTTCTAGTTCTGATTGCAAGGGCTCTGGAGAAGGCTCCAAAGATTCAATCACTAAATTCTGGACTTTGTGAAATCCATGCAAACACTGCCACTGAATTGAACAGGGATGAAATCTTACCTGTAGACTTCAAGGGAAAATTGCTGAACATAAAAACAATGCCAATGATAAGATTTGAAAGAACAGACCCTGACCCAGAGAGCTCAATGCTGTGCTCTCCTCAGGGATGTTGGGAGCAACTTCCCGGCTGTGAAAAGGCCAATCACTTGTTTTTAAATTTTTAAAAGCTGAATAGTAATAAAATGGTTATGAAAATAGTAAGAGAATTAGAGTAATAATAATTTGGACAATTTTGATTAGGACAATATGAGGCAATAAAAACAAAGAGTTACAGACTGTCCAGGTACCTTTTCCTGGGCAGCACAAGCCCAAAAAAGGCCCCACGTTAACAGAGGATTGACCCTTAAAAACAACAGCCTGTTGCATATTCATACACCTCATCCATGATGCATAAATTCCATTCAAACCCAGGATTCTGTCTGGGCAGTGTCAGCTTCTTCCTCCTAATCCTAAGGCACCTTCAATCCTTAGCCAGGCAGGAAGAAGTCAGCTTCTTCTGATAAAGGAGCAATAAATTCTCTTTCTCTGAAAGATTCAGGTGTCCTGTGGCTGCTGTGTGGTGCAAGCACCTCATTCCTTTCTTCAAATAACCCCCCACTCACATAGTTCCTATTTTAAATACAAAAGTTCCCTTTAACTACAAAACTGTATTTATTAAATGCATATATTCTATGTCTATTAAATATATATTTATTTAATATTTTTAGATATTAAATATATAATTATATATTATATTGAAATGTTAATGCAGCACTACTAATCAATACTAGAAAATACAGATAGTGAATAATGTGTAGAGCCATATGAGGTGCACTTGTGACATGGGTGTGTGGATGGATGTCCATTGTTTCTCCCGTGTGTGGATGGGTGTCCAGTGTTTCTCTGGTGTGTGGATGGATGTCCATTGTTTCTCTGGTGTGTGGATGGATGTCCATTGTTTCTCTGGTGTGTGGATGGATGTCCATTGTTTCTCTGGTGTGTGGATGGATGTCCATTGTTTCTCCCATGTATGGATGGATGTCCAGTGTTTCTCCCATGTGTGGATGGATGTCCAGTGTTTCTCCCGTGTGTGGATGGATGTCCAGTGTTTCTCCCATGTATGGATGGATGTCCAGTGTTTCTCCCATGTGTGGATGGATGTCCAGTGTTTCTCTGGTGTGTGGATGGATGTCCTGTGTTTCTCTGGTGTGTGGATGGATGTCCAGTGTTTCTCCCATGTGTGGATGGATGTCCAGTGTTTCTCTGGTGTGTGGATGGGTGTCCAGTGTTTCTCCCGTGTGTGGATGGGTGTCCATTGTTTCTCCCATGTGTGGATGGATGTCCAGTGTTTCTCCCATGTGTGGATTGGTGTCCTGTGTTTCTCCCATGTGTGGATGGATGTCCAGTGTTTCTCCCATGTATGGATGGATGTCCATTGTTTCTCTAGTGTGTGGATGGATGTCCAGTGTTTCTCCCATGTGTGGATGGATGTCCAGTGTTTCTCTGGTGTGTGGATGGGTGTCCATTGTTTCTCTGGTGTGTGGATGGGTGTCCAGTGTTTCTCCCATGTGTGGATGGATGTCCAGTGTTTCTCTGGTGTGTGGATGGGTGTCCATTGTTTCTCTAGTGTGTGGATGGATGTCCAGTGTTTCTCTAGTGTGTGGATGGATGTCCAGTGTTTCTCCCATGTATGGATGGGTGTCCAGTGTTTCTCCCATGTATGGATGGATGTCCATTGTTTCTCCCATGTCCATTGCCTCCTGAGAGCCCAGCCAGGGTCTCTGGAGCCCGCCGTGTCTGTGTTTGTGTCGCTGCAGCTCAGTGGCACCGGCAGATCCCGCAGGCTCTGAAGCTGTGGCCCGGGGGCAGCCGCTTCCCCTCCGTCAGCAGCCAAGGGCTCGACTCCTTCTGTGCCTTCCCCGCTCCCGAGAGCCCCGTGCTGTTCTCAGCCCCCAGCCACAAGCTGGTGGAGAGTGAAGAACTCTGAAAAACAAACACTCCTTCCAGGTGCGCCTGCGGAGGTGCTCGGAACTGTGAAAAATAAATAATAAAAACAAAAAGAGGGACAACTCACCGTGCTCAAGGTTTACAAGCAACTCGTTTGTAATTAAGTGTTCTGCTGCTGCAAGTGCTGCGAGTAACATATGGTACAAGACTTTTGCATATGATTTTAATGCAGGATAATTGTGGTATGGAGTGTTGTGCAATAAATTCAGTACTGTGTAGTTTGCTAAGAATTACATAGTAAACATAGTTTTCAGCACCTAAAAGCCAATACCACTTTTACTTCTTGAATTGGAGCTACTGCACTGTAGCTGCCATGGTAAAGATTAACTGGAATACTGCCAGTGAAAACACTGACATTACAGTAACACCAATCCTGAATGAGGGTGAACAACAAGACTCTGAATGTAACTTAAAAAAACATGCCAAATAATCACAGAGCACAAGTTAAATGGAAAAGATGTAACTCATTTTTATATATGATTATTATTATGCCAGCCTATTCTAGAATTTTTGAACTCCAGACTAGGTAAATATAGCAATTCATGTAGGTACAGCTGTATACCCTGAATATTTATATCTGTGTGTGTGTGTACTCTATGAACTGTGTATTCTTGGTGTAAGGGTTCAGAAAATAAGGTACAGGGCATGTGCATAAGGCACATAGGAAATGGAAATTCCTCTTGTCTGAAGCATGTTCTCTTGAGCCCATAGCTGAAATTATTTACCAGATGTGCTTCATACTTTTTTCTTCACCATGTTAGTGATCCTCTGACTTTAACGTGGATGATACCAAACTTGTCACTTCATGGCTTTCAAATATCAGTTTCTTTTTCCTAATTTTTAATGTGCATCTACCATCTAACTCATTTTATAGCTAAATGGAAAGGAATTGTGACCTGGTAAACTTTTACCACCATGAAGGAAATGATCAGAAGTGTGGTGTCTAATAGGAAGACAGAAAATTCTGTTAATATACAAAAGTTAAGAAGTTAAGCAACAGTCATATGCAAAAAGCTAAAAAAACCCAACAGTAGTAATAAATAAGGCAAATGATTGAAAAATCTACAGGAGGTACTAAGTGACAACACTTAATGATTGATTTAAATATATTTGGCATCTATACAATTGCATCAATACCCCCAGCTGTTAAAATCTGTGAATGTTTAAGATGTTTTCCTGCATCTTTAAATTACTGCTAACCCTCTCTGTAGACATTGGTTTCAAGCACTCCTTACTTACTGCTTTCAACATGGCTGCAGAATGCCACAAAGTCATGATCAAAGTCACAGAGATGGAAAAAAATTTAACAGATGCTTTCATTTTAGACTATTTTTGGGGATTCTTCAAATTTAAAAGATTAACTTTAAAAAAAAGTCCATATGCAAAGAAAACAGTGAAGAGTTATGTTAAGAGCAAAAGAATGTTGGATATAGCCAGAGACTGAGAAAGAGAATGTCTTTCACTGAGCTTCCCCCAAATAGAGCTTCTGCTGTTCCTAACTGCTGATTCCCTCAGGATTTAGAGGAAGTGAATTTCTTGTGTTGTTTTACTTCCCACCTGAGTGAACACCATAAAACAACACCATCGTTATAACTCTCATGCCTTTGTTAGGAATCTCAGGCAACTCAAGCCTGGACAGACCAGAAAGATAAAACCCAGAATTATCCTAAGGGTTAAAACAAGGTACAGGGGTTTCCAACATTGTACCTCTTCCCTGGCAAACAAAATAAAACTCATGGCTATTGAAAGAGATGCATTGAGTTAAGCTACTTCAGTAATGAGATGCAAACCCTAAGACATTCTGTGGGTCTGATCTTCTAGGACAGAGAATCTACTGCTCCTGTTTCCTTCTTTTGGTTCTTAGAATGGCTTAAGGATTCCAAAACTACTCCCAAAATTTCAAGTTTCCCACATTAGTTACTGCTGTTGGAAAAATAATCCGAGAAAAGTTATTGGATTTTGCTTGCTTAATTCAGTGCTGCTGGGAAATGGAAAGGTAGGAAATTAGGACACAAAAGATCAAACTCACACCCACAGCCCTGGTCATGCCATCATTTCACAAAGCAGAGAGCAGGTTTTGAACTCAAATACTCCAGGTTGTATATTGGCCATCAGCACAAGCTTAGCCAGGAGATTGCCTGCTGGGAAGTTCCCTGTGGCTCTTTCCTGGCTGACAGTGAGGGGTTGGACCAGATAACCCCCTGAGCTTCTTTCAGACCTAAATCACTCCGCACTTCCTAAATTATTTTATTTCCCGCTGCCTGTCTAGATATCCCACCTGGATTAGGTTACCTGTCAGCTGAGTAGAAACCCAGAATTCAAGCGAGCACAAACTTTTCCTTTTTGCTGGGCTCCAACCCATTAGGCAAGGCCAGCTCCAAGAGCTCTTCACACAGTGTAGAAGACAGGAATCTGGTACTCCCCACTGGAAATACCAGGTTACCAGTGCTGGAACCATCCTGATCAGTATTACTGACAGAGCAGTGCTTCTCTCAGACATCACACCCAAAAACTCAGTGCAAACTGAAAGACAAAGTGCACAGTGCAAACGTGCAAACCATCTCTCTTCACCTTCTCTCTGCAATACCACAGGAGTGTCCCCAAACTGTCATCGTTATAAGCTGAGCTGACATGCTGACCATTATGAGGTGAAATGTTTCTTAAAATGTCCATTCAGTTCTTTGGAAGTGGGAGGACAAGAAGCTGAAAGACTTTTCCCAAAGATCTGAGTAAGAAGGATTAATCCTTAGTCATTCAAGAAGGGGCCCCAGAAATCTAAGTGAGAGTCATGCTACTGAAGGTAGATCACCAAAAATGTGTTAGCTGAACTACAATATTCTCTCCCCAAACAGTATTTCCTAACAAAAAGAACAAAACTCTTCACATTTCCCTACAAAATGCAGAAGCCAGCAATTTCAATTCCTTTCAGTAGCTCAGATGAAAACGAGCTCATACCCTGGTCCCAAATGGCCTGGAGGTGTTACATTTTCCTCCCTAAATAAATGCCACAGGACATTTCCCCCCTGTGTGCTGAGCCCATGCAGAGAGCCTGCAAAGGCAGCTGGGGGAATGGATGGCAGTGCTGCTGGACAAATGCTATTGATGTGCTCATCACAAGAACTTGCAAGAAGACGACACCAAAATTACCTTTGTGCTGTTAAGTGGTGGAAAAGACATGTTACACCTTCCCTGAAGTCACTGTTAGTTCTTAACTCCCAAAACCCATGAAACCACCCCAGTGTGGAGCACAGTGCTGTGTGTGATACAGAAATGCTCGTGTTTGGAGCCTCTCAAGTGTTCACTGATTCACAATCTTGTGGGTTTGTTTGGTTTCCCATTTCCTGCCAGTCCTGGTTTGCTTTACAACCAATCAGAGGTACAGTTTATTGCACACTACAGCAGAAATGACGTCTTTGGTGTTGCAATTCTAGATTCCAGAAAGTTTCCTTCCTGCTTTAAACTTTTGGTCCAGACTGATGCAAAGGCAGCCTGCAGCAGCATTACAGATGGGGCTGCACTGGTGCCATTGGGCCTCCTGCCCTAAAACCACCGGACTGAGTTCCACATGGAAGGTGGAGCAACCCTTCCGAATGCCTCGTGTGGGAATTCATAAAATCAGAGGGGTTCAGGAGCCCTCACATCTGCTAACACGAGGAGATGAGAGCACACACTGCAAAAAGGAAAGCCTGCAGTTTGCATCTCCATGTGTGAACAACTGCCAGTCCCAATTGTTTGCAGCAATTGTAGGTACTTCAGCCAATAAATCTGGAATGCAGATTCATTCCAGAACTGGGCTCTTCATGCTACCAGGTTTAATGGCACTAGTTTCTGAAAAATGTCTTTACAAAACCTAATGAAACATTTCTACTGTTAATACTGGAGAAGTGATTCATTGAAAATTGCCTCATTATTTTCAATGCAAAAATGTTCACTTTGAGCCTTAACATTCTAAGCTAATATTTCTTATTGATTAAAGTTGATTTTTTTTTTCCCAAAGTCATTCTCATTGGGAAGAAAAATGCTCACGTCACTTTTATAGTATATTTTAACTGCACATGAAAGGAAAAAAAAACCACCTGACTGTTCAGTAATGTATTTCCCTTCATCTCTCCTGAACTTAAATAAATGCTTCAGAGTTGCATACAAGACTGTGTCTTTCACATGTTCAAATAATTGTGAAAATGTGCAACAATGCCAGAAGTTTTCTCAGAACTTTGCTGTGACAGCTGGTTAATGAAATCAGACTACATTATTTAGAAGAAAATCATAAATATTGTCAAGTTATATACTAGCCATGCTTCTAGCAGGTAGCTGTGAAATAAAGTTGTTGCTTTTTTAAACAATTCTTGGTATCGGTTCCTATCAGTTCTGAAATATACTCCTGTGGAATTGTCCATCACATTTATTGCATAATCAAAAGATATCTTGGGCCATATGTGTGTGAATTTAAGTGGAGTTCTCCATTTGTGCCAGTGGGAATTCTGTTCAGGAACTGCCCATCCTTTATGGTCACACAGTCTGTTAGTAACAGAAACACAGTTTTGTAAAGGAATGGAAGAACATTGAAGACAACCTGAAAATTTACAAGAAAATATTACTATGGACCTCAGGTTGCAGGAAGCCAGTCAAAAATGAACTTCTTATTTCTTGGAGTTATGTATGCAGACACTTCAAGCAAATTTTAAGACATATTTTGTGAATTTCTATACAAATGCTAATTTCTATACAAATGAAAACTGAACTCCAAATTAGAAAAGAAAAAAAAAGGTAGACAATATGAAAATGTACTCTTTCGTAGAAGAGTATATTTTTGTATTTTTTAATAGTGTATAAGCATGGGGTTGGTTAGGGGTTTTGAAGCCAGGTTTGTTTGACATGTAATTAAAGTTTAAAATATAGAGAATTTTTAGGAAGTTCACAAGTACCAGGTGAAATAAATGGTTTTTTAAGCTATCTGCGTAGAGGAAACACTGGACTGCTTCTTCCATGAATACAATGTCTTCATCCTCAGTGCACTTGGCTTTTTCCTCTGGATATTTTGTAGAAATAGAAGAGTTGAACATATTTGGAGCAAAAAGCAGGTGATTCTGTGAATTATTTTAAAAATCTGGATAAATTTCACTCCTAAACTACACAGAAGCATCTCCATATTGCTCAGCTCAAATAGCTGGAATCCCAAGAGTAAGGGTACCTGTGTTAAGGCCAAAGCTTCCTCTGGCAAATCAATTCCTTTGGCCTGGAAATAGAACTTTTTTAGAATTTGTTCCTAGTGAATCCCATCACAGGAGGGATTTTCACAAAGATTCCACACAGAAATCTGTGTCTATGTATAGTACAAGATGGATTGTGCACTAAATACCTCATAAATGGTGAGATGGAAGACAAAAGCCTAAAATTTTGGGATGAATGGAAGTTGAAAGGCATGGTGATGATGAGGAAGAAAGCACTGAGGTTTTATTACTAAGACACATTTTGGGAATGTGCTACTCTAATTCTGCTTTTAGCCAGTTAAAAATGCCACTCTAGTTCCAAGCTCAAACTTCTTGGCAGGTCAAAAAAAGGGTGATATGACTGAAGAATCATAGAAGCACCTGCAGCTTCAAATGGAAAACCCTGCAGAAAGTCCTTTCAGAAAAACAGAGGGTGATTTCCCCCAAATAGTTCATTAGAATTTCACACTGAGTTTCAACAGTGACACACATATCTGTACAATATGCAAGACACACTAAATGAAGCAAGCATTTGTCACCCCAAAGCTCCCCCAACAACGTGGTTCCACAATTACAGTGATAACTGCACCTGAGGTAGTACTGACACTACAAACAGAAGTACTTCAGGTTTGCACTGCACTGTTCAGTGGGACAAAGACTGATGAGCAGACAAAACTCAGCCTCTAAGAACACACCAAGCTCTGAGCATCTGATCTTATTTGAAGGCCTAACAGAAGCCATAATTATTTAAGGGGAGGGGGCATGAAATGCCCACCCCAGCAAAGTCCAGTTCAGGAGGTGGCTCAGAGCCATTGCCTGACCAGCATCAAAAAGTCAGTGGAGAACAAATATTTGGGAGTAATAATCAAACCCAAGTCAAACTGTCAAGTTTACACTTTACAAATGTCACTGAAGTATTTGTAAAAAAAGCTATTAAAAGAAATCAATGGGTTACTGAATTGGTGTTGTGTTTGAGAAGTCCCAACCAGCATGGATATTATCTGCTTTTCAAACTGCACTCAGACAGAATTTTTAATGATCAAACTTTCCCATCACCTCAACTCATTCCCCAAAAGGATTTGGCAGATAATCAATAGACAGACAGCTGTCTGTGCACGACACAGAATTTACTCTGCTGCCTTCACTACTACACTAAACTGAAAATCCCAACTTCAACATTGCATCCTCCCAAGGAATAAAACCAGTACAGCATTGGATAAAATCACTAATTTCCCAGCAGCAATATTACTAATTATAAATAAAAATAAACATTCATGTCCCATTAGCACAACAAAATCTAAGAGAATGGGGATTACAGAGGATTACAGCTTTAACCATACTGGTCAGAAGCAGAGATTGATACCATGACCTGACTTAGAAGTGCTCACTACCCACATACTGCATTGAAGTGCTTTGCAGGACTTCAGTTTCAATTCTTAATGACTTCTGGTAACATGAGCACAGATATTTCATGGGTTTGTGTTGATTTGTTCCTCTTTATGAGAGTTTATTACCATTTAATAATACCTTCCCTGGATACTAATCCATTTTTTAAACTATATCATCATATGCAGCATAAAGTACAATGCTGCACAGAAGAAACAAAATTGGAAGAGAAATGGCTGTTGAGTACTTTTACCTGAATGACTGCAATGTCATGTCCCACAAAAACAAATCATATGTCAGTGGCACAGAAGCATCAGTCGTGTTCTTGCACCATATTCTGCCATTTATCCTTTTGCACTGTATTCCCCTTCCCACCTCAGCTTTAGGCAATCTCTCACTACTCCAAGCTTTCTATGTCATATAACCACATGGCTTATTTGCATCCAATTCCTGTTCCAGTATGGAAAACCCACTGCTGTTGGCAGGGCAGGTGAGACTTTCTGCCTGAAGTTTACAGCTAGTACTTTAGGGTAAGATAACAAATAATTTAATTAAGAATTGCATTCATTGTTATTACATACATAAAATTGCCACTTAATGGTAAGTAATATTCACACAGTGGTAACCTATGTGATGGAAAGCAATTAATTCTACTGTCTGAGTAACATGACTTCATATCTCTGAGGCTGAACCCACTTTCAGCTTGCTGATAAAGATCTAATGCAATTCACACGAAGCAAGGCCCACATTTTAATAATTAACACTATTCATTACCTTGAAAGAGCCTAAATACACATTACAAACCCATTCCTGAATGCCAGTGTTCAAAGGAGAGAGTTGCTCAGAATGCACAGTGTGTTTAGGGCAGCCTGAAAGCCATTCCAGGGCAGGGCAGGAAAGGCAGGAGCAGGGACACGCACAGGGAGGGCAGGACTCTGTTCTGCTCCTCTCCCCCAAACACGGCTCGCTTCCTATCCATGCCTTTGTTCTTCTCTGAAAGCTGCTTAATTGTCGAAAATAACTCCTATCAAAGCTATTCTTTTGTCATTGGAAAGAATCCTAAATGATAAGACGTGGCAGCAGCCAGCAGGGAACCCGCCAGCCTTCCCTGCTGGAAATCCACCAGCAGCTGTTGAGGGCAGTGTGACCGTGTTCACAGGGGTCCCAGGATGGGGAAAGAGATGAGGATCTGACTCCATGGTTCAGAAGGCTGATTCATTATTTTATGATATATATTACATTAAAACTATACTAAAAGAATAGAAGAAAGGATTTCACCAGAAGGCTAGCTAAGAATAGAGAAGGAATGGAATGATAACAAAGGCTTGTGTCTTGGACAGAGAGTCCGAGCCAGCTGACTGTGATTGGCCATTAATTAGAAACAGCCACATGAGACCAATCCCAGATGCACCTGTTGCGTTCCACAGCAGCAGATAATCAATGTTTACATTTTGTTCCTGAGGCCTCTCAGCTTCTCAGGGGAAAAAACCCTAAGGAGAGGATTTTCCATGAAAGATGCTGTGACATGGCAGCAGCTCGTTCTCCCCTTCCCTCTCCAGGGTAACCCCAGGGAGGGCTTTTCTCTGCACTCTCCCCTCAGCAGCAGCAGCAGCACCTTCCTTCAGCTCCACACTCTGCAGCCACCACTCAGGCACTGCCAGCTGAGCCCCTGCACCCTGCTGCAAACACAGCTGCTTCCCCAGCCATCCTCTCTCTCCTCGTTTCTTCATCTTCCCAACCTCCTTCCTCTTCTGCCTTTTCTGCCCAGACCCCTCTATCCCCCACAAGTGAAAGCAGCAAGTAAACAAAAGGCCATTCAGCACATCACCAGGGCTGAAATGAACTCAACTGCTCAACAAAAACGCTCCATAAATTCTCCCCCAAATTCCTACATAAAATACACTCCTTACTGTAACTGGGAAGAAAATATCATTTGCTGGTTGTTTCTTCAGCACATTAAACTGCCAGGATTGTGACAGAAGTAGTGAAACATTTGGGGTAGAAAATCCACTAGCAAGTAATACCTAGGGTAGGAATTTCAGATATTTAGTGAGGACATAGTATATAAAACACTTTATTTAAGATTTACAAAATCTGTTGTTTTTTGCAGATAACATAAGGTTAAAAAATAAAATCCCATCATTTAAAGCCTACAAAAATCTAGAAGCTTAGATTATTTTCACACAAGCATTCTCATTTATAGTATACAATCACACGTGTTTTTACAACCATTGAAAATAAAACATTCCATCCACGACTTGAAACCAGCTCTTTTTCGAGCATACAAGAGACACCATAAATTGGATTAAAGCAAACCTACACAACTTTGGAACCCATATGTCAAACTTACAAAGTTTAAGAAAGTTAGTTCTCTGAGGACTAGAACTCCAATACATTATAAAACTTTTTCCATGTGTGAACCATTTATGCAAAGACACTGAAGAACAACTTTAAAGCTGACGTTAAAAGAAAAACATGGAATGAGGTCCATTTCTGGTGCTATTCCATTCAGTTACGCCACGGGTCAACTTCTCCCATGATCTGTAGAAATACTGTCATGATTCATCACAGTAAAAAAAGACACCGAAACCTTCTTTAATTAAAGCATTAAATACACTAGATAAACTAGGAAAGAATTGCCAGAAACACTTCAAATTAAAAGTATAATTTCCACCAGCATTAAATAAATTCAGTCATTGAATTTATGACTTTATGATCTTTTGAGTTTATGCTCTGAGAGCAAATTAAGAATGAGCTATTACAATGCCAATATTACCTTAGTCAAGCAGATTAACTCTTGCTAACTATTCAATAACACGTCTGGCCTGCTGCACGCTGTCAGAGGCTCTAGTTGGCAATCTGGAAGTGCTCGGGGTGGTAGCTGAACAGCCTGTGCGCGTACGGGTCGCTGTCGGCCGCGGCTCTCTGAGCCGGGTACTGGCGGCAGCCGTCCCCGTGGAAGCGCTCACAGTGCAGGCTGAGCCACTCCCGCTCGCTGCTGAAGCGCTCGGCCTCGGCCAGGATCCTGGTCAGAGCCATGATGTAGCTCAGGGCCATCTGCAGGGTCTCGTACTTGGACAGCTTCTTGTCCTGGCCCCACTGCGGCACCACCTTCCTCAGGCGGTCGAAGGCCGTGTTGAGCCCCTGCATGCGGCGCCGCTCGCGGGCGTTGGCAGCCAGCCTCCTCTTGGCAGCGTTCTCCATCCTCTCCGAGCTGCCCCTGAGCACACAGCCTGTGCCACTGTCCATTCTCTGCGAGCTGCCCCTGAGCACACAGCCTGTGCCACTGTCCATTCTCTGCGAGCTGCCCTTGAGCACACAGCCTGTCCCATTGTCCATCCTCTGCGAGCTGCTCCTCACCACACAGCCTGTCCCATTGTCCATCCTCTCTGAGCTGCCCCTGAGCACACAGCCTGCCCCACTCTCCATCCTCTCCGAGCTGCTCCTCACCACACAGCCCATCCCATTGTCCATCCTCTCCGAGCTGCCCCTCACCACACAGCCTGCCCCACTCTCCATCCTCTCCGAGCTGCTCCTCACCACACAGCCCGTCCCATTGTCCATCCTCTCCGAGCTGCCCTTGAGCACACAGCCCATCCCATTCTCCATCCTCTCCGAGCTGCCCCTGAGCACACAGCCTGTCCCACTCTCCATCCTCTGCGAGCTGCTCCTCACCACACAGCCTGTCCCATTGTCCATCCTCTCTGAGCTGCTCCTCACCACACAGCCTGTCCCACTGTCCATCCTCTCTGAGCTACCCCTCACCACACAGCCCATCCCATTGTCCATCCTCTCCGAGCAGCCCCTGAGCACACAGCCTGCCTCACTCTCCATCCTCTCCGAGCTGCCCCTGAGCACACAGCCTGTCCCATTCTCTAGGTCTTTATAGGTCTTCATAGCTGGTGCAGCTTCACTTGCACACACACACAAAGATCACAAAGACAGCAAAAATTCGCCTTCTAAAGAGTGCTAAGGAAAGCATTCATGGAGTAACTCTTGTACGACTCGAATCTGTTTCCCGATATCAATTATGGAGTATTTTTCTTGCCTTCTAAAAAAGTAAATATAATAAAATAAAAGTTCTTCTGGTTCTTCTGGAAATGTCTGAAAATTGTTTCTTATAGTTGAAAGAAAGAATGAAGCATTTTTACGTCTTATGCTTTCACTCTTTTAATTTCTTTAATCTCAAAGTGAGAGAGGAAACAATGAAATCTCCATTCTCAAAATGTATGTTAGGAAGAAAACAGTCTGTTGAACCCAAGAAAGTCTTGCTGGGTTACAGGCACAGCAACTCCAAATGGCAGTTTGCAGTGAGAGCAGTCCTGGCTCGGCTGAGGAGGGATTCAGTGATGGCAATGGCTGTGCTCTGAGGAGCTGAGGAGGGATTCAGTGATGGCAGTTTGCAGTGAGAGCACTCCTGTCTCAGCTGAGGAGGGATTCAGTGATGGTGCTGGCTGTGCTCTGAGGAGGGATTCAGTGATGGTGCTGGCTGTGCTCTGAGGAGCTGAGGAGGGATTCAGTGATGGTGCTGGCTGTGCTCTGAGGAGGGATTCAGTGATGGTGCTGGCTGTGCTCTGAGGAGCTGAGCGGGGATTCAGTGATGGTGCTGGCTGTGCTCTGAGGAGCTGAGGAGGGATTCAGTGATGGTGCTGGCTGTGCTCTGAGGAGCTGAGGAGGGATTCAGTGATGGTGCTGGCTGTGCTCTGAGGAGGGATTCAGTGATGGTGCTGGTTGTGCTCTGAGGAGCTGAGGAGGGATTCAGTGATGGCAGCTTGCAGTGAGAGCAGTCCTGGCTCAGCTGAGGAGGGATTCAGTGATGCTGCTGGCTGCGCTCTGCAGCCGTGGCTCCCTCAGAGAGCTCTGTTTCCCCCAGGCAGCAGGGATGGTGTGCAGCGGCCAGGACCAGGCTTTATAGGAACACAAGGGCTGAACAGGTGGTGGCAGGTGGGCGGGCGGCACGCTGCTGCCATCCCAGCACCTTCCCACCCTGGGAACTACAGGGGAAAAAGCCAAACAGCAAAATCCCAACATTACAGCCTTCATCTGGTGAGAAGTCTTCCAAAGCCGTTCTGTCCAGCCCTAACAACTTGCCATCTGGAGTAGTGTCTGGCTGGCCCCACAAGACTCTGGGCAGTTAAGCAAAAGACCCTTTCAATGGATAATCTGTTGCAACTCAGGGGGAAAAAAAAAATCTCTGTGAATTGTAGTGTTTGTACATTAAAACCCGTGAAAATTCTGGCTAAGTGTTGAGGATAGAAGAATAACTGCATTAATCAAACAGCAGAAAGAGCTAAAGGATACACGGCCAAGAGTAGAACTGTTTCGCACATATGGTACCAAAATAAGTAAACTCAAATTGCTAGAAACCCTCCAGCATTCACAACTTTAATATTTTATAAAGTGCACAACATTGCAACCAGAGTAGTATCTCAAGAAAAAAGGGGATTGTATATTTGCCTGTCAGCAAACTCAAAGTCATTAAAATAATTTAAACATATTTAAACAGTTAAAATGTAGCAATAGATTTACCTAATAATTGCAAAAATATTTAGATGGGTTATGATAGTTATACACAAAAACATGTAAGTATACTAATCACCTGAAAACTGCCCTTTTTAATACACCCCATTAAAGTACCTATGTGTATTTGACATGAATTAAAGGTGTATTTTTAGTACTAGATCTCAAAATAAGTGACAAGAATAAAAGAGGACATGAAAAACAAATCTGCTTGCTGGCAGCAAGGGATCAATTCTGCGACAACTGTAATGCCAGAGGAGCCACAATATACACAGAGCCATGCTCCATAATTACAACATATTTCTTTTACTGTACTTGTATTGTACTAAAATCACAAGTACATAAACTTACAAGGAAATATCACATGATCTTTTTATGATGTACACAAAAGGAAAAAAAAAACCCTGCCACACAACGATTTATTATCTGTATTGATTTCAAACTTAATTAAATTGTTACCAGCATTCATAAATTAGTAACTTTTTTCATTAGAGACTGAATACTGTATATTTATTTAGAACTATAGCTCAATTGTTTCCATTATGACTCCAAAACTTGGTGTAGCTGTAAACAGCTGACTAATCCCTAGCAGAAGCAATGACAATGAAATGAAGTTGAATAATCCAAAAACAATAGGATGCAATTGAACACTAATGGACCCCAGCGCGACAGATGTTGGACGTCGGCTGTTACGCCCAGTTGCTCTGCTCTTAATATTCCCCATCCTAATGATCATGAGCAGAGATGATAGTTGGGGTGGGGAGCCTCCATTATTCCATTATCAAAATGTATGCCACTTCTTCAATTTTTAAAGAAGTGCAACTTGGTCACGTTTCGTTAGAAATGTTCGACTTGGCTGTGTGTGTGTGCACTGACCTATTCCCCAAACATAAAGAGCTTTTAGCACTCGCTAAAGCACCACTTTCTGATTGTCTGTGTGAGAACAGCTCCCTGCAAAACCCCACGCAAACATATGTCTCCCCTAAAGGATCAGCAATTAGAACTTGTGAGATCTCTGCTTCTGAGGATGCTCCACGGGAATACTGCATGTGCAGGAAAGAAGATCCACATCTGATCTTCATGCAATTGCTAAGCATACTTTAGTGCTCCTGCAGCCTTCTAGCCCTAATTTTGTTATCCCTAAGTTTGTTAGTTAAACCCTATGTCTCCTACAGTGAATGTCAAATGTTTTTTCATCTAAAAGAACACCAGAGAATTAAGGTGTTCTGTAAGGTAATAAATGCTGTGTGTTCTCATGAACTAGCTGCTACTCAATTCAGGTAGTTAATCACTCTTCATCTTAAGAATGCTGCTGACCATAAATACAAAAAGCTCCCCTTTAAAACAGAGTACTGTATTTTTTTCACTTGGCAGCAGTTTGTTTTTTTAACTTAATATGTCCAGCCAGCATAAATTACAACGAAGACTTCAAATATATCGAAAAATCACAGTGCTTCAGAAACTTTGTATTTTCCTTCACTAATGCACGGTGACCCAGCACACAGCAGTGCTGTTAATTCTCCCTTCCTAATTGATTCACCACCATCCTCATGCTTTGACTAACATGCTGCTGTAATCTCAGGAGAGGAGCTGTGATTTATCTCTCCTACTGAACACGCTGTAACTTCAGCGCAAATGATTTACTATCAAATCACAGGACAAGAGCCCAGATCCAATCAGACTAACAATGAACTAATAACAGGATTTTATAGCTCATAGGCAAAGCTAAAAAATGCTGGCTGACCAAAATCCCTGGTTTTCATCACTTGAAATTTTGTAAAGTTCCTGCTCTATGAAACAAAAATACAAAATGTATCAAGGTCCTACTCACACAATCTAGTTCATCTGCCCAGCCCCATTGCATTGCCTTTTGATATTGTTACCTCAAACTAAAAAATAATCTGCTTTATTGCTCAGGGTATAGGAGAAAGGGTATCAGCTGGAATTTTCATAGGTTTCCTTCACTCAGTTCGATTTCCTCTATATTTCAGTTTGTCTCAATTAGCCCTTATGTAATTGTACTCTCTCCTCCCTTTACTTTTAACAATTCCTCGTATGTATTACCATTTGAAATATTTTTTAAATTATTATCAATATTTTTATTATATATATATATTTTTAAAGCTCTTACTATATCCTGATGTGATAAACTGCTGTGGTGCTAAAACCTTTTTTAAATCCTAACTTATATTAGTTTTGTGGGTTTTGTACATCAACCATTTCTCAAAAAAATTCCCTTTTACTTTTTATCCTCATTAGATAATCTCAAGCCAGAAAAACATCAGAATCACCAAAAGAATTTCTATGTCTACCCAGTTGCTCAAAATTCAATCTTTGATTCTCTAACTATGCAGGTACCAATTTAGTGCTATTCCACAATCCTCACAGCATTATTCCTGAGTCATATTTTAATTCTAAACCATTATTATTAACCAAAATATTATGCTTCCCTCAGAGAAAAACAAGAGACAGATAAGAATGCTATTTCAGTCATTAACCAGATTATTTTAGCAACTTCAAGTCACCATCAATATTAGGAAAATAAAGGAGTTTCAATCCATTAAAGAAATTAGGTAGTTTCAGGATTTACGACTACATACATAAACCCATTCAAAACTGTCTGCTAGGTATCCAGGTTAAAAACTCAGATGCAGTTAGTGCAGCACCCACTAAGAGATGAATGTCTTTCACCTGCACTACTATGGAAAACACAATCTAATTACTTTGATTACTTTTATTGGGGAGTGACTGGGACCAGAGACAAAATTTTAAAATTAAATGAAAGCAATATTTCTGGTTAAAGTCTAATTCCTCCCTACTTTCTCCACCTGTATTTACAAAAGCATACACAAGCAACGTATCAAAATAAGAATCTTACCTCTCCCTTCTAGCCAGAACTATTTCCTCTCAGGTAGAGCCTTTCTAAAAGCCTCAAGCCTCGTCACACTGCTGCTTACCCTGAGCAAAGCAGAGAGAATGGCAAGCTGGATGCTGCCTAATTAAGAGCAGGTGGGTAACTACCAAAATATGGCCATCCTTGAGGGCCCAATTTCTTGTAACATTTGACTCAGCTCACGAGACAGGCTAGAAATCCATGGTGTGCAGAACCACTCCTTTTCCTGCCTTGGTTGTTTGTGTTGTTTTCCCTGCCACGGCTACAGAAGCATCCAAACCCAACAATTCACTAGAGAATGCTGTATCCTGCAGGGACACTCAGTAACTAATACTGGAAATGGAATAACAACCTACAGCTGCAGCAGGAGTTTGAGTCATTTCACCTGGGGCTTCCCAGCCTGGCACTGGACACCTTTTCCTGTAAAGAACAGTTCACTTTCCTCCTCAGCATCTCTGGGCTCTTGTTTCTGGCAGCCAAGGACCTGTTCCCAGCTGCACCTCAGGCTCCACCACCCTCCAGTACCACTGAAATTCACCCATTTCTCTTCTGTTCCACATTGTCCTTCTCACCTCCCTCAGCTGAGGCCCAGAAAGCAGAGCTGTCCCCAGTGATCCTGCACAGAACACCCTCTCAACATAACTTTGTTTGAAAGCACACTTTAGAAACAGGAGCTCAGAAACCTCTCAAAAAACCAAAAAGGAGAAAGGAGTCCTTTTATCGTGTTACCAGAGGGACATGTCTTGAACATTTAATTGTTTCTCACTTACATTATATACTGAATTTGGTTACATTATGTATCTTTGTATACACACACAATAGATCATGAAAGAAGTTTCCACCCAGAATGATTGGTAACCCACTGCACCACTAGAGCAGCAGAAAAGCTCTGATGTATTACAAAGCTAGGGAATTTTTCAGTACCATATACATGGCATGTGCTTAAAAATATGGTTATCTGCCAAGGTCAAGTGCACCTGCACAGGCTCAGCAATTTGCAACGCTGTCCTGATGTTTTTCACAGGGGAACCTACAGACACAACACACCAGGGCACACACAGTGACCTGGCTCAATGCTCACTGCTCACTGCTCCAGCAGAACTGAAGCTTGGCTGCTGCAGTTCCACAGCTGAGCCAACTGCTCTGGGTAAATACTGACTGAACACTGACTCTCTGTTCATCTTTCAGCTGTCAATTGACTTGATCAGCACTGTCTCCAGTACCACCAGGCAATACAAATTTTTTAAAAAGCCAAATATACTTGTTAAGCACTACTTGTTAACATTACATAGGCATTCTGACATAGGCAAGAGAAGAACCCATTTATTTAAGATGTAATTCAGTTTCTTTAAGCACCTTTTCTTTTCCTACATACTCAATTTCAATGAGACAAGAGTCTTCCAGGGCTGACCTTCCATTACTATATAGCTTGAGAATTCCTAAAAGCACCATGCATGCTCTGCACCATGAACCAGATGAGTGAAGGAATCTTTATCCTCCTATTTGCAGACAGGAATTATTGTTTCTGTGATCTCTGATAGATGTTTTCCTAGCCTGCTCTATAAAACCTCTAACAGGGTAATCAGCAGCACAAGTGGTAAATCATTATCTTTGCACAGATCAGACAGCTCAGGACTAGAAAGATGAAGAAGATGGTCAGCACATACTCCATCAGCTGATTTGACCACATTTCCTCCCAGAAGAAGGAATTATAGACTCAGGTTCAGCACCAGAGCCTGGGGAGAGCAATTCTCCAGAGGGTGTTCACCTCTCAGTTCTGGGGCTCTTACCTTAGTCCTCCTCTCCCTTGCAGTCCTTTTCCTTTTTTAACTTTTCCAGGTGTCTCTCATCCAATTATCACCCTGCCCATTCCTCACACCTGTGCATCACGGTCACCTCTGTAAGATACAAGGGGATCTGTGAGATTCCAGGGATGGGAACTCCCATGTTTATCCCCACTGCCCACTGCCCTCCAAACAGGAGAACCTCCAGTTGGTCCTTTCAGCCTCAAACCAGAAATGGTTGTGCCAAACAGATTCTGCAGAGATGGCAGCAACCAAAGCCCAACTATTCATGAACCTGCCTGCGTGAAGCAGGATGTGTGCACTTGTTTTTAGACCTTTATAAATGTAGCTGAATTCAACGGGCTGCTTGACACTGCAGCAACACCACTGCTACAAATGAAACAAAACCAAAGACCCCGAGCTCGCTGCAAAGAATGGGTGAACCAAAATCTTTTGGTAGGAAATTAGTTGTGCTCTTCCTTAACCAACAGGCATGGTCAGCCAGCCTCAAGCAGAAGGTGTGACTTGTTATTCCATTTTGCCTGCTGACAGGGCAGCCTTTTGCTGGGTCAGGTGGTGGGATGGCTTTCCTGTCCCCAGGAGCTGCTTCCTGCCAAACACCAGCATGAGAGGCCTTAGAATGAGCCAGTTCCCCACGCCAACCTTGTAAAAAAACAATCTTTCTTACACTGCACTAAGTTACTCTGAAATTGCCTATTTTCTGTGACAGCAGAAGCACAAGAAATACATTAACATTACTGCAATGCTAAAAAAGCCCCTCAATTTCATTTGCTCTACATTTAAAAAAAAATACCAAGACCATTCACAAGTTAGCCTTTTTTTTTTTTTTCCTTTGGAATTGAGTAGAAAGCCTACAAAAAGTCCTAAAACCAGAAACTGAATGGGTAACTATGTTGAGAGACAGTATGGAAATGCAGCATGGAACAAAATTAATTCCCTAGAAGACTCTTCCCTGTTGAGGATCATCGAATATCAAGGTGTGAAAAAACACAACCCTTTTTTATTTTCTTAATACCCTTTTTCTCCTATCTCTGGGGATTCTACTCCTGACTCACAGGGACCTAAACCTGTTCATACAGTATCTGCAGACTTCAGTATTGGCAATGAAGTGACTTAATCCCAGCCTGTGGCAGAGAGAGCTGATACAGGAGTGGAGCTCTCTGTTTACTCTGGAGGGGGAAAAGAGCAGCAGAGAAAGGGAGATATAAAAGAGATATAAAAGGTGCGTCATGGTATCAAAGGAGAGGAGTGTAACAACGTGCACCCTCTGAGTTTCACAAATACCTCATCAGAAAAAATCTTATTTATAATCAAGCAAACAAAAAACCTACTCGCACATGCAGATTTTGGTCAAATAAGGAGTTTGGTGTACTTCAAAAGCAGGAAAAAAATTGCAGCATTTTATTACTGAATTACATCCTATTTTATTAAAACTTTTCTGCATAAGTCACTGTCTATTTTCTATTCTCCATCAAGAGGCATAAAGAGCTCAGACTGAAGCTGAGATCTCCCTGCAGCTGTTGCCACAAAACCCAAGGAGATGTGGAAAGGAGTGCTGTGATGGAAACCTGCAACCTGCTGCACTCCACCTGCAGAAATCATCAATGTGCACAACAATACAAGGATGAAAATGAGGGTGTAAATTGTTTGAAACAGAAATACTTCTTGACAAGTAGATAAAAAACAAAAGCCAGTAGAGAATGGTCTCCTTTCCAAAAGCAGAAAAGTACACAAGGAAGAAGCTCTGTGTGGGATAAAATGTATTATCTAATGCCATGAACCTCTAAAGGGCTGAGTATATTTAATATTCAGCCCTAAGTCATCTCACTGAATTTCATGGCAGTCTGCTTACAGTATTAGACAGGATCACCTGGAATTTCAGGGAAAAGAGAAAAGTGATAAAAGGCAATGGGGAAAAACAAGGGCCACAAGATGAGCTATAAGCAGAGATGCAGGCAGGAATAGAAAGTGACAATAATAAAACATGGGAAGGTTTCGAGGGGACTGAGCTGCAACAGCTTGCAGTAGCAGGAACACACAGTCCCTAAGATTAGGAACTGTCTTTGTTTTATTTCTTTTCCAGCCCTCTGACTGATTGTTGCAACATGGAGAAGGGAATGTAATGTACCTTGGAAATTAATTACAGTTATACAGCTGGTTCCTAGCCAATTAGGAAGAAGACTCTCAAAACTCCTCATCTCCCAAAACTATAATTAATGCTACAGTTAATGTTGCTTGCTGAAAACAAAACTGTGTATAGATTGTGCCATAATTTATTGACTAATAAAAACACAAGAAGGAACAATGGAAAGAGCGATGCCAAAGGATGCTTTTTGCAAAATCATTTTTCACTTCAGAAGGAGTTATTTTCCTGCGTAAACAGGCATAAAATTACCAGCCAGTGCCCTGCCTGTCATTGATTTCCACTTGGCACAGCTTGCCAGCTGCTGTTTGCTCTGAGTGCTGCCTTGACCTGCCCTGGTGACGCTGGCCCTTTCCCTTTGTGGCAGCATTTTCCCAGCGGGGAGGTCCCAGCCCGCCCAGAGTTCAGCTGCAACTTTTGCCGAGGGCTCGGGGGTTGCCCATATGTTGGAGTGGAGGGGCCAGCCTGGCTGGAATTAACTCGGCAGTGGCGTCCAGCTTTGCGGCTGGAGCTGGCCCCGAGGAGATTAGAAATGCCCCAAAACTAATTAAATATTTTGTCTCCTGCTGGTAAACAAAAGCCAATGAGGGCAAAACTACCAAATGCCTGATTTAACTAGGGTCTGTAAGTAGCTTGACAACAGCAACCCTGAAGTCAGTGATGCATGATTTAAAAGCCCCTAATGGGTCAAAGCTGTTACACAAATGAGACTTTGGTCGATTATCCTTCACTTTATATATCTGCAAAACTGTTACATAAATGTACTTCCTATCAGTTTCCCGAGGAGCCTTTCTGGGGTAAGAGCCATGCAGTCCACATATTTGTTTGGAAGATTTCTTAACTTTCACTTTTGCGCTGAAGAAATACAGAAAGCAAATATAAGCACCAAGGAAATAGGTACAAATAAGAAGTGACAGCATTTTCAGTAACATTTTCAAGGATCTGAACTGTCAAGTGTTGCTTCATAAAAATGAGAGAGAAGAATTCTCTCAGTTAATACCAGATCTAGTACAATGTGTTCAATTCCATTTTCTCAGCTAAGCACCTTCTTCTAGGCACTTCAATTTTAATATACATCTATAAAATACAATATTCTATAGTCTATATATTCTATATAATATATAGAATATATTATATATATAATATATAGATTATAGATAATATCTATTTTATATATATATATATATATATATATATATATATATATATATATATATAATCAGTTAAATTATTTAAATGCAGAATAATATATATCTAACCAGTTAAATTATTTAAATAATGGACCAAATGCTTTTGATATCTATAATTCAGATTTCATGTATTCAGTTATGTAAATCATAAATCCACTCTCATGGCATTTTAAACATTGTACGTCCATAAGGGTATATTATATTTTAAAATACACTGCTGCAGACTCAGTTCCTTTTCTTTTAGAAATATGTAAGCATTGTCACATAAATATTCCATGACCATGTTTTAGAAGGTCAGGTGATAAAAAGTCTCACAAAAATCCCATTATGAAAGAAAATGAGAATTCTAATTTGATGTTCTGTATACTAATTTTCCATTCATGCTTAACTTCACGTGTGTCTGCAATCCTTGTGCAGCTAATGGGGCTGATCCAGTATCCAAAGGCAAAAACAAGGTTTGGTTGTCCAGGACCACAGTGCATAATGCTGCGAACTACAAAGTGACTGGTTCAGGAAAGCAGAGCCTTCACCTCATCTGGGAGGACAGTGGTCAATCTTTACATTTTCCATAAGACCAGTTTTAAAAAAAAAAAAACTTTACAGTAAGGTTATCTTTATCCGCTGAAATTTGAAACTTACTCAAAAACGGCAAGGATCAAGAATAAAAGGAAATCTTTAAACAAATTGGTATATATATACATACACACACATATATATATACACACAAAAATTAAATATAGAATCTACACATATATATATCTCACTTCAATTTTATTGTACTGTTATTGTACAATTTTACCGCACTTCAATTTTATTGTACTTTTACTGTACTATAACACTTTATAGCATTATTTTTACGTTATAATTTAGCTGTTATGCAAACGAAGCAACCTCCAGTCACTTTCAGTGAGGGTTTACACCAAGGGCTGATATTGCAGTTACTGCTCCCCAAAAGCAGGAGGAACTCTTGGGGCTCCCTGCCCACGCACACCCTCACATCCCACATCTGCTCCTTTGTCTGCACGCAGAGGTGTCCCCAGCAAAGAAAGGCAGCTCCAAAAGATTGAGATGTTCTAGTTAGGCACACGGTAACATTCGAGGGTTTGGATTTTCATTTTCTCCCAATGTCACATTTGGGAGCTCCCAGGAATGGGATGTGATGGGGGTGTTCTGAAAGCTACCAGGAAAGGCAGTTTGAATAAAGAAACGCTCAGTGTGCCTGCTCACAGTTAATGCTGGCTCACAATGCACAAAGGGCAATGCTCCCCATCAGGTGCCACAGAATAAAGTGATAAACCATGGCTAGGAGAGCAAAAATCTCACTGCGCTGCATGCACACAGCAAAAGGACTGAGCATTTGATATCTAAAGGTGTTTGCTTTTCTATCCCATGAAGAAAATTGTTTCTCTTAATTCCTTATTATTTCAGGATTTCAAGAGTCTTGAAAGTCAGCATTCAATCAGATTTCAGTGGAGTTTTCTTCTGAATTCTACAAACTTGAGGATGGGAAAGTAAATTATTAGTCTTAGTGGTCTTAAATTAAGGTCTTAGTGGACCTTAATTATTATCACAGTGGAAATTTAAAATTAAGAGTTCTAATAATTTTTACAGAACTATTTTCAGCCACTGCTGTTATACAAGTTCCCTTCTTTCCATACAAAATAAATTATGCAATCATTCTTATTTAATTGCATTCATCATGGTTTATGATGTATCATCAACTACTCATGGGCTTTAATTCCTGCAAAAAATGCAGGAAGGCATCTCTATTTCTGTTGCAGCTGGCCTTATTTACTTATAATTGAGAAGCAAAAATATATGTATTACTTTTTTTTTTTCCTTACAATTTAGGAAAAAAAACCAGTCTGAGCACAGTAATAATTACACTTGTGTAATTGAGACGCACTGAAAAATGTGCCTCTGATGAAAGTGCTGTCAGTTTGGAGAATTAGGGGTGCTTTTAAAGTCCAGCACTAGGCTGAGGAATATGGGTGACAGAACAGGAACACGTATGTATGACTGCACAGGGCACACGAGCTTGTCTCTGCTTTTTCCAGCAAGGCTCTTTTCCACACAGGGTGTTGATGTTTTCTCCCCCAATGCAAAAAGATTTCAATGAATTGCACAAGGCCCAGTTAGAACCATGCAAGAAAACTTCTCCTAGTTAAGAAAAGATGCCATAACCGGTGTCAGCTCTCACTAAAAGATGCCTGAAAACAACTGAGGAGAGGAAACAAACACACAGAACTTGAGATATCTCCTGCTTTTCCTTGGCGGGCAGGAAAGCCAAACAGAAGCAATGAATTCATATTGTAGTCCTTTAAGGATCAAGATCCCACCTTGGTTTTGCCCATCTCAAAATCCTAGGGCATAGCACAACTTAATCCACACTGCCATCCAGCCAGGAATGCAGCAAAAACCACGTTCTATATACAGCTCCCCTTGGAGCTCCTCCTGGAACTGGCTGTGCTGTTCTTCACTCAGTGCTGGTGCTTGACAAGACAATCAAATCCTTTGTTAAGGACTTCCAAAATGAAACAGAAATACCAATTAACTGGTTTTCTGTCTGGAACTAATTTAATTCCAAGGTGTCTTCTAGTACCTTGGGATATGGAGTGTTCTGCTCTGGAGAGAATCAATCAGTGGGAGATTGATGAAGGGGTGCTGAGGTCAGGTTTGCAAATACAGAACCATCTGCAGAGTCTCCTGGGTTGGTACCTGCAGCATAGTAATTTACAGGAGCAGGTGTTTCCTTTTAATCTACATTTTTTTTTCTGCTGAAATTGTAACTTTATTAAAAACTGCCTGCAGTTTGTTATTAAGAGGGTACTTTGTTCATTTTTGCTATTAAGTGACTGCTGAAAGGTTTCTGAAAGTTTTAATGCCCATAATCCCTAAAAATACAGTTAAGAAAAGAGGCTGTGATGTTAACTATGGAAGTCAACCAGACACATAGTTAGAAAGCTGCTACATGTAAACACAATAAAGCCCAAAAGTCTGTTCTTAAAACAGAATTATATTGTTCAGGACCGAGCCATTTCTTCCCAAACAAGGGTGACTGAAATTATTCCAGCTGTGGAGATTCTAATTTATTTTTGTTTCCAGCCATAACTAACTATGGAGAAAGGAAGCTTTCTGAAACAGAAAAAAAAATCAAGAAAATCACACTGCAGTCTCCAGTCTCCACAAAGGCATCAAAGTTAGAAATGTTTCTTCTCTTCATATTCTGCTTTAGACATTCGATCTAAATGTCTTAGTCTAAAACCAACTTCCTGGGAAAAAACCCATACACACCATTGACTATCTGGTCACATCCTGGCTTTTGCTCTTCCACCTTCCTATTGTTTGGAAATTTTTATTTATGGCTAGCAGTAAACTTCAGGAAACAAAAGGACAGTGACTCAGCAATTGAGAAAAATCCCTAGTTCTGTGGTTCTGTTTAAGTCTCTTAATTAATTTCAAGATAGATTTATTCCTTGGGGGGAAAAAATAGCTGTGAGAATAAAACGTGCTTAATTGGCATATTTTTCAGTTTTTAATTGAACTAATTTAATTTTTACCTGACCAAGCATCACCCTTTATTTTAATTTAGGTTTTGGGTATTTTCTTTAATTCTGGGAAGGTTCCCTCTGTTCCCGGCATGTTTCCCTGTCACTCTGATGAATACTGAGACAAAGAAATCTCTCCTTTCCCAGAAATAACTGCCTCATCTGTTGCTAATTTCCCTTCCCATCCCTTATGGAACACATGGCTCCTTTCTATGACCTCTTGCTGTGTGCACATTCATGAAGCCTTTATAATTCCTTCTTCTTGGAAAACTTTCCAAATTTAATAACAACCTTTAATGTGTGTTTTCTGTGTATTCTCATATAAATAATGCTAAAGAAATGCAAAGTATTTCCATGCCTCCTTTAAGCAAACCTGTTAAATGGCTTATTGCATTATTCCTATTTTCTTTACACCCCTTTTAGCTCTACATTCATTTCCATAGCAGTAAATGTGTGTGGTTTCTGTTGCTCACTGAAGTTTCCTGGTTTGCCTCCTTCCTCCTGGCCCCTACATGAGCAAAATAAGCAAAAGGGCATTTTAAAAGTTCATATCTGAGCTGCTGGATCTAGCCATGGATTTCCTCCAGCCTTACAGTGGCCTGGAGCTTCTGTTGGACACTCTCCCAATAAATAACACTCAAGTGCACAGGAATTTTTGGAATTGTGTTTCCCTCCACGTAATTTGCTCTTGGTTCAACACATCTCTATGCCACCAGTCTTTTAATTAAGAGAGCAGCACAAAACAGTTCTGCAAATCCTCTGCACCACAGACACTAAACAAATCCTTTGCAAAAAAGATGTGAAACAAGGCCACACAAGGGCTAAATAATATTACTTTAAGTTTGCACAACCTATTTTTTTATATGGGAAGATAGAATTTGTCACAGCTTATTTCCTTTTTTATTAACTGAAATGTGCAATACATTAAAATAAATCTTAGTGAATAATTAGGATCACCAGGTCAGCTACACAATATTTCATGAGAATAAAGTTGCTCCTCAGAAAATAAGTGCTCTTTTTCTTGCCACCCTCAGCAGCCGTACTTGTTTTGCATATGGTTGCATATTTAATTAGCAATCTTTCTGTAAATGTCTGCAATTAGACAATGATGATTAATAAAATAACTCCTTTAAAGCTCCATTTAGGCAGCAGAACTGCACAATCAGGTATAATTAATTCATCATTAATAAATCATGGCTGATTAACTAACACGTTGATTACAAACACATTACTGCATAGCCTCCCACCTGAGCTCTGGTGATTTTTCTATCCTGAAAAGAAATAGAGACAAAGTAGTAGTAAACTATAAAAAAAATGCTTTAAGCAGCAAAGATATTAGTTTGGTCAGGAAATTTATATAACAAGTCTCTTTGAAATGTATGGGCCTTGTTCTTTATTAGTCCTCTTGAGTAAAACAAATTATTGTACTGTCTATTTGTTAAATGTGGATGGGTGAACAATAGCTGGTTCTTTAGTTCACTTTTACTCCTGAAGAAGCCTTTTTTCCTCTGATTATGGGCCAAATTCAGCTTTGCCTAAACCAGCAGGAAGAATGAAAGCAGCAGCATTGCTGCTCCAGAAGGTGCACAGTGCCTGCAGCCAGGAACAATCCAGGGAACATCCAGGGAAGGATCCGGGGAACTTTCAGGGAACAACCCAGGGAACAACCCAGGGAACACCCAGGGAACAACCCGGGAACAACCCAGGGAACAACCCAGGGAACATCCAGGGAACAAGCCAGGGAACAAGCCAGGAACAACCCAGGAACAACCCAGGGAACAACCCAGGGAACATCCAGGGAACAACCCAGGGAACATCCAGGGAAGGATCCGGGGAACATTCAGGGAACAACCCAGGGAACATCCAGGGAACAACCAGGGAACATCCAGGGAACATCCAGGGAACATCCCAGGGAACATCCCAGGGAACAACCAGGGAACAACCCAGGGAACAACCAGGGAACATCCAGGGAACAACCTGAGCTGTGGGGACAGGAGGCCAGGGCCAAAGCTGCCACCACAGCTGTGACCTGCACCTGATCACGAGCCCATGTGTATAAATCATCCTGCAGCTCCACAACTCCAGCAAGACTGAATGCAGGAGAAGAACGTGCATTTCCATTTGGATACTCCTTGTCCTAGCCCTGAACTGAGCAGTGCATTTAAATCTCATTTTTGGTATGCTCTTTGTAGCTTCAGGAGATAGAATTTTCTACTTAAACTAAGATTCTCACACTGCTGCTTGTCCAGCTGCTTGGACTTAAGTAAGATGTAACTAGCAAAATTCTGATAAAATTCAAAATAAATGGAAAAACGGGAACTTGGCACAATTAAGTTCCTGATGATTTATAATGGGATATGTCACCCCACTGTTCCCACAGTATTAGAGTGTCTTCTGAATTCAAAACACATCACCCCGAAATATTGCAAAGAACTGAAGCAAAGCTCAAGACAGAGGTGACTTGAAAGAGAAAACAGTTTTAGCTAGAGTCACTGAAAGTTCCATATTCCCAATAAATCCAGTGAAAGACCACATCATGGTGACAAAATCTGAAGCAGTACACTTCACAAAGATTATAGAAGAAACTTTCAGTTTAGGAGAAAATCTTCAGGTTTTGAAAAATAATTGACATTGCTGTAACCAATAAAGTTTCCCCTCAGATTTTAATCAGCTTTAGGTGCATCACAAGGTCAATCTGTTAAATCTACTAAACCTTTAATTAAAAGTATTGACTAAGCAGCAGTGCTATGATCAAAGGCAATATCATTTGACTTCAAAAAATACTGTTCATAAAAGAGAACCAGAACCACAAGGCACATTTCTGAACCATTTATATTTTTTCATATTTTAATTCAAGTAAGTTAGTGAACATGGCTGCCATTTCAATAATAGCCAAGAAAATATACTTTTTTTTAAAAAATTAATTCAGATTTCATGAAAAATTATCTACATGGGAAAAGTTTGATTATCAAACAGATGCTTACAGTTTAATCCAAGATGCAGTAAGGGATTTTAACATGGAATTTGGAAATAAAGAGAAGAATCACTTCAAGGCAGAAAAACAAGATAGCTGTACTCGAACGTTTTCATTGGTCAGTGCACATAGGAAGTGGCAAGATGGAAGTGAGCAATACCAAGGATTTTGAAGATGAGAAGCGAGTACTTTCAGGCAATTTTGAAAAATGGCCAGTGAGTAATAAAAGATTTTGAGAACAGCAGTAATTCACTGCCTAGAGCTGAGATAAAATCAGCATAATTAGAGTAACATTAGTGATTAGTGAGAGCAGAGGGAGACTGGTGGCAGCTCTTTCACAAAGTCAGGTTTCCTTTTAGCACCACAGCACTCTGCCCAGCAATGTCAACTCTGCCGTCACCGCGCACGGAAATCTTCAGCTCTCCTCCGCGGCGGGAGCACTGAAACGCTGAAGAGAAACAAGAACCCAGAGTTAAACACTACTGTGTGTCACAAATTCCTTAGAAATCCATGAAATCTCCAGGAAAGGAGGCTCCTGGCTCCAGAAACCAGCAGCACCAGGGCAAGCAGTGCACCAGGGACACCTTGGATGAATTGCCTTCATGGATGAAGGTCAGCTGAGGTGGCGGGAGCACTGAAACGCTGAAGAGAAACAAGAACCCAGAGTTAAACAAAACTACTGTGTGTCACAAATTCCTTAGAAATCCATGAAATCTCAGGGAAAGGAGGCTTCTGGCTCAGAAACCAGCAGCACCAGGGCCAACAGTGCAGCAGGGACACCATGGATGAAGGACAGCTGAGGTGGCGGGAGCACTGAAACGCTGGAGAGAAACAAGAACCCAGAGTGAAAAACTACTGTGTGTCACAAATTCCTTAGAAATCCATGAAATCTAAGGGACAGGAGGCTCCTGGCTCAGAAACCAGCAGCACCAGGGCCAACAGTGCAGCAGGGACACCTTGGATGAATTGCCTTCATGGATGAAGGTCAGCTGAGGTGGCGGGAGCACTGAAACGCTGAAGAGAAACAAGAACCCAGAGTTAAACACTACTGTGTGTCACAAATTCCTTAGAAATCCATGAAATCTCAGGGAAAGGAGGCTTCTGGCTCAGAAACCAGCAGCACCAGGGCAAGCAGTGCACTAGGGACACCTTGGATGAATTGCCTTCATGGATGAAGGTCAGCTGAGGCGGCGGGAGCACTGAAACACTAAAGAGAAACAAGAACCCATAGTTAAACAACTACTGTGTGTCACAAATTCCTTAGAAATCCATGAAATCTCCAGGAAAGGAGGCTTCTGGCTCAGAAACCAGCAGCACCAGGGCAAGCAGTGCACCAGGGACACCATGGATGAATTGCCTTCATGGATGAAGGTCAGCTGAGGCGGCGGAAGCACTGAAACGCTGAGGAGAAACAAGAACCCAGAGTTAAACTTAACTACTGTGTGTCACAAATTCCTTAGAAATCCATGAAATCTAAGGGAAAGGAGGATTCTGGCTCAGAAACCAGCAGCACCAGGGCCAACAGTGCAGCAGGGACACCCTGGATTTATTGCCTTCAGGGATGAAGGTCAGCTGAGGTTGGTGTATTTCCAACCAGACCTTTTCTATTGAGCCTGACAAAACTGCTACTTCATACAAGCACTGAGGGGCAGTTTGCTTTGTTGCAGCAAATTTAGTTTCTTCCATGTATCTAAGAAGTTCTGAATTCTCCCTCATGGGATAGAGGTTTTGGAGGGAAGGAGGAAGAACACCAAGCATTATCTGCATGAGAAGGAATGACCATTTCACTGGCACTGGACACCAAAAGCTGACACTGCATTCAAAGAATGTGCCTGGCTAAAGGGTAACAAGCTCACAAAGGCAGTGGGAAAAGTCTACAAAGAAATGTAGATGCTGCTTCAGCTGTCAGAAACTGCCACCAAATTCTTACACAGGATGCAACAGATATTGATTTATAGAATCCTGAAGATATAATTGAATACACCTGGGCAAACCTGAAGCACAAACAGCCTCCTGCTTGTAATTGCTTAGAGAATTCAGCTTTTGTCTGGACTGCTGAGCCATACACAGCTGGGATGGGGTTCACCCAGCACGTGGAGTCTCTAACTCATTTCAGCAGCCTCATTCTAGTTGCCTGACCAGAAAAGGGTCTGGCTCAGATGGCATTTAGGAGAGTTCTGAGCAGTGTTGCTTTTGTGAAAGGCTCTAAAGGGATGAAGAGGCAATAATGTTCAGTCCTCTTACTCAATGAACTTCCAACTGCTCCAGAAGTTGTCCAAAGCTAAGGGGCACATTCTTCCCCTCAAACCCACAATTTATAAATTGGGTAGAGATTGTATTCAGACCCCAACAGAGCACAGGTTCTCTGATGCCATACATGCCGTATGCTTTGAAACTATTTCTCTCTCAGGCACTGCTGCTAAGAAAGCCCTTCTTTGATTAGATTACATTCCCAGACAAAGCAAGCACTCTCAAAGAGCAGAAACAGGAGCTATTTAGAGATTGATACTTTCTGTTCTTTTCCATTTATAGAACCATGGCTTGTTTTTAACTTGTCAGAACACCACCTGTGAACGGAGCAATGCTTCAAGTAGTAATTGAAGTGAATATTTTAGACTCTTACAAGACCCATGCCAGCTAAAATTGATCAATCATTATTGCCAGGTGTGGAGACACACCAAGGTCTTCCACAACAGGAGACTGAAATAAAAGAGACTAATTGTTTCAATTCTTCAAAGGTTGGTTTGGTTTTTTCTTCTTTAAATGTCCAAACTCTTAGTTCTTTCATGTCAGGATTGCTGAGATTGTTTTGATATTGGTCCATTTTATTTTACTTTTCTTTTTTGGAAGAAACTTCCGAAGTAGAAGAAAAACAAAAAATAACACACAAAAGAAATTCTTAGACAAGCTTGTATGAAAATAATCCTTGATCTATTCCTTCTGTCACACAAAAGCACAGGTATTTCATGCCATGTCCTAGAGTAAACGGGAACATTTCAGTACCTAGAGGATTTCATTTAACAGCAGTGCCTCTGGAGGCTTCAGGCATCTCTGAAGTGCACTCCCCTTTTAGATCCCACACCTGTATTTACAGGAGCACTTCTCACTGTACACAGATTTTATACATATCTGCTATGAAAACAAGTATGTACAAGTGTACAGACAGCATCTAAAGCTGAGCTCAGCGTGCCCTGGGCTCCTCTGTGGTTAACCTGACACACAGGAAAGCTTGGAGCAGCCACAAGGCTGGTGATAGCACAGCATCACACCCCTGCACTCACACAGCAGCTGGGGGCCTTGCACAAACATTATCCTCTTCTTCTGGAGCTCCTCACCAGCCTGCATGGAGCTCAATGACCCCTGCCTAACCAACTGAAGGAATAATGGATTTCCTTCTGAATGCCATCAGAATGCCATCAGCTCAGGAATAACTGACACTCCTGTAATAACACTTAGGAAAGCACCAGTATTATGCTTGAATTTCTAAACCCTAGAGAGGAATGCTGAAAGAAGCATTTGTTCCTTAAGCCAAGCAAAGATCTCCAAGACTTTTTTTTTTTTTCCCTAAGAAAAAAGGTGGGCAAATCTGGTGATTGATGGAGGGAAACACCTCTCCTTTGAAGAAATGTAACACTTGTGCATAAATCTGATGTTGTCAATCTGTGTGTTGAGATTACTTGTAAAAGATGAAAACTGCAATGAAAACTCTTGACTTCATGAGCATTCAAATTAGCAAAAACTTAAATACAGGTAGATTCACTGTACCTTAACAAAGCAACTTCTTCTGGCTCTTTATGTGTTTTGTTGTTCCTAGTAATGTTGGTGGTAATTTTTGTTTCGTTTCTGCCCTCCAAAAAACAACCCTAAAATGCTATAAACCATAAACCTGTACCAGGTTTATAGCTATAAATGCTGTACCAGAAGGGATCAGAGATGTTAAAGGCAGTAAAAAGAAACAAATTTCCCCACAAATAAATAGAGTTGTCCCAAGTAAACTGGTGTAGCAAGATTCCCCTAGGTTAAACTGAGATAAACACTGTCCTGGGTAAGCCCTTGTCATCACAATAATTTGGGAAGTGCTCTCTAATTGGTTTGGCTGTCTGGAATTCCTTGTGCAGGTTTATAAATGTTACCTTAGAAACGTGACAGCAGTGTGAAGGACTGAATACACACACAAATTATGCACTGCATTCTCCAGCAACTGTGGAAGTCTGTACATCTGAGAGATTATAGCTTGTACACATTGCAGAGACTCCTCAAATGCAAGAAAGGCAAGGACTGCTACAAAGCCCTGACTGAACAAGCAGCTCAAATTCAAGGACATGGACCCAGCTTCAAGGAAAGATCATGAAGTATTTCACCTTGTAAAAGTACTGGAAAATTCTCTTTGTGGTTAGAGGGAGTGGTTGTTGTTTGAGAATTTACTCTAAAAAAAGTAGGAAGAGAACCCAAACACAGGAAATTAAGTCTGATGCTTCAGCTGACCTTCTCCTAAAGGCCTCAATAGCCAGAGAGATCTGACAACAGATTTCATGTTCCACATTTTTATATTACTTTATGTGCAATCTATTTGGGAACTAACAGATGCTTCATTCTATGGAAGAAATCTTCCTTTATTCTTGCAATAAAAAGTATCAGATATTGCAGAAGGCACCACAGAGGTTTCTAAAAAGTGCAAAGATGCTCTTATTTATTAATACTTGCTGATATGGAATGCCCTTGAATGCCAGCTATCTTTTCCAAATAATCTCATTAATAGTAGAATTTGCCCAGTACTACCTGATATCTCTCAGACAGACACATGAAAGGAAAAGTTATTTCTCATAAACATACATCAACTTGTCCTGTTTAAAACAGTTCTGCACGATTTCTAACACAGAAGAAGTTTGAGGACATATCTGCATGAAATATGCATGAAAAAACCCTCAAACAACACAAACCTATCTTGTGGACAGATAGGACTGTTTTTGTGCTGAACACATTAGGGAAGCTGATGACAGTATCAGTTGCCCTGGCTGCTTGAGCTAGTTTCTCTAAAAGCACAACAGGGACAGTACATAGAAAATACAAGAAAATGCAAAACAGGTAGAAAGTGTGAATTATAAGTACAGACAGAATTGCAGCCTGTTTGAGTACTTAAAGAAGCAGTGTCTATAGATGGTGTGGGGAGGTTCAGTCCCACATTAACATCCAGAAATGTCCAAAGCTTCTGAGAAACAGCCAGTCCTAAAGGACACATTACCAAAGGCAGTTTTTCATCTTCAGAAAACATGTTGAGATTCCCCCCCACCTCCCCCCAGCATTACTTAATTACAGATATTGTGTGGTGTAAATGTGAATACAAGACCTTTGGGACAGAACATTAAATCTTTCCTTTGGTCCATGATGGAGCAGGTCCTGTTCATGGTGGAGCTTTTAAAGACTTCCCATCCTCAAGAAAATCCATTCTGAGATTCATTTTACCCAATACAGAAAGGCTTATATTCAGGCTAGCTGTTTGTTTGGAAAAGTGTTTATTTTTATGGACAAAGCACTTTATTAGATCAAGTACCCACCCTCTGCTCTAGACTAAATGTGGCCAAAGGTTTGTGTGCAGAACTGCCCCCTGTCCCCTCTTGGGAACCAGGTGGGGGATGAGAGTATTTTGTGTTGCTTCTCTTGTTCTGTTCTCTGGCAAAGCAGCAGGAACAGGAGAAGCAAGGAGTCACCCAAACCCCTCCCACAGCACTGGCACATGGTAGCAGCTTCTCTTGGCTTCTTTCCACCTGCTTAGTAACAAAGATGTGACCTAACAGGCATATCTCACTGACTGAACCAAACACAAACATCCCCTGAGCTTCCCCAAGCTTCAGCTATGATGCAAGGTCGTGAGAAGTAAAACCCCAAAGCCAAGATCAAATACTGACAGCAGAGAGTTATGATCCAGAAACCAGCACTTCAAACTCCCTGGGGCATGATGTGTCATGGTGGTGGATAGGAAAGAAAGCAATTTCTCAGAGATTACCTCACACACAAAATATTACTTAATATTCTATTCATCTTGAGGAAATGGACAGGGAGTTATTGCCATGGTTTGGATTGCAGTAGTAATACAACCCTCTCTTTTCTAGTGAGTAGATTTACACAAATGGACAGCTTTGCAATAAAACAGTTTCTCTTACCAAGCATTTCTTTCTTCCCCAGCTGCTCTGACCAGTAGCTGCTCAAAACAGCATGAGCAGACCCTTAAAAGAAATTGGAAAACAAAGTACAGAATTAAATTATAATCACTACTTTACAGAGTAAGCATAGTCAAAATGTAAATATCATAAATCAAGTGCCATGTGTTTTTAGGGTGAAAAAACCTAAGAGTCTGCACAGCAGACAGAACTTTAGAGTTTATCATTTCCATTTATGGTAAAGCAGTATTACTGCCACATCCTCCAGCTCCAAAGGAAATCTTACTAGGTGAGGGCATCATCATTAGCTGCAGTTCTCAGCAGACTAATACTGAAATGGCACCTAAGCATGAACAGCATCCTGCAGCAATGTCAGAACAGGCAGGAGCATGCCCAGGCAGCCAGCTGAGCTCCCACAGGCCTGAGAACACCAGCAGGGGCAGGAACCAGGCAAGATCTCAGCTGAAATGCATTGCAAAAGAACCCAAACAAAAACCCAAAGCGCCACAAAAAAAGAACACCACCAGAAGAGGATAGAAATTTCCACTGCAACACTCATCCAGTAATGAGCCAGACTCTCACTTTTATCTGATTGTAATACTGAAAAAGACACATGAATATCTGTAAGAAGCTGATTTGATTTTTTCTGAATGAGTCTGCCTCAGCCATAAAAGTTTTTATTTTAATGAGCACTCCTGCTATCCATATAAACCAGTAATTTATAAGAGACTCCGAAGTACAAAAAGAGATTAAGGAATCTGAATAAGCACCTTTAAATTGAACTGAAACAAAAAGTATGAGCTGCTCATGATAGAAACACATACCTGTAACAGGGTCTTCCAGAACTCCAACCCAAGGTGCAAAATATCTGGAGTAAAAGTCATGGCCTTTTCCACTGGAATTTCCCTTGACAGTGAGTATGAGTCCTTTCAATTTCCCTGTCTTCTCAGCTGACAAAAAGTGTTGTGCATTCACTTTCAAGTTTTCCAACACGGACCTTGAATATAATTTTGAAAATTTAATAGCCCATAATTCATTTTACATGAATATAAGTACTGAAAAGAAAAACAAAGCTATGGAATCATCTTCTCTACAATTCAAATCCAGCCCTAAAATATTAGAGGAGCCTAGACCCCTAGCATTGTCCTCACAATGGTATTTCACAGAAAAATCACCTTGAAACTCATGCACTCTGAATGAGCAGAGAAGAAACATCAAGCCATGTGTTTCCTATTTATCTCTGAAAACAGAGCATCCTGAAATATCAGCCACCAAAAAAACCCAAAAATTCACCTTGTTTCAACATTTCAACATTTGAATCATTGAAAGAATTCTTGCCTCACTATGGAATGTACCCAGTGCTCCACCTCCTTTCAGAGCAGGCAAATAACTAACATCATTCAGGTTTTCGTGGCATTCTAAAGCAGTCTACACCTGCCTGATGCTTCCCAACAAAACAGTCTGAAAGAGTGAAATTATAAATACTCAGCTGAGAATATTTCTTTTTCCCAGCACCCCAGACTTTAACCATTAGTTAGGCCAAACTTCAAGTTTGTAATAATAGTAATTTGGCTGATTAAAGAAGTTATGCTTCAGCAGTATATACCTAAATCATGCTTGAATTAACAATGAAGTTCAGATGAGATTGCCACATGCTTTGGAATAATTTGAATTGGAATTCTCTCCCTAAAGCCACTTATGGTGCTGTTAAGCATGAATAAGCAGATTACAGACCCAGGGAAGGAAGAATCCCTGGCACTCTGCCAATGTGCCCTGAACTGAAGCAGGGCTCCCAACTTCCCATCTTTAGATTCAGCTGGATGGGAAAAATCATTAAAATCTGTTTCCTACAGCTCCTTCTCTTGAGGACAGATTTCACAATGATCCTACTCAGCTTTGCAGCTTCAGTAAGCTCCTGTTACAAGATAAAATAACCACTTCACACAGAAACTGAAATCAGAGGTCTCTAACCTCCACCTGATTTAACACTAGACAGAAGAGCCTGGTATGTAAGGGATAAGGAGGCCAGCTCAGTGTCTGCACTCCAGGTTAACACAATGAAAGAGGGCAGTGTACCTGTCATAGGTGTCACTGAGGCGGACCAGCAGCTTCCTTGTGTCGGGAGAGTAGCGGATGTCCTGGACACTCATGTCACCAACAGCTGCCTGGGGCAATGCAGGGACAGGAAAAACCCATCAGCACTTGGACACGAAATGTTATTCCCTTAGCACTTCTACAGAGCACCTTTCCTGCCAGAAGAGGGCTCATGCAAGGTCTGCCATGCAACCCTCAAGCACATGCAAGCAGGAAAAGCACATGCACCGAGTGTTGGAGTGGATATGGGGGAGTTACAAGTCCCAAACACATCGATTTGGGAAGGAATCCAGGACCTAGAGGAGGGCAAGGACACAGACTGCCCTCTTATGCACACAAAAGGCTGAAAATGCCATTGGAATAAATATTGACACTTTGGTCAATGGAAATGGGAGACACAGGTTCAGCACTCTTTGGAGAACTCCATTCCCTGACCCACTGACTCATTACTGAGAGCTCTGAATCTGGTGTTTCCAATGCAGGAGCACATCAAGCAGTGCCTTGTCACCATTTTTAACCATTTTAACACATAAAAAATAAGCAAAGCTATTATAAATGTTTTTCTAAGACAACTGATGGATTTTTCTTTTACCTTTATTAATTCTTCTACTTCCTTAAGTTCCTGAAGAAAAAAAACAAACACACACTGTAAAAAATGCAATATATATGTATGTATCTATGTAACTACAGACAGACACATAGACTGACATACACATACAAACACACACTTTCCTTGAAAGCCTGTCCTGAATAAAATGTTGACTAACCTGGGGGTAGGCTGTGTAAAGTGGCAAGTCCAGGACAATATGATCTTCCACTTGTCTGGCCTTTAATTCCCCACTCAGAGTCACAAACGTGAGAACTGAGTTTGTATTTTCTAGAGAGAGAACATTGCAACATTATCAAACAGTGTAATTTTAATCCAAATTGTCACAGCCCTAAGAGTAGCTCAGTACATTCAGAAAAAGTTAGTTATGCAGCTCAAATATATCTAGAGCAACATTGTATTCTGGGCAAAGTTCCCAACTAACTCAACAAATCTGCTGAGGCTAATAAACACAGCAATTGTCAGGGAATCACTCCTGCATTTGCCTAGAATGAATGGGAATGCCCTTTTAACAGAAAGAGCAATATTCCCTATTCATCAAATCCTCTCTGCCTCCCCCAGATGACATTTGCATATTTAGCACCTTTCCCAAACCAGAGTAACAGCAGGGCATGGCAGTCAGAGGGCAGGCATCACACCACAGCCTTGGAACTACACAGCAGCAGTGAAAGATACCCAGGGTACCTCCAGCTGTGTCCTACAGATGTTCTCAATGCTTAATTGCCTTTGTCTTAAAAACCAGAGATGTTAATTAGGAGTAAATGCTCTAAAGAACTATAGGAATAGATAGGTTATAGACCTACTTTGTACATGAAACAACACAGCAGCTGATGCCAGAGTAGCATGACCACAGAGAGGAACTTCACTGGCTGGGGTGAACCATCTGAGCCCAAAGCAGGAACCTTGGAAAAATAAAGTTTATTAAGTGGAAGAAGTCTAGATCTTAATTTTACCTCAATATATAAATAAAGTGATGATGTTTCAGTTAATCAAAATGCATGCTACAACCAGTTTTGGCCCTAAACACAGCTCCAGGTACCCATTCCACACTGAGTTTTCAGAAAAGCTATCCCTTTTGAGCCAGGCCAACAACCTCTGCATGCTGCACAGATTTTCCCCTGTCCTGGACAGGAATTATTTAGAAGACAAGGCCTCCGTGTCTGTATTATGAAATCAATCCTACAGAGGCAGAGTCATGGTCTGGAGGCCAGGTTGCAGTTCAGAGGCCATAGATGGTTTTGTTGGTGTAACAGAGCCTGTACTGCAGTGAGCTCAGGTATGAATTATCTTGCTCTGAATGAGCTCTGCATTGGTCTGATGCTTTCTTGTAAGCAGAGCCACTAACTTTTGGTGAAGTCATCTCCAGGTTTCAGTTTTCTGATGAAAGCTGTTTCTGAAAGGTTCATTTCTGCTGCAATCTTTTGGTGCAAATCTTCATCCAGGTCCTAGGGAAGACGTAACAAATCCAGTCAAGAAAAGGCCAAAAAGTGCAGAATCAAACTTTCTGTCAAACACAGACAATTTTCAATTATAAAATAACATGGATTCAGTTTTAATTCACAATAATCTCTGAGAATAAAAAGGACTTTAAGTGGGACAATATAGGAGCTGAGAAGAGACAAATTGGAGAAAAAAGAAGAAATGAAAGAGCTGGGGCTCCCAAAGTGCCTGTGATTTAAGGCAGTGGACATTGATCCCAAGCCACCCAAGGCCAGGGATTGTATAACATTCTCCTTGGCCCACGTTCCACTGCTCTTTCCTCATGGTTCTGCTGACTGGCCAGCTTTGAGAATCTAATCTTTCAAATCCTGAAACTCAAGCAAAACAAAGTGCTGAAGTGGCCTGGTCAGGTTCAGCCTCTGAGATAAAAATGCGTCCTTTAAACCTGAATTACTTCCTTCAACAACTAACCCTTTTCAGCCAAAATGCCACACCACAGCTACAAAATAACCAGCAACTGATCGTCTGCACCTGCAGACTGAATTCCGTACGGTTAAACAACATCCTCGCATTCTACAGCACAGTTACATTCCCCCTGCCCCAGGAAGAGTTCTGCCACTCACTGCAAAGATCCTAGACCAGGACAAGGACCAGCAAAAACGTTATTAAAACAACCTTTCTTTTTAACGGCACGGAACTTTATTGAAACACTGCCATCCTGTGGCACCTCTGAGACGCAGAGAGGACAGGTTTTGCCATTCTTGCATTTATTTCTCCTGCTTTTTTTTTTCTGTAAAGCATCTGCTGAGACTCTGGAGGGAGCAGAGAACAGTTGTTTTGCGTGGCTGCATCACAATTCCTTCAATCTTAGAATAAAATGCTGAATTAGGATCTCGGCTTTAGCTTCTCCAGGAACTGGAGAAAAATTTAAACATCTGCATCCCAAAGTCATGCGAGTAAGGTAGCTTCATGGTATCTTGATGTAATAAAGTAAAATTAATACTAAAAAATGAAATTAGAAGCTCATAATTTTAATACAGAGATAACTTTGAGAGTATTCAGATTTTATGGGGCCAAAAATAAGCCTGAAGAGAGATGTTCCCAGTCATAGCTTTGGCTGACCTGGTAATTTAAACAGACTTAGGAACTCTAGAAAGGATTCACGTTGGCATTTCGAGCTGTTGCCACTGGCTACTCTACACATATTTTCATATTTGCAATTTTTATCAGGAGTTACTATGCAAACAACACAAGGCCTGTAAATTTCTGATCCATCTTAATAATTGCTTTTGTTAGAAATTGGTACCAATTGGCATCAACTGTTCACAACACCCTGATGAGGAGGATAACTACTGTCAACTGCACCAAAACCACCATCCATTGCTTGTTTAAACTTGGCTAAAGCTGAACCCAACACACTAATGGTGAAAGACTCAGATCAAGGCCTGCACCTGCTCTTTTTCTATCCAGAGAAAGAGGAAAAATTCAAGAAAAAAAAGGGAGAAAACCCACACCAAAATCAAACCCCACAGTTTAATCCTTCAGCTGAGCACCGATTCTGTTTTACAGCGTTACTTTTCGGAGCTCACTGTGAGTCCTTCTTAATTCTTCAGAACTTTTACTCTGAATTATTCTTGAAGAAATTAAGCCATTTCTCTTAACTCAAATCCAGTTTGTTCCTTAACATGTTAACAGCCCACAAAAACTTCAAACGTTGTCTTGTATTACATCGTTTTGATGAATTAAAAAAAAAAAAAAAAGCACTCCTTTGCTAATTTCTCAGTATTCTTGTCCCATGGTCTGAAAAACCGAAGTCTCGAGTAAAGAAAGCAAGTCTCACGCAGCGCTGAGTGCTCAGGCCAAGTACAGAACGGCGAATGTCATTGCAGTACCTCAAAAAACAGTTGGGGTTTTTTAAACTTACATTTTCAAGCAGACAAACTGCCGCAGGATTTCCAGAAAACGGCCGGTTTGTAAACGCATCAACCGTAAAAATGGGAATCTGCATTGTGGCGTGCACGGTTTAGCCGCAGGCTGCGCTCGGCCAGGTGCTCTCTAACCTGTTACACCCCGGCCAGCACAGCCCCGAGTTAAAGCTCAGCTGAGGCAGGCGGGGCCGGCGGGCCCATCCCGTCACTTCCTAGCGCCGATAGAGACTGCGAGTCCTTTCTACCGCCCTGGCGCTCCGCACTGATTTATTATCCTTTTTTTAAACTAAACCACACATTTAACCCGCCTCGCCGCCAGCCCCTGAACGCCTCAGCGCGCCCTTTCCCCACAGCGCCCGGCCCGGTGTGTCCCGCACTGAGGGAGGCGGGATCCCGCCCGGGCCGGCAGCTCTGCTGAGGAGATGTGGGGAGCAGCCATGGCGTGCGCCCACAGCGGGCAGCCTTCCTCATCCTCAGTGCCTCCCAAAGCTGCGCCGAGGGAGAGGGACGCGCTGAGCGAGACACAAGCTCCAGGGCACGGCCGCACGGCCGCTCCGGAGCACGAGCGCCGCAGCCGCCATCAGCGCGGCCGTGAGGGGACGGCGGCGCCGCGAGGGGACGCCCGGGCACGCGCGCGCCCCGCCCCCGCTCCCGGCCGCGCGCGCTCCCGCTTGGCGCCAAAACGAGCGGCGGCGGCCGCGTGACCGAGGGAGGAGCGCGCACGCGCCCTGGGCGGCCCCTCAGCAGAGGAGGCGGCGAGAGGCAAAGGCGGAACGCCCCCTCCCCTACTCCGCATGCGCAGTCGCTCCTTTCCACCCTCCCCCCCCCCCCCCGCTCTCCCCCCGCGAGCGGCGCGTGCGCGGGAGCCGCCCAGGCGGGTGTGAGGCGGCGCGCGGCGCGGGTATCGCGATAGTCGCGCGGCCCGGACGCTCCCGTGCTGCCCGTGGGCGCTGCGCAGCTGTGGGCCCGCCGCACGGCTCGGCGCAGAGCGAGAGGCGCGTCCTGCCCGGCGCGAGCGGCTGCCGGGGCACGGCCAGGGGTGCGCGAGAGGCTCGCGGTGAGCGGAGAGGGCGAGCGGGCCGGGCGAGCGGCGGCGGGGCCCGCCCGGGGGGCTCGGCGGGCGGAGGCGCCGCCGGCGGGGGCTCGGGGCCCGGCCGGGGCCGGGTCGGGCCCGGCGCGCGCCCGTGGGCGGGGGAGGGGGAGGCGGTGCGGAGCCTCGTTCCCGATCGCGGCCGCCATTTTGAGCGGTGGAGCCGAGGGCGGCGGCGGCCCCGGGAGAGCGGCGGGCCGGGGTTCCTGCGGCGGCGAGGGGTACGGGCGGGGCGGGCGGCAGGCAGGCACAGCGCGGCACCTCCGAGAATAGAGGTGGGCAGCGGGGCGCGGCGGGGGGCGCGGCGGGAGCGGGGCAGGCGAGCGGCGGGCGCCCCGGGGAGGCGCGGTAAATGGCGGCGGGGAGCGGGCGGGGGTCAGGGCCGCGGTCCCGGGAGCGCGGCGGCTCCGCGCCTGCCGGGGCGGCCGTGGCGGCTCCCTTTGTGGGACGGCGGCGGTGCCCCCCCGCACCCGGCCCAGTCACGCACACGGCCCCGGCTGAGGGCAGACAAAGAAAGGCCTTGCGCCTCCAGCCCCTTCCTCAGCTGCTGTGCCGCAGGGGAAGAACAGCCGTACAAACAAAGCGCACGGGGCTGTAGGGAGCGGGTGCGTGCTCGCAGTCAATGGCGAGCTCTGTGTGCCGGGCTGCCCACGTGCCGCCCGCCGGCCACGCGGCGATCCCGGCACGGCGGCCCCGCGGGGCGGGCTGAGATCATCCCGCGGGCCTGGGCCTGGATACCCGGCCTCCAGTCCCCAACAGAAACAAAGCTCGTGATCCATCGTGTTTTCAAAATAAAGGCTTACCAGATTTCTTTTTTAGGGCGGGACTTGAGCGCGGACGGAAACTCAGGGGTTTTTTTATTTCTGTTTTGTTGGGTTTTATTTTTTTTTCCTAGGATTTAAATTAAATAAAAGATGGACTGGAGTGGAAAACACAATGGGCCCAATGATACAACCAATGACGGAACGGTGGTACGACTCCGAGGCCTCCCATTTGGGTGCAGTAAAGAAGAGATTGTTCAGTTTTTCCAAGGTACCTCCAGTATAGTCAAAGCGTAGTGGGTTTCTTTAGAGTTTTTTGTATGTTTTACACGGTGTTTTGTACATGTTTAATAGCTGTTAATGGGGTGGATGGGGAGGGATTGTGTTAAATCAATGTATCTAATTTAAGATTTATGCCCTGTAAATGAAGCACAGATAACCGTAGATATAGTAGAACACAAAATGTACCTGATTTTGTCGAGGTGGGAAGCATACCTTGCACAGGGGGGTAACCTGAATGTTAGTATTTGGATCAGTTAAATTGCTTGATTGGTAGCTATGTTTTCTTCGTGTAACTTAGGTGGTTGCATTTTTGTATCTTCTAAAGAGAAAAGTACGGCTAAATCCGTTAATGTGTTTAATGCAAAGATCGTGGGCTTGTATTGTTGGGTGATGGGGGAAACAAGGTGGTTTTCTTTTTCGTTGTTGTTGTTTAGATATGCTTTAAGTATTTGCTACAGATGGGAATGTTTCAGCCTTTAACACTGTTCCCCTTGACGGGGTTATTTGTCCTTGGGTTAAAGGGTTGGAAATCGTGCCAAATGGGATAACATTGACGCTGGACTACCAGGGGAGAAGCACAGGGGAGGCCTTCGTGCAGTTTGCTTCAAAGGAGATAGCAGAAAATGCTCTGGGGAAACACAAGGAAAGAATAGGGCACAGGTGGGGATGGAGAGTTTGGGATGGTGTTAAATCTTTCTTTTTTGGGGGTTGTGGGTCAGTAATGCTTTTGGGGGGTTGGGGACCATTGGGGAATTGGCTGTTTTTAAGAATTTTTGTAACTGATCCTAAGTTAACTTGGGAAATACGGTAGATTTGGGGGGTGGGGGAGACAGTATTGCACCGGGTAGTTTGCTAAACTCAGAAAACTGTTTCAATCATGCTCGTGTAGGGTAATTTGTGATAAATGCTGCTACAGCCATTGTTTTTCAACAGTATGTTTCTCATACTGGAAAGACATGCTTTAAGCTTAATTTGTACAGCTAGAACTTTCACATAGTAATTTTTGCCACTCTAAAGTGGGTTTTTTAAAATACACTTAAGATTCTTACAGTTTTGAGGAGAAACTTAAGTTGTATGGTATTTCTAGTCACTGCTATTGGCTTGTACGTTTGGCTCTAGAAAATGTAGTGTGACCTTTTGTGAAGTTCAGACTGCTTCTGCCTGTGTTCTTACTGGTGCCTTGAAAATCCTCTCTCACTAGATACATTGAAATCTTCAAAAGTAGTAAGAGCGAAATCAGAGGATTCTCTGACATGCCAAGAAGAATGATGGGACAACAGCGGCCTGGACCATATGATAGACCATTGGGAGGAAGAGGGGGTTATTATGGAGCTGGGCGTGGAAGTATGTATGACAGAATGCGTCGAGGAGGTGGTGGATATGACGGTGGTATGTTCATCTAATGAACACAGGTTCTCTTGGCACTTCATGTTTCTGACATACTTGTCAAGAAATAAGAAATGGCAGTAGCTGTAATGCCCGTTTGGTTGGGTGTATTTATCTGGAAAAAAATTGTAACGTATCAAAACATGTGGCCGAGTATTTAAGATGAATGTTAATAATAAGGGAGCTATTTTCATTAGAATCAGACCTTTCCATTTGCATGTTTCAGTCTGTGTTACATAAAACAATGTGCACCGTGTTGAGAAATGCAGGTTTGGCAGCGTGCAGAGGCTGTTGGCACAGCGCTGGGTGTTGTGTGTGCGTGGCTGTGTGAGCTGTGAGCAGTGGTGTGATGGCTCCTCTCTCTCTCCATGCACAGGGTATGGTGGCTTTGATGATTATGGTGGCTATAATAACTATGGCTACGGAAACGACGGCTATGACGACAGGATGAGGGATGGGAGAGGTAAAACAAATTCCTAGTTTGTCTCAAAAGGTTCCCTGTTACTTGAGTGGCAAGACAGAGATAATAGTTTGGTTCTGCCATTAGGTAAAGGAGGCTGTTGGAACAGGGGAGGGGCCTGGGCAGTCCTGAGGAAAGGGAAATAGATGGCTTAGCAGGGCTTGTGGCTGAGGTTTGGGCTGATACAGGGGAAGTGTAAACGCCATGCATTCACTGGTATGTTTAAGTGCTTTCAGAAAAAGAGTAGCGATGACTTTTGGCTTTCCATGATCTTAGAGGTGTGTGGGTTTTTTTGGTTTGGGTTTTCCAATAGGCATGGGAGGCCATGGCTATGGAGCTGGAGATGCAGGGTCGGGGTTCCATGGTGGAGGTCATTTTGTTCACATGAGAGGGCTGCCTTTCCGAGCCACGGAAAACGATATTGCTAACGTAAGTACCACGGGGGAAAGGGCTTCTGCTGCCAGCAGCGTGCATGTCCCTGCCTGTCCCAGCCCACCTGGGGGAGCCTTCTCAAACCACTCACTGCTACAGCTGCACAAACTCAGCCAGCTTGGATAGAGCTGCTGTCTGAGGTGGGATTACCAGGGAAGTCAGCAAAGCTATATTTAAATTAATCCCTGCGCTCTCTGCTCGTTCGTTTCCATGAAAGATGGATTGCAGAGACAACACTTGCTGTAATCAGTATCCTCATTTTAAGGCCTTTGGGATTTTTTTAAGCTTATCTGACTTTGTCAAAATGACAGAAGGTGTGAAACTTAAATTGCTTATTTTGCATATTTGTTTGTTGGCCTTTCCGAGACTATTTCAGGAGAGGCAGGGTGGGCAGGCTGTGTTGGCTTGGAGAGGACTGTAAGATCCCTCTGGTAAGAGAGCAGGGTGGCAGGGAGAGGTGCATCTGCAGCATCTTGGGAGTGCATTCTGGAGTCAGTGCAGATGTGTTGTAGTGGGAAAAGGTTTTCTTGGGATACAGGGCCTGGTTTAAACATAGCACATCTTTAGAGAGGCTGTCTTGCCAGTGGCACCTGTGTATTACACATGCAGAGCTCCATTCTTGTTTGCTTTTGTGGGTGGGTTGGTTTACTTAAATGGAGGTGGATTTTCCTGTGCCAGTTTGATTGTTCCATTTAGGGTAAAGCTCTGTGACAGCAAGGGCCAAAAGTCAGGCCTAGGTCTGGGGCAGTGAGGAGAGCAGTGCTATTGACAGGCAGCTTCTGTTGAATTCCATGAATGCATCCTTGCTTTGAGAAGTCTGGAAGAGCAGAGCCAAGTGGAAACCAGCTGATGATTTTGTGGCCCAGGATGCCATCACATTGAACTGTGCTGCTCTGAGCAGAGCGTGTGGGCAGGAGTTGTTTGTGTCTGTGCATTCAAAGAAAGCTCCTCAGGCTCTGCAGCTCTCCAGGCTGTGCAGTGACAATGGGTTGTAAACGTAGGTTGGCCTGTGCTGAATGTCCCACAACCACCAGGTACTGCTTGAGGAGTGAGTGGGTAAATCTGTGTGCCAGGATGGCATTGAACTAAAGCAGTGCTCCACCAGCCATGCAGATGGAAAACAAGTGCCTGCCTCGAGTTAACGCGGTTGGTTTTGAATTTGTTTTCTCCCTAGTTTTTCTCCCCATTGAACCCTATAAGAGTTCACATTGACATTGGAGCAGATGGAAGAGCCACAGGAGAGGCAGATGTGGAGTTTGTGACCCACGAGGACGCGGTGGCCGCCATGTCCAAGGATAAGAATCACATGCGTGAGTGTCGCGCTCCCTGCTGCTGCTGGGCCAGCTCCTGCAGGGCTGGGGCAGCACAGCCATCCTGAGCTTTCCCTGTTCCGTGTTCCAGACTCCCTTGTGCGGGGCCTGCTGCCTGTGAGGGGCGGGGGTTACTCTGTGCCTCTGCTGCTGCTCTGGACAACAAAACAAACCAGCTTTTTGCTTCCTACAGAGCATCGGTATATTGAGCTGTTCCTGAATTCCACTGCTGGAGGTGGCTCTGGAATGGGAGGCTATGGCAGAGATGGAATGGGTAGGCATCTGTTGCACACGGGGCCGGTGCTGTGCAGGGCTGACGGGCTCAGGCTGCTAACGCTGTCTTTGGCTTTGCAGATCAAGGGTACGGCTCCGTCGGTAGAATGGGGATGGGCAGCAATTACAGCGGTGGCTACGGAACCCCGGACGGCCTGGGTGGATACAGTGAGTACAAGCTCTCTGTAAATGTGTGTGGGTAACTGGGGGACTGGGACAGGGCAGAGAGGGGCACTGGTTCCTCAAGCTACAGACACTGGTTAAGAGCAGCAACCAGTGGTGTGAGCTGTCACCTTCACCACTTGTTCTGTGTCACCCTTCCCATTTCTTCTCCCTTTGGGGCGTGTGTGTGTGACCTTGTGCCAATTGTTTGCAGGTCGTGGCAGTGGAAATAGTGGAGGATACTATGGGCAAGGCAGTATGGGTGGAGGAGGCTGGCGTGGGATGTATTGAAGGATAGCCTTGCTTCTGCAGAACATCTTGGAAGAAACAGTCTCTGGTCTACTAGACTTTCTTACAAAATTTAATTTCTTTTGTATTTTAAGAACTTTATAATGACTGAAGGAATGTGTTTTCACAATATTATTTGGTAAGCAACAGATTGTGATGGGAAAATCTGTTTTCTGTAGGTTTTATTTGTTGCATACTCTGACTTTAAATAAATTTTTATATTCAAACCACTGATGTTGATACTTTTTATACTAGTTACTCCTAAGGATGTATTACATATTCCAGACTACAGTCGGTTTAAAATGTTGTACTATGGTTCCATAAAGGTGGTTGTACTGTAACTCCTATGAACACTGATTCAGTTCTATGTAATCTTGGTCTAGTGAACAAATGGAAACTTTCACTTGTTTAGGGGAGAGGGGTAGATGAGTAGGTTAGTTTATTTGGTAATTACTTTCCTAAACCCTTTTGGTAAGTTGTATGTGCTAAGTGCAGCACAGCAGAACGCTGTGCAGGCTCAGTCACTGCTCTGGCTTCCTCCTGCTGCCAGCACCCCAGCAATGCCCAGCTGTGAAGGGGCAGCACCCCAGCACTGCACAGCTGTGAGGGGGCAGCACCGCAGCAATGCCCAGCTGTGAAGGGGCAGCACCCCAGCAATGCCCAGCTGTGAGGGGGCAGCACCCCAGCAATGCCCAGCTGTGAGGGGGCAGCACCCCAGCCATGTGCCCCCTTTGTGCCCCCACAGCAGCCACGGCCACGTTGGTTCCCACCCTGCTGTGGTGCTCAGAGCCTGCGTTTCACACCTGTAACCTGCCAGCCTAACAAACAGCACAGCTTGGAGCTAACACCACATAGGTCAAATACTGGTTCATTCAATGCTTTTCACTTCTGATCTTTTTAGCAAACATGCTTTAGGAAGAGTGGGGGATTTGGAAGCAAATTACTTCTTTTCTTTCTTGAATTTATTGTATTTAAACATGGTTCAGCATTTTTTTCACTGCAGAGAGCTGATTTGTCTGTATTTGTTCAAGGTTTGCAAAACCATTCTACACAGGAGCTCATTGGAAGCCAAGATCTCTAAAAGGTCTGTAGGCCCAATACCTTTTCAGTAACACACAAACACGGTGATAAAACTTTCTGTGCATTTGTGACATGTAAGATATGTAAGAAAATTATTGTTTGAAGACACTTAACATACCTGATGTGTAATGGAAAAAGGTATTTATTCTTCTGAGCCAGTGTGATCTCCCAAATTAACTGCTTTGTCCTCAATGCCTCCCTTAAAATGTCAAATGTGATCTTGGGTATTGCAAGTCTGTCACCTGTTTTGCTAGTACTGTGTTATATCTGTAATAAATGTCTTCTTGTGGGAGAGAGGAGAATGGAGTTTATTTCACCAGAGACGGTGGCTGGGTGTCAGAGGGAGTGGAGGAGCTGCAAGGGGCAACTGGCACAGGAACCTTTCCCAGCACTGGCTACGAAGGGGAGGGGAAATGAGTCCTTAACCACTTGAACCGTTGTTCCACTGCAGAGTTAGGGGGCTCTTGCTCTGTTGCCAGGGAAGCTGAGGTGTGTCCCAAGTGGCACGGGTAGCACCAGAGATAATTCAACTGCAGGAGCAGAACCTTAAGAGTGAGGTGGAGGAAAGGTGCACTGGCAGGAGCCCGTTAGTGTGGGCACGGCAGAGAGTGAAATGCGCGGCTCTGCAGCGCCTCCTCCCTCCCTGGGCACAGCTGGGGCTCCATCTTGGGAGGAGGAGCTGACACCTGCCCGGGCTGGGCTTTGGGCAATCTGTGCTCACTGCAGCCCCGGGAGCTGACACGGCTGTGCTTTGGGCAGAGTGTGCTCACTGCAGCCCCGGGAGCTGGGCTGGGCTATGGGCAATCTGTGCTCACTGCAGCCCCGGGAGCTGGGCTGGGCTTTGGGCAATCTGTGCTCACTGCAGCCCCGGGAGCTGGGCTGGGCTTTGGGCAATCTGTGCTCACTGCAGCCCCAGGAAGTGACACGAGCCCCTGTGCCTGTCCTGTCCCTGCACCACCACAAGAGCAGCCTGAGCCCCGAGCCTCGGCTCACAGCAGCCCCACGAAGGGCAGAGGTGCCGTGCCAGAGCCGTTCCGGAGCCGTGCCAGAACCATGCCAGAGCCGTCCCAGACCCATTCCAGAGCCGTGCCAGAGCCGTTCCAGGGCCGTTCCAGAGCTGTGCCCGCTCCCAGCGGCCAGGCCAGGGCACAGCACTCTGGGCTCCTGCTGGGCACACCGGGCACAAGGAGCAGGGATTGACCCTGGGGCTGGTTAATGCCCCCAGAGCAGCACGGCAGAGGTGGCTTCATTTCCCAAAAGGAATAAAATGCTGCTCTGATCCTGTCTGACAGCTCCAGGTTTCTGTGGGTACCCCACAGCTCTTCCTGTGCTCTTCTCTCTGTGAGAAGGATTTAGGATCAAGAGCAGGGTTTTACAGAAAGACAGAAATGCAGCATCAGTCACACCAGTGTCCAGAAACCTTAAAACAGGCCAGGTATGCAGTCTGATGCCAAGGAACCACATGGAACATCCAGCATTCATTTTGTTCAAGGCAGAAGTCTTACCTGCAGTCAGTAACAGCAATCTGAACATCAGACACTTTTCCTGTGCAAACAGGACAGCACAGAGGGGAGGAAAAGATGGCAGCTAGGTAATTAATTAATTCATTGCACATTATGGAAATGCACTACATTCTTGTTTTAAAAGATTGCCTATTTTGAATTATTTCTGTTTAGTTGCACCCCTTTTCACAAGTTATTTATTAAAGCAGTACAGATTGGTTTATCCTACTCTCTCTGTCCTGCATCAAACCCAGCTCCACAAGAGCCCCCCTGGAAACACCCTCAGGAAGCACCTGAGCAGCACCTGCTTGTGTCTTTGGCAGGGTACCCCACTCCCCAGCACAGGCAAAGGCTTTCTAAGCAACTTGAACTTAATAAAGTAAAATACTCAGAATTACAAATTTAAATTAAGTGACATTATTCTCAGATAACTTAAATTTATTTTTTTTCCAAAAGTTATTTACAGATTTACAAGTATTTGTGTGGTATTTTACAAAAAGTTACATCAGGTCATTTTAAAAACATTTTTCTTTACAAAAGCTACATAAGCAACTACATTGAGGTGTTAGAAAGAACAGCTATGTTAGCTTTTGGGATGTTCACTAAATCCCTATCCTCAGAGACAAAGCCAAGCTAAACAAGGTGCAAGGACAGCTGGAGGACCTGTGTGCAGCCTCCCTGTGCTGCCAGCAGAGCTCTCCAAGCCCACAGCTGCAGGAACTACAGGGCAGGGCAGTGAGTGGCAGTGAGGGCAGTTTATCAAAGGATGTTATTTCTGTTTCCTATGGAAAGAACAAGGATCTTACATTCCATCAAAAGTTACCACCAGTGACAAGAGTGGGTGGACTCAGAAGGGCTCAAAAGTGCTCTGCAAAAAAAAATGAAGTTTAGGAACCAGCTCTGAAGGTTTGAGAAAGATGGTGACAAAATAAGGAAGAGGCTCCCTGTGCAGCACAGAAAGGATGTGATCCCCAGCATTCCCAGGTGGTTTCTAGAGCTGTGCAGTGACTCCAAGCTGGAGAGCATGACTGGCATGAAAACGCTGCAGAGACTGGTTCAAGGTCACAGACAATGTCAGACAAGAGGCCTGTGCTGAACAGCTCTCCTTCAGTGGAACACAGATACATCAAATTCATAATTCATGTGAATTCATGAAAACACACACACATTCATTCAGCAAAACACACCTTCCTCCAGGAGTGCCCTGAGCACTGCTTGTGCCCGGGCTGAGCACAGCTCCCCTCACCTGGGACAGCACAGAACACCTGCAGTGCCAGAATGCCAGTCCTGGGATGTTCTGGGGTGTTCTGGAATATTCTGGGATATTCTGGGATGTTCTGGGATTACCAACTCCTGCTAATGCAGAGAAGTAAACGAACACACGAATTTGGCAACAACTTCTCAGACCACTGCATTAATGGCCATGCATTTCTCCAGTACAGTTTAAAAGCAGCTACTGCAGGGTTCTGCTTCCCAACAGCCTGTCCCAGGCACAGGATGAGGTTGGACTTGTGGCACATCAGTCTGCAGGAGTATCACCTTCCTCCAGATCATCTTAACAACTGAAATATTCATCCAACACACATTAACACTGAGTCTCCTGTATAAACTGCCCTGCTTCCTCCCAAAAAAGCTGATGAGGCATTTGGCAGACCCTTCTGGGCTCTTTTTCTTTTTAAATGTGCATTTTCTACATTTGGTCCCATTGTCTCCATTTGTTTCAAGAGGAAGCAGAGAAGTCACTCGTCCACAGTACCTTGAGATTCCAACTCCACACTGCTTACCTCACAGTCTGGAAATGCTGTTTACACTCTCTAGGTGGTGTGGTGGTTTGCACAGGATGAGCTGGGCAGCAGAATGGATAAATAAATCCCTTATGGCACGTTGGAGGAGCACCTCTGTATGAGGATGGCATGGCAGGAGTCACAGACCCTCACAGGCTTTGGGGAGGAGGGCAGGGGCAGCTCATTGTCAGAGCAGGCATTGCAGAAGATCTCCCCACAGTTCCTACAGTGATGCTAGAGCACAGGCAGAGAGCAAACATTGAAATTTACAGTGGAAATGTACTTGGTAACTGGATGCCAACAAAATACACACAGCACAATCCAAACTGTAATTCCTGACTCCTTCTGGGAGCCAGCCTGCAAAAGGAAACGGATCTACATCCCAAACTGTGATGCAATCCCACACAAATGGGGTTTGTCTGGGACTGCACACAGACAGACACATGGTCTTTCTAGACTTTTATATATATATATAAATATAATATGTGTGTGTGCTGAAGATTTCATTCACACTCTGGATTAAGGATGTATTCTGCTATAGAAAAATACAGCATGAGCAATGATATAATGATATCTGAAACAGTGGATGCCTCTGTCAGGAGCTAATTGAGGTTTAACATAAAAAGGTAAAGGAAACTTCCTGCACAAATTAGTAAAGCTTGGAAATTAACATCATACTTTACTTTAACATTACAAACTCATATTTTCTTACTCTAGTGTATAAAAAATGCCATAAAAAGACTTCTACACATGTCAAACTCTAACGGTGACAGAGCTGATAAGAGTTTGAGATAACAATTCAACAAAGTAGTTAAATAATTTTTAACCAAGTTGCTCTGTGGAACTTTACTATGACACTGTTTCTTTTGAAATTAGGGCCCAGCTGCATTGTTTGTATCAAAGAACCAGAAAAATACCTCAAAAATACCTCTGCTTTTACCTGATCATTGACACGTCATGCCACACCTCAAAGATAATTATTATTTACATCATACTTGTAATAATAATTACATAACACTTGTAAATAATGCATAATACATTGGGAGAAATCTTGTTAAAGTTTTACCTTCCTTTTGGAAAGTGAAAATTCCTTTTCACACAGCTTGCAGTGAGTGGCTTCTTTGTCCTTCAACCAAACCTGGCCCTGGAGAAAAATTACCATAATTATGTTTATCTGATGAAGTTAAACTTTGGGCTCCAGGGGAGAAGACAAATCAAGAGCAGAACATTCACTGCCTGAATGCTCAGGGCCCTGGGAGCAAAGTAATGTCACAAACACACCCTAGAGAGCACAGGGCTGCTCCAAAACACTGCAAAGCCAGAGCAGGGGTGCACAGAGAACATGCCTGGGGTGCTAAAGCTGGGCAGTGCCTCAGCTGGGGGAGCACAAAGGCATCCAAGCCTCAAGTGAAGCCAATGTCCCTGCTCAGCACATGGGAACAGCCCTCAAGATGCAGGGGAGCAAAAAGAAAAAACCAAAAAAACCCAGGACAGTATCAGGAAATGTGAATTTCCTTCTGTAGTGTCAGGAAATGTGAATTTCCTTCTGTTTAAGCCACTTAATAAACCCAAAGCGTGCTCAACCATTCAGTCACTTTTGCCTGGAGTGCAGCAATGTGCCAGGTGACACAGCAGACCAGCAAACCTGTGCAGACACAATCTCTGCTCCCCAGTGCTCCCTGCTGCCTTTCACCAAGTCCCACACCTGCTGCCATTGCACTCCATATTTTATCAGCCTTGGTGCTACAAGTTCACTTGTTTCCTAGGGTGATCAAGTATTTATTGATCCCTGAGAAGCACCATGTTCACTTGTTTCCTAGGGTGATCAAGTATTCATTGATCCCTGAGAAGCACCATGTTCACTTGTTTCCTAGGATGATCAGGTATTTATTTATTGATCACTAAGAAGCACCATGTTCACTTGTTTCCTAGGATGATCCAGTATTTATTGATCCCTGAGGAGTACCATGGTCACTTGTTTCCTAGGATGATCAAGTATTCATTGATCACTAAGAAGCACCATGTTCACTTGTTTCCTAGGATGATCAAGTATTTATTGATCCCTGAGGAGTACCATGTTCACTTGTTCCCTAGGATGATCCAGTATTTATTGATCCCTGAGAAGCACCATGTTCACTTGTTTCCTAGGATGATCAAGTATTTATTTATTGATCCCTGAGAAGCACTATGCAGTTTAAGCCCAGCTGGTTTCACATTCTGTCCCAGACACACTCTGTAAATGACAGAAGGGTGTGTGCCACTGCAAGAAAAGGGCCAAAATGCACAGCTGTGCACCAAACAAGGAAAAGCAAAAGCAAATGGACTTTTTCCAGGAGGTTACAAGGGAGTGTGATTCTCTCCCACTGGAGGAAATCATACAGTGAGTATCTCTGGAGTAACTGCTGTGGGAGGGAAGTCTTCTCATGCTTATGAATCATTGCAAAAAGAACAGTTTAGGAAAAGATTCTTTTCTCAAAATGCTACTGACCTGCAATGCCTTGTTAGCTTCTTTTATATCTTCTATTTTCAGCTTTGATCTAAGGAATAAGATAAAGCTACTTCAAACTTCTACATGGTCAGTTATGCTCCAACAACTTCAAAAGCTGGTTTAGGTACTTAAACGTAAACCAAGTCCTCTGAACAAGAGTACAAGACCACATTATGGCATTCTGGAGGAAGCAGCCTCCCCACAGGCATCCAGTGCCAACCCAGTGAGATCTGGCTCCCAGGAGCCACACACAAAGTTATCCTGCAGGGCATCAAGGCCACAGAAAGACTGCAGAGAACACAGAGATATTCAATGAAGGCCTGACCTAACAAACACATTGACTTCTCTCAACTGGTTAGTTACCAAAATAATAATAATATTGTCATATACTGTCTAATATGCATCACCACTGTCCCACTGTTTTCCTTGATTCAAGTGGATATGACAAAAACAATTTGTATAAGTGATGATGAACAATAAAATTACTCGCTCAGCTTGGATGCCAGTTCCTGGAGAGCAGCCTCTTGGTCCTCACATGTGCTCTTCAGCTGCTTGTTCTTCTCCTGAAGTTTAAGGAACTCCTTAAAACAAAACAAAAATAAAATAAAATGAAGCCAAATTGTTCTCAAATTGTGCTTGCCCTACTGCCTAGGAACTGCTCCTACTGAGAAAGCCAAGGGCATGAGTGACCCCTACACTGCCTCAAACCCAGCCTGAACAGCACCTGCTCAGGAGAAAACTCTCCCAGACCCCAAGAGATAAAGAAACATTTCTGCTTCTGTAGCCCACTGCAGGGAGAAAAGCACCCTGAGTGATGGAGAGGAACCCTGGAAAATCACCCCTGAGTGATGGAGAGGAACCCTGGAAAGGAAAATCACCCTGAGTGATGGAGATGGACCCTGGAAAATGAACCTGAGTGATGGAGATGGACCCTGGAAAATAAATCTGAGTGATGGAGGGGCCAGGAGCACAGAGCCACAGGCCCAGCCCACAGTGAGGACAGAGCCCCCAACACAACTGAGAAGGGAAATCCAGGATTTCATTTCTCCTTATCCAAAGTACTGAACTGTGACCTGAAGACTAAATGGGGAGTTAAAAGCCCATTTTTTTCATCATTCTATTTGTGAGAACACATTAATGTAATCTTTCTCATATATTTGCAGAAATTCTTTACAATACCATGTCTAAGTCCATAAATAACATTGCAGTCCTTTTCTAAATTACTATAGTCAAACTTTGCTGCAGCATTTACTTTCTTAAGGGTAACTATTTCTTGGGTCTCTGCTCTCAGATGAGACACAGTTTCCTTTTCCTTCTGAAGATCATCCTCCAGGGTTTGCCTCCACTCCTTTTCTATCTTCAGGTCCGTTTCCAGCTGAAGTCTAGAACAGGGAAAACAAAACAAAAATCCCTGTGCACGACAGTATCACTTTTGAAAACAAAACTGAGTTTATTGCTGGGTGCAATAGACTATTACCATAACAATTAAGTTACATGTTTTCTAAAACAGAAATAACGTGTCAATATAATGATATTTTAGGTATCAGTGTAATAAACAAAGCACTGTCATTTAGAAAATGCTTTTCAAAGTAAGTTTATTTAAAGGACCAGGAGTATGGCATAATTTTGAAGAGCTGACCTTTGAAATAAACCACAAAATTCTGAAGTATTTTTAAAACAAGCCTAAGGCAAAGCCCCTTAACTTTATACAGCTTGTTTCTAAAATAAACCAAACCAACCAGCCACAGTGTCATTGGTGATGCAGACAATTATTGCAGGTATCTCTGATATCATAAAAGTTATTTCATTTTACACCCTTAGATGTGAATCTTCTATTTTAGACTAAGGTTTATGGCATTTTGAACAGAACTGAAAATAAAGGAGGAAGGACTTTGAATTACTATTTTTATTGAGGTTTCTGCACAGGGATAAACAGGGATACAGATTCTATTGGCTTAACTGAACTCCAGCTAAAGGAGTCAGGGCTACTCTGACAGAAGAGCCATTCCAGCTGGAATTTTAAACCAAATCTCTTGGTTTCATGGAAGACTTGGTGTTCAGAATGTTATGGGGGTGGAAGCACACTGTTCAACCTTCTGGATTCAAACTGTGTCACCACAGGAAAAGAGGAAATAAAATCTGAGAGTGTTCATGCAAGGTGTTTTGATGGGAAACCTACAGCCACATTGATTTTCCTGTTTTAAAAGCAAACCCACTTTTAAAGGAAAGACTTACATGTTGGGACACTACCTCAGCATCTGGCTGGAAAAGAAGTGAACATGACCTGGAGGTTTCAGAATTGCAGAATTCTAAGGCTGGGGTGTGAACTGTTCTTTTGCCCAAATCTGCAGAGGTGACTGTGGTAGTAAAGTGAACATTTGTCATGACAGTTGAACAAGTGGAGTGAAATTCAGAGTTCTGAGAGAGGCAGGGCAGGGCTAACAACTGGGCTGGAAATCACTAATTTTTAAGCTCCAATCTTTGTATCAAAGAATTACTTCAATAACTGATGTTTTATCTTCCCAAAGAGAGAAAGCACCTCTCCTTACAGGGAGCTTCTAACTTTATGCACTGATTTAAATTAGTACTGAAGGATGTAACAGGAAAAAGACAGAGGGCTGGCTTTTAAATTAGCTTTTAACTGTTATGACTCCACTGGATTTTCACTTTTTATTTCCTGTGCAGTGGTAGCTAAACCACTACTACCTCATCCTTAATCTGGATCAATCTAACTATTGTTGTGCCATTTCTGTTAAAGTTTACACTACTCCACACTTGTGGGCTTTGTTCAAAGTGTGTTTTACCACTACTCCACTACATGCTTTCCCCCACTCAGGATAACTTCCTCCTGAATTAAATTGGTACTTTTAGCCAAGAAGTAAAGCTGTTTTTCCCTTCCTTTCAAGCTGTATGTCATTTCAGAGGCACCCAAAGCCAGCCTGGCTTCCTTGGAATGACAGATTTTCTTCTGCCTTGCCAGGACCTGACACAAAGATCTTTGGTATTTGCATTCTGTTCAAAACCATTTAACAACAAGCAGCCTGCACTAGGACAGAGGACATATTGCAAATGCAGAATGTTTACTGCCATGCACTTTTCCAAACAGGTAAGAAATACTCACAGCTGTTTCTCCTTCTGGGAGAATTCGTTCTGCAGGCTTTCAGATTTATTCACATACTCCTGTTTAAGTTTCTCATCCTCAGCCTCAGCCTCCATTTGAGCCTTCTCTGCTTGCTGCAATCTGGTGTAATTCAAATCAACTTTGGGTAAAACTGAAGCTAGAACTAGGGTGTAGAGGGTGAAGAAGACAAATAAAAGAAAAATGGGGAAATAGAAACATTTCTAAATAAAAACAAAGTTTGGGGGAAACTCACAAACTCAAACGAGAAATCCATACAATGCCTAGAGAATTAGCTCCTGGGTTTGCATACAGTCAGAGAGTGATCACTGTAAGTAATAATTGTTTTATTTATGCTCATGAATAACAGGTGCCAAAGCATGATACAGATTTTAGAACTGAAGCTTTTCTTTTTCCTCTAGCATACGTTCATGTGTTATTTCTGAAGCTTTTTCCCCCAAGTAAGGTCTGTGAGAGTCCTTGGCTTGCACTGATCACCCTTTAGGACAGGGCAGAGCAGGAGTTGTGCAAAAGCAGCTCAAAACAACTGAGGCATAAGGTTGCTACAGAGCACTGCAATCAGACAGCAAGAGACTTGACTAGCCTAGCAACAAAACACACCCTGACAGCTCCCACTACATTTACAGAACTACCTCAACTACACCATAATTCATTTAAATAGTCTGTATTAAAAATAATGCATTCTTACACTGGTGAAAATAGCTCCATACTATAGACAAATCAAAGTGATTAATCAAGAAATGAGGGATTGTTGTTTGATTTAATAATTTCTTTCTGAATTCTAGGTTTGTTCAGCTGGCACTTCCCTTGGAATGCACTGGTTCACTGTGGTCCCTCTGTGGTGGGTGCATTGTAACAAAAGTAAGTGTACTAAAAGGGGATTTGTGCTATATCATGGTTCCACCTGTCTGGAGAATACAGGAGCCTGCAAAATCCCAGTGAACGTCCCCACCTGATGCTCTGTGTTCTGCACAGCTGCCTCAAGGGCCTCTCAGGTAAGTGAGGAACCAGGGAGATGGCTGACTCCCTGAGCACAGAGTGACTCCCAGCTGCCAGAGTCAGCTAAAAACAAGATGTGTCAGCAATGTGTCTGCATTTGTGCTTCTGCTGATGGAGTCGCAGCACAGGGAGTTCCCAAAAGCTGCTGGTAAACAGGTGAACAGGGCTGGAATTAAACCCCCTTATCGAGGGTGCACTATCTCACTCAGCTGCCCCAGGGGCCTGAGGGATGCTCCCACCACATCTGCAGTGGCAGTGCAGAGGCCAAGCCCTGGAAGGAGAATGCAGGGACAGAGCAGGATCCTCCCCAGTGCAGGAGCTGAAGCTACACAACACACCAACACCAAAAGCACATCAAACCCTTCCCTAAATCACCAAATCAACTCCCACAAGCAGGGCAGGAAGAGAGCTTGCTACCCTAAAGCTGCAGCATGATCCCCAGCCCAGCACCAGGGCTGGCTGCACTGCTGGGTTCAGGCAGATGCTGAGCTGGATTTGGCATGCAGATGATTCTGTGGGAAACACTTGTTTGCATAGATAACATTGAGGTGGATAAGGCTTCCATTTCTGTCATGGTCTTCCTGTTGTTCTAATCTGTGTTTCTGGTTTGGGTTTTCTTTGAAGATAATTAGAAGATAGTTACTTTTCAGTAGCCAGCTCATGTTAAAGGCTGTTTCTGCTTCCAAACCAAGGAATAACCATGCAACAGAAACCCTTTCTGTAGGACTGCATCCTGCCCCCACTTTTACAAACATCCCCTTCTGCTGCAAAACTCTAAGGCCATTTTCCCACTCAACATCCACTGCAGCCCTCAGAGCAAACATCAGGGAGTGTATTGAGGGCAGTGAGCAGCTGAGCTCCTCTCCTGCAGTGCAGGCAAGCAGCAGCTCACAGCAGATGGAGGCAGGGGAAGGCTTTGGGCACAAGCACAGTGCTGATCCCAGGGCAGAGACCTCAGCTGACAAACGGGTTGGGCAGGTTCAGGGCCCTGACTGCAAATCCTGCTCACTGCTCCTCCTGCCAGAGTGCACAGCAGCCACAGGGTTTGCTGGAGCACTCAGCAATCAGGCTCCAAGCACACTGTGACTCCAGGAGAGCGTTCTACCCCAGGACACCGGGGAGGTGGAGCTTTGGCAGAGGCTGGCATCCCTTCACTGCTCTGATGCTGGCACCACCCTCCCTCCTTACACCCAGCCTTGGGAGGGAGCTCAGCTCCAGCTCCTTGCAGCCACAGAACCCAACAGACAGCGTGCTTTGGGGTAAATACAGCCTAAAAGTGAAAGGAGTAAGCAGGGACAAGGGGAGGTTTAGCCAGAAGGGCTACTTTGTAAATCTCTTAGTACCAAAGAACCGGGAAAATCACTAATTAGTGATTTAAGTGTCATAAAAATGTACAGTCAAATAAAGATATCTAACCTCTTAAAATAAAATTTGACAAAGAAGTGATTCAATAGCATTAGAAAACTAGCTTACATTTGCTTAATAATAGTGCAGTAATTTACTTTTTTTTTCTTTTTTTTGTTTTTTTTAGGAGGGGTAAAGTGAGATCGGAGGTGATGTTCTTTCAGAAAACAAACCAGAACCCAGCTACGATCAGTTACAGTGCAGGATTTCTAATACCACTTTCAAATTTGAACTGGAAACCTCTGAAGTCCTGTTTTATCAGCAATTATTTGAACACAAGAGGTGTGGAGGAGCTCTCAGAATGAAATATCCTTGACAAGTTTGTACTGGTGCTGAGCCTCATTGCTGGCACATTTGACGAATGACATTGCAATAGTCCTAGTTTGAGTTAACAGATCTTTGTCACTTCATGAATGCAGTGGACAAAAATCAAAGACAGATGAAGGCAGCAAAACAGTAAAAACAAAAATTGGGATAAAAGGATAAAAAGGAAAAGAAAAAAGAGGAAAAAAGGATGTCAATAAAAGAATATTCATGTCACTAATTTTTTTAATACATAAGCATGTTTTTCATAATCAGATTTAAATGAAAAAAAAGACATGTCAAACACCAACATGACGGGGCTTATGGACATGTTATATTTTACAATTAGAAAGATCAATGTTGCATATAAGGCCACTAAATTAAAACATGTGAATCACATCTTAGTATTATTATGTAGTACATGCAGTCCAACCATAATGTAGATTTATATTCTGGAATTTTAGTCTTTCACTTTTCAACCTTTCAGTGTGAAAACTCATTAAGTCATTGAAAATAATGGCACTTCCAAAGCAATGGACAACAATTATAACAGCTTCAGCAAACAACCAGTGATCCTTGAAGGCATTAATGTTTATATTAAGCATGTGCTTAAGTATAAGCAAGATTAATGCTTCAGTTTCTATTGCATTTCATTCAGGGAGGGGGAAAGTAGGCAATAAGGAATCAGAATTTTGAAACAACTGAAAGAATGACTTTTGATATCAGCATAAAAACCTAGGACCAGAAGAACAATGGTAGAGGGAGAAAACTGAAAGATTAAGTTTGTATTTAAAGTGAGCGTGTTTGTCAAACAGAAAAAAAACAGTCCAACAGCAAATAACTAATCAGGAGTTTCAGGAAGGTTTGGTTTAAATGCTCTAGCTGAAAATGACATTTCAATGGCAGCTGTGGGAATGCAGTAAGATGCAAGGGAGTGGAGTTGTGAATAAAGAGAAACAAAGATGGGGCTGTACCTTTGCTCTAGTTGTTTCATAGTTGCATTAATCTGATTGGTCTTATCCTCTAATCGACTGATTATTTCATTCTTCTCTTTCATGGCATCTTCAGAAACCTGTGTTACAAAAGAGGTTAAAACTGAAATTGGTATCATTGCACCATTACCTTGGGGGGGCTTTTTCTTCAGTATCCAAAAGGGCACATGGCAAAAATCAAGTTTTGATTCTCTTTAAGGATTGCTTTCCAAAAACCCTTGAGAACAGTATGTAAAATCTTATGCCTAGAAAATTTGTAGTTTTATACTCTGCAAGTGTAAATGCTATTTAATATTTAATTTAATATTTAATGCTATTTAATTTCCTTCCTTAGTTAATCACTTTAGAAGTCAAAGTTAAATTCACTGACCAAGTAGCCCATTAGAACCTTACCAGTGAAGAGAAAATAGATTAGTCCAGAAAATCACCAAGATTCTCCTGCAAATCAACCCCCCACTCCCCAGATCCTAACACTGGAGAACATTCTCTTACTTTTCTCTCCAGCTCTATTTATATTTCTCATCCTCTGGTCCAGTTTCCTCACATTTGCAGACTGGAAAGTAGAATCCTCTGTCCATCACTTCAATTATCCTCCACAGCATCCCAATTTTTTCCTCTCATTCTGCCACAGATTTGACTGGGTTCTTGTGCTGGTTTTCAGAATTTGTTCCCTAAATCAAATTCATGTTTTACATAAGTAATTCACTGGTATCTGGTAATTTGTTAACTGCATTTGGGGTCCCTGAGATACATATTCTCGCACAAAAGGCATTTTAATTGTTAGGAGATTTTCTTAATTTGTTAATAGGTTTAAAAATAAACCCAAAATTGTAATTAGCTTTTTCCATTTAATATATTCTTGTCTTCCTTTCCCTACTTAGGAAGGTCAGGGCTTCTCTTCAACTCCTCACTATGTACCTACATTCTTCTGGTTGTTTTATACAACACAGGCCAAAAAATGTCTTTGTTACAGTACATTATTACTCTCTTTACTTCACATAGGGTATTATTAGGCTATGATCTTATCCTCATGCTCTTTTCTTCCCTAAACCCAGTAAGTGACTGCCTTAAGAACTTCTTTGTATGAAACCACGTTTACATAGGTAATGTTCCAAAATGTCAAGCTGACCTAAGAAGCACAAGGAAACCAAAACTCCAGCAACTGCCCAGAATGGTAATAATGCATTTCTGTCCCTGTAAGCCCTTCAGCAGCTGCACAGCAGGTTGTCCTTTACCTGCAGCTTTTGGTACATTTCCACGTTAATGGCTTTAACTTCATCAAGCTGCTGCCGCAGGCCGATGAGGGTGTCCTGCTTCTCATGGATGTCCTTCTCCAGCAGCTTCATGGCCAGCTCTATCTCGTGTTTCATGCTGACTTGAACCACCAGCTCGTTCTCCATATCCTGGAAAACACAACACAATGCCACACAATGGATTTAAATCATTATGGAATTATTTATTTCTGGCTTGAAACTCTAACAGTGCTGCAGCACCACCTACTTTACCACTTCAGAAATTCTGCCCCTCTTCACCTTTGCAAATTATCCCTAAATGTGACAATCATATACTAACTGGCCAACGGGTTTTTTTAACTTTGGGAGAAGACAACTCACATTATAAGAATGGTGTACTGTGAAAAATGTGTATTTTATGATTGGCTTTTTGCAAATATTCAAATGAATATTATATGTGTTGTGTTAGAAAGCAATGCTGTATTAGTTCTCTTAAGTAGTGTGTTAAATATAGTTTTAGGTTACAAAAAATGTTAAAATAGAAATGATGCTATGTAGGATACTTTTTTTTGTAATGAAAGGGCTTGCAGCGAGATAGCAGCCACAGAACACCTGAATCTTTCAGAAAAAAACAATTTATTGCCCTCTATCAGAAGAAACGAACTTCTTCCCACCTTGAAGGCGCTGTTAGGATCCAGAGGAAGAAGCTGACACTGCCCAGACAGAATCCTGTGTTTGAATGGAATTTATGCACCATGGATGAGGTGTATGAATATGCAACAGGCTGTTGGTTTTAAGAGTTAATCCTCTGTTAACTGTGTGTCCTTTTTCGGGCTTGTGCTGCCCAGAAAAAGGTACCCGGACTGTCTGTAACTCTATTGTCTCATATTGTTCTAATTCAAATTGTCCAAATTATTATCACTCTAATTGTTTTACTATTTTTATAACCATTTTATTACTATTAAACTTTTAAAATTTTAAAAACAAGCGATTAGCGTTTTTCACATGTACAGAGTTGCCTAAGCATTAATTACAAAAATAGAAGTGAAGTATTTGTACTTTCACAGGAAAGATTTAGCATAGAGAGAGAGAGAGAGCATACAGTGTTGCTAAAAGCTTACCTAAAAATTTATCCAAGAACAACGTGTTTTTTACCGTTCCTCAGCAATATTACTACAGAAATATTGATGCTCTGTGGAAGCTGCCTTCAGAGAAATGCTGCTGCAGGCAGTGCAAGGCAGCACTAACCCCAAGGGGAGCGGGGCTGCTGTGCAGGAGCACCCACCTGGCGCAGCTGAGCCTCCTCGCGCAGCTGCCGGCGCGCCTCGCTGTACATCTCATCCAGGCCCTGCCTCGAGTGCTTGTACGTCTGCAGCTCGGCCTCCACGTCCACCTTGGCTGCCTGCAAACACACACACAGCCTCTGCTTCCTCCTGCACAAATTCTGCACCTTGATGGCATCAGTTTCATGTGGGGACGCAGGTGGTGGTGACTGGCAGCGGGGCTGAGGCCCCGTCCCCAGGTGAGCAGCGCTGACAGCAATGAGCTTACCTTCCTCAACTTCTACCTATACACTATAATAACTGCAACCATCTTCCTCACTCTGAACACAATCCAAGCCCCAAAGCTATCTGCCCTAATAACTGCATGGACCACAATTCCCTCGCTAAGGGAACACAGGGCACACAGGTGCAGTGCATGAACATGAGGGTATAAAAGGTTGGGCTGAAGAACAAGAAGAGCAGATGCCTGCAGCCTTCTGAAAGCGTGTGGTGATACTCTCTCGTGGCAGTCTCAACTGTGACAATCTAACACTTGTGGGGAATATGAAGAAAAACTTACAAACACGTCCTCCAAGCACAGGGCAAACATGGAAAGAGCTGTCTCTGCTCTGTTGCTATTGGCTTTTTAATGAGAACTGAATAAAACCAGCAAAACATCCACGCCACAGTACTGTCCTCCTTGGGTGTCACTTGAATACACTACCCATGCATATGCTGTAAAACAATCTTGTGTCCTACAACTTTAATTTACTTATGCCATTTAGAAAGCTCCACAGATTTAATAAGCCCTTGTCCTTATAAAAGTTGTATCAGATTTGGACAAGTTAAGCTTACTTGAAGTTGAGATGTACAAACTTTTGAACAAAAATTAAACATGTTATGTTACGATATTAAAAGTGGTAAAACTAACATACCTCTAGATGATGCTGTGTTTTCATTAAAATCAGAGTATTTTCACTCCTTAATTGATGGTTTTCTTCTTGAAGTTTAATTATATTGTTTTTTGCTATTGCTAACTGAAAAGAAACAAATAAAAAAAAAGCACTGTGACCACTTTTGAGAGTAGAAATAAAGGATAAAATGTTCTGATTAATGCAAGACCAAGACATCTGCTCTATTCTCCCTGCCTGCCAAACAGAGGATTAGCTGTTTTTAAAGAAAGCATGAATCTCCTGGGTTTAATAATGAGTCACTTTCACTACACAGCAGCAGTGTGTTCAGGACACTTCACTGTTTCATGTCTGGAGAAGAACATGCTTTCTTTTCATGGTTCCATTAAGACTTAAAGACCCTCAATTCTTTTTCCTCATCCTCAGCTTCTGCTTTCCACTTGGCTTCAAGTTCATCCAGTTCTCATTTTCTTTTTTGGGCATCTTAATATGTCATATGGAGCAGCTTACATAAGAAAGCCTCCCCCATATGAACAACAAACATATAACTTGGGCCTACAATATACAGCTTAATGTCAGAATTATAGGCCAAAGGATCAAAATAGGTGGACAGTTGGGCTGAAAACTCATAAAGGAACCAGAATACTCTGAGAATTAACACAGGAAAGTTGCTTTCACTCTGTCTGGATACATTACTCCCAGAGTGAGCTAGCTGTCCCTTCAGCAGCTCAATTTAGCGTTTTCAATTTTCCCCTTCATTAACTAAAAAAGGTGTGCTCTCTCTTATAAAGCTAAAAATACTGGAAACTAGTCAAGCATCACAGATAACCAGAAATACAGGCTATAAACACAAAGCAGAACCAGACAAGTCTGAAAGCTGGGTATCAGCATCCAGTAACCAAGCAAGAAGCAATCCTTTGGCTAAAGCTGAGGACTGGAACAGAAATTGCTTGGTGAACTATTTTCTGTCTCTTTGTAGCAACTGGTGCCATCCATTCTAGACCAGTCATCTGCACAAATCAGACTGACAGCTGGCACTGAGAAAGGATTCTCTTCTCATTCTGTCCAAAGCTGGAAATTGCAATGTTCTACAGAATTGATGTACTGATGCTAGGGGCTGCCTGGCAAACTGACTTCAAGTCCCTGCAGCTGCTGCCCCTCTCCTTTAAGCCAAAATAAAGGTATAAGAATATATTATATCCAGAGCTTCCATAGCTTAAAATAATGTATGTACATTTAGAAAAACTGTCTTTCAGAGAAAACAATATGCTACACATTACTAAAATAAAAAAGTACCTCTTCAATCAGTTTAGTGTTTGATTTCTCCAGTGAGTCAACTCTTGCATGGAGACTGCTAACTGTGCTACTGAAAGGGAAAAAGAAACAATGCTATTCAAGATTACATCAAAACCCATCCAACCAAGCTCAAAAGCTTTAATGCAAGGTACAGTGATTAATGGTTAAGAGCTGTGAGGTCTGTTCCCATTACTGGAACTTTTCCTAAATATAAGAAAATTACTCTCCTTTGTTGAACATTTATATGCTGCTTTCCAATTCCCAATGCCACCCCTGTCACCTAAACTCCTGCTTGGCCAGAACTTCCCATGCACTCTCCCTTTCCTTTATCCTCACAACCATATTGCAGACAAAAGATAAATGAGTTCTCCCCTATGGAACAAAACCATTCTCCAGATTCTCTTCCTCCAAAATACATTTCTTTTATAAAATCATTTGTTTCTCTGCATTTTTTGAGATTTGTCCTCAGGCTCTTTCTTGATGCTTCTTGACTTCATGTAGGAGTCTCACCAGAGTTTTATTGCCTTTTATTACTCTGTTGCTTTTTATAGTATCAAACTACATCCAGGCCTTTTCCATAACCTGATTGCCTATTTCTGCAGAAAGCACCTTCTTTTTTAGGCTGCATTTCACACACAGGGAAAGAGAAAACCTATTCTGTAACACCATTTACTTTTTCCCATATTTCTCTGTGGTGTCCTCAGTAGTTGCCAGTTCATTTGGAACAGCAGGGCAGAGTGATTAATGCATTTTAGGATGTCTGAACACAAACAACTGAACTGAAATAAAATAGGAGTTGCTGAATCCCTGATCTGACAGGAAATTCTGTGCATAAACCAGAGTACAAGAGCACACAGAAGCTCACCTGGATAATGACATCAAACAAACACCACTGCTCTTATTTGTGATGGCTCCTTTCTCCTCCTTGGCTTTCATTTTGCTCATATTTGATGTGCTCTGCTGTTCTGTGGTGTTGAAGGTTTCTGCTCAGTGACACCATTTCAAAGCAGAACATCCTTACTCCAACAGGAGCCTTACAGTAACCAATGATCCAGATTACCAGCATTAAAAATTTAAAAATATTATTACGTTTCAAAAATTACCTAGATCCTTTTTGTGCTAGAGATTCTACAGAAGTTCTTTCTGGCTTTACTGCTTGGTTGTGGTTTGTTGGGGTTTTGTAGCCCTTTAGCCCCTCAGACTTTAATTTTGTACAATAATTCTCAGAGAATTTCTATTTCACTGTTCTTCTATTTGCACAGTAACAAGCACAGTGGTGGACTAGGTTTGTTCCATCCAGCAAAGCAAGAGGAAAATGCTGCTTTCCTGAAAATTGTTCAACAGGAACCTCAGCCTACCACATATAAGTAGCTTCTAGCAAGCAGTGAGTTTATTCAGTTTCAGTCCTAGGCATTAAAGCCACAAACTAAAATATTCTGCAAGGCAAAGAAATAAAGTCATATGGATTCACCAGAACACTCAAAACCACTTCTGGCAAACTGTTAAGTGGAACACAGAATCCAGACCCAGCTTTTTATTCCTGTGAAGTTATGATTCATGAGGACCTTCACAGCTCTGGCCTGTTGGTTTTGTGTTTCTTTGAAGAATAAAGGTTTTGATTGTCCAAAAGCATGAAAACTGACACTGAGCTCTGCAGGAGAGTGTCTTTTCCTACTTCACTAAATCTTCAGTCTAAACACGGAGAATTTGCAGCTCTTTCTCTGAAGTTCTCTCACAAAGCTCTGGAACAAAAGGCATTTATTTACCTGGAAGCCTGGCCTGACACCCATACTTCAAAGTAATACTTACTTCAGTTGCCTGTTTAGTTCCTCAACATAATTCTTTTGGTCCAATATTGCAGCAATCTGTACATTTCTAAAGCAAGCACAAAACAAAATTAACAAAATTGTGTACTAAGCTATGGACTGAAAATATACATATGAAAATGTCCATCTCAATTGTGGTTTTAAAAAGAAAGGAAACAACTTCATCTCATACTCATGAAGATAACAACACACATATCAGTGAGACACAAACACATCCAATGCTGTAACTGCAAACAATTTCTCTACATGAAATATAGCAGTCTGAGAAGGATAAGGATGTTCATTTACTCTGCCATAACTCTGGTTCTTTGGAAGCCTGACTGAATCCCAGGCTGAGGCCTTAAAGGCCTGCAGGTTCCTTTTCAGTGCCTCCTGGCAAGCCTCCCCTGCTTGGGGGCAGGAGCTGATGCTGCTGAGGTTTGCTTCAGACTGCAAATACTCCTCCAGCTAAGTAATAACACACAGCAACACACTGGGGCATTCTTCTCAGGATCAGAACACTTCATTCTTAGGGAACCTGACTTATTTCTAAAAGAACAGGCCCAGCCAAGAAATCATTTGCTAACATAGAGAATAGCAGGTACTTTGAGAGGACATACCTTTCTTTGCCCCCAATGTCATCATCACTCTTCAAATACACAGAGAAATCGATCACCCCAACCTAGGGGAGAGCAAAGGTGCAGTTCCATATCACACAAATAAGTGCTGCTGCTATTTACAGCCTTGTATTGATGCAATTGATAAAACCTCAGTTACAGCATTTTTAAGGTTCATCCAGTTTCAGCCAGAAGCTGAAAAACCTGAACTATAACACTTAAAACAAGACTTTACAAAGTTTAATATTTACTTGGTTTATACAGTGCTCTCTTGTCAGCATCCTGTTTGTTCTTTCTGTGTCTTTTCTAAAAATTCTCTTCTCAAAATACTTTCTAAAAACATGTTTTTCTGATTAAAGCAAAATACCATCCCTAATAAATAAGGTAAAATGTTCTATCTATAAAAGTTACTTTATTTCAATTCACTAGAAATGTGCATAAACATATTTAACCATTGAGTAGCATTTTTTCAACATACCAAAATGATGCTCCTGGCTGTGACTTCCATCAAGGTTCAGAAATTTACCTTTCTGCTCAATAAAACCTGCAGCTTCTGGCCTCTCTGAGGAGGTGCTTTCTTTACACTACTCCTCACAAACAGAATTATTCTGGACATGTTACAAATGTCAAATTGGGACACACTCCAATCAGATCTCATCTGCCACTACCACCTCCTCAAACTGAGATTTCTCTCTCATGCAGCAAGGCCACCCAGTATAACAGAGCTGTAGCCAGCAACAGATTTTGTGGTCTATAATACAAATATTTAATTCTCAACACTAAGAGCAAGTTGATAAGTTTTCTGTAATTACAGGCCTGTCAATGTTATACCTTCTTTTACACAAGACCAGTGCCTGAGACTAACATCACACAGTAACCAGAACAAACAACTGAGGACAAGTTAACCATGGGATTCAAAAGCACACACACAGTTAGCTGTAACTTCTCTTTCCCAGAGGAGCTGGTTTTTCATCAAATATATTATACAGTTATAATCACTTAAGCTACTATGATTTTTTCCACAAAGAAGCTGAAAAAAACCAATCAGGGCTGAACAGAGTCTACATTTATTTACAAATACCTGTGCATCTGCCTCGAAACAGAATCTGTTAATATTTTCTTGGAAGAAGAGATCAGGGTTAAAAGTCAAAGCCCATTCAAAGCAGGAAGAATTCCAAGTCTTGCTTTACAGAATCAAAGTAGTCACAAAAGTCACTCATAAGAGTGTTTGTTTCAGGTCCCTGTACCATGCCTATGATGTTCCAGAACAGCAATACATGAACCAAGCAGGGTAAACTGATCATGGCACTATCCTTGCCCCACACAAGAAAAGGCTGGGTCACACAAGTCAGATGGGAAGAACTCTGCCTTGCTGCAGCTGCTCCCATCTGAGGACAGAGCACAAAGCTTCACCCTTGCACTCTGCCCATTATCTCCATTCCAAGGTCTGACCCTGCTGATAGTGAGGTTAAGGCAACAGGCCCACAGAGCCTGGAGCTGGATCATCACACCCTGAGCAGTCTGAGGTGGGATTTCCAACAAGCCACCACTCTGAAGTAACAAAACCCACAAACAAAAGTACAGAAAACTCTCATGGACTGCCTGTAAAGGAATTTTACCTGGACAGACTTACTTGTGAATCCAGGTCTTCTCCCTTCACACACAGGTTGGCATCGATCACGTTCAGCCCAACTAAGAGCCCAACAATCACTGCTCCCTCCTCCTCCATCATCAGGGCATGATACTCATAAAACTCACTGTGGGAAGGAGAAAATTGCACCTTACTGGTATGTTCATTCTATATACATCCAATAAATTATTCAGAAGTGACAGACACATCTGAATTTTCTCTTACTGCAACCTTGCTACAGCATCCATAAAGATGGGCTGGCCCTGCCCATACTTTCACCTCATAAATATTTAAAAATTCAAAGTGCACAGTTTTTCTCAGAGGCTATTAAAAACAAGGATACTGCCTTAGGCTCCAGATGGCTGGGACGCTGTGGGGAGGGTGACAAGATTTACTTTGACTTTAAAAGAAAATAAATAAACAAACAAACAAAAACAAAAAACAAAAACAAAACAAAAAACCAAACAAAAAAAAAAAAGAGAAAAGGCTCCTCCCTACACCTTCTTTTAGCCAGTGTTGAAGAGGATACTGCAAGGAATAGATGTTTGGCCACACTGGGTCAGACAACTCTTATGTTGTTAAGAAGCACTGCAAGCAATGCAAAGGAAGAATGGCAAAAGAATTACCTTTTGTGAAAAAAAATGCCTGGAATTTAGTGAATACATGCTTGAAATTCAAGGACCCAAGGAAGAGATTATATGGATAAAAAAGAAACTTAAAGTCCTGAAATGCTAAAAAGGTTTTTTAAATATTTGTCATAGTTTTGCACCAAAATCACTACAAACATAAATTCTTCACTGAACAAGAGAATATCAGCACTTTCTTCTCCTTGCACTTTTTAAATAAAAGTTTAGATTCTATGTAACAAACTCTCTTGTCACTGGAAAAATCCATAGCTGCTGAACACCAATGACATCCTGACATACCACTGTTACCTAGGCACCAAGTCAGTTTTAAAAATACGTATAGCTTATAAAACTGAAATGAAGAAGCATCCTTCTCCATTGTGCTTGAATGACTCCACCAGACAGGAGAAGTTACACCAGAAGAGAGCAATGCCAGTGTTGGAACTGTGACAGCAGAGCTCAAAGCAAGAGCCCTCCTTGCAATGGCAGCTCAGTGAAACCACGCGCACGGTAGGGATGAAGTCACCTCCTCCCCAGTGCACAGTGGGACAATGCAGGATTATTTTTTAGGAGACCAAACCTCCACAAACAAATTGCAAACAGACTCGAGTGAGTTGTTTACCTGAGGAGGTCTCTCTGAATGATTAGACAGCGAAGATAATCGGCCATTTTCTTCTGCATCAGCGCCAAGCGCAGCCAGGCCCGGGCGCGGCCCAGCGGAGTCCTGAAACAAAGGCCCAAATTAACAAAATATTGATCACATCATGCTCTTTAACACCTTATCAATCTACTGGTGGAGCAACTGCTGTTTCTGAAGGGGTATTTTAAGCTATTAGCTGAGCATCACCATGTGGACAGCCATAATGTTTAGGCTTTGACTCCAAGCTTTGAGGCAACAAAGATTTCCAACTTCTCAGCTGAGCTTGGGAGCAGACCCAGAAAAATATGAGTACAGACTGCACTAGAGCCTGATGATCTTGAAAGTCCTGTTTGCTGCTGAAGCAATATGCTTGCAGCAGCTGAGACTCCTTTCTGCCATTTGTTTGTTGAGAGTTGAGGGGAATTGCAAGAAAATGAACCAAATGCCCATCACCAGCCACCATGGCAGCTTCCCTTCCCAATCCTACTCTGGCTCTACTCAAGCCTACCTTTAACTGTGTGCAACTTCAGGGCTATCTTGGGAAGACAGTGCCAAAAAAAGATGAAAAGATGAAAAGTAACTGGCAAACACTGATATCCAGCAAATTACAGCTGGACCTGCAGAACTTCCTCTTCTAGTGCACGCATACTTACAAGTGGTGAGCACAGCAATGAAAAAGAAAAACCCTCCCAAGCTGTGCTAGGATAGGAAGAGAGTAACACACCTGGCAAAGGTTATTACTTCCTCTGCCACAAGAGTAAATAATAATTTACATGCCTGTGTGCTTTAGATAAGGTCTAAAGCTATAAATTAGAACCCTTGTGCTGCCCTGCACCAGTCAGGGCAACCAAACCCTTTTGGAATTTCGTGGATGGCCAATTATAAAGCTAAACACAAAAGCAGAGTGCACTGGAATGGGAAGAGAATAAATTTACAGCTGAGTAGGACTGTGCAGGCAATAATCTCAAAAGCTGCCAAATTCTTTCCTCTCTGGTGTGTCACCTTGTGGTTTGATGGAGCCTTTGCTGACTGCCCTCACCAATGTCTGCTGCAGCTCCAGACTGCAGTGACTGACACACAACCTGCTCCTTTTTGCATTCACCTGTGCTCTCCCCAGCATCAGGCACTAGCTGTTCAAAGGCTTGGTTAATGCCAAAGGAAATCATGATTCTCAGTCAGATCCTTTGTTTTCCTGCTGCATTTTAACAATACTACTTACTTAAGGCCAGGCAAATCTCTGACACTTGCTGCTATTTCCTCAGCTTCTGGATATAATTTCTCCACAAGTTCCAGAGGACCCCAGATGGTTTTATTGTAACTCAGAAAGGATTTTCTTACTATGAAAAGAAAAATCAAGTAACCAAATTAATTTAAATTACTGCAGTAGCTTTCTTCATAATATCTGGTGTGTGCAAGGGTTAACTGCTGAGTCCAGAGTTCCAGGTAACTCTTAACTGAGACACTGGTCAGCTCAGCAGTATCCAAAGCCAACTTCCAAATTACTTTGCTGTGAATTTAAAAATTATATGCAAGAAAAAAAAAAAAAATAAAAATAAAAAGCTAAAAATACACACTACATACATACATGCAGTTGGTAAACCCTGGACCTCTTACAACAAGTGCTGCACAAAATGACAAGTTGGTAAATGTGGAAATATATGTGGTGAAGAATTAATAATTACGCTATTCATTATAAAAGGTGACTATTTACTTTTTTTTTTATGCAACATTACACCTTTAAAAGTCTACTTCCAGAAAGAAAGGAAGAAAAATGGCATGTTTGGGATGAGAAATATGCAGCTAGAGCAATTTGCACACCTTTCAGGCCGTGCTTCAGGCAGTGCTCCATGACAACAAAGAACTGCTGCAAAGGTGGGTAGTCAGAGTCCAGCGTGCGCCCAAAGCTCAAGGCTGATTCAATGAGTCCTTTGATACTCAGTTTGGCCATGTTTAATAAATTTGCTCTTTCTACAGCTGTGGGGTCCTTTACAGCTAAGACAACAGAGAAAAACATGTTATGGATCAAGTTTTAGGAGTGACATAATGAAATAAAGTGCTTCACATCCACCTTGTTAAAAGGAAAACTTACCTTAAGACTAATAAACCCAATAAACTCAGCAGAACAGATCCAGTAGGGCTATAAACCACCATGCCATAGAGGAGCATCCAACCCAAAGCACATTCTCAGTGTTTTAATGGGTTTAGTGGGGAAAGCCCAGGCTGGCAATGCCAGTTCTCAGGCACCATGCTGTCCCAGCAGCTCTCAGAAGCAGCCAAGTCACCACAATTAACACAGCACCTCTGCATGGCTGCACCCATGCCCTCCACGGTATCAAAGCAGCCCTCCTGTTAATTTATGGATTTATTTCTGTATCACAGCCTACCTACATGAGCAGCCTTTTATATACATACTTTTATATACAATCATACTTTTCATAATTTTCTATGCAATCACTGTCCAATGTAGCTTTAACTGCACAGTGACACAAACACACTTTCCTTCTCAGGCTGTTCAGAGTCACTGCCACTAAACCAGGAGCATTTTCTGGAAAATATTACACACTGAAAATTCAGTTTCTCACCTAGTCACAAAGTAATTTCTACCCAGAAAATCTTAAGAATTAAAGGTTTTGCTTAAACTTGAAGTTTTTGGTAAACATTACGAAGTGTATACTGCAAAAATACATTTGAGGATTAAATCTTATCAGTAAAAAAATCCATAGCTTTTTACAATCATCTTAGTCTGACAGAATGGACAAGGTTCCTCTTCTTAGAAATCCTGCTACTGAGAACAGAGTGCTCAGGAAATTCTTAAGCTTATTTTCATTTATAATGAAGCAATTCAAACATTTAGGCCAGACCCTATTTTCTCAGAGACAAAACAAGCCTCTGTTTATTCACTATCATCAAAGTAACCTGGAAAGAAACAAAAGAGTTGATGATTTCCTGCTTAATTAAATCCAACAAGTGAAGCAAAAAACTAAACTTTTTAAAAGACATTGAGACACAGATGTCAAAATATCTAGAAAGGCTTGTGACAGAAAAAAAATGTGAGCCTGTTCCTTTGCAAATCTGAGTATTGGTATCTGATACAGACTGTATCTGTCTGCATGTCAGAAAGCACAAAGAACCCAAAGCATCATAACAGATGGGCATTTTCTCAGTTCCCCAACAGCAGTGAAATGACTTGTCTCATTTCCTGCAGACTTCAGGTACTTAGGGATTGGGTATTAGAAACCCTGAAAGCTACTTTCTAATATTCTGTGTCCCTAGTTGCCTGCCAAATACCCAACTACCCCTCTGCTTTTTAGGAAAAATAATGATTGAGATTATGTACGTGCCTTAAAAACTGCTTTCATAGTTCCCCAGAACTTCAACAGAAAAGCCCAGGAGACATGAGAAACAGTAAGGTAATGAGAGACAGGGCCATGGCAGAGCTGTACCCAGGCAGCAGCCACAGCTCAGTGCTTTGCCCGCTCCTTCCTTCCTGCTCAGCTGCTGGGGACTCACCAGCCCTGCCAGAGCAGCAGCAGCACAGCATCCCCGGGACAGGAGGAGGCTGCAACAGCAGCACCTTTCTGCAGGCAGGGCACACGTCCTGCTTTTTTATTAGCCTTGCTACTGACAGCATTAAATACAAGTGCTAGAGGAGGAAACGCCTTGCTCAATGCAGACTTCAGGTGGGGAGCTCTGCCTTGCTACACATCCTGCCTATTTCCCCAAAGGCATCATGAAAATTCCTTTGTCAGGTGACCTCATTCTGACTTCTGGAGCCGATCCTCCTCAGACAGACTTCTATGTCTGCTGTCCTTCCAATTACCAGCCCTTGCCTGCTCTTTCTGAGGCGAAATGCATCTTAGGTCTGTTTTAAAGAGCCATCTACCCGCATGCTTTTCTTCACCTGCTTCTTGAAAATATAAATGGCGAACAGGTTTTTTAAAATTTAAAATCAAGATTTAGAATTTAACACCGCGTGTGAAATCCTACATCCCAGCCACCACTGGGGTACCGTCTGGGGTATCACAGGGAGCAGAGCGAGGGGTATTACAGGGGGCAGAGCAGGGGGTATTACAGGGGGCAGAGCTAGGGGTATTACAGGGGGCAGAGCAGGGGGTATTACTGGGGGCAGAGCAGGGGGTATTACTGGGGGCAGAGCGAGGGGTATTACAGGGAGCACAATGAGGGGTATTACAGGGGGCAGAACGAGGGGTATTACAGGGAACACAATGAGGGGTATTACAGGGGGCAGAACGAGGGGTATTACGGGGGCAGAGCAGGGGGTATCACAGGGAGCAGAACAAGGGGTATTACAGAGAGCAGAGCAAGCTCCGCAGGGCTCTGTTCCCGGAGCAGCAGCAGCAGCAGCCCCGGCAGGGCTGTTCGCAGCCAGCACCAGCCTGGCCAGCACGGCCGGCTCCGAGGGGCGAGCCTCGGCCCGTGAGGCGGCTCGGCTCCGCGACCGGGCTCGGGCCGGGGGCTGCGGGCGCCGTCCCTGCGGCAGCGCCGGCCTCTCCCGCCCGCAGCCCGCAGCCCTGCGCACCCGGGGCACCGCCCGCGCTGCGGGCCCCGCACGGCCCCGCTCCCCCGGCCCCGCTCCCCCGGCCCCGCTCCCCGCCCGCGGCCCCGCGGCCCCCGCCCCGCTCCCGGCGCCGCAGCCCCGCTCACCCATGGCTGGAGAGGAGGAGCCGCCGCCGCCGCGGCCGCTCCCTCAGGGCCCGCACGGGGCTCCTCCCGCCCTCAGCCCGCGCCGCGCGGCGCCCCCGGCGGCGGGAGGACCCGCCCCTATCGCGATAATGCCCCCGCCGCCCCGGGCACCGCCCCCGCCCCTATCGCGATAATGCCCCCGCCGCCCCGGGCACCGCCCCCGCCCCTATCGCGATAATGCCCCCGCCGCCCCGGGCACCGCCCCCGCCCCTATCGCGATAATGCCCTCGCCGCCCCGGGCACCGCCCCCGCCCCGACAGCGGCCAAGAGCGCCAGGGCAGCCGTGGGCACAGGAAGCCTCGAGGCTTCTCTGCCCTTCTGTCGTGACATGAAGCTTCAATCCCCAGTATTTATTCCAGATAATAATTCTGTAATATGTATCAGAATAAATAATATTCTTCTAGAAAAGAATAATCTGTGAGTTTAGTACTTTCAAAGGTAATCTGGTGGGGAACCAAAACCAGCATTTAAAAAAAAAAAAAATTAAATTTTGGGGTTTCATTTTCAAAAGCCCTGGAATGTGAATCTGGCTGGAAGAGAGCCAAAACTCACGGAGCTGTTTGTCACCAAGCAGGCTTGTCACAGCCAGATGGGATCTCAGCTGATGCTTGCTGCACCCTAAGCACTACAGGATGCTTTGCTTAATTGATATTCTTTCCTCTCACCTTTTTGGGCAAGGCTAACCAGCAACCTGAAAAATAAGAAAGTGTTATTTTCCTTACCCAGCTTTAGAGACTGCCTTAACAGCACGGAGGGTGTCACTGCCTGGGCCTGCAGGGAAGGACCTCAGGACAAGGGACAGACCACAGCCCATGGTGACAGGGACCCTTCTTAGAGCCACCCTTCCCACCTCTTACATGGAAAAAGGAACTTATACATTTAAATATTAAACAATTCCGAAATAGTCACACTCTGATCCTGCTAGCCTGGCATAAACCAACTTCCTTTAGTTCCTTTTTTATTCATTTCTGGGAATCCCATCAGAGGCATGCATCTGCATGTTTTCCAGCAGCACCCAGAAGAAGTGATCCTTTACTGCTAGAAGATGCTCACCTGCTGTACATTCATTGAAACACAGAGTGTTTTAGAGAATCACATCTCAATTTTGTTTGAGACTAGCAGAGCAAAACATGGTTTCATCTGTAGGCTCAGGGTTTGCTGCTCAGTGTAATTTTTACCACATGACAGGGAAGGATGCATTTTGTAAGTGGATTCTTCTGTTTGTTTCTCATGCAACTTCATGATGGAATGGCAATACCCTCAATTTATCTATTAAGTTTTTAATAGAATGCAAACCATTTCCTGGATGGTTTCTTACACCAAGCAATCCTGGATAAGCATTGCTTGGTGTAAGAAAACAGATTAATGAAATCTTAAGAGCTTTCTACACACAGATCCTAAACACAGAAAGAAAATCTCTTCTAAAAAAGCACTCTAATGTCACTACTATAATAAAGAGCATATTTTACCCTATTTTTTCATCTTTTAAAAGACCCAGAGCACAGGCACAGTTGATGAAGCATGTATTTTCACCTGAAAAAGGAGAATATCCTGTCAACTTTTCAAAGTATTGTTGCATCATTCTAAATATTTGCTTTGTATAAAATGAAATGTCAACGAAGTATAAACAACTTTAATGAAACCAACAGCAAACTTTTATTAGTTCGAACATTACAAAAAGTTAGGGAGCAGTTTAAAACAGTGAAAATGCCCACATTTAACAAGTTTGTCTGCAACTGTATGCACACAGCTACTTGACATTGAACCAAGAGAAAACAAATGCTAATGATTCTGAAGAACCAAAAAAAATTGTGTTTCTACCAGCAGCCTTGCAAAGAAACTTCTCAGCCTCTTTGGTGCAGAATATGAGGTAGCATAAAGAAACTAACAGAGATGTCTCAAGTAAAAGGTGTTTTCTGTTGTTTATATGCCATCATCTTTAAAAACTACAACCTGAGCATGTAAGCTTCTTACTCAGTGAGCTGCAAGTCTAGCTTTGTTTCCTTTTTGTTTTGAAGGCTACAGATCAGATGAACTGAAAACAAGAGTTCTACCATGAAGCATTTCACTTCAGATTGATCTGCTGAGCACATACAGGGGATGAAATTAATCAGCACCACATTTCTCCCTGAGGTGTGCAAAATCAAGAGATTAGAAATGTCATCAAGGGATCTTCACATGGGAGATTAATTACATTATGTATATAAATATAAAAGACTTCAGCATTTTTAAAAGCAGGAGTAGACTTCAAAGGACAATGTGAGGTTTTGAAGAAGAGGAAGAAGTTTTTTCTGTTGGTTTTTTTTTTTTTTCCAAACAGCACAACACAGCACCTTTATTAGGAATTCTGGCAAACGGAATTATTGTATGTAAACGACATCTTCAAGTTTTTAAAACCAAATTGAGCCCAGAATACTGACTCAGTACAACACTGGTTTACACTCCCTTCCTCTTCAGGTGCTGTCCCAGTCCCTTCTGCAGGTAACTGCTCATCAAGGGGAGAGAACACAGCAATATCCAGCAGGAAGGAACAGAGTGCTTCATATGCTGGTTTGTCACCAGTAAGCTGAGTGCTTTACTGCTGTAACCATCAGCTTTTTCAAGAAATGTCTGTTACCCTGCTGAAAGGAAACTTCCAAATGAGTGAATGCTTCCTGTTTTGGCTGCCTGCAGGCTGAGGAGTGCACATCAGCGCTGACACCCCAATTCCCAGCTATTTACATTAAACAGCAGCAGAAAAGTGTTGCAGTGTGAAGATACAAAGTCCTGTAGAACTTTCCATCTTCCCACTCATAAGATGTTACACTTGTGGATACTTTCGTGAGCCCCGACTGGAAGATTCAAGATGTAGCAAGTTAAGGAAGCATTTTATCAACCCTTGGCTTTCACAAAACCTGTTTGAATATGCATGGGTGTTTGCAAAGAAAGCAGCTAACAAGGTTCTTTCCTGTTTAAACAGGAGATGGAAACAGCAATAGCTAAAGCTTATTCAGTACAATGCCAGAGAGAAAGAAAAAATTACCAAGTCATCTGAAAGTGACACTGTTTTCCTTTCCACCAAGATTATTCATGAAGCAGATGTGTTGAGTGGAAGAAAGCAATCACGCTGATGTTAAGATGCCAAGAAACTCAAAATGATCACAGGAAAAAATGCAAAAGCATTAAAAATTAAAAATTCAGGCCTCGAAATCAAAAAATTATGGCCAAGTTGACTTGCAAGTCAGCATTGACTTTTTCTGCTGTTGGAGACAGAGAAGGTCTAAACCCATCCACTAGCTTGATCTCAAGTGCATTTCTGGCAAATCTAACCAGCACATTTTGTGTGCTGCCAATCCCTGTTAAAAGTACAACCTAACTAATCAAAGATCTTCCCATTCTCCCCTCAAACCTCAGCGAGTCGATCCCAGCTTTCCCCTTTCCCAAAGCAGCATGGAGCAAAAGGATATCATTGCCTGGGACTGCAAGTGGCAGAGGAGCTTCTCCAGGGGAGGATAGCAGCTCAGGGAGGGAACACAGCCCACCATGACCAGCTTGTGCTTGGCTCTGGTGATGGCCACGTTCAGGCGGCGCCAGTCCTTCAGCAGGGAGCCCAGCTGCAAAGGAAACGCCACTTGCTTTTATTTTCCTTATTAAACCATCAGTAGGAAAAACTTATGGACATAAACCACTCATCTTCAAAATGCATCTGAACCACTGAAACTGACTGGAACATGTCAGGAGCCAGGGCGTCCCTCTGGCTGTGCTGAGCAGCCCAGACCCTGCCAGGGGCCTCACAGACCCTGGCACAGAGTCCAGAATGCCCCTGTGGGTTTGATTGTGACCCATGGAGCAAATTACCAACCCTGTATGAAGATCTGCAGGCCATGGCAAATTAAGTAGAATGACAATGAATTTATCACAAGGTGAAAAAGTAGATTTTGGGGGTTTTAGAATGGGGGTTCAGGAGGCAAGATGGATGGATTTGGGTGTGTCCAGTCTTCTTCTTCTTCTTCTTGGTCTCCATCTCCTGCTGTGATGTTGGCACTTGCAGATTGGTTTAGAGTAGAAGTTCACTGTCTAACATGGGTGATAGGTATTGGAAAGTGATTGTAAACATTGTACATGTAGTTTTTAGTATAAAGACATAACACCACCCCAGGGCAGGCAGAATGCCTGGACTGTCTTGGTGAGCAGATCTTAGCAGGACAGGAGAAAGAATTTTATAGATAAGGAACAATAAACAACCTTGAGACCGAGAAATGAAGAGCCCTGACTCCTTCTTCAAGTGCCAGGCTGGGAAAAGAGACTTTCTAACTTTTCTTGGGGTCACTGTGACCAGCAGAGATCCCAACAGGAACAAAGTTAAAATGACCAACTTACATTTTCATCAATGCTGTTCCTAACAAAGGACACAATTATGATACTTTTGTCTCTTCCTTGGTATTTGTCAACTGTGTTCACTTCCACTCTGTTCTCCTTCCATTTTGCCATCAAGTCAGTGATTGTTTTTAACTGATGTCTGTAGGGTGAGATGATGCCAATGTCTGAGGGCTTACAGCCAGCCTGAATGAAGGAGAAAGCAGAGAAAAAATCTGTCACTGCAGTTGGCTTGGGAAACTCAGTACGGTCAGAAAGATTCTTCTAATTAATTTTTTTTATTGGCAGTGCCGCAAGGTATTGTATCTAAATTAAAGGAACTCTAAGTGTAACAAATATTAACTAAAGGAAATAGAAAAATGAGGATTTCAAGGATATCTGTCTTTATGCCAAGTTAAGACAAAGTTTGGGAACTTGGAGTAACTCATGTTTTCTTTCTTCTTTAGACTGCTAGGTGAACACTTGAAGCTCCTGCTCTGTATTTCTGGATGAAAGAAGGAACAAAAGCAAATCCTCTCCCCTCCCTCATCTCTTAAAAGAATTTGGCATCCAGCTTTTGTTTTTTGCCTGTCAGATCCAAGCAGGCAAGGACAGGGAAGGGAATGCAAACCTCAGGCTCCCCACTACACTGACATGAAACCAACCTTCAATTTATCCTGAAGATTATCCCCCAACACATACAGCCACCACTACTAAAGCAAAGTAAAAATATTAAAGTCTCCCTCCAAACCAGGTAATAAAGTAAAAGATACCTTAATAAATAAGGATGTGAGGAAAAGCACTATTTTAGCTTCTGTCACATTGCTTATGCCACCTTTTTCTGCATGTTCTGGTGCTGGGACCTTGGAAAATACAAACAGAAAACAATGACTTTTGCTGTCTGTAATGGGGTACTGTGTTCTGTCCCTAACTCACTGAGTCGTATGTGGATTTATACTGATGGTATGAAATAAAGAAATAAAGTTAAATGCTAAATTTTACTAAACAGAAGAGTCTGCACTGTGAATTAACTTCAGAATACTGCACTTGCAACACAAATTGGAACAATCCCCAAAATAAATTTCTAACACTAGCTTGTCACCTTAAGAAATTGCCAGACTTAATCCTCTGACTTTACAGTTCAGCACTACACATGACAAATCAAAAAATCGACATTTTCCTGCTGCTAAGGCAAGAGAGCTAATGATATTCTACATGGGACTTCTGCTTTAACACTCTCCATACAGCATTATTTACAGTGAATTTTCTTCTTTCCATGGCAGAAAGGATAATTTTTTTACATGTTTGAAAGCCAACATTTACACCTACAGCAAGAACTATCCAAAATGGTAATATAAATTGTAGTATAAACTCCCAACCTTTAAATATGCACTGAATTTACCATTTCTTAACTATTACCTGCCATTTCTATGTCACGTATGAATGAGGCTGACAAGCTCAGGATGTAAACTCCTGTCACTGTGTGTCACAGTTTGGTAATTTTTTCTCTTTGCTTGACTCCCGCCTTCTCTGGAGTTGAAGTAGCACCAATAGCAATGAAAGTGTGTTTGGAAGCCTCCAAACCCCCTGAAGGGCACTGTTTAACTGCACAGTTAATTTCTGACCACACTTGCATTAGTGCAGCTAAAAACAACACAAAAATAATTTCAGGAAAGAAGTCCTAAAAGCTGTGTCATGCTTTTGATAACACATGCTTACATTTCTATTTCTCCTGTTCCCATAGGACACCAGCAGAACCACCAACAAAAACAACTTGGGCCTAGAAATTCTCAGAGATTTGCCCTAAATCAAGGATGTCATTTTTCAAACCACCAAGCTGTCAGAGAAGTGCAGACTGACACAGGGGCTGGCAGAATAGAAATAAATAGATTTCCCACTGCTGTCACAAACTTGTTGCATTGTTAAGCAGAAAACAATAGAGGCTTTTTCTTCTTTTTTTTTTTAAAGCCAGCATAATAAATGCAAGCTTCCTGGTGGTGTCATGGTGTTTTTTCCTCTTCCTTCTCTCTCTGCTTATGAAGTAGACTTGAGAGGGAGGGATACAAACATTTCTTGCTTACACTATAAACAATACAGGGAGGAAAACCCTACTATGAAGTCAAAGGAAATAAAAGCTGGTTCTGTTTGTTGTCATGTTCAGTGAGGTTTTTCATTTCTCCCTCCATGACTGCCACAACACATGCAGTTCTGACAGCAAGTCCAAAGGGAGAAATGACATTACAGCCTCGTGTTTTATCAAATCTAGAATATTTTGGAAATAAAAATTCTCCTCCTGGCTCTCTGTCTTACACTTGAGATGGGCTTTCTAGGGAAAAAAATGTACCAGAAGCTCTACTTTTTCATTAGCAATTTGCTATAATTACTAGATGAACAGTGGTTCAGCCAGATTCCCATTAACAGGCCTCTTCCCTGGGACCAACTGTCTGCCTTGCTGGGAAAGGAACTGCAGCTGTCGAGGCATTCCTGGAAAATGTCTCTGTTTGGTTTAGACATTTTTAGAAATTTCTGTAAGCCATCAAAGTAAACACTGCTTGTTTTTAGGTCATTGAAGAGATTCTATCAAACTGCTGGAAAAAAACATGAATCCTGTACAATGTCAGAGAGCATAGAAACACTGGTGAGTTCTGACTAGGGTCAGCATAAAAGATCATAAAAGCTGATAATTATATCAAAATTATATTATATTATTGTCAAAACACAGTATTAATAGGAATCAACACAAACCTGTTAAGGAGGAAGAAAGACTCAAATCATAATCCAATCACCAAGTACAGTGACAAGTACTGGAGACCACAAACAGGTACTAATTTATTCATCTTTTTCCCCCATGTGTTTAAACTCTTCTTCATTTTTCCTGCATTTCAGTTTCTTTGCAGAATTTTTATCTGCACTAGCATTTTATTTCCCAGCAGAATTCTGGGTCTTCATGAAAGGACCTAAAGCAATTTATCCATCCCTTACACTTCAATGTACAGAATGTCTGCATTACAGCATGGAGAATTGCAGTTTTTGCTGCCACTGGCTCACAGCTTTGCCACACTGACCCTCAGCCAATGGAAACAAGGACACCCAGAATGGCTGCACACCTTGAATAGGAAGAACTAAGTTCAAAGTCCATTTAATATTTTCTGCAATAGTATCTAAATTCAAGTTTTCAGCTGTTCTCAGGTGTGACATTTCCAGCAGCAGCTGTACCACCCTGCCCAGCTCTGCCAACAATGCCAAGGATGTTTTTGTGTGCTGCACACTTCACATGATGCTGCAAGAACACTGCCTGAAGTTCCCTGTTTTACCCCACCTAAGCTGAATGAAGTTTTACATGCTGAAAGAACACAATGAACTTTACCTTCTCTGTGTTCAGAAAACACACAGCTGTGTCTGGATCAAGGACTTCTTTCAGCCATGACTTAGAAGCATCCCCAAGGTCCAGTTTCAATTTCTTTAGGTTGGGCAAGTTAACAGTGGCATTTGACACCTTCTCTGAGCCACATTCCAGTTTGCCTTCATAGACCAGCATGTTACTCAATGACATAATCTTACTAAAGATTTAAAAAACAAGAAAAGGCGTAAAAATCTCACCATTTCGATCCCACATCAATAACACATTTCAAAAAATAAATGTTGAAAGTACCTATTCATCCTGTATTGCACAGTTAATTGGACAACAGCATTTTGGTTTTGTTCCAGCCTTTTAAATAGGCTTTCACTCATGCCAAGATCTCTGTTATAACACAAAGACAAAAATGAAAATGTGTCAATCAGAACACTGCAAGAGCCTTCCTTGAAACTGTGACTAGGAACTGTCCAGCAGCATTCTCTCTTACCTTGCTTCTGCATTCAGCACAAGAGGAGGCAGCTGCTGATGATCCCCCACCAGCACAAACCTTTTGGAGCAGAACAGTGGGCCCAGGCAGACGAGCTGGCTGATTTGGGAAGCTTCATCAACAATGCAGAAGTCAAATTGCTTCTGAGCAAAGATGGGGTGATTCACTCCCATGCAAGAGGTTGCTACCACTGGCTGAAAATGGAGACACATTCAAGGATAAGGTACATTTTATATCCTTTAGCACTGTATTCTCCATATCAAAAGAAAAACTAATTCTCATTAAACTGAACTAAACGGTAAAATCACAGAAATCAAAGTATTTAGCCTTGAAATCAGATCAGCATCACTTAGATATATGTTGGCCTGATATGTTCTTGTATCAATTGCAAGTGACAAACAAAACCAGCTTTAGAGCAGACTGTAGCCTACAACTTGTTCCTGTCATGTGTTCAGAGTGATGCCAGGTTCTATTCATGGGCAATTCATGGAGTGTGCTGAAATGACTACAGTGAAAAATCAGGTGGTTTGGGTTTTTTTTCAATACTGAGGAAAAGATAAAACAACAACAGCAGCACAGTTCTTCTGTGCTGTGTTTCCACTGCAACCCAAAATGACCAAAATAAGAAATGCCAAGTCATTCCCCTTTTGACTTCAGTCATTCCCCAGCAATACTTATCAATAAAAAGCAAATGGCAGCTTTTGTGAAGTTGGCATTTACTGCAACTCCCATCAAACTTTATTCTTTCAGTGAATTTAATTTAAAGCTGCCACTGACTCGTATGACCCAGCTGCCATTATGGTTAGCATTGACATTCACACAGACAGCACTCATATTTCAATCAGAAATAAGGCTTTGGCCAGGTGAGCTCCACAGCATTCCTCTTCCTCTCCCCATCTGCTGATTGTAGTGAGGGCACAAGGAGCACCAGTGGGAGCAGGAGGCACAATGTAAAGAATGTAAAGAATGCTAAAGGAGGCTGCAGCAGCCCATTCACAAAACCTCAGATAGAAGCACTGGAGTCTTTGGGCCTTATTACTTACAATGCTGAGTTACTTTGTGTGGACATAAACAAAGCTTCTCAACTTGCAGACTTAATGTAGGTCATTAGTGGCTATAAAGAAATTGAAACAATGCAGAGGTTGAGTATCTCTTTCAGCTCAGATTTCTTACAGCAGTACACACATTTGGGATGGGGTCCTTCTCTGGAGCATCCAAACAAAATACTAATGTAAGTATCTTTAATAATTTGAAGGGCTAGCAAAAAAAAAAATTTTCTCACCTGACTATTATAGACCTCTTCCAAATCTGTTACAGACTTAATTGATCTGGACCTGCAGATTTCTTCTTCTGTATATTTCTGAATGTCTGGGTGAACCTTCTGAGCTCGGCCCAAGCGCAAGAAACCAACTTTGAATTTGGCCAACTTCAGCAGGACATTGTCCACAGCTGTGTGTGTAAAACTGGTCAGGAGGACACTAAAGCCACAAGCAGAAAGAATTCTCACCTAATGAGCAGCAAAGGGAAAGAAAAGGAGAAGCTGTTAAGGAGAAGCAGAAAAGGATTCATCTGCAAGAATCAACAATCCCAGGTCTGCTAAGGTGGAAAACACAAGGGGTTTTGGAGGGAGGCAGTAATAAACAGCACCTGGTCTGTACCAGTCTCCCTGGCCAGATGTGCCAGCTGACATTGTGGGCAGCAGTCCTGAGGGCTCCCATGGCCAGCAGCCTCACAGGGCTGCTCACACAGAGCCCAACCTGGATGTGCACTCCCAAGGAACTGCACTCTAAGATCCCCAGGGTAAGCAGCAGCCATGCAGCCTGTTCCAGCCTGTTCCCACAGCACTGCTCCCATGGCAATGCAGCCACTGGAGGGCAGTGAGCTGATCTGGAGACAGCAGCAGCCATGCAGCCTGTTCCAGCCTGTTCCCACAGCACTGCTCCCATGGCAATGCAGCCACTGGAGGGCAGTGGGCTGATTTGGAGACAGCAGCAGCTCTCCAGCCTCCTCCTTCCACGAGCTGATGGCAAATGGAAGCAGAGAATCACTGCTCTTCCATGAAAACCTCCCTCAGCCCACAGCCTGAGTGCAGCATGCTCCCAGAGCTCTCTCCTGGGGAGAAGAGCAGCAGCAGCTAGAGGAGATGGTGGCAGAGTGCACAAGGATGCAGCCCCACAGGTTCACACAATCCACAGAGGCTGCTCAAGCCAGTACTACTGGCTACTTCCTCTTTTGAGCTATAACTCAGGATTTGAACACTTGCTGATATCTGGAGCCAAAGAATTTTAACACTAAAGCATCACAGAAATGATTAAATATCACACTTCACTCTCCTCCCTCCCACATACATTCCTACACAAGCAATTGACCATCCTACTCCACAAAGTCCAATTTTAGTTCTACCAAATACAGGTTAAGCAAAAAGAAGTGTGTTTTCTTCCTTGAAATTATACATATACAGTCAGATTAATTCATGACACTACACAGCTGGTTTAATTCTACCCTCTAAATCTCACCAAAAAATTAAAACTCCAAGGTACATGATCTTACTAGAGCACATATTGTAGTTGTTTTTCCTGTTCCAGGCATGCCCACAATAAGTGTGTAGTCCTTTGAAAGCAGCACTTGCTTCATTGCCTGTTTCTGAGGCTTATTTAGACCTTTCAGAAGAAAAAGCAAAATTAAATTACTCCACTTCATCATAATTGTAATCATTACTAAAGTCACAGCAAAATTGTAATTTCCTCCTTCACTAAAGCCCTTAATAGAGGCAAGAACTGAGCAAAATGAAGGCATGACATTAAACATAATACACAATATAAGTAGTAAAAGGTCCTAGAAATAAGTCACTGGAGACATTTTTATTTTTAGACCTTTTGTGGTTTTTTTTCCTAATATCTTAATTGACCACCTCCACATATTGTGTCTGGGCACTTGTGTTTGATCATACCACTTTCACACCAAACACACAGCTCACAGCAAGGGCTGATGAGCTGCACATGCAGCAGAATGTTGTTTGGAATAAACATCACAGCAGAGCTGGTTTGCCCCAGCCTGATGCAAACAAGCAGCACATTTCAGCTATCTGGACTAAGAAAAGCTCAGGGAAAGTAAGACTTCAAACTGAGTTTTTATAAAAAATTTGATTTACTCTAATACAATTCAGTTAAATTTCTGTTTTCACAGGCAGATCTGTCAGAGCACAAGGAAATATTTCCACCAAATACAAGATGCTGCCTCACACCTAAACAAGTTTTGTTTTTAAATCAATGCCACAAAGCATGACACTGTGTTGACACTTGTCAACAGCTTAGGAAGAGTGATTGATTACACAAGTAAATATTTCCCAAAGCCCATCTCCTTCCTCTCCCTCCATCCCAAGAGCTGTCTCTGTCCCCTCCTCCTGTAAAGGTTACAGAGGGAATCACAGGGCCCTCTGTCTGCAACTGCACACTGCAGCCTCTAGCAACAGTCAAATAAAGTTGTGAACAAGGATCTGATCAGGTCTCCCTGTGATTAAATGAGTCTTCAGCTAGTTGGAAGACATGCAAGGTAAGAACTTGGTTTTAATTTTTAAGCTGAGAACTATCACAGGGCCCCAAAGTAGGGAAAACGCCTTACATTTATAGCATGATAAACACTTTGGCTGTAGAAACACGCTACTAAGCAGAGCATTTTGGGGAAAGTAATTTTGTACCTTTTAAAATATTTGCAACAGTTTCCTTTGCTTCAGGAGGAAGGACAGAGCTCAAGTGCTGAATAAAACATGGTTTCTGGAAATCAATGATCAGGTTGCGGAGCCTTTCACTGTGGATTAAAAAAAAGCCAAAACTGAGCTCAAATAAGAGTTACCAGTTGAGAAACTTCATCTGAAAATACTGAAAGAGTGAAATTAAGTTGATTTTTCGTACCTGACTGGGCAATCTTTCATCAATTTAGAAAGATTTTTAAAAGGGACTCCTGTACCAACATCTCCTTCATCATGATCCAACCTGAATACAGTGTTCTTGGGGAGGTTGGACAAATTCCTGAAGGATGACAAGAACATGGATGAAATAATTTTGTTTACCAGCTGTATGTAGATTAAAGACTTATTGCTACATGTTAAATGATATCTTCCAGAGATCCCAGAGTGAAGCAACAGCTGATTGAAATACACTATTAACTGATCTAAAGAAAGCATGATCCCAGTGATGGATTATAAAACATAAGCCCAATTTAAAGACAATATAGACTGAGCAATGAAAGTTACTATTAACACAGTAATCACTGTATCCATATAGATTCATGCTAGAGATGCAAGGAAATGGAGTTATAATGTGCTTTTATTCAAACAACCTGGTTAAATAGACAGACAGGCATACACAGCAGGTACTGACAGTTTCAATCAAGACAAGAGAATTTCTGAAGGGTAATACTGCAAAGCCACTGGTGCCTTGTGAAGGCTGGCCTGGAACAGAGACTAGATGGAGCTAAAGAATAAAGCAGGGATTTATTAAAAGGATCTCCTCAATGGCTCCACCCTGGGCAGCACGAGAGCCCAGCCAGGGCTGCACCCAAGGTGAACCAAAATGGTCACAAAATGGACACCTGGTCAAGGGGTCTCTCATAAGTTTTGCTCCATTTGCACCTTGCAGTTCATTGTCCAATTCCAGCTCCAGCCCATGCAGTCCCACCCTGCTTGTTTTTCTCTTTTCAGTCCAGTTGTTTGTGCTCTTGGGCTGAGATGTGGATCATTTGTCCTTGGTCCCCAGCTAGAGAAAGAATTGTTTTGTCTGCCTACTTTGTGCAGAGTGCTCATCATCCCCTAATATGAAGCCCAGACCCACACACTAAAGCAGCACAGAATGTGGAAAATATAAAAGCTAAACCTGAGGCATCACCAGCAGGAAGAGTCAGGACATGTCACAGCTTTTTGGACACCTAGCAGCACCCTTCCTCAAGCCAGTGCCAGAGTGTTTGCAAACAGACTTTTCTTTTTATCCTATTACCTGCCCAACAAACAGGAGACTTTTGTTCCACTGGCTTCTCTAACATAGCCAGTAGCCAAACCAAGCAAACCCTTTTCCTCTCCACTCACAACCACTCGATCACCAACCAACAGGTTTGTCCCAGGTATGGCACCGTTTCTACGCTGGAAAAAATGCAGATACTGTCCCTCAGAAACTTCATGGACTTCATCAACTCTGACCATGTTTCCAACACAGTCTCCAGCCTTCTCTCTGAAGGTATTAAAGCAGAAATATTTTAATAGTAAGATCCTCTCTGTAAGAGAACTATTAAGAATAAAACCCCACAAATTAAAAAACCATACCACCCACAAGCAACCATCAAAACCAAAATACAAAACAAACAAAAGAAGGAAGGAAGCATCATTGGCATGAGTTTGGAAATTAAACTTTACCTTTCCAAAGAAGGTGTCATCCATATATTTTTGTATCCCTTTTTATGCTCTCCACTTTGCAGCTCCAAGGTCAACATCAGATACCAGAGGCTGAAATACTCCAGGTGGGAGGGTTTCAGGTGCTGGGTCTCTCTGTCAATGGCAGGCACCAAAGCTGCAGGAAAGGCCACACTGGGCATCTTCTGCTCCACGGCCCTGGGGAGAGAACCAGCCACACAAAGGCTCAGCCTGATCCTTTCTCACCTGCAAGCCCAGCTGCACATAGCAACAATCCAAATACCCACTGCAACATACCAGACAGATCAATTTATCATTACTTGAATGAAGTAGAACCTGCATCCTTTGTTCAGATGCATAACCTTGTATGGGTAACTTCACATCATCTCTATCATTTTGAAGGGCAGTAAGTTAATCAAAGACCAAATAAAGGCATTTCAAAGATAGTAACATATACATTTAGAGAGCTCACCTTTTACTCCTTTTATTGTAACTACTGTATACTATTTTGATATTTAGCTAAGCAAGGGAGATTTAATACTTGTTTCAAAGTTAAATATCAATAGACATAATACCAAATCATACATTAAAAACACGACCAGAGAAAAGCTTCTTCAGAAGTAAATAGCTCTCCAGCCATATCCTGCTGCTGCAACAACTGAGTATCAGAAGCAGGATTTCACAGAAGCATATCAGGGATACCCACAAAGCTCTCTCAACACACACCTTGACCCCTCTAATTTTAAAAACAATCAGGCATTCTATTTCCACAAGACCACCCCCAAGGCTCTCCTTTTCTAACAAAGCTCATTTGATCTCTTCTACATACAATTCTGGTTGCTCTTTGTGCAGTATAGAGACTAAGACTTGTAACTAATTGAAACAATTCAGTAAGTTTGTGTGAAATTTTATGGAATATTTGCTCACTACTTCTGTTGACCAGGAGATGCAATAACACTTCAGCAGAGTAGTATCAAGGTATTACGTGTGTCATACCTTACAGGGAAACAATCCTCTACAGAGTGAAGCTGAAAAAGTGCTTCTCCAGCCAGAACTCAGGCCCAGAGATATCTTGCAGCAGAGAGCTGCAAGAATATAGCTTTTTAAACAGACCTGTTATTGGTATTTTGTATTTTGTTGAGACTTATCTCAGATTTTGTCTTGTAAAAAGTGTACCTGAGCAAACATATTAAGTCTCTGTGAGATCAGGAGCTGAACCATAAAAGTTGTAGAGAAATCTGTGGAAGATTCTTTTGGGGTGGAAAAGTCTCTGGTATACACAAAACTGTCAACCACAAAAATGAAATTATTATATCAAAAGATACAATTACTCAATCTCATTTAAAAACATTAGTCAGACTTTTTTTTTTTACCTGCTGTATAGAAAGCAGTTGTGCATTTGTGAACAGTATTTACATGTTTGACTGTCATCAATCACAGGAGGCAAAGCAGCAAGCTGTGAATTCTGCCTTCCCACATCAGGTTTATAGGTACTGTGTGTTAAGTAGAAGGCCACATGATTTCTCAACTTCATTAATTCTGTCAAGAAAAGGATAAACTTAGCTGATGGTTTTGCTTGTAACCTCAAAAGTAATTAGCTATCAACTTTTTAGCCAACTAAGAACTGATTATTCACAAAGTCCTTTGCACTGTATTAATAAAACAACTGAATTTTTAACATAAATGTTAGTAATGAGTGAAGTAAACTCTTAGTAATGAGTGAAGTATCTCCAAGTATTGTAACAAGTGAAGCATCCCCAAGTACAGCTATTTTCATAAGAGTAAGCTTTACAGTTCTAAAGACAGATTTTAGTGATATTTAAGAGAATGGGGGTCTCCAGAGAAGGGGAGCAGCTTTACCTCTCCGGTCCATGCGAGCTGCAGACACAGGATACATCGTTCCAGTTTTCAGATAAAGAAGAAATCCAGCTTCAGGATCTGCCCTCCGCTCTAAGCTCAGCAATGTGTACAGAATAACCTGCAAACATGACACACAAATACATATTTACAATACACATCATTCCAGTATAGTTGTTGTGGCTCACCCCCAAGCACCACACAGCTGCTCACCCACCTCCCCACCCCTGCTGAGGGTTCAGATAAACACAGTTTACAATGGAAAAGAAAAGCCACACATGCAAGCAAAGCAAAACAAGGAATTCATTCACAGCTTCCCGTGGTAGGGCAGGTGCTCAGCCACCCCCAGGAGAGCAGGGCCCATCACATGCAATGGTGCCTTGGGAAGGCAAAACTGCATCACTGCAAACCCTGCAGTGCCCCCACCCTTCCTCCTTTCCCCCACCCCAGGCAGTGAGTGTGCTGAGCAGCTGCACGGCCTGGGACACCCCTTTGATCCTGGGGTCCCCTGTGCTGCCTGTGTCCCCTCACTTCCATCACCCCCAGGAAAGGCCTTGGCTCTGTGTGAGCCCTGCCCAGCCCCAGCAGCAACATCCCAGTGTTATCAACCTGTGCTCAGCACAAACCCAAAACACAGCCCACACTCATCTCCTGTGAGCAAAACCATTGCTAACCCAGTCAAAACCAGCACAGCATTAAAACCAAAACACTTTCTAAACTGTATTTAGTTCTTCCACAATTTATATGGCTAAACAGCCATTATTATCACAAGTCTTCCAGAAGCTGCAAGTAGTAAGAACTTCACCAAGGATTTAAATTAAAAGGCATCTTTAAAACCTTATATCAAGGCTACCACCTCTCTAAATCAGGCCAGCTATATAGAAATATGTATAACTAGTTCCTGAAACAGTTTGCTTCAACCTCATATTTGAATGTAGTAAGAAGAGACTGGAGAACAGACATTTCAGGATAAAAAACCCCTAAGTGTGCTTGCAGGTGGTAAATGTATACACTTCTTACTACTAAGTTCACTTGGATTTTATACCAGCAGCTTTGGGCACGCCAGGGTGAGCCATCCATGAATTTAGATTGTAACACATACAAAGTGTTTCATACTCATAAGAGAAAACAGGTCACCTAACAAAAAAGCACACAGAGCCCTGACAGTGAAATGGGCCATGGGGTGCCTGTACCTGACTCCTGTGCTCAATGGAGTTGGATTCCTTGCCAGACTTGAGCTCCAAAGGCATTACCCGAGACTGCACTCCAGCCTGGCAGTGGATTTTCACCCTGGCTGTAACATCAATCTTGCCCTTCAGCCCAAACCTGGGAGACCAGATGTTCTCCTCAATGTCCAGGATATCTACAACCTCTATCTTAGAAGATACATCTTCTGTTTTCCCACCATTTGACCTAAGAAGAAAATTAAGCCAGAAGTTAACAATTTCCCTTAATTATTAATATTTAGACATTAAAATGTATAGCAACTAAATACATAATATTTCTGCATTACAAATGCCCTTTAGGCACTAACTTGAGAAATAAAATGCATCAAGTCTCACTCAAAGTAATCTTCCCATTAATAGAGGAAGCAACATATCAGAAACTAACTTCAGTTGTTTCGCTATTCACCTAAATTTCAAAGTTAAAATGAGACTTTAAACTGTTTTTAAAGTTTTTGGTCTTTTCTCAATAACCACATTCTGTCATACACTTGACAGTAGCACACAGGTTTTGCTCAGACCTGCCATTTCACTGAAACTTTAACACTCTGTAGTTAAAATTGACAGCAAGAAGCCACGGACAAGAAGAGCTCAGCAGCATTTGAGTAAAGTCACCATTTCACCAAAGAAATCTTTTATTAGTCAAGAACTCCATTTCATTAATAGTTTCACATTCTGATTTGCAGTCTTGCTCATACCTACAGTAACTCCTGCTTTGGTCAGCAGCTCAAATACCCTTGCTCCTCTACTCACTAAAAGCTCTGGTTTGTACCATGCTGCTTGCAAGGATTTAAAGATTTTGAAGTCAGTTCCCCGTCAGGCTTCATGTCCTGCCCAGTACTCACAAAGGCAGCTGAACAAGCAGCACAAGGGCAGCTCTACAACCAGTGGGGCCATGAATTAGCTCCAAATCACCCAACAGATGTGCATAAGGAGTTCCAAAAATTTCAAGTGAACTAAACAAGATATACAACATAGAAGGGTTTAAAATTTAATTCTGGCTTCTTACAGTTTTAGTTGCATTTTGTTTTGGTTTGCTGGATTGTGCATGAAGTCTTCTGCCCACTTAAAAAACGATGGCAAATATTCTTCTATTTCTTGCATTATTTGTGCTTGTTTCACATTTAAGAGATACCTAAAAACAAAAAAGACATGCACATGAAGGAAACAAAGTATTAAATCTGCTGTGGTCTAAAGAGATTTGCCTGGAGTAGCAACAAGATCATTGGAAGTAACTGTCAAGTTCTTATAAATATCTATAAACTGTAGATGACAACAGTTACATAGAGGTTCAACTCAATTCATAAAACTATTAACTGAACATCTACACCAGAACATCCATTTCTGGTGAAACCTTTGAAACAACAGGTACAGCACAGTGAGAGCATCAGTGTGGCAGATGTGATGAAACAGAATTAGCAGTCTGACTGCAGGAAAGGACTACCAGACTCATGCATTGAAATATGGCTATTCCTACAATTCATGCAAGGTTGAACAAAAAATTAAAAGACCATTTGCTTTTAGTCTGGATATCCTCATCTGCTCCTTACATGCATTTTGGCAGAACATGACACAGAATGTAATTGTGTGGCATTAGACAATTCAGTGCTGGCAACCACTGGAAATAATGTCATTATTCTACAGCAACAGAGTGGATTTTGCACAAAAAGGTTCATAGGAGTGCAAATGACCACAGGCAGCAGCCTTATGCAATTTATTTTTCATTCCCAATAAACAGTAGCCTACATATGCAAAAAGGAATTGCAAATTAAGTTTCATGGAGGCCCAGAGGGACATGAAGGCATTTCAGCAGCCACAATTCAAAATATTGTCTTCATAACAGAACTAAGAGTTATAAATCTTGCCACTACAGCTTTAACTTGTGACTCAACAGATAGTGATATTGCCCAACATACAATTTAAAAGTCTATATATAATGATTTTTATTTTACATGAGTAGAATTGTGTTTTAATCCAGCCTGCAGTAAAATGTTAAAACTAACAGCCATTCATCTTGCACTTTCTGAGGGAAATACTAAGCATTGCCTAGCATTTCTATTAGCTCTGCTGAGAAAACAAGTTAAAGGTCTTCTAACAACTGAGACTTTAACCTGATAAGGATATAAAATTAACAGAAATTCAATTTTGGTCAGTCACAAGGTTCCAGGTTCATTGCTGAGGATCATAATTAACTATTTGTCCCACTCAAATCAGCTTTGGGAGGTGCCTGGAAATCTAAAATGTTACAGACACAGACACTGCAACCTGCTTGGCCTAAAAGTAAAAAAGACCCCTGCCACATACAGTTACTCCTAAAGAGTAGTTCAGATATACAGAAGTAGCTCAGCAGGGAAGGCAAATAAAATTAAGCTATAAAATGGGGAATTATCTTTCTAAAAGATCCCTAATTTCCATTAAGCAAAGTCATTTGGCAGAACACTCTCCTGATACCAGTGCTACACTTTTTAAAGTACAACAGAAATTGCTACTCCAAAGTGTTCCTGCCCTGTCTTCCACACATAAAAGGCAGCTGCAATGCTACTTACATTTCCTTGAGGTACTTCTGTCCATACACAATTTTATTTGCTAGCTCTTGCACCTTTTCTGGTGCCAGGTCGTTGGTGACTGACTGCTGGAAGATGTCATGAAGAATTGTCCCAACGAGCATTTGGGGCGAGCCTGGTTCAGAGCCCTGCAACAGAAGGGATGGCACCGTGGCTGAAGGTCTGTGCCCATTTCATGCCAACTCCTCTGGCAAATTCCTGCATTTGCTGTGCTGCACATCACAGCCTGCACTCACTTAGCTACAAGATCACGACAGCTCTCACCTCACTAGTGATTATCTGGCCAAACCTGCCTGAACTGAAGGGGTCTCACCTATTGCTCTATCCCAACCCTGACAGTGTCAGGATACAATCCTTTGTGACTGGCAGGCAAGAAACAAGAGCACAGATTCAAATAAAACTGTCAGAAAGTTCTGCCTGCATGCGTTTCCCAGTGCAAATACATTCCTTTGCAATCTTACACAGATTTCTGGCATGAAGCAGTTTCCTGCCTGCTACCAGCTCACAGAAAACATCCCACGTGTCACCAGGATGGCTCAGAAGCCACCAGCAGGGCTGGGCTCTGGAGACTCACAAGAACTGAAAGTGGTAGTGAATGACCTTGACAGGAGTCACTACCAAACACTGTGGTATTATGGATCTCTCACAGATTTCTCTCACAACAGGGGGATGGTGCTATCCCAGTCAGGACACTGTGCACTGTCCCAACAATTATTTTATCCCCCTTACTCCTCTAATGAAGGGTTGAAAACCATTTCATGGTCTTAATCTCCTGTACTTCATTTTCTTGTTCCAGTCACAGGTTCCCAGCCAGGCTGTTTACCACTCCATTAAAATCCCCTTATTAATTTGGATTTGTATTCCTATCATGTCTGGAAGTTTTCATCAGCTCAGACTGGCAGCTGTTGCTGCTCTGTTTATCAGCAAGGACACTACCACAAATATCTCTCATATATCAGCAAGGATAATACCACTTCTCTTTCCAAGATCCAGCAGCTGGATTCAGACTCCAGAGTTAGCCCACACCAATCATTAACTGAATTAGCCACATTTTTCACAAGCTGATAACTTGGCCAAGTGTGGTTATATTTTCATATTGATGGCAGGAGGCATATCCCTCACAAAGGATTCATATCCACAAAAAATGCGGCAAGAGATTATCAAAAAAATTATCAGAATTACAAGTGGAAAGACCATTTATTTAGCCCAGTAGCTGCCTTTAAGTGTATCGCATTATTTCAGGTGCAATTCTCAAAAAGACAAGAGAAGCTCAACCAGAGGCAGTTTCCACCCCAAACGATTCTGTGTTGTAAACATCATGAATTGCTAATAATGCCATTTCCAAGAGGCAGGTGTGTCACTGAGCCGAGGCAGCAGGGCCAGGGGAGCAGGAGCTGGCAGGCAGTGTGGAAGGAGCACTCACCCTGAAGCGTTCGCTCAGCACTGCCCTCCTCATGCAGCGGATGCTGCTGGAGATGGCGGTGCCCGAGAGCAGCAGGTCTGGGTACAGCACCAGGTACCCACTCTGGGCACCGACCACCCACGTGCCACAGCTGCACTCCCCTTCCAAGTGAACAATGTCCCCTGGAACCACGGGGACAGACTCCCTGCAAGGGAACACAGCCCACAGTCAGCGCTTGCGAATGACAGACACAGTGTAGCAGAAATAACACACCGACAGAGCAGATTCAGCCTTCTTTCTGGGCTGGATTCTTTTCAGGAGTTGACCTAAAGAAGTCCTGAGAGTGAAAAAAGGCATTTTTACAATGACAAAACTGCAAGGTAGCAGCGCCCACTCAACACACATTACCTGAGATCAGGTCCCTCAAGATGATACCCATTACGCTAGCACACTGATAATATTACATTAAACAAAGACTCCTTCAGGATCCCCTGTCTCTTTTAAGGCTGTAAAATTCAACTCACAGACAACACAAACAAAATCCAGTATTTCATTCTCTTTTCAAACATCTGTGTGGATTACCAGCCATTCCTAAGGATGCACAGCTCTGTACTTTCCCGTGAGGGGGAGGCTGTAATTGTCAGGTGCTTCTCAGGGTCACTTCCATTCCTCTGGATCACGCTGACCTCCAGCACACGGTATCTGTTGTTCAGCCCATTCCTCAGGATCGCATCAGGCGAGTCAGCCACTTTCATCTGAAAACTGAAATTACAAACTAATTACAAAGAAAACAGCCAACCTACATGCAAAAAGAGGGAAAGCTTCAAATATAAACCAAATTTTACTCCCCTTCAATTTTTATAAGTATTTTGTTTGGTTTCTTTTTTGGTTTTTTGTTGGTTTTTTTTTTTTTTTTTTAGTTCTTTGCGGGTAGAGCGTGGGAAATCTCTATAAATATAAGCAAGTTGCTATTTATTACAGTTAGCGCTTCATTTTTGTGTCCACATATCCATAAGCACCAGTAAACTAATTATAACTGTACTGCAAACCCTGTGCTTGGGAGAAAGTTTGTGTCTCACAGCCCCGTCCCGCCGGCCCTCACAGCCCCGTCCCGCCGGCCCTCACAGCACATCCCGCCCGCCCTCACAGCACGTCCCGCCGGCCCTCACAGCACGTCCCGCCGGCCCTCACAGCCCCGTCCTGCGGGCCCTCACAGCCCCGTCCCGCCTGCCCTCACAGCCCCGTCCCGCCGGCCCTCACAGCCCCGTCCTGCGGGCCCTCACAGCCCCGTCCCGCCGGCCCTCACAGCCCCGTCCCGCCGGCCCTCACAGCCCCATCCCGCCTGCCCTCACAGCCCCGTCCCGCCGGCCCTCACAGCCCCATCCCGCCGGTCCTCAACAGCCCCGTCCCGCCTGCCCTCACAGCCCCGTCCCGCCTGCCCTCACAGCACATCCCGCCGGCCCTCAACAGCCCCGTCCCGCCGGTCCTCAACAGCCCCGTCCCGCCTGCCCTCACAGCCCATCCCGCCGGCCCTCACAGCACATCCCGCCGGCCCTCACAGCCCCGTCCCGCCGGCCCTCAACAGCCCCGTTCCGCGGGCCCTCAGGAACCCCGTCCCGCCGGCCCTCACAGCCCCGTCCCGCCGGCCCTCACAGCCCCGTCCCGCCGGCCCTCACAGCCCCGTCCCGCCGGCCCTCACAGCCCATCCCGCCGGCCCTCACAGCCCCGTCCCGCGGCCCTCACAGCCCCGTCCCGCCGGCCCTCACAGCCCATCCCGCCGGCCCTCACAGCCCCGTCCCGCCGGCCCTCACAGCCCCGTCCCGCGGGCCCTCACAGCCCCGTCCCGCCGGCCCTCACAGCCCTCAGGAACTCCATCTCGCTGGCCCCCGCCTCCCCGCGCCCAGAGCCGGGAGCGGTTCTCAAGTTCAAACCCCCCGCGCTCCCGGCCGTCTCCGCCCAGCTGCGGCTCCCCGCGCTCGGCCGCTACCTCTCGGCCATGGGCAGCTCCCGTGCGGAGCTCAGCTCAGCTCAGCTCAGCTCAGCTCAGCTCAGCTCAGCTCAGCTCAGCTCGGCTCGGCTCGGCTCCCTAAGCCCCGCGCCCCGGCAGCGTTGCCGCGCGCTCCGCCAGCCCCGCCCAGGGCGCCCAGCGCAGCCAATGGGAGGCGGCGGAGGGGGCGGTCCCCGCGCGCGGGCTGAAGGCGCGAACCGGCGCGCGGCTCCTCGCGCGGCGGCCCCGGGAGGGGCGGGGCCCGCGCCGTGAGGGAGCGCGAGGGGCGCTGAGGGCCGGGGGCGCTGAGGGCCGTGCCTGCAGCCGTGCCCGCCGGTAATTCCCACTTTGTCAGGGGCTGTCCCGCCCCCGGCCCCACCTCTGTTACCGGTGCGGTGATACGGGGTAATATTAGACGTGCCTTCCGCTCCCAGTTCGCTTATGGGCCACTCTGAGCCCGAGAGTCCAACCCTTCCCCTCAGAAAGATGTGTGGCCGCTGGCGTTCTGACATGGTGCTGAAGTTTCAGATACACAGATCTCACTCTGCTGCAGAAAGGACACCTTTGGCCCATGGTCAGACATCCCAACAGAAGGATCGAGTTCACACTGATGAATTTTAAAAGGTGAGAACATGCTTAAGTTAGGCCTTTACAGTTTTATTTGGGATAGTCCTGAAATATATGCAATAAACTACATTAATGCTGCTTCCCATTGCAACATTATTCTCTAAGAGAAGCTTAATTATAATTTTATAGTTGCTTGTTGATATAATTAAGTGCAGTCATAATGTGGTGTGACATAGAAATTACGTAAATGCATTGAACACTTGCTAAACCTTTGTGCTGTAGCCTCTTTCATGCTGCCTATACATCTCCCATACACCAGAAAATAAATATTTCAGCAGAATAGGTTTATGAAGTACAAAATAGGCTTTAAATATCTCTTTTTGAAGTTATCTAAAATCCAACAATTGTGGGAAGTCTCTAGGGAGAAAGTTGGACACAAGTGTTCTGAAATCAGAGCTTGTAAAAAATGTTTGCTGATAGATCTTAAAGTTGCATTCTCCAAGCATAACTGTGTAAATTCAGGAATCAGTATTAAAACACTTCCATACACTGTTAAATTTTATTTTGAAAAAGTAATTCTGAAAATACAGCACAGTTCCATCAAGTAGGTGTGTTTTTCACATTCAGACTCAAGAATTTAGGTGACACTTTTTATGTTCTCTTCCTCTCAGGCGTGAACATGCTGGGTTCTGCTTTATTCTGCCTTACAACTGCTTAACTTACCATGACACTCCTCAAACACACCCCTGTTAGTAGAATAAAGATGTAAAACTCTTAATTTAATAATTCCTAACAGTATTCACATGAAAAAGAACTGGCTTATTTGCTCACACAGCAAATCAATGTAGAGAAAAGAAAGGCACTTCAGTTTTCTAATACAGTGGGTTTATCTCTGCTGCAAGAACTTTAAAATGTAAAAGCTCACTGTGATATTGGCTAGCTTTCCTTTTTGGGAAACTGAAGATCAGAAGAAAAAGCATATTTACTGTCACTTAATTGAGAATGACAATGTTGTGCATATTTACCTATTAGGGCAAACAGATCATTCCAGAAATATGTATTCTTCCTGGCAGCAACACACACAGATCACACAAGGACACTGGTTCAAAAATTTTAATAAAATATATCCAGATACATTTCATTCTCTGCCCATTGCTACACTGTAAATTTCAAAGAAATACGTATTTTTAAGAAACTGGGGGAAAAATTGAGCCACAGAAGTTGGTATTGAATATATAACTGAAAATCCAATTTGTTAAATTTGTCAAAATTAAGCAAATCAGTCTTACCATCCAGCACTCAACATCACCATTTGCCAATTCTGAGAAGACACTAAAATATTTACAATAAATAAATAACTTACGTGAAGTAAATGCTTTACAGTTTCCTGAATCAAGTGAGTAAAATCAAGAGTACCAATCCCGTATAAAATAATTCCTTGTGGAAAAGGCATCACAGGAGGAGGCCAACATGCAATAATCCATTGCACACCATGGCTCGGGGAGCAAACAGCACACACACACCTACAGAGGCCAACACAATCTTCATTTCCTTTTCTGTGTGAGGCTGCACGTGGTCCCTGTGCCTAAATAAGCAATTGCAGCAGCATGCAGTTTCTTTGGCACGGTGGTTTAAGGGAGGGAAAACCTGTTTACACCAGCTAGTACTGGGACAGTACATACTCACAGCATACTCAGCCTTGAACACACCAGACCAAGAACATGCAGCTCCACAGAAAAGCTTTCTGAGATCAGCCCCACCACCTGCCACAAGGGGATCTTCTCTAGCACTCATGCCTGTGAATTTCCCCCCACTTGTATTTGTGTAGTACAGCATTTCTTAGAATACAATGTACACTGAAATTTCCAAACTGCAAGCTGCCCAATACTGCAGAATGCATCTTGCTGGTTGTGGCTGAAATGGCTGAAGATCCCTTGTGGGCAGCAATTCCTGTTCTTGCACACAGAACAATAAAAGGCTGCCTGAAGTGTGCTCTGCCCAGCTCAGCTTCTGCAGACCTGGCAAGGATCTGAGTGCCAAAACCACTGCATTGTGTTCAAATCAGTTTATTCCATTCCATTTTTCAAGAACAGGTACCTAATCACTAGCTTCAAAGGCAGCATAATCAGCAGCATGTAACTCCTGGAATGGTGATAAAGCTAAATAACTAACAGCTTGGAGCTTGTGTAAAACATGGATCTCCAGAACTGTGCCACTCCTAAAATTCATCTAATGAAGCCTAAAAGATCAAGTGCAAAAAAGTGTTCAGAGCTAGCTCGTGTTTATGTGGATGTGTCCCCCGGCTCTGACTCCAGGAAATCACCACATTTTGGCAAATAAAGGTGTCAGACACAGCAGGTCCCCAGTAACAGAGAGCTTTTTTTGTTAAACTTCAAGTCATTTATTCACCAGTATCATTTGAGGATTGATAGTGTAGTTGTACAGAAAAGTCTTTAAGACAAACGATCAGCTGAGGTGCAAGAATTGTTTCATGAGCTCATAGGTGGTGAAAGCCACGGCCTGGGAGGGGACGCAGCGGATGTAATTCAGGGAGAGCCCCCGGTAGAGCCCCCGTCGCACCCCGTGCTGCTGGTACACGTATCTCAGGGTCTGCACCATGGTACTGCCAAGGGAACAGCAGGGGCACACGGTCAGCACCAAAATCATCTTACTGCAACATTGACCTGGGTTTTAGGAGATCGTGGAGAAAAACCCACGGCGTTCCACACAGCAAAGCCACGCGGGACCAAAAAGCCACACATAGGACTAAAAAGCCACACATAGGACTAAAGTGACAACCTGCACTTCCACAAGAAATTTAAGCCCAAGAGCTGGGAATTCAAAAGAGGATGGTGCAGTCCCAGCTAAACAAGTGTTGGTCAGAAAACACCTGCCCTACAAGATCTATTACAGTGTTTTCCACCAGAATGACTCCACACATTCTCTTGCCTAACTGGCAGGGAAGAGCAGAGAAGCATAAATTCCTTTTACAAATAATAATCTTAGAACATAATATTTTACCTTTTTAAAAGCAGAAATTGCACTGTATGTGCAAAGAGAACTTTCTTCACATACTTGTATTGAAACTAAGCAGACATGAAATGGAAAGCACCTGAAGTGCTTGGTATTCCCATGTTATTGCAGACAGGGCTCCTGGAGAGCACCTTCCCTATGTTCCAAAGCTTCCAGACTTCCTGCCTGCTTTATCCTCTCACCCTCTAAAGACAGACCTGTGTCTCCTTCAGAGCACAGCTCTCTGTATGGTCACAACAAAACTGTTAAATGGACAAGCCTCAGCTCTGTAAAAGGAGTCCTCACAAGTGCAACAAGTAAAACCCTGAGAACAATGAACACATTTTTATTTAAAAATCATCAGGAGTGGAAAACAACCAAGAAAAACAAAAAGGCTGGTGAAGAAAACAGAACAGAACCTTCACAGTTAAGCAACACTGAGGTTGTTTGTGAAAGGTCACCCAGCCTGCTCTTGGTAGGATCCAACCTTCCACTCAGGAGATTCCCAGTGAATTGCACTGGGTTCAGACTTACACAATTCCACAAGATTGAAACTAACCAAGAGAAAACTGTCCCAGAATATGGAATTAGATTGGGACAATTTGAAATTCAGAAAGTTGCTTGAGATGACAGTTGATTTAACATTATGATTTCTACGTTATTATGGTGCTTCCACTTCTACTGGAGGAACCTCAACAATGTGTGGGGTGTAGGAGGGCAAAAAGCTCAAATAAAATTTTATTATGCAAAATCATCCTATGGAACAGATTCTGCACCATTAAAATACACTCTGAAACTACTTCATTTCAGTAGAAGCATTCAGAGAGCTTGCTGATACTAAAGGTAGCACAAGTTGCATTAAAATACAAAAACCTATTTTACCAGTAGAGATACAGGATTACTAACAAGGGTGCCATTGTTATTTCAGGTATTTCTTAAGCCCAGATTGAGAGTGGTAACTTTTGTCTGCAGGGAAACTTCTTTATTAAAAGAATTAAGAAATCATAATAGTTCAGGGGGTGGGGGTGGCTGTTTTCAAGTTTGAAATTGAGAGCTGACCTTAGCTCAGACACGAAGAAGTCAGAGCAGATGAAGAGGAAATACTCACAGGCACTTGTCAGAGTCCGGCAGAACCGCTCCCAGCTGCATCCGCCTCCGAGTCACATCCAGGGGATACCTGCACAGGGGACAGCAGGGACAGCTGCTGCAATGTGCTTAAACAGGAAAACAAACCCACGGGCAGCCTCCCAGCTCTGCTTGCACTGAGCCAGCAATGCAGCTCAGACTCTCAGCACTGCTGAAAGCTCTCCACAAAGGGAGACTCCCCTTACACAACCAAAAACAGCAAACCAAAGCTCTTAATGCATTCCATTTGGCACTAGTAAGGAAGAGACATGAAGATCAGATGAGAGTATAAAAGAGTCTGTAAAGTGCTGAAGGGAGAACACACCTGCATTGAAAATATAATTAACAGCTTAAAGATGAACAGGCAGTGATATTTACAATGCGGTGATGTAGGGGAAAATCCATGCTGTGTAAGTCCATGAAATTAACTTATTTTATGGACAAAATAAAATAGAACAAGGACAGGGTGAGAAAGGAAAAAGCAAGCAAAGTAATAAAAATGCCAAATACAATATCAAAGACTTGAATGGTTTTGGCTTTTTTTTAATCCTATGGTTTCACAGGTTACATAGGTTTGAAGGTAAATTGGAATCATAAAGTTCTGCAAATTATGTTCAGGGTCAAAATTTTTAGCTTTCCAAACAAGGCAAGAAACAAAATTGTTACTAAAAAAGATTCCAGTGGGTTTTAAGAGATTTGCCTGGATTTGTTTAATTGACTCACCGGATAACTCTTAAAAGACCCCAAAGATTAAATGGGTATTTAGTAAGTGAAACAACAGGAAACGCCTGCATTTCAGTATTTGGTTAACTTAAAAACCTTACTGATAATTGTGTCAGAGCAAAGTTTCTTTAGCCTGAAGGGGTGCAGAGAGGAAACAGCCCCATCCCCACTTACGACACGGTCTGAGCGATGGCCCCGGCTACGCCCCCACACAGCAGGTTCACGTGAGTTCTCAACACCAGCACCTCGGGGTTATCCAGCGAGGGCCGGCCAAGCAGCTGAGGGGCCTGGGCGAGCCCAATGCTCTTCAAGGTACCAAAGGTAAAAAAGGAAAAACCTGAAAGGAAATTTCACATTATGTACTTGCAGTAAAAAGTATCATCATAAACAGAAAGCTGCATTTACAAAATGAAACTATTTCACAGTTCTTTTGGAAGTTTTTTCTTATGCAGAAAAACAGAGAAACAATATTTTGAACTTCTACAGAAACTTCTGTCCAAATGGATTTGTGTTTATACATAATGCTACAAGAACACTTGAAATAAGCTAGACTGTGAGTTTTAAGGTACTGGATTGCTGTCAAGAATCAAAGAATTGAATTGGTGCTGAGAATTGCTCCTGAGAGCTTCCTCAGTGAGGGCCGTGTCTCAGCCTTTCCAAACGAGGGTATGTGAGCCGGGCTGCTCGGTTCCACACGCGGGAGCGTTTACAGAAAAGCCACCAGGAGAGGGAGCCAAGGGGGCTCCGAGGCCGCATTCCCAGAGCCGCCGAGGATCGATCTCCCTGCTGGAGAGAAACAGCCTCCCTGTCTCCTTGGGGAAACTGGGAATACAACACAACCACTGCCGAGGATCGATCTCCCTGCTGGAGAGAAACAGCCTCCTTGTCTCCTTGGGGAAACGGGAATACAACACAACCACTGCTTTACCTTGCTCACTCTCAGCTCCAAACTGCAGAAAAGCCAGGCTTGGACTGGTGAAGACACGTTTTAAGGAGCATCACTGAAGGTGATTTGGACAGAAGCTAATTAACTGGGTATGCAAATATATTAAACAAATTTAGAAGTGCACAGAACTGCTGAAGGACTGGCACGTCCTGGTTTTAACTTACCCGCATACGGTGCCATTCCCACCACAGTTGGCATCAGCCCTCTGTAGAAGCCACTCAAACCACCTTCCTTTGAAAGAAAAACACAGCAGCCTTTGTAGCAGGAAACACAAGTGTCCTGAGTCCCCCCTGCTCATCAAGACTCCCATGACAGCAATCTGCCCAGCACCAGCCACCACCAAGGAGCTCGTGTCACATTCTGCCTCCTGTGCCTGAGGAACTGAAGGGACAACTGCCCGGCTCCAGAGGAGATAAGCAAACAGCAAGGCAAAGAATCTACCCCCAACATTGGAACTGGGAACATTTATGCATTATACACAGCCCTCCTCCCCAAATCTGTTTGGGAACATCACTACCTTTCTTGGAAAGCAGCTTCTCTGCTGTTTCTGACCTCCCACGTACAGGAGCCTGAGCTACAGCTCAGCAGCCTAAGGCAAAAGCAGCATCCAAAGAACTTTTTACATTAAAAAATCCCAAGTGCACACAATGAAGTCACTTATTTCACACTAAGCCATTATGTTCTATGAAGTGCAACATTATTTAAGAGCATATTTTGCTTTTTCAGAACTGAAGATGAAAAGAAAAAATACCTTTGTGTAAATCATCTTGAATGCATGGATAATTCCCATGTACTTGTGTTCCCCTTTTACTTGGAACGCCAGGCGAACTCTAACCATATCAAGAGGGTAAGTACAAATCACTGCTGTAATACCTTTATTAAAAACAAAAACAAAACAGGCAAACAAAACTCACCTACACCTTAGCTGATTCTAGGATTATTTTGAAAAGTAGAATTTCCTTTTCTGGCAGTGAATACAATAGCAGGTACAAACTATTTAGTTACAGAAACACTTACAGTCACTTACAATCAGTAAACAGGAACAACTCCAGCAACACACAAAGGATGTGTTTGTACTTGGTGGTCACTGAAGCAGCACACCTCACCTAGGCCTGGATTTCCCAGCATTTCTGGGCCTGACTGTATTCACCACAGCTCATAAGAACCAGGCTGGTTAAGTACATCAGCTTTACTGGATTGCAACCATGAAACCTAATCCTACCATACTAAAAAAACACCTCAAACCACCAAATTTACATCTTGTATTCCAAACAGGCCTGTCAGAATTTGGTGTCATTATTGAGTATAGATACATGTATCTATCTACTCTATCTGAAAATATGAAACATATCCTAATGACACACTAAATCATTCTAATTACATCTAAAATAGAGCCAGGCTCATACTGATGAGAAGTACTTAACTGTGTTGCATTACTGCATTTTAATAGCTCATGTTACATCAGCACTTCTGTTTTAAAACTGAGCAGAAAAGTTTTCTGGACTTAAGATGCAAAATAAAAGGAAAAAAAAAAAATCAAATCTTAGAACTAATCCAGTTAGGAGCTGCTTCAGAACAGCTGAAATGCTGAGCAGCTTGCAGTTCTGGAAGCACAACTCCAGCACAGAAAAGAACAATTCTAACACTTGCCTGAGTAACTAATTCCTTCCAGGTAGGTATTGAGGCAAACCACTCCATGGCTGACAGAGTCTTTGGAAGGAATAGTTAAAACTCTTCACTAACAACAGTGGTCATTTTCTGATGGTACACCACAGTCACCAAAAAAAAAACCCAAAAAACCCCACCAGAGAACCAACATCAAACAAAAAAAATTCTAGGGAAAGGCAGAAAAGAAAGTAAAAACCTTTGTAACTGGCACTGTTTTCTAGAAACTGCTCTGATTTAGCCAAATGGAGCTTTTTAAATTGGTCCTAGAGAAGAGAAGTACACTTTTGGTGGAAATAAAATTGTCACGTGTTTTTGTCAGGAAAATGTCACTTCCTTTTAAGTCTTAATAGTTTCTTAATGACACCTCTTTTTGTGGGTGTATCATCTCCCCTCCTTTCCACAAGGCCAACACAAATCCTTAACAGGGGGAACAGAAAAACAATACAAACCAATAACAAAATCCAAATGCAACACAGCCCCTGCCGACAAGCTCTGCTTAACTTTTATGCCTGGAGTTAAAAAAAAAAACCCAAAAACAAAAAACCACTGCTCTGATAAACTGAATGATCTGAAAGTTATCAGGATTACATGGTGAGATAAAAACACTCTAAGTGAGCTATCCAAAAATCTGACACTGGTCAGCTCTCAGTTGGGAACCAACTTTGTGGGACTCTGGATTATCCCATCAGTAATTCATTTTAGAAGAAAAAAACACCTCTTTTGGAGATTTTGGAAAGTCCTCTGAACAAAAAGCAGACATCTGCAGTTTATTTCTGAGGTTCTCTCACCCACAGGATTCAAAAGTTGGAAGCTGCAAAACACTAAAGCAACTTCAAGACTGCTTCCACTGACATACATTAAATGCAGGCCCTCAGTCTAGAGCCCTTCCCCAATGGATTCCCTGAGATATCCAGAAATATCATCAAATAGATCAATTCAAACAGTTTAAAACAAATTAAGGGAGGGGTAAAGCACTTTTACAGAGCTTAAGATGGGACAGGGAAGCCATCCCATTTCAGAAAAGAGACTTTACCCCCTCTTCTCTTTCCAGTCCTGCACTGAAATCCATCCAGGCACTTCCTCTGAACAAAGGCTAGCAACAGACCAAGCAGGAGCTTGGGGAATGCACTCTTTAGTGAGCACACTCTGAAAACAGAACAATTAAAAAAAAAAAAAAAAAAAAAAAACACAACACAGATGAACAGTTTGTAGAGTGAGGATTTAAATAGAAGCTTGTAAATATATTTTCTTCAAGTCCTCTAGCTATGAATTTTTGAAAAACAAATGAAAGTAAAAGAGCCACAATATATGGTGTCTTGTAGCAGCTAGGAGAGGCATGTTCCTGCTTTACTGTTCATCCAAGGAAAATGCACACACAAGGGCTCAGGATGGCTTTTGGGGCTCAGGAGAGACACTGTCCTTTCCAAGAGGAAGGGAGCCAGCTGTGGGACACAAAGTCATTGAGGTGAAGCCTACAAAATCACTCATCTCTGCTCCTTCAATAGTGCCTTATGAGAAGCCACACCTCAGCACCTTAAGGCTCAATCCCAGCCTTGAAAAGGCAAAGTCTGTCCCCACCAATGGTAGCTAAGCCAAAAGTCTCTGCTGGGGAGGTGAAACAGGACAGATTGAATGTGCACCAGCAGTTCAGAGACACACACTGCCCTTGGCACTGCTCTGAAATAACCTGAGCAGGGGAATGCAGCTCCTCCCTTCACACCTCCTCACTGCCAGTGCTGACCCAGCAGCCAGGGAAAGGCCCTCCTCCACTTCCCACCTTGTCCCCAAGCACCTCTGACCATCCTGGGGACAGGACACTGGGTCACACAGACTAAGGACACTGAAGCACATTGGGCTGTCCTTGACTCCCTCCCAGGCTTTGGCAGCTCACAATGAGATTAGCTCCACAGGGATTCATCTGTCTCCCAATTTCAGTGCTGTCCCTCTGTTCTTAGTGAACTTCTTTGGAAATAAAAATAAAAACCTATCTGGAGCAAGAAAACCCACAAGTGAAATACATTTACATTGCAAACACAGCTGGTGTGCAAGTTTTTATTATTTCTGTATCATGCTCTTTGTACCATATCAGGAGCCCCAGAGATGAAATTAAGCACTGCCAGGAGATTCAGAGGAATAAAGTTCAAAAGTGATAAGCACAAGACACAGCCTTGAACTGCAGATTTGCTCCTTAGCTAATGTAAAGATTAAATTATCCAAGTGGCACCTTCTGAACAAAACAAAGCTTCAGAAACAACAAACACAGAAACTGCTGATGAAAAAAATATTAATCGGGTTAAAGAATGCCTCATTTATCAGTCCTAATATTTCTTTGTGCCAAATAAATAATAATTCTGTTTCCTTCCATAGCATATGTGAAGAACTAGACCAGATTTTTTAAAAATGCCAACTGAAGTGGGCAACTGTTAATTACATACTATTTAAAATGGAGACAGCCAACATCCTCCCAGACAGTGCTAGGTCAGTACTATTTTCAATCACTTTTAGTAAAAGTAAAAAGCTAGAAACAAAAGCATACTTTCTGTAGTAGTTTAATGGGACTTGAGTTTATTCTAGATAACATCTAGTCTTTTTTGGCCTTGTTATTTTGAAGCTAATCAAGTGCAAAAGAGGAAATACACATTTCTATGTTTTGATTTGGATTTTTTATTAGAAAACTTTAAAAATTAATTTATAAAATCATTCTGTGATGTTTTATTTAATGTTACTTGTTCATTTTTGATGTTATTTGATAATTTTCTTTCCTAAACCCAACCAACTTCTATGATTTCTCTTCTGCCCAGCTCTCTTTCCTTAAAAGAAGCTATACCCTACTTATCTGTTAATGAAGTGTTACAGCTGAAATTTGAATCACACAAGACTCAGGAAATTCAGAGTTAGAGTTTCCACAGTAATTTTAACTGGGTCTCCTTAAATGTAAGCATTACAATAGGCTTTTATTTCCTCTCCCTCCACTGCCCCCATCCTCACTGCCTTGTTTTCCCTGTGGATATGCTTCTGATCCTGTTTATCACTTACAGAAGACACTTCAGTGTTTCCCACCACTTGGAGCTGACTCAGCTCTGCTGAGCACCAGTCTGGTTGGAAACACTGGCATGAACAAGATTTGAGTTTGGGGGTGAAAGCAGACAGTGAAAGCTGCCAGCTGCCTGGCTGGATGCTGCAGGGGGAACAAAAAGCCCAGAGAAATACAGGTTATTTATCTCAACTCAATCCTGCACCCATGGAACTGTGAATGCCCTGTGCAGCAGCACATCACCTCCTTTAGTGTCAGTGTGCCATCCTTTACTGCAGCCAGCACAGGAGGGAGAGCAAGAAGTATTACCAATTGCTTTCAAGTCTTCTCTGTTTTGTTTGCAAACCAAGAAAACTTCTGTACCAGATTTCAAACTCTGCTCTTCTAGTGCCTCCTTCACCCCCTCATCTCCTTGATATACTTCAGATAAACCCTCTGCCTCTTATCATCTAAACAACACCCCAAGAAGCAGAATGCCACCTAGAAAACAAATACATGGGACACTGTATAAATACTTGTCTGCTGTGTTCATCTCACCCCCAAGTCAAGCTCAGCTCCTCACTTTTTGGGCTCTAAAAATGGAACTACTGAGTCTATGGCACTTAAACACACTTCATAAAGCAGATTGTGCTTGCCAGATAGCACTGTACATTGATTTATTTCTGTTATTCTAACCACACAAACCAGATTTAAGCAGTAAGGTGCTTACAACAATGCCAGATGCTATTCATTTATTTATGGGAAGAATTGCACCCCATCCAACACTGACAGGTTAGGCTGATTATTCAGTGTTTTCACAGTGCCTCCCAGTCAGGTTCCCAGTCTCTGACAAAGCTCCTGGAAAAGCTAATAATAATGATAATAATAATAATAATAATCATCATCATCATCATCTTTGGAGGGGAGAAGTATATTGTAAAATGTTCCTTAGGACAGTTAGAGCCAGGGGAAAGGAAAAAAAGGAAGAAAAAATCCCCATAGATGGATTTAAGGGTTTTTTTGACTTTTCAGATAGAAAGCCAGCCAAATTCTGGAACATACCTTAGCAAACAGGCTTTGTTAGTTTTTAGCACTCTTCCCACTGTTTAATTTCATTCTCTTTCCTCTGATGCCAAACAAAGTCTGAATATTTTAATGAGATTTTCCTAGTTTAACTGAAGGTAGTATTAAAAAATCCCAATTTTTTTTTCCAAAAGCAGCTAAACATGAATACCTGTGACTATCTGAGGACTGTCACTAGGCAGTTCTTAGCCTATTTTACAAAGAAGAATCACTTCAATTAAAGCTCAGCTCACTATTACTCACCTTCCCCTGTTTTTTCCTTAGCTACATTTGACTCAATGACTAGCAAGAGGAAAACAAATAAATAATCATACTATACACTGGCAGTTTGCTGATAGGTTTTTCTGCTGCTACTGCACTAATTAATAAATGAGAGATTTTAACATTCACGAATATGACCTAAAGAGCATCATGAAAATCCTGCATGGAAAAGTACAGACATTTCTGGCAAATCCAAAGAAAATTCTCATTTGAGAAGCCACAAATCTCCCTATTTCTGTGGGCTTATATTCAACCTAGCAGCAGTGGCAGAGGGGCTGATGAGCTAATTCTACCAGAACCTGCAGCTTTTTACTTCATATTGATCACACTGGTTTTTACACTTGTTAATACAAGACTATTAAAAAACTGTGCTTCATAACATAGCACCGAATTCACAGCTTGCACAAACATTTTTTAAAGAATACTCTTAGACAAACAGATTTCAATTAGGCAACCACATTAAATTAACCATTTACTAGTATATTTGCTTAATCCAAATGTGCAGGAGTTTGACCCAACCCCACAGGAAATGATGCTCTGAAGGAATATTAACTGTGAGCCAAAGGCACGTCTGAAATGCAAGCACAAACCCTTACCTGCCATGGATCCAGCCATCAATCGATGCACGTGCCCAGAAATCCCAAGCTGGTTCTTTATTACCTGCACAACATGGAACAGTGTCAGCAATCAGGTATCAGAAAACACAGCAAAGCACAGCACAAAGCTCATTAGCACATTAGTGCAAACTCTGCAGCAGCTCCCAAGAAGTTTACAATGCTATAAATTCAATCCAGAACATTTAATTACTGTTAGAATTTTTTAACACTGTTTCCACTGCTGCCGTTTCCAATTTCTTATTAAAAACATCAAAGTACTAAGAATCTACTAACAAAGCAAAACAGTAAGTTGAAAGTATTTGTACTATTCACTTCAGAAATTAGATTAATTGTTTATTTAGTTATCATTAATATGTGTTAAACAAGGCAAACTTAGTATATAGAGAGCAAAGGACACTGAACAAAATTGAAAAGTAAGAAGAGTCAATTTTTCTTACATGCACATCATGTGAAATACTCCCATAAAGATTTTAACTGGATTAAAAGGAAAAAAAGAAAAAGGAAAGAAAAAAAAGGAGAAATAAAAAAGAAGAGATAAAGGACAACATTTCAGAGTAAGTTAATTACAGCCTGGAAGGAAGTTAGAAATTACCTTCCAGGCTTTTTATCAAATAACTGAGACTTTCTGCTATAAAGATCATTAGTATCCTCCCCCTTTAAGAATTAATTTTCTTTTACATATCCATGCAAAATATTGTGAAGGTTTCTGGTCAATTAATTGATAAAAGAAAGTGCTACGATGCTAACTGGGTTCTTGAAATTGCAGATTCATAAATCATTTCAATTACAAAGCATGGCATGCAGTCTTTCATTCCACATAACATAAAATATGTACAGATCAACAGCATTCATGATTACAGCACAAAGAAAAGAACCTACAAAACCAATTACAGCAACTTCTTTGTATCAGTCTGCTGAAATTTGCTCTTAGGGAAGGGAATCACAATTTCAATCCCATTGTCCTCAGTAAATATTGTACCATTTCCTTGGCTGGGTACTAAATCTGACCTTTCAAACATGAAACTTCTCCTTGCTAATAGCTAAATGGTATTTTTTACTACAAACAGCAATGTTTAAAATATGTTCATGCTAACAACTAACCTCCATGAGATGCTGCAAAGATTTCTTATGAAAGAGTAAATGCAGGAAAACAGAAAAGAATTGACAAATTTTAGGGTTTCAGAACTCTGAAATGAGCATTTTTATCTTCAAGGTCATTTTTATCTACAGCCTGACATAATAATGTCACATCCAGCAGACCTTTCAAGTTTAAGTCCTTTTATCCATGAAGCACTAGAAATCCCAAATAAATACAATAATGTTTCATTCTACATTTTTGCTACATTATTCACAAAGGGCTATCTCATAGCAATACAAATAGCAGTAGACTTTAAATTACCTTTTGTTTCCATTAAAGAAAGGGTATTATTCTCAGCAATACAAATATTTAGAAATCAGTCTGTACTCATTGCAGGCAGGGAAAAACAAAAAGAAAAGGAAAATGATAAATTCAGCTACCTTTTTATATTGGTCAAATGCCATGAACTGAATAGCGCCATAGGGAAAGATCCTGATCATCATCGCCCCGTTTCCTTTGTACAGCCCAAGGTACCCTTCCTTTTTGGGGACAGCACACAACGTAGAAAATACTCCTGCAGCAATACAAAAAAAGGTGTTTAACACTCTGGGGAAGGAAACCAAAAATCAAGGAAGTGCTGCTGTGAAGAAAGTAAGCACATAAAGCTGAGGCTGCATGGTGCTGCTCAGGTAAAGTGGAAAATCCACTTTCACTGCCCAAACACTGCCGGAGGGGAGCCTTCAGGTGAAGCTGGATCAGTTTTCTCCTCTCCCAGACTCAGGGAAGCTCTGCAGGGAGGCCCCAGGACCGGCCTGGACTGTGAGCAAGGCTCCTGCAGATGCCAACACTCACCCACAGCGGCCTAAGGCCAGCAGCACAGGGGGAAACTGCCTGACTTGCAGTTCAACTCTAAACAAATAAATAAATAATGCTTTAAAGGCTAAAACCATGGCAAAATGACATTGCTACATGCTAAATTACAGATTAAATGCCATCACTGAGGAAATCAAACACAATTATTGAAGACTCTCATTACTTACAACTTAATCATCTCACACTCTTTATCTCAGAGTTGTTGCAACAAGAAGCAATCCTACTTTTAATCGGTGGGAAATAATGCAACATCACACAGAGCTTGGACAAAACCTATAGTTTTACTGGAAACATTAGCTATGTACAGTTGCTATCAAATTCACTTTTTAGTTTGATTCAATAAAAGAATTAACTGTGATAATCAAACAGTTTTAATTCCTATGCAACTACTAAATAAAAACCGAAAATGAAAATGATTCTTGCTTTCAGGCAGGAAGGAGAGAGTGGCTGACAAACTTTCATTTGAAATTTAAACAAAATAAGTATCTATTAGTTTCTAGGATTCTAAGAATATGAATAGATTAGTGCACCTTTCTACTATATCATTATATACTTACTATAGCATTGTATATTAAGATATTACATATTTAGTAGCAAATTTACTTTTAAGATGTCATGCCCATTACCTGCCTCTGAACTTACTTATGCCAAGACCAGAATTTCTCTCTATGCTGCAATGATGAGTTACTGTTTCTGTTTCCTAGAACAGTGAGACCCACAAGCTCCACAATGCAAAGGTGTAAAAACACACAGGGAGGACTTGGACGAACAGAACCATGGTGTCTCTGCACTTACAGGTACCTCATCCACATAATTCTCCTTTTTTGCCTACTTGTAACATGCACACACATTCAAGTCAGACACAGTTCAGATAATCAGCATCATACCTGACTCCCAAAATAGGGAAGAACATAAGATTTTACTTGCCAACCACAGCACAATACAAAGCAAATTGAAGATTTAAAATCCCAGTCAAACCAATTATTTCACCTTTCAATTCATTGACTTGAGTGTATACTTGTGTCTGTGTTACTAAAACACATTGTTTGTGTTTCCCTTTTTGCCACAGCAAATATATTTATCCACTGAATTTTATGATTTAGCAATGATTTATTTTTCCAACTTTTAAAAATATTATCTTTAGCGGCTAAGTTAATAACAAGTTCAGTTACATGCAAAATTAGCCAACTCAAAATATTTTTTCCCTCTGAAAATTGCAACACTTAAATTTTGGAGCAAAAGTTATGCCACATTTCAGTAACATCTGACATAAATGGCTCACACACCCTGCACAAGAGGGCACTGTTCGAGCCCGCAGGGAACAGCTGTGCACACGTGAGTTTGCTCTCACCATGATGCAACACAGATGCCCAGCACACATCAGCTGCACCTCCCAGCGGGCACAAACGCTCTGCTCGGTGCAGTGCCCAGCAGCCAGGCCTGTCTGAGCTGCAGGGGTCCCCACAGGACAGTTCCCACCGAAACCATCCAAGCCTTGGAGCTGTCATGGCCAATCTCCTGCTGCAAACAGATCGAGCCTAGCTCTTACATGCCTTATTGAGGATTGCTCTGACATCTCAAACTCCAACACATCCATTGATACCACAGCTTACACATGGCTTTATGTTTGTCTTCTCAAACGGTAACAAAACATGGCACACAGCCTGACCAGACAGATACAGCCTCCTGTCTGATGAGCACCTTTTTTATCAGCCTCATCGCTGAGTAAATTAATACACCCAAACCACACACACTGCATTTCAAACCAAAATTAGCAGCCATCTTACCTAGGTGTTTGTAATGGTGGTTATGAGCTTGCAGCAAAATCTTTACTCGATCCAGTGGTGCAGTGGTTGTTTTGGCACAACATCCTGCGACACCTTTCCAGGGGAGAAACAGAAGAGTGACAGGATGAAAAAAGTTCTTTAGATCAGCAGTTAAATAAGGGCTTTTTCTAAGGTAGCTAACTCAATCAGGAACTGGAAAAAACCCCAATGACAAGTAAACAGCTTCCAGTAGATGCTACAAAGCCCCTAAAGCCTTAGTGAAACATTTAAGCTGCTTTTCCTGTTTACAAAAGCCCAGGCCACTGTCCGTCTCCGCTGCTAAGGTCATTGCAGGAGGAACTTTCCTGAAAGTTACTCAAGAGTTTTCCATCCTATTTCCTCCTTCCCTTTGCGGGAAACAGCCCTTGCCGGTGTTCCCAAGGAGGTGGGTACGTGTCTGCCGTGTACCCTGTGCTACTTCAGATCCAACAGAGAGTGCGGCATGATGGAAAACTGTAAATAAACACAACCTTCCCCTACCCCCAGCAAATCAGTCACCTGAGACAACACCTTACAGAGCAAACAGGCTTTGTCTCTATAAGGTCATCAATGTGGCAGTATGTTTGCCAGGCTGTCTCGCCCCTTCACGGCACCTTCATCTTGGGAACAGCAGCCTCAGCAGTGTGAGGACAGGGATAATCCGCCCTCCCCGAGCAGCCTAACGAGGGCTCGGGCTCCGGGATCATTTCATTGCGGCTGGCCGGGGCTCCGAGCTGGGTCTGACACACGTGCGAGTCCCGGGCGTGCACGGCGCCACTCCATAGGGGAAAAAGGAGAAGCGAGCTCCGTGCTGCCCCAGGGGACCAGACCGGGCGGCGGTTCCACGGGGGCAGCGGCAGTCCCCGCCCGGGGCACGGGCACCCACCTCCGGCGATGAAGGAGCGCAGCCAGTAGAAGTCTCGGCGCGCCGCGGCCGGGGGCAGCGCGGCTCCGGGCCCCGCCGCCGCCGGGGAAGCCATGGGGCAGGGCCGGGCCGGCTCCCTCGGGCAGGCGGCGGCTCCCTCAGGCGGCGGCTGCCGGCGCTCGGGGCAGCGCGGAGCCCCCGCCGCGCCGCAGGGGCGGAGCTGGAGCTCGGGCCGGCCCCGCCGAGCCGCGGCGCCTGCGGATCGCGTCAGCCGGGCCGGGCCGCCCCTTCAGCCAGCCGGGGAAAGGCCGGCAGCCCCGCCGGAGCCCGCCCTGTACCTGCTCGGGGCACCGTGCGGCGTGGGGGCCCTTTGGTAGTGCCCCGGGAACAGCCACCCGCCCATTTCACCAACAAATACCTGTATTTACACCTATGGGCGCCCATAACCAAAACAGCTCTAATTAGACTGAACTGTAAAATGCATCGATTTCTTTTTAGCCATTTAAATGGCTACTTAAACTTCGGGCTAGAATATGAATATTTCTTTTGTCTACAGTTCTGGTTTCATACCCAGAAAAAAAAAAGTCAGTATGATTATTTATATGCAAGTTTCAAAATGCATCAGAAGAGGAAACATTGAAAAAAGAAAAATCAGCAGTTTTAGAACCAGAAAGATCAAACATTATGATTCCACAGCTGTCAACATTTTGGACGTTATTTTAGATTTTCTGCAATGTCTCTGTTGATTACAGTGTATAAGGCTTTCCTTCATAATAATAAATACCAGGAGGTATTTGACCTTTTGTCCTCAGCTCCTGAAGCAAAAACTCGCAAGTGACCCTCTGGATGCTGGTGCATGGAGCAAGGAGAGAGCACACACCTGGTGACAGCTGGTGAGAGAGCTCATGCTGTCAGTTTTTCCATTATTTTTCTGCAGTTACTCACCTATTCCTTGTATACTTTCTGCCCCATACATCTTGACCTCGTATTTAAAGTATTTCACATACCAATATGCCTTTTTAAAAAGTTAGTCTTCTAACACAAATAAACCAGTCAAACAGATCTCAATGCTTGCACAAGTAAAAGGAATCACTTTCAAAAAAGAATTGCCAGATTTTTGCTTCCTGCTTGTGTCAGATTGCCTTCAAGAAAAATTACTCATTTTTTCCTTTAACAGATTATATTCCTTAAAATCAAGTATGTGTCAGAATCAAAAAAACTTAATTTAATTTTATTTGACCATTGCCTCATTTATATATGTGAGAAATGGCTGCTACAATATTCATTCTTTCCCACAACTAAAAAAAGAATAGATTTCCTCTGCAAACCATTAAATGAGACCTTTACAGCAGAAAACCCTCAAGCCTCTTTACCTTTTGTACTATACCTGCAAAAATAATTTTTTATTGAAGTCACTCTTTGTAAGTCTCTACCAGAAAAGCAACTGCTCTGTGAGTTACTGAAGCAGGTTTTGCAAGTCCCTGTTGATGCCATTTTCTCCACCCAATTTGTATTCTTTTGGTTTTTGCTCAGGAAAAGCCTCCTCCCACCACAGCAACCATACTGTGTTAACAGCTCCAGCTGTAGGAGCCCAATTTAGTGATTGCACACAGAAAGCATTGCAACTGCACTAACAGCTGAAAGTCATCACGTTTCTGGAGTTTCACCACAGACCAGAAAAATCAATAATCACAAAGATGGGCTGTCACTTCTCTTAGCTACAGGCAGGATATTTCAAGAAGATGCTTTGTCAGCCCTCATAATTTAGGGAAGGGTGCAAACTGTTTAGGGAAAAATTTGCGTTGCAAAACTAAACAGAACATCTTGCATGGATATACTAACACACAAAGGAATTCAGCAATGAGCTTTATGTGCCTAGCTTTGTTGGTTTTTTTTTTTTTTTTTTAATACTTACTGGTATAAAGTGCTTTCAAGGTCTATTTTCTGTATTAGAGACTGAAGTAGTTCACTTGCACCTTTAAATCCTAACATCCTCCCAGCTGTCACTTCATCTTTTTACCTCAAAATGTTTACACCTTTTACAAAATTTCTCTGGTGGCATCTCTTTTATGATGCATTCTTTAAAAGTCATCAGAAATTTTAATGTTGTTTGGGTTACACTCATGTGTGACACTATGGCATCCTCCCCCAGTAAATCAATCAGCAGGGGAAGACATTAAAATTACAATACTCAGGAGCAGAGCTACAAATTTTTAAAAAATCAAGCAGGTAGATAGTTTTATCAATTGTAATTTGTTTCTGGTTTTCCTGTTGCTAAAGATGCTTGGTTTTCTAAACACATTTTGAATATATATCAATTAAAATAGACTATTAAGGTTCTAGTTAGGTAAGCTGTCCTTGCAGTAGTGGTTGCCAAAAAGATTATTTTCAGTGCTCTTAAATGCTGGTGTACACCAAGCCCTGTTTTGGGATAGCTGTACTAGTTACCATCAGGTGTCATACCTCTGTAAGCTTTTTAAGGCTTTACTAATTAATGATCTGATGTAATAACTATCTAGTTGCCTGTTCCCTTGCCCCACACCATATCTACAGACATCAGATAACTTTCCCCACATGATAATCATTCTTCTCCTGCCACAAAAATCACAGCTTGCAGGTTACAAGCCTAGCAAACCTCAGTTCCTCGGGACTGTGCTGTCCTGAACTCTCTTCACCTCTGTCAGCAAGTAGCTGAAGTGCTTCTTCCTGAGGGCAGGTCAGCAAGGAGCCAAACAGGAGCACAGCACAGCACAGCAGCAGGACTCACTGACAGCACAGTCCTGCAGCACAGACAGAGCTGGGAGGTGAGCAAGGAGCCAAAGAGGAGCACAGCACAGCACAGCACAGCAGCAGGACTCACTGACAGCACAGTCCTGCAGGACAGACAGAGCTGGGAGGTGAGCAAGGAGCCAAAGAGGAGCACAGCACAGCACAGCACAGCAGCAGGACTCACTGACAGCACAGTCCTGCAGGACAGACAGAGCTGGGGCTGGGAACAGCCTCAGCCACAGGGACAGCACAGGGCAGCTCCGTGGCACAGCCACACAGACAAGAACAGAAGATAAAGCCCAAAGCTAAGCTAGAGACAAGCTTGAGGGTCACCTAGAAACCAAGTCCAGGCAACAAACAAGCCCAGAACCAACACACAAAACAAACACACCTACACCAGAGCTTAGACAAGGAGCAATTACCTGGCCAGGCCTGAGCTTAGAGGGAGTTCAGGGCCCACGAATCAGGTGTGGGTGGAGGCCCCAGGTGAGGCTGCTCAGGGCCAGGGAGCCTTGTTGACACCCTCAGGACCCTGACAAGCCCAGTCAGTGAAGTCTTTAATGAACAGAAGTATCTGACTGATCAGTTACTGAGTCTGCAAACACAGTGGTGCCAAATTTCTCTGGCTAAGCAGGTGCCTTCCTTTCTTTCAGGAGCCAGGAGGAGGTGTGCCCTGTGTGACCCCTGTACACATGGCTTACTGCAAACGTGCAGCACATGTGAAGCATCCAAAACTTGGGTCTGTGCAGGCACAACTCACCATGTCCCACCAGATGTAGTGTTTACCAGCAAGGTACTGCACAATCATTCTGCTGTCATGCTTTTTATCACTCATGCACAATCATGCACTGAAGCAAGGGCCAAGATTTCCAATGGAAATAGAAACTGGCAGCAAACTGCTGTCCACTGCAGGACAGGAACATCTGTCAGGAAATATTTAGAATAAATGCAATGGGCCTGTATCATGGGTATGAAAAGATGAAATCATAGTCCCTTCTGGCCTTATTTCACACAAAATGGTGTTAACACCTAAAGTATCTGTGTTCTGTGTGCCTACAAATGTTAACCTGCTTTCAGTGCCAACCCGGCAGGTAGATACTATCTACAGAACCAGGGCCAAGAAAGACTAAATGAGGAAGTGGTTGTCAAAACCACAATTAGAATTCAAGAGTTTCTGCATTAAACTCATGTTGTTTGAGACTTCACTCTTTCAGACAGTGCCAACTAACAATGCTGTGGGTGCTTTATCTGATTGTCTGTATTAGAGATCCAAAGGCATTGACAGTGTTTGGCCTGTGTTCACCTGCATTCACAGGCACAGCACCCCACACCAGTGTGGCACACAGCTGGTCACATCTGGGCACTTTGTCATGCTGGATTCCAAGCTAATGAATGTGAGGCAGGCTTTGATAGAAGTGGAAGCTGTAATCTGTGTTTTGTAATCTCACAAGCAAACAACCCAAATGTTTGAGTATCATCTTTCCACTCCAAGGGAAGCAGGGCTAGCTAAGATAGGCCTGGTTAGATCAAACCTGTCCCTTAAAAAGCAGTTTAGGTGTCTTTGCAGTGTAATTCTCAGGGCTTTTGGTTTGTGAAGAGCTAAAGTTCAGCATCAATCTAACCTTTCTTAGCTTGGACTGATCCTTTGCAGAGGTCTGATGCAGATGACTGCAGGACTGATTCAGGCATACCTGGATAGTTCTGCTTCCAGGGTCAAGGCCCTGAGGGCACTAAGAGGTCTGAATGGACCTGACCAGCTGCATCTGGAGTCTCCACCCACATCCTTTGCCCAGGAGCTCCATTTAAGCTCTACCCTGGCTGAGGAATCAGTTTTGTTTATTTAGAGCCTTAGTTTGGGCTTGGCCCCTTTTAGACTGTATGGACTCTGTTCAGTATTCATCTGGGTTGTATTTTTCCTTAGTCTATGGGTCTCCAGACCAGCAGCTTGGGTTCTTGGTCAAACTTCAGCCCTACCTCATCTTCTGGAAGCTGTTTTGTTACCTGGCCTTGTGCCTGCATGCAGATGGTGTCCCTGGGCCTGTTCTGTTTACCCTGTGTGTGTACAGTGGGGCTGGCTGCTGAGGTCCTTGTCCTGCTGGCTCTTGTGTGGGGCTCCCTGTCTCAGTGAGCAGCTGCCCCTCACAGCTCCCTCGTGTTTACCACGGATTGAATTTTGCCAGAGCTGCCTGCAGTGCAGAGCTACTTACAGGTTTGTGCACTTTATTGCTTCATACCACGCTGTTCAGTTTTATTCATTCTATAGCTGGGTGTTAACTTGATTTTATCCTGGAGGATAGCATAGGGGTAGGAGCACTGTGTGAGACCAAAGGTCCAGCAGCTCAAAACCTTCCCCAGAAAAACAGGCAGTAGCACGTTCACAGGGAAGGAGGCTTGGGCAGCATCCAGGGCCCTCAGTGCACGCTTTCAGCTTCAAGTAACGTTTAGTTAAAACAGCACTTCTGTCTTGTGTGGTTTTGGTTTAACTTTCTTCCATTATTTTTGCTTTAAAGAAACTCCCTGAAGTGTTTTGTCTCTTCAGTGTGCTGTAGTAAGGAGTTCTGTGGTTTGAAAACACGTTGTATGAGGTTGCTGTCTATGTTCTGATTACGTGTTTGATCTATTGCCTTGATATCCTCTGCTTTATCTTTCTCTTTAGAGAAAGAGTTCATTGCTTCTCTAAACACACATTGAGTGAATGAGTAGCTCTCTCTGATATTACTTTCCATGCTGGTTTTGTTTTAAGTGTATTGGTTGGAATTTCATCCAGATTGCTGCCTTTCTAGGGTGGAAATAGTGGTGCATTTAGCTGCTCCATGTGCTTTTAGGGATAATTGCTATGTTATTATGTGTTTTTCAAGTTTCCCTTTGCACCTTTTAAGCCAACCAGACCTGCACATTATATTTGAGATATAAGTGCACAGAGATGTGGGCTAAATAATGATGGTGTGGGGATGTTTCTGTTCACTTCTCCCCTTCTTTTGTAATGCTCCCTGACACTCCACTCGAGCGCACAGAACAGCTTCACTGCAGCACCTTCACAGTACCAGGGTCTCTGTTTTGAATGGTAGGAGTTCAGTCAGAAGCTGTGATTTCCATGTTTCATTCCAGGTGTCTCACTTTGCATTTCAGTGAAAAGATTTCATCTGCTGTTTTATTGCCCACACAGTCATTTCTGTGGGATCTTTTTCTAAACATCTCAACTCAGCTTGTCTTGCTAGGCTGAGTATCTTACTGTAGCCAGAAAAGATTGTGACCTGGTGCTACTTGCTTCCCAGGATGGAAGCCCTCAGACCATGAGCACATAGGTCTGTAGGTGTGAAAATGAACAATTACTAGTTCTTGTTTGTTTCCTGGCCTTCAGCATGTTTTTAATGGAGCTGTGATTGTGTGTGTTGATGCTTGGGTGCTCCTGTTATTCTAAATAAACCTTAGCCCTCATTGTTTGTTGCTTTCCCTCAAGTTACTAATTTCTTACTCTGCAAGCACATAACCTTTAACTTACTGCTATCTCCCCAAGAAACATACTCTGATTATGTGGGGTTTTATCATTGAGTTCCAGTTCCTTCAATTTCTACTGTGTGCAGCAGTTTAAGAGCAATAGTTCGTTTACCTCTCAAATCACCTGTGGTTTTATCTTACAAAAATAGCTTGTGCTACCTTATATCTTGGCAGGACAAGTCTTTGGAATGATATAAGTCTTGATATCCAGCCCTGAGGAAGAGATGGAATGGTTACACCCAGCAAAGAGAACTTGTGCATTGCCAAAATTCCCTGCCACAAAATTCAGGTGTCTGTGGTGCAGGTTTCACCTTGTTTCAACTGAAGTGCTTGTGAGCTTAGCTAAGATTCCCAGACTCTATTTCTCTCTTGATGTAGGGCAGGTGGGAAGAGTGTGGAGGTGCAAATTGGTGATCGGCCACCTCCCCACCATCACCGAGGAGCAGCAGTGACAAGGAGTGTGCAGATCTGTGCTTCTCCTTCATCACATGGCACTTAAACCAGCAAAACGCTGGCATTTAAAGCATCTCTAGGAATGGGTGGATGTGGAGAGTGCTGCTCACTTGTGTGCAGCAGAAAAGCCTCTCTGCTGGCTCACGCTTGAAGTGCTTTATATTGCAACAGCTACAGACTTAATAATAATGAAGCCTTTTTAAAAATTACTGCTTGGGTATATTGTTTCACAGATCCTATTTCCAACATCTGTTTTTCAGTCTGAAGAGATGTTAGATTTGGTGGCCTGCTTTTCACAAAAGGCTCTGGTGATAATGAGGGCTGGAAGAAGTCGGTCAGTGGACTGACTGTTCCTCTTACCATAACATTTTACTCACCCGTTTGTTTCCCTCTGGGCAGGAGCAGCAAATATCGTCAGTGTCTCTTAATGAATGAGGTGGGGGATGGGAAAAGAGCGAGGCTCATTATGTTTTACCTCCTTGCAGGAGGGAGAGGGCGGCTCAGCAGATCTTCCTTCTCAGCCAGCATCTTCCCCATGCTTCTGGGAGCGTTTATCCACGCGTGGGATGGCCGGGCCCTGCTGGACGCCGGTGTTCGAGGCTCCTCCTGGATGGCACATGTAAGGGGAAGGGGGTTTGGCCCCCGGGAGCCCCTCGCCTGTCACGGCTGGCCCGGCTTTCCCTCTCCCAGGCTAAAGAGAAAAGGGTGATTTTATAGAGTGCCACCACCGCGGCTGACCGGGGGTATGCGGCGTCAAAGCACAGCCTCCGCAAGTATCGGGATAATTTACCTTTTCTCTTACTGCCGTCATTTCATGTTGTTGTTGTTGTTGTTGAATAACCCCCGGCGTTAGCAGCCCGGCGCGCCCACGGCGGCTCTGGCGGGCAGCCCTGGGGGTGTCCCGGGGCCGCTCCGGGTCCCCCGGGGCCGCGGGTGGGCTGCGGGGGGCGGCGAATCCCGCTCCGGCCGCGGGGATCCAGGGCGCGTTTTGCCGCCTGCCGGGAGGGCTCGGAGCGGCGAGCGCCCCGCCGGGCCGCCCCCTCCCCGCTCCCTCCCGGAGGGTCCGGCCGGGGGCGCCGCCGCCGGAGCGCCGAGCACGTTTCGCGGCCCGGGGCTGCTCGCCGCGCCATGGGAGCCGCCCGCCCGCGGCGGCCCGGGCCGTGACCCGCGCCCCGCTCCGAGCCATGCCGGCATCGCCCCTCGCCGAGAGCTGCGGGCCGGCCGCGCCGCAGCCCTGGTACGTGTGCGGGACGGCTGCCGGGGCTGCTGCGGGCGGGAGGGGAACGGCGGGACCTCTGCTCGCGGAACCCCACCTTTCTTCTTTCCTTTCTTTGGATCCCTCTGCTTTTCCGCTCCCCCCTCTCTTATCCCCTTGGCTGGTCGCAAAGTTGAGCTTCGGGAGAGCGGGGAGGGGGAGGCAGAGGCACCGCCGCGGCCGGGCTCGGAGCCCCGCGGCTCGGGCCGCTGCGAGCCGAGGAGGAAGGCAGGCTGGGGCTTATTCAAATGCAAAACGGAGCGCGTTGACCGAAAAAACGAAGGAGTCCGCTCTCCCTGGCTGTGCTGGAGCGTGTTGGAGCTGCAGCAGCCAGAGCCTGCCTGGAAAAACCCGCCAGGCAAGAGAAACTGCCTGCAGCCTGCGTGGAGGACAGGGAACAATTAAACGGGACCCTGCCCGGCCGCAGGGCCCCCGGGCAGCCGAAAAACCCCGCAGCCCGCTGCCAGCGAGCGAGGGCTGTGCAGCATCCCCCCGCGGAGGTGCCGCCGCCGCCGTGCGGGGCTGGGGCAGCGTCCCCGCGGCTCCTCCCCGCCCGTGCCGCGGGAGCAGCCGGGCGCGTCCGGATGGGCGCTGCGGGTCCCCAGCGCCGCCGCCGGGCTCGGCCCCATTGTGTGAGCCCCAGGGAGGGCTCCCGGCGCTGGGGAGGCACGGCCAGCGGCGGGGCCGGGCCACGAGGAGCCGCTGCCTCCCCCCAGGAGCGCCCTGCCGGCCCCTTCCTCCCCCGGGGTCCGCCTGCCTGCGCCACAGGAGCCGGAGCCCTGCAGGGCTGAGGGCTTGTGCAGCTGCTCCTGGAGCCGGGGGACGAGAGCTGCTGCTCTTATGGCAGCTGGAGGCTTGGTACTGGCGGGAGCGCTCCCTGCCGTGCCCGTGAAAGAGCCCGGGGAGAAGGATGAGGTTCCTCGAATGGGTGACGAGAAAGGAGGCGGCGGCCTGGCCTGCTGGGAGCCAGGAGCAGCAAACCTTGCCAGGTACGGCTGCTGGGAGGCAGGAGCAGCTAACCTGGCCCAGGTGTGGCTGCTGGGAGCCAGGAGCAGCTAACCTTGCCCAGCCAGGAGCAGCTAACCTGGCCCAGGTACGGCTGCTGGGAGGCAGGAGCAGCTAACCTGGCCCAGGGCCGGGCAGCAGCAGGGAGTAGCCGGCCCTTATCCCGGCCCAGGCACAGCAGCAGTCAAAGGAGACGCTCCAGTTGTGTGCCCAGCCCGTCCTGCCCTCCGCCAGCCCATCCTGCTGCACCCCCAAAGATATTTAAAGGGCAATGGAGTCCGCATCTCTGGTATGCCGGCCTAGGCAGCGTGGTGAGATTGCGACTCCTTTAAGGAGGAGAGGGGAATGTGGAGCAGGGCGTGAGCGCACCAGTGAGGCGGTGGGACTCGGCTCCTGGGAACAAGCTGGCCGGCTCTTCAGCGTCTGTCTAAAGAGCTCTTCTTCTAGAAATTACAGTGCAATAACGGCAAAATGGACAAAGATCGCAGCATTCGGTGTTTAAACATGGCTGAGTGGAGTGCTACGGCAGAGGTGTCGCTTTAAATTTTCAAGACCATGGAAAAACCTGTGAAAACAATAATAATAGTAATATTCCACGTAATAGTAGTTCTCCCCAGCTGTGCTTAGTGAGTTTTGAGGTACTCTTGCGGAAAGGCAGAAAGCTATTCTGTGGTGTAATTACCCTGGTTTTGTTGTGTCAGTCAACACGAATTAGGAAAACAGATTGAATTGGGAAAATTTAGCATTTAGTGTTGGTCTGGGCAGGTAGCCTGGCCGACCCTGACTGTAAAGGAGGGGAGAGCTGGTTTATGCTTTTCTGAGGTAGCACAAGGGAGGGTGGTGGCTGCTCTTGGGATGAGGGTCAGTCCCTCAGGATAAGAGTTTGTTGTGCTTGGGGGAGACAAGGGCAGACTGGGTTGTGCAAAGCAGGTAATGGGAAAGAGCTCAAGGTGAGATGTACCAAGGAGCTTTGATATTCACAGTTTCTGTAAGACCTAATTCACTGTGTACTAATTTAAAATCTTCACTAATGGTGTTTTATTATGACTGGCATGGTACCCGTGGCTGTTGAAGCTGGCCTAAGCACTTCCATCCTGCTTTCTGTTTTCAGATAGTTAAAATTTCAAAACACCTTTCAGGCTGAAATTTTCCAGGCTTAATCTTTGCCTGAAGGTTCTTCCCTCCACCTCCCCCCTCTTTTAGCTGAGTTTGAGATAAGGTGATTCAGTTAATGGTGTTGGGAGTTTTTGTGGGTTTTTTTGTTTTTAAGAAAAGGCAAACCCCCTGAAGAATGTGGTCATATTATCAAAAAGAAATGAAGTGTTTTAACAGCATAAATGCAGAATTAGAGAGGCATATGATGAGCCAGGGTGTTTTGTTTGGTTTGCTTGCTTTTTTGTATTCAGATGTATCTGGAGCGTTCTGGTGGATGGGGTTTTCTTTGATGAGCCTTTAGAAATTCCTTGGTGTATTTTTACATTTAGCATTCCCCCTGTGAAGGTCAGTGCTTGGCTGACTGCACATAGGTTAAAGTGAGCCCATGCTGCTGCCTGGCTGGAGGGAGGATGATGCACATGTGGTGTGAGTCTTCACAGTTGATTTTTGCTTCAAGTTGTTTGTCTGAGCCTTAATCTGGTTTGTGGTTTAGGCATGTGCGGTTCCTTGCCGCAGTTCTATTTTTTTTGTTGTTTTTTCCCCTAATTGTTCTGATAGAGCTTTCTCCAAACTGGGAGGAGGATTTTTTTGTGGTATCCTTTTATCTGTGTGACTCACTGTGGAGGCTCCAAGGTGCATGAAGGCATTGCACAGTGCTGCCCATGGCCATCTCCTGCTGGATTCATGGAGTGTGCCCATTTCCCAGCTCCTTGTGCAGTGGGCTGGCACCTCTGCCTCATCCTCCACACACAGAGGTGGCTTCTGGGGCCAGCAGGGACAGAAATTTAGGATGGAGGCCTTGGTGCTTGGTCTGCTCAGCACCATCCTGTGTTGCTGATGAGAGAGCAAAGGACTGTGCTTTGTGTGCCTTTGTGAGGCTGGGGTGGCATCCTGCAGTGCCTGTCCCACATCCCTGTGCTACTGGAAAGTGTTACCTTGGGCCAAAGTTGAATCTGCGTGGATGGAATATGTCCAGCTGCTGAAGAATGCCATGGTCCTGTAACACAGAGCAGAAAACCTCTGTGGAGGAGAATGGAGTGGGGAGGCCTCTGTGCATGGAGTTACTCACGGTGCTGACATGGCAGATGAGAAGTGTTGCCTTTGTTTCTTACCCGAGGCCAAATGTGTATTCAAGGATTAAAGAAGGGGGAAAGGGAAAATTGAAGCTGGCTCTCCCCTCCTAACCCATTTCCCTTCTTTTCATATACAAAGTGTTCTACAGAGCAACGAGTGGAGCTAGGCCAGATTGGAAAGCAGGCTGCCTTTGCTGAGCTGGGAGGAATCTGCAGATACCTGACATGCTTCTGCACCTGAGGGTCAGATTTTTTCTTGTCTGTCTCTGGTGGCTCTTGCATCTTTCTCTAGAGCATTTGCTGCCAGAAGATGAGGTGGTTTTGGCTTCTAAACTGTGCATCTGAGCTTGTGTGACAGCTCAGTCACATTGTGGCCCTTATTGCTTGGGACCTGCATGTTGTTGAGTGCCTCCTATGGAAACCTCCAGATCTGTTTCTGCTAAGGGCAAATCTCAAGGGGCTTTTTAAAAGATACCTAAGCACTGAAACAAAATGTACTTAAGTACATCTGACTGTAGTGAAACCAGGTGACTAGTGAAACTAGTGACTGTGTCATTTTTCCCCTATACTGCTCTGTTTGTTCAGGGGTCACTCACCATTTTTCACAACATCGTAAAAAGCTGCCATCATCTTTTATGAGGACACATCTTCTAATATCTTTCTTTTTCCCCTGCCATCTTCCAACAAGAATCAAGTTATGTAACAGAATCTTGGTTGACACAGTCTCTAGAGTGAAAATTTATCTTTTTTTTTGCCCATTTATGTAAAGTGAAACATTGTGGGTGGGTTTGGGTTTGGTTTTTTTGGTCGGGGGCTTGTTGGTTCTGGTTTTGGTTTTTTCTGAGGGCGTTCTGACAGTATAGGGTTAAATTTCTTAATTGCTTTGTAGGTAGTGTTCTCATTATAATTGTTTGGAATTTTGAGAGGAGACAGGACTAGAAGATTTAGCCTTTGATTAGCTTTTCTAGCAGTGTTTGTTGAGGATTATAGCAGTCAGTAGAATTGTTCTTAATTTATTACCACGAATCAGCAAAACTTAAGCAACTGGCCTTAAACCCAGCTTTCAGCTTTGCACGTGGATTAGGAGAGATAAGTTGCCTCAAGAAACAGCTTCAGGATGCACTGATGTTATCTAGGGCAGTTCCCTGCAAAGCCTCCTGTCACCCATTGCCCCTTTTACATCCTGGGGATGCATGGCAGGTCTCACCTGGTTGGGCTTTCAGGAGAAAGCATTCAATACATTTGTTTCTCTCCAGGATGATAGAAAACTGACAAGTTATTATATTGCCCTGTGAGGTTTATGTTTTATAATCCTGTTGAGTCTACGTAGATGTTTTGGAAATATAATGAATTCCTTGTTGTGAAATATGAGCAATGTGGTAAAGCCACTTGTTGTCCTTTAGAAGCAGCATGAGATGATTTGCAACTGCTGCAGATCTCAACAGTCCTTGCCAGTGCTTTAAATGGAAAAGGGAAGGTAAAATATTTCCTAGTGTTACAGGAAACAAAACTTGAAAACCAACCTTGCAGCCACCTAATACTCTGGTGCTGGCTGTGGAAGGGGACACAAAAAATAGCCATGTAACTTACAGGACAGGTTATTTAAAATGTCAAGGCAGCTTTTAGTGAGCAGTTAAGGTGGTTTTGGCAGACTGGCATTCAAGACTGGGTTTTTTTAAGGGGAGCAGAGATCTCTTGCTAACAACCATTTTGCCCGAGACTGTAAGATCACCCTGCAGGTCAGGCACTCAGTCCCAGACAAATATAACTAAAGTGAGGCATCCACCCCTACCCCCCAAAAAATTTCCTTTGGGGATCTATTCAGATCTCTTCTGAAAAACCTAAAGTCATTCCAGTGACAAAAATGAAACAAAATGGATTCAAGTGTTGATGTTCTTGTGACCCTGTGTTGTCATCTCTGAGTCAGACAAAGCCTTTGCCATCTTTTATAATGCAGCATTTAAAGCCAGGCAATTTCCTATGAATATCAGCATTCTTTTTTTAGCAAAAAAAAGGGGAAGTATTGAACCACTGTGTTCATAGCCTCTGTAATTTTGGCCCTGAAGAGAAGCAATGCTTTAGCTTTGGTAGTTTTCTACATTCTTGCCAGACAGGTGTGTTTCTCTGTATTAAATTTTTTTTTTTTTTTTTTTTTTTTATGACAGAACCAACCAAAGAATTTCAGGATGATCTTGCCTCTTCAGTCCTGGAGCAATTATTTTGCAATTTTCAAATTATGAAATCAGAAATTAAGCTTCTGATTGATAATTTTGATGGTGATGCTTCCTGAACTTGCACAGGAACAGCTGCTTGTGTAAGCAAACAATATGAGCAAAGCATCACTCGCATGCAGCATTCTCAAAAATCCATTAGCTGTTTCCACTGCAGGCCTCCTGTATTCCCTGGTCATTCTGCTCCTGTTTTAGGGCTGATAAAGAGAAAAGACTTTATCTCTTCCATCCCCCTCCTGATTCAGACATTGCTGTGTTGCCTGGCCTTTGTTGATGGCTTGCTTTTTTCCTTGGTCTCCTGGCTGTGGGCTCTGGAAGTAGCTCAGGTTTCTCCTGCCTCTGCCATGGCTGCAGATGTGCCTGCTGCTTGCTTCCAGCTGGTTCTGCAGCCCTCCAGGCCATCCTTTGGAGTGAGATCCCAGGCTCTGTCACAGCCCCAAGGCGCTGGAGAGGCTTTTGCAGGCTGCCAACAGCTATCTCAAGGGCCTGCTGCTGTGATGCCCTTTCTGATTCATGGAGTGGCTCCTGATGGCCACGTCCCCTTCCCCCATGTGCCTCCAGAGAAGGGCAGGGGCAGGACCTTCCTTTCAGTGTTGTGTTTGTTTTACTGTTTCACTGTCTGACCAGCTTGTATAGAGAGCTTCTGTGGGAGCTGTTCAGGTGTCTTGTGTGACCTTTGAAGCTTCAGCCGTGACTGTAAACAGCTGCACGTGTCTGCTTGGTCCCTCCAGGCTGGGAGTGTTGCTGTGGAGGAGGGATGCTATTGATTCAGCCTGTTCATTGTGTGTTGGGTGGGCACTGGTTTTGTTGTATCTTTTGAGATGATTCAGTTTGTTTGGGGGGCCTGTGCATTGCAGTTGTGACTGGGGATAAAAGCTTGGGACAGATGTGTGGTGGTTTTTTGAAGGCAAGTTAAGTCTTAGTGATGAAGCAGAGACATCTGCCTTGCATAAAACATGATATAGGCACAGTATGGAATTAAGGGCTGGAATGTAATACATTGTGAAGGTATTGAGGAAGGTAACACTGGGAAAGATCATTCTTCCCTAGTCCAGTTCCCCTGTAAAAATCGCAGGTTGATCTCTTTGGGGAGCTACTTATCCCATTTTATATGGAAATTCACCATGGTGGGCTGCCAGTGGGTGGTGAAAGAATGGTGGATTCCCTGTGATGATATATTGAGTATGCACAAAAAATAAACTCAGCTTTGTTCTTTTGTTCCTCAGTGTCCTTACACTGATAAATATTAACTTCTCCTTAGTCAGGGGAAGTGTATTGGTTAATGAACTGTTAATAAAATTGAGGAAACTCAAACTTTTTAGTGCTGACATAAAATAGTAAATATGTGGTGTTGCCTGATCAGTTGAGTTCAGTTTGCTTTTTTATTTGTGTTACAGGTCTTTAGACAACCTTTTTATTTTATAGTATGCTAATATTTTAAAAGCATTTGTGCCAGTTGAACATAACACCCAATATTGCTATTTCTGATTCTACTTCCGTATTTTTTAATATCAAAAATGGTGAGCTGAATATATGTGCACCTTTTTTAAATTAGAAGTCTATTAATGCTGTTTTGTATCTTTTTCTGTTTCAGAGTTGGCATTGTATGAGCACAGAAGGCAGCAATGGGAGTATGCAGTTTCCTACTGAAGAGGTCTCTCAAGAGCTCATGATTTTTTTCCATCTCTCCTCTTGACATTGCTCCTGCTCCACAGACATGGCTCACCATGCCAGGCCTTCCAGATCAGCCAAAAAAGAAGAGTTTGGCAAAAGGAAAACTAACCAGGGCAAAAAGAAATCTAGCCAAGTGAGAAAGAAAAGCACAAAGGCTTCCACAAAAGCTGTTAGTTCCGGAAAAGGTAAAAAGCCAGGGCAAGAAAAAGATGTTAAGAAAAAACAGCAAGAAAAGAAACCAATCATGAGCTCTTCAGGTAGACTTCTCAGGAGCAATGTGACCTTGTCTGGAGCCTCTTGGGTGAGTTTGGAGAAGGCTGACAGTATCCTCTTCCACAGCCAGGATTCTTTCAGCATCAATGGCTTCACCATGGCTCTCCGGAACCGATCCTTCTCCAGAAGCTTGGCCCAAACTCCAATAACTGCAAAGCCCAGGAAAGCTGCAGCACAAAAAAGGCTGGAAACAAGGGAAAAACATGAACAAGATGCCCTGGCAGTGGTAGAAGAGAAAAGTGCTGAAACAGGTGAAAGAGCTTTGAAAGAAGGTGTAGCTCCAGAGGAGTTAGCTGCTCTGCCTGTGGAGGGCTGGCTGTGTGCTGCAGGTGAGGAGGAGCCTGTAATCCCATGTGCCAGCCAGCACCAGGAGGCAGAAGTATCTGAAACAGATGACTCCATTCCAAACACTCACCTAACTGATGATGGTACAGAAGCCTCAGAGATGAAAGCTAAGCTTGAAGACCTGCCCTGTGAGCAGATACTCAGTGACCTTGATACAGGTAGTTTGGCTGAAGCATTTGTTGAAAGTGCTGCCCTGGTGCTTCCATCTTCTCCTTCTGACTCTGGAATTGCCTCTGAATCAAACTCAAAGGTGCTTGCAGAGGCTCCCTTCAATGTGGTGCCCAACAGTACAGAACCTGACTCCAGCTCTGTTGATACCTCAGGCCTCAGCTCTGCAGTGCTGATAGAGTCAGTCACACTTGCCAAATTCCACATTGGAGCGGGGTTGGACATGGTGCTACCTAGGCAAGAGCAAGACTTGCATTCTGCATCCCTAGTTACCTCTGAGTTTAACTCACAAGAACATTTATTAGAAGATGCAAGGTCACTGGCAGATTCCTGCTTGAAGGCAGGCTGGGGTTTGGAATCTGAGAATAAAGACATTGGTTCAAATTCCAGTTCTGTAGCTGCCTCTGAATCCAACTTGCTTTTACATTTTGAAGGTGCGAGCTCACTTGCAGAGTACCCCATGAAACTGGTTGTGGATTTTGTACCCATTCACAGAGAGCTTGATTCAAATTCAGATTTGAGCTTTACAAAAGAGAATTCAGAATTTGACGCAAAGAACATATTTAGAGTATGTGAACCAGTCTCCAATACCTCTTTAAACAACATTGAAGTAGAGGACATTGAACAGCTTGTTAAATGTATTGATGCAGAGACATTAATTTTGAATTCAGGGTATGTCCCCACTTTATCTTCAGATTTAGGAAAAAGCACAGTTGATAAAATCTCTGCTGAAAGCTCTGGACAATTCTCTGCAGGTTTTGTTTCAGAGTTGCCTTCAAGCATGGAAATCTCTGCTCTTGCCTCAGCAAAAGCCATAAATGCAGATTTGCCAGCTGACTCAAGACTGCAGCATAATGATTATTCATCACAGCTGGGAAGTGTCGGAGCAAGCTTGAATTTGGTTCAGGACAACAACGTGAGCAACAGCACTGGAGCAGCTGAGGCCTCAGGGCCATACTCTGTTAAAAATCCAGCTGGTGGTTGCCCTCTTCCATACTCATCTCTGCTCCCCATGCTGGAGAAGAAGAAGCGGAGGCGGTGCGGGGTGTGCGAGCCCTGTCTGCGCAAAACCAACTGCGAGGAGTGCAGCTGCTGCAGGAAGCGCAAAACCAGCCACCGGATATGCAAAAAGAGAAAATGTGAGGAGCTGAAAAAGCCACCGCCGCCGGTCATGCTGCCTTTCGAGGTAAGGCAAAGGAGTTGCAAATTAAGCCGCTCTTCTGAGGCTTGAGGTGCATCTTAAAATTGTGCAAAGGGAAGTGCTGGCCACATGACAGCTTCAGAGAGTCAGGGTTCCCGTTGGTGCTAACAGGTTGTGCAGTAACTTCCTCTTGTCATCTACAGAGCTGTAGGTTAGGGTGAGCTGGAGTCAGTCTTGTTCCTGTTATATAAATGTGTCAAATCAAAGGTAAATGTGGCTTTAACTCTGTGTTCCAGGTGTTGGTATGTTGGCCAAAAGAATGGATCAATTGGAGTGCATAAAGAAATGAGGAAGATTTAGGCACGGAATGCGGGAAGGAGGGAGACTGAGGGTAGTCTTAGGAGATGGTGAATTACAAGGGAGAGTGTTGGTATTTCAAAATACTGAAGGCTAAAAGCTAAGGAAGGCATGTTTTCTGCTCTTTGGTTCAGTTACAGTAATTTGCTTGTGATGACAGATTTGGTGGAAATCAATTTATAAACTTCAGGACCAAGTTGTAGCTGCATTTTCCCCTTTCACATCTCTCTGCCTTTCTAATTGTCTGTTCTTCTGTTTCTCTCATTTCACTTCTCTTTCCTCTCTCCCTTTCTCTTTTACAACACTCCCCATACATCCTTTCTTTTTCTGTGTTTCTCACTCATTTTTCTGACCCATCAGCCTTTTATAACCCAGGTGATAACTTTTGGAACAAAGAGGAGGGGAAAAGACAGTCTGTATGCCCATGTGATAACAGCACTGAGCTCCTGAGGGATTTCAGTTTCAAGATCAGGCTTTAAATCAGGTAAGTAGGGAGCTGAAGGTAGATTCCCCACATCCCAGCTGAATTCCCTGACCTCTGAGCTGCAGTGAGACTCTGCAGTGCTGGGTCCTGCTAGGAGTGTTCTCTTCATGGCACCCAATGGTACCTGAAGCACAGAGGGGAGAGGCTGTCTTGGTAGTTAAATCCCATCTGCCTTGGGATGTGGGAGACTGAGGTTGCAGTCTCTGCACACCAGCTGTGCTCTGAGAGGAGCAGTTCCATGGAAATGCTGTGTTCTTAGAGCAGGTAGGAATTCCTGTCAGCTGCAGAGGCCTCAGGAGAGCTCCTGCTTGCCCTGCTCTGTGCTGTGCTCACCAGGCTTGGCAGAGAAATCCATTCTGTTCTCAGGTAGGTGAGCACAAAGCAGAGTCCTGGAGCAGCGAGGGGATATGGTGTATTCCCCTTTGTGGGGGGAGTGTATTTTAAGGTGTGATGTTCAGGGAAGTGTGCTTAAACAGTTTGGCTCAGAATTCATTCACAAACCTCTTTCTGTATCAGCTGCTCCTTAATGCTCTTAAAAAGTAAGCGAGGAGAGGGACAGCTGTAATGTGACTTCAGATGGAAATTAAAACAATAAAGGTGGTAGAGACTCATCCTGACCTTTTACAGCAAGAGAGTAGTGACATTGTCCTTCTGTGTATTTAGCCAGTGGGATTGAAGAGAAGTTCATGGGAGAGGGTTTGTGGAGCTGAGGTAGGAAGGGATCTAAAAGCCATGTTTTAGAAAGGGTTTTGGCAGGGTCAGTGAAAGGAAGCACTCCAGCTTCTCTGTCAGCCTTTGTTTTCCAGGCTGAACATACTGCTTTTCTTGTTGCTCAGCCTGACCTACTCCTTGCAGATTAGCTTTGCCTCTTCACCTTTGTCCTCTCTGGGCACTCCTTTTACTTTCTTTATGAGAGATTCCTTGTTTTTATTCTTTCCTTTGGCTGCTTTTATTTCATCTGAGTGGCCACATTCTGTATGATACATTCAGAGCTGCACCAGAAGCCTCCTTCATTTCTTGTGAAATTTTGTATGAAATTTCAGGGTGCTGCATGGAGGAAATGAAGTATTCCTGACATTTAAGAACATGTCAGGTATTTTCTTACAAAATTGTATTTGAATGAAACCTGGTGTCTTTTCAGATATTCCTAGAAAGAGGCCTTGGTTCATTTTTAGTCTCTAGAAACTGTGCTGTGAGGAAATGAGAAAGTATTTCTACAGTGTTGTATCAGCTCTTTCAAGGTGTTGGGGGATGGGGAATGCTATCACTCAGTTTAGCAGCTGTCCTTTAGATAAGATTGCAGGGAATTCCATTGTTTTCCCAGGCTGGTAGTACTGGGACTCCTGTGGCAGCAATGTGTTTCAAATAGAAAGCAGCTGAGGAAAACCTGAAACTGGAGGTCTCTGTCCATGGTATGGAAAGTGAACATAAATAATGAAATGAGATTGGCTTCAGTGTGTTCCTTGTTCAGAAGAGTCATGCTTTCTCTCATGTTGGTGGAATGTAAGCATTTTTTGGAGGTGATTCACTGGGAGGAGGGTGTGGGGGGATAGAGCAGGAGCATAGTTGAAATGTTGCTGTTTTGCCTTAAAGGAATTATCTCTCCCCATTCTAACTAAAAAATGCAAAAGTCCCGGTGAAGTCAGTGAGAGCTGTGTGCAACAAATGGCTTCATAGCCACTGTGGAAAAGAAAACCAACACTTTTTCTTTCCTAAACTGCAAGCAGTCCATACCTGCTGCTTAGGAAAGGACAAGTGTTGGTTTTCTTTAAGATCTGAGGTGGATTTCCAGTGTCAGGGAGTAAGGCCTGGCTGGTGTAAGCCATGAATGTGAACTGAAGTGCATTTTCCAGCACCCATGCCCACGTGTGCACCAGCACTTAGCCCTTGGAGAGTATCAGCTGCATGTTTGGAGCTGGCAATAGTTAGGTTACTGTTATTTTCATTAATTCACACATCATCCAGATAAAGATTTGAAAACTGTATTGGATTTAAAAATGCCATTTAAAAATAGCAGCCATATAAACATTAGGTGATATTGTACCTTCCTGAGTGTAATGGGTTTTGCAGGGATGTGACATCATGAGAGTCTGGATATGAGGCATGGTGGGCTCTAGTTCCCAGCCCCTGTGTGGAGCAATATCATTGCATATAATGCCCCTCTTCCTGAGGAATTCCCACTGTGCCTGTTTGGTTTGGAGCTGGTAAAGAAGAATCCTAAAATATATAAGGGAAAAACATTTTCTTGCTTATTGAATTTTTTGAAAGGGCGGCCCAGTAAATAAAATGTAAGGAAGCTTTCATGAGAAGAGGGAAAAGGCTTTATCTTGGGTTACTGTCCCTCTCAGAATGAATAATGCAGGAATACTTCACAGTGAAGAGTTTGAGATGCTTACCCACACAGGATTATGATGCTGCCACATTTTGGTCTTATCTTTAAAGACTGCTGTTTTCTGAAACAGCATTGCAGTTACTGAGGGCTTTTTACAGCTATTTTGTTCCACTACACTAAAGCAGCACAGAATGTGAAAAATATAAAAGCTAAAACCTGAGGCATCATTTTGCAGGGCTTATCAAAGCAAGGTGCCCATGTTTGAGGGTCCTGCCTAAGCAGGGAGCCCTCTTGGGTTGAAATTATCCGCTGGGGAGAGTTTTAATTCCTGTTAGAACTAAATAGCTGGATTTAGGGGGACCTAAACAAACTGTCAACAAACTGGCCAAAAAAATGAGGTCACTGAGTGTTGGTTCACTTGGGTTGCCCAAGGTGTCTTGAGACATCTTATTTAATTGCTGTAATCTGAGTAACATGAAATATTAAATAACAGTAAGGGCCTGCTTGTCCGTGGGTGTTTAACACGCTGCTGGAAAACCCAGACATATTGAAAAAGGATGCTGCAATTCAAGTTGCTTGGGAGCTTTCCAGCAGCCATTCCTTGAATGGAAAATGCTGAATGAACAGGAACCTTTCACAGCTACTATCTGTCTTAATGCAACTATTTTTGGGGAAGCTTCTCGAGGCTTGAGAAATGAAATTTCTGTTTAAAACTTAAAAAGGGCATGAGAATTAATAGAACATGTTGGTGGTAAGGGATTTTTGCCTGATGCAGACCAGGGGCTTGGACTTTGGTCTCCCATGTTTTATCTTTCTCTTCTTGAATTTTGAAAGTTTTGCTCTGCTTTGGAACAAAATCAAGTGCTGAAATCTGAAAGAAAAAAAAAAAAAAAGCAAAATGGAATTCTTGTGTTCTAGCCAGGCCCAGCTATAATCAAGAAATTTAGACTTTGTGGTATTTATTTTACAATAGACTCCAGAAATATTTAAGCCAGTTGAATCTTAAAAGGAGTGCACATAAAAGCCCTCCTGAGTAGGATACTTGAGAGTTTTGTGAGGGGTAGCACAGAGCCAGAGGAGTTTGGGAAGGTGCAATGAGCGGAGCTGCAGGGCAGGGAGCTGGAGCTGTGCAGTTCTCCTGTGTTTTACACTGACACTCGTTCTGTGGGAGTGTGAAACAATCACAGCTCCCAGCCCTGTGCCGTGTCTGTGCTCCTGGGTGGGGACCATAATGCAGGCTGAATTACAGTGAGGAGGATCAGTGTGTGCTCCAGTTATTTTCACAGGCTGTATTTAACAAAAATTGTCTCTTCACTGCTCCTTATTTTCTGTGTAGGTTCTCAAACCTTTAAGGGGAAATTATTTGAAGAGATTTCTTTCCTTCCTTGTGTCTGAGGACCTCTAACATGAGGTTGCAAGGAAACCTGAAACTGCTGTCCAGGAACTCAATCACAATATGGGGTCTTGGGTTTCTGAGCAAACAAAATACTGCTCCTTTTCACCCTGCATTGAAAGGCATCCAAGTAGCCAAAACTACCAAGAAGAATCAGATCACTAAGTGTGTGTGATTTGCACTCTCTCATTCTTAATGTGCAAAAATGACCCTTGCAGATGTGGGTAATTTGGGGGGAACAATACAAATCAGTATTTTAATTTTGCCTTACCCTAAATCCTATTTAATGCATCGTTCTGATGCAACTAATGAAGAACTTAGATACAAGGTAGCATCAGACAACAAAAAATGGGTGACAGCTTTCTCTGGTTTAATTGCTACACTGGGGAATGAGTTGTGTGAGCATTTCTGCTGTTTAATTGATTTGGACCAATAAGTGGACAATAATTACATCAGGGTGTAGCATTAGATAAGAAAACAGATTGCAGTTTGTAGCTGATGAGAAGGTGTTCTTACTGGTTTTTATCTTTAGTGCATAAATCCATGGCCAGCATTCTGGTTTAGATGTCAATCGTTGGGAATTCAGGGAGTGCTTGGGTGCCTGCAGTGTGAGATGTGCTGTGGTTGGTTTGTTGTCCCTGGTTAGGGAGTGAGGGCTCGCTGTGATCCCTCCGATGTGTGCAGCAGGTGGAGTTGTGGGGAAAACAATTGTATTTGGTGTTTAAATGGTGGCCAGTTCCATGGCAGTCCGTGTGCAGTAATTTGTTCTGTTGGGTGCTTGTGAAAAACGCCAATCACTTGGTTTTAAAATTTTAAAAGTTTAATAGTAATAAAATGGTTATAAAAATAGTAATACAATTAGAGGAATAATAATTTGGACAAATTGAATTAGGACAATATGAGACACTAGAGACAAAGAGTTACGGACGGCCGGGTACCTTTTTCTGGGCAGCACGACCCCCGTAAACAGAGGATTAACCCTTAAAAACAACAGCCTGTTGCATATTCATACACCTCATCCATGGTGCATAAATTCCATTCAGACACAGGATTCTGTCTGGGCACTGTCAGCTTCTTCCTCCGAATCCTAACAGCACCTTCGAGGAGGGAAGAAGTTCGGTTCTTCAATAAGAGGGCAATAAATTCTTTTTCTCTGAAAGATTCAGGTGTCCTGTGGCTGCTATCTCGCTGCAAGTCCTTTCTTTAAAAAAAGTATTCTACATGGCATAGTTTCTATTTTAACATTTTTTTATAACCCAAAACTATATTTAACACGCTACTTAAGTGAATTAATACAGCATTACTTTCTAACACAACACATATAATATTCATTTGAATATTTGCCAAAAGCCAATCATAAAATTCGCATTTTTCACAGTGCTGTAGGAGCAGGTGAAGCGAGAGGAGTCTGTTGGAGCCGGGCTGCGGTGGGCGCTGGGCTCCCGGCCCCGGGCTGGGACTTTGGAGGGGCTGCTGCAGCCGCGGCCCCTCGGCTGGGGAGAGCAGGTGCAGGCAGGGCCTTTGCTGCGAACTCCACCGGGCAGCGGCGATTTCACTCTTGGCAGGGCGATCCGGCCGCCGGTGCCCGGTGCTGCACGCCCGGTGCCCCTCAGGAGAGGGTCGGTGCTGCACGCCCGGTGCTGCTCAGGAGAGGGTCGGGGCTGTGGTGCTCGGTGCCTCACGCCCGGTGCCCCTCAGGAGAGGGTCGGGGCTGTGGTGCCCGGTGTCCCTCAGGAAAGGGTCGGGGCTGTGGTGCCCCCTGCCGCTCTGGAGAGGGTCGGGGCTGCGCCGCCCGGTTCCTCACGCCCGGTGCCCCTCAGGAGAGGACCGGGGCTGTGGTGCCCCTCAGGAGAGGGTCGGTGCTGCACGCCCGGTGCCCCTCAGGAGAAGGTCGAGGCTGTGGTGCCCGGTGCCCCTCAGGAGAGGCTCGGGGCTGTGGTGCCCGATGCTGCACGCCCGGTGCCCCTCAGGAGAGGCTCGGGGCTGTGGTGCCCGGTGCCCCTCAGGAGAGGGTCGGGGCTGTGGTGCCCCTCAGGAGAGGGCCAGGGCTATGCCGCCCGGTGCCTCACGCCTGCTGCCGCTCAGGAGAGCCTCGGGGCTGTGGTGCCCGGTGCCCCTCAGGAAAGGGTCGGGGCTGTGGTGCCCGGTGCCGCTCAGGAGAGGGTCGGGGCTGTGGTGCCCCTCAGGAGAGGGCCAGGGCTATGCCGCCCGGTGCCTCACGCCCGCTGCCGCTCAGGAGAGGGTCGGGGCTGTGGTGCCTGGTGCCCCTCAGGAGAGGGTCGGGGCTGTGGTGCCCGGTGCCTCATGCCCGCTGCCGCTCAGGAGAGGGTCGGGGCTGTGGTGCCCGGTGCCTCATGCCCGCTGCCGCTCTGGAGAGGGTCGGGGCTTTGGTGCTCGGTGCCTCATGCCCGCTGCCGCTCAGGGGAGGGTCGCGGCTGTGGTGCCCGGTGCCTCACGCCCCGTGCCGCTCAGGGGAGGGTCGAGGCTGCGCCGCCCCGTGTGCGCACGCGTGCGGGTGCGCGGGGCCCGTGTCCTCGGCTGACCCCGTTCTCCTCGCGGCCCCAGCCGAGCCCACCGACCCCGGCCCCGGTGCCCGCGAGGGGCGGCCCGCACCGCCGGGGCTGTGCCCGGGGCGCGGCGGGTCCGTGCCGGCCTTTGCGGGCGGCCTTTGCGGAGCCCCTTTGTTCGGGCGGGCGGCTGCGCGGCCGCCGGGGGGCGCTGCGCGGCGCTGCGCGCTCCCGCGGGGCCGCGCGCGGCCGCCGCTGCGGCAGGAAGCAAAGATGGCGGGGCAGGGGCGCCGCCGCCGTGAGGGGGAACGCGGGGCGCCCGCCATGTGAGGGGCGCCGCGGGGGCGGCGGACGGGCCGCCGGGAGCCGCCGCCGGCCCGTGCGAGGGCCGCGTGTAAAGCACTCGGGGTACTGCAGAAAAATCGCTGTTCCATAATAAAAATCGGAGGTGTCCGCCTGCCTTTGTGACCACAACTTACATTCTGCAATTTGATGTTTTTTTAGGTCCTAACAGAAAACAAAAGGCCTCAGAGGAGGAAGCAAAGAGTTTTAAAGGTAACCGATGATTGCTTTGATATTTATCCCCTCCCGTTTTGAGCAGCATTTTCTTGTCATACGGCCCAGGAAGGCAAAGGGTTAAAGGCTGGGTAGCGGCGCTTTCCAGCTATTAAGCAGATTAGCTAATTTTAAAAGCACAGAACATGTCCTTTCTTTCCTCTTTCTCTCCAGCATGTTGTAGACATATTTGAACCTCCCTGCACAAGTCTGCAGACCAAAAGTTTGCTTTCCCCTGCATTGAACGTTCCCTTTAATTTCTTCTGCTCCTAGTTTTATACTTTCAAACGTAACAGTTAAATGTTTTTAGCATACAGGTTTTATGGCAGCTGAAATTTCATGGGGGAAGTCAACGTTAAACTGCGAGCCAAGTTAACAAAAGTGGAATTTTTACAGTTACTTTACTGAAGTTTTGATATTCTCCCTTTCTTTAAGCTTTAGAATACCTCAACTGAAACTGAAAATCCTGTAAACTTACAACAGCCTTCAGTTTCAGTGGTAACATATTCCTTCCACACTTTTAAAATGGCTATCTTTCATGATAACAAAAGATTGGTCTTGCAAATGCCAATATCTTAGTTTTCATACCAAAATACAGACTCGCTGCACTCATGGCTAATGTTTTGGGTTGTTTGGGTTTGTTTTTTTTGAGTAACAGGTAGTACATTGATATTGCTTCTCTCAGTTAATCTTTAGACTGTTTTGAATAGAAGTAAGTCATTAATTCTGTGTTGCAAACTAACATGTTGGAGGGTGAATGGGACAAGTAAGATGGATGGTGTGGGTAAGATGAAGCTAGTGAAAATTCAAACAAAAAGTATGTTGTTAAACTTATGTTGTTGAACTATTCTAGCTAAATGTAATAAGATAGTTTAGTATTGTTTCAGTACACATTTCAGAAATTGTTGGATATAGTATTTATAAATGCTGACTGGTCTGCAGTATCATTTTACTTGAAATCATCCCAATTTCTTAACAGTTGTGTTGTCATTGTTACAGTTACAGAAAGTTTGGTAAGACAAACCAAAGTTAAGATTAAGTAAGGAGCAGATAACTTGTCCAACCTGAAGGGTGTCTGTGTTTTCATGTGGAGTAGTTGTGCAAGCAGTGGTTTTACAACACTGGCAAATGTTAGTGGGCTTGTTCTGCATTCAAATCAGCCATTGAAATATTTGTATTTTTGTTGTTCTGGGTATGATTTTAATTATTCATTTTAATACTGCTGCTCTTTGTAATGTACCACATGGGTGTAGCTAAAACTTGAAGAGTTTGCTCATTCTGTCTTTTGTGCTGTTGACAGTAGCATGCAAAATAAGGAGTGTTTGTAAAGGAGTCAGTTTATGATGTGTAATTGGTGTGAAGAGTGGAAAATGTGGGTTTTTGGTCACAGACAGATGGGTGTCTGTCTGCACTCGTGGCTCATAGTTGGTCTCGAGATTTTCCTCTGGAGCGCCTTTTGCCACTGTTTGTGATGTGGTGGCCCAGCAGGTTGCTATGTAATAGGAGTCTGTCATTCCTGCCCTTTCCAAAAAGCCTCTGAAGAGTTTTTTTCCACCCTTGACTCTTGAATGGAAAGGCTTGTCTGGTTCTGTGTGTGTAATATCCATGTCAGTCGTTGGGCCTGGGCTGCTTTGTGTTTGACTTTTTCTTTGCTGAGCTGATTCTGTGATAGTTCCTCTCTGGTTTTAGGTACTGGCTTTGTGTTTTCTGGTATTTGTATTTGTTTTGTGGTGCTGGGGTGTATTTCCTAAGAGTTTGTCTCCTTGCATCCACGCAGGAGGGCACAGTAGCTCTGAGACATCTCATGGAATGCTGCATGGGGCTGCCTTTGGTTTTGGATGGGAGAAGGGAGGCCGGGCACCTGAGTTCCACTGCAGCAAACTTCCAAGAAGCTGCATGCTCTGCACACTTCTTTCCTAGGGCATTTTACAAGTGTGGCTTTGTGTTACCTGGCTCTGAGCTGGTTTCTGCTGCTGCTGGGACACCGTGTAAAGACCATGAAAAGTGATGGTGTTCTCTCTGTTGAATTATGACTTCAGTGTTTGATTTTATGATTGGCTGTGGCTGAGGGCATCTGACCACTGACATTTTCAAAATTCAAACAGGATGTGTCCTTTTTAATTTGTATTTTCTTCAAGTACTATTCTTAGGCTCCTTAAAGGAGGATTTGTTGTACTTTCTTCCAATAATACATGGAGCTCTGGGGTTTTTCCTAACTCTCCTAAGTTTTGATAGATGCACATTTATTTACTTAGAGGGTTCATGTTCTAACTGTGCTGCTGAGGACCAGGCCATTCCCAAATTCTGTACAGGGGAAAAGCAGCAGTGCTTTCCAGGTGCAAATGGGTTGGACAGATACAAACAGGACTAAAAGTGATGCACGCTATTACACTGTGCCTTTTGTGTAGTATTTATAGCTTTCTATACTCATGTCTTAATTCTCCTTTCTGGTTATTGGGCAGCTTGTTTGGGAAATTCATCTGTGCCATAAATACTGTATTAGGTTCTCCATGTTTATTTTGAAAGAGCATCTGAAATATTCATCACTTCTAGCAGGCAAGTGCTCATTAAAGAAAGGAAGCTTTGTAAGCTCCCAGTAATGGATACAAGGGAAGGAATATACTTAGTTTTCCTTAGGGTTTATATTGTGTTCTTTTCCCAGCTGAGCAGACACTTCTTTAGTTTTATTCCTGCTAATGGAAAACCTATATAGAAGGGATTCATACTTAAAAATTAATTTGCCTGTGTTTCCAGAGTCACATTTTACATCCTGCTTCACTTAACATCATCCTTTTTAGCCACTTACTGGTGGTGTGGCTGAGTTTGGGCAGTGCAGTGCACCTCTTCCCAAGGACTAGGAAATGCTTGCAGTCACTTCCAAGGTCGTTATCACCACAGAGCTCAGAAGAATGGGGCAGTTGCACATGTGTTGTGGTGTCAGGGAAATCTGCAGGAGCAGAGAGGAAGGTGAGGAAAGCTCTGAGCCCACAGAGGATCAATGAGACACCATCCCTGGCATTAAACTCCCGGGGTTCTGGGGAGCCAGGGCTGCCTTTGGGTGGCTGCCGGGGTTTGTGGCCCTGGTGGAGATTGAAGAAACCCAAAACAGCAACAAAGCAAAAGGAAGGAGAAAGAAAGGGAGGGGAAAATTAGGGAGGAGCCTGGGAGAAACCCCGAGTGAGGTGTGCAGTGCTGGGTGATGCTGTGGCTGCCTGCACAGCCTGAGCTGTGTTTGTGCATCAACCCTGCAGCAGTGCCCACGGTGCCTGCTCACCCTCTGCAGCATCCCCTCAGCTGAGGGCAAGCCAAAGCCACGCATGACTCAGTGTCCACAACTCTGGGCTGTTTATAAACACCGTTCCAGGAACATCAAAGTTTTATTTCCATCGAGGCTGCAAATAGCTGATTGAGCACCCTCTTAATTGTTCTTTTCCAGATGTGCAAAGCATAGTCTTGTAAAAAAGCAACTTGAAAACATTAAGTTGGCTTGGCAGACCTGCTGTTGCCCTTTTTATGATGCAGTTTTAGTTTTGCAGCTTAAAGAAACTAAAAATACACTTTTTTGATCAAGGTCATACATGTGTTAACAAGGTTTAGGAATACAAGTGCTAAATTTCATGATGATGCTTGGAGTGAGCAAGGATTGAACTGATGTGGAACATTTATTCTGAATTATGGTGTTTATTTTTAGTGTATAATATCTGCCAAAATTTTTAGCTGGATGAAATTAAATTTTATTACTTTTTTCCCTTTTGAACTGAGATATGAGCAAGTCAATGGATGGAGTTGCACTGCAGTGGAATTTTACAGGGAAAGAAGGAAGAATGGTACAATACAAATTGGAAAGGACTTCTCATATTTGTTGTGGTGTTTTCTTTTAATAGACTTTATCACCTTGGAGCATATTCCTTCAATAAATCCCAATTGAAATTGCTTTGAGTATGGATTGAAAGTTTCTTCTTGTTTCTTACTCCCTGTCTTTTTGCTCCTGTTTTTTGATAGGTAGGCCTTACTTTTGGTATCAAAGCATTCTACGCAAACCAGTTCACTTGTATTTTTAAAAATAAGATAATTAACTTAGCTGTTACTTGGATTTTTTTCAACATTTTTTGAAAGAAATGTTCTCTTTTTCACCTTTATCGAGCTGAATGTACACCTGTCAGAATGGGATTAAATCTTTAATATTTTTTTTGCATTTGGTAACCTCATGCAACCCCTTGATGTGAGCAGGCACGGTTGTGGTTGTGGTTTAGCACAGGGCATTTGCCCCTCAGCTTTCCAGCACTTGCACATGAGTGCACTCATGGACGTGTGAAGCACTTGCATGTTGTTTGTGCAGTTCAGCCAGCACCACTCATGGATGTGGATGGTTTTGAATAGAGCCCTAACAAAGAAAGCCTTTGTGAGTGATCTGTAAATTATTAGTCTTACTCTGTTTTCTAATCCTCGATTTTCCCGGTTTCTGGTGGAGTGGGAACTCCTGTCCCTTAGGAATTCTTTCCTGGTGTGCAGAGATGCTGTGCTGCCTTTGCCCCCATTCCTCTCGGGCTCCCTGATCCTGTGCAGCTCCCTCTCCATGTCCCTGTGCTGCTGTTTGCCCCACAGCTCCCCAAAGCATTGAGGGAGGAGAGGAGAACTGCCCTGGAGAGGGGCCAGGGAGGAGCAGGGATTCTGGTTTAACTCCTCCATTGCTGGGGCAGAGCAGCTGTGAGCACAGTGCCCCTCCTCAGGGCAGGCAAGTGTTGGGTGAGGCCAGGCTGGACCTCACCATCACAGTGGCTTTGGAGGGCTTGGCCTGTTTTGAATCAGGATTTATTTGTGGATCTTGACTCTCATGGTCTCTTTTAGTGTAGGGCCTTCCTTCTGAATACTTCATTGTATTTAGAAGTGGAGCTTTGAAAAACTAGAAAATGTGTTTGTGATCAAAAGTGTCATAAAATATCCAGTGGAAGTAGCATTGCTTTTGGAAAGGGAGGAAAGCGGGCATGTGGAGATGAAGGTCAGTTGTGTAGGTGTGTTGATTGATACATTGTTTAGATGTTCTTTATGAGGAATTACAAAATAAACACGGGTTTCTCTTCCAGCTGTGTTGCTTTGTTGGTATTGTTTGCATTCAGTACTGCATAATGAGCTTTATTCCATTCTTGTCCTTGCTGTGTGTGGTGCAGACACTGAAATAACTGAGCTGGCTCTGCCAATGCCATGATCAGTTCTCAGAGTGCTGCTGGCCATACCTTCATTGACAGTAACACCTAAAAAATCCTTTGGAAATGGCTGCTCCCTGGTTAGGATCTGATACCACATTGCCAAGCAAGTTTGTTTATTGCTTTTAGCAATTGATGTGGGAGAAAAGCATGGAGGAGCCCTAAACTTACCTGAGTGGCAGCAGACTCAACATTTGTGGTTTGTTTTTTTCTTTCTGCCATGTTATACCAAGAGTTTTGTTTAGTGTTACTGATTATGGGAAAGTTAATTTAACTGATTCTGTGACAGCACACTGGCATTAGCAGGAACCTTGCTTTTCTAGAGACCAAGAGATCTGATTTGTACTAAAATAAATTCTTAATTATAGGATTTCACTGGGGAGGTAAGAAGAATTCATGCTTTCTTTTTAAATGTTAAATGTATGAAACTTAAGTGACATGAAGAAAAAGGAAGGCAGCATTTAATCAACTAACAATAATCCCTTTTCATTCATTTCTGTAAAATTCATTTATAGGCTATAGGCAATAAGGCTGTCCTTGTTGTCCTAACAACTTTTAATATTAAAGCCTTCTAGAATATTAGGGGTTTTTGGAGCTGACTTACAATTGAGTGGTTTGTGTCTTGATGAATTCCTTTCTCAGTGTTTTGTTGGTGCTGTCTGTATGGCATTATAGTTTAAGCAGTGCCCTATAGTAAAATGGGGCTGTACATTTAATTTTCCTAAGAGAAGGGGTTTGCTGGACTCGTGAATAAGAGGGCAGAGTGCTGTGTGTTTGTAAATGCAGAGCATTCACTTTTGTGGCAGACGATCCTGTCTGAGCCCTGCAGTGCTGCTGTCCCAGCCTGCAGTGAAAGCTGCTGCTCCTGTGAAGAGCAAGTGGAAGTTACAGTGCAGATTCTGCCTTCAGCTTTACTTAAACCATAGGTGAGCAAGCTCTCAGGCAGAAAAGGAAACACAATTTGCCTTTTTTTAGGCTTTTTTTCCTCATGAGAGTAAGCAAAACATAGATGAAAAATCCTGAATAGGCCTTCCTCATAGCCTGGTGCCTTAAGAGGTCAGCATGACTATTTCTTTTTTTTTTTTTTTTTTTTTTTTTAATCTGAGTTAAGCTGCTCCTGTCACTGAGTTTTCTATTTCTAAAGAGTATGTTACTCCTTTTTATCTTGTGGCCCCTCATCAGCTTTAAAACCAGGCTGGAATGGTGTTGTGTGTCCTTAGCAGTTTGGTCTGAGAGCTGCTACCAACTTGTAAATGATGTGATTGCTTGTACAACAGGTGGTGGGGCACAGACTGTGGTCCTGAATTGAAGAGCTGAATATCTTCTGCTTAGACTACAGGAACTGTGGAAAGTTATGTTGTTAGTTCAGCAGTTTGGATCTTCACTGCCCTGAACCTGAAGAGAAATTGTCTCAGTTTGGTTCACATGTGGTAAACCCAGGAAAGACCACTATGAACACTTGTTCTTGTGCTGGGAGGTTGTAAGACTGTATTCTTTTGTTTGGCTTAAACATAACTTTTTAAAAAGATAGCTGAAAGGACTTGAATTTGAACATGCCCATGGATGAAAAGTGTATCCAAACATCTAACAAGATGCTTTAAAAAATGCTTTACTCTCTCTGTCTTGTTGCAAAAAAGTGCACCATAGTTCAAGGGCAGACTTCTCCAGCCTTAACTTAAAGTCATTGAGTCTTGTTAAACTTTTGTGTGCTAGAACAAGGAGCCCTCTGTTATCAGCATTCTTTTCCACATAGACTGAGCAGGAGTTTGTGGCTTTTCAATTTTCTTTCTCTTTGCTAAATTGGAGAGAGTGAGTAGAGAGTGAACTTGAGGCTTTCACTTCAAGATGTTTCAGTCCTTTGTCATTGCTGTGCTCCTGGGAGCCCTCTCCAGCATATCAATGTCTTGCCTGAATTGGGGATGCCAGAGCAGGATGCTTTATTCTGCCAGCAGGTGCAAAAGTGCCAAGTGCAGGCCTGAAAGTAAGCACTCTTTTCCTGATGATATTGTTATTTATGCACCCAAGGGTCTCAGCAGCCCTTTCAGCCATAAGGCTGTGCGGGAGTTTCTGTAGTTACTGTGCAGCTGTATTGCCCATGTTAATGTCCCCCTGCTTTCCAAGGTGCAAACCTGCCTTTTGTGCTGCAGTCCCAGGCTCTTGCTAACACAGAGCATCCCTCTGGCTGTAGTGAGGTGGCTGGCCTGCCAGGTTCATTTACCAGGCACCATGTCTGTCTCTGGACGATTGGCTGTTTTCTAGGTGTTAATTGGCTGCTCTGTCAGATCGTTGCTAAGGGGGCTGCCCGTGGCTGTGATTTGCTTCCCGAGCCTCTCTTTGAGCACTTGGTGATTCTCCATTTGCAGGAAGGGCCGGGCAGCTCTTCCTGAACCCTGCGCTGATGGTTTCATAAATGAGTGAACCGCAGGAGACATCAGCTAGGGTGGGCAAATTCAGAGACTGAGTTTCTTTCATCTCTGCTTTAGAGCTAAAGCACACTGGGGCAAAGTTCTCTTAGGGATACATATTGTTGCAGATTGTATCATTTTTCTTTGCTGGCTTAATTGAGTGCTATATTTTCCAGAGCTGCCAGGGTCTCTTTGAGTGCTTGGTTTCAATGTTGATGACAAATGATTGAGTAATTCAAAACACCAGTAAAAAACAAACCAAACCAAACCCAAAACCCAAGGAAAACAAAAATGACCAGGCAAGCTGCTTGTTTATATTTGCTTCTGTGGCAGAAAAAGTGCTGTAATGTTTGGGGCTTTTTCTTTCTTAACAAATCAACTTTGGATGCCTGTGTAGAAGAATGGGGTCTCCTTCACCCTGTTTTTCCTTGCTCCTGTTTGTAGCTTTTACAAGATAGATACAGGAGTTGATGGAAACAACAATTTGAGTTTGTGGCTGAGAGAGCCCCTTTCCAGGTAGTCATTCAATAAATGCATTTCAATGGGAGCCACCATTTGAAGCCTTTGCAGTCAGAATTAGTATCCTGCAGTGTTTAATTTTGTAGTAAGTGTATCCTTTGGGGTCTGATACTGTAGATCTGAGCGGTCTCACTGAAGCTGTTGCACTGGGTGGGTGGGAGGGCTCTGCTCTGGTAGTGGTGTAGGAGAGAAAAGGAAGAGAACAAAGGTATAAAGACTTTGGGGCCATAATGTGCTAATTCCTCCTGGAAAGAGACAATGAGGAGCTTTTCTGGTGGGGAGGTTGGCTGGTGTTTCAAGAACATGGCAAGGAGAATATAAATGTAGATTAAATGGAGACAAAACTGAGAGCTAGGCTGCAGCTTGGAGAACGTTCTTTGCTGTTGTGGCTAGAAATATGGATATAAAAGCAACAGCAGCTGGAGCAGACTCTGCAGCTGTACTAGGATCCAGTGTGAAACACTCCCTGCTGTGATGCTCAGGTTGCTGAGTGGGTGGGTTGATACTCAGGGAAGCTGGAAGTGAGTGGGATGCCTCCAGGAAAGCCTGAATGTTGTGCCCCAGGTCAGGTTCCTTTCCCCAGATTTGCAGAACCTCTTGTTCTCTGAGTTTCTGTCTAGACCAGCTTCTGTGGTAAAACTTGTCTACATGGTTTTGCCCAGTGCTGTGCTGTCCCTCAGTGCCATCTGTGAACACTGCTCTCTTGCAGAACAAAGCCCCTCGTACATCAGGCTGTGTTACATTAACAAAGGGCTTCAATCTGTTTCTGTGCATTTAGATTTATAGAAAATGTGCCTTAGCTGGGGCACTGCAGGGGTGTGGGACCCTGAGAGACTCCTTCAGCGTGCTGGTACCTGGTGTATTCCTGTGGTGAGATGGATGGGAACATTCCCCAGCTTCAGCTTGGCCCCTGCTCTGCTGTTCTCTGGTTTGGGAGCCTGCCTGGACACCCTGCTCAGGCTGCAGCCTTGGGCAGCAACCCATAGCATGCAGCTGCTGGCTGCATTACTGCAGTATCAGACATGGCATGGGGGCACAAACAGAAGTTTGTTCTGAGTTGTATCACTGTATCTGCCTTTAATTTAAAAGAAACCCAAGAAGAAAATGAGCTGTATTCAGGAGGTGACCTACAGCTCCCACAGCACCCCCTTACATCTGTGTGTTCTAAGCAGCGCATGGCTTCCTGCACAGCCCTTGGCAGAAGCAGCTGCCTCTCCCTGGTGCCTGTCCTGTCTCCTTGTCCCTGTATGTTGGGCCTGTCCAGTGCAAGTCCTTGATTCTGCTGAATTTCTGCAGGAATTTCTGCATGTACCAGGGAAGACAGCAGGAATAAATGCCAGAAGAGTAAATTGCTGCTCAGCTGGGTGGTGCTTTCTTGTCTCTTGGCGAGGCAGTGATACCTGACTGTTGGACCGTGAGCCAAACGCCTTGTTTGAATGTTAGATTAAATACATTTGGGGTCTTCTCCAAACAGTTTTTCTGGAACAGCACTGACATTATATTGTGCTTTTGGCTCTCTGAGGAGCTGCCAGCTCTGTCCCAGCTTGGAGGGACGCATGGGGCTGGCTGTGTGGCTGCAGACCCTGCAGCAGGATCCAGGCTTACCCGTGGCACTGCAGCTGGCAGGTGCTTCTAACCCGCTCATCCTTTTGTTCTGGTGAATGTGGTGACCCTGGAAGATTTGGGTCTTTTGGGTCACCCCAGTTTTGGCACAAGCAGGGGGTGCAGTTATTGTTTGGGCTGTTGGGACCTGAGCAGAATCTGACAGGGAGGGCAGGCTGGGGGCTTTGGCACAGTTGTGTAACTCATCAAGACTTGCTTCTAGAGGCATTTTATCAGTAGTTGGACAGGGCATCATCTGTTGTTTCTCATTTATGAGAGTAATTGATCATGGTGGTGTCCTTTAGTGGAGTGTGTGTTGTTATCACCTGTGGAGGTCTGAAAAGAGACACACAAATCAATGGCCTGCTTGCTGCTCAGATATGGGATTATCTTTGGGTTAACTTAAACATTGCATTTTGATTGGGAGTTGGTGAATTCTGCATTACCTCGGGGGCATCACGTGTTAAAGGAGAAGTTCTAATAGTAAATCCAACTTCAGAATGTCAGATGGTTGCTGTAAGTGGCTGTAGGTGTGTGCTGAAGCATTAGCTCACAGAGGAATTCTTGTGTGTGTATATATGAGATAGAATTTGGTTGGAGTTTCAGTAGAAGAGTCATGGCCACAGCAGCTCTGTGGTTCCTGTCCCAATGGCACAAACTAGCTCAGAGCCTGAGCTTGAGCATGATGTGTGAGTGGCTGTGTCTGCTGGCAGGGTAGAGCTTTCCTTAATGAGAGAGGAAATGACTGCTATTGATCTGCTTTATTCCTCAGCTTTCATTGCATTTGTGTGAGAGGCTCAGAAACAGATCAGGTCTGTGCTCACCTCTGGGAGTGCTGTCACTGTTGTTGGGGGCTGTGATATCCTTGCCTGTGCCTCTCTCTGGGGTTTTCACATGCAGGTTCAGGACTTGGGGACTGATTGTTCCTAGCTCTGTGCTCACCTCTGGGAGTGCTGTCACTGTTGTCTGGGGCTGTGATATCCTTGCCTGTGCTTCTCACTGGGGTTTTCACATGCAGGTTCAGGACTTGGGGACTGATTGTTCCTAGGCAGAGGGGAAGAACCAAATGAGCTCTGTCCCTGCTAGTGTGTCTGCACTTCTCTCTGTGCTGGAAATACTAACTGCTCGTGCTAACAGACTATCCAGGGGCCTTTTCTCTTTGTGAGGAAAAGAAATGTGTCTTTTAGTATCCTCTGCAGTTCAGTAACAGGAGATAAAGCAGCACAGTGCTGGAAAGGCAGGGTTTAATTAAAACAATAACAGCTGATTTAATGACAATATTTTGCCTTCGTGTGGAAAAATAGAATGTGAAATAACTGACTCATGCCAGTGATGTGATTCATCTGGGGATTTTCCTTCCTCATTGCATGTGGGCAGCTTCTAGTAATGTTAGGAAAATACAAAGTATGAAGATTTTTATTATTTTTAGGCAAGCCTACCTTTGCTGCTGGGATCCCTGGAGTTCTGTAGGGACACAGCACTGCACTTGTGCAGCACTAGCAGATCATGGAATATCCTGAGTATTTCTGAGCATAGCAGTGCTTTTGATCAGATAAAGTACTTTACTGAGGAACAGGCTAGTTGGGAGGAATGTGGTGGCATTTTTGTACTGAGTGCTGTCAGTGGATTCTGTATCAGATCTTCTCATGTCTGCTAATTGTGGATGAAGCCTTTTCCTTCCCTATGCCTCTCATTACTCCCAAATTACCAGACTTGAGTTATTAGATTCTTCAATGTAGTGAACAATCCCTGTAATGATGAATGGAACACAAAATGTGGTGTTGTGTTGAAAATGTACACTTGATGGGGAGTTAGTTTTCATCTCTTTGATTTTATGCCTGCAGCCTCCTCATTGTCTGATTAAATAATTTTTAATAAAAATTTTACATGGTTGGGAATCTTCTGGGTTAGTAGAGATGTTAGATGTACTTTTGCTTAAGAAAGACCAACAATTCTACTTCTTTCTGAAGTTAAGTGACAGTTCCATCTCTATGGTTATAATTAATCATAAATCTGTTTTGCATTGATTTTCCTGAGTTTTGCCAGAAGTCCATGGCCTTTGTTGGTATGAGCACAGAACCATCTCTGAGTTAACTGAGTGGTTCATAGTGGTGGGATTTTCTGGGCACTGCTGTGAGGTGCTGTGCCTACATAGGATTTGTTAGCTCCTCCTGGTGCTGATATTTGATCTGAAAAGCAGTCCTGGTTTTCTTTTAAGTGTAGCTTAAGGTTACAGGGGACTGAAGAACTCTTAAATGTTGCAATCAGATAAAGGAACAGCACTATCCACTGTGATTTTAAATTATTTTTAAAGGAAATGTAATATAAATAAAATCTGAATAGCATAAGAAAACTTGGATTCCTGCCTTAATTACAGTTCTGCATAACTTTCTGCCTTAATTAGTTTTCTTTTTACTTTGTATAACTCCTTACTTCATATCCATAATACTATCTTAAAATCTATATATATATGTATTCTTTCCAGGGCACAATGTTCTGACTGTCTAGATTTTGACATTGCTTCAACCACATGAACTGTATAATATCAGTGAAGATGAAGAACATATTTAACAAAACACTAAAATGTAGCATTTAAAATACAGTTTTGAATAGCTTTCGTGAGAGACTGTGGAGAAACCTGGAATTTTCCATCTAAATACAGAAGCTAAACAACTGTTTAAAGAGTAACTTCCAAGTGAGCTGATGTAAATTGGCTTTCTGTCATTTCTGCTTAATGAAATTAAGGTTTGTAATTATTTAGGGACTTGAAGCAAGAATGGTTGGTTTTCAGGATTAGCTAGAGTATCCAACCAAGAGGTATTGGTTAAGCCAGTTTATTGGTCTAGCCAAATGAATGCAATTATGCCAAATTACTGCTGAACTTTGTAATGTAATGCCTTGGATTTCAGTCTTACTTTTAACATCATTTTTTTTTACCCTTTTTTAATCTGCTCATGCAAGTGAATTCAAAATGGAATCCTTACATCTCGTTCTAAATGCTAGCATCCTTTATCTGGCTGTCCATTTCATTAGTCTACCCCACCACACTGAGCCAGTTTCCTCCTCTGTCCCTCAGCAGTGGGGAAAAATGGTTCTAAAAATTGATAGGGTCTTTAGCCTTCAGGTTGTTTTATAACTTCCTGTTTTGTTTATTTTCCAGTGTCTGTGCCTAATTGGGATATTCCTTGTATCTGTCCAAGTAGGGTTTAATTGCTGTAAATATGAAGCTTCTTATTTTGAATGTGCTCTGAACAGCTGTTACAACAAGGGTTTTTTATTGTTGTTTTATAGGCAAATTTAGAAAACAAAGCAGTCAATGGCCGCAGACCAGAACTCATGGAATGCAGTATATGTGGTCATGGTGAAAAATACAGGGTGAAGACAAGCCAAGCAGTGCCCATTGAGAATGTGCAGTGTGAGGAGAAGGAGAGCATGACTGGCCTGGAAGCAGAGAGGTGGGCACATGCAGAGAAGCCATCCTTTGGTGTCCAGGTCAATGGTGACATCCCCGGAGCTGTGACAGGCACCCAACACTTGAACCACGCTGAGCACAGCCACAGGGCAGCCCCTCCCTGTCACCTCCCTGAGCCAAAAAAGCCCGTGGTGCACCCCTTCAGAAATGGCATCAGCACCCTGCATTATTCACCACCAGAAGCAGTTCCCTCACTGAACAATGCACCTGCAGAGGAAAGGACAGACCTGACAAGCAGCTCCCACCTGCAGTGGCCAACGGGTGGCACTCTGAGTAACATAGTAAGCACTCTGACAGGTGGCACTGGCTGCGTTCACCCAGAAAACCAAGGGAATGTTTCAATGAAAGAGGAAAACTGCACCTGCAGCATCTCTGAGTGTTCTGATCAGTCAGCTTTGCAGACAGGTTCCAGCTTGGATGTGCAAGACAGCTTGAGTTGTCCTCTGCTGCCTGAAGGGGAGCTGCAGGCAGGGAAGGATGGCCTTACAGTACCAAGTGTGGAGACACAGCCTGAGAATACTGCACTCCAGCCCACTTTCTTGTCCCTGATTAAAACCAGAAATTTAACTCTGGAGCAGGTTGTAGCTATTGAAGCTTTAACACAGTTATCTGAAGCTCCTTTAGAAACAACTTCACCAGCTAAAAGTGAAAGTACTGAACACACAGGAGAAGCAGCTTCCCACTTGCTCCACAGTTTTAAAAGGGATATCTCATCCTCCTTTACATCCTCTGCATTACAAGAAATCAAAGACACTTACTTACAGAATGAGCAGCCGCTCTTGGCTCACTGTGCCCACCCGCAGAAGCAGCTCCCTAATAAGGCAGTGTTGTACAATGGCCAAAGTTCAGTGTCTGAGTTGTGTGATAAACCTGCCAATCCAGCTGGGGAGGTGTATAAATTACAGCTACCCTCAAGAGATACCAAACCTTTATCTGACCTAACATCTAATGCAGCATCGTTTTTGGGATTCGATTCCAGCAAAAGTTGTGCTCCTGATCCAGTCCCCCTCCCAGGGTACTGCAGTGCTTCATGTGATGTCCAGCATACAGGGAACAACTTGGGAGCTCCTGGCCAGTTAGAGCAAAAGCCATCGTGTGGTGATGTGAAATTGGAAGGTGGTTCTTTGGTTAAAGAAGGAGGAATTCACAGCCAGGATGAAGAGGACGTGGCTGCACAGCTAACTCAACTGGCAGCCCTGATTGAATCAAACCAGACGAATCCAGAGCACAAGAACAACATAAAGGCATCCCTGCTTAATCTAATATCACATGAGAGGCAGCCAAAATATAACCAAGAAGTGTTGCAGAAAAAAGAATCTGTATTTTTTAGGCGTAATTATAGTTCCTTGCTGTTAAAGCAGCAGCAAGCAACCAATAAGAAAGGAAATGGTGTGCCATGGAAACAGAGACACAGAAAGAAGCCTCAAGAAGCACGCTATCAACAAAATAATCAAAACCAGCTAGAGCTGTTGTCATGCCAGCATAGTGAACTGCAGGACATTTGGATATCATCAAAACTGCATAAGCTTGGTCAGACCATGCCACAGGACTCCAGGGTAGCTCCATCTGAAAAAAAATCTCCGAGAACCAAAGTACAGAGAGCGCTCAGTCAAAACACTTTAGCATCACAAGAAAAAACTAGATTGTTTCTTCCACAAGCACAGATAAAATTCCACAGGTGCTTACCTGAGGCACCACAGGAGAAAAAAAAAGACAGGTTGTTTGGCTGTGAAGTGGTGAATGAGCAAATGAAAACTGTGGGCTCCAGTGACCCACTAGGTGCTGATCCAATGAAAAATGAAGTTGCTGCACGTAGCCAGCACAGCGACCTGTCCTCCCGTAATCCTCTGGCTGGTTCTCAGCTGAAAACAGCATCCTTGTTGAAAAGGCCAACTGAAAACCTACAGATGTTTACAGAAAAATGTAATTCTCAGGTACAGCAAACAGCAAATGTCAGTCAGGCGCCTCCTTTGCCAGCAAGCGTTAACCGGTGTAACCTGAGAGCTAACCAAGTGTGTAGTGAGAGCACAGCCCGTGGGCAGCAGGTCACACTGCAGGTAGAGCCGAAGTGCCAGGTGCTGCCTGCTCCCCGTGCTGGGGCCCAGGTGCCCGGTGCTGCTGGAGCTCTCAGCAATGTGGAGTGTGTGGGTGAGGTGACCGTTCTGACATCAACCACATTGGGTGCTGACCACGCCCCGAGCACAGGCGACTCAGGGTGTTCCCCAGCAAAAAACACGCTCAGCAGTTTCCTTGAATCACCCATGAAGTTTCTTGATACCCCTACAAAAAATTTAATAGACACACCTACCAAAAAAGGACAATCTGAATTGCCAACTTGTGACTGTGTTGGTAAGTGGTTTTGCTAACTTTTGCCTGTACGTTTCAAATGGAGGTGTGCTCACGTTGCTTCCTCTCTTGTGAGGAAGTGGATGTGACAGCTGTTGCACAGGGATCAGAGTTTCACCAGTGGAAGACAGGAGGAAATTTTCTTTCCCCTCTTTGCAACTTTTGCTTGGTGTTCTTTGGGCCTGCAGAGCACAGCACAATTGAGTAGGTTTGTACTGCAGCTGGCAGCTTTAAATCCTCCAGTGAAATTTAAACCTGGAGGAAGGGGAATTTTTGTTCCTTGCTCTGCCATTGCTGACCTGTGCTTTATGTGCACTTCCCTGCATTGTTTCAGGTCATGAATTTGATGGTCTAGAACTGGTTTGTGCCTGAGTGGGCTGGCAGCAGTGTCCCAGTGTATTGTTCTTGTTTAAATCTGTTGGACAAGCAGGAGAGCATGGCTGGGGTGGCCTTGCTGCTGCCACTGTCAGTCCTGATGGCTCGGAAGAGTCCAGGCCCAGGCTCCTGACACCTCTGGCCATGTGGGGAGAGCAGAGTGGCTCTGTTGCAGCAGGAGGTGTCACAGCAAGCTGGGCTTGGATGGAGGGCTTGGCTGAGGCTGAGGGTGTCACACATGCTGTGCTGTCACCATGGAGGCACCCAGATGGAGGGACAGGTCAGAGCCTCACTGCAAATGGGCTGCAGGCAGATTGTCACCTGGCTTCCATGCTCTGAATCAACAGAGGGCTTGTTTAGAGGCCTGGGTTATGGTTTCTGTTCTGTAGGATATGACTATCAGTTGATTTGTTGTACTGCCCTCAATTCCTCTATGTCTGAAATGAATTAATAATGTTCCTACCAACAAGGACATTGGGAATTTTATGTAGTCACTACATGCAGCTCCTCTAATGAAAGTTTTACAGCAATGTTTTGCATTCTTTAATTAGGGTTTTACTTTATAACATTAAAAAATGCTAGCACAATCATTGGAGCATAAAATAATTTCAGAGTGTCTGAAGAGAAAAGCCTGTCATACTCTTTATTCAGGCTCAAACTTTGTGTTCTAATTTAATTTGGAAGGCATTTCTGTAAACTGTTTCTAAGTTTACTTTTAATGGGGTAAATCAATTTTTGGATGTGCCAACATAGTTTTCTTTACCTGTTTCCAGAGCAAATTATAGAAAAAGATGAAGGCCCCTATTATACACACCTCGGGACAGGACCAAGTGTGGCTGCTGTGAGAGAAATTATGGAGAACAGGTGAGGAAAAACCCAGCTTGTAATGCCATTGTGGTTTTGGCTGTCTAAACAGGGAAGAAGTAGAGCTTTGAGAAAGGAAGTGCTGTGTTTAGCTTTGTTTTGTTGCACTTTTGTCAGTACTCATTTGTAAAGTGTTTTCTTGTTCAGATGTCATGAGGTGAGCATGAGCACTGCAGGTCCAAACTCGTGTGTCTTCCCTGAGCCCAGGGCTGGAGGTCAAGTGCAGTGAGTTCTGAGGTGCCCTTGAAGTCAATAGGAAGGACAGAGATCAGCAGCTGGCAGAGTAAGGTTTTCTGGTGTCCTACCTGTAAAGAAGCTGTGGCAAACTGGAAAAAAAAAGGTCATAATAGTGACTGATTGCACTAGGATTTATATGCAGATAACATTTCCTTAGTGGCAGAAGTTTATCAGAAGAGAGATGTCAAAAACTACTCTTGCAAGTAGGGTTTTAAATAAAAGGATTTTTTTTTTTTGCTTTATAAATACTTTGTTTTTCTCTGTTCTAAGTAAAAATAATTTCAATAATCTTTTATTGAAAATGTTTGATCTTTGTAAATTGCCTACAGTAGTTTGCTTTAGTCATGAGCTTTTTTTTGATGCAGGTATGGAGCAAAAGGAAGTGCTGTAAGAATTGAGGTGGTGGTTTATACAGGAAAGGAAGGAAAAAGCTCTCAGGGGTGTCCAATTGCCAAGTGGGTAAGTTTTTATATTAAATCAATAAAGTTGTTTTGTGTGGCTTCAAATGATTTGTGGTCCTTGGCCTCAAATCTAATCTGATCTTTAATGAAGATCTGATTTTGATTGAAGATCTGATCTTTAATGAAGATCTGATTTTGATTGAAAAGCCTGCCTGAATGATGAAGGAAAACAATTTTTTTCTTTTTTCTTTAAATTTAAGGTATGGTGCTGTATGTTATTTACTGTGGTTTGAATGAGTGTGAAAGGAAGAGGCTTAACAGAGCTAGCAGGGATGAACAAGGGTAGAAACACCCTGAGAGCTGGAGTGTTTTCTGAAATATGTCATTGGGAGTTGGGAAAGAGGGAAAAGAAGAGATGGTTGCTTGGGGCAGTTGGAAAACTCTCTGGGAATGTTTTTAAAACCCTTCTCAGTTGCGTGACCACTTGAAGAAAAGAGAGTGATGGAAGAATTTCAGTCTCATATGCCAAGGGGTTCATTACTATTTTTGAGGAACTGAACTCAGTGTTTGAAAATGCAAATGTTATGATGATAGTTTTCACCAAAGTCTTGTCTCACATTGCTTCATAGGAGCCAGGAAATGAGGTAACAGACACAAGCTCCAGGAGAGAGCTTGGAAAGAATTGATTGTCCTTAATCTTTGCTGAAACCACTGAGGGAGGTAAAAAGTAGACTGGAAATCTTGTAAACTTGAGTTTTGGAAAATAATGAAAGAACTTGGTTGTTAAAAGAAAATATGTATTGCTGTATTTAGGGATTTCAGAGTTGATTGAAAAAACTGTGAAGGTAGCTGTACAGTTGGTAGGGCAGTGTTTGTAACCATGTGGCAAAATAAGGTTATTGCATATTGTGTGTGAGGGAATTTGCATGTTAAACATTTACTGCTTGTGCTTGGAACAGTCAAAATGTGTTTTTTATCCTGAATACATAAACTGTTTTTTCAGAAGGGAATCACATATGGCTTGTGCTTCAGTTCATATTTAATACCAAATCCAGTATCCAAGAAAAAAAATATTAAACTAATTTCATAAGCAACTGACCCAAAAAGAATGGAAAGATTTTTCTCAGTGCTTCAGCTAAGTAAAACACTTAGTTTTAACAGGGGACAGGAGCTAAAATTTGTACCATAGACAGAGTTGTGAGCAGCTAAAAGGAGGAAGGCATTTAAAGGTAACTGTTAAGGTTGATTTTTCTGCAGCCAGTGCTGTGTGTGGTGTTGGAGGTGTCCCACAGGAGTGAGCAGTGTGACAGTCACACACCCCTGGGGTGCCTATGGAGAGGGCTGGTTTGAGCTATGGGGACCTGCTCCCAGTCAGATTTTCACCTTGCTGCATGTAAAATGTTTGTGAGAGCCAGCTTTAGTGTTCCTGTAACTGAAATTCTGGGGAGCAGTGACTTTCTCTGGTGTGGGTTCACACCTAAAGGGAAGAATGTTTTCCCAAGTCTGCTGTTGTGTGTGACTGTGCAGTACAGGAGAGGGAAGGAATCCCTGACATCTCCAGAGCTGTTTCATCTCTGTAACATGCACATTTTGAGTTCAATGTGTTGCATTAATTTTTCATAGGCAGTGCTATTTTTAATCCTTTTATGGAGCATATTTTGTATTTTGGCTATAACCAGAGAAACTGGATGGTGAGGTTTGTTTCAGAGTGTCTGGAAAAGTTTTGCTGTACTTTGGTACCTGCAGCTGCACGGGGACTTTCACTCACTCATTTGCAGTGTCCCTTTGAACAGAGTCACTCTGCTCTTGCCTTGGGGCTCCCCAGGGACTCTCAGTGCTGACAGCACTGCCATGGAGCTCTGCTGGAGCAAACAGCACAGAAGAATGGAACTTAACCTGTTGATCACATTAAACTATTGTTTCCCAATTAATTTTTCCTATTTTCACTAGATTATTTTATCCTTTTGATTTAATAGAAATATTTTAACATTTTAAAATTAAAGGAGGCTTTCTGAAACACCTGTGTCCATACATTCTTCTGTTAATGACCATATTCCATAATACAGATTTTCTCCTAAGTTATTTTCTCTTAAGTGACTCCCAAGATGCACCTGGTGTGCTAAACACCTTTTGGGACAGGCTCCTTTCTTAGATTTCAGGGTGCCATAAATTTGCAGAATTACTTCTGTCACTCTTTTAATACCAAGCATCTCTTTTATGCAAAAGAGATGTATTTTTCCAAATACATTATATTTTTACAATACATTTTGTATATTTTACAATACATTTTGTATATTTTACAATACATTTTGTATATTTTTACAATACATTATATTTTTGCAATACATTATATTTTTACAATACATTATATTTTTACAATACATTATATTTTTACAATACATTATATTTTTACAATACATTATATTTTTACAATACAGTATATTTACAATAGATTTTATTTTACAATACATTATATTTTTACAAAATATAGTCCATTTTTAATGTATTATATTTTAGGGTGATACTTTGCCCCTCTGGATATGAACAAGAATGCTCCTATTAGTTAAATATTAGCAAATATTGCCCAGGGTTGGAAACCTTGTGCCTGTTCAGTGTGTAGGTGTCAGACTGACACCCACATGGATTTGGAGATGAGCTTCTGATTGTTTTTACTGCACGAGGCAGCAACAACATTGTTTGACCTTTGATGGGGAGAAGGAAAAACCCCAAATTGTGTTGTCTCATTTGTTTGTCAAAACAGAATTAATAGGGTTTTGCCACAGACTCCTAATGTGTGCATATCTGTGTGGGTGTGTGGTCAGAAAATAAAAGCTTCCCATCCTGGGACACTTGCTGGGGTAGATGGATGCTTCCTTCTTTTGTGTCTGGGTTTCTGGTGCTTTGTCCAGCTCATCATCCTGCTGTGTAGTATTTTAGAGAAATGAAGGGGGATGAGATTTGGGGCTTGCTGGGTTTTGGATTAAATCCATTTCCTGTGGGTTCCGTGGATCACCTAAGGTATCATTGCTATCTTTTGCCTTCATTTGGAGTTGCAATGCAATTTTTAAGGCTCCAGCTCTGGGAAAAAAAAAAAAAAAAAAAAAAAAAAAAGAGGGAGAAGAAATGAGAAAAGCCCTCCAGGGCAGGCCGAGGTTCTTTTTGCCAATCTTGTGTCTCTGTGGCTGATCAGTAGCACAGAGGTGCAGGAGCAGGGCAGTTCCCTCCCAGAAGACTCACTTGGTTTGCAGTAATTCACAGCTTTGTGCTTCCCTGAGCTGCAGGCAGTGGTTTTGTGCTCAGCTGCCTTGTATAAATGTCATCTTCTCCCTTTCCTTCCTGTTCCCTGTGCTGCAAGTTAAAGTGCAGGCAGCAGTGATTTCAGCCAGTGCTCCACTCCCAGCAATTCCTTGCAGTTGTTTTTGCTTTTCACTGTTGCAGAGCAGTGATTTGGCATTTCCATGGCCCTTTCCATCCTCATGCCAGAGTCTCATTCCTGCATGGTAATGCCCAGCTCAGAGCCCCTCTGTGTCCAAAAGCAGAGCCACAGAAATGCTGATTTGGGCAGTGTGAGTGTCCCTGTGCATCAGCACTGCTGAGTGGTGCCTGCCTTGCCCACACAGAGCCCAGGCTGATGTGAGCATGGCTTCAGGGGCTTTTCCAGGGCTTTTCCCAGGGCTGCCTCCTCTTGGCAATCTGCAGGCCCTCTGGTGTTAAATAAGGTGTTAAAAATCAAAACTGCAGATCACATTTAATACTGCACTTGTTTCATCCTTGAGTTTCTTTTGTGGGCGTCACCTGAACTTGGCAAACTCCTGATTTTTGGGGGCAGGGAGTGGGAGTTTGGCTTTTGTGGGGTTTTTTATGATTGTCTTCTAACCACTTCTGTCAGGGCTTTAACTGCAGGAAAAAATTCTTGGGTGTCCCCTGTGAATCTTTGCAAACTTCTTGTTTGTGAACATCTGAGCCTTATCTTCTCTAAATGCTTTTTTCCCTGTTTTTTTTTTGTTTGTTTGTTTGGTTGTTTTTAGGTTTTTATTAACAGTTGGATGATCTGTTGACCTTTTAGATTCTGTTATACTGGTGGTAGCCCTAGTTTCTTTGAAAATACAGTGTTATGGTGCTTTAATGCCTTTTGGAAGCTGTTCCTTAGACTCTTTCACTCATGGACTGTTTGCCTTTTTTGAGTTTTTATTTATAGCTTGACAGATCCTTATTTTCTTTATGCTGGCTGTTTATTAGTAGGCTGTATTAAAAAAATAGGAGTGGAATAAGAACAGATAAAAATCCTCATTACAGTCCTATACAAACACAAACCTGATATTAGCCACTAAAAGTAATGTTTTTAGAGTAATGCTTTGATGGCCCACTGTTATAATCAAGATTTTCTAGATCACAGAACCAGTAGGAATTTGTAACTAAATGCCAGAAACTACATTTTGTGAAGTGCTGAGTGACACTCAATAACAATAAACTGTTCTAGAGATGCAGAGAAGATTTTTTTTTTTTCAGTTTGGTCGTTTGGTTTGAGTTGAGAAAGTCATTGAAAATGGGAATTGAGAAAGTGAGGAAATGGAGAAGTTATTCCTGCTTTGGCTCTCTGTTACTGTTAGTATTAATATTATTATTATTATTATAGTACTCTTAGTTATTAATTGGTATTAGTAATCCATTGAAGGAAAATGGCTCTGTGAGGGTTATTTCTGTTCCTGCTTGGCAGTTCAGGGCTCAGGAGTTCTGGTGCAGCCCTGCTTGGTGGGGGATGCTGAAGCTGTCATGCAGTTTGGAACATGACTGGGGAATTTCTACAATAGATTTGCAAAAGACTTCAAGGTAAATTCAGTGGACTGACTGTCCCCTAGACACAGGTGTAGGTGGGATGTGCAGTTCCATTCTGCCTTAAACAGCCTGCTGTACTTGGTGCTTTTATTGCATTTCTTGAACTGTCTTGGTGATGAAGTGATGTACTCCATAGGAGAAATCTTAAAGGAAATTATTTTTAGCAGATAGAGAGGGTGGTTGGTGGGGGTTTTTTCACTTTTTTCCATGGTGTTTTATTAGAGCATCACTTTCTTGCCATGGTGTCGTGCCACATTATGAGAGTGTGTGTAGCTGTGCAGACACTATTTTCACTGTTAAATACAGAATTAGAGGAGTTTATTTGGGACAGAAATGTTTGTAACATCATCTGAAGTAAAGTTGTTCTTTAGCAGAAGTAATAAAGTAAAAATGAAGTAGAAAACTATGTTAAGGCAAACAAGGGTAAGTATTATTAAGCAGCAAGAATTTTGATATTATCACTGTTTATTTAGAGCAATGTGACCTCTGAACAAACATCCCTCCCAAACCAGGTGCTGCTCTCCATGGCTGCAGTGTGGCAGAAGGGGAAGCCTGAGGGGAGTGAGGAGGGGAAGGGCCCAGGGAGCTGAGCTGTGGGTTTTGTCCTCACCTCTGCAGTGTGGTGTGATCACAGAAAAATCCCTGACCCTGAGTGTGCTGCACTCTGCTCATCTGTGAGCACTGCAAAATGCCTTATCCTGAGTGTGCTGCACTCTGCTCATCTGTAACCACTGCAAAATCCCTGACCCTGAGTGTGCTGCACTCTGCTCACCTGTAACCACTGCAAAATCCCTGACCCTGAGTGTGCTGCACTCTGCTCATCTGTAACCACTGCAACATCCCTGACCCTGAGTGTGCTGCACTCTGCTCATCTGTGAGCACTGCAAAATGCCTGACCCTGAGTGTGCTGCACTCTGCTCATCTGTGAGCACTGCAACATCCCTGACCCTGAGTGTGCTGCACTCTGCTCATCTGTGAGCACTGCAACATCCCTGACCCTGAGTGTGCTGCACTCTGCTCATCTGCAACCACTGCAGCATCCCTGACCCTGAGTGTGCTGCACTCTGCTCACCTGTAACCACTGCAAAATGCCTGACCCTGAGTGTGCTGCACTCTGCTCATCTGTAACCACTGCAAAATCCCTTATCCTGAGTGTGCTGCACTCTGCTCATCTGTAACCACTGCAGCATCCCTGACCCTGAGTGTGCTGCACTGTGCTCATCTGTAACCACTGCAAAATGCCTTATCCTGAGTGTGCTGCACTCTGCTCATCTGTAACCACTGCAAAATCCCTGACCCTGAGTGTGCTGCACTCTGCTCATCTGTAACCACTGCAAAATGCCTGATCCTGAGTGTGCTGCACTCTGCTCATCTGTAAGCACTGCAGCAGTGCCAGGAGCAGCTGCAGAAGTGCTGCAGATATTGCACATCAGTGATACTCCTGCAGAAATGACTAAGGAACTTTACAGGATTGGAATGACAGCAGCTGTGCAGAGCCAACTCTTTGATGTAGTCTGCCAGCACCGAGAAGAGAAAATTCAGCAAAGTGGAGCTTATTTCCATTTTAATATCTCCTAGACATGCTGAGAATAAAAGGCTGTAACATTTTCCACTAAGAAAAGAGTTTTAATGTGATTTAGTGTGTATGTTTAAGGGGCAATTAGGGAAAAGGAGGGCAGACTCACTTCTGTGACAAGCTGAGCCATTTGTTCTCTGTCTGTCAGAGCAGCAGCAGGTTTTGGACAGCACCCTGCCCTGGTGGAAGGAATTGTATTATTAATTATTAAGGAATTAGGAGGGTCTTGTCCTGTGTTGAGGGATCTCCATACACAGACTCTGTACAGAGGCAAAATCTGCAGGTTAGAAGACTTGAAGGCACAGTGCTGTAAATGAGTTTCCTATTTCAGGAAATTACAGGGAGCATCAAAGTATGTTCTCACTTTCAAATCAATTGCTTGTACCCTGCAAAGCAGACATAGTTTGTTTTACTGAAGGGATTCAGAATGGGTTGAAGGGAATACTACAGTGGAGCCACATGGAGATGAAAAATACCTTAAAAGGACCTTTTTGTTGGTTCTCTTGTTTTGGGAGAGTTTATCCAGTAATTTACAGGAGTATTTAACACAGTTAAAATTTTGGGCTCTTTGCTAGCAGTGTCTGGTTTCTGTCATGTTGAAGTTAACACAGCTCTTGTGGTGATGGTAATTGGGAAGTAATTTCTCATCCATGTGGTAATTCAGCATCTGGGGCACTGAGCTTCTGCAGGCTGGCTCTGAGCTACTTTCACAAGTCCTGTACGTGCTAATTTACATAGACTGGCTTATGTCTCAGGACATTTTTATTCACAGTGTTCTTATTCCTTGTCCTAGAGCTCCTGCCAAGGAAGTAGAACTCGAGCATTTGGACAGCTGAAGCAGGTTTTATTGATAGTGTAACTTTACTGATGCTGTTCATTGCAAACCATTTAGAAATTGTTTGAAAGAGGTGGGAGACAGGAGCCAAACTGCTGATGATAAAAAGTTGTTTAGGATAATGAAGAGGAGGGACAGGCATCATAAAGAGCAGGAAGGATTTGCAATCACAACAAATGGCCATTAGAATAATAGCTAAAACTCACTCAATAAATATAAAGTCCCACAAAAAACCAGTGTTGTGGTTTCATATATACAGTGATGGAGCACTGTTCATGCTCAAGATAACTATTCACTAGACATCAGCTTGTTCAGCTGTGATGGAAGCAGCAAAGCAAACAGCTGGGAATCATTGGGGAGGAGCAAAGAAGCCATGGGATGGTTCTGCCTCTGTGCAGACTGTGTTGTGCCTCAGGCTGGCTGGGTCTGGTGCCCATGTCCAGAGAGGCCAGCAGGACTGGGAAGGGAGAGGAAAGCAGGGCTCTCTCTCTCAGGGCTCTGTGGAGAGCTGCACAGCAGGGTCTTAGCCAGGCTCAGAGATCAGAGCTAGAGGGCACTGGCAGGAGAGCTATGCAGGAGCAAAAGGCAATGGTTTTTTCCTGCACATAATCTGTATCTAAGCTTTCCTGGTAATTTAGTGGGGGGTAGATTGCTGCATGGATTTAAAAATGAGTGGAGAAATGCAGAAAAGGCAAATCCTTAAGAAGCTGGGAGAGAGCACATCCCCTGAGCTGCTGGGGGGTGGCTGGATGTGCCTGCCCTCCCTGAGACCCATCTCACATCCCATGAGTGCCTTTTCTGCTGCTCCTCCATGGGCAGCTGCTGTTGGCCAGGCTCAGGGTCAGGGTAAGGCTGGCCAGGCTGCTGCTCTGACCTCATTCTTGTACTCTGCAGTTTTTAGAATCCCTTTCTGTCTCTTGACTATCCTTTTATGCACAGGTGTGAACAAGCTGAACTTCTCTTGTTTATCCCATAACTTGATGCTGAATTGCTGGAACAAATTCTGCTGGATAAAGCACCTTTTCAATAAATATGCTGTAGATTTTGGCTCATGCTTTCTGGTAAGAAAAGTGGCTAAGCTTGGACCTTTGTGGCTGTAGAAGAAGATGTAGCTGTGGTGTGTTGCCCTAAGAGCTGCTGATTGTGTTTGTGTCTCAGTTAGCTGTGGCTCACCTTGAGGGCTTGCTCATGTTCTCAGGTTCTGTTTGAGCCCCTCTGGGCTAGCTGATAAATTGAATTACTTGAGTTGCTGCCTTCCCTTGGATGTACACATCCACAAGGACACCTGGATGGCTGCAGGAATGCAGGACATGGTGGGGTGGGTGCACAACTACAGCACCAGAGCCAATCTAAACCTTCCTTGGGTCAACTTGAGGCTGTAGTTGCATTTCAGTGTTACATAATGCTTCACAAACTTGTTACGAGTCTGTTTTGTTGATTATGTTATTTTTTCAGTGTGAGTCAGACAGTCAGTCATGGTTAGCTTGTGTGGAAAAGCAATTGCAGGAGAAAGGTTTTCATTTTCCCATTCTAAAAACCTAGCTTTTAAGGTCCCCCACTTAACAAATGATTACTTTCTCATGCCTTTTAAATTCATTAGGGACCAAAATTAAACAAACTGAAGTATTAAGTTATTTACTTTATCACTGTTGCTAACTACATCACAGAAATCATGAGTAATACCAAAAGCCTTTGGACACAAGGTTTGCCAGCTGATTTCTGCATTGTTCCAGAGTTCAGAGCTCCGTTGTACACAATTGTTATTGTTAGGTTGGATGTGACATACACACACGTGATCAGGGTCCAAGAAGAAAAAAGCTTTTTATTCTGCATGTTCTCCAGCTTATATACTCTTAACAAAGTGTGATCTTAAGTCATTAACTGCATCACAATAACCTATAATATTCATTGGTGCAAAGCAATTAGCATCAATATAATTGGCAAAAGTTTTACAGAAATTTAATAAGGCACATATACACATCTACTTAAGCACACAGTCTAGTTTACAGAAATTTTCATGTATCTTTTCTAATCTGTTTCCATGCAGATGGCCTTGTCTTCTTCCTTGCTATGGATGCACTTAAAAAACATGAATTATTTCTTCTATTAACTGAGCTTTGCATGCAGGCCAGCTGTCAAGCCCCTCCATACATAATGAAGCAAATTCCAGCTACGTTGAACTCCAGAAGAGTGTGGTCTTGGTTTAAAGGAAACTATAAATTTTCTTTGTGTTCATTTGTTATTTTTCCTGGACACACGTTCTAGTTTAGAGGTATAAGAGAACTTCAAAAGGGCAGCCTGATGTTGTACAGTACCACACTGTGCTACTGAAGTTACAGCCTAGAAATAAATTTTTTTTAAATTAAAAAAGAGAAGTAAAAGCATCATTTCACACTGAGTAATAAAATTAAATTGTTCTGGCTTGAAGGAATTGTGCTGCCTCAGCAATGTAAAACTCACATTGACATAGTAACCTGTACTGTGCATCAGCCCTAACAGATTTCTGTAAACCTCACCTAAAGGTGAATGAGTTGGATTGCTTTTCTGTCTTTATAAAACATACTGAACTGTTGGGGAGTCACAACCGAGACTCATTTTGAGGAATGGTCTATCAGAGGCATTTGCTCATATTCTCATTAATCCTAAGGTTATTGTAAGAGTATGTGATTAACTTTAAAGGGGCCATGCTTTATCTCCTGACACAAACTTTAAGCTTGCTTCTTCCTGCTCAGCCTGCACAGATGCTCTCTCCAGCTGCTCATCTGTTGCACACCTTTTCATTTACAGATGGACTGCAAGTGTGCTCTGGTCCCTGCTTTTGATGGGTCCAAATGCCTTAGATGTTCAGAGGTGATCAGGCTAAGGGTCACACATGAGTGACAGCTGCACATCTGGCAGCAAAGCAGATGTGACACCAGTCCAATAGGGAATCTGAAGGCTCAGCTGTTTGGAGGTATTGAAAGAGCAGGTGAGCTGTTGCCTTCCTGCTTTCATGGTCCGTGCGCAGTGCTGTTTGTTACCTGCTGCAGGGTGCTGGGTGAAGCCTGGCTGAGCAGCTGCATGCCTGCAGCAGGTGCATTGCAGCACAGCTGCACAGAGGGCTGCAGGGCAGGGCTTGGGGAGCACAGAGAGAGACACTTGCTGTAAGTTTTGTGCAGGCTAAAACACATTGGATGAATACATAAACCTGTTTTCAAAGACTGTGTTCTAGTATTACCTAGCTTTAATGCATTTTTGGTGGTCTTAAATGCAGCTCTGTTTCAGATGGTGGCAAAAACATATGTGGAGGTAGGACTATAATTTTTCCCATTTTTATTCAGTGGTGTACTGTACTGTTCCATGCTGGTTAGTGTGTGTGTGAGGAATAAGGTTGTTCTGTGTATCATACAGGTAGCTTCAGCACTCTAAGAACTTTAATATAGGTAGTCTGGGGATATGTTCTGAAAAGTCACATTCCTTCCCTCACTAAGAGCACAGTCTGTTCCATAATTTTTTTTTTCTAATTTTTCTCTGCAAGGTGGGAACCATCTTAGATATCTGTAACAGTGGTAGCTGCCCTAGCACATGCCTGTGTGTGCTTTGGGAGTGTGGTTTCACATAGGTATGAGCCTTCTGGAATGTTTGGTACTGTTTTCTGTCACATTTTTAAGGTAATGTTGGGTTCTCAGGTGATCTGTTGTCCTTCTAGAGGTTATTTTCCTTGTAATGCATCTTCTTTACTGTTTGTGTACAACACCTAAATTATTACTCCTCCTGTAAAATGTACTGCTATTTCTACTGCAGGGAATAAAAAAAGCACAAAATCATGTTCTACACCAGAAACTACACCAGAAATGAGTGTGTGATGCTGTCCCAGTCCTGCTAGCAATGGACACTCTCTGGGCAGCATTCCTTTTTTCCTTTTTTCTTTTTTCTTTTTTTTTTCTTTTTTCTTTTTATCTTTTTTCGTTTTTTTTTTCTTTTTCTTTTTTTCTCTCTCTTTCTCTCTCTTTCTCTCTTTCTCTCTCTTTCTCTCTCTCTCTTTCTCTCTTTCTCTTTCTCTCTCTTTCTCTCTCTCTTTCTCTCTCTTTCTCTCTTTCTCTCTTTTTCTCTCTCTCTTTCTCTCTCTCTCTCTTTCTCTCTCTTTCTCTCTTTTTCTCTCTCTCTTTCTCTCTCTCTCTCTTTCTCTCTCTTTCTCTCTCTCTTTCTCTCTCTCTCTTTCTCTCTTTCTCTCTCTCTTTGTCTCTTTCTCTCTCTCTCTTTCTCTCTTTCTCTCTCTCTTTCTCTCTTTCTCTCTCTCTTTCTCTCTCTCTCTTTCTGTCTCTCTTTCTCTCTCTCTTTCTCTCTTTCTCTCTCTCTCTTTCTCTCTCTCTCTTTCTCTCTCTCTTTCTCTCTCTCTCTTTCTCTCTCTCTCTTTCTTTTTCTCCTTGCTTTTGCAGGCGTGCCTTGTCCCAGAGGAGAGCAGCCCCTGCAGTGATGCCCGTGCTCACAGTAACCCAGCCATTGTTGCAGGTGATCCGGAGGAGCAGCGACGAGGAGAAGCTGCTGTGCCTGGTGCGTCAGCGCGCGGGGCACCACTGCCAGACGGCCGTGATCGTGATCCTGATCCTGGCCTGGGAGGGCATCCCACACCTGCTGGCAGACACGCTGTACGAGGAGCTGAGGCAGAGCCTGCGCAAGTACGGCTGTCCCACCAGCCGCCGCTGCGCCCTCAACGAAGAGTGAGTGCTGCTCCTCAGGGACAGGGGCTCACCCGGGACACCCGCGGTGCCAGAGCAGTGCTGGGAGCTCACCCGGGACACCCACAGTGCCAGAGCACTGCTGGGGGCTCACCCGGGACACCCGCGGTGCCAGAGCGCTGCTGGGAGCTCACCCGGGACACCCACAGTGCCAGAGCAGTGCTGGGAGCTCACCCGGGACACCCACAGTGCCAGAGCACTGCTGGGAGCTCACCCGGGACACCCACAGTGCCAGAGCAGTGCTGGGAGCTCACCCGGGACACCCACAGTGCCAGAGCACTGCTGGGAGCTCACCCGGGACACCCACAGTGCCAGAGCAGTGCTGGGAGCTCAGCTGGGACACCCACAGTGCCAGAGCACTGCTGAGAGCTCAGCTGGGACACCCACAGTGCCAGAGCAGTGCTGGGAGCTCAGCTGGCACACCCACAGTGCCAGAGCAGTGCTGTCACTGTGGGATCACACCTCACTGCTGGCCTTTCCTGGAGAAAAGGCTCTCAGCAGGAGTTGTGTGCCATGCCCAAGGCTCTCAGTGTGTGCGATGCCCAAAGCTCTCATGGCAGCTGTGTGTGCCATGCCCAGGGCTCTCATGGCAGCTGTGTGTGCCATGCCCAAAGCTCTCATGACAGCTGTGTGTGCCATGCCCAGGGCTCTCAGCAGGAGCTGTGTGTGCCATGCCCAAAGCTCTCATGGCAGCTGTGTGTGCCATGCCCAGGGCTCTCATGGCAGCTGTGTGTGCCATGCCCACGGCTCTCAGTGGCCATGAGCTGCTCCTGGCTCTGCCCAAACAGCACCAGTGTGCCCTGTGCTCACAGCAGTGCTAACAGAGCTGCCAGGAAAGGGGACTTGGTAAAGTAGATATGAGGTTGAACACTCAAAATTAGGATCATCCTCTGTGCCTCTGAGAGGAATTTAAATTGATTAGAGAATATCTGCAGCTGCAGTGCTGCCTGTGTGCTGATTGCTGTGTAGCCCACGTTTAACAGACTGAGGGCTGTAGGGAACCTGAATCTAATGGTTGTGCTCTTAAAGGGTCTACTCAGAAAGTCAAATCAATTTGGAGTTAATTATTTTGCTGCACATAAAACAAGAACTATTGGATTTAGGGTAATGTTAAGTAGCAGGGCTATTTTCTTGGTTGAAGATGTTATCCAACTGGATAAGTCAAAATGAATGCATGGCTGTATTTATATAGCTGTAACTGTTTATATTTCTGTCCCAAATTTGGCTGTTGGGGAAGTTGAGACTGTCTTCATGGAGAAAAGTCAGCCCTCTACACAGGAGTATTTTCTTAATGGAAAATACCTGGTCAAGTCATGAATTTCACAAATTCCTTTGTTATGCTCTGTGTTATGAAAGAAATAGCAAAATAGCACTGACCTAAAAAAAACCCAGACCCAAGAGCTGTGTTGCCAGCTGACCTGCTATGTCTTTATTTCCTTTTCTAGTCGTTCTTGTGCATGTCAAGGACTTGACCCAGAAACTTGTGGAGCATCATTCTCATTTGGCTGTTCATGGAGTATGTATTTCAATGGCTGTAAGTTTGCCAGGAGCAAAAACCCCAGGAAATTTAGGCTTCTCACTGATGACCCTAAACAAGTAAGATATGTTTTTTCTCAAAATGCCTTTTCTGATGATTTTCAGAATTAGACATTCCCCACCCCTTCTCTCTCCCACATGTATGTGTAACTGACCAACAAAGTTTTTGTGACTGTAGTATTTAGAATAAATGACACTGAGATTTCATTCAGTGGAATGATTACTATGTATTTATATACCATAAAATGATTCTGAATGCTTTTGTGCATGCCTGTTTAGCTCACTGTGTAACTCTGTGTGAAATTTTAATTCTTTGTAAGTAACAGCCTTTTCTAAGGGCCAAGCCTGCAGCTCAGGGTTTCAGGCCTTCTGCCTTGGAACAGAAAATGTTGTACCTTGGGGTTGCACTGCTTTCCTGTTGTAGGACCAGCTGACAGCCTGGGCTCCCCTCTGTCACCAAGAATAAACTGTTTTTTTTTGTGGACAGCATATTTTATTTAAATAGTTTTGAAGGAATTAATACACTAAAATGAAGTGCAGTGAAATGATACCAAAATTGCTGCTTATGAGTGTTAGTGATGCCATAAAGGTGAGGCAGCACAGAAAGCAGTGATGGTTTATGTGAAGTAACAAACCTCTAAAAAAATCCAACCACATTAGTTACTTTACATTGAAATATTTTTCTGAAGAAGGAATAAAGGTGTTGTGGGCTGGTAACTACTGCCTGGTGAACAGAGACTCTCAGGGTGACTCCACAGTTCCTTTTGTTGTGACTGTAGGTGTGTGCAACCCCATTCCCTATGGATCTCCTAGGTAAAAGTGCCACATCTTTGCTGGCACAGCTGGCATGTTTTGGGCACTCCTGGGGTTACACTGCAGAAATCTTTCTGTGTACACACAGTGTGAGACATCCCTTCTTGAGAGATGTCACTTGATTCACTGCAGTAAATACTGCTCCCAGCTCCTGACTTGTCCTAAAAGGGTTTCTGAGGTGTTTCTCATGCACCTGAGTGCAAGCCCTCAGTCTCCCCTGGGCTGTGTGGGTGCTCACAAACCTCATTGGGTACTCACAAACCTCACTGGGGTGCTCACAAACCTCACTGAGGTACTCACAAACCTCATTTAGGGTGGTCACAAACCTCACTAGGGTGCTCACAAACCTCATTGGGGTACTCACAAACCTCATTGGGGTACTCACAAACCTCACTAGGGTACTCACAAACCTCACTAGGGTGCTCACAAACCTCACTAGGGTACTCACAAACCTCATTGGGGTACTCACAAACCTCACTAGGGTACTCACAAACCTCACTAGGGTACTCACAAACCTCATTGGGGTACTCACAAACCTCATTGGGGTACTCACAAACCTCACTGGGGTGCTCACAAACCTCAATGGGGTGCTCACAAACCTCACTAGGGTACTCACAAACCTCACTGGGGTGCTCACAAACCTCAATGGGGTGCTCACAAACCTCACTAGGGTGCTCACAGACCTCACTAGGGTACTCACAAACCTCATTGGGGTACTCACAAACCTCACTGAGGTACTCACAAACCTCACTAGGGTACTCACAAACCTCATTGGGGTACTCACAAACCTCATTGGGGTACTCACAAACCTCACTAGGGTGCTCACAAACCTCATTGGGGTACTCACAAACCTCATTGGGGTGCTCACAAACAAACCTCACTAGGGTGCTCACAAACCTCACTAGGGTGCTCACAAACCTCATTGGGGTGCTCACAAACCTCATTGGGGTATCACAAACCTCACTAGGGTACTCACAAACCTCACTAGGGTACTCACAAACCTCACTAGGGTGCTCACAAACCTCATTGGGGTGCTCACAAACCTCACTAGGGTACTCATAAACCTCACTAGGTTGCTCACAAACCTCACTAGGGTACTCACAAACCTCACTAGGGTGCTCACAAACCTCATTGGGGTACTCACAAACCTCACTAGGGTACTCATAAACCTCACTAGGGTACTCACAAACCTCACTAGGGTGCTCACAAACCTCACTAGGGTACTCACAAACCTCACTGGGGTGCTCACAAACCTCATTGGGGTGCTCACAAACCTCATTGGGGTACTCACAAACCTCACTAGGGTACTCATAAACCTCACTAGGGTACTCACAAACCTCACTAGGGTGCTCACAAACCTCACTAGGGTACTCACAAACCTCACTGGGGTGCTCACAAACCTCACTAGGGTGCTCACAAACCTCACTAGGGTACTCACAAACCTCACTGGGGTGCTCACAAACCTCATTGGGGTGCTCACAAACCTCACTAGGGTACTCACAAACCTCACTAGTGTGCTCACAAACCTCACTAGGGTACTCACAAACCTCACTAGGGTGCTCACAAACCTCACTAGGGTGCTCACAAACCTCAATAGGGTACTCACAAACCTCACTAGGGTGCTCACAAACCTCACTAGGGTGTTCACAAACCTCATTGGGGTACTCACAAACCTCATTGGGTACTCACAAACCTCACTAGGGTGCTCACAAACCTCATTGGGGTACTCACAAACCTCATTGGGGTGCTCACAAACCTCACTGGGGTGCTCACAAACCTCACTGGGGTGCTCACAAACCTCATTGGGTACTCACAAACCTCACTAGGGTGCTCACAAACCTCATTGGGGTGCTCACAAACCTCATTGGGGTGCTCACAAACCTCACTAGGGTGCTCACAAACCTCATTGGGGTACTCACAAACCTCACTAGGGCTGAGGGGGGCTTCTGCCTCAGCACAGCACTCTGCCCCTCAGCCCTCCTCACTGAGCTCCTTCTTGAGGCTCTGCAGCCAAACCCAGCCCTGCTTGTCACAAGAGGGAATTTGTTTTATAAACTTCCACTTAATAGGAAAATGTATTTTTTGGGCATCCTTGCATTTTAGGGGTCCTGTTCCTTCTCTGTCCTTTGCCATTGCCTGTGTGTTTAGGTTATCCCCTGTCTAATGCTGTGCATGGAGCATTCTGTGCATGCATTTTCTCTGTAGGTTTCTGATGCTGAATGAGAGGAGGTTAAGGGTGTAATATATTGAGGAAAGAATGGTTCTTAGGGTGGATATCCTCCTGGTAGGATGGATAATTAACCACATTAACTAACCACATTAGCTTCAATGTGGTTCAGAAAACCTTGTGGTAGCCATTTACAGCTGATAAAACTGGCTTTAGTACAAGTTAAAAATACAGCATCATCTTGTAATGTAACATCCCATTGAAAAAAGCTAAGTCTGCTGGTGTTTATGTTGGTGTTTACAGTGTGTGCTGATAAGTGGGTTTTTTTAAATAAAAAATAACAGCTTGCTTCATTTTGCCACTATGCACTGTGGGAAACTGAAGCTGCAGTTCTCTCAAAGCTTGGTCCTGGGAGGAAAAGAAATTAGGGAGTCTGTCACTGCCCTCTGCTTTCCCAGTTGGTTGGTGATTTTCCTGGAAAAGCAAAAACTTAGGATAAGAATTTAGGGATTGTTTCTACAAATAAGAGCTTAAATATGACACTGCTGTAGAAGCCCACCTAGCTAATTCTGTGTTTATATGGATTAGCCATATAAAGGGAATGTTATTTCTGAATCTAGTAGTTATTTCCATTAAGTCCTGATTTTTGCCCCTCCAAAGAACAAAACAGTTATCAGAAAATGAGAAAAGTGCCTGAGAGAAGACCTAAGAGCTGAAGATAAATGCTGTTAGCAGTTTCTCACATGGTGTCAGCACAGACTAAGGCCCCATAAGCAAAACGCCAACAGAAGGCCTGGGCTTCCATCCCCACTCAGCTTGGGGTGTGATTTTTCTCCTTGGATGTTACTTCTGTGGTTTTGTGTGCAACACACCTCACTCCTTGGCTGCATATGGAAAGTGATGCAGAAATCAGTTCCTGAGTGCTGGGTTGCTCTGACCTAGCAGGTATTCTCTATTGTTATTTGGCTGATTTCTGTTTAACAGCTTTGATGGGTTAGTCATGCAAAAGCAGGCATTTATGGTTGGTGACAAAGGGCAGCAGAACAAAGTCAGTTTAATAAAATATGGGCTAGAAGCTGACCTGTTGGGCATGTCTAAACTGGCTGAGATTCTTTCAAAGCAAGCTGCAGCACCAAATGTTGCCTTTCCCTGCAGGAGGAACTTCTTGAAAACAATTTGCAAACGTTGGCTACTGATGTGGCTCCGGTTTATAAGAAGCTTGCTCCAGAAGCTTTCCAGAACCAGGTGGGTGTGTGAGATCCAGCTCTGATGAACAGTTTCAATCCGAGGAGCAGCCCCAGAGGGTGTTCCTGGTGGCTTTGCATTTGGAATCCTGGTGCATTTGGCAGGTTTCCACACACTGCCCCTCTTTACTTGAGCTGCTTAGGCTACTCATGGTGCTTAAGTAAGCACCATATTTTTATCTGTGAGAAATGCTGAGAGATCATGCTGTAAATAAAATGTTTTTCTGTCCAAGACATTTGATTGTGGCTGACCTGATTATCTTGTTGGCATCCAGCCACAGATGTTGCATGTTTCATAGGAAAACATAAACCCCTGAGTCTGCCTGGCTGCCCTGATGGTGTCCCAGGGCTGTGGGTGCCTGGTGGGGTTGCACAGCACTCTCAGTGTCTGCAGTTTGCTCTCTCTCCCTGCAGGTGGAAAACGAGCACATGGGCCCCGACTGCCGGCTAGGCTGCAAGGACGGCCGGCCCTTCTCGGGTGTCACCGCCTGCATCGACTTCTGTGCCCACGCCCACAAGGACACGCACAACATGCACAACGGCAGCACCGTGGTACGTACCCTGCCCTCCTCACTGTGCTCTCACCCAGTGCTGCTGCTGCTGCTGGGGGCTCACTTCATTGCAGGGGTTTCACAATTAACTGCAGGTTGTTGCCATTATCGATGCTCATCTTGTTTGTATATATTTGTTACTGTCTACGGAGGACGTGAGTTCATTTTATTGCATAACAGATCAAAATGGGGATGGGAGTGATCCCTCCTACAAAATACCTTCATTCTCTAAAGACTCATTTGTTACTGTCTACAGAGGGCATGAGTTCATTTTATTGCATAAAAGGTCAGAAAGGGAATGGGAGTGATCCCTCCTACAAAATACCTTCATTCTCTGAAGACTGCTGGTCCTCTGGAGAGGCCTGGCCAGAGGGCAGGTCAGTTTTTCCTGGGAAAGGGCTGATGCTAAAGGGAAATGATTAACCAAGGAGCTGTACAGACCTCTGTAGAGGGAGAGCTAAAGCAAACTGATTGATTAGTAACTTACCTCCCCCAGGCTCACCAAATTCACTCTTTCTTGCACTGGCACCTACCAGGCTCCATGTTAGTGTAGATACAGGTCAGGAAGCAGACAGTATCAATTGGAGTGGAGCCAGGTGACCATTACAGTCTTTAAATCTCAGTATGAAAGGAAAACCCACAGATTGGTGTGGTTGTATTATATGCCTTGATGGATTGCCAGTGAGAAAATTGGTTGGGAATTACTCAATTAAGTGATCTTTGAGAAATTAACACCGTAGTGTTGAAGAAGGACAAGGTCAAAGCAGAAAAGATACAACTGGCATGTTCTTTGAGCAGTTGGAGCATCCCAGTGCTCTGAATAGTGAGGATGACTTCTTGTACAGCAGTGCAGGTAACAACAGTAACTTCCCTATCTATCAAAGGATGGATATCTGCAAAAAAATTATCTGAAATCTCTGCTTACTCTAGATTTTTTTTGTTTGTTTGTTTTTGGAAATGCAAACTGAATTACTGTGTTGCTGTGATTCAATAAAGTGTTGCATTTACATCTATAGTTAACACTGACCATTTCTATGTGACAGCAATGAAATGACTGGTAGAGTTGTTTTAATGTTAATTTGTGTTTGTAAGGGGAGCAAAGGTCCATTCCTTTAAAGTATGGAAGCAGCTCTGGGAATCCCAGGAATGCAGTCATCAATTGACTGTTATTTTTGCTTAGTGCTGGCAGTATGCATTGCAAAATTGCTTCTGAAGCATAGGAATTTGATGCCCTTAAAGATTCTAAACTTGAAAATGAGACCTCCTTGTCAGACAAACTATATTATATGCTTTTTGATGAAGTTTAGTTCAGATGTTCTGAGTGCTCCATTACGTCCTGAATTAGAGACAAAATGGCAGCTGAGTCTGCTACTCATTTTACCATAAAGGATCCCAAAAAAGTCATAAGTTATGGCCAGAAGCAGCTGGAGGGACAATTAAACCTTTTTTGTGGAATTATTGGGGAATAGTTCTACAACTGCATTTATCTGTAAGCACCTGCTGCCATTTCAGCTTCACATGGTCCTTGCTGGTGTTGATGCTTCGTGGATTGTGTGTGGTGTGTTTGCAAGTGGTTCCACATCTCAGAAACATGGAACAACTTGTGTGGGGTCATTGTGTGCTCATCACTATCACTTTCCACCCAGTTCTACCAAATGTTTTCAGTTTTGCAGAACATGACCAACTGATTATAACTGCTGAATACTCTGCCTTGCAGTATGGTTTTCATGGGTAGCTCACTCACAAATTAATACTGCACACCTGTGTTCTCTTTATTTAGATAGGATTTCTCTTTATTTTAGTATCCTTGCAGCAAGGGGCTGTTTGTAAATAGAAACCAGCTGTAAGTCTCAACACTCGAGTTTACCAGCTTGAATTGGGCCATTATGAGGGTGAGTTGGGGTTGGGAGGTTCCTCATGGTCTGTGCAGCCTCCCCAGTGAGGGCTGGGGCTGTGTCTGCTGTTCCTGTCTGTGCACAGTTACACTCACTTGAATTGGATGCCTAAAGCAGAAAACGTTGGTTTTTGTAAGCAGGGTGGCAGGACAGGCTGGGCTTGCTTCAGTCCAGATTTTCATGACAATCAAAATTAGGGTTGTTAGTTGTGGCTTGTAACCAAGTCTGGTAATACCATAGGAAATGTGGTGGTTAGGACACAAAAAGAAATTGGTGCATGTGATACCAGCACCTCCTGCATTCCTGTCTGGTTCCAGAAGGTGCTGTGGGACTGCCTACAAGGCTTAAAATCCATGATGATTTCTTATAAATCCCTGATCATGATGGAGGGGACATTTACATTTTGTCTGTAAAATGTACTGAGTGCAGGTACAATTCTGGGGTGACAGTTCTCCCAGAGATTGCTTTCTCATCATGTGGTCATGAACAGAATGAGAACAATTTGCACTGCACTGGAAACCTCCAGCATCCATCACTTTACTATGTTTCACTTTTTTTTTTAACTGCTTGTCACAGCTTACATTTTAAGGTCCCTACAGGGTGTACTTGTCATCTTGTTAGTGTTGTTAAGATTTCTTCCCTTTCCCCTTACAGGAACACAAAATCTTTATTTATAAAATTTAAAGTTCTTCTAGGCTAAAAAGGTTGAAGTAAATGCCTTGTGAGTTGATAATTGCAAATGCTGCCGGCTCTGTTATTGTGACACCTTTTCATTTTCTCCCTTCATCATTGGTAAATCACCTTTACTGCAAGTACCACAGGAATTCTGCATGGGCCACCCAAAGAAAAAGAAAGCCAGAGTCTGTTCAAATTGTTTAAACCAGGCAGAGTCATAAGTTCAACAAAGGACTTAAATGAGGTTAATAATAAGGATTAAGTTTCCTGTACACTTAAAAGAATATATTTTAAAACATTCTTGCATTTTTCTCAGTTTGTGTGTTAGATCAGCTGCACTATTTGTATGTGACTCTGAAAATTAATCATCCTGTAAAGTTTGTGTTAGCAGTGGAAGTGTCTTGGAAATGCCCTCTGGAGATCCAGGAGAGAATAGCAGACCTTAACCTACACAAATTGGGGATTGCTGTTACATGGTAATTAGCACTGAAGATTTGAGCTGCTAAACATTGTGTCTGGCTAGCAGAGTCAAGCTCTGAATTGACCCTGCTTCTGGTAGAAAGCTAAAAACAAACACTCCCTGCTTGCTCTGGAGTACAATGACAATTCTACAGAGATGTAAACTAATGTGTTTGTCTGAAAGAAGCAGAAATAATTTCTGCCTACAAAGTGAGTTTTTAAAGAACCTTTAAGGCAATAAATGTACCATTCATTTTTACTTAGACTCTTTTGCCATCTCTTAAGTTCTCCTGAGGGCCACTGATGTGTGTTACAGCTGCAGTGTAGGGTGCTTGCTCCTTGTGGATGTGAAGCTAAATGGGCAACACAGATAAAAGCTTTGTAGTTATTGATGGAGCCTGTGAAATGTGAGGACTTCTGTTCCTTTATCAGGTTAGCTGTGAAGGGCCATGCTCTTCATAGCTGTGGGGATCCATTTAAGGCACTGGCAGTGTTCTTTCTGGGGTTTAGAAGTGACTGGGGCACAAAGGCTGCTGCTGGTTCTGCAGTTTGTGTGGGTGTTGCTCATCCTTGGGGCAGGGGCCCTTGGTGCTGGGCTGAGGAAGGACAGACCAGCTGCAGTTCTGCAGCAGACTTTGGGAGCAAGGGGAGGAAGATAAATCTGTGCTTTGAGGGCACCCACAATATGTCATTCATTACTGGCAGTAGAGCTAAGTACTGATAATCACCAGTCTGTCCACAAACTCTTTGGGGTTCAGGAAACCCCCAAACCCTCTGCTTTTGCCATGCCTGGGTGTATTTTGGCACATGACAGCACTGGCAGGGGGCTCCAGGCCTTTGCAGTGGCTGACAGGGTGGCTGTGCATGGTCACACCAGTGTCTGCACCCCCTGCTCACTTTGGGGGCTGCAGCAGCTCCAGGTGCTTCAGTTGGTGCTTCAGTTTATCACAGACAGGAGGAGGATGAATCCCTGGGCCTGTAAAGAGGAATTTCTGTTTGATTTTTCTATTGTGCAAATGGAGAAATGTGAGAGGGTCACTCTGCTGACCTTGAGCTCCCAGGGAGCATTTTGGGCTGTACCTGTGTCTGATGGCACAGCCTGGGGCCATCAAGTGGGCAAAAGGAAGAGATGTTTGGGGTTCCCTGCTCTAGTTTTGACCTGCATATTCTTGTTCAGGGTAGAGCAGGCCAAGAGAACAACGTGGTTTGTCCTGGCTGCAAAGGAAAAGCAAAGATGTTTTATCCATGATGGTGGGCAGGGCTGCAGCAGCCCCTGAGCCCCCAGGGGCACCCACTGTGTCTCCAGCTGCTCAGGGAGGGCTGCAGGAGCCTGATTGCATCTCCCAGGTTTGGAAAGGCTGTTTGGCTGCTGAAACCTGAATGGGAACCATCTGTTATTACAACACAGTGCAAAAGCTGCATCATTGCTACATGTGGGGTTCAGGAGGACACAGGCACATCAAAGAGAGCCAGAATAACACACTGGGAGCTGTGTGGCTACACATGGATGTCTGCAGGGGATTGCACTGAGTTCCTGGTGCATTTGAAGTTTAAATGAAGGGAATAGTTTCATAATCAAGTTTCATAAACATGCAACTTTTACCATGACATCACTAAACCCAGAATAGGTGATGAGTTTGATCACCAAGCACATTGGAAAGCTAAACAAACCTTTTGGCCAACACTTCTTTGGCCTTTGAGCATCCTGGATGGTTTAGCTGCCTGTTCTGGAAAAAGCAGAGTAGCAGGATATGCAGCTTCAGGATATGCTGTAAATGGCCTTTAGCAGACTTGATGGCTTTCTCATGGTTGTGTTTCATTCTGGTCAGTTTGCAGCAGTGTCAGCACCAATGGAAAATTCTGCTTTTCACTTCTCAGCAATGGCTCCTAAGTTCTTAATGGAATATTTTGCGCAGATTTGAATATTGGAGTAGTTTTTAAGCAGAAGTTTCTCATTTGATGATTTACCCCCTTTAGCTGTAAGTTTTTAGCTAATCTGTACTACCTGAATTTATGACTGGTTTTCTCATATCATTATTTTCAGTTATCTGTTTGCCCTAACACCCTCACTTTTATGTTAAAATATATTAAAGGGGCATTAACTGTGAAAGTATATATATATATTAAAATTGGTGTTATGGTATTTAGGCTGTAGATGTACTAGTCTTCAGATCTGGATACCATTTTGGTTATACATTAATTTCCTAATATGTATTTGAAGTCAGTATTTAATATCCAGGGTGTGCTGGAGTTGACAGTACTCGCACCACAGTTGTGTCAATACAGTACAGCTCTCATCTTGTTCAGTTCCTCAGAACAGTTCTTCATCTTTCTTGTTCCACAGGGTGTTGGCTATGCCTGGAAATTTGTAATTGTGAATTGGATGAGGGTCTCAATATTCAAAATAAAAAAGATTGTGGATTGAATCTTCGAGACTTCTTTCAGACTAGTGCCTGGGCTGGACATGGTATTCTGTGAGACCACTGCCCATTTTCTGGTGAAAACAAGAGGGAGCCAGGCCCCTCCTTGCTGACTTTATTACTGCTTTTGTTTATCATTTAGAAGGGGAAACCTTGGGGTCTTTCTGGGTCACTGCGACCCCGAGAAGGTTAAAAGTCTCTTTTTCCAGCCTGGCACTTGAAGAAGGAGTCAGGGCTCTTCATTTCTTGGTCTCGAGGTTGTTTATTGTTCCTTATCTATAAAAGATTTTCTCGTGCCCTGCTGAGGTCCATCCAGCAGGACAGTTCCAGGCACTCTGCCTGCCCTGGGGTGGTGTTATGTCTTTATACTAAAAACTACATGTACAATATTTACAATCACTTTCCAATACCTATCACCTATGTTAGACAGTGAGCTTCTACTCTAAACCAATCCCAAAGTGCCAACATCACAGCAGAAGATGGAGGCCAAGAAGAAGCAGCAGAAAGGCTGGACATGCCCAGTTCCCTCCATCTTGCCCCCCTGAATCCCCATACCAAAAACCCCTAAAATCTATTTTTCCACCCCATGATAACTTCATTATTATTCTACCTAAGCTGTTGTGGCTTGCTGATCTCCATCTCAGGTTGGTAACTTGCTCCATGGGTCACAATCAAACCCACAGGGGCATTCTGGGCTCTGTGCCAGGGTCTGTGAGCCCCCTGGCAGGGTCTGGGCTGTCCTGGACAGCCAGAGGGATGTCCTGGGTGCCCACACGGCCAGTGCACTGGGCTCTGTAAAAACACCACTCCTATATAATCCTGCTCTCTGTGTGTGCAGCCCTCTCACCCTCCCTGAACACAGTGGCATCTGCTGGCCAGTTTCAGGCTGGTGTCACTGAGCTTGGCAGGAGCAGAATCGTCTTTGGGATTTGGAGGCTGTTGCTATGGGCTGTGCCGTGTCCCTGGGGCTGAGCTGGGGGCTGCATGCAGGGAGGAGGTGCCCAGGCAGGGGGGGAGCAGGAGCCCTGCTGGGCCTGGGCTGTGGGAACGTGGCTGGCAGAGCCCACAGGCAGCAAGGTTCCAGTCCTGCTCACTGAACAACTTCTGTTTTCTCTAAATCCGCCTCCTAGTGCAGAGGCTGCCCAGAGGAGGTGAGTACCTCAGTGAGTGCTACAAAGCAGCTGCTAACTGCCCTGGAGCCCCTCTGCATCCTTCCCACTGCCTCCTGAAAAGCTCTTCCTCCTCTCTGCCCCCCAGATTTCCTCCTTTTGCTGCTCTGCAACTGCCAAGCTTTGCATAGAGCTTTGATAAAGCCCAAGCCACCACGTTTTTGGTTCAGGATTTTTTAGTTTGTGTTTCTGTACTTTTATTTTTCTATAAATAATTGTGTGATGCCTTTATGCAAAAGCTGTGCTATGAAATAAAAAATGTTTGAGTTTTTTCATCCCCTAAATAATAACATTCTTCTCCCCTGGAATGTTAGGAATGGTGAGAAGATTGGGAAATTGGATTGACTGTTTATGATAGGTGTCAAATTGAGCCTGCAGAATGATGGAATGCTAAGCTTCCATTTAGGGAATAGAATCTCATCCTTGGATGCTGCTCCTGTTCCTTTCTGTGTGTAGTTAGTGACTCCTGTGGGGCAGCAGCTTCCCTGAGCCATGGTATCCATGTATGGCTTTCCAGCCTTGGGAATGGAGGTGCCAAAGCTGCAGAAGATGAATGTTTGTGACAGTGCTCAGGGGTGAATGTTTGTGCCAGTGCTCAGGGCTGAATGTTTGTGACAGTGCTCAGGGGTGAATGTTTGTGCCAGTGCTCAGGCACACAGAGCTGTTGCCATCCCTTGGGAATGACCCCAGGGATTGCAGTGCCAGTATCAGTGCTGCTCTCTAGGGGATGGGTTGGTGTTGGTAACAGCTGGAACTCAAGTAGTGCTGGAAATGTTCAGCATTTATAATGACAACAAGAAAACTATTGCAGTAAATTGGAATATTTATTACATTTCTGATGTGAGCTCATCAAACTGGATATAATCAGCAGTCTGCTCTGGGCTCCAGCATCTCACAGCTCAGAATAACAGGAAGTAGGGCAGTGGCCTAAGAGAACATTTCCTGGGCCCTGTGAGTTAATTACAGTGGAGTGTTGATTTAAGGAAATGTTGAGAGAGGGAGAGAGTTAGAGCTGAGATTTGCAAAATCTATAGAGCAGTATGAGTGACCGTTTGTGCTGGTTTGGGGTTTTTCTTTTACCAACCAAAACCAAAACCAATTCCAAATAATGGAATAAATTCCAGATCATAGACACTTTTTGTTTAATGCAAAAATAATTTTTCATATTTTATAATCCTTTAGAATTAATCTGAACATCAGTGATGTATTTACATATTTTAAAAAAATCAGAATGCTTAGGAACTTTACAGTATATTTACAGCTGAGTTTATATTTACCAAGGTTGGCATACTGTAAGCTGAGACAAAATTTCACTTTCTTGTCCAAGACATGTGCCTTGATCTTAAAGTATAACAGTTTTTCTGTGTCATCACAGATGATGCTATTTGTCTGACAAATAATTTGTCCAATTATTTGTCAGCTGTTTGCATTTAAAGCCCGCTGGTGTTGATGCCTCAGAGCAGGAGTCAGCAGTGGAGGCCAGGATGAGTGCCTGAGCCTTTATTAGCTGCTGCTTTGTGCTGTGGATGATTTGTGGCCCTTGTGCCCCTGGCAGGTGTGCACCCTGACCAAGGAAGACAACAGGAGAGTGGGGGTGATCCCGAGCGATGAGCAGCTGCACGTGCTGCCGCTGTACAAGATCTCCCAGACCGACGAGTTCGGCACCGAGGAGGGCCTGGAGGCCAAGATCAAAGCCGGAGCCATCCAGGTGCTCACAGCGTTCCCCAGGGAAGTGAGGATGTTGGCTGAGCCTCTCAGAGCTACCAAGAAAAAGAAACCAGACACAAGGAGGACCCCGAGTGAAAAGCAGCCATTAATAGATAAAAAGTATTCAACACCAGTAAAACTGAAAACTGAAGCCCCAGAAAATCTTGGCAACGCTTTGCATTGTTTAGGTGAGTGATACTTGGGAAATTCTACCAGTCTGTTCTGATTCTGTGTTCTGTTACACATCTGATGGGAGGGAAAAGCCCCTTTAAAATAAACCACTTGTATATTCTGCATTTTAGGGGTAATGAAAAAGTCACTGCAGCCAGTGTTGTCTCATGGGGCAGAATAAACCTCAGGTGATCACCCAAAAATAGTTTGTTGGTGGTCTGTGAACACCTGTGAAGTATTTCCAAGTTCCCTTATTCTAATAAATAATGACAGTTTGACCATCTTGAAAGAACATTGTTGGAATGTTGACCTAAATAAGCACTTGAATTTTGTCACTTTGAAGTACAAGAGTTCCCCATTCCTGTGGCAGACAATGGCTCTCTCAGAACTGAGCTGCGCCCCTGTCCTGGCAATGGCATGGACACTGCTGCCCAGCAAGAGCTGTGTAAAAACCCCAGGTTTTATCAAGTGGCACTGCAGCCTGTCCCTTGCAGGGCTGTGGCAGGAGCAGGGCAGGGCAGGCTGCCAGCAGCCAGGGAGGTGCCAGGAGGCCCTGGTGGCTCCCCCTGTGCCTATGGGCAGTGCAGGGCTGTGCCAGGGCTGGGCTGTGCCAGGCTGTGCCTGGTGTCACATCCTGGGTCAGGCCTCCTGGGAAGGGCTGCTGCATGGGACTGGCCAGTCCTGAGAGGCAGAAAAGAAGGAAGAGATGGAAGAAGCCATGGACTTAAACTCTGATTAGCTGATGAAAAATAAATACAATTAAAGCACAGCCTGTTAGGAGGAAGAGAGGGAAACGAGCCCATCTGCTGTAATTTTGAATTTCATTTCATAAGAGACATCCAGACTGTCTTGGTTTGGAAAAACAGGTGCCTGCTAAGGAAGGCAGGAGCCTCCCCTGAAATGGAGAAAATGAACAACCCCCCCCCAATTGCTATAAATTTTGAACTAAGGGGCTCTCAGGCAACAAAAATATGGGAGCAGGAAATAACAGTTCTTTAATAGGGAAGAGAATAAAAAGATAGAATAAACAATGCAGTAAACTAAACCAACACTGCCAGAGTCAGAACCCAACCTGACACCCTGTGGGTCAGGGTGTTGGTGGCAGTCCCATTGAAAATGTGGCTCAGCCCTCCTGCAGTGTCAGGGGTGGTTCTGTTGGAGCAGGGGGATCTGTAGAGAAGGATGTATTCTTCCTCTGAAGATCCAGTGGAAGGAGAGGCAGCTGTTGTTCCTCTGGGGAATCCCATGGAGAAAGCCGTGCCGGTGTCTCAAAACCTCTGGATTGTATCTGGGTAGCAATGCTTGGCTCCTCCCCCTGGATTATATCTGGGTAGCAATGCTTGGCTCCTCCCCCTGGGTTATATCTGGGTAGCAATGCTTGGCTCCTCCCCCTGGATTATATCTGGGTAGCAATGCTTGGCTCCTCCCCCTGGATTATATCTGGGTAGCAATGCTTGGCTCCTCCCTCTGGATTATATCTGGGCAGCAATGCTTGGCTCCTCCCCCTGGATTATATCTGGGTAGCAATGCTTGGCTCCTCCCTCTGGATTATATCTGGGTAGTAATGCGTGGCTCCTCCCCCTGGATTGTATCTGGGTAGCAATGCTTGGCTCCTCCCTCTGGATTATATCTGGGTAGCAATGCTTGGCTCCTCCCTCTGGATTATATCTGGGTAGCAATGCTTGGCTTCTCCCCCTGAATTATATCTGGGTAGCAATGCTTGGCTCCTCCCCCTGGATTATATCTGGGGAGCAATGCTTGGCTCCTCCCCCTGGATTATATCTGGGTAGCAATGCTTGGCTCCTCCCTCTGGATTATATCTGGGCAGCAATGCTTGGCTCCTCCCCCTGGATTATATCTGGGTAGCAATGCTTGGCTCCTCCCTCTGGATTATATCTGGGTAGTAATGCGTGGCTCCTCCCCCTGGATTGTATCTGGGTAGCAATGCTTGGCTCCTCCCTCTGGATTATATCTGGGTAGCAATGCTTGGCTCCTCCCCCTGGATTATATCTGGGTAGCAATGCTTGGCTCCTCCCCCTGGATTATATCTGGGTAGCCATGCTTGGCTCCTCCCCCTGGGCTCACATCTCCCAATGGGATGTTATAGTTCTTATCAGCCATGCAGTGACATTCAATAGCTGTTATCAGCAGGTGTCCCCTCCTGATAGATGAGTGATTGTGGTCACTCAGAGGGAGATAAGGCAAACTGCCCACTTTGCAAAAGAGAACTGCCACACAGGTGGTAATAAATACATCTTGCCTTGCAAGCTGGAACACAGACCTATGTAGCATTTTTAAGGGGAGGAGTAACAGGTAAATGTTTCAAAGAGTATCTTTGTTTTGGGGGAATAACGTTTAAAAAACAAATAAAATGCATTTGTTACACTTCCATAACTGAGTGCTGAGGGTTGTTAAAACTTATTTTCACAGAACTGTCTCTCTCCTGATGTGATGGAGAATGCAATGCTCAAATGCTGTGTTTAAAGTCTTTAGGGCAGAGGTCCTGGGGTGAGGGCTGTTAAAGTCATTAAACACTTTGTGGTTTATTTCACAGAAAGGTTTTTATAGAGTTGGTGTGGCCTCCTCATGTCCCCATAGAGCTTTCAGTTTCTGCATACTAACTGTTGTGCCTGTCATTATCCCACTTTGACTTTTCTGCATTCCTATGGGAGGAATGTTTTTAATTCATCACTGATTTATAAATTACTAGGAGACAGAGTAGAAGAACGAATTATGCTTCTACACTGTGTAAAACAATTAACAATTCTGTGTATTTAGGGAATAAAGAAACACTGACAGTCCTCTGTGAGAGGAAGCAAGAGCTGTGTGGGTGCCAGCTGCCATCAGAACACACGTACAGCCGTGGCAGGGCAGGGTGCAGAGCCAGCAGAGTCAGTGGAATTCTTCATTCCATGGGCTGTGAACCTGCCCATGGTGAGAGCAGCCTTGAGAGGAGCCTGGTCCCAGCCCAGCCCAGCCGTGGCTGCAGACTGGTTCAGGGCTGGCACAAACTGCACTAGGATGCCTGCACAGAGACCTGAATTAGTGAGGCAGTTAGATGGGAAGGTGCAAGGCAGCCAAATCACTGCCTTGCAGTGACTCAAAATCCATTTTCTAAGGATGGGTTTACCTGGAGCATGTTGGCAGAAACCTTTTTTTTTTAAGGCAATTTCTGAGTCAGTATTGGAATGCATGAGTCATTGTAATGCAGTAACTGTTTCTGCTGTGATGGACAAGATCCATAAACAGGCTTTTTCCTTTGATCATAATGTGGGGTTAAGGCAGGCCAGAATTTTAACTGATTCACAGGCTGAATTTCAGACTGAATTTCATCAATTATGTAAAAACTGAAGGCCAGCAGTCAGCTGCTGGGAAGCATTTCTGTAAGCCTGGGCTGTGTGAATTGATTATTTAATTTTTTCTGTTTAGTTTCTTCATCCCTCAGTGAAATACCTTTTTATTTTATATACCAGCAGCCTGACTGGAAAAGGTTAAGGCATTAATTGAGCAAGATTATTATATATATATGTGTGTGTGTGTGTGTGTATACATATATATATATGATAAATATATGTGTGTGTATGTATGCGATATATTTATATAAAGAGAGATGTGTACAGTCATAGAGATACTCCTAGAAAGCTAAAAATAATAATTCTGAAAAATCTGTATCAGTGTGCATTTTTCATGTTAGAAAGCAAGTATGCAAATATAAGAGAGGTATTTTATTGATTGAGAAGTACTTACAACTTTGGTGTGCATTTCTTTCTTCTAGGGAACAAACCAGATGCTTTAAAACCTGGAATAAAAATGGAGCCTTCCAACCACCTTTATGCCATGAAACATACTTCAAACACTACTAAAAATTGCTCTTTACTGAAGCAGTACACGGCCTCCTCCCCCTTTAAGGTGGATGGTTTACATCCTTACCCATCTCTCACACACAAGTCTGGCCTAACTGCAGTGACTAACATTCAGCAGGATTTCTCAGTTCCCTACGGGTATTTTGAATGCAGTACCAAGCAACCTCACGTGCCACCTTATGTTAGCTGCAAGAGCTTTGATGTGTCAGTGAAGGATTATACTGGAATTGTGCTGGACGAGGAGGTGAACGGCGTGCCGCCCGTTCTGCCCGAGGTCACTGCTCCAGGCGCCCCGGCCCACACAGAGCCCCTGCCCACAGTACTTGAACAGCAGCCAGACAGACAGAGCTGCCAGCTTCAGCTGGACACCTGTGCCCCCCCAGAGCAGGTCAGCTCCTGTGACCCAGCGCTCCCACCCAGCTCCTTGGCACAGGATGCCCTCGGACCTGCGGCCGGCTGCTCCCATGGGTGCCCCGTGGAAAGGGGCAGCTCCCATGGGGGACAGAGCTGTGACTTGGACTGTGCTGATGTAAAGCAAAGCAGTGCACTGGGACAGGCAGCTGATTCTGAAGAAAAGGCTGAGGAGTTATGGTCAGACAGCGAGCACAATTTTTTGGATGATGACATTGGTGGGGTTGCTGTGGCCCCTTCTCACGGTTCTATCTTAATTGAATGTGCGAGACGTGAGCTCCACGCCACCACACCGATCAAAAAACCCAACCGCAATCATCCCACCAGAATTTCTTTGGTTTTCTACCAACACAAAAATTTAAATGAGCCAAAACATGGTTTAGCCATGTGGGAAGCAAAGATGGCCGAGAGGGCGCGAGAGAAAGAAAAGGAGGCGGAACGAGTGGGAACGGAGAACGCCGAGCTGGGCTCCAGCAGCAGGAAAGCAAAGCAGCCAGGTGAAAACAGAGATATCTTTTATGAAAACAACGAGTTCAACCAAATTCCATCCCGCAGAGCACTGACAGTGACCAAGGACAACGTGATCACAGTGTCCTCGTACGCCCTGACACGAGTGGCGGGGCCCTACAACCACTGGGCGTAGCGTGGGCTCACACAGAACAGGCCTCGTGTCCTTCGCTCTTCGCTCATCTCAACCATTCTAAGGCTGAGGTAAAAACAAAAAAAGGGGGGGATTTCTTCTTAAACTGTGACTTTAACATTTGGTGGTGCTCAAGCACATTTTAAGCAAAAAAAAAAAAAAAAGTTGTATAGTTTTAATACATTCTAAAGAAAGATTTTGGTTAGGTTATTAACCTTGATTGAATCATTCAGTTTATTACCTTTAGGAATTTATATTTTGGTGCTTTAAATCGTGTGTTTACTACAAAAATCATTTATAGCTATTTTAACAGGTTCACATTTTATGGTGTTAAATCAAGTTATACAGTTATAGCTCTACACAGCTCTTGGTGCTTAACCACATCAAACAGTTAAAAATAAATAAGCTGAATTATTACTTCATGGTGCCATTGCTTTAACAACTTCCAACCATTGCTGTATAGTCCAAATTACAGACCAATCTTTTAGAAAACCAACTAATTTTGTTCTTTAGATTCGTCAGTAGAATGAAGTTATTGGTAATGATGGCTGGAAGTTGTTTCTAAGCTGTAAATATATATTTTAAAAGCACTTTCTATTTTTAAAATTAACTTGAAATAGTATAGTATAAGGATCATATTGTCTAAGGTTTGTGCATACTCTACAGAAGGAATGATTTTGTTCTTGCTGTGCAGAGTTCCATGGTGTTACAGGTGCAGGATGTATGCTGACAGCATATGTGGTTGTTTTCAACTTGCCCTTTTTCACTGAAGATTTTATGTTGCATATAAACAAGCAGTTATGAATTATAGAACCTTTTTATTCTTTTCCAAGAGAGTGTACAAACGTGGAAGAGGAGATGTCTGGTCAATCTGTGTGTTGCTATTGGGAGTTATGAATATTACCTGGTTTTTTAAGGCAGCATTTGTTATGGTTTCTATGAGCAATAAGTGCATCAGTCTCATTTGTTTCCAGCCTTCTAAGTTAACATGGCAACCAAATGTTCCTAATGCCTCAGGGGTAGGATTGTTTTGGGATAAAAAGCTACCCCCTAGAGTTGCCTTATCTATTCTGATAGAAAAAAAAATTAATTTGGGAAAAATACAAAGGAAGTGTTGGAAAACAATAAAATTTCTAATATTTAGCAGCAAAGTTTTTGCTAAAAATTACCTATCTGTTATATTCACCAACTTTCTGAGTTCAGTTTTTTTACAAAAATGTTTTGTAAATTTTTGAAGCAATTTATACATTTGACATGGAAAAGGTTGCATCCTTCCTTGAAATTTATGCTCTTCATTTCTGTTGAGAAAGTGACATATCACAAAAGGAGTATTTGCTAAACCAGAGGAAAAACAGACACTCCATTGCTTTTAAATACTGTAGCATCCCACTCTTCTTTCTGATTCTCCTCTCCTATGTATTTCTTGTTTAAACTTATTTATTGAATCAAATTACCAAATGCCAACATAGCTAAGGACTGACCTCATCCTGCAGCTTCTTCCACGTGCGCTGGCTGGGGGCAGGAGGAGCCCTGGCCCAGGGTCCCTGGTGCTGCTCAGCCACGGCCACAGCCACAGCTGTCCCCTCGGCCTGCAGGCACAGGGCTAATCACATACTTGACACAGTTATACTGCAGTGGTGCTGTCCAGAGGAGTATCAGCTGTCTGGATCTGCTTCATTTCAAGACAAGGTGCTTTTCCCCAGAGGAGCTGAAGTGCAGCAGCTCCGTTGCAGTTTGGTACGAGGTGCGTCGGTGTTTGACACGCAGAGCCAGTCAGGACCTTGGTGCTACAAATCCTTTGGTGCAGGGCAGATCCAGGAGACTCCTCTGGAGCCAGGGCTGCAGCAGCAATCCCTGTGGCATGATCCTGGCTCCAGTTCTGCACATTCCTGGCCAGGCTGACAAAGCTGTTCATGGCAGAGGGTGGAGGAATTGAACCAGTTCTTTGGATCTTACCTGTTTGAAGTAAAACCTGTAAAAACCGGCTATGCTGCAAATCTTAGTTCAAAGCTTAATATTAGTTCAGATAGAGGATATGAAGGGATTGTAAATAATGATGAAAAAGAACCAATATTATGGCATTGTTTTGTACCAGCAGTTTTATGCTTATTGACTATGTAATATACAGTATTCATCAAATCATTATGGTATTTTGTGTGCCTTAGATTTCCATTTCCAAACTTGTATATTTTTGGTGAGCCGAAGATGAGCAGGAATTGCAGCTGCCCATGCAGTCAGTGGTGCTGTACATTCCACAGCTGCTCAGCCATGTTCTTGTCCCACCATGCAGAGATTCATTTCTTGGTTTCACTGATAGGCCTGACAGCTTCAGTTTCTGCAATGCTGTGATTCAGCACTCTGGTGTGACAGATTTCCTACACAAAGTTGGTAAGCTACAGAGCCATCTCTACCTTTTAAAATGTTCATACCATTAAAGTGGATCATTTTTACTTGAATCTTCTCCTGCAAATGCCCACATTTAACTTACTGGAAACTTCAGATTAAAATGTTCCATTGAAAAACCAGCAGCTTCCCTCTAAGAAGTGAGGCACTGAAAGGTGGATCTAAAAGGATCCCTTCAAACAGGTAGCCCAGCTCTACCTTTTTTTGAAATGGCAATTCTAACAAAGAAATGTGTATCTTAACGTAATTAATACTATTAACTGATAGGTGCTAAAGTCACAGTTACTACTTCATTAATGTTACTTACATGACAGAAATGTATCACCCACACAATAGCAGATCACCCACGGTGCTCTTTCCTTGGCTTTCACCTAAATTGCTTTTTCAGCATCTCCTGCCAGGCAGGTTGGGCACTTCCACTTCCTGCTGTGCTTTGAGAAGCTGATCCTTTCTGTTCTGTACTGCAGTATAGGAAATGCAAATGTTTACTGCTTCTACAACTCTGTGCTATTTCTTGTAACACTTCAGGATATTTATCAGTCTTGTACACAAATTGCATTGTTTTCAGTAAGGTTATCATTTTATAACAGTGTTTATCTCTTGAAATCTTCAACTCTGTGGGTCTGTTCTTTCCTTTGCAGCCCACACAACCACTTGTAATTTGCTCTTGGGTTTTAACCCAAGTCCTTCTTGGATAGCCAGACCAGGAGCTGGATCAGAAATGAAGGTAGCTGGCTTGGTCAGGCCTGCATGTTCTGTTTGGTTTCCATCAGCTGGCACAATGTTCTGGGTGGAAAACCTGCCCATGGGTTCAGCGTGGGCTGGCAGTGGGGTGTGCTTGTCTCTGGATCAGTTCTTACAGTGTGCCAGGAAAAACTGTCACGATCCAGCACAGGGCACCTCTGCCTTGCCAGAATTGTGTCTCATCCCTCTGTCCCCTGGGGCCAGTCCCACAGCCCCACCTGCACTGGGAGGGAGGAGCAGGGCTTGTTTGGCTCCCTGAGGGACTCCCTGCACTTGTGTCCAGTTAAACAGTGAATTTACTGATTGCTCACATGCTGGTGTATTGGGGAAATAGGAATATTTCTATACATACTTTAGTCACAAGATCCAAGGAGCTTTTTAACTACTTACAAATACTTGCAGCTTCCAACCTGTAACAGTTGTATTCAGATTTTTTAAGGACTTTCTAAGAATCCTAACTGCTGGTGAAAGTCCTTGTGTTACCTATGACAGTGCTCCTCTAGATGTGGAACAGAAATAACTGCAGTTAATCTGGAGCAACATTTTGTGTTAAGCATGGCTAAATGACAACTTGTCTAGTACTCAAGATTCTACCATACAACTGTATGGGTTTTTTAAAGACCTTTGTAATTTCATTGCAGTATTATCTGAATATGGTGGATTAAATCTGGGTCCTGTTCACAGTGCTGCAGCCCTGCTGACTGCAAAGGGCTCATCCATGAGGTTTTCAATTGGATGGATGTGGGCAACAGTGGAGCAACATTTGTGCCAACTCAGAGGTCACTCTTGCTCTTTCACTTCCCATGTAGCTTCTCTAATGTTGAAATTAGCTCCATTTATCAAGCAGTCACCAGCTTTGTGATCCATTTATACATTTGGTTGTTCCTTTTCCATAGAAATCCTGTCATTTCTAGGCTATCAGAAGGAGATGGCTGTGCTCTCAGATAGAGAAAACTCAATTGCATGGCCACTTGCATGCTTGGTGTGTGTTAACACCAGTCACATTCAGGCAGTGTGGGACCAACTCCTTCTGGCTGATTGTGGTCACTGAAATTCAGCTTAGGGTGTGTGTGATGTGTGCTCCATGGAATTGGGTTTGATCTCCTGTGTGAAGGGTCTGCCAGCTGTCAGCTGGGATGAGCTGCTCTCAGTAGCAGTTAGGGATGAGGAGCAGTGCATCACTTTTGGGAATTCCTGCTTTAGCAGGTGTTGATGTGACTTACAGGGGGAGGTGTGGAGGGAATGTCTTTGTATGGCACTGCCCTGCAATGTCAGTGTCACAGCACTGCTCTGGCCAGTGAGGTGTTTCATGGTGGGTATTGGGTACAAATTCACCCCTTTCCACAGTTCCTCCACGGGCAGAAATCTCTCCTTTGGTCTCTGCCTGCATAGTCTGGTTTACAAAAGCACCAGAGGAGGGAGAGAGTTGGCCCCCATTGTCAATGTGCACACACACACAAGGCAGCAAGTGCTGCTGTCATGGGCAGCCTGCTGCCCTCTGCCCCAGCACAGGGAGCACAGGGAGCTGCTGCTGGAGCTGCTGGTGCTGCTGGAGCTGCTGGTGCTGCTGGAGCTGCTGGAGCTGCTGGAGCTGCTGGTGCTGCTGGAGCTGCTGCTGGAGCTGCTGGCACTCCATGGTCTCCAAGGTCGTTTCCAGCCTTGGTGGTTCTCTGCACAGCACAGCTAAATCACAGGCAAAGCTGTGAAGGTACAGCTGGTTTTTGAGTCAGCCTTCTGTGTACATGTAGTTACCACAGTACTTCTTGATACTGACACTTCTTTTGGCCATCTGACTTTAAATTCAGTAGCTTATTTTGTCTGTGACACACTTAACATTCTCCTTGAATCTAAACAGTGGCCAGTGTCAGCAGTCTAGAGAATGTGGCTGCTTACTCTCAGCAATTCAGGAAGTGGTTTCAGTCTCTTCTGGGATTACCTGATGCTTAGCCAGCCTTTACAAGTTGTCCACATTCTGCTTTAGGATGTTGCTACAAAATTATAATTACAACAAGGAGGGAGTTTTACATTTGAGGTTTCCTGAAAGGCCAAGGATTTCTAATAGAACCTGATCAGGCACCAGGCTACATATGGATCACTTGAATATGTGCTGTGTTTGTACTTCCCTGTTAAAGCCTTTCTGGTGCTTTTAGAGAACAGGCAGAACTTTTTAATACTGTCACATTCTTGACTGAATTATGAAGCCTTAGTGCTACATGATGTTGTGTTGTGTCCCTGAAAAACACTTAACGTGGCTGGTGTGGATTAGTGGGTACCACTTTTACTGTGTACAGCTGACACTGGATTCTCTGGCCACCTTTCTCCAAGCTCTTTCCAAACCATCAGCTGTGCTCAGTTATTGTCACCTGCTGCTGGATGCTTGCAGTGCTTGTAACTCCTTCAAGGGTTTCTCCCTTCACAGACTGGTTCAGCCCTGGGCATGAGCAGCACTAGCGCTGCCAGCCTGCCCGTGAGCCCCTGCACTCTGTCCTGCTTGGAGTGCAATCAGCCACCTCCAGCTCAGCAGTGTCATTGGAGCCCCTGCACACTGAAATCAGCCACCTCCACCTCAGCAGTGTCACTGAAGCCCCTGCACTCTGTCCTGCTTGTGAAATCAGCCATCTCCACCTCAGCAGTGTCCTGTTGAGCTGTTCTCCTTGGACTCTCCCCCTGAAATCCATTTATTTTATATCCTGGAACAGGCTGCCCAGAGAGCCTGGGGATGTTCCATCCCTGGAAGTGTCCCTGGCCAGGTTGGACAGGGCTTGAAGTGACCTGGTGTGGTGGAAGGGGGTGGAAGGAGGTGAGCTGTAAGGTCCCTTCCAAGCCACACCAGTCTGATTCCTTGATCTTGTATTCTGGATGTGACGGTTCCAGGGCTTTTACTTGACATTTTCTCATACAGAGCCTGGAATATTACAGGTGGGATTTTTTTAATGTCCAGTTCATAATCTGTCACAGTCACTGTTTTCTTACTTTTTAAAATCAAATAATCAGTTTTCCAGTTAATTTTCAGATTTTTTTTTGGTGTAGTTGTTACAATCTGTTCTTGTATCTGCAAGTAGCCAAACAAAAGAGACTTTGCAAGACTTGGCAAAACCATCATCCCCTGAGAAGGAAAAGCCATTCCTTCTCAGACTACAGGATTTCTTCATGTGGGTTGCATCTCTGAGTCCTCTTGTCTTTTGAGCCACTTTTAACAGCTCTGCTCCATTCCTGACACCAGACAGCTGCTGCAGCCCTGCATGATTGCAAGAGCAGGAGTGTTTCTTTGCATCTTCTGTAAACCTTAGCTCAGTCTTTGTGAGATATCCAATGTATGTTAAATGCCTGAACTAACACAGGACTGCTTGGAAAAAATGTTCTTCCTCTGGCAAAAAATGGAATTGAAGGAGCTTGAGAAGAAAAGAAGGTGGTTACTGCCTTTTACTAGAGGGTATTGAGGTGGCAGCATTGCTGTTTCTTTGTCTCTCTGAGAATGAGGACTTTGGGATTTTTTCCAATCCAGCTCCCAGTTCACCATCCCAACAATTGCTCATGGTGCTCAACCCTGTACTGCTGAGCTTCAGTTGTAAAAGGTACAAGTTGTTTCTTGGTGCTGTACCCTTAATTCCTCCAGACAGTGTATTTCCCTTTCTTCTGCTGGGCCATACATATGGCATTTTCCACACACACTTCAGTTCCAATGCCAGCATCTTCCAGCAGCATCCCTGCAGTGGGTGCAGGGCTGGGGTGCTCACTACCTGAGGGTGACAGGTCTGGTGTGACACCAGTGGTGCTTTTGGCCACAGCCTGCTCCCCTTGCAGACATTGCTCAGCTGTGGGCAGGGCAGGGTGGCACCAAGCTCCAGAGTTCCCCCCAGAGCAGCTGAGCTGTGCCCCTGTTGGTGCCCTGGGGCCAGGGAGCTGCTGCTCTGGGTGTTCAGTCGTGCAGTTGTTGTCACAGAACGTTTTAATGCTGTCGTGGGAAGTTTTGTGACTGATCAATATTTTACATGTATATCTGTATTTTTGTTATATTGTAATGGGAAAAGGGTCTAGGGTTGGGGAGTTGTCTTAAAGCAAGAATGGAGGCCCTGGTTCTCATTTGTGCTACTGTCCTTTGCATTGCACTGGGAGGGTGAAGGAGCCCTAAGTGGAGCTCACTTTGGCTTACATCCTTTGGGGTATCCACCACACTGATCAGAGCATAAAGGGGCAGTAGTATAAATAAAAGCAAACAGTCAGCAAGTGACTGATTTGTACAATCATCTGAAATTAATTTCATGGTATCCTTACTGTGCACATACTGGCCAGTAACATCCAGATGTTCTTAGTTTAGAAATACAGGTTCAACAGACCTGCTTGGGTTTTACCAGGTTTGAAATATTTCCTTATATTGGCTGTCCTTTGCCCAACACTGTCTACAAAGACAACGTGCTAAAAGATTTGTACCTCTAGGTAATGGCCAGCCCAGAAATCTCACAAAATTACCCAAAATGCTATTTTTATGCTAGTTCTTCTTAAAATACTTGCTAGCCTTTATCATAACTTGGATCCCTTTTACTTGATTATATAAGCTGGGGTTGTGACAATCTACTGAAGTCCCCTGTGTGCAGTGTGCAGTGCTGTGTGCTGTGTCACTCTCTGTGGGTTTGGGGACACAGAGCTGAAGCCAACACCTCCTGCCTTCCCTGACTGTGGTGCTACTGGCAGGGAGAGCCTGGCATGGCTCTGGTGCCCCTGCAGCATCTGTGTGAGCAGGGATGCAGTGCCAACTTACTCAGAAAAAGTGTGAGGACAAGGAAATATTCAGGAAATGTGCTTTCCTTCTGAAATTTGTACACTGCAGTGATGCTGCAGGGCCTGATGAGAACAGATTCTGTACCAGCTTTGTGAATGCCTGTCTGACCCCTGCAACTCAAAAGGCAGCAGCTGAACTTCATGAAGCTCTTGTCCTCTAAATGCAAAAATAATTGGAGTCCAGAAGAACAAATGGGATATCCCAGTTCTGCTAAAAGAAAGGCAGTTCTAACCAATGCAAACATTCATACATTTCAGTTTTTAAAGTGAATTACTCTATGATTATTTGCTCAGTTTGGAAGAGACAGCTCTCCATAATGTGACAGTTTCACACCAGGTCACAAGTACTGATCAGAATTTGCTGTCATTAGGAAAGAACATGAATTTGTAAGACATGCTGGACTGACATGCAGTGGCTAATGAATTCCTTCCTGCTTTGGGAAGGTAACAGATTATGCCAAAGCAAAAGAAAAAAAAAGTCATTGTTTTTCTCCTTCTTTCTTTCTTCTTTTCAATCTTTCTTTCTTTACTTGGGATGCATTTGATATTCATTTTTCAACTTTGAGTTTGAGGTTTTCTTCCCGGTTACCAACGTACTGTATTGAAATCTGGAACATAAAACTAACATTTTTTAATCAAAAGGTGATGTACAGGGAGAAAAAAATCAGAAAGAAAAAGCACTTCATTATGTCACAGTATTTACAGGAGAAAGTGTAAAAATTACTTCTTTTCTCACAAAAACAAAACCATTTGGGGCCTGATTCTTCCCTAGTGTAACTGAGCCCAGCTCCCTGAGGCTGGTGGAGCTGGGCAGAGTTGTGCTGGCTGAGAAACTGAACCTTAAAATCTTCTTTGCAGACAAGGGAACCCTTACCAGCAGTACTTGAAGACTTGTGAGTTGTGACTGCATGTTACTTGAAAGATCTAATTAAGCTATGTTTTTTGGTGCAAGCAGTTGTTGTACATGATTTCATGTTTATGTAGCAAGATGCATTGAAATGTTGATACTAGTATTGAAACATACATGTAAAAATTGTCGTTGTGGAAATTGTCTGTTCTGTTCTATTTTTCTTGTGTGTCTCATCTGTTTAGAACGTAAACTTTCTTTTTTTTTTTTATTGTCCTAACTGAATAAGGCTAAATGAATACTGTAATTGAAAATATATTTTAAATCTTGTCATGAGTTTTTAAAAAGACTATTACAAATTGTATCATTCCTGATTACACAGAACTTTGTGGGTGGTTTTAAATAAATTTTATACTTCTATTTTGCACTTAGTCGTCTAATTTTTCTTTCCTGCTCTTGGCAATTATAACCACTGTCATGTGTAGAAGTGTATTTGTTAATTAGCAGTACCTACAAGGGGCTGCACCCAGAAGGTCAGCAGGTTCTGAGTGGGAAGGGACAGGCACAGAGCCAGTCCCTGTTCTGCCTCTGCTTCAGCCTGGGCTGACCTGTGCCCAGAGCAAGAGAAGCAGCCAGAAAATCTGAACTTCATTTTCTGACAAAAAGGACAAAGCAGTTTGTGAACACATCTGTACAGGGCCTCCTTTTGCTGCCTGTCTGGCAGAGCAACTTCTGGGAGTCACTTACTGTGGCATTTAACTGCAGCCACTGGAAATGTTTCTGTCAGGTTTTGTTTGCTGCTATCAGAGGGTGTGGCTGGGGCCTCTCCCTCAGCACAGCCTGCTTCACTGGCCTGGCAGTGCCCAGCAGTGCTAAACAGGATCCCTGCTGTTCAGGTCTGAGGGAAAGGAGAACACCCCTCTGCTCATACCTGCTTCTTTTCCTTCTCCAGTATCTGCAGCAGCAAAATAAGCAAAATTCACCTTCCAGGTAAGTGGAGTGTCCTAGAGAGCAGAAGAATGCTGGTGTCCTCTGGCTCACCGATGGCCTGGACAGGAACTGCACCATTGTGTGATGTGTACCTGCAGTTCTGGGGATGGATGGGTGTGATGTGGGTACAGCAGCAGGGAGCCCTCTCCTCACCCCTCCTGTGTGAGCTGCTCTTTGCAGGGCAGTCCCTGCTGGGCTGTGCTGTGGGTACAGCAGCAGGGAGCCCTCTCCTCACCCCTCCTCTGTGAGCTGCTCCTTGCAGGGCAGTCCTTGGGGTGTGCTGTGGGTGCAGCAGCAGGGAGCCCTCTCCTCACCCCTCCTGTGTCAGCTGCTCTTTGCAGGGCAGTCCCTGCTGGGCTGTGCTGTGGGTGCAGCAGCAGGGAGCCCTCTCCTCACCCCTCCTCTGTGAGCTGCTCCTTGCAGGGCAGTCCCTGCTGGGCTGTGCTGTGGGTGCAGCAGCAGGGAGCCCTCTCCTCACCCCTCCTGTGTCAGCTGCTCTTTGCAGGGCAGTCCCTGCTGGGCTGTGGGTACAGCAGCAGGGAGCCCTCTCCTCGCCCCTCCTGTGTCAGCTGCTCTTTGCAGGGCAGTCCCTGCTGGGCTGTGCTGTGGGTACAGCAGCAGGGAGCCCTCTCCTCGCCCCTGCTGTGTGAGCTGCTCCTTGCAGGGCAGTCCCTGGGCTGTGCTGTGGGTACAGCAGCAGGGAGCCCTCTCCTCGCCCCTCCTCTGTGAGCTGCTCCTTGCAGGGCAGTCCTTGGGGTGTGATGTGGGTACAGCAGCAGGGAGCCCTCTCCTCATCCCTGCTGGGTGAGCTGCTCCTTGCAGGGCAGTCCCTGCTGGGCTTTGGCAGCAGCCTCTCCCTGCCCAGCTGCCCCAGCCCTCCATGAGCTGCCCTGTTCATCCTTGTTATCAGTCTGTTTCCAGTCTCACCCTCCAGGGTTCAGTGGCACAGTCAGAGCCCCCAGCACGGTGGCCTAACAAAGCCCAAGGGTTTCTAAAGTCCCTCCAGCCTTGGGGCACAGCAGGAGCAGCATTCCTGAGGAGGAGCCACCCATGAGGAACATTTCCCATTCCCAGTGTGGGGTGCTGCCAGCCCTGGGCTCCCCTGGCACTGCCAGGCAGGGCTGGAGTGTTCCCTGAGAGGGGTCAGAGCTCCCCCTGTGCCCAGCCTGAGCTGCCCTGGCATCCCTGCTGCTGCCAAGGGAGCCACCCCCTGGCTATCCTGGATCTCTCGTGCACACCATGCAAGGTAACACAACGTTCATGTGGTGCACTTGGTTGCTTTGAAACTCTTAAACCTGAGATTGCAGTGCCTACTAAAGTGGTGTTAATTGTTAACAATTAATTAAGCTGCAAAATGAGCCTTTTAGCTGGTGCTACAGTTAAGTTTTCTGTAGTACTCCTGCACTGCTACCCATCACAGAACACCAGGATTTGCTGTTCAACAGTGCTAATGTTGGTTCCTGCTGCTGATGGTTCATATTTAACACACAGGAGTAGTTTACATTCAGAAAGGTATTCACCAAAATATTGGGGTTTCTGTGCACTCTATATCAGAGCAAGCAACACATTCAAATGTGATTTAAACACAAGCAAGGTAATGCTTCAGTGAGTGTTTTGGTTCAGGATGCAGCCTAGGTAGTCTAAAATAAAATACCAGCAATCCCCATCTGTGTTTTCAATCTTGGACAAATTGAAAAAGTATTTAAAATGTGGAAATTGAAACCCAGCTATTTCAATAACCATTGGCTGGAGCACAGTTCCCAAGATGGGCCTCCAGTTCCATGTCCACTATTTACTTCTGGGTTCTCTTCTGTGATACAAACCACTAATACAAAATCCTTATTGTTAGCATTTGAATTCTTGAAAATGTCCAAATCTTTTTACACCAGGCCAAACACGACTTACAGTCCTGCTGTCCCATCTCCATTTGTAACACAACTGGGCAATCCTTCCATGCTGTTTGATCCTAAAGGAGTCCTGGATGGCTGCTGCAGGAGTGATGTGGCCTTTTCCCAGCTCAGAAGAGCAAACCCTTTGTTTCCTGTGGTGGAAGAAGGGAGCAGTTGAGTTTCTCTGTGTTTCACACACGGGCTGGTTGTGCATGGGGATGGCTGAGTCCCTTCCCTGGGGGAATCCCTTCAGGAAACCAAGCAGTCACTCAGTGCTGGACCCCAACTCCCCTCCAGCACAGCAGAAAGCCCTGTAAGGCCTCACCTGGGTTATGGATCCTTTAAGGGTGGGAGCTGTTGATGTTTTGAGCTGTTGTGTCAGGGTAAGAGGCTGTGAGTGCTTCAGGTGTGTCACTGCATAGCAATCCTCCTCAGGCCACAGCTCTGCCTAGGCAGGCACTCACCAAAATTCAAAAAAAGAGAGAAAGCCCGAGGGTGCTGTGTGTGGAGTGCTCTCAGCAGGCCTGTCAGGGCCTTGGAACCCCCAGAGAACACAGAATTCCCTTCATAGGCAGCTGCTGGGGCACCTGAGCAGGCAGCAGAAATCAGTTTTAGTGCTCCTTTGCTGTCAGCTCAGTCTTGGTGAGATATCCAAGTATTGTGTATGTTAAATGCCTGAACTAACACAGGACTCTGTGGCAAAAAATGGAATTGAAGGAGCTTGAGAAGAAAATCATTAACGTGGTTCCTGCCTTTGATTAGAGGGCGTTGAGGTGTCAGCATTGCTGTTCCTCTCTTTGCTCTCCCTGCCTGGCTCCTGTTGCACACAGAGCTGGGGCTGCTCCTCCTGGCCACGGGCAGTCTGTCCTGCAGCAGGAACTCTGTCTGTCTGTCCTGCCGATGGCAGGGGCTGAGCACTGAGGCAAGGTGGAAGGGAAATGGGTTCTCAGCCTCCATCTCCTGCTTCCCAAGCAATGGGGCTGAGGTTTTGAAGTGGGTCGGGACTGTTCTCCTCACTGCCCTCCTTTACTGCCTGTGTACATTTGTGCCTTCACTGGGCTCTTGTGGGCTGGGTTACCCCAAGGAGAGAGCTGAAAACCTTCTCTGGGTGTGCAGGCAAACCCCCACAGCTGAGAAACACCTGAGAGACAAACCCACACAGCTGAGAGACAAACCCCCACACCTGAGAGACAAACCCACACACCTGAGAGACAAACCCCCACAGCTGAGAAACAAACCCCCACACCTGAGAGACAAACCCCCACAGCTGAGAGACAAACCCCCACACCTGAGAGACAAACCCCCACAGCTGAGAGACAAACCCCCACACCTGAGAGACAAACCCACACACCTGAGAGACAAACCCCCACAGCTGAGAAACAAACCCCCACACCTGAGAGACAAACCCCCACAGCTGAGAGACAAACCCCCACACCTGAGAGACAAACCCCCACAGCTGAGAGACAAACCCCCACACCTGAGAGACAAACCCCCACAGCTGAGAGACAAACCCCCACACCTGAGAGACAAACCCCCACAGCTGAGAAACAAACCCACACACCTGAGAGACAGAGCCAGCACCTCCCTGAAGGTGCTGAGGGCTTTGATCCCAGGCTCCTGCTCCTGTGCTTCTTGGGCAAGTGAATTACAGCTTTTTTTTTTCATGTGATCTTGTGAAAAACACCAATCACTTGGCTGTGAGATTTTAGAATTCCAATAGTAATAAAATGGTTATAAAATAGTGATATAATTAGAGTAATAATAATTTGAACAATTGAGGTTAGGACAATAGGAGACAATAGAGACAACAAGTTACAGACAGTCTGGGTACCTTTTCTGGGCAAAATAAACCCGAAAATGGACCCACGTTAACAGAGGATTAACCCTTAAAAGCAACAGCCTGATGCATATTCATATACTCTATACATGATGTAGAAATTTTATTTGAACAAATTATTTTGTTTGGTCAGTGTCAATTTTTTTGTTTTGAATCATAATGGCATCTTCAGGACTGAGCAAGGCAGGAAGAACTCGATAATGGAGCAATAAATTCTCTTTCTCTGAAAGATTCAGGGGTTTTGTGGCTGCTATTTTGGTGGGAGTCCTCTCTTTAAAAATGTATCTTAGTATAGCTTCTATTTTAACATTATATAATATTATCGTTTCTATTTCAACATTATGTTGTAACCTAAAACTGTATTTAACACACTACTAAAAAAATTAAAACAGCATAACTCTCTAACATAACACAGATAGCATTCATTTGAGTATTTGCCAAAAGCCAAACATAAAATACACATTTTTCACAATCTTCACACATCACAGAGCTCCCCAGGCTGGTGGGGACCCCAAACCATCACCTGGTGCCACCTTTGGTGGAAAACAAAGCCCAGGTTGGATTTCCCAGCACCTGCCCAGCTGTGTCTGCAGAACCTCCAGGGATGGGCACTCTCAATTCCTCCACTGAAAAAAAATTCTCTCTTTCATCAAGAAGTTTCCTCTGTGCTTCTGGTGTCTATTACCTGCAAAATAATTAAGAATTTATTGATGCCATGACGTTTTTACTCATTTAAAACTTTGTCAGAAATTTGTTCTCAATGCACTTAATTTTATTGCAGTATAGCAATAAAATATTGCAATATAGCAGAACACAAAAGCTTTTCTGTCCTTTCTCTGGGACTCTTAAAAACAACAAACCAACAAACCAAACAACCAACCAACCAACCAATTGTTACTTGCAATCAGCTAAACCTGAGCAGGTTGGTTTAATTCTGTTACATCCTTCCTGTTTTCTTGAGGGATCTGGCCAGTTCAGAATATATATATAGATATATAGATACATAGATATAGATATAGATATATATATATACATAAAATATATATTGTCAAATACTTCTTGCAGCAGTATGCAATAAAGTTCAGTTTGTTGTATTTCAGACTTGAATTTTGGATTAAATTGTCCAATGCACTTAAGAGACAGTCTGGGGGCCTGGAATTGTTTTAAGAAACGAGACAGAAGTGCAGATATTTTCCCCTGCCACTTCCAGTACAGCTGTTTTTCACCCCAGCAGCGTGGTTTGCCTTGAGCAGAGGATGCAGAGACCTCAGCAATTCCAAAGGAATCCTACAAGATAACCCACCTCACTGCAAGTGAATTTGATGCTGCTGCTTCAGGATTTTATTCCATCACCCACTAATGTTTTTAATCACAATGTAACACTTCAAAGTCCTATTATCATTTACAAAGTGCTGAGTTAGTCTCAAATGTAGGTAGGAATTAATGTCTCTATCTCCTTCAAAACAAACTCGTGTGGAAAAACTATTTAAGGGATGGAAAGCTGTTTGTAAGAAGGTCAGGAGTTCCATCAACGCCTACACGAATCGGCCACTCACTCAAAGAGCCGGACTCGACGATCCTTTAAGTCCTTTCCAGCTCAGACTAGGAAAGCAGAGAAATTCCTCTTGCCCAGAACTCCTGAACTGCTTACTGCACGGATCCTGGCTGCAATTTCCGTCCCAAAGCATCTTAAGAGCTTTGATGCGTCTGTGGCGCGTCTGCCCTGCCCTCACCTCAGCTGACCCCTGTCCCCACAGAGCGGCCCGAACGCGTGTGCCGGCTACGGGAGGGGGCTGGGGGTGCCTATCTCGGGCAGGGACGGGGCCCGTTGGGTGTGTGTGAGCACTGCCAGCCCCGGTGGGGCGGAGGGGCCGGCACAGGGACCCCGAGCCGCGCCCGGGCCCGCACAGACATCCCGAGCCGTGCCCGGGCCCGCGCTGCCCTCAGGGCGCTCCCGCCGCAAGATGGCGGCGCCGCGGCCCCGCCCCGCCCGCCTCGCCCAAGATGGCGGCGCGGCCCCGCCCCCCCGAGCGCGCGGGCCCCGCACGCGGCCGGGCCGGGACGGGCGCGCGCCGCCCCGCGCGGTCGCAGGCGTGACGTGGAGCGGGGCGGAGGCGCATGCGCGGGGCGGGCGGCGATGGCGGCGGCGCGGGCCCGCGCAGGTACGGCGGGCGCGGCGCGAGGGGCCGGGGGCGCGCGGGGCCGGGGCTGCCCCGAGCGGGGCCGGGCGGGGGCACCGGGGGGAAGGAGGGCGAGGAGGAGGGGAAGGGGCGCGAAGGCCCCGCTTACCGCTTCCCGCTTACCGCTTCCCGCCCGGCCGGCCCGGCGCCTCCGCCTGCCTTCGCCGTTCTGCCGGGCGGCGCTTTCCGGCCGGCGGCGGGGCCCGCACACGCGGCCGGCAGCGGAGCCTGCCCGGGGTAAAGCGGCTCTGGCGGGCCCGGGGGGAGGCGGCGGGGCCGCTGCGGGCCCGGCTCGGCTCGGCTCGGCTCGGCCCGCGTGGTGCCCGGGCCCGGCCCCGCCGTGCGGAACGCGAGCGGCGCCAGCGCTGCCCGGGCACGGCCGGGGAGCGAACAGCGAGGGTGAACTCGGGGCCGCACGGGCACCTTCCCTTCCTCTCTCGGTGCCCGCGAATGGGAATTTCCGCGTTTGCAGACGCGTTTGTCCCGGTTTTAGAAGTGGGAGATGGCGATCGGGCCTTGGGAAAATAACATAACTTGCCTTACAACTTTCTGCGTTCCCCATCCGCGACGCATGTTCCCCACCAGGCTTTAGGGATGCAAAACTAATATTTCGAGACTTTTTTTTTGTTTTTTCTTTTCTGGTACTGAGGTTTGATTTTGATTTTTTTGTTTTGTTTTGGTTTGGGTTTTTTTTGTTGTCTGGGTTTTTTTGTGTTTTTGATATTTTTTTTTTCTTGCCCTAGAATTAAAATAACCTGCCGGTATTTGTTTCAAAGATTGCAGCTGCGTTTTATTTTATTTTATTTTATTTTATTTTATTTTATTTTATTTTATTTCCCTAGATTGCAATTCCGGAAGATAGACACCCGGGCGGTTCTACCTTCTGCCATGGCTCAGTTTGGAGGACAGAAAAATCCCCCTTGGGCTACTCAGTTTACAGCCACGGCGGTGTCTCAGCCAGGTCAGTTTACACTCGGTGTTTGAGCCCTGACCCCTCGGGGATTTGGCCATTCCATACTTGGCTGTGCACTTCAGAGTGGCACAGTGCTGACTGACTTACCCAAAGTCTATTTAGGTGGTTTAAATCAGGAGTTTTTTCCACAATAGAGCCTTTAAAAGTCGTTGCCTGATGCTGTCTGTTGGTTTTGTTTGTTGTTTGGGTTTCCTGAGGGGTGTGAGTAAAATCCCAGGTGAGTTTGTATTGATTATTTCAGTCAATAAACAACATATCCAGTCAGTCATAGCCCAAGATGTGTAAATCAAATTACCTCCTATTAAATTACATGGTTCTGGCCTAAACAATACCAGCTCTAGTGAGGTGTTACAGATTTCCTAAGTGCTGCCTGAGTTTCATTTCCTGGGCAGCCTGAATCGACGTTTACAGATTATTTTATTCATTTGTTTTATTAATCGATTAGAAATAATCCACATAGTGGGAAGTTCTCTGGAATTTGTTACTTGGGTGGGAAGGGGGTTGCTTATTTTTTAATAGAACTGACATAGAACTCAAAGGTCCCTATAACCAGAGGTATTACCCTTGTAATGGCAGAGAGTTTCCTTTGATTTAGCTGAGAAGTGTTTTTAATTGCCAGGCTCTGTTTAACAAACCTGTCTGGCTCCATTTGCATGTTGGCTTGCAGCACAGAAGGTTTGATGCATGATGAATTTTTGGTGCTTCCATTTCCAGTTCTGGAGCCGCCTTGTGCTTTCCTTGAGTCCAGAAATTTGTTAATGAAATGCTGGAGTTGTGTTGTGCAGAGTGAGGAGAGCTCAGCAATGCTGTGGCACTCAGAAGGGGTCTGGGTTTGGCATGGAGCTCATGTCACAGCTCCTTTGGCAATGCCAGCCTGGCAAAGCTTGGGAATTGTGATTGTGTTCACAGGGGTCTGAGGATGAGGGAAGAGACAGGATCTGACTCCATGGTTCACAAGGCTGATTTATTATTTTATCATATATATTATATTAAACTGTACTAAAAGAATAGAAGAAAGGATTTCATCAGAAGGCTGGCTAAGAATAGAAAAGGAATGGAATGATAACAAAGGTTTGTGTCTCAGACAGAGAGTCTGAGCCAGCTGACTGTGACTGGCCATTAGTTAGAAACAACCACATGAGCCAATCCCAGATGCACCTGTTGCATTCCACAGTAGCAGATAATCAATGTTTGCATTTTGTTCCTGAGGGGTCTCAGCTTCTCAGGAGGAAGAACCCTAAGGAAAGGATTTTCCATAAAATGTGTCTGTGACGGGGAGTGTGTGACATTTTTGGAGGTGTGTGACATCTCTGGGGTGGGAATCCTTCTCCTCTCCTGACTCAGTTCCTTTCCCAGGGTGAATCCTGTGTCTGCAGTGGTTCCCATGGCACTGCTGCACTCACACTGTGCATCCCAGGGAGTGACTGCATCCTCTTCCTTCCCCTGGCATTCTTCTGCCCAGCTGCTGTTTCACTGCACACTTGTTCCCCTGCTTTTTTAATTTTTAATACAGACCAAGAGCACAGGAAGCATCTTTTGGGAGGTGAGCAGTGCTCTCTGACCCTGCTGGGAGCTGAAGAACAGTGTTTGTGCGGAGCTTGCCCCTTTCAGTGTGAAGTTGTGGCCTTCAGGGAGGCTGTATTCCCAAGGAAGAGGTGCTGAGAGCTCAGGTGTTGCTGACCAGCCTCACCTGCTGCTCAGCACCCAAGAAATGGTGCAGATTGGATTGTCCTTGTGAACCTCAGTGATAGTAAACTCAGTTTAAAATCACCCTTTCAGAGGGCTGGCCAAAGCTGTTGCATGTATTTATGCATGCCAGCTGTTTTTATCCAAGTGTCAGGTTCCTTCTCCAGAGCTTTGAGGTGCTTGGCTGTGAGGGAAGGAGATCTGGATTTTTGTAACACAAGCAACATGATATATGGTTATTTTCAAGCTGTCTGAAGCAGTGAGTGATGGTGCTAGAAACCCAATTTGATTATTACAAAAAGGGTAGGATCAGTGTTGGGGGTTTGTGTTTTTCATTGCTTTGGTTTAGGGATTTTTTAAAATTTCTGATGTGGAGGCTGTCTTGGCCATCCCTGGTGGAGAAGTAACTAAATGAGTTAAAGCTCTTTATTATTAAGGGGTGGCACACTGGTTGTGGACTGAGGGCTGTGTAATGAAGGGTCTGTGATCCCTCTGGGAGGGTTTATTAATTACTCTCTGGGGAATTAGAAGAGGGATGTGCCATTCCAGGTGCCAGCAGAGATGGGTGTGTGAAGGGAAACTCCTACATGGAGCACAGTGAATTTTTGCCTGCTCCTCATCTCATGCTTTTGTGCATCACAAGGCTAAAACCAGAATAAAGCCCCCACCGTGGTAGCTGAGCATTGTTAAAGAATAGATTCAATCATGCCTACTACAGAAAATGACTTTAACTTGCATAATGATGCAAAGGAGAGTTCCCTCCTCCTCTCTGGCTTTTCATTTTTTGTGTCCCAGTGCTTGCCCTGTGCATGGCCATGATGAAAAGCTGTATGGTTTTGTGGAGCTGGGGGGGTGCTGGCCCTGCTGTGTTCTGCCTGCTTGGTGCTGTCTGTGCTGTGTGAGGGTTCCATGGTGCAGCTGATGGTGCTGCAGCCCCTGCAGGGACAGGCTGAGCTGTGCTGAGTGTCAGCCCCTGAGGAGCAGGAGCTGTGCTCAGGGTGCTGCTGCCTGTAAACACATTTGTCCCATGACAAATGAGCCTGCTTTGTGTGTGCCTGTTAGAGGAGTGGGTTTGGAGTGGCTTGTGAGGTGTTTGTGTTGCAAGTGTGTGAGGCTTAAAGGAACTTGGAAGGGCAAGGACCCAGTGTCACCATTTCTGACAGCTGTGAGCAGTGTCCCAAGCCCTGCACGGGGCACTCCTTACTGTGATTCTAATAAATCCACATCACTGACCAGGGGGACATCTGTAGCTGTGTATTTTGAATATGCTTCCCAAACTTCTAGGGATCTTTAGGGTTTAGATGTAGGAAGAGGGATAGTAAATGCTGTCTTTGTGTTGGTTGCAGTGTCTGTAACCCAGCCCAGAGCTGCAGCCTGGGAGCCCAGCTTCTGTCTGAGCCTGCCAGCTGGAGGTGCCCCTCAGTGTTTGGTGCCAGGGGGGTTGCCTGCCCTGCATCTGAAGGAAGGCATCTCCATCACTACTTACTGAGATGATTGCAAACCCTGAGGAGCTGTTGTTTGCCACTGCAGATGCTTGTGGCAGTCGGACGTGGATTGCAGACTCAGTCTGATTCATGCTCTCTCTTGTTTTTCTGTGTGATTTTTCCTTTTTGTTCTTTTTTTTTATTATTATTATTTTTAACTAGTAATGCAAGCTCAGTTGCCTAATTAATTGGAGCCTGTTTGACCAAGATGAGTGCACAGATGAAAGGCAGTCAGATGAAAGTCCTGGAATACTTTGGGGCAAATCAGTGGGAACAAGATCCAGCTTTGAAAAACTTGTTACTACAGGTGTTATCTTCTGAGAGGATTTTGGCTGCCTTTTGTCTCTGCCCTTTCTCAGTAGGTTGATCTGCAGTGTTGTAGACTATAGACACCCAGTTAATATGAAATGCTCAGTAGAGATGGCAAAATTTCTTGGTTTTTCTTAGTTGACAAAATGGGATAAGGGTCTTAGGATGGGCTGGGAATTGCTTGAGATAATTCTGGGTTGTGCTGAAGTGGAAATTGCCATAGTGAAACAGGATCTGGTTTTGGGAGTAGGCATTTTTGTTGGTACACAAAGTAGGAGAAAACTTTTGAAATTTGCTTTTGGTAATGTTTCCCACCTCCATCCCCCTGTGCTGGAACAACATTGGGATGGAACTTTGGACTGAGTGACAGTGCTGGCATAGTCTCACACGTTCAAAGGTGGCAGCAGATTGCTGCACTAATGGGAATTTCTGCTCGGCGTGTGGAAGGGAGAGGGGAAAGATGAATGCACTGACTGAGCCAGCAAAGTGTTCCAGCCAAGAAAAGTCCCAGGATACAGCAGCAAAGCTTGTAAATTGTATTTGAAGGTGTGTTTAAGGTGTGTTGTGTGAGACAGTGGTGAGGGTCCAGTTGAGGGTCTCCTTCTGGATGGTCCAAGCTGCACATTCAGATTGCAGCTGGTGATCAAGCAGGAGGATGAAGACAGTGGAGGGTTTGTCAGGAGACAAGCCTCAAATTTTGTTTGCTGGCTTCTAAAGACATGCAAATTTTGGAATTTTCCAGGGGGGAAAGTTAATGATATGCTGTACACTGCAGAATGCTTGATTTCATTTTTGAAATCCTGTTACTTCCTGGAATGCTTGTGTGGCAATATTTGGTAGAGATCATAGTGATAGGAATTATTTTCGGTGCTGTTTATGTATTTCATTCCAAAATTATGAGATGATCAGTGCCATCAGCAGGGTCTGCTCTGCTGGAAAGGGCAGTGTGGTGAGGTGGGGAGGGTGACATTGTTATTATATTATATATTATATATAATTATATATATTATATATATTATATATATATTATAATATATATATATTATATATATTATATATTATTATACCTGTGGAGGGGGTACAGCATTGTTTATGGTGACAGTCTCCAGCTACAAGCAGGGTTTTACTGCATCCCTGGGTCAGGAGTGAAAGGTTCCTTTTGCATCAGTAAGAACAGAGCACAAACTCTGCAGGAACACTGCAAACCTGTTCCTCGTTCCCCTGTGTGTCTCTGAGGGCTTTGGAAGAGAGAAGAGCTGTGTTAATCCTGAGTGTTGCTCAGTTCTGAAGATGGCTGCCTGACCTGTTTTTGCTGGCAGTGTGTTTCCCTGCCCAGTTTCTCTCTGGTTTTATTTAAACATGTGCACTAGGCTGATAGTTTAATGAAGTGATATTTGATCATGCAGCTGCCCATAACTTTTTACAAAACTCCTGCCAGAGAGGGAGCAGGTTTCCAGATAGGTTTGCAGCTTTTTGCTGAGATTTGCATTTTGCAGGGCTCTTTGTCACCCAGGAGATCCCTCTGTAAACCTTGAGCATACCTTGTCCAGAAGCACAGCCTGTGCGTAGCTGCTCCTCCTGATTTGTTTATGTTCTGTGGTGAATTAAAAGCCAGCATGACAATAAAATAAACTAATCTTTCCTTCTGGGCAGCACAAACCCTTCCTATTGAGAGCTGCAGAGAGCTTGAGTCCCCTTGCACATGCAGCCTGATTAAACTCTGTTGTTCCAAGGCTGCTCCTTCTCCACCAGCCCCCCCTTCACAGGGCACAAAGACAGCACTGAGCGAAGCAAAAACTTGGTGATTTCAGAGGACACGTTCCATGAGCCTCTGTCTCACAGATGCTGTTACAGTAAAGCTTTCTCTTGCCCTCAGCAGAATGCAATGCATTGACAGAGCAGAGCAGCAATCTTCATTTGGCTCATCCAAACAAAGGTTGTCCAAGGAAGTACACAGGAGAGGGGGTAGGTGCAGGTGGAGATGACAACTACAGAGCTGGAAAATCATGAGCATGGAAGCAGAGATGTGTAATGGTCTCTGCTCCTCTCCTGTGGGTCACTATTGGTAGATGAATTTAGAAGAGAAGCTTGGTAGATGAATTTATAAGAAAAGCCTCTGTGACCGTGTTCACAGGGGTCTGAGGTTGAGGGAAGAGATGAGGATCTGACTCCATGTTTCAGAAGGCTGATTTATTATTTTATGATATATATTATATTGAAACGATACTAAAAAAATACAAGAAAGGGTTTCATCAGAAGGCTGGCTAAGAATAGAAAAGGAATGGAATGATAACAAAGGTTTGTGTCTCGGACAGAGAGCCCGAGCCAGCTGACTGTGATTGGCCATTAATTAGAAACAACCACATGAGACCAATCCCAGATGCACCTGTTGCATTCCACAGCAGCAGATAATCAATGTTTACATTTTGTTCCTGAGGCGCCTCAGCTTCTCAGGAGGAAAAATCCTAAGGAAAGGATTTTTCAGAAAGTATCGTAGCTACATGGTTGGTAGATGAATTTAGAAGAGAAGCTTGGTAGATCAGTTTAGAAGGGAAGCTAGTGGGATGTGATGCTTTGTGTTGAATTTGGGAAGTTGATTCACTGTAGGAGCGTTGGGGGTTGGGACAATCGGGACGGACGAAAACGAGAGATTTTTTTAAGTTAGGTTGTGGAACTTGGGGTTTATTGCAAAGGGCCTGGGTGCAGGGCCCTGCTGGCAGCTGCCAGACACAGCTGGAGCAGGATGAGAGAAGAGAGGGCAGAGAGGATGAGAGGGCAAGAGAGTAAAAGGGTAAGAGAGTGAGGTTCCCATTACAATACAATAAATCTTCTGTGTTGAATATTCTGATTCTCACTAACCAATCTAGTACAAGATACAAATCCTATAGCATTTCCATACAGCCTATCAGGATCACTACATTACCACACTGTGTTACATTTTAAACCCCAAAAACTCCTCTTTGGGCCCCTTCTGCCAAGCTGTAGGGTCTGCTCTGACCCTTGGGCCTGTCTGCAAGCAGAGGGTGTTGTTCCATCAAAAGGGGATTGCTTTCAGTTTGGCTACATCATTGTTTTCCAGTTGTTCAGTAACTGAGGTATCTCAAAGCTTGCTTTCATTTCAATCTTGCTTACAGTTTCCATATTCTCAAAATCTTTTGCCAGACAATCACATTTATAAGGCTTTCCTGTTCCATCTTCCCCACCATAATGGCCTCTGCTCCTCTGCTGTGGCTCACTAGATGAATTTAGAAGAAAAGCTTGCTAGGTCAGTTTAGAAGGGAGGGTGTTGGGATGCGATGCCTCGTGTTGTGTTTGGGAAGTTGTTTCCCCGCCTCGGTGCTCCTGGCTGAGGTGAGCGCCGCGCCATGCCGCGCGGCCTGCGTGAGGCGGGCTGGCCTGGCCGCGGAGCTGCGGGCGCTCACCGGCCGCGTCCCCCCTTCCCTCCCTCCGTGTCTCCGCAGCTGCCCTGGGCGTGCAGCAGCCCTCGCTGCTGGGAGCCTCCCCGACCATCTACACGCAGCAGACGGCGCTGGCAGCCGCGGGGCTGACCACGCAGAGCCCCGCCAACTACCAGCTGAGCCAGAGCGCCGCGCTCCAGCAGCAGGCGGCAGCCGCGGCCGCGGCCCTGCAGCAGGTAAAGCACCCACCGCGGCCGGCGCTGCCCGAACTGCGGCCGGCTAAAGGACCCAGGAGGAAAGGAGAATGGCAAATGGTGAACATCGCAGTGTGAACCTGTCTCTTATCCATGGCGGGATGGGCGGGCATAGATGGCAGAGGTGGAGTTGGTTAGGGGGAAGTTGGGATGGGGAGGAGCTGAGTGGTAGCGCTGTGGGAGAATGGGGGTGCTGCATCTAAGCTGAGAATCTCAGTATCTCCCATCTCTCTCTCTCTATGTATATATATATATATATATATCCTTTATGGGATTTTGCATGATTTTGTAATGTGCCTTAAGCGTCAGGCTTAACAAAAATTGCTGACTTTAGCTAGAAAGAGAATTAGTGGGAAGTTGGGCTGTAGAGGAGCTGATTTTTAGTCCTTTGGGAGAATGGGCTTTGCTGCATCTAAACTGAGAATCTCAAGTATCTCCCACCTCTCTCTCTCTCTATATATATATATATCTATCTCCTTCATGGGGTTTTGCATGATTTTGTAATGTGACTTAAATACCATCTTAAGCATCAGGCTTAACAAAAATTGCTGACTTTAGAAAGAGAACATCAGGGCCCACTCTACAGGCTCAGAATAATTGTTACAAAAATTATATACATTGATATTATGAAAATTATATACATTGATATTATGAAAATTATATACATTGATATTATGAAAATTATATACATTGATATTATGAAAATTATATACATTGATATTATTAGTTATTTTTAAATTAAAATTGTTAAAGGTTAATTGTTTTTATCTAGAACTCGCTAAGCAGGTAACTGATGTTTGATGTTATTGCGGTAATAATTCTCCTGTTTATGAGATATTTTGCTTTTATCTGTTTCAGCAATATTCACAACCTCAGCAGACTCTCTATAGTGTACAGCAACAGGTTTGTCTGATTCTTACTGTGTACATCACAAATAAGTTTAAAATAATGTTGATTGTGTGTCTTGTAGGATTTGTCTCCGAAATCATCCTCATGTGGGAAGTTGTTAAAGAAACTTAAGTAACATAAAGAAACTTTGTGTGGCAAAAGAGAGCTTGAAGTTCATAAACTTGGAAAGATGTGTGCAGAATGGAAACCTGCCTACCTTCCTGCAAAAACAAATTTTAGAAATACTTTCTGTTCCATGTGTAAATGATTTTCTGCTGAACTTTGCTCCAAACAGGGCCGTGTATTTTAACTGCTGGAAAGACGCTGTCCAAAAACGTTCCCTTTTGGATTTTTATTATGATCTTCTAACTTAACAGGATTTTTAAAAAGAACAAAAGTACAAGGGAATTACATACCTAAGCTGTTCCAGCTGCCAAAATTTTTTTGGTATTGCTATTAACTTTCAGTTCAAAAAAATTCAGTATTTCTCCTTTCTGTATAAACCTGGGTTATACAATATCAAAATTAACCCCAGAGGCACAGTTTTACAGATGTGCAAACTGCTGAAATGACCAAGCCCTAAAGGACTATTAACTGACTCAGATTAAGCAAAAAGTCTTACTTGTAAAGAAGAGGTAGAATTGTACAATTTCCTTAAGCATATAAAATTAATTTATAACTTTATTTATTTTAAGTTGCAGCAACCTCAGCAGACCCTTTTAACTCAGGTTAGTTTGGCTTTATTGTTTGGTCTTCATCCCCAAACACAGATAATGCAAGAGTGCAAATTTGTGACATCTTGGTATTTTAATCTGTAAAATGAACTAATATGAATGAACATTTTATTGGTACAGGTTTATTTCATCCAGATGTTAAAATATGCATAGCCTTGGTTTCAAAAATTAATAGCAACCACTCTTCCTTAATCTTGAAGGGAACATATGTGTTGATGATTTTTTTTTTGTTTTTTTGTTTGAACTTCAAGTGTCCATTTATTTTGCAGTAAATAACAAATGGGGAAAATCTTTCTCTTCTCTCTGAAGGAATTTATTTTCCTCTATTAACAGTATGTGTATAAAGAGGTTTAAAAAGAACCTTGCTGAGCTTGATGGGTTTAAAACATGCAGCCATTTAACACATTGCAAATTCCTCTAGTTCCATTTTCACTTGAACTTTTAAACAGGCTTTAAAAAGGTAAAAATGTTTGACTTGATTTCATTACCTTACTGTGTTCTGCTTTTGTAAGGGGAGTACATGACCTGTTGAGCTAGGGAAGGGTTTGTGTTGTCCTCAGCCTTCACTGACTTCTAATTCCAGGTGGGATATGAATGCAGAATGACCTCTTAAGCATTTATTCCTAGCAAAGCTGGGGATTTATCTCCACTTCAGGCCCACTGTATGTGTTGCCTGTAGACAGTAATGCATCTTCATGCTTTTTGTCTGGACAAGGTACATTTTTGGGGGAAGCTGACTCTTACAAAAAAGAATGATAAACAAAACCAGTCTTCATTAAAGTAAGAAACATATAATCTTCAAAAAAACCAACAACCTGACAAAAACCACAAGAAACTTCCGTCATCTGAAATATCTGTTCTAGGTGCTCTAGTCACATTAACTGCTGTACGTGTGGCTGGAGGAGCTGCTCCCTGGCAGTGTGAGAGCACTGAGTGTTCCTTTGTTTTACCTGAAATGTCAGTTCTAGGTGCTCTAGCCATGTTAAACAGCATTTTCTGTGGCTGGAGGAGCTGCTCCCTGGCAGTGTAAGAGCACTGGGTGTTCCTTTGTTTTACCTGAAATGTCAGTTCTAGGTGCTCTAATGATGTTAAACTTATTTCTGTGGCTGGAGGAGCTGCTCCCTGGCAGTGTAAGAGCACTGAGTGTTCCTTTGTTTTACCTGAAATGTCAGTTCTCGGTGCTCTAATGATGTTAAATTTATTTCTGTGGCTGGAGGAGCTGCTCCCTGTCGGCGTGGCAGCTGTGACAGCCCTGAGCGTTGACTTGTTTTACCTGAAATTTGTATTTTAGGTGCTCTAGTCATGTTAAATTGTTATTTCTGTGGCTGGAGGAGCTGCTCCCTGTCGGTGGCAGCCGTGCCAGCGCTGAGCCTTGCTCTGTTCTGCCTGCAGTGTCAGTTCTAGGTGCTCTGATGAAGTTAAACTGTTATTTGTGTGGCTGGAGGAGCTGCTCCCCGTCGGTGGCAGCCGTGCCAGCGCTGAGCTCTGCTCTGTTCTGCCTGCAGTGTCAGTTCTAGGTGCTCTAATGAAGTTGAACTGTTATTTGTGTGGCTGGAGGAGCTGCTCCCCGTCGGTGGCAGCCGTGCCAGCGCTGAGCCTTGCTCTGTTCTGCCTGCAGCCGGCGGTGGCGCTGCCCACCAGCCTGAGCCTGTCCACGCCGCAGCCGGCCGCGCAGATCACCGTGTCCTACCCCGCCCCTCGCTCCAGCCAGCAGCAGACCCAGCCCCAGAAGCAGCGGGTCTTCACGGGAGTGGTCACCAAGCTGCACGACACCTTCGGCTTTGTGGATGAAGATGTCTTTTTTCAGCTTAGGTAAGCTGTGGGCGCTCGCCTGCAGATGTGATCACTTTGTGATGCTCTCAGTAGTCAAAAGTGGACATGGTTGCACCCTAATTCTCTGTGCAGTAGTGTGTTGTTTTCATTCAGCAGTGAAAGTCAGAGAGGTTAATAGATGTCTGAGGTACTTTGTGGTGCTGTTCACAGGGGTCCCAGAATGAGGGAAGAGATGAGCATCTGACTCCATGTTTCAGAAGGCTTGATTTATTATTTTATGATATGAAAGCTATACTAAAAGAATAGAAGAAAGCATTTTATCAGAAGACTAGCATGCAAGAAGTGGAATGATAACAAAGGCTTGTGACTGACTGAGAGTCTGAGCCAGCTGACTGTGATTGGCCATTAATTAGAAACAACCACATGAGACCAGTCACAGATCCACCTGTTGCATTCCACAGCAGCAGATAACCATTGTTTACATTTTGTTCCTGAGGTCTCTCAGCTTCTCAGGAGAAAAAATCCTAAGGAAAGGATTTTTCATAAAATGTGTCTGTGACAGTACTTCATGCGAACTTTTGAATTTTTTTAATGCAAAGCCCAAAGCTGGGAGATCCAGAGGTTGCTAGCTTCATGTAATAGAAAATTGCAGAATTTGTGGGTGATTAAAAGCACAAAACCTACTGTCTGCATGTCTTAACTTGGTGCTGTTTGGGGAACTTTCCCCTTAGGGCCCAAGACAGGGAATTACTACGTTCCTGTACATACCTGAACTGAAGCAACTAATGCTGAATTTGGGGGTAGATGCTCTTCCCATAAGCTTTTTTTTAAATTAATTTTGCCTACTGTCTCCCATCTTAAATGAAACATGCAAAAAAGCCAAGCTAAAGAAGCCTCACACCCATTTTCTGTAACATTTGCAGCGCTGTCAAAGGCAAGACCCCTCAGGTGGGTGACAGGGTTCTGGTAGAAGCCACGTACAACCCCAACATGCCGTTCAAGTGGAACGCCCAGAGGATCCAGACCCTGCCCAACCAGGTGGGTGCAGTGCAGGTGCTGGGGCAGGGGCAGGGGCTGGGCTGCAGCTCCCCCTGACCCTCGCTGTGTCCCCAGAACCAGAGCCAGGCGCAGCCGCTGCTGAAGACGCCGCCGGCCGTGCTGCAGCCCCTGGCCCAGCAGACCTTCGGAGTGCAGGCACAGCCACAGCCACAGTCCCTGCTGCAGGCACAGATCTCTGCAGCCTCCATCACACCCCTGCTCCAGACACAGCCTCAGCCCCTGCTGCAGCAGCCACAGCAGAAAGGTGGGAACTCCTGTGAACCTGTGGGGGGTCACTGTGGTGGGAGTGACGGGGGGTGGGACAGATGGGGAGCAGAGATCTCTGCAGCCAGGTCAGGAACTTGGGGTTTATTGCACAGGGCCTGGGTGCAGGGCCCTGCTGGGATTTGGGGTTTATTGCACAGGGCCTGGGTGCAGGACCCTGCTGGGATTTGGGGTCTATTGCACAGGGCCTGGGTGCAGGGCCCTGCTGGGATTGGGGTTTATTGCAGAGGGCCTGGGTGCAGGGCCCTGCTGGGATTTGGGGTTTATTGCAGAGGGCCTGGGTGCAGGGCCCTGCTGGGATTTGGGGTTTATTGCAGAGGGCCTGGGTGCAGGGCCCTGCTGGGATTTGGGGTTTATTGCGCAGGGCCTGGGTGCAGGGCCCTGCTGGGATTTGGGGTTTATTGCACAGGGCCTGGGTGCAGGGCCCTGCTGGGAGCTGCCAGACACAGCTCAGAGCAGGCCCCAGAGAAGGAGAGAGAGGTAAAGAGAGTGGGAAAGAGAGAGAAGGCAAGAGCATGGTAAAGAGGATGAGAGAGTAAAAGAGAGGATCAGAGAGCAAGGTTCCCCTTACAATACCGTAAGTCTTCTTCTGTGTTGAATATTCTGATTCTCACTAACCAATCTAGTACAAGATACAAATCCTATAGCATTTCCATACAGCCTATAAGAATCACTACATTACCACACTGTGCTACATTTTAAACCCTAAAACCTCCTCTTTGGGCCCCTTCTGCCAGGCTGGCAGGGTCTGCTCTGACCCTTGGGCCTGCCTGCAGGCAGAGGGAGTTGTTCCATCAGAAGGGGATCACCTTCAGCCAGCCACACCATTGTTTTCCAGTTGTTCAGTAACTGAGGTATCTCAAAGCTTGCTTTCATTTCAATCTTGCTTATAGCTTCCATATTTTCAAAATCTTTTGCCAGGCAATCATATTTATAAGGCTTTCCTGTTTCATCTTCCCCAACAACTCTGGTGCTATGTGGGTGATGGTTATTTTCCTGTTAATCAGAAGGTGGAAGTAATAGCTAAAATAATATGGAGGGGACTCTGCTGAGTGTTCAGATTGGATATGTCTTCCTGCACCTTTGTGCAAGGCACGTTGCCTGCAGTAGCTCAGAAATCACCTGGTTACTGAAGTCCCCGTGGACTCCTGTTCATGTTAAGATTTTGTAAGCCAAAAGCAAATTCAGTGTAATTTTTGTTCTTTCTCAGACAAGTTGGGGAGTTGAAAGTATTAGTAGCAGTGCAGTCCTTCAGCATCTTTGCAGTTTTCCACAAAATCAGGTTTCACAGTTGTGTTCTTAAAGCTGTTGTTTCTTTGCTTATTAATTTCAGTTAGCCAGCTGGGCATCTGAGAGAAGAAACACTGCCAAACATGGCAAATCTAAAACAAAGGCTGTGAAGTCTCTCACACTTTGAGTGGCTAAGGAATCAGTGACAGAAATGATAATATTAGGACTGGTCTTAACACAGTAAAAGCAAGGGCAGAAGAACCAAAGCAGAATTGTTTTGCATAAATGCTTACTGCAATTTAATTAGTCCTAATTGTTCATTGGTGTTTAATAACATTTGCTCCACTTAAATCACTTGCTGAAATGTCTCAAGGCAAAGAAATTACCTGCTGAGGGATTGGTATAGCAGTGTGATATATTGATTTAGGAATATTTTTCAGGATGCCAGTTATTTTTATGTATGAATAGCCTTAAAATGAGGATTTCAGTTTTCCTTCAGTAAAATGAGTAGGTAGTAGTATATCTGTAATTTAAGTTTTTGGAAAGGCTTAGCTGTTTATTAAGATGAATTCCATGTGCTTAGATTGTATTAGCTTCCATCTCAGGAGGATGCTTTTAACCAATTTCACTTGGATAGAGTGTCAGCTTGCCTCAGTGAAGGAAAGTTTAGTTCTCTTGAGTTTCCTTGGGGGGCTGTTGAAGGATAAATTTCAAATCAGAAAGTGAAGCAGCTGCAAGCAGCAGTGCTTGCCACGTGTAGGTGCTTGCCCCTGTTCTGTATGGGTGCTGTCCCTTCTGTTGCAGGTGGTTTGCTGCAGCCCCCAGTCCGTCTGGTTTCACAGCCACAGCCAGCTCGAAGACTTGACCCACCATCCAGATTTTCTGGCAGGAATGACCGAGGTGGAGACCCCATGCCAAACCGAAAGGATGACAGGAGGTAGGTAGGCCAGACTGTGATCCAGAAAGAGCTTTCCTCACCCAGAGCTGAGCTGCCTGCTCCAGAGTGGGCCAGCAAGAGCCACAAGTGGTGTTACCCTTAGGAATTAGGGAAGAGTTCTTACCTACCTGAAAGTAAGGAGTTGTGTTATCAGTTTGTATTGTAAAGAGAGTACTGGAACTCCTTGCCTTGTTTGAGCTGTGTCTGACAGTTGTGCTAGACGTGACTTTGCGTTCTGTGTGTCGTTGAAGCCGAGAGCGGGAGCGGGAGCGGCGCCGGTCCCGGGAGAGGTCCCCGCAGAGGAAGCGCTCGCGGGAGCGATCGCCGCGGCGGGACCGGGAGCGCTCCCCGCGCCGCCCGCGCCGCGTGCTGCCCCGCTACACCGTGCAGTTCTCCAAGTTCTCCTTGGACTGGTACGTGTGCGTGCGTGGCGCGGCTGCCGGAGCTGCGCCGGTCCCCTGTGTGTCTATAAGTGATGGTCCTGGCTCTCGAGCTCTTCCCGTAACCTTTGTTAAGTGAATTTTCCCTTCTTTCTTCCACCTTTCAATGTAACGTGCAAAAAACCTAGCTGGTCAAGTATGTAATGGCTAAGAACCTTGTATGATGAACTTGTGTTGAAGTGAGGGGAGAATGATTATTTTGTGATGTATTGGACTTAAGTTTATTGATCTATTAGCTAGTTTAAATAATAGTGTTAACAAACTTAATGTATATTTTAAAATTTAGGTTTATGATAGGCTAACAGAGAAAACTCTTAACTACTCTTTTTGTTTTACAATACTGTTGATTGTTTACACAAAATAAAACTAGTGTTTTCACTGTGATATGAAAGGTTTTTAAAACTTCTATATCTGTTCTCAGGGTGCTGTCTTTTTTCAGAGAGGGTGTTTCACTTGTTATGGGAAGACTGCCTGAGAACTTTATTGTTTATACAGTGATGTCTGAGAGAGTCTAATTGTTCATAGAAATCAGGCTGGGAACTGCTTTGGAACTGCTTTGCAACTACCTTTTACTTTTCTCTCAATTGTATGGCTTCATGGCCTTTTTCTTTAAGCTATGCTTGAACTAAACTCCCGACAAACTTGTTGGAGGTTCTGTGTTGCTTTAGAGTGCTATTGCAAAATAGCTTTATAGCATTGTTTAGTGAAAATTCCCTAACATGCAGACCCTGAATGGGAAGAGTGTTTAATAGTTACTTTTTTAAACTTCATCCATGACATTCAAACATAATATTCTTGAGATGTTATATATCCAGCACCAGATATACAGTGGTTGTATTGCCAGTTAATGCACCTCTTGAGTCAATAGTTGATAATTGTGTGTCTTTGCATCCTGCCTGTGTTCCAGCCGTAGCTGTGACATGATGGAGCTGAGGAGGCGTTACCAGAACCTGTACATCCCCAGCGACTTCTTTGATGCTCAGTTCACGTGGGTGGATGCTTTCCCCATGTCTAGACCCTTTCAGCTGGGAAACTACTGCAATTTCTATGTAATGCATAGAGAAGTAGATCCTATAGATAAGAACGCTGCTGTCCTCGATCCACCCGATGCTGATCATCTCTACAGTGCTAAGGTTTGTGTGCTTTTCCACCGATAGCACTATTCATTAGAAGGTTTTTTATCAATAGGGTGCAAAAGGAGATGTAACTGAACTGAAGACATTCTGCAGCCATTTAAGCAAAGTACAGCATTTTAAACTTTTCAATAAAAAACTAGTATGTAGAGCTTGAAGAATCACAACTGAAATTCAGTTTGTTTTTGTGTTACTAGGGCTGTGCTAAATCTTGTGCTTACAGAGGGCTCTTGCATTGTCTGCACCCAGTTGCAGTGATGTGATTATAGGAAAGAAAGCCAGCTCCTGCAAGGTCTCGGAATGATTTCTTAGGCAATTCATTTTGAGTAGTTAATGGAGTCCTTTTTATTCCTTCAGTACAAACTTGATGGAAAATCTTGAAAGCAAGAAGGAGTGATGATGTTTTAAACCTATTCCATTGCTGAAATAATCTGTGGAAAAAAATAACTGAACTCTTTCTGTGCAGTTTGTGTTATTCTGTTTAGTGGTATTTTTTTTTCCTTATTTCCTGTTCATTTCAATATTTATTTTTTTGTTTGAAGTAGATTGAGATCTGTCTTTAGCATGTATTATTTCTAATACAGATTGGTAAAATCTCAGACCTGTTTCAATGACAGACTTCAAATGGAACAGGTTTTAGGAAAATGTTTTGATAAAGGGGTCTTTTATACATGATTACAGCCCTTGATGCAGCATATTTTGACATTCACATAGAGAGACTTAACTAACTTGCCTTCTATGTGCAAAACTTGTAAAGCTCAAGTATCAGGCATTCTGGTTTTTCAGTCTGTGCAGAGCAAGAGCTGCCTTTCAGAAAGCTGAGCTTCACAACACAGTCAGTAGCTGAGAAGGAGCATCCTGTTTTATCATACACCTGTTTAGGGTGTAGAGTGACCTTGTTAAGTGTTGGTATGTGTGTTGGTGCTCGTTGTTGATCAGTTGTAGTGAGACCTCCACCAGACTGCTCTGACTTGCCCCCCAGGTGATGCTGATGGCCAGTCCCAGCATGGAAGATCTCTACCACAAGTCCTGTGCTCTGGCTGAGGATCCCCAAGAACTTCGGGATGGATTTCAGCATCCTGCTAGACTTGTAAAGGTAAATATGCTTCCATGCCAGACACTTTTGGCAATGAAGGTTGGTTATAGAGCTTTGCTGTTTTTGACAGCAGGAGAGGAGCTGGTAGACAGCTGAATGACAACTTCATTTTTCCTCTGAAGAGATCTAGTTTATATGTCAGTTCTTTTCCACTTATAGGAGCTTCACATTTACTGCTTTGTTCCACTTAGTCAAACTACAACAATTAACTTTGTTAGCTGCTTTTTACAAGCACTTACTGATTTTGTAAGGGCTCAGCTGTGAAGAGAATACACGTGAAACAACAGTTAAGCAGCTGTTGTGTTAAGTGAAACTTAACCATTAAACTGAAGAGGCTGTAAGTGCTGTGGTGTTTCAGGACAACAGACTTGTTTTGCAGTTAAATTCTAACTTACAGCACACGGGAATACTTTCATTTATAGGTATGATGCTCTTGTGGCCTCACCTTCTGTAGCTTTTCTTCTTCACCTTTAAGCAGGCTCATCTCTAAACGTGTGTCAGAATTAAGGCACCATTTAAGTTAATGTCTTTTGGGTTAGAAAGCTTTTAATTGCAAAGGGACAAGCCTGTACCAGTAAACAACCTTGATGGAAAATCTTGAAAGCAAGAATGAGTGATGATGTTTTAAACCTATTCCATTGCTGAAATAATCTGTGGAAAAAAATAACTGAACTCTTTCTTGACTGATTTTCATTTTCAGATTTCAAAGTAATTTCACGATTTATTCACGGATTTCAGTGTGTGTGCTATGAAATATTCTTTGCACTTTGGGAAAGTGACCTTTTACCCCTACCAGGGGAACATTCAGAAGCCTCTTTTTGTCTAGTTTTTAGTGGGTATGAAAGGCAAAGATGAAGCTATGGCTATTGGAGGACACTGGTCCCCCTCACTGGACGGGCCTGACCCAGAAAAGGACCCCTCGGTGCTGATAAAGACGGCAATTCGCTGTTGCAAGGCTCTTACAGGGATTGACTTAAGTGTGTGCACGCAATGGTAAGTACTGCATACTGCACTGCACTGCCAAGTTCAATGTAGAAATGAATGCTTGTCTGTTACCAGGACTTAAAAAAACAAAACAAAACAAAAAAGGCTGGAAAAACCTTTTTTTCTTTGTCAACTGCTCTTGGTAGTTCAGGTGAACTACTCAAAGGATGTTCTGTTTGGTAATCAGCTTGATTGGTGCCAACTGTGCTGAATACTGCATTAAGAACTAATTAAAAATTCTGGGTTTATTTTGACATGTTATACTGTAATTTTTTAATGAATGTGCGTTGAAAATATTTTTCATTTTGTGCATAGCTGGAGAGGATCGTCAAGAGAACTTCATTTCGTTATTCTTTTGTTATAAATAAATAGCCGTTTGTTATACAGCCATATTTTCTCTTGATGAGTTTCTGTCCTGCATTAACACTCACTGTGGTTGTACCAATACCAGGAAAGCCTATTGTATGCTAAATTTGAAGTTCTTCCACAACTTCTGTTTGCACATAAAACCTACTTGGGCTAAACAACAAGTTTTGTGAAAAGCATTTTGTCGATTTTCCTCCTTTTCAGTCGCGATACCTCTTTACAAGTGTGCCAGAGGAGAAAATATGGCTCCCATAATTTTTTTCTTTAGATAAACCTCAAGGTCTTGCAGCAAAATTTCTTTACTTGATGTGCTACAAGTGATCTAGGCTCTTGAGAAATGTATTGTAGAATTTTTTTTCCAACATGCTTCTTCCCTTGCAACAGGTACCGTTTTGCAGAGATTCGCTACCATCGCCCTGAGGAGACCCACAAGGGGCGTACGGTTCCAGCTCATGTGGAGACAGTGGTTTTATTTTTCCCGGATGTTTGGCATTGCCTTCCCACCCGCTCAGAGTGGGAAACCCTCTCCCGAGGATACAAGCAGCAGCTGGTCGAGAAGCTTCAGGGTGAACGCAAGGAGGCTGATGGAGAACAGGCACTGAACGCTAATCCCTTTTTCTATTTCTGCTTCTCACAGGCACAGGAACACAGGCACAAAATGCACACCACATACTACACAACATACATACACAGGAGGAACATAACTGGTAACAATGACTGGTAAACCAGCTTTCAGCAGTGTAGTGAATGTTGCTTTTGATTTTTATTTCAGCTAGTTCACTAACTGTAAATGTGTATGCTGATATCACAAACGGAATTAAATTGTGCTTACCATGCGCAGACATTTTTATCGTAGACGTAGTTGCTGGAATCTGGGACCAGTTGTTGAGTGAGATTCAGTTTATGAATAGCTGTCTTCAAACATTTTGCCATTTTCTGAAATTTCTAAATTCTCTCTCGTGGCCAGTTCTAATTGTGATATTTGAAATTGAACAAACATTAGTCCGAAACATCTGAATTTCAGGCCATGTGGCTGATCAGCATCTTGGAATAAGGGAAGGTCTGACTGAACAAAGAGTAATTTGGGGCATTTAAAATGTGGGGGAAGATCACCCGCTGTGTGGTTACTGGAGACCAGCAGTGTCTGTGTAACCCCAATATCCTTTGTGGTGTTGCTTATCACCCTTTTGTGTTCCACAGATCTGGCTTGTATTGGCTGAGTGGCACTGTGATCATTTATAAAGTGGTAGAATGTGTGTGTGAACTTGTCTAAATAATAACTTTAGGAGAAGACTATCTGAAACAGTTGTGACCTTGCACAGATCAGCAACAGAATTTAAAAAGTAACTGAAATGCTTTCAAGCTTTCTGAAGGATAATTTTGAAATTTTGTTTGTCAGGATGAAGAGGAAAAGGATGATGGGGAAGCTAAAGAGATCTCTACGCCTACACACTGGTCTAAACTGGATCCAAAAACAATGAAGGTAACAAACACTTCTGAAAATTTGTAATTTTTCACTTTTAAGACATGACCTGAAATGCAGCAGTATGTTCCCTTAACTGAGCAAGAAAACTTCAGTAGTGTTCTGCTGAATTTATAGGTACCAGATGTGGTATCACAGTGTGCAGGGATGACTCCTGTATATTGTAGAAAGTGAAAGCAGCTAACTAAATCTATTCTGAACTTTGTACAATTAAAGGGTATTACTTATGATACATGAACTGGAAAACAAGAGTTCTGCTGTAATCTGCCAGATTACTACTTAACTAAGAAGTGTGGGGTCTAAAATACTTGAAAAATTGTGCATTTTTGTACAATTACTGCCTTTTTAAACTCTGTCAGGAGACATAATAAAAACTTTCCTTGAAAACAGTAGTAACAATAAACTATTTTACTTTAATAAAATCCTTTCCCTGCCTCTGTGAAAATTTCCCCAGAAAGAAGTTTTTTGTGGAAAACATCAATTTAAATGCAATGGGGTTTTTTGTAACAGTAACTGTTAGTGTTTTTCAGCACAAGTTTAAAAGTTCAGTTGACTTTTCAGAGCTGTTGATTTTTACCTCACTTTCTCTGCTAATCCAGTGTTTTGTGATGTCACTGCCTGATGCCACTGACAGAATTTTCCTTTGCCAGGTGAATGACCTTCGCAAAGAGTTAGAGAGCCGAACCCTCAGCTCCAAGGGACTGAAATCCCAGCTGATAGCTCGGCTGACAAAGCAGCTCAAAGTAGAGGAGCAAAAAGAAGAGCAAAAGGAGCTAGAGAAGTCTGAGAAAGAAGAGGAAGAGGAGGAGGATAGGAAATCTGAAGATGATAAAGAGGTTAGGATTTGGACATACTTGGTTTAAGTCCTAAGTACATGTGAAATATATTAAATATTTGTGTAAATATGTATAAGCACAAAAGGTAGAGGCATGTGCCTACTTCTGCTGGGATTTTGTTATTCTCAGGTGACTGTACTGGGAACTCTTGCTGTACCTTGAGCTGCTGAATTGGGAAGAGCTCTTGGTCAGTTTGAATTATTTTGTGTCAGCCAAATCAGCTCAAATGTGCCGCTGCACTAAGGGTGTCGGAATTAATGTTTGACCTTAAATCTAAGGAAAAATAAATCCAAGCCTCCTGAGAAAAGCCATGCTCAAGATGAGTGAACACACTTAACACCACCTTAACTCCTTAAACCTACATGAAAAGCAGTTTTAGTTCTGTTTGCCTCTGTGTCTCACAGTCCAGCTTCTTCATGTGGCAGATGGTTTGCTTGGGTTTGTTTGGGTTTGTTTTCCTTTTATTATGAACCTTAATGTTTGGGTACTTGCTGTGTATTGGAGTTTCTCAGTTTTGTGGTTTGTAGTTGCAGTGCCTGTCTGGTTTGCTTCTTCACAAAAATTGACAAAATCTGTGCAATGAGGCAAAAGCTCAGCCACAGAAAGGGGGCAGAAATGTCTAAAAAATGGCTTGTGCTTTAGTTGCTTTTAAACCTGCCTTTTTGTATGTTTCCTGCTAACCTGTATGGGGTGATTGGAAGTTTGATATTTTTATACATCTCTGTCCACCTTGTTGAGGGAGGAAAGGCCGTGTGCTTGCTAATTCTGTCAGCTGCTGCTGCCTTTTCTCACAGCTTGGATGGGATTCAACTAGCTTGGGTTTCTTGCCACAGCTTTCTTTAGGATTGAAGGGGAGCTGTGATTGTGCTGGCTTTTTATGAAGCACAAGCTCTGCCTTGACTTTGTTTGTAGTTAGGAGACTTCAGCATTTGTCTCTTGGCAATCAGTAATATGGTGGCATTTTACATTTTGTAACCCTTCATTTCATTTGCATCAGGTATATCTATAGAGATTGCATTTCCCATAATCAAGAGTTAGATAAATGGTCATCTGTAACTGTTAGAGCTGTGTTGGGTGTCTTTGGAGAGGTGAGGTATGAACCTTTCTCTTCCTTTGTAAGGAGTAAACACCTCTCTGTGCTGTACAGCTGTGTGTTCCTTCCAGCAGCTTGGGCTTTCCTTTGCTCAGGAAAGCAGCGAGTCCCAAAAACTCATGTAGAGGCTGAAACTTCAGCTTTGGAGTGTGATGTTGGTTTCTAGGATGAGGTGAGAGATGAGGAATCTGACTCTGTGTTCTCAGAAGGCTGAGTTATTATTTTATGATATTATATTGTGTTATGCAATGTATATTATGTTATGTTGTATTATATTTATTGTATATGTTATGTTATATTTATTATATATGTTATACTATATAGTATAATATAGTGTAGTATTATACTATATTTTTATACTTATATACTATACTATACTATATAAGTATATATTCTATTCTATTAATATAATATAATTCTATTATATTATACTATATTTTATTATACTATATTATACTATCCTGTATTATACTATATTATACTATCGTATATTATCCTATCCTGTACTATACTGCACTATACCTAATGTAGTGTATCTAGTGTGGTATATCTACTATATTTTATATTATAGAATGCTATACTAAAACTATACTGAAGAAAAAGAAAGATACAGACAGAAGGCTTAACAAGAATGATAATGAAAAACTTGTGACTCCTCAGAGTCTGACACAGCTGATGGTGATTGGTCATGAAGTAAAAACAATTCACATGGCACCAATCCAAGATGCACCTGTTGGATAAACACTCTCCAGCCACATTCCCAAGGAGCCGAACACAGGAGCAGCAATAGGATAATTATTATTTACATTTTTCTCGGAGGCCTCTCAGCCTCCCAGGAGGAAACCCTGGCGCAGGGATTTTCGGAGCGCGCTCACCTGGCTGTTCCATCCCTTGCAGGAGGAGGAGAGGAAGCGGCAGGAGGAGCTGGAGCGGCAGCGGCGCGAGCGGCGCTACGTCCTGCCCGACGAGCCGGCCATCATCGTGCACCCCAACTGGGCGGCCAAGAGCGGCAAGTTCGACTGCAGCATCATGTCCCTGAGCGTGCTGCTGGACTACAGGCTGGAGGACAACAAGGAGCACTCCTTCGAGGTGGGGACACGCTCTTAGCTCTTCTTGTTTCTCTGGAATTGGCCTGTGAATGTTCCTGAGTTGCCACGGCTTTGGCGCGTGTCACGATAGGAGTGCACTCGCTGCGTGGCATCCAGAGGAACACACAGGTTTTCAGATGAAGTTGTGTAAGGATTCCACGTTCAAAGCAGGTAGTAAGAAATCTGACACTTGATAAAATTCTGATATGGTGGGAGTTGCTAAAATTGCACCTTCTCGGGGATCTCTGGGTCAGGATGACCCAGATGTGTTAGGAAGTCTCTTTTCCCAGCCCAGCGACCGAAGGAGGAGTCAGGATTCTTCTGTTCTGCTTGTCAAGGTTGTTTATTTTCTGTTATCTATAACATTCTTTCCCTGACCCACCAAGGTCTGTCCAGCACGTCGGGTTGAGGCACACTGACAACTTAAAGTGTTATCTTTTTATACTAAAAACTACCTGTCCATTATTAACAATCATTTTCCAATACCCATCACCTATGTTAGACAGTGTGTTATCTTTTTATACTAAAAACTACCTGTACGTTATTTACAATAATCTCCCAATACCCATCACCTATGTTAGACAGTGTGTTCCTACTCTAAACCAATCCAAAAGTGCCACCATCACCCAGAAGATGGAGACTAGGAAGAAGGAGAAGAAGGACAAGGCACACCCAAATCCCTCCATCTTGGGACCCTGAGCCCCCATTCTAAAAACTATACAAGTTTTTAATACATGTTTGAAAAGTTTTTGTCACTTTTCTTCTTTGTGTGCAGGTATCATTGTTTGCAGAACTCTTCAATGAAATGCTTCAGAGAGATTTTGGTGTCAGAATTTACAAAGCACTGATTTCTCTCCCAGAGAGAGAGGACAAAAAGGACAAAAAAAGCAAAAAAGATGAGAGAAAAGAAAAGAAAGAAGAAAAAGATGATGAAACAGATGATCCAAAACCTAAAAGAAGAAAATCTGGAGACGATAAAGATAAAAAAGAAGAGAGAGATGAAAAGAAGGTCTGTAGTTAGTTCATATGCAGTCTATCCTGTCTAGATAAATTTTAAAGTGTTTCTATTTCTATTTTACATTGCTCCTTTCAGAAACTCAGCTCTTGTAATGTTAGTTAATTGATTTGACTTCTTGATCTATTTAAATATGCTTCAATTATATTCAGTAATTTAAAATTTTTACAGATGTATTGGGAGTAGTATTTTAACATTCAGCTGTATCATATAAATTTGTATTTGTGTTCTTTGGTGACTTATGTATGTATGTATGTAATGTAGGCAAATTTTGACTGGCAGTAAGGGTTTTACTTTGCTGGGTTTTGATTCTGACTAGATAAATATTTAGGAATTTTTGTTCCAGAGGGAAGATAAAAGGAAAGATGATTCTAAAGAAGAGGAAGAAACGGAAGAGGACAATAATCAAGAAGAATACGATCCAATGGAGGCAGAAGAGGCTGAAGATGAAGATGAAGGTATCTTGAACTATGACTTTTGTGACCTTTAACAAATTTTTTTATCATCACTTATGTTCTTTCAAGCTGGAGAAAGCACTGGAACTAGACAATTCAAAATTGCACTATTAAGCTGATTTTATTCTGGGAATTTTAACCAGTTCTATATCAGATGTAAGTACCTCTATGCCAGGCCCTGTATGAACACAGTGACTGTGAGCTGGCTGTGCTGCTCCAAGCAAGGCATGCATGTAGAAGTGGTTTTATTTTTTTCAGAATGCAGACCTCACGCAGCTCCCATTGAAGTCAGTAGGAGATGTGAGTATTCAGCACCTCTGAAAAAGCAAATCACTTTTACATGCCTGACTTGCTGCTGCTCAGCTCTGGAATGCCATCCTGGCTTTGGCTAGGACACAGGGCAGTGTGGGTGCTCTGCAGCCCATGGTACAGGAGGTTGTTCTTTGTTTGGTGGAGCTGTTAGCTGAATAAGCAGGAGAAGGGTCTGGAGGGCCCTGCAGGCAGTGGCAGCAGCTCTTCCCCTGCTCAGAGGGTCAGGAAGGTGTGAAACACCCTCTGTGCTTTCTGGTTTGACTTTGGGGCAGTTGCCTTTCTGTGCAGAGGTTTTGCTGGGCACGGTTTGAGCTGCAGTCCCAGCATTTTCAGTTGTATTTTTGGCAGAGTTCTGCACCAGCCTTAAAGAGCTGATGCTGATCTGTGGTTTCCAGAATAACTCCTATTTCTTACAATTTATCTGTAAGAGTGGCCTGGGCTTGTCTGTTCTGTACAAGTGCTGCTGCTGCTGCTTCCCAGAGTCTGTCCTTGTCCCATTCCCAGTAAAGAGTTGCTGAGAAAAGCCAACCATGGAGGTGCAGGAGAAAGCAATTGGTTCTCAGAAAAGGGTTGAAAAATTAGCCAAGTGTTGTAATACATAGTTTTCCCCAAGTTTTCCTCACAAGGAAGGTGAGCTTAAAGCTGAACTTGGGACATGATTCTCTGTCCCAAGACTTGCATGGAAGGTGCAGAGCTGCATGCCATAATCCATCCCAGCAGTTGGTCCATTTCTATCTCTCTTTCAGTCTGGTTTTTCTGTACTGCCTGCCTTTAGATAAAAAAACTGCCATTTTTAATTCACATGTAATAAGTGATGTGATCTGTAACTTCCTGGAGAATCTAAGTCATAGGAAGAGTCGTCTCTCACTCAACATGAGTCTAAACATGTGGTTTTAATTACATAGTGTATATGGGTTTTATTGTATGAAATATTTGAGAGTAAATAATACTGAATTTGAATAACCATAGCTGAGTGCAGACTCTGCCAAGCCTCATTAGGGACAATTGTGGCAATTTCCTGCACACCACTGAAATAGATGGAGATGTTGGCAGCACTCACTTTGGCCTAGTTTGCATTTGTTTCAGCTCTGCTGTCCTGTGTGTGAAACAAACACAGGGAAAAAAATATAAATGGCTTATGTTAAAATAAGAGAAAAATCAGAATTTAACAGCGCTCACTTGAATGCATTTTTTGAATTATTTTTCAGGGAAGCATATTGCAGATGTTTGGGGGTTATGTGACTTTTATAGTGGCAGCATGTATTCTGGTGATGGTTATACAAGGGTGTGCTGTGGTATGCTGAATTTTCTTTCTGTTTTGCAGATCGGGACGAAGAGGAGATGAACAAACGGGAGGACAGAAAAGAGGGAAATAAACATTGCAAAGAGAGGGCATCCAAAGATAAAGTAATTAACAGCTTTCTTAACAACTGCACACACCTTGTTGGGGTGTCCTAATTGCAGCTTAGCTTTATTTTTATTGTAAGAGCTGTTTTCCCTTTGAAAGCAGCTGTTAAGTAAATGATTGAGGGCAGAGGGGATGTTTCCTGTTTTATAATTAGGTTAATTCTATGTCCATGTTTTACATACTTGCATGAACAAAAGGAAATTGTGTCTACCAGCTATTACTATCCATTGTGATGTATTTCTTCTAAATACTGAAAGATTACTTTTCATATATAGCTTAAATTAGTCTTAAATAAAGTGATCTAAGTAGGTAATTGATAGTAATATTAATTACTTGACTTAATTTAACAATAAAATAAACAGAGAAAAAAACTTTTGTTAGGTCAGAAGTTGGCGTATTTTTGGAATGATATTTTAATTCCTAATGATGCCATAATCACTTTTCTCTAGGAGAAAGACAAGACCCAGATGGTGACTGTTAACAGGGATCTCCTGATGGCTTTTGTTTATTTTGATCAAAGTCATTGTGGATACCTGCTGGAGAAGGACATGGAGGAGATCCTGTACACTCTTGGACTTCACCTGTCACGTGCTCAGGTTTTGTGTACTGCTAAAAACCTTTCCAGATGTTACAGGACTGGTTTAACTGGGATAAATGTAATTTAGCTTCTACAGGCTTTGCTTGCATACCTGATCTCTTATTTTTATGCTGCCACTTCATATTTACAATGAAATAAGAGTTTAGTCTTTTGTAAATTGACTGGGAGTGAAAAGGTGAAGTTTGCAGTTTATAATATGCCCATACTGTATATGTAGCTTTTGTCTCTAAATTGTATTTATTCTTTCCTTATTTTTATTCTTAT